>NC_140494.1:115474880-116862380 GCF_964271855.1 Acomys minous
GGAATGACAAGCGTGCCAGAGTTGGCCCAGGGAAGCTGAGTTCCTCTTGTCCTGTTTCCAAGTGTGTGTATGCTTTAGAGTCCCAGAATTACTTGAAATATAATTAAACCTCCTAAATCCATCCCAGTTTTTGAGACTTGCCTGTATCTTTTCGGATCACTCTGGGTAAAAGCTACGGGTGATCCTCACTGCAGGATCCCAGTTAGTGTCTGGTAATTTCCCAGTACTGGATAAGTCAGACTTGGAAAGCTTCCCCAACGTACTGCTGAGTGGGCTTCGAGACTGTGCATGGGGATTTTGTGATAGCAGAGGCTTTACTTCTAGAAGCACCAGTCTTCCTAGAGGTTTAGACTCCCATGTTCATGAATACACCCGAGCCCAGATGCAGAACTGGCTCCTCTAATCTGACAGTGGGAGGCTGCTCTGACTAGCCCTTGGGTGATTTACTTCTTGGCCCTAAGCACCAGCAGTTTGGGAGCACCAGTGCTCACTCCCCCATGACCTTATCCCGTGCTCTCTTGAGAACAAATCCTGAAATCCATTGCTATCATCTGCCTGCCAACCTAGCTCAGCCTTGGGTTGGTGATTTTCATGAGTCTCTTGTCATTTTCTCACAGGTTTAATTGCTCACTTGCTCATGCAGCTGCTGGCCTTTACAATGAACTTTTGTATACATGTGGGTGTATGCATCCCCAAAGAGCTCTCCTCTGTGGCACGGGAGGCTGCTGGTAGCCTAGGCTTCTCTGTGAAACCATTCTTCTTTCCATGGCTAGGTTACCATGCTAACAAGGCACTCTGAGAGACATTCACTCTCACTCCTGCCTGCTCTAGCCACAGGTGCAAATCCAGCACCCACGCGTGCCAAGAGAGTGTTTGTGTTCATGTGGCTTAAGGAAAAGTTCCAGTGGGGCATAGTTGTTCAAACTCTCAACATAAATGGAAGAATCTATGGCATAGACTTTAATAGAAAAGAAAACAAAAACAAAAACAAAAAAACCCCAGTCAATACAGATGTTCTATGTGAAAATTTCAAGTGCTATACTAGTGACACTCCAATATTCATAATATATGTATATATAAAATGTGCGCATGTGTCTGCAGAGGGCAGGATTTCCTTCCAGTTGATGGATGAATCAAGTGGAAATGCAAAGTATCTACAGTAATGTTATACTGACTGAATTTCATTATTTTGAGAAATGCTCAGAGGACCTGGACTTCTTGCCTAGAAATACCATTCTTATCTCTGCTCTGATAACCTGGAACAATCCCACCCCCAAGCCCCACATTCCGTGGCCATCCCCCAGACAGAACTGACATGGCCACCTGTCTCTGGGAAGCCTGAGGCCCTTTTCCTGTTAGCTGGCTTTTGTCTTTGCCTTTCACTAGTGTGGACATAAGGATAGTGGCAGACGCATGGAATGGAGAGTGCTCGGTTTACCAGTGCGGCGAGACAGGGGAGTGGAGGTGTGCATGCTTGCTCTACTGTAGCACGAGAGAAGGCTGGATCCAAGATGACAGGGAAAGAAAAAGATTTCTACAGACAGAACAAACAGAGGGGACTAGGGAACATTCTGCATTAAATATGTAACCTCATTAAATAGTCAACATTCAGATTTACATGGGCAAGGCACCATGAGAGTGGCACTGAGAAGGTATGTCTCACTTTGCAAACACTGTGGGGAGTGAAGGCCTGCACCAGCTGACGTGGTCAGTGGCCTTTTGGCTGCCAGCTCAGTGCATAATTAGGCATGGAGTTACGTGTGCCCAGGCTATGTAAGACGAATCAAACCGCAGCCTGCCAGGCATGGTGCAGCCACAACTCTGTCTAGAAGACACAAGACTCTGTGGGCCAACTAGCCCTCTTTCCTGGGAGTCTGGAGCGCTAGCCAGGGACACAAAGCCACCGTCCATATGCAGCATCACACATATCATTCTCTTTCAAAAATGCATAATAAAATACATTCTCCTGTTTTGATCCTCTTTGATAAAGGTGAATCATGTGAAAGGCTGTTAAAAATGTTAAAAGTCTAGAAATTTCCAAGGCCACTAAGGTGCCACCCAAGTAATACTGCACAATCAGTCTTGGCTTTAAGACAACCCTGTGCTGGTGGATGAGGGCTCCCTGGGTTTCCTCACTAGCAAGGTGCCTGGAACATGTCTGTCCACCCCACTACAGGTTGCTTCCCAGAGGCCTATCTCCAGCATGTGCATGCACATGGGTACACATGTGTACACACCATTCAAGTGACTCTTGGGATTTCAAGGTTGAAGTAAACAGATACTCACAGTTTTGAATAAAACAAGTGCATGAGCGTACATACACACACAGGTGGAAAGAGAACTCGCCTCTTAGCGCAAATATGCGCCAAGGGTAGAAAGGAAGGTTTCTGTAGTTCTCACTCAGGTAAAGCTGCAACATAAACACTGTAATATACAGCTTAAAAATACATACAAAGATTGCACATAATCTATGGGTGAGCACAGGTTCCACGGGGAACAACGCTCAGCCATCCACCGTAGCCGTCAGCGAGCCGAGCTCCAGATCCACTGCAGAGTCTCAGGAGCAATGTGCCACTCACTCTGGGGGTGCGGGTGGGGGGGCAGGCAGTCTTTCTGGAAGAGGCTGGCATTCTAAAGAGCAGGCCAGCAACATTAGTGGCCTTCCCCACCTCCCTTGTCTTCTGGCCATTCCATCGGCCAGCGTCGAGGTGCTTTCTAAGGAGACGCTAATCCCAAATGGACCGTCATTTCATTCAGGGCTGCTGTCTACAGCGTTTGGCAGACTAGTTAACACTGGCTACTGGTGGAAGGAAGCTGGCCAAGTACTGCTTGTGGGGGAAAGAAACTCTGACTTGGGCGCTCCCAGCCCTGGCTGCCATGCTGATAGGTCTGACAGCAATCAAAGAACAGTACTTTCAAGTCTGTTCCCTGAGGGCCCCGGAGAATTGCACACATAAGGACATTATCTCCTTGTGTCCTGCCAACCACTCATAAACTCTGGACTGTACTCCGTCCAGCCGAGGCATCGATGACCCCACCTTCGGTCAGCTGTGTAATGGGCCGCAGGAGTGGGTAGGAATCCCAAACTTCAGCAGGTGGGACAGAGCAAAAGCGAAGGGCAGCCAAGCAGTGGCAGCAGGGGCGTGGCTGTTGAGCTGCTCTCTGTGCAGTGTACACCTTTGCTAAGGACAAAAATGCAAAGGGACCCATGATCTAAGACATGGCAATCTCCCCTCTCTTCACTGTGTGCCAGGGCAGAGGCTAGTCCCCATTGACTGAAACTGAGCCGAGGAAGCACAGCGGCATGTCCTCCCGGGAAGAGGCAGTTAGCGATGCTTCGAGGAAGAGGAATCTGCCGTGAGAGCATTCCTGGGTGACAGCTGAGGCTGCTGGCGTGTGTACTGCCAGCTGGTTAGCACAGGCGAGCCTCAGAGTTAGTGAAGAGGTGGACGCAGCTTACTGAGCTCGCGCCACAGGAGCTGGTCCTTTATGGCTGTGCATTTTCATTTTTTACCCCACATTTGTGGGACTATTAGGATGACAAATGTTCCAAGGGAAGGTGACTGCAATGGAATTACTGTGCAGTAAAGAAACAGTCAGCTTCTCACTCTGTGTAGAGCTGTGAATGACCTTGTTGAAATGGACCCCTGTTTGTGGATGAGGACGGCACGCCGGCTTCTCTCCTTTCCTTGAATTCTGAGTGAGCACTAGGACAGGGACATGAGGGCAACGTGGAAAAGGTGGAGATATTTAAAAACAACGTCCAGGCCACATTAACGGTGTTGCAAGATTTTTACAATATAGCTCAGGGAGTCTGTAGTGGCAAAAGCCAGGTATTGAGCACAAAGCCAATCTTCCAGGCTGATGCCCCCCTCTCTGTCCAGGGACTTCTCAGCAAACTTGATCATCAGCAGCGTTCGCTTGATGTCCAACCAGTTTTGGAGCAGAGTGTTCTTCTGCACTAGGGTTGTGGAGGTGGCGAAGGTTTGGAAGAGGTCTTCACGGGGGCCCCAGAGCAGACACTGGAGGATGCCTTTGGCGTCAGAAATGAGGATGCGCTCGGAAGGGTTGGGATTCAGGAGGCAGCTAGCAAGCTGCTGCAGGCCCCAAGAGTAAGGGGAGCGGAGAGGGATTCGAGGCAGATCTGTGCGGGTGTACTCCTTCTCTTTCAGCTCTGGGTTCTCATCAAAGGGGTTAGGCAGGTGCAGCATCTCATAGATGAGGATGCCTGTCTGGAATTCATCACACTTTTTATACTGGGTGGCTGTGATGATCTCCGGGGCGAGGCGGGACTGGTCTCGGAGGATCTGGGGATCCACCAGGTGACTCTTCTGCTTGGCCTGAGAGAAGTTACTCACAATGAGCCTTGTGGGACAAGCTGAGGTGGGGCAGGGGTCTGTGGGTGAAGGGCCCTGGGCAGCTCCCCCAGGCTGGTGCTGGACAAGCAGCAAGTTCTCCAGGCGTAGATCGCAATGAGTGACATGGTAGGGCTTGAGATGTTCAAGACCAGAACACAGCTGTAAAAGCAGCAGACACACTTGCCTCTCATACAAGTCAGGGCTTTTCCCATGATGGGCCAAAGAATCTCGCACAAAGTCGGCCACAGTGAGGTGGGGAACCTCCCTGGTGATGACTACAACATGGCTTCTTTGCTTCCTATTTATGATTCCCTGGTTCTCTTTCTGGGAGGACTCTGTTTGAGTGCCGGGATCGGGATTTTCCCTGGAGGTTTCGCCTTTCACCTCGTCCTCGCTGTCTTCAGTTTCATCCTCAGCCTTTTCTGGAGCATCAGGGTCCTCCCAGGGCAGCAGGCGGTTAGGGACTTCGGCGAGGAAGTGGCCGCAATCCTGCTGGATGTTGAAATGTGTAGCCAGACTCTGCCGGACAGCCAAGCTGTGGTAATACTGCTGCGACTCCTTAGCTTTGCTCTTACAGATCTGGAAGAGAGCAAGAGACACGACTCAGATGTCCTTCCATGACCAGACTGAGGACGTGCTGAGGGTGATTGGCTGGGAGGTGACTCCTTAGGAACAAATAGTCAGGAAAGTCTTCAGAAAGGGTTTAGGTAGGCAGCCCTGTGCTGAGTGACTGCTGTTGGTAGCAACAGCAGCTATGGACCCCTACACTCACGGCTGTGCTCAGAGCTTTACATGTACCCCTCTAGTTTTCATACGAGCCCTTTAAAGTAGACTGCAGGTTCTAGCTAACGGTGCTGGCCAATTGGATGTACACGTGCAGAAAGATGAAACTTGACCCCTAAGCTCTCATGGGTTACAAAAATCAACTCAAGATGAATTAAAGACTTATCCTCAAGACCCGAGGTTATAGAACCAGCAGGAGAAAGCAGGGGGAAGGCTTTAAGATGTTGGAACCGGAAAGAAAATTGTATACAAGACTCCAAAAGGACGGGCAACAAAAGCATAACTGGACGAATGAGCTTACATCAAACTAAAAAAACCTCTGTACCACAAAGTAAACAGGCAGCAGATTGGGGGATGACAATGGGAGATACATTTGAAACCACACATCTGACAGGGGCCTAATATTCAGAACATATGAAATTAAAAACAAAAACCAATGGCAACCAACCAAAAACAACTAGACCTCAAACAATCGAATTACACACACACACACACACACACACACACACACACACACACACACACACACACACACCCCTACAGGAAAAAGCAAATCAACACCATCTACCTACAATGGCTCTTTCTGGGGCTGGAGGGATTGTTCACCAGTGAGGAACACTGACTGCTCTTGCAGATTACGACCACCTGTAACTCCAGCCCCAGGAGGACCAGACGCCTCTAGGCTCCGAAGGTGCTTGCACTCACATGTACACAACTTATCCCCAACCCCTCCCTACACATACATAATTAAAAAGTTGCACAAATAAATCATAGAAAAATAGCTGGTGAGAAAATAGAAAATAGAAAAGTGGGAAGAGGAAAGTCGTGCACACTGTTGGTGGCAATAGAAAGGAGTACAGTGCTTGTGGAAAATAGTGGGGGGTGGGGGGAACCTCAAATAATGAAACACAGGGCCACTGTATGATCTATCAAGTTCACTGTATAATCACAGGAAGTGGAAATAGCACTGCTGAAGGAACATCTGCATTCCAGCGTTTACTATTGATAGGCAAGAAATGGAAACTATCTGAACTGAACTGCTGACTGGATAAATAAAATATGGTACATATATATATATAAATAATGGCATTATGTCATTTGTGATTATATGGATGGAAGTGGAGATCTGTTAAGGGAAGTAAACAGGGTTCATAAAACAAGAGTATGATTTCAATCAGATGTGGATCCTAAAAAATGGTCTCATTAGGAGCTAGGAGTGAAATAGCGGCTATCAAAGGCTGAAGAGGAGTAGGGGTGGCTGGCACCATATATAAACAATAGGTTGGAGGCATGAATTCAGATATTTTGTACAGTATGGTGATTATAGATAATATGCTGTTTAATTTAATTTCTTCTTTCTTTCTTTCTTTCTTTTGGCTGGATTTCTCTGTGTAGCCTTGGTTGTCCTGGACTTACTTTGTAGACCTTGAACTCACAGAGATCCGCCTGCCTCTGCCTCCCAAGTGCTGGGATTACACGAGTGTGCCATCATGCCCGGCTATACTATTTAATTTTTAAAGAGCCATAAAGAAGGACTTTTAAATGTTTTCTACCACCAAGAAATGCTGCACGTTCAGATAAATGTTAGCAGTTTGCAGACTTGAGCGTGTCTGCACATGACTAACATTAGGCAGGAAGACCTTTCAGAGGGCGTTCATGAAGCAGGTGTGACTCAATGAAGCCGCTCTGATCTCAAGGGGGCATGAGATCGCCCAGATGGGTCTGGAGAGGCTAACGGTGCAGATGCAGCTCACAGACCACCACCATCTACTCAGCAAGGGACCCCACACTCCTCAGGTACCACAGACCCAGGACTGTGTGCTCTTGGTTGTATGGGTGCTGCCTGTTTGTCACTGTGATATGGAAAAGAGTAAGTTTAAAAAATCGTATTTTACTCCTTTGACTTAAAAAGAGAGCTGCAATTCTCTTGGGAGATGCAGATGGATCCCCAGTTTGGAGAAGCAGCACTCACAGATCTCTACTCATAAGGATATTAAAAATAAAAGAAAAAAAGGACAAGGGAGCCTCAAGGGAGAGGAGCGACTCTTTCTCACTGCCTATGCAATATTACAAATAGAGACTTGATAGCGCTGGTCTATGCCATGGAAACAAGTCCACATATATCTACTGAGACAGACGACGGAAACAAGCTCTTTCAAGTCTTCTGCCACATACTTAACTAATCAGTTTGAGAAATGCTTTATATTTATTTTTAAAGCAAACTTCTGGTCTTGAAATAGACGTCCTCAGGCAGAGTTCAAGTTCAAACATCTATCTTTCAGAAAACACTATCTTTGGAAAGCCCTCAAAGTCTGCAGCACATGCAGTGCAATATATCCTGTGTGCTCATCAATCACAGGAATTCCTTCTTTATGCGCCAATGGCAATACTTCATGTTTATGTGTCACCAGGTATTTAAAATCTTATACAAGCCATAATTTAGTTGTGTGGGGGTTGGTTCTGGCACATGGTACCACTAAACTCATTGGCAGTTTATAATTTGCTCAATGTCATATTGCCTGCCGAAATGGAGGTTTCAGGGTCCAGACTCCTCAGTCTTTGAAAACTCTATCAAATATCATTGAGCTTGGTTGAATGAGACTGAAAATTAAACTCAGCGGTCATGTTACAGAAAGGACACTCCCAGGGACTCAGGCCTGGGATTTAGCCTTGCCAATAGCTCAGTATCCTTGGCCACGCTCACTTACTTCCTCTGGGTCTCAACCTGCCAAAAAAGCAAACAACACAAACAACATGGAAACCTTACCTTGCAGGCAGTTGGAGAGATTAACTGGGAACAAGCATTTTGAGGAAATCTACACATGACTAAGATACATAAATGTAATGTTGATAACCAACTGGACCACTTGGAACTGTTAAAAAAGGCTGCAACCTCACAGAACCTTTGTGTTTTTTTTTTTCCAAAGAGAACAAGGCAAAAAAGAATTTACACTGTTTGTAGGATGTGTGTGTTCATGCCCTCTCTTCCTCCCTTTATGTTCTGAGAGCTCCCTGACAGACATAGCAGGGAACTTTCTGACTGCTGGTCTGGTGGGGGAAGTTTTGTTTAGTTTGTTTGTTTTTGAGATAGTGTCAAGTGAAGAGTCCAGTCTAGTCTGGAACTACGGAGCCCAGGCTGGTCTCAGACTTTCAGACTTGAAGTAATCCTCCCACCTCAGGGGTTTTTTGTTTGTTTGTTTTGCTTGTTTTTTGTTTTTTGTTTTTCCTGAGACAGGGTTTTTCTGTGTAGCCTTGGCTGCCCTGCACTTGCTTTGTAGACCAGGCTGGCCTCGAACTCACAGAGATCCGCCCGCCTCCACCTCAGGCATTACATATAGTTACATACAGTCCTGGGATTACATATGACCCACACCCAGCTAAGGTCACCACCATTTATGCCAAGGTCAGCATTATGTTCTAGTCTAAGGAAGCCATCCTATTTCTAAGAGAAAAATTAATCAAGCTTTCACTTTTTACTATGCCAACTTACTCTGGGAAAGACACACAAACAAACAAATAACAAACCAACCAACCAACCTCACCATCTGGTGTTTCAACATCAAAAGGAGAGGAGCTATGTATCTTAACTGTGATACTTCAATTGTCCCTATATGCACACACAGAGGTAGTCACGCATACCTTTATAAAGTCTTCCACAGTTCTTGGAGTAGGTAAGAACATGGATTCTACAACTAGGATTTATGTTTAGCTTCACAGATCAACTTGAGATAAAGGGTCAGAGTGAGTTACAAAGAGGAAATGATAAATTGTTCCACTGTTTTGGATGCTTGGGAGGAAATGGTCTGCCCAGAGAGCAGCCTGGGTCCGCAGCACTTCCTTATCTCGGCATTTGCACAGACAGGCTGAGGAATAATGGGTCAATCTAGTTTAAGGGCAAATGAAAATGAGAGAAGAATGGAGCGTAAAGGAGAGGAAAGGTACTGGACTTTTAATTGGTTTATAACCATGAAGCCAGTTACAACCCAAACATGGACTTACGGATATTTCCATAATAGGACTTCACATGATAGGTAGCTCATAAATCTTTATTATGGAGGCTGCAATGATGTTAATTTAGGCAGGAATATTATATTATTCTATGTACTACATAGTAGCCATTTTTCAAATATTAATAACTTGACTCCTTTAGATTAAAAAAAAACCCTCAAAATGATCTGACTTCAGATGATAAATTTCTAGTCCAAAAGTTATTTTGGAGAACAAACCACTGTTTCCAGAATAAATGGACAAAGTTCTTACTGGCAGTTTATAAAAAAAATTCTTTTACCCCATATTCTCTCCACTTGGGATGAAAGTGAACTTTTTGGTTCCTTGTTTTCATTTATCTCTTTTGAACAATATTGACACCCTTTTCTTATAAGGGTAGATGGCCTGAACATGGGCACCCCAAGAAGGAGTCCTCACAAGAACTATTCCCAGAGGGATCTGCCCTGCTCCTCACATTCTGCTCTGACACAGAAACGGCGAGTGTGGTCTCCTATCTTCAGGGAAAGCTCACATTCCCAACAAGAGAAATGTGTATGGGAAAGCCTCCTTAAAATGCTGCCAACTTTGGCAGATTCTGTGCTTGCTTTTTCTGCAACAGAAGAAAAACCTCGTGGCTACACCCCAGAGACACTAGAGGGAGCTGCAATATCAGCATCCAGGCACCGAAGCACACTGCAGCAGAACAAACCCCAGCTGCTGAAGGGTGGCTCACGTGGAAAAATATACCATGGTCGGTTGGTCGGTGTCTGTCTGTCTATCATTCATGAGAGTTAGTGATGCTGAATGCATATAAAGGGAGCGCTTGATGGAAAGAGTGTGAGCAGGCCAGGAGCCCACCCTGGGCACAGGGCTCTCACATTCACAGCTCGCGGGGCAGCCTGCGTGAGCCACTCTTCAGAGGATGCTGGGGGATATCAAGGAGGACAGCTGGCTGGTCTGTACGTGACCCCAGCATGAATAAGGTACAGGTGTAAAAGTAGCTTGGAGGGAAAATGGGTCCATGTTGAGCTGACAAAATATACAGGGAAGGAACATCATCTGGTTGCTCTCAACCAAGCAAGTCAGCAAGTCTGATGCTTCTACAGCACTTGCCGCCATCGTCACAGCATCCTGAAGCAATCTGACACAGATTTCCAAATACAGGGTGGGGACACTTTAGCCACTGACAAGTTATCTACTGGGAAATGGAAAAAAACCAAAGGCAAAAATAGAATCAGGGTCAAATTACTCTCTCTCAAGGCTTCTTAAGCCTGGGTAAAACACAACACATACACAGCCTGGTCTCTGCAGGGAATCCGGGCTGGACAATGGCTCCTCACACATAATCTGAAAAGTTAATTCCAAACGTTCATTTCGGTTCAGGGGCTCATTTTATGTGTTGCTCATGGCAACTGCTCTGCATACCTTTGAGGCAAATTTGTCATTATAAAGCATTTATGTTTGTAATAAGAATGTCGACCCAGACAGCCAACTTTTATAAAGTAGACTGTGGGGGGGCTGTGACTGCAAAGCTACATTAGGAGCAGCTGGGAAGGAAAAGACAGCACGCGTTGATCACTGCTGACCCTTCCACGAGGCCCTCACTGTCTGGAACCTGTAAAGAAGACCTCCATTTCGGTGCCTTCTTGATGAGAGATGCTAGATTTAAGGCAAGAGTCAGAGACATGGAGGGGGGTAGCATAAGTATGACACTTAATACTTCATACTATCTCTTGACGCTGTCCCAGAGGCTGCTTGAACTGCTGCTAGTGTTCACAAGACACTCTGTTCTGCAACCACCTTGCTTTGCCGCTGACCTCACACTGCATTTGTAACCCCACATTTATCTCTCTGAATCTTATACTGTAAACGCTGGCTGAATAATTTGTGTTGTCTTATCTCATGGATTCCTAGTATTCAGCACAATCAAACCCAAGTCCTTCTCACTTTCACTCTCCGGCCTTTTCTGTTCCTGGTGAACGGCTTCATTATCTGGCTCAGTTTTCCATTTTCCAGCATCAAGTTCCTGCTGGATCTCTTTCCCATCTTTACTCTCTATGTCTAAGTGACTTACAACTCCTATTGATTTTATTCCTAAGTATCTTTCAAACAATCCTTTCCTCACCTCCACTGTTACCATTACCGCCTTCCTAGACTACCACAGAGCCTTTCTGATGGGACTCCTTTGCTTCTTCTATGAGTTCCCTTAACAGTAACTTTCTCAGGAGCAGAGCCATCTTTAATGATCTGATATCACTGCCTGTTTAGATACCTTGGCAGTCTCTCTTTACAACGTCATTTCCTACTTCTTTTCTATTTGTTCTTATCATGTTGCTCTGTCTGTAGCTCTGTCTGTCCCAATCTTGCTGTACTCTTTCTGTTCAAGGCTCCATTTCATTCCTTAGGTATCAAGGGGACTCCTACTTTTTCTTTTAAAGCCTTTCCAGGTGTTATTTCTGACAGAGAGAGAGAGAGCGACTAACCACTCTAAACCATTTCTGCATGTGGATGTCTCCGTTACTACAATTAGCTCTTGTGTGTGTGTGTGTATGTGTGTGTGTGTGTGTCTACTTTAAGAACAGGCACTTGTGTCTCAGGGCCTAGCAGAGAACAAGGCACACAGTACATGTTCAATTTACCTACACAAAACACCAAGAAAAAGCTACACTGAAGCCAGTGTGGTTATATCGTTTATTTGCCCAGCGCAGCTAGAGTACATGAACAGCTTTTATGGAACAGATGGAAGTTGGGAAAGTCATGGGGCGGGGGCAACAGCAGACAAACCTGAGTAGTCAACACTCATGAATGAGCTGACTACACAATCAAGTAAAAGCGGATCAATGCTAGCTGTCTGCTGAGTGGAGTCTGCCCTAGAGGCTCACTGACTTTGTACTGAATAAAACTATACAAATCGACAAGGTTCTTCATCATTCTACTCAATTTTCTATTCTTTTCCCCAAAGAAAGTAATAATTACAAAATGTAGGACTCTTCAAAAATAGCCCACATTAGCTTTTATTTCTCCACTATGGGCCCAGTGTGCCTTCAGCCTACTTCTACTTCATCAGCAGGGAGTCTCACTTCCCGCTCACACTCTGCGTTTTACAGTGCCTCAGTGAGCCTTAAGTGAGACGGATAGTGCAGGGAGTGAACTGTAGAGGACGCAGCGGGGAACACTGACGAGCACGCACACTGTTCCATCTGTGCTAGTCTGCTGCTGTACATAAATGCACTACCGCAGATGGGAGCGTGTAGAATGCACACCCCGAGTTCCAAATTAGACGCCCAGTGTTTGACACTGTAAGCATCTAGGTCATTACTTCCTCGACCTACTGAGGATATCCCTCATTTCCAGTTACAGAGGTAGGACCCCCACCCTGACCCCTGAAGGCTACGTTGTTACAACAACATTTAAAGTAGGTGAAATGTTTACTATAGGAAATGCTGTCTGGGCTCAAAGCACCGAGGACTCCACACTGTAGGAACCTGGCCAGGTACTTTAAGGCTTAAATCACTACAAAAACTTTCACACGGCTAAGAAACTCATTTGGAACCTAGAGGAGATATTTGAGAAGGCGACCATGTAAGGCTTTGCCATTTGATTTGTGGCTTAGAGCTCAGGACCTAGATTAGAAATTCAATTCATGTGAACCCCAACTTGTAATTCCCACTATATTCCCTCACCTCATTAATACTAAAGCTGACTTTTTTCACATTAGGCAATCTATTTTGCTTCCACATTCATATGAACCCAAACCTCTTCCTTCTAAGGAGGTTCATAGCTGAGCCCCTGATGCTTTGGCATGCCCCGAGCCATGAAACGAAGTGGGCACTAAACTAGTACAGCTGTGTGTGTAGCTGGCTACTGACCACTCACTCCCGGCTATGTTTCAACGCTGGGCATACTTGTGTTGAATTATGAAAGTAGGAATGGCTTCCCATCTAGATTCCCCTTACTACTAAGCTAGTAATTAACTGCCTGTGTATATAGTATGAACTCAGTGTAAATTCCCACCAACAACAGCTATTCCCCTTAATGCCTTTTCATTTAGTGTCTTGCTTTCTCAGCATCTACCCAAATAAGACAAATTGGGATTTGAGTAAAAAGTGCAATAAAAGGCGCTGGTCTCCACAATTCACCTCAACTTTATTACAAGCTTTTAACAAGGCTGTGGTGTAGGTGGGAAAGCAAGTAGCCCCGCTGGTATAACAGGAAAGTCCCTATGTCTACTGAGCTTTGCATCACCTGGCCTTGAGAACAAAGATCTGCACTATCAAAAGAGAAGACAGCCACTCTCTCAACGTTGGACTGCTGGGGGCGGGCATTCAAAAAGCTAGCTGCATTTTTATATATGCATTAAGCATCTTCTTTGAAAAACCTCATCCAAATTTAACATAGTCCTTCATGGCAGCATTTGTTCAAAGATTATCTCATGAGATAAATAAAACAATATTTTTCATGAGCCCAAGCAGTAATCTGCCAGGTATCTACCCCATTTCTTCTAGGCAAAGGGCACTACACGAAGGGCTAGCTACTGACTCCAGTACAACAGGAAAGGGTCTGCTTAGGAGTCAGGAGGCAGTCTGCCATGAAACTGGCATCGCTGTAAAACTGACCATCCTCTCTGGCCTCGGTTTCCTTTAGAAAGGAATGAGGAAGGCCCTGACTTTAGTCTACCAGGACGGTAGCTTAGTGGCCATCGTGACTTCTTTGAAAGACAAAGTAGGCAATGGATATTTTCCTTGGATAGCAGGGAGGTTTAGTTCAAGTTTAATCTTATGTTTGGTCTTATTTAGAGAGCAGGGAAGTAAGTCAGGGGCTGGAGTCTGGCCAGTGCGCGGCTCACCCAGACAGTCTGGTCTGCGGGGTGGTAGTCTGCCAAGATGAGAGAATAAGAGAAGACACGGTGAGGAAGAAATGGGAGCTGAAGGTGACTGATTGAGTGGGAATCAATTTTGTTTTTCCTTTACTAAGACACTTACTATCTTCACTGTGTCCCCATTTCTTACCCTGCTTACTTGCTGTGCTGCTAACTATCCCCACTATTACTGTACTTTCTCGAGGCTGACAGAGATTGAACTCTTGTCTTGAAAGAGCCTCAAGCTCTTGGCCTGTGGGACTCTGCCTCTGTGACTAGGGCTCCAATTGCTCCTGCTTTGAGCCACTTCTCTGTGTAGACCTTTTCTTACATTATACACTCTGCTACTAACAGTCTCATACATCCCATTTAGTCTGAACTGAACATGGTACTGGGGGATGAGAAAACTGTCTCCTACGAGTCCCCGGCTCCCGTGTTAAGCTGGCCGTGGAGCCTGTCTAACTGGGCTGCCCTTTGCATGCTTCACAGACAACTCATCCTGACTCCTACTTCACTTAACGGCACTGCCATCCTTTTGGAGTTGTCCTGCCTAGGGATTTATGACTGCAGCCTTCATCTTACTCCTGGCACTCACTATAATACATGCTCACACCATCATCAGCTCTGTCCTGTTGCAGTGTTGGTGGACTCAAAATTACCTGAACTATTGCAAAAACACCACAGTGACCTTCCAGCTTTCATTCTTTTGGGCCCCTCCCAGTACGATTTTCTTGCCAAATCATTAATTTTGCATTAACCCCCTTGCTTGAAACTTTGTTATAATCTGTCTTATTTAAGAGTTATTTATGTTTTTGTCTTTCTCATTACATTATAAATTCTGTGAAGACAATCTTTTGTCTTATGTATATGTATTGCTGTAAACCTACAAAATATCATAATGTTCTATATTATTTTTAAATGATCATGAAATATTTTATCAAATGCCCACTATTATATATGGCACTGGGCTCTAAGTACGTAAGAATCAAAAAAGAAGTCTCATTGTAGTAGATGTCAAAAGTAATAGTGGGTAAGAGACACATGAATGTTTCTATATTGTGTAATGGAATTACTGCTTATTTGTACAACTTAGCATGATAATATATTATGCATATATTAAGTCCTGTGGTTTCTTTTTTAAAATTTATTTTTATAAATATATTCACTTTCTGTCTCGATTATAGCCCCCTCCCTTCTCTCCTCCCTCCCTCTTCCCCCCTCTTCCCCTCTCCTAATCCTCAGAGAGGAGGGAGCTCTCTTTCCCTATCAACTGACCGCAGCCTACCAAGTCTCATCAGAACTGCTTGCATCCTCTTCCTCTGTAGCCTGGTAAGGCACCCGCCAGGGGGAAGTGATCAAAGAGCAGGCAACAGAGTCTACGGCAGAGTCAGCCCTGCTTTTCTTACTAGAGGACCCATAAGGGGACTGAGCTACCTATCAGCTATATCTGATCAGGGGGCCTAGGTCCTCTGCATGCATGGTCCTTGTTTGGCGCATCAGTCTCCACAGGCACCCCTGAGCCTAGATTTGTTCGCTTTGTTGGTCTTCTTTTGTCCTCTCCAGGTCTTCTATCTCCCCACTCTTCCATAAGACTCCCTGTGCTCTGCCCAAAGTTTGGCTGTGAGACTCAGCTTCTGGTTTGATCCCCTGCTGGGTGGAATCTTTCAGAGGACATCTATATTTGCCCTTCTGAATGAGAATTAAGCATCGTCCCTAAGTTCCTCCTTGATAATTAGCTTCTTTGGGTCTGTGGATTGTAATATGGTTATCCTGTGTTATAAGGCTAATATCCACTTATAAGTGAGCATATACCATGCGTGTCTTTCTGGGTCTGGGTTATGTCACTCAGGATGATCTTTTCCAGCTCCATCCATTTGCCTGCAAATTTCATGAAATCAGGAAACTTAAAGCAATTGCACTGTGGTTTCTTGTTTAAGAAAGAGTCTAATTGTATAGTTTAGGCTGGCCTGCAACCCACCATCTTCCTGCTTCAGCCTCCCAAGTGCTAGGACCACAGGTGTCTTGCCTTATTATGGTGTGACTGTGACATACTGGCAAGGGCTCATTTGAACATGGGGTCCCTAGCTATTGGAGCTGTTTGGGAAGCTGTAGACTGTTTAGCGTGTGGGGCAGATACTGAGGGTTTACAGCTCAGCCCTGCTTCTGGCTCTTGTCGCTCTCTGTTTGCTAATCTCCTCACATTCTAGCCCCCACTGCTGCAAGCCGGCTCCTACTGCTGCTTTCTGTCATGATGGGCTGGCATGTCCACACCCAATGAGTCAGAACAATCCCCTTTTCCTTTAGGTTCCTTCTGTGAGGATCCTGACCGGATACCTCTCAGCTCTTTGGAACAGGTCTGGGAGGAATGTGGAAGTGTGGAGCTGCAGGCTAGAGAAAGCCAGGATTCTGTAAGCAGAGGTCAACGGGTGAGGCTGACACAGAGTTTCATGGGTCAATCTGGTTGGGAGTTCAGGAGACCAGAATGTCAACAGAAACGGGGCCAGGCTCATGAACTTTCAGAGGGAAGCAAGGGTTCAATTGAGAACTGGACAAGATGCCATTATGTCACACGCTGGCAAAGAACCTGGTTCTATTTTGCCTGTGCCCCAAAGACTTGAGTGAGGATGAATTCAGTAATGAAGCCAGTTTGATTGGAAGTTTCATGACAGCACAGCATTTGGGCTATGGCATGGTATACTGGGCACTGGATGAAAATGGCAGCCAGCAGCCCTTGCGGCTAAGATGAGCAAGCAGAGACTCCGCACTCTGCACTGGCACAGCGGCACTAGTGGGGGAGGCGCAGAGCTTACAGCATGTGGGCCTCACTGGAGGGAGTGGGTCAATAGAGGACGGGTCCTGAAGGTTACAGCCCAGCCTTGGCTTTAGCCCTAGTCTTTTTCTGTTTGCTGGTCCAATGAGATGTGAGTGAGCAACGTCATATGTCTGCCACCACAGCCACAAGCTGCTCCAGCCATAGTGCCTTCCCTCCACGACAGACTGAAATCTCAGACAGTGAGTCAGAATAAATCCTCCCCTTAAGCTGACAGTGCTTCTTGCTATATACTTGGCTAGTGACAAGGAAAACAATTAATCTAAAACTTAAGGGTAAACTTTTTCTTCTACTTTACCAAGAGATACTAGACTCTCAAAAGCCTAAAGCAACACAGCCAGTATGCAATTAAACCATAAGTTAAGCCCAGTTCTTCTGACTTTAAAACCTAATTCTTAACCACTTTGTCAAAAGGCCTCAAAAGTTCCGTATGGAAACTACTGTGGAGGATGCTGCTACAGTATGCTCTCCCAGAGCTCACTGCCAGCAATTCTGATTCTGCAGGTAAGGAAACGGTCCAGTTAGCGAGCATCCCTCAGGTAGTTATGGAGTAGGTCATCTGTAGATCGGAAGGCTGACATTCTTCACTGAGTCATACTGTCTCCCAGGAGAAGGGCAGTGCATACAGAAGCAGCAGCATGTGCAAAAGCCGAGAAACATGAAGTGGGGGCTATTTATAATTTATGTTAGAGGACAGGGCTACAGAGATGAGTGAGCAAGGACACACAAGGGTACCTGTGCCTTTAGGAAACTCAATGTGATGATCTACAACCTCAAATGCTCTAGTCTGCCCCTGCCACTGACTATATCATGATCTAATCTTTTAACAAAACCAAAATCACCTATAATGACCATCACTCTTATATAGGACTTAACTGTATACTACTGTTCTATAGGTCATTTTAAAGAAAGGTGTGCTCATACCATTAGGTATTCTATGACACTTTACAATAAAAATTTTCCATCTTATATAGCCTTTATAGTCATCAATTTTAATTGTAGCAAACATTTAATTGGGATAATGTACCTTAATTTATTAAACTGTTTCTTAATAGTGGAGCTTAATTCATTTCTAATTTTAGCATCACTGAAATTCTTGAGGTTGCTACATCTTGTAGCATTCTCTTATAATATTAAGAAAAAAAAAGATGCTTCTATCTTGAAGTAATAAGAAAGAAAACATCTAAGTATAGAATTTATCTAAATATGCTTAGGCTAACGCCTAATACTAAAGAATACTAAAGAATACTAATGAGAAGACTATAGAATGTGGACTACTTTCCCAGGATTTCTAACAACAATACATTATCTCATTGTATTTTACATGCACTCTGTAGTTTATGAAAGCACTTTCACTACATAGCCATGTGCACTATAACAACTTTATGAGGTAGGCATGACAGCCAGTTTCTGCTGATGTAAAAACTAGAAGAAGTTCCTTGACCTGTTTAATAATAGAGATAAATTTCAGAATGTGGGCCCAGATGCCTCCAAAGCTCTTTATTCTGTATTACACTGCCTTTTAGTTTAAGATCAATACAAATAAAGCTATTGAGGATGAAGAAAAATTAGAATAAATGAGATAGGAAAACCTGCAAATTCAGTAAAAGTCCCAAGTTAAAGCCACTCATTTTACAACAAAGATTAACATTAACACCTGCCATGGACTGAATTGTCTCCCAGAGAAGTTGCACCCAGAGATAAGGGCAATATGGAGGCAATTAAGATTAAAAAGTTATGAGCAGGAGCCCGATACAATGTCATTAATGTCCTTGTAGTCAAGAGACACCTGGAGGCTCAGCTGCTTTCTCCATGGTGTCAGGATGCACGGAAATGGTGGCTGTCTAGAGCCTGTGACAGCCTTCACCAGACGCCAAGTGAGCCACAGCCTGACCTTGGGCTTTTTCTTAAGTTACGGCATCTATGACAGCTTTTTAAAATCAGCTTAAGAAAACTAAAATGGTGGGGGTGCCATTCCAACAAGAATTAGGAATGTTCTAGAAGCAGTCTTAGAACTAGGTGGATGTGGAAAGCATTTTGAGATATGTGTTAGATTAAAAGCCTGGCAAATATGAACTGACAACCACAGCAAGCATAGATGTTACAGGAGATGGCGGTGAGGTCTGTGATGGAAATGAAGAACACACTACTAGAAACTACTAGAAAGCTGACTCATGTCATAAAATGCTAGAGAACTAGGCTGCACAGTGTTTTGTTGAGCTGCACTGTTCAGTGGTTTATTAAGGAAAGAATGTATGAGAGATAATGTTGGAGTTTTAGTTGAGATGTTCAAGTCCGGCACTGAAGAAACACCTTGCTTTCTACTGACTGTTTAGAGGAAAACAGGCAAGAGGAAAGAAGATGTGTACTGCTTGGGCTATTCATATCATAAGGGCATGAATGTTTAATCTTTTTGTTTGTTGTTGCTTTGGTTTTTGATTTTTTTTTTTTTTTTTTGAGACAGTTTCTCTGTGTAACAGCTCTGGCTGTCCTGGAACTCATAAATATCTGCTTGCCTCTGCCTCCTGAATGCTGGGATTAAAGGTGTATGCAACCATTGCCTGGCTTTTTTGTATTGCTTTGAGATAAGGGTTCATGTAGCCTAGGCTGGCTTGAACTCCTGATTCTCAGCGTCTGCCACCTGAGTGCTAGGACTACAGGTGTGTACTACCACACCAGGCTTGAAAACTTGTTTTCATTTTATTTATTTTTTATTTTTTATTTTTTTTTTTACCAGGACACTCAGGGTGTGGGCTAAACAGCCATTTGAAAAAGAGGTCTCAGCAGAAGTCAGAAACAGGGACAAGGTTACATTAGTAGAGACTGCCAGTTTGGGTACAGGTTTTTTTTTTTTTTTTTTGTCAAAGGGGATGCAGGAAATAGAATGGCTTGAAAAGACTACTTACCAGAAATCTTGAATTCTACACACCTGGCCCATAGAGCCCTTTGGCTGCCCACATGCACTTTAAAAGGGAAGAAAGCCATGGAGGTGATAAAGAGATTAAGACTATTCTATTGCTGGAGAGATGGCTCACAGGTTAAGAACAATTACTGGTTTTTATTTGTTTGTTTGCTTGCTTTGGTGTTTTGAGACAGGGTTTCTCTGTGTAGCCTTGGTTGTCTTGGACTTGCTCTGTAGACCAGGCTGGCCTGGAACTCACAGAGGCCGGCCTGCCTCTGCCTCCTGAGTGCTGGGATTACAGGCATGCATGCACTTACTATTCTTAAAGAAGACCTGGCTTTGGTTCCCAATACTCACATCAGCCAGCTCATAACCATCTGGAATTTTCCAGTTACAGAGATCTAGTGCCCTCTTCTGGCTTCTGCAGGAACTTATACATAAACTCATGCGGGGATATACACATACCACATATACATTAGGAAAAATAACCTCCAAAAATGTCAATGCTGTCCTTCTCACTAAGGGTCCAGTGGGTAGGGCTGTTTCCTTTTAGTGGTCAAATGACGAGCCTGCTTTTCTAGATTTGAACAGTGCTGGGGTGGGAGAGGCTTTTTGTAGCGCTATATACGAGGGACAGAGTATAACACCAGAGTATCTTTTTGAGTCATATGAGTTTCAGGCATTGGAAACTTGCTAGACTTGGATTTTGGTGCCCATCTCTCCTTTCTTTCTTCTGATATCTCATATTTCAGGATGGATTATATATCCTATTCCTATGCATAACTGTATCTGGAAAGCAAGTACATTCTCTGGCTTTACCAGGATCACAAATAGCAATGTTGCATTAAGATGAATCACACCTTAAGGCTCATCCGTATCTCATTTAGATACTATGTAGATGAGACTTTAAATAAGGACTTTAGAATTGATCCTTGGGAATAAGACTTTTGAGGAGAACAGGATGTACTTGCCTGTGATAAAGACATGAATTTGAGAGTGAGGGAAGGAGGATGGAATCCTATGGACTAACCTGAGTCTCCTTCTAATTTACATGCTTAAGCTCTAAAGTACAGTGATGCCATATTTGAAAATACAGCCTACAAAGGAAGAGGTGCTTAAATAAATCATATGGTTGGGGCCTGGATACAATTCCTTTAAAGAAAAACACCAGAGCATCTGTCCTCTCTTGGTGACTCATCATGGTGTGAGGGCTCAGAGAGAACAGCCCTTATCAGAAAATAACCACGTGAGAACTCTGACTTTGGATGTTTCAGCCGGAAACATGAGAAAATCAATTTCTACTGTTGGGCTAGGGATTTGGCTTGGGAGTCAGGTGCTTGTCCAGTACAAACAAGACGCTACAACAATTCCCAGTAACACACACACACACACACACACACACACACACACACACACTATTATTTAAACCACCTAGTCTATGACAGTCTCTAATAGCAGCCTGAAAAGTGACACAAAGTAAATATTTTAATAGTTTATCCACTGCAGTGGATATATGGGTATGGTCCTCTACCTTTCAGATTGACTTCCTTTTGCAATATTTTAAGAGACAATTTCTACTTATTAGGCTACTCTAAATTCCACTAATATGGTGAGGGATAGTTTAAGAAGACAAATAGTAAAAAAAAAAAAAAAGAGTTGTTTACGCCAACTGTTGGTTTCTTTTGCTCATCTCTGCAAATGCAGGGGTCTCAGAGTTCTTAGAATTTATTCCTTTAAGGTTGTATAATCAATTAGGTACTTCCAGAAGTGCCCAGAAAGTCCTCAAAGAAACATTTATACTCAGCATTTAGTGTAAAACACCCTTTCCCAAACCTGCCAACAACTCCTAGTATATAATCACTTGCTACCTGTTCTTTTGAGATTGCTTTTGTATTATTACAAGCAAAGAAATCAATACTACACCATTGATTTAGGAAAGAGACAAGATTGCGTGGCAATAATACATAAAGTTAGTCAAGCCCCACTTCTCAATTGTTTTGAAAGAACAGATAGTTTTATGCCCCTTTTTGAAATAGGTACTCATTCCGCATTGGTGATCTTGTAGCAATAAAGACCCAAGATAGATAAGGTACTACAACCCCGATTGATATAATAACTCCTGAGAGCTACACAGAATCTCAAAATGCTTTTTTGTACCCAAAAGTAATATCTTAACTTGAGTCCATATCTTCTCTCTGCAGTTTATCCCATGGTTTAATTTTAGAAGTGTGGGCTACAGCGGAGGGTCAAGACAGTTAGAGGTGGAAGTGTTGAATTGCAGAAGCTGGTCCAAACATGACAGGCAGGTTAGGCCAATTGTTTACATTACCCACTAACTTCCTAAGACACCATCTGGTCTTTCTAAGCTAAATTAACATGTAAAAGTCATTTAGATATGTTAATTGGTTTTGAACCAGTGACTAGAATCAGTAAAAGGAGGCAACGGGAACGAAGAACATCACCCTGAGCTTTGTGCTTTAAAAACCTTTCACTTGTGATATCTCACTTGATCATCACCTTAGTCCCATAAAGTACATGGTTTATCATTTTAAACATCTGAAAGAACAGGAAAAAAAATCTGTGAGACCCAAAGATTTTTAACTCTCTTAAAATAGGGAAGAAACCAATGGCAGCTCACTTAGCCAAACAATAGCCCCAAAGATAGGTGTTGTTAGGATCAAAAGGCCAATCTTTTAGAGATCATAGTCCATGCCATAGTTATTACACACGTGGGGCTTGTAAGTGTGCTACACTCACAATAACACTCACTGTAATAACACTGTACAGTGAGTATAACTGGGTAGGAATCCTTAATGTTAAGTGGTCTGAGTATCTCAAAGAAGTGGGCTATCTGGAATGGTTGAGATATATATAAATTAAAAAGCAGGGCTAGAGAGGTGTTAAGGGGTTAGGGGCTCAGGGGTTAAGAGCATTGACTGTTCTTCTAGAGGTCCTGAGTTCAATTCCCAGCAACCACATGGTGGCTCACAACCATCTATAATGTGATCTGATGCTCTCTTCGGGTGTATAGGTGTACATGCAGACAGAGCACTATATACATAATAAATAAATAAATCTTTTTTTTTAAAGTAAAAAACAAGCCTGACACAGTGGCATATGCCTGTAATCCCAGCACTCAGGGAGGCAGAGGCAGGCAGACCTCTGTGGGGGGAAAAAAGAGATAAAGTGCTGAGGTTTTTTTTTTTTTAAATTACATTTGTGTGTGTGTGTGTGTGTGTGTGTGTGTGTGTGTGTGTGTGTGAGAGAGAGAGAGAGAGAGGGGGGGGGGAGGGAGAGAGAGGGAACAGAGGAATCCATATTCTCCTTCCACTATCTGGGTCCCAGGGACTGAACTCATTGAACTCAGTTAGGCAAGTGCCTTGCTCAATGAGCCATTTTGCTGGCCTGATATCTATGCTTAAACGCTAGCTCTACTTCTAACTGTGTGACCTGAAGTAAGTGAGTTACCTCACTGAGCAAAACCTTCCTCATGTGTCAAACGGAGG
The DNA here is from genome assembly GCF_964271855.1 of Acomys minous. NCBI lineage: Eukaryota > Metazoa > Chordata > Mammalia > Rodentia > Muridae > Acomys > Acomys minous. The sequence continues at coordinate 115,498,105 of NC_140494.1, forward strand.
AAAAGAACCTGGTCTTATGACTATGATGTGAACACTAAGTATGAGTTATCATTGTCTATAGAAGTGTTTCCCAGGAAGCATGCAAGATGCAGAGGAGGGGTAAACAAGGACTCGTCATGTGGTAGAGAATAAAGACAGAAACATGGAGTGAAAGGTGCACCATAGACTTTGGTTTTATAGTAACCACTGCAAACTGCCAAAGCTCAATGGCTACTTAAGAAGAGTTTGAGTTAACCTCTGTTATAGTTAATGTTCATTCTCTCTCTTAAAAAAAAAAAAAGACTTATTTATTTGTTATTATGTATAGTTTTCTGCCTGCATGTACACCTGTAGGCCAGAAGAGGGCACCATTCTCATTACAGACGGTTATGAACCACCATGTGGTTGCTGGGACTTGAACTCAGGACCTTTGGAAGAGCAGGTGGTGCTCTTAACCACTGAGGCATCTCTCCAGCCCTAATGTTAATTCTCAATGTGAAGGGAATGGTAAATACCATGGAAACCTACCTCTGGGTAAGACTATGAGAGTGTTGGCAGAAAGGTTTAAAAGATTAGGAAAGACACACCCTGCATGTGGGTAGCATGGTCCCCTGGGATGGAGCCCCAGTCTAGGAAAAGGGAAAAAGTTAACTGGGCATCAGCACTTACTCTCTCTGCTTCCTGACTGGGGAAACAATGTGACCAGTCAACCCACATACCTGTGTGCCTTCCCCGCCCCGGTGAACAGTATCCCCTTCAACTGTGAGCCAAAACCAAGCCTCCATCCTTCAAGTTGCTTCTTGTCAGATATTTGGTCACAGGAGAAATTAATACACAATCCTTCCAGGCCCCCACAGAATGTTTGTTTCCACATATTTCCTTAGTATCTATTTTTCTTTTCAATAACAAACTTGTTTATTAGAGCGTCTGATAAAATATGAAGCGCACTCACTTTCACACAATGGAAGAACTGGAGGAGAGAGATTGGGGAGGAAGGATGAATGCACCTTGGTAATAAGGTAAGGCTAGTCATGGTGGTGCACACCTTCAATCCCAGGACTCATGAGGAAAGAGCTGGCAGATCTCTATGAGTTTGAGGCCAGCCTGGAGTATATAGTAAGGTCAAGTTTAGCCAAAGCTGCATAGTGAGACCCTGTCTCAAAAAAACCAAAATAACGTTTGGAAAGAGAGAAGGAGGGAGAAAGAAAGGGGGGGGGGGAAGGTGAGATCTTCAATACTTTCCTACCTTGACTGCATAGTTACTGAGCGGATCTTTTGCGTAGGAGGCAGTGTAGTACACTGCGTCTCCAGCTTCACAGCACGGCTTGTCACTGGTTAGCCTGAAGTCTGACCAGCTGTCCACTCCAAAGCGGAGTTGGTCTTTCTGCCCAGCCATGAAGAGGTCTTCACATTTAACTGCCAGTCTCTTCAAGGCATCTGTGTGAAGGCTTCGGAGTTTACCCACCACCTCCTCCCGATTGTCAAGTCCTCGATAAAGTGCTTGTCTCTGTGGCTTCTGGATGCTTCGAGCCTGTCTACAGGAGAGACCACGTCGGCTGGAGAGGGACTCCATACTGTTGGAAAATCTGTCCTTAACACTGAGAGTGGCTAGGCTGGAGATGCTGTTTGCTGCTGAAGGAACAGGTCTCTCCTTGTGCAAAGGTCTCTCCAAGGATTCATAAGACTCAACGTCCAGTCCTTTGAGTTCATAGCTAATAGAAGAGCCAGCACTGCTGGCATCCCAGTTGGGATCAATGTCATAGGTGGGATTAGCCACGACACAAAGACTACTTGCCATGCATTTCTGAAGGTCTTTGGAGATTGGCTCTGTGTTGGCTCGAATCATTTTCTTTGGCAGTGGGGGTGGTGTGGGTTGGGAAGCACTCAACACTTCTTGGTCTGTCTTCTCTCCAAAGGCAATGGCGTCATCCAATGCTCCCTTAGGATGCCGTGGATGCTTGGGAGGGATCATAGCTGCTCTGGATTGTCCTGAATTATTTTTAAAGAAAGAAGAAGAGAAAATTAATCCAAAATTTCAATCTCAATTCACAATTGAAACAAGTAGAAGTGAGTGAAGCAGATATGGAGAATCTAGCAAACAGCCAATGCTTTCACTGAAATGAAATACGAAACCAAGGAATAAATGCCTGAACATTGAAAGTATGAATCCAAAGCTCGACTGGAACAACAAATACAAATTATGTTTCAGCATTTCTCTGGCACTAGTTTAGGTGGTGGGCTCTGTTTTCAAACGGGATCCACATTCTCCAGTCCAGTCCCCAATAACACTGTTAACAGTTACCACACCACGGTACCAGAAATACCTGCATGTGACAGCAGAGATGACAGATGACAAGGATCAAGAAAATCCTTGGGAACACTACTGAAAACAGAACTGAAACTAGCAATGGGACCACTGTACAGTGCCCAACAGCACACTGTTCTGGTTCTTGTTATGTCATTCCAATTTTCCCTTGTATATAGCACCTGCCATTACATATATGTACATATAATTTATGTATTCAATATTTAGTTTAGAGGGTAAAACACATTAAAGGATCAATGACACTTTTCTACATAAGGGAGATTAGACATTATTTTCTAAAGACAGAAATATATCATGACATTTCTACAAAAGCTACTAAAATCAGTCATGTTATTAAAATGAAGCTTTTACTCAAAAGCTAGAGGGAGAGCATAATGCCTGGTTATGGATTGCGTTATATTGCGGCCCTAGCCTCTGCTATCTATGAATAGGTCCTCACTTGGAAATAGAGTCTTTGCTAATATGATAAAGTTGAGGTTAGCAAAGGCTCTAATCAAATATGGCTGGCATCCTAATAAGAAGAAAACACAATGTGAAGACAAATAAGAGAAACACTATGTGGTGACAAGGGCAGAGACAGAAATGATTTAGATGTAAACCAGGAATGCCAAAGATGGATGGCCACCATTAGATGCCAGGCAGAGGCAAGAACAGATTCTACTCGGGGCCTCAGAAGACGCATGGTTTTGTGGATAGAAGTTTCAGTTCGGGTCCCTAGACTCCATAATTGTCGAAGAATTAGTTTCTGTTGTATTAAGCAATCCATTAAGGTGCTTTATTACAACAGTCCTGGGAAAGAAATACATCTTTCTACTTAAAATCATAGAGTATAAGTAAGAGGGTGGGGTGATAGTTAATATTATCAGCCTGATGCTATCTAGCACCATCTAGGCAACCTTTGGATGTCTGTGAGTTTCTGTGTTAGGCTAACTAAGGGCAGGCAGCACCAACCATAGGGCTATGATCCTGCCTGAGTAAAATGAAAGAAAGCACGCTGAACAGCAGTACCATCTCTTGCTACCTGACTGCAGATGCAGAGCTGCCTTGTGCTTCTGTCATGACTTCCCCACCAGGATCGACTGTCCTCTCACGCTTGATGAGGACAGCCACAGATACAGGTGCTTCTGAGGATGCTAGTAAGTAAAGCGGTGGTTTGGTTTGTTAAAACCATGTCCTTGAAGAAATACCAAGGACAAGAATCAATACATATAACTGTGATTATAATTAATTCCATTTCTTACATCTACTTGGATCAAGAATACCTAGGAATTTAAATAAACTACTATCTACTACATATAGGCAGTAAACTGAAGGATCTCCTCTCCCTACTAACAGCATATACCAGTGTATGTATGTATGTATATATATATATATATATATATATTTTAATAAGGAAGAGAGCTGCATTAAACACAAATAAAATATACAGAGAGAATGAATAAGGGAATAAAGGAAAGACTATATTGCTCTAAGGCAGCAAGGGCTTTTAAGAGTTTCTGGCTGGGATTTGGCTTAGTCCAGCGCTTGCCCAGGATGCACAAGCCCTTGGGTTTGACTTTTATTAGCATACAACTAACTAGCTGGCTAGTTAACTAACTAACTTACTTCTCATGAAGAAAAGCTCAGGACTAGATGGAAACATTGATGAATTCTACCAAATGCTTAATACTAATTAAACCAAACTATTACTACTAATCCTCTGCAAGCTCCTCCAAAAAGAAGGGAAGAGGCAACATTTTCTATGTTGAATTTTGTAGAAACAACGTAACCTAGACAACCAAACCAAAGACATCCAAGAAAACTAGAGACTAATATTACTTATGAATATAAGTGAAAAAAAAAGACATTAGCAATAGAACATAGCAGCACTTTAAAAATTATAAACATAATAATATTCCATAACAAATTGGGTTTATCCAAAGAATGCAAGGTTGGTTTAACATCTGAAAATTATTCAGTATATTATGATAGCAAATTAAAGAAGAAAAAGTCTCACATCTCAAAGTTGTAGAAACAGCTGATAAAATCTAATGCCTTCCCGTGACAACACTCAACAAATCTGGGACAGAAGGAAACATCCTCTGCCTGGTAGCTTCTTTTCCCCTCCCCTTGAGTTTTGGAGACAGGGTTTCTCTGTGTAGCCCTGGCTGGCCTTGAACTCCCAGAGATCCTCCTGCCTCTGCCTCCCAAGTGCTGGGACTAAAAGCATGCGTCACCACCGCCTGGCCTCATAACTTCTGTATCACACCAAGAGCTGGCATCATACTTGATGACAAGAGACTAGATGCTTCCTTGGTGGTACAAGGACTACTGTTATTACCATCTGTAGTCTATATTATACTTGAGCACTAACCATGGAAATTTGGAAATAGTTAACAAATGAAAACATCAAGATTAGAAATAAGTAAAACTATGTATGTATAAGTGATATAATCTTGTATTTTGAGAGCCCAAGGGACCATATGAATATCTATTAGAAGTGACATGCCAGGGCTGGGACTATAGCTCAGGTGGCAGAGTGCTGGCCTAGCTTGCAAGGTGCCTTGGGTTCACTTCCCAGCATGTCACAAAACCGAATGTGATGGAGTATACTTATAATTTCAGCACTCAAGATATGAAGGCAGAAGAACAGGAGGTCAAAGCCATCCTTAGCTACACAGTCAGATTGAGGCCAATGTGAATTACATGAGAACCTGTCATAAACAAACAAAAAGGGGAAAAGAATGTATCAGTTTAGTGAGACCGCAGCAAAATAGTCAGTGTACAAAAATTAATTGTAATGACTAATCTAAAACTGACATTAAGAAAATAACCCTATTTGCAACAGAGACTAAAGTACTAAGGGATAAATTTAATTAAGCAAGAGTTGCATGCTGAAAACTATAAAACATCACTGAAAGAAATTAAAAAGCACCAGAATAAATGGAAATTAGTCATGTTATTAAAAATCAGTCACATTATTAAAATGACTAATTTTATGCAGTCTATTTAAGCTCATGGATCAGAGACTTTAATATTGTTAAGATGGAAATATTCCCCAAATTGACCTACAGATTGAATGTAATCCTTATGAAAATCTCAATTGGATTTTTTGAAGAATTGATGTGGGGACCTTAAAACTCACATGGAAACACAAGCGATTTAAAGAGTGGCCCAAACCAGTCTTAGCTCATTACAAAATTATGGTAATCAAGATGGCGTCATATGTAGTAGATAAATGCAATCAATTTGCGAGGCCAGAAAGAAACCTTTATGTAAAGGGGTCAATTGATACTGACAAAGGTTGTCCAAACAATTCAAAGGGGGAAAGAACAAATGATACTGTAAACAAAACACACAGTGTGCTGAAAGTGAAAAATAAAAATAAAAACTTATGTATTTAAGAAGCAAGAAGAGAGTGCCAGGCATGGTCACGCATTCCTGGAAACCTGGATACTCCGGAGGCTGAGAGTAGCATTGCTACATGGCAAGACCTTGGAATAGACACCAAAAGAGAGGAAGATGAGGGAGGGAGGAAGGGCAGAAAAGAGAGAGATCAGAAGGAAGAAGGGATAGAGGGGAGAAAAAATATAAAGGATGGGGAACGCGTGTTTAAATTATATGTTTGGTAAGAAACCTCGACCTGGAATATATAAAGAACTCTTTAAAGAGAGCAAGGGTTTCACGCAGACATTTCTCCAAAGTTAATATCCAAATGGCCAATGCACACATGAAAGATGTCCAACCTCATTACTTACTAAATAATGATATGACAAAACATAATACTTCATATCTACTAGGATCATTATAGTAAGAATAAAAACAACAATAATGAAAACCATAGGCAACTGGTGAGGCTATGGAGAAATGTGGATAACTGTATATTGCTAGGAGGAATCTAAGACAGAATGACTACCTTGGAAGACAGCCTGGGAGTTTCCCGAAGAGTAAAACACATGAGCCAGCATTTGCACTCCTACAGAGATATCCAATGGAAATAAAGCATATGTCTACCCAGAAACCAGAGCACATGCTTATACTGTATTATTCATAATAGCCCCAAAGTGGAAACAAAACAAAGGTTATCACCTAATGAACGGGCACACAAGATGTGGTGTAGAGCCACGCAACTGAATGACGTTTCCCACTTCTCTCATCTGGGGCTACTTGTTCCTCTCTCAAGTACAAACCCAGGATCTCATGCATGCTAAGATATTTTGGTTATATCTAGTTATAACTGCTGAGTGATATCCCTGGCCTTCCTTGCTCATTTTAGAACACTCAGCCTCTGGGAAGTATTTAAGTCCATCCCCCCTAAACTGAATGATCCTCCCTTGGGACTTCAGATATGCCTGGTATATGTTTTTCTTTAAGAATAAACATAGACTACTGCTCTCAGGTCACAGTCTGACCTCCCTACTGGGCTGCTCACTAATGGCAGGGTCTGTGTTCTATTTTATACATGAGACCATGCAAGAATTGGGCTGAGAATGAGTGGGTAGGTCAGTAGACAGACAGATGTAGATAGCTCCAGTTGAGTAGCTCCAGAGGTGCTCCCCTTTTCTTCTTTAAAAATTATCTGAGAATTAGGGAAGTAAGGCACACCCCATCACACGCGCAGTGTTTTTTTTTTCCAAGATACATATTATTTTATTAATTTGTTCTTCTTACATCTCAATGGTTATCCCATCCCTTGTCTCCTCCCATTCTTCCCTCCCTCCCATTTTCCCCTTCCCTATGACAGTTCCTGAGGGGGATTTCCTCCCCCTGTATATGCTCATAGGGTATCAAGTCTCTTCTTGGTAACCTGCTGTCCTTCCTCTGAGTGCCACCAGGTCTCCCCCTCCAGGCATGGGAGAATGGCAAAGTAGAAGGATCCAGAGGGTCCTAGAAACCTACAAGTAGAACATTATGATAGGCAGATTTGGGCCCAGGGGTCCCGCTCAAACTAAGGCACCAGCCAAGGACAGTACAGGCTGTAAACTTTAAACCCCTACCTAGATCTAGCCAATGGTCAGAACATTCTCCACTGTAGAGTGGAGAGTTGGATATGACTTTCTCACGCGCAGTGTTTTAGTGCAGTTCAGACAGGTGGGAGAGGGCTGAGCGCGCAGTTTGCCACTACTTTCAGAATCAAGTTGAGACTATACAAGCTGGTCAAGGTTCTTTGTCTTATCTACCACTATTCCTTAGCGACTCCTCAATGTGAGTTAATCATGTCACTGAACCTCAGACCTGGAGTTACAGATGGCCGTGAACTGCCACGTGGGCTGGGAACCAAACTGGGGTTCTCTGAGAGAGTAACAAATGCCCTCAACTGCTGAGTTACATCTCCAGTCCACACTTTCTGTTCTTTTAATGGGTCTCTCTCCCAAATATTTATTTTTAAGACCATGTGTGCATGCGTGCGTGCGTGCGTGTGTGCGCGCGTGTGCGTGCAGGAATGTAGTGTCTGCAGAGGTCAGAGACATCAGATCCCCCTTGGAGCAGGAATTACAGTGGCTGTGAGTGCTAGGAACTGAAGCTGAAAGAGTTCTTAGCCACCAATGCCAGCAGCACCCCTATGTTTGTATTTGTGCCTTAGTAAAGGTGTACTGTGTCTTTGGCCCATCTCAACCCCTTTCTACTGAAGCTTCTACTCTACATTTCGCTTCTAAATGGAAGTCGCTGCCTCTTCCGTATTCTCTCAGTCCTTCTGCTTTATTCTAGTATTCCCAGGCTTTTAGACAATCCTCCCAGAATCTCATGTGGTACAAGACAAGCAGCGTGTGGACAGTAAATGTCTGCTGAACTGAGGACAGAAAAGCGACAGAACCGGTCATTACTCCAAATGGAAAGAGACAGCCCAAGCAGCAGTATATGAAAATAACTCCACGGCCTCCTTCCTCCAGCAGCAGTGCAGGACCTCACGGGAGCGGCGGGCATTTTCACAAGAGAATCTAAGTGAAACCGGCAGCATTTTGCAGCCCCTGCAAGTGGGTCAAGCTACCGTCTAAATCTGAAGGCGCTTTGTATTTTTCTGCTTTATTTTCTCCAAAAGGGGGCATGACACAAATTCCAACCATTTGGGTCAATGTCCTAAAAGTTTGGTATCTTAGCTGCTTTATTTTAAACTTTTAATCCTGCACATTCCTCTGAAGTCTCTGGGATCCAGACACCAAAGCTCAGTTTTCAGCAGCAGATTCAACACCACATACTCCACATTTTTGTGGCCTCCCAGCTTTCTAAATGGGAATGGGGAGAAAGAGTGGTTCTAAATCTTGCCTGCTATAAGCTAAAAAGGTCCTTGGGACCATGCTTGACTACACCAAGCTCAGGCCTTGCTTTCTCCCTCTCCGGCCTCTGTACTCTAGCTGTAATTTCTTCCCCACATAACCATGCCTTCAGACCAGTAGGAAAGCAAGGGCCTGGGCCATATCACCTTCTGCAAAGCAACTGATGAAAACTCAATGGAAAGGGAAAAATTTAACAAGACTAATAATTCCCAGAGTATTTAAAACTCATTGGGAATAAAAATGACTGATATAAGGTTCTTATAACTTACAAGGTTGGTATAAACAGACAAGAAATAAGGTATCTCTAAATTATGTTAGAAGTTGACTGCAAACGGAAAAACTTAAAGTAGTAATTATATCATTTTAGTGGTAGAAATATTAAAGACACATAAACAAATCATAATAAATGTTTGCTTATGATCTGTTGCATTAAAGTCATAGGCCCTAAATAATGACACATTTAAATAGGAGTTTCCCTTTGACCACTAAGACCACTCTCACAAGATAGGAAGGCATGGTTTCCCAACCAACCTCACTGCCTCCAGTCATGTCACATGCAGCTCCCTGGAAAAGCTTTTAATCCTGGGTATGCCTCTTGTAAAAAGCCTTCAGTGGATCTCCATTTTCTATTAGTAAAAGATGCAGTGTTTTGTCCCAGATTCCTCTAGAATGAAGTGTCCACAAACTTTTCAGTACAGGACAATTATCACAGGGACTCAAAGGTCAGTAGCCTCATGCCTTTTTCTCCAAAAGATCAGGTCTTTGAAAGTTTGCTAGTGTTTTCAGCACCTTACCCAAAACTAGAGCCAGTTGGTATAAAACAACTGTTTGCTAAATTAAAGTACCAATTAATAGAACACATGTTCCTATTTTATACTTTTAATTTTCATTCCTAACCTATACCCCCACCCTCAAGGTAAGTAATGTACGCGAGAATGGGAGGAGAAAGGAATAAAGAGACATTCATGTCCAAACACAGAAGCATGCACTGCGCTGTATGCAGGTGTCACACACTGGCGCTGTTCACCAGCTTCGTCAAGTGAATAGGGTCTCTGGTTGGCTAGGACAGCACTCTGCTCCCCAGCAGCAGCCTTCTGAAGCTTAGGAGGAAAGAACCTCATCTGCCAAGTGTTCTGTTCTTATTGGACTGAGCACAGTGAAATAAATGTAAGCAACAACTGGCGAGCCACGGGGTACAGAAACTTCATGTCAAATAATAAGACTGGCTGACCTCCAGAGGCCACTTGATTGGCTCCTCAAATAGACAGATCACTTGTAAAGAATTCCAGTGGTGTAGCAGCTGACAGGCCCATTGTTTACACGGCCTTGGTACAGAGGGCCTTCCCAAAGCCACAGAGCGTTTATTTACGGGGAAGTTATCTAAGTAATTTGAATACTGTACTCTCTTAGCTAATTCTCAGATATAGGGAACTATTTTAAAATATGAATGCAACTAACTTAGGAGCAAAATGCCGTGATTTCTTTTAATAGATATAATTAGAGTTATAGGAGGTATAACAAATGCTCAGACAACTGTCAACTTCAGCTTTTATTTCAGTTCCAGATAATCTTAACTATAACTCTTCTTTAAAAATATTTTGTGTTTATTATTTATTTATTATGTGCACACATGCACACATACACCCACGTGCACAGGTCTGGGGCCAAGAAGACAACTCTGGAGAGCTGGTTCTCTTCATCTACCGTGTGGACTTCTGGGGATTTAATTCAGGTTGTCTGGCCTGGTGGCAACTGCCTTGCCCCGCTGGGCCATCTCGACAGGCCTTAACCACAATACTTTAATTTTTGGTTCAGATAATTAACACTACAGTGTTATTTTTTAAATATTATTTATTGAGTAGATACATGAGTTGTAAGGTGCTCTTCAGAATTTCTTAGGAGCGGGCATTTCTAACAGCACACTCCGCAGTCACACCAGCAAGACCAGCAGTGCAAGGAAGGCATTCTTTTAAGAATGCCCACCTTCACCTTTGACACGGACAGTGTGCTGCAGGCAGGGTGCTTTAGTGTTTTGCTTTGGCGTCTGAAGGGTGCAGCTTTAAGGATTTGCTCAAAGTAATGGAAATAAGAAATGTGGATAGCGTCTTATGGAGACCCGTAGGAGACAGAGGCGAAGTTCATATAGCTACTTAATTAGGAAATGTATGCATCGAGTCCAATATTAGAAAAGAAAAAGCCAGATCAAGAGTCATAGAGCATATAAACTACGACTTGAAAATCTCTTATATGACTTTCCTGTAAGCAGATAGAATTCTTTCATCTGGGAATCTTCAAAAGTCAAACACAGCAGTCATTTTTAGCTCATTTATTCAAACACATTCTTAGCACCTCCTGTGTATTTTAGATAATGTGCTAGGCTGTAGGGATACAGAAAGAGGAGCAAGCCAAAAGTACGTAGAGTAAAGGGGCACTTGATTGAGCCTTTAAAAAAGCAATGTATAGAGTACTTAGTTACAAAGTGAATGAAGAGACCTAAAGTCAATCACCTGGGTTTCAATAGAGTAGACCTTCGCACACACTTCTGAATCTGGACAGATGATAAAATAGTCAGACATGGCAACCACAGATCCTTCTTCCAGACATTTTAAGATAGACATAAGAAACAGGAAAACGTCAAAGGCTTAATAGAAAAAGAAATTCTATTACTTCTTTGGTGCAGACATGCCATAAAATTCAGATTGGGTGAGCTTAAGGTGGTAAAGGCCAGTTCATCCCGTGATCCGTGTGATCACCATCCAGAGTGAAGTTGCCGTCGTGTTGGGTGTCCTGGTCTAATGACTAATATCTAATGTCTCCCTCGAGACAGGCTCTTTCACAAAACCTGGGGCAGGCTCCAGAAAGCTTCCTGTCCCTATAGTGCTGAGGCTACAGGCATGTGCGGCCCAACTTGGCCTCTTCTGTGGGAAGCTGGGATTTAAGGTAAGGTGTTAACGTCTGCACAGCATTTGCACGTCTTTCTCACTTAGTTATCTTCTCTGCTCCCTATTTGTTTTTAAGATAGGGGCCCATGTTTCCAAGGCTGGCCTTGAACTCCTGGCCTCTTGTTTACCTCCCAGGTACCAGGATTATAAGTGTGGGTCACCATGTCTAGCTCAACCATACCATTAAAAAAAAAAATTACTGGAGCTTTAAATCACACACACACACAAAATTATCCAAGGGGGCAGTTTAAAATTGCATGGAGATGATTTGCTAAATGCCTTTTTTTTAAAAAAAGAGAGAGCTCCAAATGCCACCCACATACTTGTTCCACCAGGGAGAAAGAACAGCAATAAACCCAAACCCTCAGCCTCTAGAGCTGATGGAATCAACCTTAACTGTTACTCCTCCAAAGTAGAAAAATTAAGCACGAATCAAACCAGACCAAGTCAAGCCCAGAGCTACTGAAGCATGTAAAGAAGGCTTGAAGCTAATTATTTCTCTAGTTCTAACTTTGTCATGGACTTCTCACTTTTTGGTGGTTGATAAGTACATAAAAATGCGTGTGATGATAGTTAAAGTGTAAAGTCCACCATGAAGCTTGACGGCTTCAGAGCAGCTGTAAATTCAATGAGAGGATTAGACTTTGGGGTTGGCTGATTTTGGTGCATGATTTTTTTGTTTTCTTTTTTAACTTGCAAGATTAAAAAAAAAAAAAAGAATAACGAAAAATAATCCTAAAGAAAGACTGGATAACATAGGGACCATATATTTATGACAAAGAAAAAGAAAATCCATCTTTTTTTCCTTTTTTCTTCCGGTGCTGGGCACCGAACCCAGGTTCTTGCGACTGCTAGGTAAGAGCTTTACCACTGAGTGGAACTCAAAGGAAAGCCATCATTCTCATGGGACAGCTTGTGCTTTTGGAGTCCAGGTAATCGTAATTTTTAAAATTCTTCAATTTTGTGTCTGAAAGTTGATTCAAAAGTCACAGCATATATAGAGGGAAGAGGTCCCCCTCAGTCACAGTCATAGGGGAGGGGAGTAAGGGAAAAATGGGAGAGAGGGAGGAATGGGAGGATACAAGGGATAGAATAACAATTGAGATGTAATATGAATAAATTAATAAAATATATTTTTAAAAAAGTCACAGCCCTTCAGTGCTTAACAGGAGTTTAATGCCTGAGAGCATCTGAGTCATGAATGCCTAAAACTCTCTGGGTTCCAATCTTGGTTCAAGCTCCCTTGCCTTGCTTTCCTTGCCTAACAATGAGGTAAAATAATTAAACTTAAAGTTAACGCGTTAATTTTTTTTTTTTTTTAAGGTAGAGTGTCATGTAGGCCAGTCTGGCCCCAAACTCACTACTGAGGGTGACACTGAATTTCTGATCTTTCCACCTCCACTTCCTAAGTGCTGGGATTACAGCATGCGTCACCATGCCTCACCACTATGATTACTTCCTCTTCCTCCTCCTCCTCTTCCTTTTTAAAAAAGACACAGTCTTATTATGAAGCTCAGGCTAATCTCAAGGTCACAATTCTCCCAGTTTACGCCCCAAGTGCTGGAATCACAGGTGTAAGCTGCCATACCCAGTTGCTAATGGAAGATTTTAGGAAGAGATTCCGCATGGCATTAATTCCTTACAGTTGTGATATATATTACTGAGGCTGTCATGAGAGAATTTCTGGCATAGCAAAAAATATCTACTCCATATAATTCTTGATATGCTATCTTAGGGCATGAAGTTAAAAAACCCTTCATTTTACAATGTACTTCTAAAAATATAAAAGAATGAGAAATGTCCAATAAACCATTCAACCATAAAGTTTACTGGAACTAAAGTTAGAAGTCTTCTTGTAGATTATATTTTCAACTACTTGAGGGTTGTTCTGACTGATTCTCCCAAGAGGAGATATTGGAGCATTTCTCTTATGGAATGGTTTTAATCTTTTGGGTTTATTAATTAAGAACCCTATACTTGTCAATTTTGAAGTATACTAGCTGATTCTGATATCATTTTTCCTTAAAATAACATGGTGGAGGAAAAAGACAAAGGGAGTGAGAAACTAGGTCCTTCAGAGACATGCTCCAGTGGTTTCTAAACAGCAGTCAGTGGTTCATTAGAGTCTTGCCATCACACTACACCACAGGCAGTCCTTGCTGCTCAGTCTTCTTCCCTACAGGACGTAAACACCCAAACCCCTCCTTCTGTTCCAGGCTTTCCTTTCCAGAAGGCAAGAACCTGTGTGATACCCAAGGGAGGGGCATTCAGAAGTCACTGGGAATCCCAGAAAGACGGTAGAGATGTGGGGAAGTAGATACCTCTGAGGAGATTCTGCCTAGCGCTCCCTGCATGTTCTCCATTACAGCAGTCTGTGACACAGCTGTCAGCCTCTGCCTAACTACCTCCAAAGACAGGACTTCTAGTCTGCTTGATCCAAGCCACAAATCCCATTCCTCATATTACTAAACCTTGTGTATATTTTGCCCTAAAACACTCCTCCAATTGGCCACTGTTCCTCCCTAGCTTGACTGAAGGTCCCCTTTCTTATCCTCTCAGTAGTTCTGTAGTAATAGTACCTGCTACCAAATACCATAGCCTATGTATGCTAATTTTAAATCTGTCTTCTCAAAGCTCTTTGCTGGGTCACTACCACAAATAACAAGGTCTAAGCTTTTAACCTGAAATACGTCTTATCTAATGCTCCACCTTGCAGAAACCTCAAGTGGCTGGGGCACCAAGCTATTCCGTATCTCCATGGTCTTGTTCACTTGTCTCCATCTGGAACATTCTTTCTTCCCTCTGGCAATGAGTTAAACCAGCTCAGGGATACTTTCTGGGAAGGCTTCTTTTGACATCCTTCTTTTTAAGACATCAAAAATATTCCATGTGTGTTTCCGCAGTTGTATTTATCACATTATGCTGAGTTCAAGCACCCTTCTTTTTCTTCAGGTTAAATCCTTCAAGGCAAGGACTACATCAACATCTTTACACAAGGCACAGGGCTCATGATAGCAGGCCTTTAAAATAAGCCTAGTAAAAACTTGAATATTTTATAACTTCAATGGTACAACTTTTGATCCTCCAGGAAAATATAACATTTAGCTAGTATATAAAAAGGCAAGGCTTAGACACCACTTATATAACATTTGTACTTACCTAAGTTGCTATACGTTGCACTGCAGGGATTCACCTCCATAAGATCCGAAGTCTCATCTTTTTCTTCCTCCCCTTCCAAGTCAGGTGGGGGCAATGACGGTGTGACTGAAGAGTCATTTTGCTTTACAACAGGAACTCTTTGATCTTGAGGAGAAAATTCCTCTGCCACTTCATGGGTCACGCGACTGAAATAAATCAGACAGCTCATCAAATTTGAATTCAAAAGTATAGGGCAGGATATGGTGGTTGCACACTTGTAATCCCAGCACTTGGGAGGCAGAGGTGGATGGATCTCTGTGAGTTCCAGGCCAGCCTGGTTTACAGAACTCCAGGAAAGCCAGGGTTAACTAGAAAGAATAATAAATGAATAAATATTAAAAATGAGATTTATGGAAGACATGTTTCCCATTGATGTGAACAAACAGCCCTATAACCACAACAGTAGGTCATCAGCTCCCACACACTTGCCTGAGCACAGACCAAGTATTTTGATGCTTGACCTTGACTCAGACTAGTGGAGGTAGGGTAGGCTCAAATGGAGCTTGAAAATTAACAGGCAAAGAATAGAACAATTAAACAAAACCTAAGACCTTCATACATAAACATTTAATTTACATTTTTCTTTCTTTCTTTCTTTCTTTCTTTCTTTCTTTCTTTCTTTTTTTTATACAAGAGAGGAGAGGTAACAATAGAAGATGATGAATGCTTAACTGGTTAAAGAGAAAAATACTCAAGAATTAAGTAAGTCAGTTGGTATACTTGCCATATTGATTATACTACTTAATAGTACTCTGCTACTATAGTAAATACCATATGCTATTTACTTTACTTACCACATAGGATTTGCTACATGTTAAAATATTTACTGGGGTATTTAGAAAGAACTCAGAATAAAATTGTGATTATACTATGCAAATAAGGACCAAAGTGTTTTGGTGAGTTAATCCTAGGTAGATAGAAGGGTCAGTTTTCATCTATATGAGTGCAGGAGGGACGTCAAATGGAAAAGAAGGCTAATTCTTAAGCTAATTTCATTTATAAAAACAAATCTGGAGCATCCTGCTGGTCATCATGAATCAGTTAAAGACTCATCTTCTTTTTAAGCACTGCCAGCTCATGTTCCTTTAGCTACCCCCTCCCAGTCTCCCCACTCCTTGCCCAAACTGTCAATTCTATGGTCATGAAGTACAAGGGAATCAAACGGTCACTAATTGCTGGTGCATAAAATGGCCGAGCCAACAAATCCCATGTGGCTGGCCAGTGAAATACATGTAAAATAAGGTGTCTTTATAGGTCTCAGGGTCTGAGAAGTGTTCTGAGACTCTCATAACTTCACCATATTCCTCTTGTCTTCTTTCTGGGAGAAGAGAAACAATAATAATAATAAACATTTTGAGGGGGTGGGTAGGGGAAGTGGCATGTGTGGGTATATGTCTTTAGGACAGAAGTCCTCAATTACTCTTCTTCTTTTTCTTTTCTTTTTTTTTTTTTTGGAGGCCAGGTCTCTCATTGAACCAGGGGTCACTAGCTGGTTAAACTGCCTGTCCTTCTAGGAAACCACCAACTCTGACTGTAGAAGTAGAATGTTAAAGCTTTAACATTTTTTCCTCTCAAAGGACTATCCTTTCTAGTCACTTTCTATGTGGCGCTTTGAAATTAGAAGTGTATTTGTATTAACTTTTGCCTAGCAAAGAACATTTTCTTTCTCCTTAAGTATGTGCATAGCCACTCAGTAATATCCAGTCTTGACTGGAAGTGCAGTCTGAGAGTGGCTTGGGAGTGTCACTTCACTTTGTCTTTACTGAGCCATGGAAGCCAAACTCCCTTGTTACCATCTCCTTATGATGTTCCATCTTATGAGGAAACAGTTTCTTTGCTTTGATGACTAAGGCAGCCCATTGACAAGAGGCAGCATGCTTACACAGACTGCTGAGCTGGTAGAGAAATTGGTTCCCACCTCTCCTGTCCCCAGGAGCCAGAGCCTATAATGGAGCTTCCAGTTCACTACACACTGATGACATAAAGAAAGAAAGACCTCTGGCTCTGTTGGCTTAGAAAGAGTATTTCTGAAGCTGTGTAGCCGTCAGATTTCCAGCCTTACATTTCTGTCCAGACACATGCATAATTTTTATAATAGAAGACTGGTAAGAAGGTACCCCCTTCAGATACTCCCTTAAATCTGCAGTTGGTGTATGTTCTAATAACACACAAGTGAAAAACTCTTACAGAAGCTTGTAGGTTGGAGAGACAACTCAGTTGATAAAGTGCTTGCTGCAAGAAAAGGGCATGCCTTCAGATCTCCAGAACTCATAAAAAGTTGCACACAAGTAGAATGTGCTGTGTCCCAGCACTGGGGAGGCAGGGAAAAGCCCTGGGACTTGCTGGCCATCTCTGGGTTTGGGTGCAGGTCTGGAGTCTCAGCTATTTTGGAAGCTAAAACAAAAGGAATCCAATCCAAGGCCTGCCAGGTCTCCATTGTGACTACAAGGCTAGCCTGGGCAACTGAGCAAGATTGTCTCAGAATAAAAGCAGTTTTAAATGGGCTGAGAACAGCTTGTGGGAAAGTGCTTGCCTAGTGTATGATAGGTCCTGGATTCAATGTCACACAGGCTGATAGGGACCTCTAATCTCTGAGCCTGCTCTTGGTCCTTTTTCTCTTTTTTTAAGTTAGTATATTTATATATTGCATATGAACATGTGCATGCACTTACTTGTGCTACACACACACACACACACACACACACACACACACACACACACACACATTTTATTTTTTTTAATTTTAATTTTTTTTTTTTTTTTGAGACAGGGTCTCTCACTGAACTTGGAGCTCACCCTTCAGGCCAGATGTGCTCCAGTGCGGGGGTTATAGCTGTGCTTGCCATGCTTGCTCTTCTACAGTGGGGCTGGGGCTCAGCTACTGTGAAAACCACTGCCAGAGCAGCTGTGGCTAAACTCTGGAATCCCTGGGTCTGTTCCACATACTAAGACAGAACTTTGCTCTCCATGTGTGAACAAACAAAACATGGATGTCCCAAAGCAAGAAATATCAAAGACTCACCCGCTGTACTCACTCACACAATTCCCCATCGAAGGGCATTTTCACAGGGTCTCTTCAAGTCTGTTAGCTATGCTCTGAAACTGACCGAGCAGAGGCCACTGAGCTCTGAAGAGTTCCAAGCTGCACAAGCTATGCCAAGATACTCAAATCCCACACCCAGGAACACCCATTGCACCTTGACCTTTACTACATGGGTTTGGCCTTGGAAATGTGCCAAATTCCCTTTGGGGGAGCCAAGCAAATGAAAGCTAGATTTATTAACCCCTTGAGGACCAGGGCAGCACAGCCTATATAACAGGTTAGAATGCACTGGTATACTAGGTTACCAGTAAAATAACTGTCAACTATAACAATCTATAAAAGAGTGTTATGAATTTGGAAATGGATGCTGAAATGTTTAATCTGCACTGACAGTCTTAAAAGGAATAAGAACTTTAAAAAGCGCATCAATAATATGTCATGTCTTAATGCTTGACAGAACAGCTCTTTGTATTATTAAAACAGTAAAAGAGAAAAAAAAAGAGAGGTTCTAAGAGTTGAAACATGAAGACTGAAAAATGAAGACTTGAGATAGCACGAGGCAAGAGCTACGCATTCCTAAATACTTAGCATTATAAAGAGACAAAGCAGCCAGGAGAAGAGGAGAAAACCTTCTTCTTAGTTTCCAAGTGGGCGCATTAATTGTATAAAGGAGTTTAGATCATTTTTAAAGAAAATAAATGATCAAAATAATCAGAAAATCTTCTCAAATTCTAACATGATCTTTTATACAGGCTTTATCTCCTGACAAAACGTCTCACCATGTCCCTGGGAGATATTTAATATGATGGAAAACATTTATGTGGAAATTAGAAGCTGGTTCTGTTTCCCTATCACTGATCTTCTGAACAAATGACACCATGAAGAAGGAGATAGTAGAGATGATGAAACTCCCCCATCTTATTCAAGAGACAAGTGGGGGAAATCTTATAAAATGAAAATCATGCAGAATGTAATTTGAGATTTTTATTACATGGTAACACAAGTTGAAATAGTAAAATAACAACTAGGAATTTTTTCAAAGTAAGTAAATTTCATATTTGTTTTTATGAAACAAAACTATGTTTAAGTAATGGATGGCCCATGAGCTTTTTATACTTCTGCTACCAAAATTCCTTTCAAAGAGTCTCTAGCCTGTAACAGAAGGTGGAAAGTTTGTAATAACAATGGTAATGATGTCTAAGTCCTTAGTCTTCAGGTTCTGTCAAACTGGCTTAGCCTTTGTCGCCCGTCAGTAATCACTCTATTTTCATAAAGAAAGGTGATACACATCTGAGTGCACAGCTGGCTCTTGGGATCTTTGGGTCCTATATCTTTAATTAGAAAACATCCAGGAAAAAGACTGGATCAATACTGAACATATACACTTTATTTTTTCCCCATTATTCCTCAAACAAAACAGAAAAGTACTAGTCACATGGCATTTACATTGGACTAGGTTATGATAAGTGATCTAGAAATAATTCAAAGTCTATAAAGAGACGTGCATGGTGGGACACTTCTCTAAGAGCAGTGTGCAGAAAGCTGATGCAGGGATTAAGAGCTCAAGGCCACATGAAATTACATAGTGAGTGTAAGGTTCACGTAGGATACACGACCAGATTCTGTCATAGGGAAAAAAAAATTGTCTGCAAGAGGTCATATGTAGAGTAAACCCTACATCATTTTACAGAGAGGCTCAGGTGTCCAAGGTTTTGTTTGGAATCCAGGGAAATCTTGAGACCAAACCCCAGAAGATCCCGAGGGGTGACTGTACCTAAAATCTTTAACCAACGTCTCATTAAAGAGTGATTTTTAACTGCAATTTGATATGCTTGACCCAACAACTTACAATCTGTATCATATTTGATACAGAGATTATTCTTCTGAATTCACAGAACGAATGCAAGGTGTTCAAAAGCGACAGACACATTGCTACAGATCTCTGTTATCTAATAAATCCCTTGAAGGTTAAATCTCATCAGTCTGCAATATTCATACATAATTCAAGGTTACGGAAACAATCTCCCATGCGAAAGCGTGCTTGCTATGCCCAGGTGGTAGGATTAATCATTATAGCATCAAATGAAATAATCCTTTTTTCTTGGAAAATTTGTTCAAGACAGATTTTTGTAAGAATTTTGTTAACTGTCTGAATGTACCTTTTAAAGGGTAAATCAAATTTCCCGTTAGAACATATTAAAGGCCTTTCTGTATCTAAGTATTTCCATAACTTTAGTTCAACTTTAAGTTTCAAATTCAACCTCCTTTTGTTCAGCTTTGGAAGGGGCAGATAATGAGATCAGCATTCTATAGGGACTGTCTGTCTCTTGGGGCAAGCAGCATTCTCCGCCAGCTCTCTCCAGTGCCTACAGCCGTTTCTATGTGCTCAAAACTACAATAAATTAGTGCAGCTTTAAAAGACTCTTATCGCTAAAATCTGGGCACCAGAAGAATGTTTCATGGCTCTGTTTTTGGTCTCCTGGGTTTTTCCCTCTAGGGTATCGAGGGGCAGTGGCCTTGGCAGGAGTGGGATCAGCATCAGCCTTTAAGGAGAGTAATCACTTCCACCTTCATAAGTGTGAGCAGGGAAGAGAGGGGAGAACCAAACCAATCAAACTCCGTCTCTCTTTTTATCTCTACTTCTAGGGACCCCGACCATGATGACATTTCTTAATCCTACCTTGGTTTCTGAGTCATCAACTTGACTTTGCCACATTTCCCAATCACTAGCATTCTCAGGTGGGGAAATGTGTCTATTGATGACTATCTGGTAGTCCAATTTCCCACTAAGCCTCCACAGCTTTTGAAAACGTCAAACTTCTTATCCTGAACCGAGATTAACCTTTAACTGAGATCGGACGAGGTCCTGCTACTGTCGAACAGAGTGTGGTCAAACTCAAGGAGGTCCTGTGTGCTCCAAGTGCACACGGGATGCTGCAGCCAGGTGCAAGGTCTTGAAATAGACTCTGCACAGGGCCTACATACAAAATGAAAACAGATGTCATAGCCATTTAAAGTGTTTTCAAGGCACCGGATTGCATGTCAGCAAAGCAACTAAGAACACAGGTCACTGTAAATCACTGTCACTCCCATAAAACTAAGAAAAGTCACAGTTTTAAAATCCTGTGAAATACAAAGTCAGAATGGCATCTGTGCAAATTAACAGCAGATACATTAGTTTTGGGGGGGAAAAAGCACTAAAATAAGGTTGCCATTCTTAATGACTATGGAAATCACTCAGCATTCCCATTTCAGCCTTGGTTTGCTTTTGAAGAATGTGGTAAGAGATACATTTCTTGAAAAGACAAGCTCTTAGGAAAACATGGCCAGCTCTCACCAAGGGCACTAACCTAGGGAGGAGATGGGGTCTTGGACTATCTCCACAGGCCCAGAAGCACTGGAGAAGCCTCTCCCCTCACCCTATCTTCCTTTGCTCCAAGAGTCAGGGCAGGGAGAGAAGTTTGCACACCTAACAAATGCAATGACGGAAGGAGTGCTGACTGAGCTTTAAGAGCTCACGGGGTAGAATTTTACTCAGTGCTGCGTATGTCATGCACTTTCCATTTAACCCACCAAAGTGTCTAGACATGGAAGCAAGTCCTCTCATCTCACAGAGGAGAAAACCGAGGCTGAAAGAAGCAGCAAATGGCCAGAGACCACCTGAGGATAGAGGTGGCAGAGTGGGCGTGTGAAGTGATGCTGTCCAACTCTGATGCCCACATTCTTTCTACTATTCTAGGAGTGTAAGGCAAAGGGTGAGGGGAAGCACACTGTACAGACCCAGTGACTGCCTGATTTTAAGAGTGCTTTGAAAGGAAAATTGTTTTAATTGGAATAGAAGGAGGTGAGGTGTAGTTCATGAAACAAGAAAGAGGGTCATGGGAGTAGGACACAGATGTTGAAGGAAGAGGAAAAAGATGGCGCTAGAAGACAGGTGACATAAATGTAAAAGAGGGACACTGTTGGGGAAGAGGGGACCAGCTGGAGAGCATGGGGGTGGGGGTGGGGAAGGAGAGTTGGAGATGAAGACCAAGAGAAAACTGCATGAAAATGTCATAATGAAATCCATTACTCTGTATGTTAATTTAAAAAACTAATAAAAATAATGGATAAATTAAAAAAAGAAATATGAAGTAATAATGATTATAGATGTGTTCTATTTTGAAAAATCCTAAGCAAGCCAAAAGAGTAATTATTTACATTGCAAAAGTATTTCTTCAAATAGGAGCTGCTCTTGCATAGAATGTTTATAGGTAATTGTCCTCCTAATAGCAATCACCTCCACATTTACTGAGTGCTAGGCACAGGGCTTAGATACACATCTAACAATGGCGCCCTAGGCAGGCTTATTCTCATTACAGCAACAACTGTAATAACAGGAGCCAAAGCATAGATGGTATTTATCATGTGCCTTTTCTAAACCATGTCCTCAGAGATGGCATTACTAACACTTGAGCAAGGTAATTCTTTCTATTGTGGAGAGCTATCCACACAGTAGGGTCACTCAAGTACTTTCCGCCTTCTTGGCTGTGATAACCAAAGCATGTCTCCAGACTTTGTCAACAGTGTCCCTCCGGAGCCCTTTACACAAACTTACTCATGTTATCCAACAAAACCTACAGGGCAGGCTATCTCCTCTGACGAAGGGGCCTACCCAAGGATCATGTTCATTGTGTTTGAGAGACAGAAAACTGAAACTCTGGGAAGGTTATGGACAAGGAGGTGAGAAATGGGAGACAGTCCAAACAGGCAGGCAGAGGTTTACGGAGAGACCTCATTATTGTGGATAAACAATGGGATTTAGCCTTTAAGAGAACTAGGCTGTTCTAAAGAGACAAAGAACAGGAGACTGGGCAGGCAGAATTAGCAAAATATCTCAGTAAAGGAGGTGAAAGATGCTATAAGGCAGACTAAGTAGATGCAGAAATAAGAGCATAGATGCGGGATGTATTTTAGAAGTTTAGTCAACAGGACTGGGAATCCAAGATGAGTCAGCTTTCTGGCATGAACAGATGGATGGATGGTGGGCCATTTACAAGGAGAAGACGGAACACATTTGTAGGGAATAATCAAGTTATGTCTCATTTGAAATACACTTTTCAAGTGAAAGCCTACATGTAAGTCATGGGGAAAATGTGAAGGGTGGAGATATAAATTTAGGAGTCATCAGAATGTATATGTAACATTTGATGCCAATGATGTTCGGCCAGTAAGACTTAAAACACCTTCTCTGGCGTTTGGCTAAGGTTATGAGCTACACACTGAGATAAAAATGAAGTGACACCTGGGATTTGCTTTAAAATAAATGGGTCAGGGGAAAGATGAGGTACGAAGAAGAAATGATATGCAAATTGGTTTTTTTAGTTAATTTTAAAAAAATGTGTGAATGTTTTGCCTAAATGTCTGTCTACTGCACACATGCCTAGTGTCCATGGGGGCCAGAAGAGGGGTCAGATTTCAGGGGATTGGAGTTATAGATGTTTGTGAGCTGCCAGGTTAGGGGCTGGGAATGGTACCTGAGTCCTCTGAAAAGCTGCCAATGCTCTGAACCATTAAGTCATTTATCCAGTCCTACAATCCAATTGATTGTTAAAAAGAAAAGAAAAGAAAAGAAAAGGCTCACTATATAGCCCAGGATAGCTTAGAACTCATGATTTTATTATCTTCCTGACAGCCTTTCTGAGTGCTGAAATTATAAACTGCCTACTAAGTGTAAAATGTGGCTTTGTGGTTGTAGGGTTCAGGACCCCCCAAGACTAAGTTCTCAGCACAAAGGAGATTTATTGCCCTAGTGGGACAAGGAACAGGGAACAAGAGACAAAGGCAGGGAATAAAGGATGAGGAGAAGGGGAAAGGAGCAAGGGAGAGGGGTCAGGGGTATTTGTCCTACAGCAGGACAAAGGACTACCTCTGAACAGAGAGGAGACAGATGTGGCCCATTGGCAAATGGCAGTTTATAAAGGTACAAAAAGAAACCTAGTGTTAGGATGAGGTGTTTACTTTTAATTGTGTACTTAATTAGGTGAGCCAAAGGTGGTTTTGATTACTGGACTTTAATACTTTGATAGCTGAATTTTGGTAGTCAGCCTTAGGAGGAGGAAGTGGCCAAATAACGAAATAGGCCCTGGTGCCTAGATTCAGAATGGTCAGAATATAATCTAACAGTTTTTAGCAAGCAGAGGGCATTGGGAGAGAAGGGCAAGGCCTGTCAGAGCCATGTTTTCCAACTGGCTCGGGTCCCTTCAATGGTTTACACACACACACACACACACACACACACACACACACACACACACACACACACACTGTGTGTATGTATATATATATATATTTACATATATATGTATGTGTGTATTTACTTTTGTATATCCTTAAAATTTTTCTCTTCTAAAAAGTTTTTTCAAAAGTAAAGTGACCCATTTAAAGATGGTTTTCATTAAAGTGTAACCATGTGCTATCGATTCCAAGGATACAATATGTATGAGGGGGGGCGTGGAAGGAAAGGAAAGCTGAGCACCTGGAGGCCTGTGAACAGGAGGGTAAGGCTAAACCGGTAGGAGGATGGCACAGACAAGGGAAGAAACCTCATTCAGAGCCGCTCTTCAGTTCTGGTTACGTAAAGTGTAACTGGGACAAGAGGCCAACTCTTATTGTTACACATCTACCAGAGGCTCCGGGGACATCTATTTCCTCTGTGTAGCATCTCAGCAAGGTAGCTGTCATTCTTCCTGTTGAACATGAAAGAAAACCTTGGCTCAAAAGAAGTTAAATTAAGTCTGTGGTAAAGTCAGAATTCAGACCTTTGTCAACTCCAGTACTTGCACTCCCTGCTACCATTGCCTGTGTTATGACTAGCTCGTTCGGAAAGAGTAGGCAGATAGCATTCTACAAGGGGCAGTACAGAAATTCCCAACTAGTCCCCACGCAGGCCAATCATCATGCCACATTCTCTTGACCTAAACCAGCTTGAGGGAAAAGATGTGTAAGGAAATAATGCTGAATCAAGACTCCATTACTGTTACTAGCACCACTGACAGGGAAAGCTTTATCTTTTAATGCAAAGCTCATAAAAACAGAGACGCACAAGGGCTCTTGTATGTATAGGCTGTATCTAGTAACATTTATGTCAGAAATGAAAACCAAGACAATTGAAACATAAGGTAATTCAGAACTTTAAATATTTTCAAAGTCTGGTACCCAGCTTAATATGACAGGCAAATTTCTCTGTTGGCTTCTGTATTTAATCTATGGAGATATACTGCTGAATTAAATGGAGATGCAGGGAACCAGTCTCATCTAGTTTACAAGTGGAAAGTGGGTATACGTTAATAACCTTTGAGATAAGCTCAGCCACTTGCTCGAACTTGTTAGAGTGCCAAATAGCTTTTTTATTTTTATGTTTATTTTATTTTATTGGATACAGGGTTTCTCTGTATAGCCTTGGCTGTCCTGGAACTCACTCTGTAGACCAGGCTTGCCTCAAACTTAGAGATGAGCCTGCCGCGGCCTCGGCTGCTGGGATTAAAGGTATGCAGCACCACTGACTAGCCAAATGGCATTTCTTAAATGTTGGTTGCAGTGTGGGGCCTAGAAAAGAATTTCTGTTCTCAGTTACATCAAAATCCATTTGCATAATTTTTATAATGGTTACATGGGCAGTCATTTGGAAATAACCTTCAAATGTAGATGCATTCCACTCTAGGATATTAACAAACAAACAAGTGATTGACCTTGTTAGTGCCACCACCAACCTCATCTAGCAAACGTTTTAAGGATTAGGAAGCTGTTAAGGTCAGTGCTGTAGAGAGGTGTCTGCAAACTTAAGTGTTATCACAAACACAATTTGTCTCCTTGGAAGTGACCTGTCAGTTTTCCTTTCCATGCTCAGCATTAAGAAGATGCTCAAGTTCCTAACCAAAACTGCCCAACGCAACCCGTTTTACAGGGGCTTCCCTTAGGATTCCTGGTGTGCACCTGAAATACACTCATGTACTAGCATTTCAGCAGACAAACCCAAAGCACAAGTAACCAAGGGTTAAAGTTTAATAAAATTCACTGCTTAATCTTAAGTAAAACCGATTTTTTTTCTTTTAAATTCCTAGAACAATTTGGTGCCGGGGCTTTGTTTGGGCTTCAGTCCCATTAGTTTTACCCAGATGTGTTCTGCACTGTGAATGCAAAGGTCAACAGAGTGGAAAGAAAATGTCTTAGCATCTGTGTTGGTTAGTTTTTTGTCACGTGACAAAATAATCTGAGACAATTTACAAAGAGGAAAGATTTATCACGGCTTATAGTTCAGCCCATGGTAACTTGCCACCACTACCTAATACTCTCTAAAAGCCGTGTGCCTCAGGGACACTCTTCAAGGGGCTCCACTTAATGGTCTTTGCTTCCTAGGACACCCATGGACTGGTCACTCAGATTTAACACAAGCGCCTTTTGAGATAGATTCAAAACCCAACCTAGAGTACAGCGTGAAGACAGTCTTTATTTGACTTCACATGGATTGTATGGGATTCTTCCTTTCTTTTCTTTGACAATAATTTATGGAGCGCAATGTGGTATGTATGCATGTATGTATGTATGTATGTATGTATGTATGCATATATATCAATACATGTATACAATATAATTAAACAAAATTAATAAATATAGCTATCCTTTCATATACCTTCTTGTGATGAGGCATAAAATATGTTGTGTTAGAAATTTTGAAACACATCTGTACTTACTATTGTCATCATGCAGCACAATGGAGCATCAAAAGTCATCCTAATGTCAGCCTGTGTTCCGGACTAACATCTGCCATTCCACACTGCCCAGCTCCTAACAACATCTGCCCTTCCACACTGCCCAGCTCCTAACAACATCTGCCCTTCCACACTGCCCAGCTCCTAACAACATCTGCCCTTCCACACTGCCCAGCTCCTAATAACATCTATCTGCCCTTCCACACTGCCTAGCTCCTAACAACATCTGCCCTTCCACACTGCCTAGCTCCTAACACATCTGCCCTTCCACACTGCCCAGCTCCTAATAACATCTATCTGCCCTTCCACACTGTCCTAGGTTCTGGGGAGCTGTTCTTCCCTTTTATGAGTTCAACTTGTTAGCATTCACTATTCATTATCCTTTCTAGCTACACATCTTGCTTCTATTTGCTTTCTTCCTCCTCCTGCTTGCAATGTTAACTAGTTGATAAATGACAAAAATCTGTGTGTGTGTGAGAGAGAGAGAGATGGGGGTGGGGGAGGGAGGAAAAGGGAGAGAGAGAGAGAGAGAGAGAGAGAGAGAGAGAGAGAGAGAGAGAGAGGTGTATCCAGGCTGGCCTTGAACTCCCAATCCTGCTGCCCCAGTTTTCTGACTGATGGAAACACAGATATGTGCTTCCACACTCAGCCTTCTTATTTGTCTTTTAAGATCTGGTTCCAATTTCATTTCTGAGAAGTCAATTTAAGCTGATTAAATCACTAGGTATTTTGTGCTACTTTATCATTTTGTACATGAAGCACTTACCACACAGGACAGAGGGGCTACTAACACTTTTAAACATCTAATATGCCAGACCTTGGACAGCCTATTTGATACCTTCTCATGAAATGTTCAAATTAATTCTATCTGATACGTATCACTATAGCCCTATATATTGAAGGACCAGAGAGCCAAAGGTAAAGCCAAACCCAAGTTCATTATTTCAGCAACTGTCTTTCCCCCTATTTGTTCCAAGGCTAATGGCACATATTCAATTTATGTCTTTGGAACAGTCAAATAAATGTTAGAAATAGTCTAATACCACAACGAAAGGCTCTACAAGTCTCTCATCATTCAGGCCCCGCAGTCTAGCCATGAGAAGGGTAGTTTTCATTCTTCATTCTTTACAGACAGTTTAAATTTGGCATCTTCATTTAGTTATAGGAAAGTGTATTTTCATTTCTTTCAGCTGTGTGTTCCCAGGCAGGGGATGGCAATTTAATGATCACATTGCCATCAAGCCAGAAACACAAATGTTGACATTTGACTGTAATGTTTCCCCTCTCAAAGTTGCTTCAAGTAAATATCAATGACAATCCAAGTAAATGAGGTAATTATTTAAAAAGCAAATGGAGTACAGTTTTCAATATACATATTCATGCTTTAAACTTTCCACAAGGCTAAAAAGTAACCTACTGAACACTTCTTTTTCTACTCACTCTGGGACACTGTGAAATGAGAAAATGTAAATGTGCCTCTAAGAACAGTTCAGGATCCCAATCATGGCTTTATTTATATACCTTTAGAACAGGGTTAAGACCAATGAGTCTAAAGTGTGGCTCAACAGCATTAGCCTGTTGGATGTGCAAAGACAGGACTCAGACCAAGTGAATTGGAAACCTTGGGAGTTACCAGGCAGTGGTGGTATAGTATACATTTATTTTTTATTTTTTATTTTTATAGTATACATCTTTAATCCTAGCACTGGAGAGGCAGAGGCAGGGTGATCTCTGAGTTCAGGGCCAGACTGATCTACAGATCAAGTTCCAAGACAGCCAGGGCTATACCGAGAAACCTTTTCTTGAATGCTGCCCCCCCCCAAAAAAAAGAAAAAAGAAACCCTTGGTGTGGAATCTGGCAGCGTGTTTTAACACCTTTCTGGACAAGTGTGAAACAGTCAAGTCTTAGTGGCGTGAAGCAAATGAACTGTGGCATTTGGATTCATGGACATTTCATAAAAATATTTAAAAAGTCAGTAGTGAGAGGTCTGGTATGCCCAGGGCTTGGGCTGCCTCAGATCCACATACAGTGTAGTATATCCACAGGAAAGAGTCACAGAAGAAAGGCCATGCCATTATTTGGCTGTTTTCCAGGGCCTGGATACATCTACCACAGCCATACTTAAATAGGAGAAAAGCCATTTATTGATCTGCAAGAGCTCTATGCCATTCCATCCTAGGTAATACTAGCTATGTGCTCTTTAAGTGGCTTCCTTCCTAAATGAAACAGGAACCTGAACCTGAGCATTGTATTATTACTGGAGCATGGCAGTTCACCATGGGGGATGAAAAAGAGAGTGTAAGATTCACCTGTTCTCTGGAACACACGGCCTTTATTTCAGCTGCTTTGTTAGTAAATGAATTTAAGGAGAACTGGGACTTGCTGGCATTTTGACAACTATGTGGAGGTATGCGAAAAGATCATTTTACTAGGAAAATTGAAGAAATTAAGTGAAGAAATTTTCACACACAAACACACACATGCACACACACACTTTTTACATAAAAATGATGAGAAAAATCTGCCCTCTCAATCAGAAGTTGTTATCTTTGCCAGAGAGGAGGCCAGACTGGGTAGAGAAAGTTTACTGTATGCCAGGAGGGAAGACGACTCAGAAGAACTAAGTATTTGGGGAACTTGTCTAAGACTAAAATGAATAAGGATGAAAAAGAAATTCTTCTTGTTATAAACTTTGGATAAATGTACTTGTTCAATCAATAGTTAATTATCTTTATTAGAGCAACAAGAAAGAAAAGCAGGGTCCCTACATATAAACATTTGCATAAATAAAAGCAGAATGTATATACATATGCACACATACATTGTGCATGTGTGTGTGCGTGTGCGTGAGTGTGTGTGTGTGTGTGTGTGTGTGTGTGTGTGTGTGTGTGTGTGTGTGTGTGTACAGTTCTGGGATTGAAGCCAGGTCCTTACACATGCCATGCAAGCACTTTACTAGTGCTGGGCTAGTCCTCCAGGCCTTGTCTGATCGCGTGTTCATTCATGATGTAGCATTTTAGGAAGGCAAACTGTACTAGAGTGAATTCTGGCTCTCATAAGCACTAACTCACGACTCTGCTCAATTCTTGATTTTGTTCCTCATCTGATGAACACAGTCAATTTATAGAGCCTTAGTAGGATTTGAGAAAAATATTTGGATGTACCATGCAGACATTGTGTGGTCAAAATGTAGTTACTGAAGAATTAAAGGAAACTAATGCCTAGAGAACTTACTGCTTGCCTGGGTGAAGTGAGAATTGCACCCCTTGATTTCAGTGTCAATAACCCAACTTCTATTTCTTTCTTTTTTTTCTTTCACTATGAATGTCTATTTTTATTTTTTTAATTTTTTATTATGTTTCTTTTTTAATGTATACATTTATATTATTACACATGAACCCAACTTCTATTTCTTATTTCCCTTACACATTAAAAAAAAGTCTATAAACTGCTTTCTCTCTGCTCCATACTTTTGAAAAGAGACACCAATAAAAAACTAGATAGAGTAATACATATGAGGATAACAGCTTGGTAAAAATTCCTTCGAATTTTATTTCATGTACGCGAGAGAAGGAACATTCACTTTTCTCCTTACTTATTCCACCTCAGCACCCAGAACATATTACCCATGGATATTACAGTGCTGTGAATCTGCTTCTCCTATGTTGAAGCCCCCTGCATTTACTAGAATGTGATGCACTACTTCAGCTGGAGATTCAGGGCCATAAACACTGTTCAGTGCAGTGAGATCGTTTTAATAACATTCTAATCTAGGCACACAGTTGTCGAGATGGATAATGACTATGCAGCGCTTCTTACAAACGGAAATGGCTCTTGCGCAATCTTAAAAGATATAAAAGAAAACGCTACTAGCACCTGAAGATGTATTTAAAGTATTTTCCTAAATCCGGCCAGTTTAGCTTACATACCTGTGAGCTTTGTCGGGAGGCTGAGCTAGAGAAGAGTGGCTACTTCTCTTCTCTTCTGAGCTCCGGAGCAAGACATCCTCTGCTCTCCCCTTCTCTGGCCCAGCCTTGCTCTGATCCATGCTGAGCTGGCCTTGGTCGGGGTCACACCTGTACATGAAGACGATAGCCGGCTTCTCACTGGACTCTCCTTTCGCCTCTGTGAACCAATGATGGCGCTGGACTGGAGGAGGAGGCAGCATGTGGATGACTGTTCCATCCAGGCCCACCAGCTTCCCTTTCTCTCGCTCCTTCTCTTTCTCCTCTTCCTCATCTGCTTTCCGGCGGCGGAAGAAGCTCTTAAATGATATCCAGCGTTTAGGTTTTGCATCAGCTGCCCGCCTGCTGCCCTCAGAGTGCAAGACTGATTCAGCTTCCGTTGATCTGGTGGGGCTGGTTGGCTTGGTCCAATTGGTGAAATGCTTCTGCAGAAGGTTGCTTGCATGGTAAGGGGAGGAAGTAGACCGTGGTGGGGGAAAGGGAGGTGGTGGCTCACTCTGGGCGCTGGCCACTAGTCTGGAGGGAGGAGAAGTGACTGGCTTTGCGAATGCATCTTTCTGAATTTTGGTAGTAGCGCTTTCTGTGGTCTGATGTGCCTCAGCTTCTCCACTAGGCTGAGATGTAAAGAGAGATTTGGGTCTGACTGGTGTATTTTTAGGAATACTTTTTGTAGTATCTGCATCTGGAGGAACGGCATAAAGCTCTTCCACACTGCACGCCTTAGGGCTAGATTGAGGTGCTTCTGGAGGAGTCTGAGGGGGCTGGATAGAAGCCACAATCTGACAAAGCACGGCGCTTGCTTTCTCCCTGGTGCTGCTGCTGCTGCTGCCGCTGCTGCCGGCCACCTGAGACCCTTGCACACCTTCTGTCTTGGCCATAGGCTCTTGAGTGGGTCTCTGGATTTTTGCTGGGGAGCTGTGGCTGGAACTATAGCTTCGTTGTGGAGAAGACTGACCTCTGTTGAGACAATTGTTGAACTCCTGGACCTTCTGAGCTACTGAGCCTCTTTTACGCTCTGTGCTGTTGGAAAACCCTTTAGCTTGAGGGCAGTCTGGGAGCTGGTTAGCGGCATTATCAGACACCTTGCTTTCAGCTTCTATTTCTTCATAAGTATGGCTTATTACGCTTGTGGTTTTTTCCTTCACAGAGAGTTCTCCACTTGTTCCCAGAAAACTTTTGTAGATGGTGAGATTGTCATATGCATTTGGGTTAATAACAATGGGAACTTTAATAGCATTTTTGGAACTTCGAGCATAGGATGGCTCATCATGAATGATAATGGGAAAAGGTGGCATCCCAGCATTGTTGTAACTATTAAATTTTATCTCAGACAAATTAGGTGACTTAACAGGGATGGTTTTGGAGGAAATGTTTGTAGCTGTGGGCGAAGTGGGTGCTGATTTATGGCAGTTTTTCCTTGAAGGGACATTTGGCCCAGTTCCTCCACTAGTTAATTCTACTTTAGGGATCTTTTGTCGTGGACTGGTGCTGGAAGTCCACACTTCCTGGTATCGGATGGCACTGGATTTTTTGAGATGGGCATTTATTTGCCCTGGTGTCAAGGCAGGTGATGTTACTGGAGAGTTTGGAGTAGAAGACGACCCTTTTATCTTGGGGCGCCCAAGGTGCTCACTGGCCATGGCTGCCGACACATCCACAACAGTATATGGCTTACATAGGGGCTGTTCCAGATTTACAACACGGTAGGGCTTGGTTTGTTCTTCTGCAGGGACGAGGCTTATGGTGACTGCTTGGCCAGCAATATCTGTAGAAGCTTTGCTCTCTGGCTTCTCAGTTTGAACTGCAATCTTGCCGTCCTTCTCCTGTAAGCGGAGAGCAAGGACGGCTTTGTGTGTCTCTGGAACTTTCGCTGAGCTTTTAGAAGTCAGCGCTGACTCCTTCTCCTCACTATTACCAGGAGGACTTGCATGGTTAGACTCGGTTTCTGCCACGTCTTTAGAATTTCCAGGGTTAGCAGGGGATATCACCCCATTACAAATCTTCTGGGATGAGCTGCTGGCTGTTTCAGAACGTGACTCTTCTGTAAAAGAGGAGTCTGGTGATGTGGTATCAGAGCTCGCCATGCTCTGAATGCTTCCTGGACCGTAGGCGACCCCAGAATTTTCCTCATAACCATTAAGTATTTCATCATAGCTGTCATCATAGTCAACAGCACAGATTCTCTGCAGAGACTTATTCCGTAAGGGGACGGTATTCCATTTTTTGCTCACAAAGAACCGGACCGGAGACAGCGTGTTTGCCCTGAAGTTGGCAAAGCGAGGCTGGCCCCTCATGCGAATCTCCATGGCTAAGAGCTCCTCATCGCTCTCGTCCCAGCTCTCATGCTCCTCCTCCATGGCACTGAGAAGCACATCTTCCTCACTCTCCTCACCACTTGAAAACTCAGGGTAGCAGAACCTGCCCCCTTCATTACTGATGACCTCTGTGCTCCCACTCAGAACAACATGCTTGCCCTGAGAGTCCTTGATGCTCCCTATCATGCAGCTTGGTGGGATCTTTCTTTCCAGTGACCGTTTGTAGCAATCATTTATCCTTCCTAAGAATGTTTCTCTTGAGTTTGTTTCATTTCCTGTTCTCTGAGGGGTGGAGTCCAGACCCGCTATCTCCTTTAGCACCTCAGTTAGTCCATTGTTGTTATTGGCTATCTTTTTTGCACTGTCATTATTGCCACACTGCTGAGGAACGTGGCCAAAACCTTCAGCATCACCTTCAGAATTGTTGTTAAGTGGTTTCTGGCTCAAAGAAGTCTTGTTTTGGTTCCATCCCAGGATGACAGGTTTGTTCTCACAGTGTTCTTGGATGCTAAGCTCACCACACACACTTTGCCCATCTGCCACCATCATAGTGGGCTTCACAGCTATGGTGGGCTTTTTAGCCACGGGGGGCCGGAAATTCCCAGTGTTCCTGATGCGGTGGTTGTTACTATGATTGGCATTAGTTTTCACATTGCTGTGGGTGACGGGTGTCTTCTCAGAGTCTGGAGGAAGCTGGTGCAAGCTTTTAGGTTTAAAGCAGTTCTTGCATTCACCAGGTTTCCAAACGTGTTCAGTAAAGGTGTTACAAGCAGACATTTTTAAAAATAGAACTTCACAGACAATGCTTTTTCTTCAGTGCATAGCAAGACTTGCATTTGCATCTGTTAGTTTTCACTTCCCTATGTTGTCATAGCAGCTCTTCTAAGTATGATCAATCTGTGGGGGGAAAGGAGAAAAAAAACTGAATGCAAAAGGCATTATGAGATTTACTGTTATGAATGATATGAAATATAACTAGCTTTTAAATTTTAAACTTTTCTTCCAATTATTGAGAAAGAAAACTAATTTGGGGGCTTAATAATTTTTCTTTAGTTAATCAGCATCTTGGAAACTTAGCCGTATGCAGTACATGTGTATATGTAATTTTTGGCTTGATGTATCCATGGAAATAATACTATGATCTCTCCTGCAAAGGTGTGTGTGTGTGTGTGTGTGTTGTGTGTGTGTTGTGCTGTGTGTGTGTTATGTGTGTGTTATGTGTGTGTTGTGTGAGTGTGTGTGTGCTGTGTGTGTTGTGTGTGTGTGTTGTGTGTGTGCTGTGTGTGTGTTGTGTGTGTTGTGTGTGTGTGCTGTGTGTGTGTTGTGTGTGTGTGCTGTGTGTGTGTGTGTGCACAAGTGTGTGGTGTGCTGGGAGGGAACCTGGTGCTTCAAGTACACCAGGCAAATGTTCTACCACCTGAGTTCTCAACCCTCTGGATTTGCCTTTGATACTGCTCTTTCTGTGTCAATCAATCTCTGCTTAACATTTCTTGGTCTCTATGGGTTTCTTCTTTCATTCATCCTTAAAATGTTAGCTGCTTAATAGACTCTTCAGATTCAATGCATTAAAATAAATCCCTTTCTTCTTACTTCATTTCTCAACTCCAAACAATACATCTCTTATAACCAGTCCTCCTTCACACACCAACCAAACCATTTTATTTTACTTTAGTTACTGTCGCTACCTTCTACCTAGACAGTTACCTGGACTCCAAAATAAAAAACATTAAATTGGGGGATATACCTTGTGATTGAATGGTTGTCTAGCACACACAATGCTCTAGATTCAGTGTACACACACACACACACACACACACACACACACACACACACACACAGAGAGAGAGAGAGAGAGAGAGAGAGAGAGAGAGAGAGAGAGAGAGAGAGAGAGAGAATATTTTATCTAAAGTAAATAACTTCAAAACAGAAGGGATTTGGGAGTGGGAGTACAAAGCCAGGAAAACAAAAGATAGATTTTAGTAGATACATTGCCACAGATGTATGTTCATATACAGGCAATATATACTTATGGATGTGACTCTAAATATTATCTGTCATATAGAAAGGCAAATGAAAGCCACAATTTGGCACCACTATGACTTTACTAGAATGATTAGAGAGCTTGTGTTTAAGGGGGAAGTTGAGCATGTGGAGCAATTGTGGGGACTTGGATGGTTCAGGCATTTTTGAAGGCAGTTTGGCAGTTTCTTATTAAGTTAAACATAAATTTGCCTTGACACCTACCAATCTCATTCTTCAGTATTT
Organism: Acomys minous; assembly: GCF_964271855.1. Taxonomy (NCBI): domain Eukaryota; kingdom Metazoa; phylum Chordata; class Mammalia; order Rodentia; family Muridae; genus Acomys; species Acomys minous. The sequence goes on from NC_140494.1 coordinate 115,533,143, forward strand.
ACTAGAAACAATGAAAATGTCTATTTACACTAAAACCAGTATACAGAGATTTACAGACAAAAGCTGGAAACAATACAAATACTATATGGTGGTAACTACTCAACTGTACACATTTGTCAAAACTCATAAAACGTCAACACTAAAAAAGGCGAATTTTACTATATGTAAATTAAACCTAAATAAACCTGAACTACAAAAGACAGTGTGGATTGGACAGAAAATAGACTTTGGAGGGAAGAATAAAAGACAAGAAAATGTTTAAAAGGCTGCTATAGGCTTGCTAAGATCCGGAGACAATGTGGCCTAGGATGTGATCATGGACGTCACAGGCAGGTAGGTGAAAGGATGCCTGGGCTCTGGAGAGGGTTATATGGTGCTGAGGTGGAGTTCATGCAACCCCACAACACGCAAGGAATTTACCAAGATAGGCGTGGCTTCTGCCGGGAGGACGATCGGTGCATGCTTTGTGAGCGTGCATGCAACCAAGGCGGCTGTTGAGTTTTACCAATCTAGAGCACAAGGGAGAACTCTGTGGATCTCATCTGCTTGAGGATTACAAATACCGAAGCATTTTCTAGGGTAAGAAGAAAGTAAAGAATGGCAGAGAATAAGTTAGGTCCTGGCTCTGAGGCGAGCCAGGGAGAAGAGCATAGCTAGCCCTTTCTCTCAGAAAAGGGCAAACACAAGTTACGTTCAAGGTAACAATGAGGTGGAAGCCAGAGAGAGAAGACAAGTGTTTCACATGCTTCTGAGAGGTCCTGGGAAGTGGGAACTTATGCGTCCCATTAGATATAACAGTACAAATGCAGGATGGCCTCTCTACAATCTGTGCAGTAGGGCAAAGTGACAACAGTGATGGATAACTCTTTGGAAAATATTTGGGTGGAAAAATTTGGATATTCAGAAAGGAGGTCTTGATTTTAGGATAGGAAAAAGTAGATAATGTTGAGTAGTAATACTGGGGGAAGACAAGGAATAGGAGAGGCACAAAAGGCAGGAAAAGAGAACAATTCAAATCTGAGAACGTTAGAACTGACAAGGCTCTCTTCTCACTCCTGTTGTCTGATGAGCCAGCGGTTTTAAAGACCAGAAAATTCCCCTCCCAGAACTGAGACTTAAGTCTACACTATCTACATTTTGTTTATAAAAGTTGTGTGTACAGTGTGTGTACGTGCCTGTGGAGGTCAGTGTTGTCCTCACACCCAGACAGTTTGTCAGGCTTTGCAGTAAGCAGCTTTCCCTGCTTAGCCATCTTGCTGGCCCCAGCGTATGTTTAAAGTTGCCATTTCTCTTTTTGTTAGCTTTACCCTTTCATCTAGTATAGACTTCTTGAAGAAATTTAAAATAAAAAAAAAGAAGAAAGAAAACAGAAACCTGTGTAATCCTATTATTCAGAATTAATTTCTATTAGCAGTTTGAGACATTTCCTGTGAGTCAGCAAGTTTTTTTAAACTTTTTAAAAAACATGTCCTGTATACTTGGCACTATATGACATTGACCACAAGAGAGTAAGACACCCTGTCTAATAGCCTGTTAAGGGACTACATGTTTTCTTTGTAAGTAGTACAATATGTTTCATTTTTCCCCAAGATTAATAAATATGAAAATAATTTCCCATTCTAAGTATAAGTTAGTTAAATCAATGATGGCTGTTGACTTGATTAGCAACTATCATATTAACAAAATTGCCAAATGAGATTCATCAAGAACACAATCAACTCATGTCAGCACTGTGTGCCCTAAAAACCCATCTTAGGGCTGCTGCTCCTCTGAAAGCTCTGTGTGCATCTGCATTTATGCTGTCATAAAGCCAAGAGATGAGCCCAGCACACACCTCCGGTAAGCACCAGATGGAGCTCCTGTCTAAGCCATAAGACCTGGACTCGGAGAGCTTCATTTTAAACACCAACTATGTTTGGAGACAGACATGTTCAGTTGAAGATGCTGTCAAAACTATTTTAACTTGATGCAGGCTCTTGCAGAAAGATGCTATGCCACACGCAGGTCCACCCACAGCCCAATCCTCTGGCTAATTTACTGCCTTTGTGGAATGACTTAAGGACAATCGATAAAACCTAGCGGCTTGCCCCGCTCAACCACCGCACTCCCCAAACAGGAAACTTGAGTCACCAAAGGCATGTCTGAAACATTATAAAAAAAAAAAAAGTATCTCCTGAAGCACATGCATACAGAAACAACAGTCTATGCTGATGCTCTCTGCTTATTTGCCAGAAAGATCAGATAAAGAATATCAAATGTAATGGTTGGTTTAAAAAAAAGCTCATTTGCTTATATATCCTTTATAATCTTTTTATTTAAAAATTTCATAACAATATATTTTGGTCAATATCCAGCCCCTACCTACCTACCTCATTGTTCTCTCCCTCCTTCTCCCACTTCCCCCTCTTTCCAAAAATAAAACAAAAATGAAAATCATGTAAAACACACAAAAACTAATAAGGCAAAATAAGACCTAAATGAAACAAAAAGCACCCCCTTGGAAAACTCCAAACTGCAGGGAGCCTGTTTTATGTTGACTGCCTTGGAGTGTTAGTTGATATACCCCAAAACGCTCTGCTGGGGAAAACACATTTTCTCCTTTCCTAGCAGGTATCAATTGCAATAGCTTCTTGGCTAGGGATGGGACTTGTGTCCACTTCTTGTCGGCACTGGGATGTCTCCAAAGAAACAGTGTCCAGATACACATTTGCACTCACAGAGCCTGTGACAGCACATGAGACCTGCACAGGCTCAAACCAAACAAAATTCCTTATAACCCTCAAGCAGATCCTCCAGAGGAAATGGTTGATGGGAGAATTTAATGGCTGAAGCCGCCCCCAGAGGCTGGCTAGGCTCCCGTGATCTAGGATTCTCGTTTGTCACTTTCAGGATGAAATCCCTCCCAGTTACAGAGAAAGCTACTCGAGAGTAGCCGATTCCACTCAGAATCAAGAAGGCCTTTTAAGAACCCACTACTGCTTTCTGCTCTCTGCTTCTCTACAATGACTATAATTAGTTTGCTTCTTGTACACCGGTTTCAAGTAGACTTAACACAAAACAACCAAATTCACACTGGGTTTCGATCTTGGATTAAACTGCCAGCATCAAGAACGCGAGCTCCTCATGAAGAACCCCATTCCTGTCATTATAAAGAGGGGCTGTGTGGGTGGTCTGTAAACACCATACACAGTGCATTCCTTGAAGGCAACCAAAAGAAACCTGCCAATAACAAAGGAGTATGAGGAATAGACTGCTAAGCTCCTCCCCCAATCTTGCAACCCCTGAAGGCCATTAGCTCTATCTATAAAATCTGTCACATTTTCACAAGGGCAGAGTCAAAAATCCTCAGTGCTGTCCCTTGGCTTTTTCGGACACACTCTGAGGAGCTAGGCTGCATGTCACCCCACAGTAGCCAATCTCTATGATTCCAGGGTGAAAAATCATAAAGCAAGGTCCTCATTAGGATTTGTAATGGAATATGTAATCCACTTATATATAGTTAAAAAAGCAAAGGAAAATGTGACAAGTATCCTACGTCATTGTTCCCAACCTTTCCTTCTTCCACAGTGAAAAACGCTGACCAGACACCGTACCAGATGCCAAAACCTTCAGCATATGACTAAAAGGGTGGAGAGGAAGTGGAAGCAAAGCTGCAGCAAGAGGTTTGCAGGAGATAAAGGACAGCTTCAATGTGGAACACAAATAGAAATTCTATGAGAAAGACCTTCTTAACTTGAAATCTGGCCTGATGATGATGGTGGTTGTCATTGTCGTCATCATCATCATCATCATCATCATCATCATCATGTCACAGTTCCTGAATAGGCAAGCTCTTGAGATAAAAGTTCTCTTAGCTGAAGAAGAGATCAAAGTAAAACATGTTTATTTGTATATCTTAAAGCTCTATTACATGACAGAAGAGCCCATTCCCCTCCAGCTGTTCTAATGGTAGCCATCCCAGGCAAGAACTGAGTGACAGTGAACTACAGAGCAGCTTGGTTTCTCTTCGACAAATCAGTCAAATGTGATTAGTACTACTCCTAATTATAACTTGATAGCAACTAGTTTTAATATTAAAGTACCAAAATGTTCTCTGAACTTTTGTCAAACTTCGACCATTTATCAGAGAAGTTAAAATGTTATCTAGTAATAACCAAGGGCTTCTTCATTTTAATTTGCTCATGATCTGCTCTTTTCCTTAGATTAGAATGTCCCCTCTAATACTGTTCATTTGGCAAGACTATTTATCATTCACGATCTTGTTCAGATGTTACCGCTGTGATGACTTTTTTTCCTGGTTCCCTAAATACCACTATTATAATATTGCACTATACTATAAATATATAAGTCCTAAGATGACAGGACTGTATTATGTCTTTTTCTTATTTGCATCAATGGACTTCTTAGAAAAAACTAGGCTCTAAGTAAGAGCATGCTGAATAAATTCTATTAAGCATTAGACACAGAGTCATTTTGCCCATCAAGATTCACAATCTTCAGAGGCAGGCAGATTGCTGTGAATTCGAGGCCAGGCTGGTCTGCAAAGTGAGTTCAGGACAGCCAGGGCTACCCAGAGGACCCTGTCTTGCAAACAAAACAAAACAAAACAAAAACAAAAAACCCAAAAGACAATTTTCAAATACTGTGATATGCATGATATTATTTGTCCTGCTTTCATCAGGATGAAGAAACTGGGATTTGCCCAAGGCCACACAGAACTTGTAAAGGGCAGAGCCAAAGTGGGTGATGCATGCCACGTATGCACAAATGGTCCACTTCAGCTCCTACTGCTACTCTGGCACAGAAAACTAGGTTGAATTAGGGAGTCATGGCTGACAGAGAAGACAGGTGTGTGTACATCAAAAGGGATGTGTGTGTGTGTGTGTGTGTGTGTGTGTGTGTGTGTGTGTGAGAGAGAGAGAGAGAGAGAGAGAGAGAGAGATAGAGATAGATGAGGGATATTTAAAAGATAAAAAGCAGAAGGAAAAACAAACTGGAAAGAGAAAAGTTGCTTAGTCTATGAAAAGAAGCCCCACTGGTATGATTTTAGCAACATAACCATATCTGGAGACTTCATTATCTAGTGTGACTTGTACTTTGGTAGGTGATATTATATTTTCAACTAAACTAAAAATTTCTTTCTTTAGCTTCAGAAAAGCATACAATATATTCTATAAAACATTTATAATTTAAACTTTTAAAAAAGAAAATACTAAATTAATCAGAGTGTGAATTATACACTACTTTGTGAAATACAGATTTATCGCTTCAAGAAAATACTGCATGTAACAATTTTTAAAATGCATTGAAAGAGCATTCCCCAAACTGGGACCCAGGGTGTATTTTTCAAGGGTCTGTGAGTTCTCAAAATAGTTTCATCTCGAGCTAAGTGTAAGATCTCTGCCTAAAATAAAATATAGGGGCTAGGGGGATGGCTCAGGGGGTCAAGTGCTTGTTGTGTAAGTATGTGGACCTGGGTTCAGTTCTCCAGCACCACATAATAGGCAGGTGTAGCAGTACGTGCACGTGACCTCAGCACTGACTGACCACGCTGATGGCTAGAACCTGCTGGCTAGCTAGCTAGCTGAAACAAGCTCAATGAGAGACCCTGTCTCAAACATACACATACACACACGGAGATACATACATACACACACTCATACACATACATACATATACACATACATACAAACAATGGAGAACAGTAGACTGTCACACCCATAGTCATCCTCTGGCTTTCATATGCACACCAAGGAGCACATATACATGAGCATAGCCAAATATATACTTCATACTCTCATACACAAATACATTAACATAAACGTATGCTGGGCCATTACAATGGCCACTTATAACTAATAAGCACATAAACACTATTTCTAGGTCTGTGTGTACATTTGTGTTTATAATCTGTGCACACTACTAGTACAAGCAATAATGAGGGGAGAAACAGAACCAGTTCTTATGCATATGATTCAGTATTTCCAAGTGAAGGCAAAAATGACATCATTTTATAATCAGTTCTTAATGTGCCAAGGTTGGATTTTCAGTATGTTAGAAAGGGCTAGAGAGATGGCTCAGCAGTTAAGAATACGGGCTGCTCCTTCAGAGGAACTGAGTTCTGTCCTCAGCACCTATGTGGGGCAGCTCGCAACTACTTCTAACTCCAGCTGGCCTTCAAGGAGACCTATACCCATGTTACATATGCTTACACAGGTATAAACACATAAATAAAAATAAAATAGGTCTTGAAAAAGGAAAAAATACGGCATAAGAAGATCAAGCTGGGCATGGCGTTATAAACCTATAGTTCTAAGATGTGGGGAATAGAGGCTGTAGGATCAGAATTCAGGATAATTCTTAATTATGTTGTTAAATGAAGTTGCAGTTAGAGTATTTTATTACACGGAGACAATTAAAATCATTTCCCATATATAAGAAGAAGCACTTCTTGTATGGAAAGCTATCTGGAACCAAAAGTCAACCTTTGACCTACCAAAGAGTGTACCCACCATGTGCACACATGTCAATTATATATGCATGGATGACATACACATACAGAGTAAGTAAAAAGACTGTAGAATGTGGCTCAAAGGATTACCTAGCCTAACGTGTGAAGCCCTAGGTTTGATTCCTAACACTGAAATAAAAAAGGAGAAGGACTATTTTGGGGTGCAACCGTCCTAGAGTCTGTACCTCTTGTTCTTGTCTACTGAAGCACTGGACACCAGCTTCTAGTTACTTTTAGACTTCTCTTCACAGACAACTGATTATCTTTTCTCCATAATATACTAGAAAGCTTTCAGGCTAGGTCAACTCTGAACAGTCCATCTCATGCAATATCCAAACCCTATTTCTCTAACCCACCCCCTCCGTTTGACCCACCTCCTGCAGACCACACAAGAGTCCTAGATTTGCTTTTTGACTGAGATGACATATGGCTGTTTTCCAATTTCTCTAAACAAACAAACAAACAAAAAACCCAGCTTTTTTGTACTTTATTTCTCTGTAAAAACCTAAGGCAGTCTCAGCTGTGTAAATAATACACCTGAGCTCCATAAAATAAAAAGTCATGCATGTGTCATGCATGTTCCTGATACACCTTTCCTCTTCTTAAAGCACCCTTTCCTACAGGTCCGTTTCTGTAACACCTGCTCAAAACTCTACAGACCAAGCCAAAGAGACCTCTCCTGTGAAGTCGCTCATCTTACTCTGAGAGTTAACTGTTCTTTTCCCCAGATCTCTGTCACAGACAGCACATTGCTATTTGTGTACTTCCTTCCCTCATTAATTTAGGTCCTTGAAAACAAGAGACATTTCTCAGTTATGGCACTGTTCTGTTTCTTGAATAGACAAGTAACTGATGCGTTGCTACCTGGTTTTACTGAAGACAGAAGCATTCATACAGTGACAAGGGACCACCAACAGCAGATGGGGAGAAAAACATGAAAAAGCAAGCTTGATAACTCAAAATCATTTCAGTAGAGGGCAAACAGTCCTATATACCCTAACTGCATCACCATATTCTAGAATAGTATTGTGTTGGATGTTGACACCAATTATAGCAGGATATCAAAAATGTTAAATTATATTTGGTATGTTGTGTTTAATAAAGAAAAAAAAACAAAAGTGTAAGTGTGTTTTGGAAATATTTTCATACAAATGGCTTTATTATTTACATTTATTAGATTATAAAATAAACTCATTACAACAACTTTTAAAAATAGGAGGAAAAAGCACTCCAAATTGTATATTGCATAAAAATCAGGTCACAGCAGCACTAAGTGATTATTTAATTAAAATGGTTTAATATTAAAGATCTCAAACTCACAAAAGTTAGCCAAAATTTTTTGTTAACTGATGCCCAGTCTCTCCCAAGGCAAGGAGGGGGCGGGGCAGGTAGATTTGTACTGTGCTCACATAAAGTTATTCACTATTCTCCTGTCTTAATGTGTGAATGGGTCAGGGTGGAGACAAGGCTGCGGGGAACATCAGCAACAAAAAGGAAGATAAAAGTGGAGAGTGAGAGATACAGGATCTCACAAATAAAATGTGGGAGGACAGCCAAGAGAAGTGAGAGGAAAAGCAAGCAGAAGCCTCATACGGGAGCAGACACATCCACAAAAAGGACAGTGCTTCCCTCAGCTCCCCTCCCTTGACTTTCTTTGTTCTAGTTGACTTCAGGCTGATGCATGTACCCTGAGATGTATGCTGAATCCCAATGAAGTCCTCCTACACGCACACTTCATACCAACACAAGCCAGTTAAAAGGATTTTAATTGGTGTGCACCATTCCCTGCAATTTCAACGCTTAAAAAATGAATAGTCTTACTAAGTACCAGATGGTGACATGTACTAATTAATCAGGACTATTCGATGAATGAGCATATTAAAATGAATGTACCTATTAGACATGTGTTGCTGATGCTCTACCCTGAGGAAGCTGCTTCGTAAATGTGCGCCCACGGAAGGTGCAGACTCACCGTGAAGCTCGCAAGTATCTCCCACAATGATTTGCAGCAGCAATACCATCAACACTGTGTTTCCCTCTAGATCACTCTATATTTCATGTTAAGCAGCCATGAGCCCTGCCATCCCTCTATAATCTACTTAACCTTCTTACGCAAGAGCCAGCTGAATACCGAGTCTACAGTTTTTCTCCTGTAGAGGAAGCTCTTACAAACTCATCAAGGTTGTTTTTAAAGGATCAAATAGTGCTCTTGATTCAGCTCCCTTCCTCCTCAATTTGTCTGCAGACAGTGGGAGCTAGAGTGCCACCAACTGAAGGAGTGACAAAGTGCAAAGGAATCCTGCATGACAGTTTGCCTTGCTTGGATTTTCCTCAACTACTGTTTGCACTGGGCAGAAATATATAACCTATTGGCAGACCTCAAAATAGGTGTAGGATTTTTTTCTGAAACAGGATAAATCCTAGAAGTCATTTGTTTTCTTTTCTTCTTTAAAAAGATTTATTTATTATGTATACAGTATTCTGCCTGCAGGTCAGAAGAGGGCACCAGAACTCATTATAGATGGCTGTGAGCCACCATGTGGTTGCTGGGAATTGAACTCAGGACTTCTGGAAGAGCAGTCAATGCTCTTAATCTCTGAGCCATCTCTCCATTTGTTTCCTTATCTCCTTATATTCATGACTCTGCTGTATTATATTATTTCCTGTCACCCCAAACATATTCTATTATAAAATTGCTCAAATCTCTCTAGATTTATAGGAAACAATGTTTTCTGATTTCTGAAAGCACTAAAAACCAGAGCAGCCGATTAGACAGGGAGGCAACAGGGCACAGACAAAACCAGGGAGAAGGTACCTGGAGGCAAGTTTACTGTCTGTCACACAGCAAACATTAGTCATCTCCCACAGAAAATAAGAAAACAGTAGAAAAAGTTAGCTCCTTGAAAAGTCAGCTCAAAGAGGAACCTAACTGAAGAAGTCTAAATATGATCCCTTTGGAGAATTTAGGAACTGTGATAAAAAAAAAATGTGATTTAGAAGTGTGCTCTCAAAGTTGAAGACAATACACACGGCCTTCTAAAACAAGCCTGGTGAACAGAACCTAGAGGAGACCAGTGCTTGCTTATGATGTATGGAAATGGCTGTTGCTAAAATGAGAGCATTACCCCAAAGAATCCTTAAGAGAGGGCAAGCCAATAACAGGAACAACAACATTCGCAGTTATAGGCCGGAAAAGCCTCCCTAGTGGAAAAGGCAATTTTTATTTTATTATTTTCCTTGAGCTCTTGCTTAAAGTCAAGAGGTAGAGTTTATAACAACATTCAAGAAGAATTTAACTAGTTTGAATGTAATTAAAAGTAAAATGACGCTGGGCGGTGGTGGTGCACACCTTTAATCCCAGCACTTGGGAGGCAGAGGCAGGTGGATCCTTGTGAGTTCAAGGCCAGCCTGGTCTACAATGTGAGTCCAGGACAGCCAAGGCTACACAGAGAAACCCTGTCTCGAAAAAAACCAAACTCCCCTCCCACAAAAGTAAAATGACATGAACATGAGGTGACTGAATAATTTTTAAAATTTCCATTCCTATGATTTAATAATTTCTGATAGACCTAGTGCTTTAAAAGTTTTGGTCACGCTAGATAATTTAAATGAACATTTTGGGGGTAGTATTCAGCCAAGACTCATGTTCTGGGGCGGCTGAGATAGCTTGGCTGCTCATTCAGGTGATGCTGGTTCAATTCCTGGTGTCCATACATCAGCTCACACCATCTGTAACTCCAGTTCCAGGAGCTCTGCTTCCTCCTGTCCTCTGCAGGCACATGACAAGCATGTGGTGCATAAACTTACACGCAGGCAAAATACCCCAAATACACAAGATAAAATGAAAACATATTTAAGGGGAAAAAAACCCTCATATTTTGAGACAAAACCCAGTAAGACAAGATATCACAACCAAGCATAAATCTTAATTCAAATACAAAAGGGAACTGTGCTGGGAAACAGACCCCTGACTCAATGAAGAGAAAGCAATGACTTAAGACAACCTAAGGAGATTAGACAAGTTACAAACTACTCTGAAAAACAATCTATTCATAACTGTTAAAAGTTCAATTGAATAATGCGCCATAAATCTACAAAGGAAGGAAGATGGAATAAATGAGAGAATGAAAGAACGAGCAAGAATGATGCCCCTTGAACACAAAGGGTATGACTGACTTAATGTGACAAGTGACATGCTGAGCACACTACCCACTCTCAGGTCACAGCTAGCTTTAGCCAGAAGACTGCATTAATATTAAAGATTTGTCTAATTTGAAACAACACAGAAGTCAAAAATAAATACCAATTCTGACAAAAAGCAGATGAGTCAGATGCACATGGGGAAGCAGTGTGGTCTAAGTGTGATATTTAACATAGCTGCGGTTGGAGATCCAACTCCTGCTTCTGTCTTTAAGAAGCAACTGAATTAGTCATTCATGCCTTTGGCTAAATGTCAGGCTGCTTCCAAGGTGCCTGAAATTCCTTGGAAAGAGGCCATGAATATATTAAGATAAAAATGGACACTGAATTAAGTTTTCTCTGATGATAAAATAAAGTAGTGAAAAGACAATATTCCGAATATGATGTGTTCCTTGCACTTTTTCCAGCCTAAGAAGAGAGAGAACTGGGTATTTCTTCATGGATAGTGTTTGGAAATGGAGAAGCAGTAGAATTCAGAAGTAAAGCTTATCAATTTATATAATAAAATCTGGGGTTAATATATAGACTTTAAAGTTTGATAGATAGTGATAAAAATCTCTTTTAGGAATCTGTCCTTTGAGCCAGCATAGGAGACAACTATCCAATGTTTGTCCCGTGGGGTTTGGATGAGAATGTCCCCAGTAGACTGAGATGTCTGAAAACATGGTCCTCAGCTGGTGGAGCTTTTGGGGGTGATTAGAGGTGTGGCCTTGCTGATGGAAGTATATCTCTGGGATTGGGCTTTGAGAGTTTAAATGCTCAAGCCACTTTCCAGTTTATTGCCTCTCTGCTTGCTGCTCCAGCTACGCCTGCTGCTTGCTGCCATGCTTCCTCGCCATCACAGACTCTAAGTAAACCCATTTCCTTACTTTGCCTTGGCCATGGTGTTTTATCACAGCCACAGAAAAGTAACTAGCACATCTCTCATAGGCAGACTCTCCCCAACAATGGAAAGACATGACAGTAGAAGAGGGGGCTATTAGGCAAGAGGAAGGGAACCAGAGTAGGGAAGAGGGGTATGGCAATTAAAGCAACATGGAGACTAAAAGAGCTTGAAAGGTAGCACAAATAAATTAATACTTTTTCCTCCCTCTAATTTTTAAAATTGGAAATAGATTTTTTTCACACAATATATTCTGATTATAGTTTCTCCCTCTATAACTCCTCTGAGATCCATCCCAGCTCCCCTCCCATCCAAGTCTACATCCTTTCTGTCTTTTATTAGAAAACAGACATCTAAATAATAATAATTATCAGAGCAAGTAGGACTAGGGCAAAATGAATAAACAGAACAAACACATATAGACACAGAGACACACAGGTTCATATACACAGGAATCCCATAAAACCATAAAAGTAGAAGCCATAGTATACATACAAAGGACCTGTAAGATTAAAAAAAAAAAAGCCCTAACAAAATATTATGAAAAAAAGAACCTCCAAAGATGTCCTTGAGTTGGCTTTGTATTGGCCATCTACTGCTGGGCATGGGGCTTACCCTTAAGAGTGGTTTGTATCTCTGGTGAGATTCCATTGAAGAGAACTGGTTTTTCATTTTCTAGTGGGTATCAAGTAGAAATAGCTTCTGGGCCTGTTTCTACTTCTCTTCTTACTGCTAAGACATCATCTGATACTGACCTGTGTAGGCTCTGTGAATGCTGCCATTCTCTGTAAGTTCATTTGGTTGTCAGTCCTGCTTGTTTCCTTGGTGCCCTTCATCTCTATTGGCTCTTATTCTCCTCTTTCTGCCTCCTATTCTACAAGGTTCTCTAAGCCCTGAGGGGAGCAATTTGGTGGAGACAACCAGGTTAGGACTAAGTGTTACAGGTCTCTCACTCTCTGCACATTGTCTGGCTGCGGGTCATCTAAAGTCTAAAAGAAAATGTTTCAAAGCTTTTACTTTCCTTAAAGAAAAAGAGGGGGAATCTGTTCCCTGAAACTTGTAATAGTCTTGAGTTGCTTGGACCAGATACAGTTGTTAGCCACTACATAGTTGCTAACAACAGAGCACCAATATTTCAGTATTTGTATAGGGGAATTTTCAATTGGCCTTTTGGGGAGGGAGGAGAAACAAACTAACAGTGAGATTATAGTCACTATCCTGAAAACTATGCTAACTCATTTATCCTTTTAACAACCCTGAATCATTTTTCTAATTTATAGATGAGGAAAAAAAGAGACCGGAAGGTATAAAACCAGGAAACAAGAGCTAATATGAGAACCCAGGCCTGTGTGATGCTAAATCCCGTATTTTTTTCTAAATCTCATATTTTATACAATAACAGTATTTGTAAAATGCGTCACACCAGAGGTATGTTGTATGGTTCTACTTATAATAATCCCCTAAAATTGGCAAAATTGGAAAAGTACAAAAGGAAACAGGGAATGGAACCATTTTAATACCAAGCAGAATAACACGAAATACATTGAACCCTACCAGAAAACCTTTTGGGCATGAAATAAGAGCCTGGTAATCTGGGCTGCCACTGAGCATGCTTTTTGTTCTTTATAACAGACCCTCCAACTTCTAAGCAGTAGTTCTAGAATGAATAGCTTCTCAACACAAAGAACAATCTTTTGACTGTTGGATATGCTTTTCAAATTATAAAAGGTAAAGGTACCACACCAGATCACAGATGAAACTTGGTACTTTTTTTAGTGGAGGGCATTTAAACTTTAGTATATTTAAATACCTGAGTATTTTGCAAAATGTGGATTCAGATTCAGTAGGTCTGGGTTAACAGACCATACATACTTGGAGTAGCAGTTTTTAGAATATACAACATATGGAGTTGTATAGAAATCTGAGAAACAGTAGCTGTAAAAAAATTTAAAAGCACCTTTCCTGGAGCCAAGCATATCCAGTCCAGTGGCAGAATGACTGCCTGCCAGGGACCAGCTTCCCCTGGGTCTTATTTATAGCATTGGAGAAAAGGGCTAATAGTTAGGTATGTGCTGAAGGCACAACTCAAGGGAAGTTCTACCACACAGCATGATTCCTATCAAGAATGATCATAATTCTGAGGAATTAAGTTAGAAGATTGACATTATCAAACATCAAAACTTGCTATAGGGGCTAGAGAGATGGCCCAGCAGTTCAGACCACTTTCTTGTTCTTGTGGAGGACCTGGGCATGGTTGCTAGCACCTACACAGCAGTTCAAAGCTGTATGCAACTCCAGTTCTGGGGGGATATAATGTCCTCTTCTGGCTTCCATAGGTACACAGATATACATGTAGACAAAACACACATGCACATATATTTAAAAAAACTAAACTTGACTAAAACTTAAACAACAACACAAAACTTGCTATAAGGGTACTGCAGTCAAGATAGTGCAATGATGGCAATAGAACAAATAGATCAATAGAAAAATACAGGGTCCAGAAATAGAGCTATACAAACACAGTCAACTCATCATTGACAGAAGCAAAGGCAATACAATGGACAATGTGTGTTCTTCAATAAAGGGTACTGGAATAACTGTACATTCTCATGTAAAAAAAAAAAAAAGAAAGAAAGAAAGAAAAAAGAAAAAAGAAAGGAAGAAATCTTGACACAGGAGATATGCGTTCACAAAGATTAACCCTGGAGGACTCAGAGATCTTAATGTAAAATGCAAAACTATTAAAACATCTAGACAATAGCAGGAGAAAATCTAGTTAGCCCTGGGTTTAATGATGACTTAAATATGACACCAAAGGCATGGGTCGTGAAAGAGAGACCTGACAAATTGGGTTCAGTACACTAACAACTACTGCTCAGAGAAAGATATCATGAAGAAAATTACAACATAACCCACATACTGGTAGGAAATATTTGCAAAAGACACATACACAAAAGAGCTGCTACCTAACATTTATAAAGGATTCTTAACAATAAAAAATCCAAGCAATCCAATTGAAAAATGGGCAAGGTTCTGAAGAGATAAGATACACAGAGGGTGCACAAGCACAGGGAAGAGCTATGTTGCTTAGTGTAAAGCACTAAGGCAGCATTAGACACTTATTAAACTGACTAATGCCCAGCATACTGACAAAGCCAAACACTAGGCAAGGATGGAGAAACAACAGAATGGTAGTCACTTTGAAAGACAGACTATTAATGAAAGAAGCATAATCTTATCCTGTAACTTCCTAATCCCTGACATTTAACCAATGGTTGAAAACTCAGGTTTAAAGGAGCTGCACATTAACAATTATGTTAGCTATATCCCAACTGCCCAAACTTAAAACGGGAAGATGTCCTTCAGTGGGTCAGTAAGTGAAGATGTTCTGCTGTACCCATTTTTTATTGCTATAACAGAATACCCAACACTGGATAATTTATGTATGCATGTACATGAGGAAGTTTGCCTATCCAGCTCCAGGTTCTGGAGACAGAGGAGTTCAGGGTCGGCAGCTGCATCTGGTGAGAGATTCAAGTGGGTTCATAACACAGCAGACACAGCGCACGGCACGGGGAGTGTATGAAAGGGCTTCAAGCAGATGCATTCAGAAGCCAGGGAGGGAACAAAGGAGATGACTCATGCCTAACATCACACTTGAGTTTTAATTCACTCTTGGAAGAATAACATTAATCCCTCCTGATGATGAGACTACTTCTGGACGCTAATACTGGCACTCAGTTTTCAACGTGGCAGAAACAAAACCACATTCAATCACAGCATCCATGTAATGCAATGCTAGTGGCAAATATAATTAAAGAAAAAGGAAGAGAGAGAGAGAGAGAGAGAGAGAGAGAGAGAGAGAGAGAGAGAGAGAGAGAGAGAGATGGAGGAATTTTAGATATAGAGTATGAAGCAAAAGGAGCCAGTCTCACCATGATTCCATCTCTATAACACTATAGACTATACAAAATTATGGAGAAAATAAAAAGATCAATAAAAGAAGAATTGAAGGAGTGCAAGTCAGTTTTAGTGCACTGAAACTATCCTATATAATACCATAATAGAGACTACTTGACATTACACACCTATCAAGATCTTGAGACTATATAATACAGAATAAATTATGAACTGTGTGATAAGATAGCAATGCTGGCTCACTGAGAAATAAATGGACCACACTAATGTGCAGAATGTTGGTTGTACAGACAACAGTCTATGTGTGTTGAGAAGGTTTGGCGGCACACAGAAAAATCTCTGTATCTTCAACTTTGCAATAACTGAAAGCTGCTCTAAGAAATAGAGTCTATGTGTCTGTATCATACCCTTTCCTCCCCGGGTTCAGGGGCCATCAAGAAAGAAAGGTGGAAAGACAGTAAAACCCAGAGGCAATGGTGACTACAATAAGAGTGGTTTCTGGACACAACAGAGGAGTTGTACAAGTGAACTGACAGCAGCCATAACTACATGCACAAAATCTGTATAAGATCAAGTCCTACAAAATCCTAGCATGAAGCAAGGAGGAATTCCACCCTTAGCAGAGGAGCTATTGATGATGGAAGACTGCTGGGAGAGGGAGATTTTCCTTCAAGGATGCAGGCTCTGAGAGGCTACACACGTTCCAGTGGACACACATTAGATACCTGTCCACAACTCTCAATCAATAAAAAAGAAAAATATAAACCAAGCACCTATTTAAAACAAAATAACAAAAACGATGGAATCTGAGACAGTTAAAACCCAGTATATTAAAATACCTCATTCTGGTAAGATAAAGAATTTGACTGTAAAAACTAATTGGTCAAAACAGAAGGAGTGGCCTTTAAAAAGGCATGAAAATTAGTAAATTGCACATCTTTTACACTCTGCATTACTCCTCTGTATAGAGGGACAAGGCACACAAACCATCACCTGGGTGTCAGCTCCTGCCTACAGTCCTAGCGAATGCATTAGATTGGACTCAGGGCAGCTAAGGCTACAAAGTGAGACTTTGTCTCAAAAAAACCAACCACACAAACAAAATCTAGATTATCTAAAATTCCACTTTTAATTATTATTCCCTCTAAAAGACAATATTTATTGGTACCACTCTGAAAACAATTTAATTATTAACTAATTTCTCTGTGTACCTCCCACCATTTTTGAAAACAAGAGTGACTTGTTTACAGGTTAGCAAAGAGGTTTATATTTCAAATTCAACTACTTATTGGCTTAATAGATCTTCACTAACCCCACATCTGACAAAGGTCTAATATCCAAAATATATAAAGAACTCAAGAAATTAAATACCACCAAACCAAATAACCCAATCGAGAAATGGGGCATGGAACTAAACAGAGAATTCTCAACAGAGGAATATCAAATGGCTGAGAAACACTTAAAGAAATGCTCAACCTCCTTAATCATCAGGGAAATGCAAATCAAAACAACGCTGAGATTCCATCTTACACCCATCAGAATGGCTAAGATCAAAAATTCAAGCGACACCACATGCTGGCGAGGATGTGGGGAGAGAGGAACACTCCTTCATTGCTGGTGGGAATGCAAACTAGTACAACCACTTTGGAAATCTATCTGGTGCTATCTCAGAAAAATGGGAATAGGGCTTCCTCAGGACCCAGCTATTCCACTCCTTGGAATATACCCAGAAGATGCTCCAGCACACAGCAAGAAAATTTGCTCAACCATGTTCATAGCAGCCCTATTCATAATAGCCAGAACATGGAAACAGCCTAAGTGTCCCTCAGTAGAAGAATGGATAAAGAAACTGTGGTACATATACACTATGGAATACTATTCAGCTATTAAAAACAAGGAATTCCCAAAATTTGTGGATAAATGGATTGAGCTAGAAATGATCATAATGAGTGAGTTAACTCAGAAGCAGAAAGACTCAAATGGTATATACTCACTTATATCTGCATATTAGCCCAACGGGCATGTCCCACGAAAGCCTTCACTTACCAGGAAACAGAGACAGAGGAGAGGACATTCTAGTGGGACTCTAGATGTGAGATTCATGAGAGAAAGGCAAAGTAGAAGGACCCAGAGGGTCCTAGGAGCCTACAAGTAGAACATTATGATAGGCAGATTTGGGCACAGGGGTCCCACTCAAACTAGGCACCAGACAAGGACAATACAGGCGGTAAACCTTAAACCCCTACCCAGATCTAGACAATGGACAGAACACTCTCCACAGTAAAGTGGAGAGTGGGATATTACGTTCTCACACACTCTGGTGCCACACCTCTGACCATGTCCCCTGGATGGGGAGACCTGATGGCACTCAGAGGAAGGACAGCAGGTTACCAAGAAGAGACTTGATACCCTATGATCATATAGAGGGGGAGGTAATCCCCCTCAGGAACTGTCATAGGGGAGGGGAATAAGGGGAAAATGGGAGGGAGGGAAGAATGGGAGGATACAAGGGACGGGATAACCATTGAGATGTAACAAGAATAAATTAATAATAAAAAAAAAAAAAAAAAAAAAAAAAAAGAGACTATCTGCAAAGCCAAAAAAAAAAAAAAAAAAAAAAAAAAAAAAAGAAAGGCAAGAAATAGGTACTGAAAAAAGATTCTTTTTAAAAAAGGGAAATCAGTTGAAACCAGTACTAAAAAGGAAGAAATAGGCTAAATCATACTTTAATATATTTTTAATGTGACATTAAATTGTTTATGACATTCAAGATATAAAAAAGTTCAAGATTTCCTTATATCTTAATATCCTGAGTGCAGAGGTTTTTCAAAGTACCCAACTGAAGTCCATACACTATATGTACTCTGTCCTTCAGGAAAATACATCTTCTATAACAGAAACTATGAAATAAGTGAACAGATGGTGAGGGCACTGAATCAAGTCTAATTTGAGTTGAATTCAAAGTTTGATTATCTGGAGACATGGAAGCAATATACCTACATTAGTATCAAATGTCTAACACGGATAAAAATGTTACAGAGGTATGATCTTCTAGATGGTTTTCTGGGACCTAAAAGATCCCACCCAACCATCTTGTTCCCAACTCTGGAGAAGCCAGCGTATCCTTAAGCTCTGTACAGGCTGATGGTACCCATTCTTTCTTTTATATGGGGAAAAGATAAAGGAACAATACTGCTTACTTCTTTCTTCCCCTCAGTGTGGTAGGTAGACCAACAGCCCTCTTAGAGAAGCCAGAGATGTCAAGCCATCATCATCTACAGATTCTTCTCCCCTGGAGTCTTCAGAAGTACCCAACCCCACCAACCTTTATTCTGCCCCACTGGAACTTGATTCAGATTTCTGATGTCTATGATTAGAAGATAATATACTTGTCTGTGACAGTTTATTAGGGCAGCAATAAGAAACTAAAATTGCACAGGGCTCAATCTCTGCTTGGATACTCACTCTGCCAATAGATTCCTTAGCCTGCTGTTTGTATGTCTACTGTCAAATAAGGATCACCAATGGCAATTTGAGTGACACTGAATAAGTCACAAAGTGGTAGTTATTCTTATACATTTTTCTTATGGTATACCATGGCAAATAATGCAATTATTTTTCAAAGCCTACTTCAACTTATTACTTATTAATATATTTATCATTAAAAGTTATGGGTAACACACTGAAGTAAAAGTCAGTGATTTGGTCTCAGACTATAAGATTAAAGTTGTCTTAGATCCTCATGTTCCAAAGGGAAGCACCACATGTGTAATTATTTTTAAACTCAGACCAGTCTACCATATCGTGATTTTGCATTGATTCTATCCTTAGGTTATGTCTACATCTTCCAGGAGAAGGTGCCTTTAAATTGTGGAAAAATGAAGACACACAGGCAACTAAGGGACAAGGGAAGGGAGCATCTGATGCCCTGAGTTTGTGTTTGTATTTCTTGCTAGCTGAAAAGTAGACTGTTGTCTGCATTGAGACAATACTTCCTGTTCTGAGAGCTATCTCAAAGGCTGTTAAAACAGTTAATGAACTATGCTTAACGACATAAGAGTGTGTGACCTCTGAGTTTAACCTGACCAGCACCCTTCTCATCCCTGCACCTGAAATGATGCACCTCATAAATCACTTTACAGGTTCTTCTCCAACAGGAAATTCTTTAAGACAAGAGAAGTACACCAGCTTGTACTTTTCTCCATAGTTTAAAACTTGGCTTTACTCTTCCAACTCAGTTATAAATTACATCCTTTGAGCAATGTAATTTCAAAACCACAAAATCACATACACATGCACTAGTCTTGAGAAGCCCACTTGGGAGTACACTAATTTACTTTGACTCAACAAATTTCAACTTTGCTTCACAATGGCTGACTCTTGAGATTCTTTCTGTCAAGGTAGTAACCATATCTATGTCAAGGTCTCTATGGTGGGGGACTCTCCAGGCTAGAGCCAACAGTGTTACTGTGCCTTCCCCTGTGACAAAACCAACAGACTTTGGTGACCAAAAGTAATAAAGCTCAAAACAAAAAGGCAAAAATAGCCTGACTTTTTTATTTTAGTAATAAGAAAGAGAAACTTAAAAAAGATGCGCGATGGTTTGGTTAGCCATCAAAATTTACACAGTTCATGTCAGAGATAGGCTTTCTACCATCTGTGAGTATTATTAAAGATCAAGCCAGGGAGCTGTAGCTGGCTTGTCACTTCTTTCCCCTTTAAATATTGTCCAGAGCTATTTTTATGAAACAAAGGTAGAGCTCAATACTGAACACACTGTGTAGGGCATGAGGGCTCTAACATGTTTTAAAACTAGAAGTTCACTGACCCTAGTATTATAACATGTTTTTAAAGGCATGCGTGTTTAATTCATCTTAAAACTTATTAAAATAATATAAAACAGAATTTCTCTAGTTATATTCATAAAATTTTATTAATAATTACTCAGCTTTTCATATTTGCAGTGTTATGCACCTTTAGGAGGAGGAAGGGGTTGAGACAGCCTCTCACTGTAGCCCTGGCAGCCCTGCTATTTGTTATGTAATTCCTCCTGGCCTCGGCCTACTGAGCATAGGATGACAAGACAGTGCCATCATCCCCAGGCGGGGCTAAGATATTTTCTATAAGAGATATATTTTCTTATGATCAAGTATGAAGAACTTGTGTGTGAAGTCATCATATGAACTCAAAAATATACTTTTAAAAATACATGTATTAGAGGGCTTCTGATTTTTACGTTAAGGATAAGCAGACTAAGCACATGACCACTCGCTGAGGCTGCACTATCTCAGCTGTTGAGTGGTTACTCTGGTTCTCCATCCCCAGAGTCTTAGCCCTCAAAGTTCTCTTTGCACTATATTTTCCCCTTCATAATTTCTTCAGATTTCTTTGGTGTAGAATAGCAGGCTCTAGATGAAGCACTCAAATCCTCTAAATTCAAAGCTCCTTTTGAAAAACATTGAAAAACTGATCTTAGTTACAGACACATTTGTGGGATGCTGAATGGGCCAAAGTGGAACCAAAAGATAAACCAGCTCCTAAATCTTTAAAATAATGTCAATTCTGCTACGATGTCTCTTTAGGATTCAACAACACAGGGTATAGATACATTCAGAGAGACTCCTGAGATTATTTAATTTAAAAACTGAGTCAAACGACTTTATTCTAAGCTAGGCTACCCAACCTGCAGCTGTATGACCCACAATAGGTAAGAATATGGCCTGACACAAAACTGTGAACTTACTTAAATCATCATGAGTTGTTTTAATGTGTATGCTTCTTTTGTGTGCAATTCAATTGTGTGGTTCCCTAGAGTAAAGTTGTATATGACAATGCTATGCTGCCAAGTCACACAAAATAATGTATATGTGCTCTTGCACATGTGACTTCTGTTTGCAGGTGTGCAGCTTCTAGTACATTATTTTCTAATTCAGAAAGTTGAACCGGTGCCTTCCACATTACCTGTGATATGGTGACTTGGCAATTTAAACATTATTAATTATGTTTTATTTTATCATTGTAAACAATGGCATTTTTAATTTAGAAGACAAGTATTTGTTCTATCTATCTATCTATCTATCTATCTATCTATCTATCTATCTATCTATTTATCTATCTATCTATCTATAATGTACGCAGTGCTCTGTCTGCATGCACACCTGCAGGCCAGAAGAGGGCATCAGATCACATTATAGATGGTTGTGAGCCACCATGTTTTTGCTGGGAATTGAACTCAGGACCTCAGGAAGAGTAATCAGTGCTCTTAAACTCTGAGCCATCTCTCCAGACCCAAGTAAGTATTCTTATTTGACTATTTGTTAAGGGTACCCTACACCTGTGTCTCATGCATTGCCCACCACACCTTACAATTGGTTTTCTACTTTGTGTTGCACTGGCAGCTATGTGGAGGGGCCCAAAATTTGCTATTTACTGTCAATTAATTTTCACAATAGTCACTTATAAATTACATTTTAAATCTAATATGGCTTCTCCAATACTGCAAAAGAAAACAGGGCCTCAAAAGAAAATTTATGAATGAATATAGAATGGTCAATGAAAGGAAAATAGAAGACTACTTAGGAAGGCACTCTGTTTATTTTGTAGGGAATTTGTTCAAGTTTTCAAAGACTGTAATTTGAAAGGCATTGTATACAAAATATTTAGTGTACATCAAGGACTGCATCACAAGTACAAAAGACTAGAACTGAAAATACCGTCTTTTCAATAAAATGATTTTACAAATGTTATGCTGAAACAGATTCTATAGCTAAGTGGAAGTGTGTTTAAAGCCAAATAACTAGGATCACTTACTGATAGTGATCTTATTGGGATTATATACAAAAAGCACGGCTTAATTGTATGTTCTAAAAAAGAAAATGTATGTTTCTAAAGTCAGTTATCTCCACAGACTGTGGCCAGGTGAACTGAAGAAACTAGAAAGAAGTTTAGCGAGTATGAAGCAGTATAAAAATGGTTTTCTTTGTTTATTGGTATTATAGCACTGATGGTGCTTTAGCAGTAAAAGAGAGGGACGTAAAATGGATGACATTATGCAACTCATCAGAGACTGGATTTCCTAAGATCCAAGAGACTAAACCACTACTAAACCCAGCAGTGCCTTCAAAATGTTAACTTTGACCACGACTATATTTACTTTCTGAAAAATGGCCAAATCAAGAACAAACAATGACAATAATTTATGCTTTATGATATGTTACCTAATCTCTCTCTCTCTCTCTCTCTCTCTCTCTCTCTCTCTCTCTCTCTCTCTCTCTCTCTCGTTCTGTTTGTGTGTACCACCAGGACTTGACAATTAAATCTACCTTAAAATTTAGGATTTTTAGTGGCTTTAACTACTCACTTAAATGAGAAAACAGAAGTCTCTAAGGTGAAAACCAACTGATCAATACAGTGCTTCAAGTCACAGTAACATTAAAAACAAAACAAAACAAACAAACAACTGAAATATGGCAGGCTCAAATCAAGGCAAGTAATTTTGTGTATTTTCACATGTGAATTAAACATTGTCCTATGAACAGCAATAATCACACAGTTTCACTTTTTGATTTGATAAAAAAAAAATCTTAGATTTTTAAATTTTTAGTTTTATCCAAGATAACAGACTTCAAGATTCTTGTAAAAATAATGAATGTTTTGGTGTAATTGTGACTCTAGTTTTAGTAATCTGTCAATTTTCAGGCAAACGCAGGGAGCTGCAGTCTGGCTTTCAACTGAAAGGAGAATCTGATCCTATCTTTCCTAGACTTGCATAGGGCCTGTCTTCCCAGAGACAGACAGCTTCACTTCACAATCACCTGATTCTTGTCATCATGGACGCAGCACACCTACATCACCAGCAAAGATTTTCAAGAGTGAGGCACACGAACAGTAAACTGAGAACCCACATATCTGATGAGCACCTTAGGAACTCACTGGGAATTATGACTTACTTCCATTAAGCCTGACGCTGACTGATCCATCAGTTTCTCAAATACAATGCTAAAAACCTGACTGATTTCATGCTGCCCTCTTCAACTTTTAGAATAAAAATACTTAAAAGAAAAAACAAGTTTTCTTACTTTAGACAAGTTCATGTTCATTTTTATTAGTGATCACAAGCTTAGGATCTGTTTAACAATTTTAAAGTACTCTCCAAATGGGGCACCATTGTAATAAATGTTTTTGCTTATCTGTGGTGACAAGGTATCATGACATTTGTACACAGACCTTTTGTTTTCCTCATGAGCATTCATTAGTTTGTGTTTTTAATGTTAGGCAAAGAAAATTCTTTGTCTAATGTGGCCCAGAGAAGCTAAAAAAGTAGGATGCCCCTGTTTAAACACAGCATGCTTCTATGCAGTCAAGGCTAAACTGGGGACATTGTGTATCTCTTCCTTTCTCTAGCCTTACCACGAACAAAGAGATCAACTACAGGCAACAAACCAGGCCAGTGTTATCTCAAACATTTCTGAGAATTGGAATCCATCAATTCAGAATTAATGTCATAGACTATCACTTTAATATTTGAATGTGTGTCTGTGTGCTCACGAATGCGTCGGTTTTTATGTGAAGGTCAGAGGACAATGTGTGGGAGGCAGTTCTGTCTGTCCACCATGTGAGTTCCGGAAATAGATTTGGGTCACTGGTTTTGGCTACAAGCAATTTACCTGCTGAGGCTGGCTTCCTATAGATAGTTATGTAAGAGAGAACATTCTGAGCTCTTTTCAAAACCCTAATCTGAGTTATTACCCAAATGGTCTCTACATAAAGAGCCACAAAATAGTTCCTAGAGTTCAGTACCAGGAAAAAAAAAAAAGAAAAGAAAAAAGAAAAAAGAAATCTGGAAGTTTTGGAGAGGGAGAGGGAGGGTGGGGGAGAGAGAGAGAGACAGAGAGAGACAGAGAGAGACAGAGAGAGGGAGACACACACACACAGAGAGAGAGAGAGAGAGAGAGAGAGAGAGAGAGAGAGAGAGAGAGAGAGAGAGAGAGGGAGACACAGAGAGGGAGACACAGAGAGAGAGACAGACACACAGAGAGAGACACAGAGAGAGAGAGAGACAGAGAGAGACAGAAAGAGGGAAACACAGAGAGGGAGACACAGAGAGAGAGAGACAGAGAGAGGGAGACACAGAGAGAGAGAGAGAGAGACAGAGAGACAAAGAGACAGAGAGAGACAGAAAGACAGAAACAGAGAGAGACAGAGAGACAGAGAATATAAAGGAAATGTGTGGAGAGATCACAATTCCTTGTATTTAATGTATTTTGATAGCAATGCATTTTCATTCATTAAAGGGATGGAATGAACTAGAAACTTACCTAGTACAGTGGAGTTCTATCCTATGTATTTGGGCAGGAGAAGTAAGACAGGAGGGCAGGGGAAGTGACTCAGCTGATAAATAAAACACCTACTATGCAAACATGAGGACCTGAGCTCGGATCTCCAGCACCCATGTAAACACCCATAATCCTAGTTAAAGTGGGGGTGGGGATGGCAAAGAGAGAGAAGGATCCCAGGAGCTTACTGGCCAGCCAGTTGGCGAGCTCTGGGTTCAGTGTGAGATGCTGTTTAAAACAAAAAATAAGGTGGACAGTGATACAGGAAGAAACTTGATGTTGACCTGTAGCCTCCACATATGCGTGCAAACTCCCCTTCCCTTCAACAAAACCACAACAAAAATAAGACTTGTACACATCAAGCTATGTGGTAACCAGGGTAAAATAAGCATCTTATTGTGAAAGAAATTAGACTAGAGGGGAATAGAAGTATACAAATGACAAAACAGAGGAAATGATGTTTGTTTTTTTTTTAAAGGAATAGAGTGTTCACAGAAATGAAACTTGGCTTTTAGCAGAAGGATTAAAGGTAGGTTACAGAAACTGCATGAATCTCAGTAACCTTACGGCTATTAAAACTCTTCCATATTTTTAAAGATTAAGCTCTGGTATTTAGAATTAATGATCTACTTTGAGTTAGTTTTTATTCGCAGAGGTTTAAAAAAAAGAAAAAAAAAAGGTTATGTTTCGCTCCCCACTTCACACAGATAATTGTTTCAGCCATTTTACTGAAAAGATGACCATTTCTTCAGTGACTGGCCTTGGCATGTTTTTTTGGAAATATGGTCGCACCTAGTTCTAGACTTATATTTCTTTTTGGTTGGTTGGTTGGTTTGGTTTTGGTTTTTTGTTTGTTTGTTTTTTGATACAGGGTCTCTCTGTGTAGTCTTCCTGTCCTGGGCTTGCTTTGTAGACCAGGCTGGCCTTGAACTTACAGAGATCCACCTGCCTCTGCCTCCCGAGTGATGAGATTAAAGGTGTGCACCACCATGCCTGACTTCTCTATTTCTTTTCTACTCATCTATTTCTTTACTCTGTATGACATGTCTTGATTACTGTGCCCTTCTAGTGTTAGAACAGGATTGCTTGTGTCATCCGATTTTGTTTGCAGTGTTGCTGGGCTCTTCTAGTCCGAATTTCTTTACAGAGTTTACAATCAGTTTATTAATTCAACCATTACACTGAAATTCTCCTCTTAAGTAACAGGCATTTAAAGACAATTTCTGTATAGTCTACAAATTTTGTTATGTTCTGTTTTCATTTTCAGCTTGAAATATTTTAATTAGCTTGTAATTTCTCCTTACCTGACAATTTATACTTTTTCAAATATTTCTTGCTATTGACTTCTACTTTAATTTCACTGGGGTCAGAAAACAAACTTTAAGGGCCTATACTCTTTTAAAATCTGAGGCTTGTTTCTCGGCCCACATCAGATTATACTCTGGTAAATACACCATGTGCACATAGAAAGACTGTGTCCTGTGTGACTACGTGGTGTTAAATGAGAATCAGCTGAGGTGAGCTGCTGAAATATTGGTCTGATACCCACACAGTTGTTGGGTAGGTACAGTGATGCCAAAATCAAGTATGATTATAGGTCTGTTTTTAATTTTGTCAATTTTTTTTTTGCTGCATACAGTTTTAAGCAGTTACTATGTTATTTACTGAGCACACACATATGTTGTTTTAGGCTCCAGTTGAATTCAAATTTAAGTTTTTGTTAAATTATTTTGGTGTTCTTTCAATATTTTTAGATTATATATGTGTTTGTGTATATGCGTAACTAAACGCAGGTGGCAGAGGCCTCCTTAGGTAGATGCTGGGGACTGAACTAAGGTCCTCTGCAAAAGAAGTATATGCTTTTAACTGCTGAACCGTCTTTCTAGCCCATTTTAATTGGATTTTTATCTATTACATTTTGCATTCTTTATATAAGTTGTCCCTAGGGGTTAAAGGATATATCCTTAAGCTTTCTAAGTCCATTGTACTTAATAATAAATTTTCCCCCATAAAATATAGGTATGTAATTACACAGGGTCATATGACTCTCCCCACAGCATAAATCTCACAATATGATATAATTTTGTGGTTTGAAATTATACAGACCATCAAGGATTTAAAAAAAAATGGTTTAAAAAGAGATCCTTGCCTTTCTCCCAGATGTACAGTATTTTTTATGTTCACTCAAAATTCAAGCTTCTGTCTAGAATTATTTATGTTCAACCTGGATAAATTCTTTCAACGTTTTTTTTTCAGGGTAGAGGCCTGATGCAGGTCTGATGGTACCGAATTTTCCTGGCTTTCCTTGATCTGAAAATCTTACTTTGTTTTTATTCTTGAATACTTCCACTGGCTGTAGAGTTCTAGGTTGGGTATTTTAGTTTAGTGGCTTAAGAATGCTGTTTTCCCCTCTCTCACCCCCAGTGAGTTTCTGACTAGGAGATAAACACTCAGTAACCACACTAAACAGTCCCTGTGTATGTAACATGTATTTTGCTGTCTTTTTGGTGCTCAACACTTGACTATGATACAGCTCACATAGGGCTCCCTTGTGTGTATTAGGCTTGGCTTAATTAGCATTTTATAGTTGTAAATTGTTGTCTTCCAATAGATGGATGAGGTTCAGCCATTAGTTATTCATCTCTTTGCTCCATCCCCTCCTGTCGTTTATTGATATTCCAATTCCAATGTACATTTGGCCATTGAATGCCATCTGACGGACTTTTGAGGGCTTGTATAACTCCCTTTGTCTTGAAGTTTTATTTTTCTCCTTTTTACTTGGATAATTTGAAATCCTTTCTCTTTCTTTTATTGTCCTGTTTCAGCTGGTAAGCCCACCCAACGAGATTTTCATTTCAGAATTAGTATTTTTCTGTTCTAGTGTGTGCCCTTGGATTTTTAATTATTTTCATTTGTTTTCTGTTGAGATTTTTCAGGCACTGAAACATTTGTTGTTGTTGTTGTTTTACCTTGCCGACAATAACTCTAATAGCTCCGTTAAAATGCTGGTTTAATTCCAACACCTGGCGAGTTGGGGGTCGGCGCTAACTGATCATCTTTCCACAGCTTCACATCCTCGGTCCTTTGTATGTCAAGTAATTCTGAGTTTTATCCCGAGCTTCCTGATTCTGTCATTTTTCTCTATTGAGTAGTTTTCTTTGTTTCAGAAGATGACTATAAATCTCACTGCAAATGTTTCCTTTTCCTCACATAGCAGATGTTTTGCTTAAAGCCAGACAGACTCTATTCTGAGCTTGTAAGGTTCAAGACTCAGTCAGTAATGTAGGCAGAAAAAGAAAAGAAAAATAAGCATTAGTTTATTTTCTTTCAGGGTGCATTTTTCTCAGACCTCATAATTTCTTAGTTGCCCCCTCTTGGTTCACAAAGCCAGAAAGACTACAGGTTTTAACACGATCCACTATTACCCATTCAGTGTCACACAATTTGCAGGTGGGCTGTGGCTCCGAGAGAATATGATATGGTGAGGATACAGAAATGTAGGATGCGCAAGGTTATTCAAGGAGAGGCCTAAAGGTGAAGAATCTCATGAACAGTGATGCAGGAAATAATGCTCTAATGCAAGAGCAGGATTAAATTATTTGAATTGTGGAATGTCAGCTAGGTCTAGGAACATGGCCAATCAAATATATATTTTAGGCAGAAGGGTAATATAATTTTATCTATTATTTTAGAATCAGATTAATATATGTGTATGATATAAATGAACTGCAATATGGAAGATGACTGTATTTAGGAGATTAATAGGAAGGAAGTTCTAAAATTGCAGGTGGAAGGTAATGAAATCTTAATTAGGCCACTGGCAGAGGAATAGAAAATAACGAAAATGAGATGATTCAGCAAATGACTGAATGATAGTCCTAAAATTTTTCAATAATCTCTCAACAGAAGATTAAACTTTGCTATTACTATACAGGGAGTATACCCATTGTCTGTTTCAATAATTGGGCTACCCCAGTACATAATTTTTCTTTGTAAGCCAGATTCATTTGGTCAGTAAAAATTATAGATTGTGGTTATAAGAGTTTGGTATCAGATACATGCTCTATAATATGTGATAGGCCTCTACATACGATAGACTTATACAGAAAACATTAAAATGGATCTCTTTTTCCAATTTTTGTTTGCAATTAAGTAAACCAATTACAGGGCTGTCTGTGCTCCAATTATACCAATGTTCACATATTCTTAAGAGTTTGGACTATTAAGACTGGAAAAGAATTAAAAGGATCATTGTGATCCTATGGAAGTGAATGAAGATGGCTTTCAAGCTATCACCACCACAAAAAGTAAACGCCCATAAAAACCAGTACGTAGCATGTAGAAGGTGCTCTTCTATATTCAAGACTCTACCTTCATTAACTAATTTTTAAAAAACCACTGAATTGATTGTCTTAATTTTTGACACATTTATCAGCAGGGAATTGTTTCAGTACTACAGCTATTGAATAACTTTGTTTTTGAATCCCCCTTAATTACTGTTTCTTACATAGCGTGAACATAGATATCAACGTTCTCTCCCTCCTCCACAAAAAGAATGAATGCCCTCCAAGAGATTAACAATTAAAATATGATGAAAGTAAAATATATTTGGATTTTCTTTGATTTTCAAGGGAAGAAAGGCCCTGGATTCAGTGCTCACTGTTAGCAGCACCAGGGCCACCACCACAAATGGCTGCAGTGCTGTTGATTATCACTTAGAATGTCTTACTCAAATAAAGGAGATAGCCCATCGTTTCAATGTGATAGGAGCTCACAGATAGATGGAAAGTTCACCAAATCATCTCAGCAAAAACCTTACTAAAGATCCTCAGAAGTCAAGACAACAGTGAGAGTCAGTTAGTCAGCTGCTGAGTGCACTAAAATGCGACGAAGGAGCCCATGTTTAACTGCTGGTCAGGCTCTATCACTTTTCCACACACTTCTAAGACTACTAAACCAATCAGGTTGCAGGTGGACAGGTTTTGTTTTTTCCTCCAAGAATGCTATGCAATGGCAATACATATCAAAATATCCACCCCTGCTATGAGACAAAAACAAGAGCAAACAAAGCACACTGAAAGTTTACGTGCCTTTTGATGTTGCAATTAACTGCTAAGCATTTAACTTAGATGATCTGTTCAAAGATTAGTCTGCATGTACAC
Source organism: Acomys minous (assembly GCF_964271855.1). Taxonomy (NCBI): domain Eukaryota; kingdom Metazoa; phylum Chordata; class Mammalia; order Rodentia; family Muridae; genus Acomys; species Acomys minous. The sequence goes on from NC_140494.1 coordinate 115,563,155, forward strand.
ACAAGTGTCTACTGATGTTCCTACAGTGCTGCTTATACCAGCGAAATGAGAAAAATGCGTCCCATAACAGGGAACTGGTAACTTAAGAGGATATGATAACATGCCAGACAGAATATTATAGTTATTATTATATTATATAGTATAACAATATATTATACAGCTATTATTATTGTTATTATTATTATTATTATACAGTAGAAGTAAGTGCTTAATTGAAAACTGCTCAAAATTATTATTTAGGGTGAAAAAGAAGACTAATAAACCAAATATGCAAACCCCCAACTTTGCTAAAAATAAACATAAACTCAATTTTAAAGATTAAAAGACTAATAGATAACAAAATGTTTAACAGATATGCATGTTTTACGATAAACATTTTAATATTTCTTGCTTTAATAATTAAAAAGAGCACAAAGTTATTTAAAACAGTTGTGTATGTCCTTTATCTCCAGGTGATGTACTTTTGTCACTTTAGATCTAATGGTCAAACATCAACCTTGCTCTGCCTTTCCAAATCTGAAAGAACACAGCAAAGATCACTTCGAACATCTATCACACAGTCAGTCATGTGGGATAGATTATATTAAACTGTTATGAGTTTGGGGACTCTAATGACCACTGTGTTGCAAACAGATACTAGAGTAAGACTGTGTGTGTCCTATACAGGATTTGTTCTCTAGAGGTGAGCAGGTAGTGCATTACCCAGGTTTAATATTAAATGTCTATTTGTGAGCAGCCAGATGGTTGGTAATATGCACAGATATCCTGAAATATAGGCTGACTGATTTCAATTAGCTGTGAAGTGAGACAGATGACAGTGAGGATCTGCACCGCTAAGCCCAGGGGTACTGGGAGAGTGTTTTCTACAGATGAGCATTTTACTAGCTAGAATTCACATTGATGTACTGTAGCTAATAGATTATTCTGAAATACATGTGCTACTGAAGACAACCTCTGCTATGAAGCATCTAAATGGGTAAACTATAATATCCACTATAAGAAACCAGCTAATGTGACAGAAAAAGGGTAATTTTAGGAATCGGATTATAGCCCATACACGTATATTTCAGAATGAAATAGGAAATAACATGAAGGATTGGAGTAGCAACTAAAATACCTATTTGAAAACCTGCAGTAGTTTGGGGCCAAACCAAAGATGCTGCTTAAAAACATCAGTCAATGAACATATGCTATCTTTCCAGCTTGCCAGTGAGATGGCAGTGTGACACCAGTGAGATGGCAATGTGATGGTAGTCTGATGGCAGTGAGATGGCAGTCTGATGACAGTGAGATGGCAATGTGATGGCAGTGTGATGGTAGTCTGATGGCAGTGAGATGGCAGTGAGATGGCAGTGTGATGGCAGTCTGATGACAGTGAGATGGCAGTGTGATGGCAGTGAGATGGCAGTGAGATGGAGTGTGATGGCAGTGTGATAGCAGTGAGATGGCAGTGTGATAGCAGTGAGATGGCAGTGTGATGGCAGTGTGATACCAGTGAGATGGCAGTGTGATGGCAGTGAGATGGCAGTGTGATACCAGTGAGATGGCAGTGTGATGGCAGTGTGATACCAGTGAGATGGCAGTGTGATGGCAGTGAGATGGCAGTGTGATACCAGTGAGATGGCAGTGTGATGCCAGTGAGATGGCAGTGTGATACCAGTGAGATGACAGTGTGATATCAGTGAGATGGCAGTGTGATACCAGTGAGATGGCAGTGTGATGGCAGTGAGATGGCAGTGTGATACCAGTGTGATGGCGGTGTGATACCAGTGAGATGGCAGTGTGATGGCAGTGTGATACCAGTGAGATGGCAGTGTGATACCAATGTGATGGCAGTGAGATGGCAGTGTGATACAAGTGTGATGGCAGTGTGATGCCAGTGAGATGGCAGTGTGATACCAGTGAATGGCAGTGTGATGGCAGTGAGATGGCAGTGTGATGCCAGTGAGATGGCAGTGCGATGCCAGTGAGATGGCAGTGTGATGGCAGTCTGATGTCAAGCTCTCCAATGTGCAGCTGTGTTGCTCCTGATGATTCTTTCCTGTGCTAGAATACAGATGCAACAAGAACTACAAATCCAGGTAGGAGAAGTAGAATGGAATCAATATCCTTTAAAAAAGTGAGTTTGGGCATTCATTGTCTTCCTAATACAAGGGTTCTAAGGTATTTTCAGAAAGTGGTTTGACTCTTCGTCCTCCAAAGTCACTAAATGACCTGTTTAAACATGGAGTAAAGCAGAAGTGAAAACATAATTTAGTCTTTAATTGTCTTCCACAGATACCAATTCCCCAGTGCTAATAGAGGATGAGGCAGGAGGATCATGAGTTTCAAGCCAACCTGAGCTACACATCCAGACCCCATATCAAAACCAAAAACCAAACAAAAAGAAATCAATTCATACCTTTTCTGTTAGATTAGTGGTAATGAAATGCCTGACACTGAGAAAATTAAATCATTCTTAACGCTTGCTTCATCCCAGTGTTTAATTATAAACTGTCAAATATTTATTATTCTGTGGGTCTTTAGGATATTACACCAGGTACTTAATACATATTATTGCTAATCACTAGTTATTCCAATTATCTTGCTATTTTACAGACTAAGAAGATTTTCATTTTGTTTTGCTTTTATAGAAGAAATTGTAACGTCAAAGAAATCAAGTAGCTTTCTAAGGTCACACAGCCCAGGTCCTGTCTGAAGCCTGTGTTCACTAATAAAATGAGGAAATCTCTTTTAATCAACTGGTCTTGGAGATTCAGTTTTCTTACACAGAGAAGCAGGAAAGGCCCCTCTGGGGCATAGCACTGCAGTCCTGAAACAAAGCACAGAGTGCTCATAAAAAGAGGTGTAACTTGCAGATGCCACAAAAAGAGTAAATGTCATAAATAGTTTGAAATGGCAAACTAAATGCCATAAGCAGCTGATATATTAGGCAAAAATAAATTCAGAACAAGGAGACAGGAGCTATGTGTAATAAAAACTACTGTTTAGGTGGGCATGGCAGCAAACTCCATCACAGCCATCTGGGAGGTGGGGCAGGAGGATCAGGACCTCGGCTGCACAGCAAATTCAAAGGCATTATGGACTACAGGAGACCCTGTCTTATTAACATTCTACTCAGCCTAATTGTGTCATTTAGCCAAAAGAACAACTAGCTAGACTTTTGGTAGCACCTTCAAGCATCTTAGAAATGTCATTTTCCCTTCCCAGGTAGACCCATGTATGCCCCTTGAGCCCTCCCTGTTAGTTAGCCTCTCTGGGTCTATGGATTATAGCATAATAATCCTTTACTTTACAGTTACTATCCACTTATGAGGAAGTACATACCATGTTTGTCTTTCTGGGTTTGAGTTACCTCACACTCAGGATGATTTTTTTCCCCCTAGTTCCATCCACTGCATGAAAAACATCATGATGTCATTGTTTTTAACAGCTAAGTAATATTCTATTATGTAAATGTACTAAATTTTCTTTATCCATTCTTCAGTGGAGGGGTATCTAGGTTGTTTCTAGTTTCTGGGTATTATAAATAAAGCTGCTTGTGACATAGTTGAGCAAGTGTCTTTGTGGTGGGATGGAGCATCCTTTAGGTATACGCCCAGGAGTGGTATAGCTGGGTCTTGAGGTAGGTTGATTTCCAATTTTCTGAGAAATCATCATATTGATTTCCAAAGTGGCTACACAAGTTTCCACTCCCACCATAGATACTGCAGTGGGCTGGGGGCAGGTGGGGGATGGGAACAGGAAAGGTTAGGTGGAGAGTGAATGGGGGAAGAGAATGCTGGGAGAGTCAACTGGAATTGGGGGACAAGGTAGAAACCTAATACAATGGAAACTCTTAGGAATTATTAGGGTAACTCTAGCTAAGATCCTAGTAATGGGAGATACAGAGTCTGAACCAGCCATCTCCTATGACTAGGCAAGATTTCCAGTGGAGAAATTGGGACATCACAAAACCTCTGACCTACAGTTTGTCCTGTCAGCATGATGTGCTGGGGTAAAGGTGGCACAGAAATTGTGGGAGTGGCCAACCAACGACTGGTCCAGCCTGAGACCCATGCCATGAGAGGGAGCCCACTCCTAACACTGTCTGGAGGACTAGCAATTAAGAGGTCAGATGACTCAGAGTCCTAGAATAGAACCAAACACGACTAGCGGGGGGAAAAAGAGTCAATAAAATTTTGTCTAATAATATACTTCTCTTATTCCCATAGATTGGACCTAACCCAATTGTCATGAGAAAGGCTTCATCCAGCAACTGATGGAAACAGATAGAGACACCCACATCCAAACATTAGGTGGAGTTTGGGGAATGCTGCTGAAAAGGGGGAGGTAGGATTGAAAGAACCAGAGGGGTCAAGGACACCACAAAAAACTCTACAAAAATCAACAAACCAGGACTCACGGGGGCTGAGACTGAATCAACAACCAGGGAGCTTGCAAGGGCCTTATCTAGGTCCTCTGTAGATATTTTATAATTGTGCAACTTCATGTTTTTCTGGGACTCCTAACAGAGGAAGCAGAGGCTGTTTCTGACGCTTTTGTCTGCTTTGGGCTGTCTTGTCCAGCCATAGCATGAGGGAAGGTGCTTAATCTTATTATAACTTGATATGCCATTTTGGGTTGACATTCCTGGGTGGCCTGCCTTTTTCTAAAAGGAAAAGGAGGAGGAATGGATGGAGAGAGAAGAAGTGGCAGGGATAGGGTGTGGAGGAGGGGGGGCAGAGGGAGGGAAAACTGCAGTCAGGATGTAACATATGAGAGAAATAAATAAATAAATTCAATGAATAATAATAATTAAAAATGTCATCTTTCTAATCTTCAGTGCTTCTGAGCTGGTCTGTGTTTTAGTATACATATCAAAGTCTGAAAAGCAGGGAGTGGAGAGGTGGCTCAGCCACTGAGATAACTGCTGTTCCAGGGTATCTGATGCCCTCTTGCAGGTACATGGCATGCATATGACACACATACATACATGCAGGTAGACACTCATATATATAAAAATAAATTTTAAAGAGAGGATTTAAAATTGAAAGCAGTGTTTTTGTTTTTAAATATGATCAGTTTATTTTTGACATGGAGGATTAAGCAGAGGCTTGCCCATGCTTAGCACTTTACCACCTTGTTACAGTCTTAACCCAATGAATTTCATTGCGATGAAGCATACACTTAGTAAAGGATGTCTAATACTGATCTAAAAAGATAGAAGTTAGCCTACAGCCAGAAAGCTTTTTGATTAATATTAAACGTTGTTGTGGCTGGAGAGGCGGCTCAGCAGGGAGAGCAGGTACTGGTCTTAAGTTCGAAGCTCCCAGCACCTACCCATAACACTCGCTCACTGGTGAGTGCAATGCTCCAGGGGATATGACGCTATCATCTAAAAGCTTCAGGTACTTGTATTAATTTTTGCTTGTTTGTTTTGTTTTTCGAGACAGAGTTTCTCTGTGTAGCCTTGGCTGTCCTGGACTCGCTTTGTAGACCAGGCTGGCCTCGAACTCACAGCGATCCACCTGCCTCTGCCTCCTGAGTGCTGGGATTAAAGGCCTGCGCCACCACATAGGTACTTATATTCATGGAAGTTACTGATGCTGGCTTTTATTTCACTCACTAAGTAAACTTTGAAGTCATTGTTTCATTCTTTCAACTCAACCTGGAAAAAACTTAATTTCCTCTCCACTTCTCATTGTCTCAGCTTTAGCTTTTCGTGTCAACATATACACTGTAGTACATGCCTTCTCTTGAATGATCAGGGCCCAAGATATGCTCCCTTGGAATAAAATACATTTGTAATGATAACTTTTCCTCACTCAAATTCAACATTTTCTTTGTAATTTAGGCGCCTAAACATACCATCTGGATATTAGCACATGATATATGTATATGCATGTGTGCATGCACACACAGTTGTGCCCAGTGGGCTATACCACTTGTTAAAGGAAGCCTTTATGGCTGGGCATGGCAGTGCACATCTTTAATCCCAGCATTCAAGAGGCAGAGACAAGTGGATCTCTAGGATTTCAAGGTCAGCCTGGTATACATAGTAAATTCTAGGCTAGCCAAGGTTAAATAGTGAGATCCTGTCTCAAAAACCAAACCAACCAATGAAACAAACAAATAAAAAAACTAACAAAACCAAAACCAACCAAACAAAAAAAGCATCTATAAATTTTTTTTTGTCAAGAAAGAAATGCAAACATAACTTACTTGTCTTATGCAGCCACTACTCAAGACTAGGTTTTTTTTGGAAAGAGCAGTAATGAATTTGGTCACAGAGAAAATACTTCTATTTATTAAGTAACTGCCACTTCTACAGTCCTATTACATGTATACATACACATACCATATAACTGACACACTCCTTCTACTGTCCTATTACATGTATACATACACATACCATATAACTGACACACTCTCTTCTTCACTGAAAACAGCAACTCTGAATGAAGGTTCTCACAAGGTGATAATGTGTGTATTTTCAAGGGAAAACTACAGTCTCATGTTAAGAGATTTATAGGCTTGTTTTATTTACTTGTTATTTATATTTGTTACATATATCAAAACCACTAATTCTGAACAACAATGAAGACATGGTAAAAACTGTATCCCTTTGAACATACAACATGAAAAACAATTTTAATCACTGTATTGCTTTATTTCTGAAATAGTTTTTATTTTCAATATTATTAGAAATGTAACCAAAGCAAAATTCAGTTCAAGAGATTGAAACACCACACTACCTGGTATCTTAATCCCCTGACACCTATTCACTTTATACCTCTGTAAGCCAGTCGGTCTTGCACTCTCCTACTACAAGCCCTGAGATAACACTGGCTGACCCAGCTGACACAATACGGAAAGTGCTTGATGATCCAATTCAATGTTCAAATTGTTCAACAGAACATTCCTAGTTGCCTCCCCTCCCCCAGCTCTTTTAGAGCAATATGGATGTTGACCTTGATTTATCTCTGACTTACCAGATGGGCAAAGTCTGACTAAGTTGAATAAGCTCTTTTTTTTTTTTTTAAAGTGCTGTTTTAGAAGGGTCAGTTAGCTTCAAACAAAGGCTTTTCGTTCAGTAAGCATGCCCCATAGAGATACTTCCTCCAGGGATAAGCCAGTGTTTCCTGCTGGGTTCCAGCACACAAAGGGGCAAAGGAAACAGTAAGGTAATGCACACTCCACCCACTGGAGTCCCCAGAGGTTTCCGTACACTGCTATGCCAGCACGGTTTGAGATTTTGTTGAATTACACTGTATGTGGGGAAATATAAAAACACCCAGTAAAATCCAGATGATATTTTTCTTTTTTCCCCACAGCCATTTGTCTTGTCATGTCCTTGGTCACCTCTCATACTTAGATCTCTCCGGCAGTCCTGCTGCCGCCTTCTCCAACTGTATCCATATGTGGTCATTAAAATAATGTTTCTCAATTCATTTCACAAGAGAATTTGCTTTTCAAAAAGCTCACACTGGCTCCCTATTTACCAAAACCCCACATACCTTAGATTGTGTGTGTGTGTGTCTAGATTACTTCCCCAACTATAGTCCACATTTTTTTTTGTATGTTCACAAAGGGCCTATAGGTAGTAAACAAATTCATTGATGTTTCATTTATACTTTATATCCATAGCTTAAAGGTAACTATATGTAGTATTTAAATAATTTTACACACAGAAAAAACCAAAGTTTCAAAGGAACAAAATTTTCAACTTGGGTATCATGTCAAAGCTCAAAAATCTAGATTTGTGAGCATTTCATATTTTGGAATTTTAGGGTACGTATACTCAACATATATGCCAGTGTAGGTATATATAAAACTTATATATATGGCAATCCTACACACTTAAGTAAAAGAGTACAATAAATATGATGTTATAGAATCTCAAACACATGCAATGTTTAAATTTAAAAAAAAAAACATTTAGTACATTCACTATGTTCTATGATGAACCCAACAAACTAAATAAAGGGAGAAGCCTCTTCAGTGAGAAGACACTGTAAGTATCCAGTTCATGAGAGACTGCAACCAGCCATGCGTGACCTTAATGCTAGGCAAAGGTCATAAAAATTAAGACGCTACTCTTAGTATTAGGCTGTGTTTATTCAAAACCGAATTAAAAGAGAAAGAAATCAATATATTTTAATGATTTCAAGTTTGTAACAACTGAAAACAAAAAGATATGTGAGAAGTGTCAGGACCTGAAAACAGAACTATAGTTTCTTTCTTCCTGAGTGTGTGCGTGTACACATGTGTACAAGTGTTTATATGAAATATATGCTTGCGTCCCACAGCTGTGTATTTATTCTGAAGATATTTCAAGTAAAACAAAATAAAATAAAACAAATCTGACTTTGGTTTGAGATATTAAAAAAGAAGCTTGAAAGACTATCATTTACAAATTCACAGAGACTGATCACTTTAACTATACTGTAATGTAGTTGCTACTAAAAATAACTAAATATCCGTATCTTCCTTCATTGACAAAAATTCATTGTTTTTTGTTTGTTTGTTTTTCTGAGACAAGGTCTCTCTGTGTTAGCCTTGGCTGTCCTGGACTCACTTTGTAGACCAGGCTGGCCTTGAACTCACAGCAATCTACTTACCTCTGCCTCCCAAGTGTTGGGATTGAAGGTATGCACCACCACACCTGGCTAAAAATTTGTTGTTTTATGGTTTTACAACCAGCAAGCTTTTGATCAAGTTCATAATGACATCAATATACATGTTCGTAAACAGGACAAAGAATACTTTTGAAACTGGCTCCAAAATTAATTAGCTACTCCAAGAGATACTGGGAAACCAAGGACCAAATGCCACTTACTTTCTCTGCCATTTTTTCTAAGTAGCCCAAATATAAAGCTAACAGAAAGTTCAAAGATCAGAGTAATTTAGTCTAATTAAATGGTATCATGGGGAGTTCTGCATAAATATTCTTTGGGATATAGAAAGAGATACTGTTAAAAAGCATCTCATCTTGTTGTTTGTTTGCTTGTTTTGTTGTGTGACAGAGTTTCTCTGTGTAAGTCCTGGCTGTCCTGGGACTCATTCTGTAGACCAGGCTGGCCTTAAATTAGAAGATCAGCTTGTCTCTGACTCCCAAGTGCAATGTGTAGCCCTAGGTGGCCTTGAACTCGTGATGTTCCTGCCTCCTCCTCCTCCTTCAGCAAATCCTACTGGCATGTGCCACCACAACTGGCGCACCTCACTTTTTTATAGGTAAAGATGAAAACTGAAGATAATTTCTTGTTACTATAATTACAACATTGACAACCAACAGTATGTCACGCACTTATCATCTGCAATCTTTTTTGAGTCACCACTACTTTACAAGAAATTACCACTTCTATTTTACACAAAAGGAAATTAAACATCAAACAGTTATCTCTAGCTTGGCTCTTGGTCTATATGAACTTTAGACCCATATGTGCTAACTGAAAAATTAAAAAAAAAACAAACAATCTGTTTCCTTCTATTTTACCTTCTTCAGAAGTTCTCAGTTCTGTTTTTCTTTTCTTTCTTTCTTTCTTTTTCTTTTTTTTTTTTACTGCTTCTTACTATGGTCTGGGATAGCTTTCAAAAATCATAGACACATTCCTACAGATGGTAGTAAATGTGAGCTTGAGCTCAAACACCTGTTTGTTGTTGTTGTTGTTTTCCTTTTTTGGTTTTTTGAGACAGGGTTTCTCTGTGTAGCTTTGGCTGAAACATCTCCATTTTTAAGGGGAAGATTTGGTCTTGGGCTGGGATGGAGTGTTAAATCTCACTGGTAGACTGTTTACCTTGCATGAGTGGGGCCTTGGGTTAGATCTCCGTCACTGCAAAAAAGAAAGGAAGGTGAGGGTGGAGGAGGAAGAGGCAGGGAGGAGATAACCACAGCAGAAGTAGGTCAGGTGCTTCTGATATGGAGCAGAGAAGAAAAGGATGCACTGAGAATTAGATGGGGGAGCGAGGGAAGCATGCGAAAGCTGAAGAAACATCACTGTGCAAAAGAGCCACACATGGCCTAACAACAGGTCTACATTCTGACAAATATGCTAAAAAGGGCTTTCACTGTGTGAGCATCATAGTGTACTCACACAAACTGACTCACTAAACAATGTCATTTATAGAACTACTACTAAGTATCTGTCATTGGCAAAAAAAAAAAAAAAAAAAAAAAAAAAAAAAAAAAAAAAAAAAAGTTAGGCACCATTACTTGTTTTTCAGCAGATTTTCTACTGTATTTTGTTGGCACACATCACACCTACCTATTATCTATCAGTGAAATCCCTGAGTAAATGAAAGGGTTAGTAAGCATAAGAAATACAAAAGCACACTGACCCCAGAGGAACATCTGTAAGGATTCCACTCATAAGCAGAAAAATAGACAATTTACAGAGAAAGACACATGCTTACGCAGCCACCCATGTATGCATGCATGTACACCACACATACTTAAAAAAAAAACTAAGTGATTTTTTTGTTGCTGTTTTTGAGAGTGTTTTTTGAGTTTTGAGAGAGACAGGGTTTAATGTAGTCCAGGCTGGCTTTGAACTCTATGTAGCTGAAGATGACTTTGAACTTGATCTTAGCAACTTTACTTCCAGAATGCTGGAATTATAGGCATGTGCTACCATGCTTGAGTTATATAGCACTGGGGACTGAACCCAGGGCTTCAGGAATGCTAACCAAACAATCTATCTGCCTTGCTATTTCCCAAGCTCTGCAAGTGTTTCCAGAAATAAATCTTCACACTAAAGATTAACCCCCACTTCATTTCCCACTTAGCCCCGACCTCAGGACTAAATGAAGTTACACTGGTTAATTTTACCACACATTTAGAAAAATTTACAATAATTCTGGAAATCTAGTCTAGAAAACATAGAAGAAAAACTTGTAATACATTTTATAAGACTTTCTTTATCCTGTTTTACAAGTCAGAGTAGTATTTTATTAATTTTTTAAAAGCCTGCATGTATATACATGCACCACATATATGCCTGCCTTGTGCTCAGAGGCCAGGGGAGGGCACTGGATTTCCCTGGGACTGGAGTTAGAGGCAGCTGTGATCTTCCATGTGGGTGCTGGGAATTGAACCTGGGTTCTCTGCAAGAGCCAAAATTTGTGAACAAATGGATTGATCTAGAAATTATCATAATGAGTGAGTTCACCCAGAAGCAAAAAGAGACAAACGGTATATACTCACTTATATCAAAACACTAGTCCAAGGGATTCGTACCATGAAAAATTTTACTTACCAGGAAAGTGGGTCAGAGGAGAGGACATCCTATTGAGACTTTAGGCAAGAGTAGCTTGGAAGAATGGGGAAATAGTAGGACCCACAGGGTCCTGGAAACCTACAAGAAGAACTTTATGACAGGCAGATCTGGGTCCTGGGGTCCTCCTCAAACTAAGGCACCAGCCAAGGAGAATATAGGCAGTAAACTTCGAACCACTACCAAGACCTAGCCGACGAACATGATATTCTCCACCGTTGAGTGGAGAGTGAGATCTGACTCTTACACAAACTCTGGTGCCCCTTTTCTGACCACGTCCCCTGGATGGGGAGGCCTGACAGCACTCAGAGGAGGGATAGCAAGTTACCAAGAAGAGACTCGATATCCTAAGAGCATATATAGGGGGAGGAGGTCTCCCTCAATCACAGACATAGGGGAGGGGAGAAGGGGGGAAGTGGGAGGGAGGGAAGAATGGGAGGAAACAGGGAAAGGGTTAATAATCGAGATGTAATACAAATAAATTAATAAAAAAAAATCCAAAAAAAAGTATTTCTAATTTCCAAACCAATTCTCCAGAGACAAGACAATATTAAAAAACCAAAGTAATCAAAATTATAGACTATATCCCTCAAACATAAACACAAAATATTCCTATGAGATATTTCAGTGATACACAAAAGGAATAGCACATCACAGATAACTGAGATTCATTTTGGTAATAAAAATTAAATATTAATTTATTATCCTACATAACTCACCATACTAAAAGCTCAAAATGCAAACCCACGATATAAATTTATAGAAAAATTCGTTTTAGAAAATACAATATCCATCATAATAAAAATTATCAGTCTACTGGGAGTAAAATAAATTTTTCTTCAAGACTCAGGAGTAGGGAGCTGGAGAGTCAACTCAGCAGTTAAGAGCACTGGCTGCTCTTCCAAAGGACTCAGATTCAATCCCCAGCAGCCACATGTTAGCTCATGCTGTCTACAACACCAGTTCCAGGACATCTGACACCATTACACACACACACACACACACACAAGCAGGGAGAAACCAATGTACATAAAATAAAAATAAATAAGTTGTTTTTTTAAAAGTTTCAAGAGCATCTGCAAACAACGAAGCCCTGAACTCAGCCAGTGCCATATATGGCCTGTTTCCTGTTGTGAAAGCCTGCCTTCATCCTGCTAGAGAGAAAGGCAATGGTGTCCCTACTCTCATGGCCACTAAATGTCTAACAGTAAAAGAAGATGCCATTTTTATGAGACATGACTATATATTCATCAATATATTTTATAGTCTTAAATATGAAAAAAACCACTTAAAATTAATAATTGAAGATTTTAGGAATACGAAGGCAACAGACAAAAATCAACTACATTTTTACATACAGGTAATATATTAAAGGAAAGTAAAATTATCTTTTAATGGGGCATGGTGATACTAGCCTGTAATCCCTGGCAGGATCTCTGTAAGTTTAAGGTCAGCCTAGGTGACACACAGAGAGACGCTTTGTCAAAAGAGGAAACAAAACAAAACAAACAAGCCCAAAACCAAAGGGGTGGGGGGAACCTATCAATACCTTTTAAATTGGTTTCAGAAAACAAAAAATAAAAAATAAAAAATAAAAATTAAATCCTTGGATATACATCCAAGAAAACACATATAGGAGTTGCGTGTTGAGAAGACCACACTGATGAGACAGGTGCAGTGGCATGTACCTGTAATCCTGTTATTTGTGAGGCTGAGGGAGAAAGATTATGGGTTCATGGACAGACTGAGCAACATAGAAAGACCCGCATTAGCAAGTGCACACACACACACACACAACTGAAATACTAATAAAAGTTTAACAACCCAAATAAATGGAAAAACACACTATGTTCTTCAATTGGAAGACTCAACAAAGATGTCAGTGTTCCTCAAAATGATTCATAGATGTGACAGAATACCAATGAAACTTATGTCTTTTTTATTAAACAATATATCACAGGCATTTTTTCATTTGAACACATATTCTATAACATCAATCAAGTTAAATAGTTCTATACTCTTTCATTTCCCAGATTTATCCTAAGATTATTATTCACCCTTGTTTAAAGTGCTTCCAGTATTTCTCTGTTATAAACAGGGTGTAGGACATATTCTTCTAATTTAATCTTTGCACGTATCTTTGTTTTCCTAAGATGAATTATTGGAAATACAACTTTTGATTTAAAGGATATGTTATATATAGGTAATATATATTTCTATTTCTCTTAATATGCATTGTCAAAATACTGCCTAAAATTTTTTTTTTCTTCAAACTTTGACTTAAATCTTATTTCCTCTGTAATGCTTTCTCGGATTAGCCCTTTCTCATTGTTCAATCTGTACAGCTATTTGGCCTCATTAAATTATTTTTATATTTATGTACTATATAGGCAATTACTGCTTTAATAAGATATTATGCCTGTAAGCAATCCACTAACTATGTCTTTGAGAAAATATTAGCGAGGAAAAAATACAGAGCAATCAGCTGATAGGCTGCAAGGCTGGCATGAAAGACTAAGGCAATAGAGACAAGGGGGTAATTAGAGCTCCTGTTGAAAGCAGCCCGTCCTTGGGTCCTTAGTCTATCCATTAAAAGGCAGTGGATAGAGGTAGGGCTTGCATTTTCTCTATTATCTTTAGTTATATGTTTTCTGAAGATTTTTTCCTCAAATTCTGACAATCATGTTTCCACTTATAAAGCATGACATTTAGGGCAATCATCTGGGGAGCAAAGAGTCTACCAGTTGTTTAGGACTATCTATCTATTGAGCCTGTTCCCCTTGAGATAGGAAATCATATACATTAATTAATTAACCAAATTATGCATTTCTACATCTGGAATCACCTAAAAATAATTGGCTAGTATCAGTCACGTCCAGCATTGTGAAGATATTTCAATTAAGAAAAATTAATTAGTTCTGTTACTGATGAAACTCATCGTACAGCACAGCAGTGGGCACTGCGACCGCTGCTGTTTGATTTAGGGTCACCTGCTATGTTTATTGCCCAAAGTTTGTTTCTATGCCTCAAGTATATGACTTTAAAATATGAAAGTCCATGTCTTTCTAGACCCCTGCAAACATTAAGCAAATAAAGCAGGAGCATATTTTATATAACCACATGTGTCAGACTAAATTTAGGCTGAGAGAGAATAAACACAATCCATATCTGATTTATATTTGACAGATACATAGATATAAGCTCGTTTTGAATGCCTACATGCTGTTTCCATGGCAACTGCATAAACATTATTCTCACAACACACAGTCATCTTCATTCTTTATATCTCATTATTATTATTATTTTCATTCTCAAGGGAAACCCGATTATTCCTTTGGGAAAAAAATATCAATCAATGGTTTTCTTAATAAGTGGCATTTGAAGAGTAGGTAGGACAGTTCTTTTTATAGAAAAGCAGTTTCCACCAACGCTCTAGCCATGTGATAGAAGATGGGGAATGTAATAGTTGCCTTAGGATAAGGATGAGCACACATTATAATAAATAACTTTGGAGAGAGAATAGCGGGTACACTGGAAATCCACAGAGGGCCGACCCAAGTGATCACCTACAACTCCTACTTCTGTTTTCCCTGTGCACATTATGTGATGGAGACTCTGCTTTGGGAGAAAACACCTTTCCTTCTTACGCAGTTCTGGTGGTCACAAAAGAAACACTTTTGCTAATTTTCTTATCAGATGTAATGTACATAAAATGGCTAGCAGCTAGAGACAAGAAAATGGCAACTGGGAGCTGGAGAGATGCCTCAGTGGTTAAGAGTTCCGCCTGTTCTTCCAGAGGTCCTGAGTTCAATTCCCAGCAACCACATGGTGGCTCACAACCATCTATAATGTGATATGATGCCTTCTTCTGCAGATAAAACATTCACTTAGAATAAATAAATAAAAATGTCAGGTGGTGATGGTGCACGCCTTTAATCCCAGCACTCCGGAGGCAGAGGCAGGTGGATTCCTCTAAGTTCCAGACCAGCCTGGTCTACAAAGTGAGTCCAGGACAGGCAAGGCCTCACAGAGAAACTTTGTCTCGAAAAACCAAAAAACAAAAACCAAACCAAACCAAACCAAACCAAACCGAAAAAAACCAAAAAAACCCAACCCAAACCAACCAAACAAAAAAAGAAGAAGAAGAAGAAGAAGAAGAAGAAGAAGAAGAAGAAGAAGAAGAAGAAGAAGAAGAAAATGACAACTGACTTAAAAAAAAAACAACACAAAAAACGAAAAAGGAAGGATTAGAAGGAACCATACCAGGTCCCTTCAGCTTGTCCTCTTTGAATCTGCGGTAATTATCTCAAATGCAGTGGCAGCAAATGGAAGAGATGCCACAGTGGATATTAGCTTTCATATTAACATTTTCTCAAAGTTCTCTAAGGCAGTGGTTCTCAACCTTCCTAATGCTGTGACCCTCATGTAATGGTGACCCCCCAGTCATTAATTTTATTTTGTTGCTACCTCATAACTGTATTTTGTTAGTTATGAATTGTGTAATATGTGACCCTTAGGATTGAGAACTATGCTCTAAGGAATAGTGGGGGTGAGCTTGAGCCTAAGGAAGCCTATGAAGGATGAGGTGGTACTTGCTGTTCCCTCCTCTGGCCATTTCCTAACAAATAAGATAGCACTTGTCTTTATTTTACGATTGTACATATGATTGCCTCATATAGGCCTCCATATGCCTAGTCCATCTAATACAGTACTCTTTGAATACTGGGATACTTAATAAACTCAAATATTTATTAAAATATTGGTATATTTTCAATGCATGATACTCTCACTATGAAGCCCCCGTCTCTTGAAAGTGAGTTTGTACCTATTTCTCACCACCTCATTTATCCCTAGGACCTATGACAAAGTATGAGCCAAAGAGCCAAATTTTGTTTCCTTTAATTTTTAAGTGAATGGCTGTTTTTGTACCATTTTGTTGAAAAGACTGGCCTTTATCTCAATGGATTATATCTCTGCACCTTTGTTAAAAATAACTTCCACTTCCCTGTATGTCTAAATGGTTTATTCTTTCCATGTATCCAGGAGCTTTTAAACAATAGATTGCTTGATTGCTTTAGTTTCCTTAGCTGTTCTTCAACCAGGTAGCATCTCCCATCAATTTGCTAAATGGTTTTTAGTTTATCTTTCCAAATTTATTTATTTATTATTTGCGTGTAAATGTATGTAAAACAGGGTCTCACATAGCTCTAGCTAGCCTCAAATTCATTATGTAACTAAGAATGGCTTTGGATATTCCTGATCCTTCTGCCTCCACTTCCAAAGTGCTTGGATTGTCGCTAAGTGCCACCATGCATAGTTCTCCAAATGAGAATCAGCATAAACCACATGGATCCTGCGGCATGGGCATATCGTCTGGCTACTAGGTAAACTGAGGCAGAAGGACAGGGATTTCAGGGCATCCTGAGAAACTTATGAGACCCTGTCTCACAATGAAAGGTCAAAAAAAAAGGGGGGGGCTCTGAGGTGTAGCTTAGAGTGCCTGTATAGGACACTCAAAAGCCCCAGGTCCAGTTCCATGCTCAGTATCACCAAATGCCTGCGCACCATGCCCATGTGGATATATGCACACATATGCACAAATACACAGACACATACTCATACACCTGGATACACTTGTTAACTACTACAGAAAAGTTCTTATGCGGACTGGCTGGCTTTCATTCAGCCAACAGGACAGTTGAAACCATAGCCACGTGACCTATCCCAAGAGTTGAGCACAGAATCTATATTCATTGGGATCTCACTTGATTTCTTTCATGAGTATATATAGTCAGTATAGGTTTTCAGTATAGACTGTATACCTGTTTTCAACTTATACCCAAGTATTTCATGTTTCATGGTGCTACTGTTTTATCTATTTTTTAAAAAATATTTATTCGTCTTTATATGCATAGGTGTTTTGCCTATATGAACGTCTGCGTGAGGGTGTCAGATCATGAAGTTACAGACAGGTGTGAGCTGCCATGTGGGTGCTGGGAATTGAACCCAGGTCCTCTGGAAGAGCAGTCAGCGCTCTTTTCCACTGAGCCATCTCTCTAGTTCCTGTTTTATCTATTTTAAATCTCTAATTATTAAGAGCATGTAGAAATTTAAATTATTTAAATTATTTTGAATTGTGATACTTTGTTACTGCATTTATTGTTAGTTCTAGGTTTTTTTGTAGATTCTCTGAGATTTTCTAGATAGAAAATAATTTGCAAATACAGAGAGCTTTGTGTTTTCTTTGATGAGTGGGCTATGGTACCCTTGCCTTGTTATCAATCTTAGGAAAGGAGCATGCAGGTAGATGCTCATCTCTAAAGATGCCGACTATAGAATGTATGGCCTTTGTCAGAAATTCTATTTTGGGTTTGCTGAAGATTTATTATTATTATTATTATTATTATTATTATTATTATTATTATCTGGCACTGTACCTAATTATTATTGTTATTTGAGACAGGGTCTCACTCTGCACCTCAGGATGGCTTTGAACTTGCAACAATCCCCCTGCAATCCAACATAACAGACATGAGAAACCATGCCCAGAAGTACACAATTAATTTGTTGAGTTGGAGAACTGCATTTCCCCCTGAAGATTAAAGGAACCTGCATCCTGGGATAAAGCCACTTAGACACAATGTATTGTCAGCTTTACTTACTGTTTGGTTAGATTTGTTAATATTTTCTTGAGGACTTCCCATGCCCACAACTTTAGTTTTCCTTCTAATAATCTATTTTACATGTTTACTACAATGCTGGTTTCAAAAAAGGAGTTGGAAAGTGGCGGTTGGTGGTTAAGTA
This sequence comes from Acomys minous, assembly GCF_964271855.1. Lineage (NCBI taxonomy): Eukaryota > Metazoa > Chordata > Mammalia > Rodentia > Muridae > Acomys > Acomys minous. The sequence goes on from NC_140494.1 coordinate 115,581,214, forward strand.
CAATTGCTCTTGCAGAGGATCAAGGTTCAGTTCCCAGAACACAAATGGTGACTGACAGCCATTACTAACTGCAGTTCCACGAAGTCAATCACCTTCTTCTGGTCTCTCTGGGCACCAGGCATGCATGTAATATACTTAAATATATGCAGGCAAAACAATTCACATATACAAAATACATTTATAAATAGGTTGAAAAGTGTTTTGTCTTCTTTTGTTAGAATTCGCATAGATCTGATGTTTCTTTATTAAATATTTTATTGATTTGGATTTCTAATAAAAGGCATTTGAGCCTGGAATTGTCCTTATTAGGAAACTTAATGTCAATTTTAATTTCTTCAATACCTATAAGCTATAAGAAATGTTTCCTTTTAAGGTTATTAATTTATGGGCATACTATTTTGTTAATAGAGTTTCTTTATCTTCATTTCCTATGTGTAAGATCTGTATTAATATTTCCCCATTCATATTTCAGTAATTTATGGCTTCCTTTTTTCATCAATTGTGCCAAAGGGACAATTTATTATCTTTTCAAAGAATTATCTTTCAGTTAATTTTATTGTTTTTGTTTTTTACTAATTTCAGTAATTGTTCTCCATTAAGTCCTTCCTTATTTGCTATGGGTGTAATTAATTCAGCTTTTTCTATTTTCATATCATAAATGCTTAAGTTATTGGTCTGAGTCCCCTTCTGTTTGCTAACTAATCACTTACAGCTTGAAATCTCACATCACTTCAGCAGTATCCACAATTCTGAGATGTTGAGGCTTCGTTTTCATGGACTTAAAAGTACTTTATAATTTCCCTTTTGAGTTCCTCTTGGCCCCATGAGCCATTCAGAAGCAGTAGCTAGGGCTAGGAAATAGCAGAGTCAGTAGAGTGCTCAGTTAGGACGCATGAAGCCCTGGGTTTGATCACCACGCTGAAGAATGGCAGTGATGAGGCGTGCACCTACAATTCCAACACTCAGTAGGCAGAGGCAGGAGTAGCAGGAGCTCAAAGACATCTTTGGTGAGGTCAAGGTGGGGAGGTTCTGGGCCAGTCTGGACTACACGAGACCTTCCTGCCTGCATAGTAACGTTTTAGAAAGTTATCTGCTGTTAGACACTCAGGTGCTTTCCATCTTTTGGCTCTGGTGAATACTCCTGCTAGAAACACTTGTGTAAGATGTTTGAGACCAGTTTTCATTACTTTTTGATCTGTACCATGTGCCACATGACAATTCTGCACTTACCTTTGTGATAAAACACCAACCTTTCACATCATGACAAATATTTCATATTCACATTAGTAATCTATAAGGTTCTAACTTCTTTATTTTCTTGCCAAAGCTTGTTTTCTTTTTGTCTCCTTTTATCGCACATCAAAAGGAGTGAAAACTGACCTATTTGCTAATATAGCTATTCTCAGCAGTATGAAGTAGAAACTCACTGTGGCTGTTTCAGTTTCTGAATACCTGCCTGAGAATTGGACGAGATTGCATAAGTGTCCAGGAGTCCTGGTGCCTTTACATTCTTGGCAGATGTACAGTGGAACACAGAAGAAAAACCAGGCAAGAAACCAATCTGGATTTCCAGATACTGGTGTGGTATTTCCGTCTCTTTGCATCAAAACAAAGGCTCTGTGTCTTGTTTCCCTTTGGTACAAAGTGTGCAATGACCTAAAATACATCATTAGTGTCTGCTATAGTGCCTAAATGTTTTCTTCTTTTTCTTCTTTTTAAATACGGCAAATCAATAGGAGGAAACAAAAGCCAGGCCTGACTCCAAGAAAAACAAGTTACTTTAGTGATAAGCTTCTTTTCATTTTTATGACTGGCATTTCGAGATGGGTTTTGTTGTGACGACCAAATATCAAAATTGTTATTTTTTTGAAAGGTACAAACCAGAATGATAATGGGATTTCCCTGCCTCCTTTACTTAGCTGCTAATATACAGACATTACTTCAGAATTAAATTATTAATAGGGTTGGAAATGAAAAGATTGCCTAATTGCAAGCATGTTTTCCAGATCTGTAAATTTTCACCACTTAAAAGCATGGAGGATGAGGTGGAGAGCTGGCTCAGTGGTTACAAGAGCTGACTGTTTTTCCCGAGTACCTGGGTTCATGTCCCAGCACCCACTCAGAGACTTATAACCATCTGTAATTCCAGTTCCAGGGGCCAGATGCTGTCCTCTGCCCAATACAGGCACCAATCAGGCATGCCCATGGTACACAAACATACATGTAAGTAAAACACCTACACACATAAAAACAAAAACATTTTAAAATGGAGAATGAATTCCTCTTTCGAGCAGAAATGACGTGGTATCTGCATTTATGGTACTCTCCATCACTCATATGTTTAGAGATATTCCGACTGTAATCATCTTCAACATTTACTGCTAAGTACAGTTGGCACAAGGAATCAAAGGATGAACGCGTGTCCTCAACATCCACCTTCGTCATCCCAGTCACAACTGTTACAGGTCCTGACTTCTTTCAGCACTCCTTACCTGGGAGCTAGGCACTAAGTGAAGTCACGTCTATGAAAAACTGAAAACACCAACAAAACACCGTCAAAGCAAACCAAACCCTCAAAACCTGTCTAACTTCAGGGTCATAGCATGTTGTTCTCAGAGGCGAGCCGTTCCCACACAGCATGGCTTGTCTGGCTGCACAGTACTGTTCTGCACTGTCTTGCTAGACATGCAAACGTACAGGCAGGCTTTCTACACGATACATTCATTTCTTGGTAATTTATTTTACTGGAAAGTATTTCTACTACAATTATCAAAACAGGAAATACTTTTAAAAACTTAAGAGCAGATACATGCCCATGGAAATGGCTGTTTACCAACAAAAGTTTAGAAAAATACACCTGAAAGTAGAGAATGATAGTCACGTTCTTCTAAACCACAAGATTTAAGACGTCAGACACTAGTTAGCAAGATCAAAGCCATGACTCCAGAGCACATCTCCACTACTGACTTAGAGAAGATCCCTGACTTTTTGGCCATATTTGTATATAAAATAAGAATTGTATTTCTTTTATAATATTTAAAGCACAAGGTGGATGCAAAACTTTTAAAAATTCTGTAATGTTAGAAGGAATGTAAAACTGACCAAAGGCTTGTTACTCAACATTGACATTTTGGTGATTATCTTTCCCATCTGTCCACACAATATAATAACCTGTAATGTATACACTGAGTATGTTTGAGTTATTAATGAAATACAAGACTCTTAAGTTACTGTTAAAATAAAACAAATGCTTCAGAAAAACCAACTATACATCTTTAAGAGAGTATTACCGATTTGCAACAAGAATGCTGCCAATGGCAAGACTGTCTCCTTATGCACAACTAGGTATGAAAGAAACAATTCCAGTAGGTTCTATCTAAATCTTTACAAGTAGAATAAAGTCAAAGTAGAGGAAACTTGTGGCTAAGAGTGCAGGGTATAGAGTGAGGCCGACCTAGCTCCATCCTTAGCTAGTCATCTGATAGTGATCATTCCATTAACTTCTAGAGAAGAAGTTTCCCATAAAAGTAAAATGGTACCGTTTAATAAAACCTGAGTCAAGCAGAGTCATGAGGGTTAAGCCTAATGCACATGTCACAGATCAACACTTAGATCTCTCCCACATTCTAAGTTGACAATGTTTTGGTACTTGGAAGTGAGGTCTTTGACAGGTAATTAGGTCAGGAGGGCAGCGTCCTGACAAATGGATTAGTGCTCCAGACAAAAAATGCTAGAAACCTTGTTAGTGCCTCTGTAGGGACATAGTGACAAAAAACAAACAAACAAACAAACAAACAAACAAAACCATTAATGAGCTAAGATATATGCTTTCACAAGACTCTAATCCACGAGTGTTTTTATCACAGACTTTCTAGCCTTCAGAAGTGTGAGAGACAAATTTCTGTTGTTTATAAGTTATCTAGAGAAAGACATTTTCTTTTAAAATAACCCAATCAGACTAAAGCAGTATGTGCTGGTTTGAATAAAAGGTCCTCAATGTGCAAAGAGTGAAAGATTTTGGAACACTCAGTACTAAATGGGACTTCTTCATCAAATTCCTTCCCTTGGGGCTCAGGGAGCTATGCAGAAGAGGAGGCAGACAGAGTGAAAGAGCCAGAGGGGAAGGAGGACTCTAGGAAAATGATGTCTTCCAAGCACGGCAGGGCTGAGGCACATGTGAACTCACAGACTGTGGCAGCAGGAACAGGGCCTCACAGGTTCAGATGGGGTCCTAGTGCTGAGAGGCAGATGTGGATACAGGCTCACACTCCTAAACAAACGCTATCTCCAATGACATCCACTTGGAAAGAAAACATCAGTTCTCGCTGATGGAGTCTCACTAGGTATATTAGCCATATTTAGGAGTAGGCTCTGTGCCCACAAGGAGATATTTTTGTAGACTTTTTGTCTCATACTGCTTTGTTTGGGCACTTTATGTTTTACTGGGATTTTACTTGTACATTATAGTTTCTGATTTTGTGCTGTTATGGACTTTGTTTTGTGTATGTATTTCTTTTTATTGTAATTATTCTGTGTTTTTGTTTGTTTTCTAAAGAGAGAGAGAGGAAGACAGGCCATGGAGTTGGGTAGGTAAGGAGGTGGCAATGATCTGGGAGCAGCTGGGGGAGGGGAAATTGTGATCAGAATATACTGTATGAAAAAAATTTATAATTAAAAAATATATCTTCTATAGTCTCTGGCATTTGCATATTTGGTCCCTACTGATGGTCCTTTTAGGGAAGGCTTAGGAGGTGTGGCCTTGTTGGAGGAAGTCTATCATTGGAAGCAGGCTTTGAGAATTTAAAGGCTGACATTTCAAGTTTGTTCTCAATCCTTTTCCTGCTGCCATGCCTTTACTCTGCCATCATGGACTCTAAGTCTCTGGAACCATAAGCCCAAATAAACTCTCTTCTATGAGTTGCTTTGGACATGGCACAGAAAAGCTCTAATTACAAGTAGAATTGAAGAATTAAAAAAAAATTTTAATTAGTGTAGAAAAGAGTAATTAGAATACTTATTCATGTTTTGGTACATCATTTATGAACTTAAAATAAGTCCCTAAGTAGCCAGCATGGTAGTGCATGCCTGTAGTCCCAGCACTTAGAGAGGCCGAGGCAGAGGATTGCTGTGAGTTCAAGGCCAGCCTGGTCTACAAAAAGAGTCAAAGACAGCCAAGGATACACAGAGAAACCCTGTCTCAAAAACAAAACAAAACACAACCAACCAACAAACAAACCAAATAACAACAACAAAAACAAAGCTCTACATTTCTTAGAATCATCAGGAATACTTCATAAAACTGTCCGTCAATCAGATTTTCACATTCCCTGCATTGTACACCAAGGAAGTAGATTTAGTCAATTATCCTTCTTTACTAATACACATTACTCAAGAAAACAAATGGTACCACTCAAAGTCAAATGACAACCAGTGACAATGAAAGTGACAGCTAGGGGCTAGATAGATGGCTCAGTTGATAAAGCATTTGCTGTGTAAGCATGAAGACATATGTTCAAATGCAGAGTGCCCACACACATGGCGTGTAGGTGTTATGGGCCTCCTGTAATCCCAGGGTTTGGGAGGTAAACACAAGGCAAAATGACTAGCTACCTTAAACTGGCAAGATCTGGGTTCAACTGAGAAACCCTAACTGTGCTGGTTACTTTTAATCATCAACTAAAGGCACTATCTAGAATCACCTGGAAAGACAGTTTCTGGAACTGTCTGGATCAGGCTAGCCTGTGGGCATATCTCTGGGGTGTTAAATTAACTGAGGGAGGGGACAGACCTACCCGATATGGGTGGCAACACTCGCTGAGCAGGGAGACCCTGAGTGTAGAGAAGGTGAGTGGAGCGGAGCACATGAACGTGTGCATTTATCTTCTCCCTGCTCTTGACTGTGGATAGGATTAGCTACTTCAAGTTCCTGTAGTGAAGGACTCTAACCTGAAATTGAAAGCTTAAAATAAACCCTTTCTTCCCTAAATTGCTTTTGCCAGTGCATTTTAATACAGCAACAGAAACAAAACAAAGGCACTGCCTCAATCTATAAGGTGAGGAGTACTGAGGAAGATGCTTGACGTCAGCCTTGGGAGCACATCATTAAAGCACCCCCCCACACATATGCCCAGACTACACACAAAGTGGTAATTAGGACTCCACAGAAAAGCTGCAAACATGAATTTTTATAAACATGCACTCAAACAATTTTGGCCTAAGATCAAGAGTTAAGCAACTGATTACCCCAAGTCTTTCCAAATGTGCTCTTGGCAGTGCTTGCCATCTCACAGTCTTTTAAATATTAAGAGAAGAAAAAAATGTTCACAGTGTCTTCAAATTTCTTGTTTTCTATTCTGGATGCTCATGCCTTTCCAATTCCATTTCTGAACTTTTTTCTTTTAAGTGGACAAAACAAAAATAAGTATAAAGGGCCCAGGGGTCCCGCTCAAACTAAGGCACCAGCCAAGGACAATACAGGTGGTAAACCTTAAACCCCTACCCAGATCTAGACAATGGACAGAACACTCTCCACAGTAGAGTGGAGAGTGGGATATTACTTTCTCACATACTCTGGTGCCTCACCTTTGACCATGTCCCCTGGAGGGGGAGACCTGGTGGCACTCAGAGGAAGGACAGCAGGTTACCAAGAAGAGACTTGATACCCTATGAACATATACAGGGGGAGGAAATCCCCCTCAGGAACAGTCATAGGGGAGGGGAATAAGGGGAAAATGGGAGGGAGGGAAGAATGGGAGGATACAAGGGATGGGATAACCATTGAGATGTAACAAGAATAAATTAATAAAGTAAAAAAAAATAAGTATAAAATTAAAATTTCAGATATGAAAAAACAGATTTAACATCAAGTAAAGAAACTAAAACAAAACTCAGAAGACAATTGTCTATGAGAACTACTAGATCCTTAGGGCACTGAGCTTACTTTTTGGAAAGAGAGAACATGTTCGGTGAAAGGTGGAATGACAGACAGTACAGACCATATTCCTTTTCAAGTAACCTTATGTTTCTTGTTAAGAGGCTGGAGAAAAAAATCCCAGTAATTCTTTTAAACATACATTAAAGACCAAAGAAGCCTGACAACGTTAAGCTGTAAGATTAACAAGCTTCTTCCACCGTTTGGCAGTTGTTTGACCAACATTATAAATTTTAAACTGAGTCCATTCGAGTGCTCTAAACCTTTGTGGAAAAACATGACAGGAAAATTCTGGTTACCATTTAACTCCGTAGCACTTCGTTCATTCTGGTGGCCAAGGCAGGTTAGCAGCAAGTTCTACATTCCTTTACAACTTCAAAGTTATTCAGATCTTCTTCTGGTGACTGTCCTTTCCTCCTGGCCTCTCATTTCTATATTCTGAAGGTAGGCACCAATGTTTACTGCAAGAGGGAGAAACGAAAGACAAAAAACCAACCTTAAGATGAAAGGCAGAGTAATTTAAAATACATTACATTTGTTTCTTCATCTTTGAATATTCTGAATTTTACCCTTAGCAGTTATGAATCATCTAATTAACTAAAATGTAACTTCCTTATTTAGGTGGAGACACATACAACCTCACACACTTGAGAATTCCCCTGTCATACTTACAAACCAAGTTATTTTTAAGAACCAAAAGAATACTGGTGAAAAGGATTTTGTAAAACTTCATTTGATTTAAAACAAAAAACAAAAACACTTCATTTGATTGTCCTCAGAGATTCATTTTACAAGAAACATGTGGATATTTATTGAATAGGAAATATTTGTTCCAGCTATCTCCAAATGCAAACATTTAATTAGCCAGTTAGCAATGCTAAATTCAAGCATAAAGTATATTTATAAACAGACTGAAGATAGTTATACAATTTTTTTTTATCTCTTTCTGACTCTTGGGCATTCAATTTAAGAGTTCTAAACTGGCCAAATCCCCAGTTTGGTTTTTGCACAACACCAAAAAACAAACAAACAAACAAACAAACAAAACAACAACAACAACAAAACCCACGATGAGAAACTGAAAGATGAATATTATTACTCTAAAATGATTCCTGGGGCTTGAGAGATGGCTCAGCCGTTCAAGGCTAGACTTACAACCAAAATATAAAATGATTCCTGACTATGCTTACAGAGTATCAAATTAAATCCTCCAATATATTTTACACCTAAAAAGCACTTTTAAAAAGAGAGGTTTTGGATTTGCTCTATCAAATGCAAGCTAAATTGAACACAGCTGTGAGATTCTCAACGTTTTTACAGTGTTTATAACATTAATATGATACAATATTAAGCAGTATGTAGGGATTATCAAAATACTTAAGTCTTAAGAACAGTGACAAAGATATTTAGTCTTCTTCTGACTATAAGGCCTTAGGGGGAAAATGTACTTTATACAACTTTCAGTTTTAAAATTGAGTATGAAAAAGTACACAATGACAGAAAAGTAATTCCCCAAGGGCAGGGTTTGGCTATGCACACAATACTTGCCTGTAAGTCCCCCAAATATTTTTGCTCAATATCTTATTCTTGGACTTGCAGATGACCAAGTATAATAGACATAAAATGGAAAGCTCTATAAATTCTGCTTAATCAATCTCATTTAAAATGTCTGATTTATAGATATGATATAGCCAGGGCCTTAATCTTTATGCAATTTATGAAACTGATTCTTAATAGAGAGTTTAGTTCATTTATATTTAATGTAAATACTAAAATGCTTGGGCACAAAAATTTTATCATTTAAAATTTTTCCTATTCTACTGTTTCTGTGCCTTTTTTGTTTTATCTTTCATTGAATTAATTATGAAGTAAAATATTTTTCAGTGTTTTAACTTTTTAAAAAAGATTTATACAATGCTCTTTCTGCATGTGCACCTGTAGGCCAGAAGAGGACATCAGATCACACCATAGATGGTTGTGAGCCTCCATGTGGTTGCTGGGAATTGAACTCATGACCTCCGGAAGAGCAGCCAGTGCTTTTAACCACTGAGCCATCTCTGCAGCCCCTCAGTGTTTTAATTTAATGTCTCAAATTGTCACAACTTATTTAAAGTTATTAACAAGCAGATAAGAATCTTGGAGTATCACCCATATACTGTAATTCTCCCTTTGTATAATATTAAACCTCTACATACATCACAAGAATAGCAAACATCTACATACATTATAAAAACCACAGTCAGTTGTCTTTTAACAAAAGAAAAAAGACCTTTTTACTTTATTAAGAAGTTTCATCTTTTTTATAGAACCAAGTTTTTATCTAATACCACTGTCTCTCAGTTTTAAATTTCTTAGCATTTTAATAGTGTGCTTACACTGACAACAGACTACTTAATCTTTCACTTGCCTAAATTTATATTTGTTTTATCTTTCTTTTCAAAGGTTACGTTCACTGAACACAGATTTCTGAGGTAAGAGCCTTTTCAAGCTGGGTATTATAGTGCTGTCACTTAAGACACTGAGGGAGAAAGGCTTCACAGTCAAGGCTTGGGTCTGAGCCTAGCTTTCATAATATAGTGAGCTGAGTAATACAGCTGAGTAATAAAGGTCAGAGAGCATCTTTTGTGGGATTGGTTCCTCTCTTTCCACCTTTACCAGAGAGGTCAGAGGTGGAGGCTAAAGAAGCATGTTCTTTCTAGTACATGGGTCCCAGGGATTAAATCCAAGTCTTCAGGATTGGCAGCATGTGCCTTGAACAACCAAGCCGTTTCATAAGTCTAGCTCAAGTTATCATTTACTGACCTCAACATTTGGACTTTGTCCCCTCTTACCTGATAACTAATCTGTCTCATCACATGTAACATGGGACAATATGGATAGTGTGCTATAGTCATTACAGACATTCTTTTCTGAATGATGCTCATTTCTCTGCTAATGTGCAGTTACATACTGCCTGATAGCCCAAGCTTCTGGAAGCTTAGTCTTACTAGGGAGGCTATGTTTAAGCTTTTCCCTTCATTCTGGGATAAATCCTTAAAGCCCTGGACATAGTGCTTACTTCTAAAGCAGAACATTTCTGAACTTGAATTGGAAAATCTGTTGCATTTTAAAAATAAAAAAATAATAAATAAATAAAACCAACTCTATCTTAGAAGTCCTCAAACTCCAAATCCTATCAGAAAATCTACTCAACAGCTTCCACTATAGATGTTAATTTCCACTAGAACCTAGGAGTGACCTCTATTACATGTGAAATTAGAAGTCAGCCAATGAATTAAAAGGAGTCTATATTAAACTGATATGAACAGATACTACACTTGATCTTAGCCAAAAAGCTGACAAGTGATGGAAACAGACGCAGAGGCCCACAGCCAAAGGTTGGGTGGGGCACAGGTAGTCTAGTGGAAGAGCCGGGAGAAGGACAGAAGGACTCCGAGGGGACAGGAGCTCCACAAGAAGACCAACAGAGCCAACTAACCAGGGCCCAGGGGGGCCTGTGGAGACTGAGGCTCCACCAAAGACCATGCACGGACTGGAGCTAGGCCCCCTACACAGATGTAGCTGATGGGCAGCCCAGTCCTCTTTTAGGTCCCCTATTAAGAGGAATGGGGGCTGACTCTGACATGGACTCTGTTGCCTGCTTTTCTATCAGTTTCCCTTGGCAGGGTTACCTTGACAGGCTGCAGGGGAAGAAGACGCACTCAGTCCTGATAAGACTTGGTATGCTGGGGTGGGTAGGTGGGGCTTCCCTTCTCTGAGGAGTAGGGGAGGGGGGATAGAAAAGTCAGGAGGGAGGGGGCTATGATGAGGATGTAAAGTGAATGATTAATTTTTTTTTAAAAAGGACTATATATGCAGATTTTTTGAGGCTCTGGGATTTTGAGGCTTTCTGGGGATTTACAGCACCAAATTCCAGAGCTTGCACAGAGTTGTACAGTTGTAACCTATGAATGTAGAAGTAAATATTTTTATTATGTAATTAAATATGTGCGGTAACACCTTTTTAGAAAATACACTCTAAAGCAGTGGTTCTCAACCTTCCTAATGCTGAGACTCTTTAATATAGTTCCTCATGTTCTGTTGACCCCAACCAAATTTTGCTATTGTTATTAATCATAATGTAAATATTTTTGGAGATAGAACTTTGCCAAAAGGGTCTTGACCCACAGGTTGCAAACCACTGCTCTAACGTATTTGGAAGTACTGGGTCACAAAGTAAGTTACTCTTATATGATTTAGGAAATAAATTATTTCTATAACTTGTTTTTGTTTCTAAAACAACTGAAAATAAGCATTTCTGTAGACAATTATTTTCACTGTACTGTTTGATGACTTACAGTACATGTTAACATATTAGATATGAGCACAAATTATGCAGCAGATTCTTTTTACTTATTTGTCTTTCAACTAACCACAGATAAATAAATTACATACTTAGGACCCTCTGTGGTATAAGTCAGTGCTCTAAGTAAAAGACAAAAACTCTGCTCTCATGGTTTATATTTTAGAGCAAATGAAGGAAAGAAGGGAGGAGGAGGAAGAAGAAGGAAGAAGAAGACGATGATGATAATGACAAGATTTAGATGGTAACAGTAAAATTGGGTGTCAAGTACAAATTATAAGATGGAGGTGCATTATTTAAAGTTTCCAAGATAAAGCTTCATTATGCAACTCTAGGCTGTCTTAGCGCTCACTATGCAGACCACACTGTTCTTGAACTAACAACTATCCTCCTGCCTCTGCCTCTCAAGTGCTGGGATTATAAGCGTGAGTCAACACAGTCAGCTGGGGATGCTGTCTTTGACAGTGCATTCTTCCAATGACCTGATACACAGATTGGAACTGAAGTAGCCAAACATAAATGGAAATAATTTAATTGTATGCAGGACACACGTGTCACAAGACAGTAATGAATCACACTTTCAAAGGTATAGCTTGAGTAAACTTTATGGACATAGCACCAAATAAAATAAGCCTGTAAATATTAATTCTGCTTGAGACATATTGAAAACCAGATGGTGGTACAAGTCTTTAATCCCAGAACCCAAGAGGCAAAGGGAGAGGCAGGTAGCGCTCTAAGTTTGAGGCCAACCTGGTCTACAAGTGAGTTCCAGACACCCACAGTTTCGAATATATTTTCTATTCTAACAGACCAAGAGAGTTGTGTGGAAGACATTCCAGAAGAGCAGGCAACAATGAAAGGACACTTTGGACAGGATTGAAAATTAAGAGTAGAAAATCCAAAATCTTGTAAGTGCAATTAATATAAAGTTAAAAAAATCATATGAGAGAGAACTTTTTGTTAAAACAAGGTCAGCCGGTTTGGTGGTGCGTGCCTTTAATCCCAGCACTCTGGAGGCAGAGGCAGGTGGAATGCTGTGAGTTTGAGGCCAACTTGGTCTACAAAGTGAGTCTAGGATAGCCAAGGCTACACAGAGAAACCTTGTCTTGAAAAACCAAGAATAAGCAAACAAACAAAAAACTAAACAAAACCAAAAACAACAACAACAAAAAACCCAAAACACAGTCAACTTCATCACAAAATAACTGTGATGGTTAACAGTGGCTGTAGCATCAACTGGACAGATCTAAAATCACCTAGGAAACAAACCCATAAGGAAATGTCTAGGTTGGATTAAGTGAGGTGGGAAGACCTACTCGAGATGTCCATGTCATCATTCTAAGTGCTGGGGTCCTGGACTGAAAGCAACGCAAACACCAGAATTCACCTCTCTCTCCTTAACAGAGGATGCACTATGACCAGCTGCCAAACGCTTCTGCCACCATGCCTTTCCTGCCACAATGGACCACATCCTCAAAATAAGCACTGCCTTTGTTAAGTAGATTTCATTAGGTATTTTGTCACCACAGTGATAAAAGTAACCAATATAACTAAATTTAGAATGTGTGTATGCAGAAATTTCAGAACAGTATTAATAGGCATGCTGAAACTCAACACAGGGGAGGAATCTAGCCTTGCATGATTAGAAAGAGGTATGGAGCAAGCTGGTAGCAAGATGAACTAGATCAGTATCAGTTCTCTAGCTGGCTTAGAACGCTCTGGTGCAATGTTTGTCTGGTGTGTGTGTGTGTGTGTGTGTGCGCGCGCGCGCGCGCACGCTCAAGCAAGCAAGGGAGAGAAAAAAAGGGGGGAGGGAGAGAGGGAGAGAGGAAGAGAGAGACATACAGACAGAGACAGACAGGGAGAAAGAGAGACAGACAGACAGACACTGACTGACTCACTATTCTGCTCAGGTTGTTATCAACCGGTGCAGCTCAGCCTGAGTTGCGGAGAAGACAGACATATACCATCATGTCCAGCTTCTGATATAACCTTTGGTACTATACTCTCTCAAAAGTCCTGCAGGCCTAAACATGTTTTACTTTACTGTTAAACTTAACAATAGGAAATAGTTTTAAGTAAAAAAAAAAATCACAATGGAAATAAAAATGCATCAATCTACTACAGATCCAACGTTTCCCTGGAAACTTTAGTCAGACTGAGCAGGCGTAGTCAAAGCCATGAGCTAGGAGCCAAACCCAACTTACCACCTGTTTATTTATAGTCTGTAAGCTAAAAATAATCTTTATATTTTAAAACAATTGGAAAAAATAAAAAAGGAGAGTATTTTGAGCATAAAAATTATATGAGATTTAAAATTCATTATCTATAAATAAGGTTTTCTAAGAACACAGCCAGCTCTTTTGTTTACACTTCGTCTATGGCTGCTTTTGAACTATATAAGGACAGGCCTGAGTAGTTATGAGAGCATAGTCGGTTAACTGCCTACAAAGTCTCCCTTTATAATTAATGTTTGCCCATTCCAGACATAACCCAAGTTCAGTTCAGTACCACTCTCCTTTAACATCACAGGAAGTATATTTTAAAGTACTAATGGCCTTCATGGATTTTTCTGTGGGCTTTTTATTCTTTTTGTTTTGTTTTTGTTCTTTGGATACAATAAGTGAGTGAGAGTAAGAGACAGACAGAGAGAGAGAGAGAGAACACGAAGTCGGGTGGGTAGGGAGGTGGGGAGAATGTGGGATCAGAAGAGGGAGGGAAAACATGATAAAAAAATATTGCATGGAAAAAAAAACCCTCAATAAATAAAACTCCAGATCAAGTAGTCTTAGTCTGTATTATACCCACTGTTACTTTATTCCTTTTTATTTCTAATGAAACATTAAATAGCATTTTTATATTTACAGTTATTATCCCATAATATGAAGTCAACTTTATATACAAGACAAGTTTTTTTTCTTAATTTGTAAACTTGTTAGGTATGATACATCATTTTCTTTTGACCAGTTCTGATTTAAAGTTGTAATGGGCTCTTTGAGTTGAAATATAAATAATACTTTCCATAGTAGAAACAAGATTATTCATAATAATAGTGAGAAAAATAGTTTCTTGAGACCTCTGGAATTTTGCAAAGGTGTTAAAACTCATTCTAGAGTGACTCCACTTCTGCTTTTGACCACAGCGTAGTAAACAAGCCCAGAATGATCCTCCCAATGCAAACCACCACCTACAGTAAGAAGAGCAGGAAATGACCATTTCAGACACGGGCATGGGAACCATGAATTCAACAGGGAAGAAGCAGAGTTCTCAGGCAGGAAGCAATTTCCACTATAGCACCGTGAGAAAGAACCTCAACAGAACCTCACAATGCCGTTGACTTGAGCAGAATATGTGTGTAGGCCCGTGTGGCTGGATATTATGTAGCGGGAGCTTCTGGGCAGGTGCAAGAGTTCCTACAATCGGAACCAGGTTCCCTGAGCGTCAGCTACACGAACACTTGTACACAAGAAGGCTAGTGCTTCCTGAAAGGACATGACTCCAAGGAAACAGTTACCAAGCAAGAACAACAGAAATGATTCTCAAAGCTGACACCGGGAAGAAAATTAACAAATTTTCTTAGTATGAACGGAAAAGCCTTATTGAATATACAAAGAAACCAGGATAACCCCAGGTGGGCCACATCACAGACACCAGGTGAAGGTAGCCTTAGGAAAAAGGCAACTTCAGACCCATGGAAATCATCTACGTTTAGACAGCCTAGAGAGTAACAAACTAGCAAGCAATTAGCAAACTGCCTTTTAGAGAAAGCCCAATGCTCTTTAAAGAAACAAAATTTAAAACTTAGGGTTATAAAATTCACATTGGTCATTTAATAAAACTACTGAAGAAGCAGTAAAATTGTGATTCCATAACCAGAAAAATATCAATCTGGAGCGACTAAGAAATAATGGGATTAGCAGGCAACAATATATAAAGTGATATTTTAATTATGTTTGTTTGAATAGTACAGGATATAAATGAAAACAGGAATATGGTGAGTGAAGTGAATCTGAAGATTTTCAAAACAGAACTTATAAATAAAAACTTTAAGATTTAAGATGAAATTGCATGAAATGGACAAAGAGTAGTTTATAATCTGAAGAACAAGGGCATTAGTGAACTTATGGATAGATCAACAAAAGTTACCCAAAGGGAAATTCAGAGAGAAAGAGGGGAGAATTTTTTCTTTTTTAAGAGCAGGGTAGAGAGATGACTTAGAGAGTGAAGGCAGATGTCTCCAAGATAGATGAGTTTGATAGAAGACTTCACAAAGTTGTCCTCTGACACAATGCAAAATTCAAAAACAAAAGCAAAAACTGACATAGTAAAAAAAAATTTTTTTGTAGAAACCATATCTTATGAGAAGTGATGTGATGTCATTCTAAGAAAAGGGATACTGTATTCATAGAATAAGAACTAAAATAAGTAAATAGAATAAAAGAATAAACTAATGGGAATGAGCCAAGAGAAGAAATTATATGGAATATAAAAGCATGGTTATTTTGAAAGAAAGATTAATAAAGAACAAACTAGTGAGACGGCAGACTCAATACAAAACTTATTTATATACTAAATATAAATTCTCTTCCATTCATTACTTTATATTGAGCTAGTACTAAATCCAAGGCCTTGTGCATGCTAGGCAAGTGCTCTACCACAGACTTACATTACCTGTGCTAAATACTCAATCTAAAAGGCATGGTGGGTCCTGGTGAGACATGAAAGAGGTATAGGTAGTTGAATCTTTAAGTTTGGGGCTTGCCTGAGCTACATAGGAAGATCACGTCTCAAAACAAAACAATATGTAAAAAACCACCAAGTAAATAAATAAGACATATGAAAAGTTTAAGACCCAAATACATGTTATCCCCTCCACACACAAACAAAAACCAATAAGGCAACAGGTTCACATTAGAAAGGCAAAACCCCTTTAATCTTAAATTGGAACAGCCTCATTTATATCAAACAGTAGAAGACGATCAACTGTCATCAGAGATAGGGCATTTTATAGTCTACAGTGGATTTATTTAAAAAGTTGGGAAATCCTAAATATGCAAGTCTGTAACACCAGAGGTTAAAAAAAAAAAAAAGAAAGCTAAATAAAAGCTGTCAGCAATCACAGAGAGACACTAGTACAGCTGAAGACACCACATTCCCCATGAACTAAAAGACCAGTGCCCTGCCAGCATGGTGGCGCAGGCCTTTAATCCCCAGCACTCAGGAGGCAGAGGCAGGTGGATAGCTGTGAGTTCAAGGCCAGCCTGGTCTACAAAGCGATTCCAGGACAGCCAAGGCTACACAGAGAGACCCTGTTTCGAAAAACAAACACAAAAACATCATCAACAACAAAAGAGCAGTGCCGCAAAGGCACAGGAGGGAGACCAGGTCAGAGATAAGCACCATGGAACACTCTGATGCACAGCAGCGCAGAGGCCTTCGAGGAAACAAGTGCATTTCTCAGAACGAACACCAGCTGAGCCAGGAGTAAGGCTATGCAAACCGAGGGAATGGAAACCACATGGAATTAAATCAGCAACCAGCAAAGAAAAGATACTGTGACGTTTCCCAAACATTCAGAAGTCAAACAATAGAGTAGGAACAGTCATAGGAAATTAGAGAATAATTTGAGTCAAATAAAATCTAACAACAAAATCTATGAAATGCTTCTCAAAAGATGTTCTGAGCACATTTACAGTTTTCTCTATTTTTATTAAGGGGTCAAAAGCCTAAAAGCAATTGTCTAGACTGAACAAAAGACAGAAATCACGACAAAGAGAAGAAACTAACAATAATGAGGCTGGCAATTCAGAAACACCAAAGAGACACCATAAAGTAACTTCAAGTGAAACGGTGAAAGTTCTTAATTTAATAAAGAAAAAATGTCCCCTGCTGAGATCTATATTGCTGAGATCTACCATATGAACAGAACATGGCTTATTTATACTTTGGCACAGTGTCCTGCACAGTGTCCACCCTAGACAAGGGTAAAGAGCACAGCGACATAAAGAGGCAACTCATGGGCTTACATGATAGTAACAGGATAGTTCTACATCATGGCTGCAGTGTTGGCTTCAGGAAGCTCGGTTTTGTAAAACTCAAAAGAACTATATACTCATTTATACCAATTAGATTCTTGCCTTTGATGTTGTTGTAGAAGTCACATAAGATATAATTAATGAAGGGAATAGTGTTAATGGGCCTCTGTGCAGTATGTCTGTAACTTCCTAGTTAACTTTGTGAATTCTTTTACGATCTTTACTTATGCTATCTGTAAGCAAGAATCTTTTTCTCCATCACCCCCATTTGATTTTTTGAGACAGGGTTTTTCTCTGTAGTCCTGGCTGTCCTTATACTCACAGAGACCCTTTTGCCTCTGCCTCCTGAGTTGGGATTAAAGGGATGTGCCACCACCACCCAGAAAGAATCTTTTTCTAAAAAAGAAAGCCATAGTATCTTTATCTCTAATAGGTAAAAAATAAGTCAATTGAATGGGCTACAATATTGTATGAATCCAACTATATAATCTAGAAAAATGTAACTATAGAAACAGAAAAAAAAAAAAAAAAACAAAACAGTAGGAGAGAACAGAGGGATGACTAAACAGGACAGAGAAGATTTCAGGTCACGAAAGTCCTCTATCTGACATTATAACAAAGTACACATTATAATGTTTCATTATACATTTGTTCAAGCTCACAGAATCTATGACAACAAGAATGAATCCTAATAAAACCAGGGATTTAGATTCTCTGATCTTTTTATAGCCTTTTATTGTTGTAGACCAGCAGAACAGCCACATTTCAGAAAACTAAATCTTGAATCAAAATATTCTGGCTGTGTATAAAAACAAACAAAGCTGGAAAGATAATTTATATAATTTCAATGCAAATTTATTCATATTCAAGGAAAACAAACTGTAGTTAATGGCCTCTGGGGGTTTGACTTGTTTGTTTCTATTTGGTGCTGGAGCTACATTTTTTTCATTTTAAAAATGGCCCAAAAGCAAATGATGATCTATTTCAATAACTGTCAATTGTAACTAGCAGAATAATCTTTAAGTATCTGTGAAAATAGTCTAATCTCACATTGAGAAAAAAAAACAAATACGGCAAAATAGACGGTGCCCAGATATTGAATTAGTATTTTGAATATTTATACTCACTCAATACTATTTTTCTCTGATAAAGTCAAATAACAGAGCAACTATTTATAAATGAGATACAAAGTTGAGGTCAACAGATCCTGGAATTCTTGCTCACTGCCCAGCTTTCTATTTCTGAAAATAGGAGTTAACTCATTTAAATTTTGCAAGCATAATAACAAGATATAAATGATGTCTTGGGCACTATTGAATGGTTTAATTTTTAGGTATATCTGAAAGAAGAAAACCAATCAAGATTTTTCTAAACTTCCATTGTCATATTTTTGCATGGCTTCAGGGGTAGACCTGACTCCTGTGGAGCAGGGACTGTGCTCTCTGCTGGAGAAACCGCAGCACCAGGGTGCTCAGTGTGCTCTTTACACACAGCTGCACAGTGGAGTCTGGGTCACTGCACACAGGTGGACAAGGACGCAGGGCTATCTCAGGCAGCTGAGCGCGTGGACAAGGTCAACTGATCTCAGCTGCAGTCTCTGCAGGGAAGCCGTCTTCAGGCTGTCAATACCCAGAGGGGGAAGCTATGGTGGACAGTTTCTACACACACTGACGACATCTGCACAAGTTCCAGCTTTGCCACTGTTTTCCCAGGGTTCTGAGCCTGGGGTCTGTAATATGGCTGTGCCCGTGTTAATAACGCACTCAGAGTTTCCTCTGCTCCTCACACTCCAGCACCATGTTAAGCCTTACAATATTCTGTTCATTAAGGAAGCTAAAAATCATATATTATTTTTTTTCCTGGCTTCTTTGATTAAACACCAAACTCTGTACTGAAGTAGAAACCAGCATCCCCTGATACTTTTACTGCCATCCTCAGATTTACTCATATGAGTGACGTAAAAAAGACCCAAATGGGGTTGGGGAGATGGCTCAGCTAGCAAAGCGCACTGCTAGTGTGAGGACCTGACTTTGCTCCTCTGAACCCACATACAAATGTGAGGCACGCCAGCGTGGTCCTAGCATTGGGAAGGCATAGATGCCTGGGGATCCCTGGTCATGCAGGCTAGCCTCGCTGATGAGCTCCAGCCCAGTGAGAACCCTGCCTCAAAGGTGCTGGGCTGCATTCTTGTCCTCCTCTAGTTCCACATGCACAAACATATATGTGTGCACTTGTATACGCACACACGCACACACGCACGCACACACGAACACACACACACACACATCTAAAAATAAAGATTGAAATGTTCCATGTGTTCACTAAGAACTGTAATCATTTTTATGGTACCCTGCCACCAAAAAAAAAAAAATTTACAAAGAGAAATAAATCTATATTAATGTATAATCAACTTCCAGGTAAAGTACTTTATTTATTGCTATTTAATTATTTAATTTATCAATGAAATGGAAAAAAGTATTTCAATTAGTTTTACAAAAGCATTTTGACATAAAAGTCTTTATAAATTAAAACTGTCTTCTAAATTAAAAGGCTCCCAGAAGTAGTGGCATACAGCTTTAATCCTAGTGCTTGGGAGACAGAGGCAGGTGGATCTCTGTGAGTTTAAGGCCACCCTGGCCTACAGAGTTCCATGTAATCTAGGGCTTCATGGTCAGATGCTCTCTCAAGCCAACAATAAAATAATAATAACGATTGTTATTATTTAATTAAAAGAATATGTATATACATGCCAAAGGTTTTTGCTTTTGTTTTGTTTTGTTTGAGACAGGGTTTAACTGTGTACTTCAAGTTATCTTGGAACTACCTATGTTGTCCAGTTGGCCTTGAACACTTATGTCTCAGCCTTTGGAATGTGTGGATTTCAGGTGAGTACCACCAATGGTAGCTTTGAAAACAATGCTTTAATCTGAATGAAGAGCTGTGCAGCTAGTCTAGACCAAGAACTCTTTCATCAAAAAGTAAACAAAAGAAAGTGACACGAAGAAGTCCAGTCACTTAAAACACTTTAATCCCTCAGCTAATTATCACAACTATTTTATGACCGCTAAGTCACAACTGGGTAATGAGAAACTTACAATGGTTCTTAAAACTGTCATCTGGTAAAGGAAGACACAAGCAGATTACAGTAGAAACAATACAATAAAACTGTCTGGTGTTTGAAGCTTCCAGAAACTAGATTAAATTTTTTAAATCAGTTACTGTGGAGAAGAGACCTTGTCATTTACTAGTTAAGTACCATACAAGAATAGGTTAAAAAACAACAAAACGATCTTGTATATACTTTGTCTGGTCAAATAGAAAGCTGAGATTAAAAGCTAGCATTATTGAAGTCTGCATCAAATACCATTTGCTATCATTTTGTGGGTCTGTGATGGCAGCAAATGGGAGGAGGCAGAACAGAGCATGGCAAGACAATGCTTAAAAGGACTCTTCAGGAAAACAAAGTTGAGGAAGGACCCAGCACACTCTTCACCTCTAAGCCAGACCTTATGCTACGTTCTAATTTTGCTCATAACCAACTCTGTCCTTCCCGGCTTCCCTTCCAGGGGTAGGAGCAGTTGAAAGTCACCTTTCACTTACTACTTCTATAAAATACATGCAGATTAACTTAAAAATTCTTCAATAAAGACTAATAGGTAGGGATGATCAAGCTTCTACATCTACGAGAAGGCACCATCATTTCACATAGCCAATTCCTCCTCAAGAAAAGACAAACAGAACAAAATAATGGAAATCAGTAATCACTTATGAGTATATACTAGTTTTTCAAACTTTCCTTTCCAACTAAACACAGTATTACTTCCAGACAGTTACCAAGGCAAAGCAATCTACTGCTCCCTACAGAAAGATGAGTGGTGCACACACAGGTCATGTCCTAGCCAGCGCCACACGGCCACAGAGTAGGAATATGAGCAAAGCCATCAAAGAGACAATCAAGTAATTCTCTGTAAAGACTTGCTTTTGTATTTATTAATTTTTATGTATACCTTTTAGTTAACCTAAATTCTCCTCAGCTCAAGTACAATTTGTATGCATTTCATTATAGAGTATGGTCTTCTTAAGTGATTTTTGCTTAAAGATAGAGCAGTATACTATTAATAATGGTAATAGAGTAATATACTATAAATACATACAAGGATAGTAAAAGTCAGTTATTCTAAATCAACACAAAAAATAAAAATTAACTCAGAGACATTAGTTTTTACAACTACCATACCCCTTTCTTTTTGTTGTTTTTAATCTGTCTTCATTGCTACTTATAAGAAACATTTATGTTTCCTGTTTAAATGTGTTTAATAAACCAACAAATTCATTCTCACATAAGGGATTCCTAACAAGGATGTAATTTATCCTTTTGTTTTGTTTTTCTTTTTTGAGACAGTTTTTCTGTATAGCCTTGGCTGTCCTGAACTCACTTTGCCTGCCTCTGCTTCCCTGAGTGTGTAATTTATTCTCTTAAAGCAAGAAAGTATGTTAAACCTGAGATGGACAGGTACTAAGTCAGTTAGCCTAGGCTCAGCTCTGTGACCCTAAGCCAATTCAGTTTGGTCATAGGCACAATGACAGCGATAACATTTAATCCAGCTGTGGAAGGATTGTAGACATTGTCCCAGGTGAAGACAGTCTAGACTGGTCTTGCCTCAGGCTCTGCAGCTTGGAAACACCACTGATATCCCACTGAGGTGGACATAGTTAAAGACTGGGAAGAACCATCCTGGGTACAAAATTCAGGAAGGTGATTGTGTTTCTAATCAAACATTGATGGGAAGAGGGATTCTGGGAGGAGACCTACTGGCCCTTGCGGGAGAGAGACAGACGCAGGCAGAGAGGACAAGGAAGAGCTGCAGGTTCGGACGTGGATTGGGGAGACAACCAGCATACAGGCCAGAGATACCTAGGGATCCGTCTCGTAAAACAGATACTGAAAGGTTTACTCTTGTTTCCCTTTAAACTTTTTTCCCTCTTGTGTAAGATAACTGGGTTGTATAATAAAGCCTAATTGTTAATAAACAGAGCCAACACCCAGGAGAGCATGCAGATACTTGCAAGAGGGTAACATATACAGGTGAACTTAGAACTGTTTAATGCGCTATACAAATGTGAGCTGTTTCTTTATCTGTCATATGGGAAGATTCAATGAAGCGATCTCTAAAGGTGTCTTGTCTCTAAGAAGCCTTTGCTCTTTACCTCTGAAGCATTGAAAGTAATAGCTAATTTCCTATAAATCAGAACCCAAAAAATGAAACAGAAAGTAAAGTAAGAGATGTGTACAGCACAGGGTGAACAGGAAAAGCGGAACTGAAAAGATGTGGATTTACCTCCTGTCTCAACGCCCTTCCCCATCACCTGTAGCTATGCTTGTCATAGCTGCTAGCCACACTCGATATCACAGTCTATTCACCGTGGGATTGGACAGCTTCAAAAAATTATGGCTGTAACTTGTCACAAGGAAGATTTTATTAAGATGGTGTTGAAGAATTCAGGTCAGCCAGAGCCAGCCAGAATGCAGCCATGCTAAACCGTTATTAAATATCTATGCCCAGCTGAGACCAGTTAAAAATTTTTTTTTCCACTGCTGCACCCCACTGCTTCTACCCCTACCCTACTCGGAACCCACTAGCTCAAGATGGCTCCTAGAATAACCACACCTTCATGCCCAGCGTCTCACCTGAACATATGCTGAGGCCAACGGCCTCCAGGTTGCCCCCCTCCCCTCCAGGCTGCTCCCTCACTCCTTCCCAAGCTCCATTCAATTTATCCTTAGAGGTTAATTTTGTTAGCCAGTTAGATTTGTACTAATTGCTGTTGCTGAATTATGCTTCTGTAAAGGGTATTTAAACCCACTGCTTTGGCTACCTGGGGTCCCTCAACTCTTCTGAGCTTGATGGACCCTGGCAGGCCGGCTCAATTAAAATTCCTTTGCTTTTGCATTGACTCTGGACTCTGACTCTCAATGGGCTTCCAGGAATAGACTCTGCGGACCTGAGTCTAGCAGTGTAAGCATTATACTAGTGACATGATTCAATTACTAATAGTCAAATTAAGAATGTTTAAAAGTCATAAATACTAAAGGGCATACATAGATGTTCAGACTCAACTGCCAGTTACTTGGCTTGTATGATGTAAAGTCTTAATCAAATAGGCATGATGTAAGCTGCATAATCTTTTCCAGGAAAGGGTTTCATTTTTGTTTTTATTACCGATTAACTGTGTGATCTTGGGTAATTTGCTTTATTTTCTGTCTTAAAGATAAGGAATAATATAAAGTATGTCACTTGGCTAGTGTGAATTCAGCAGGCCTGCCCATGTTAAACAGCACTTATTGAGCCTGGCACTTATTAAGTGCTTGCAAACATTAGCTCCCTTTTCTAGCCTTCTAAACTTTCAGAGACCTGAGAGTATTTTCCTCTTCTTTTAACTCTTTAGAAAGTTTCCTTAAGTGAAACTTCCTATCTCTCTATCTTGGTCGTGGTCCTCACCTTCTGTAATCAGCAGCTGAACAGCAAACTTAAATAAATTGAAGAGCACTGTGGCATAATAGAAGGCAAGCATGGTTCAGAGTCAGCAGATCTCAGTCGCAATCCCATGGTGACTAAAAGCTTTTGACTTTAAGCAATTTGCCAAACCTTACAAAACTCTCCTCATAAAATGAAGACCTTATCTAACTTTTTATCATCCTGTCCTTCCTATTCACCAGTCTCTTGCAAACACTGTGAAAAGGGCATGTCGCTTTATCTTTGTCCTTTCTGTGTTATTATGGCAAGGCTCAAAAGTAGAAGATTTAATGCTAGGATAAAGCAGAAAATTGATAAAAAGTGTTAAGACTGAAAGAAAAATGCTACATTATGAAAAAAAAACTTATTTAACTGGCTCCAACTCCTTTCTTCCATCTCTCTTTTAAGCCAACAGACCTCAAATATGCTTTTCCTAGAGGAAGATAAACCGAGAAATATATGTAAGTGAAAGAGGGTTGAATTACTCTTTAAAATGGAATATTCTTTAATTTACTATCAGCAGAAACAAACCTTGTTTTTTCTATTTAAGAGACTTTGCTCTTTGGTTGGTTTTGGCTTTGGAAGACAAGGATCAAACTCAGTACATACTGTGCAAGGTCTTTATTGTGGACTTGGTTTTGCTTTCTTTATTTGTTTATTTTTGAGACAGGCTCTTACTATGTAGCCCTGGCTAGCCTGGAACTTGCCTTGTAAACCAGGCTGGCCCTAATTCAAAGACATGCTTGTCTTTGCTTCTTGAATGCTGAGATTAAAGGCACAAGATAAACATGCCTGGCTAGACATGTTTTTCAAGCAATAAAATAGCCAAGAGGTATTTTAGTTGGTTAATAAAACAATCAATCAATCAATCAATCAATCAAAATGATATAGACTAGGTAACTAAGAGGTAATCATCTTTTCTAATATAAGTAAATATTGTTCTCTACTTAAAAAATACATTCAAAGAATAGCATGCCTTTGCTAAAGATGACTTAAGTACCCAGAAGCTGCATGCAATAAATTGTAGATTTTACAAAAATCCTTCTAAGGCTAAACTTCTTAATTTCCAGGGAAAAGGATGAATGTTGGATTTTTCAGAATTAGGGGAAATTGTGGATGGGCCAGGGCAGGGAAGAAAACAACTATGAATCACATATCTTAAAATGTACAGACATAAGCCAAGCTTCGCACATAATTTTATTTGAGTAATGAAGTCCTAACTATGTATGTTGTGTGTCTCTAAAACCTTTCAGTAGATTACAGGTAAGCTTATAGAATTTAATTTGTAGAATTTAGCAACTTTCAGAAACATATAATACAGATTGCTAGTTGAATAACAAACCAAGAAAGGCAAAAAGAATGATGTAAAGCCTTGTTGCATTCATGACAGAATAACCAGTGTGCATGATAACCCACAGGACTGACCACACAGAACTTGGCAAAAATCAGTGCTTTGGGAACAAAGTACCTTTCACAATAGAACAAAATAAGAGGCTTTAATGTGATTTGGTGGCCGTGTGGGGTGTGGTTGTGTTTAAGGGGACTCTAAACATATAGACTAGCAGTTTAACAGAATAAAGGTATATAGTTATACAAGTGTGTGAAAACGCTGATGGAACTATTAAATCTTTCTTAAACACAGGTATTATAAATACAAAATGGGGTGGGGGAAACACCTACTTAAAGGATTAAGAATGAAATAAGATAATGTGAATTAAATATCTGACAGTGTCTGGATCATACTAAGTGCTTAAGAAATTACAAGAACTGAAAAACAAGTTGAAGCATCTCTAAATGTGGACCTCTTTCTATTTTTTTTTTAAACAGCTAAATAAGGTACCCAGTTCATATCTTTTGTACTAAGAATAAAAGTGATTAAGAAACACATGCTGGGTATCACAGTTAGGTTTCTATTCTATTCTATTGTCATAAAAATACCATAACCAAAAGCAACTTGAGTAGGAAAGGGTTTATTTCAGTCTACAGCTTGTAGTAGGAACTCAAGGCAGGAACCTAGAAGAAAAGGCTGATGCAGAAGCTGTGGAGGAATACGGGAAGAACGCTGCTTCCTGGCTTGCTCCTCATGGGGTGATACCACTAACAATGGACTGTGCCCTCCACACTAATGAAAATACCTTACTGGCTTGCCTATAGCCTGATCTTAGAGAGGTCATTTTCTCAATTGAGAGTTCTCTCTCCCCAAAAGACCCTAGCTTATTATGTCAAGGTGACATAAAACTAGCCAGCACACTGGGCCAGAGAGATAACTCAGCAGGTAAAGGTGCATGCCATGCCTGCCAACTGAGTGAGACCCAAGGAAGCCACACAGTGGAGGAGAGAACCAGTTTCTGCCAAGCTGTCTATTGACCTACATATACATGCTGCAACACTGCCGCCCCCCCAATAAATGTAATAAACTTTAAACACAATTTTAAAGAAACACACATGCTAATAACTACAGTATCACTTTGGAGTATAAAACTCATGTGTATTTTTGTCTTCTTGCTTTTGACACTGCAGATGAATGCCAATTTTCATTCAGTTTTGCAAAAAGTAATACACACACACACACACACACACACACACACACACACACACCATGGTGTGTGTGTCTATGAGTTCTCGTCTTGCATTTAAAGGTACCCTTACTGATACAAAGCAAAATCAATGAATAAGAGGTTAAAATCCTCTTGTGCTATTGTATTCGAGCATATTGACACATATGAATGCTTCCATCCAATTCTTGATTATGAAATTTCCTTGCAGAGAAATACCATTATAAAATAAATTTCAGTAAGGGAATGGGGAATGGGGAATGATAATATTTCAGGCTTGCTAAAGAAACGTCAAGCAACCATAAAAGAAACTGGCAGTCTACCAGTGTGACACTGACAACATGGTACGTTTGAATACACTGTGGATGAGTGTTCGGATGCTGCCAGTCAGTGTCATCCACGTTCTTCAGTATTCGATTTCACAAGGAACCTCCTCCAAACTTAGAACGTATGGAATCATTCTCATGAGGTAAAACCATAAATTATTAAGAAATGAGCCACACATTTCTTCTGGGCATAATCTTGAGTATAAACTAGGACAAAGGCATGCAACATACAAATGTAAGGATAATTTATTAAAAAGGTGCACTTTATGTACCTACACAGCTACTCTTACTATTGTGGCACTAATAAACCAATGCTCCTGTGAAGTGGGAAGAGAGGGTTAGGTTCTTGTGAGCTGCTGATCTTATGTGTAGATCTGTTTAAAGTGTGCTAGTCAATACATAACTGCTGATTCACTAACGCCAAGCCCACAGCCAGAGCCTATGTCACGACTGAGCAAAGGTTACTCAGAAGACGTGTCATAGTTTTCTTCAGTAACGAGTACTACATAATATTCCAGCATACCCCTTGGAGCCATTTTAAACAGCAAAATCACCACCAAAAAAAAAAAAAAAAAGCACAAAAAATATGACTACATGGTATTAAGTAGACTGCAAAAAGAAGAACTGTTTACTGTGTAAGAACTAAAACAGAAGGCAGAATGTCACCTTGTTTGACTGAGAATTCACCATTCTGGGTGATTCAAAGTTTCTGTCTTTCTAAACGTGTATGTGAATACCTCCCAAAACACTCTAAGTACAGAATTGAGAATTATTGATACATATTAGTAAATAGGTGAATTTGAAATGGATATGTAGGCACATATCTTCTATGTGCCATATGTGCCATACCTTCTTATTGGCAATCTGGATACCTCTACCTGAATGCCCTAACAATATGTCAAACTTAACCAAGTTCATCACCTACCTTTACCTCAGATATGTTCTCTGACACATTTCTGTTGGAGGAAGGACCAACTGTGCTTTCAAATGCTGATTTCAGTGTCTTCAGATCTGGTTCCTGCCCTGCCATGGGCATTGTTAAGGATGCTAAACTATCTCCTGAAACCATGTGATAACAAGGAATATTCCCCAATTATCCCTGATTGGGATAAAGATGCTGAAGCCTATGAGTGGGCAGAAGGCAGAGGGTTAGGTGCCTGGGCTTGTGGCTGAGAGAGATGAGAAGATAGTGAAAAAGCAGAAGATGTAGCAGGAGAGGAAGCCAGAAAGAGAGGAGTCACCAAGAGGCAAGACGGTGGTGAGCACATGGCTGTAAGGGCAGAATGACTGAGCAGAAACCACCCGGGAGTCATCAGATTGACAAGTGATTGGCTTTTCTGTAAGTTTTAAAGCTACTAGGCTTAGAGTAGCTCAGAATCTGCCCAGCATAGTACCTACAGCTTACTAATAGATCACAGTCTCTCTGGGTAGGTCATTAGGGGAACTAGCTGGTTAAAGAAAACTGTTGTCACAATAATTTCCTGTATTAATTAATATAGAAAGAATAATTCATTTACTCTCCAATAACATCACTGTATTCACTTGAGCTATTCTGTGGGTTACTCCCTTTCCCACATCCTAGTTAGGCACCAAATCATGGACTCTTCCTATAAAATATCTCCTAAGGTTATCTGACATACTAAAATTATCACCAAGGGCTTGATTGTCACTCAAACCATTGCCATAATTCTGGTTTCATGCTCTGATACTCTAAAATCACAGGCTGTAGTACAGTTAGTATTTCCAACCTAACCACAGTCCTTGCTTCTTTACACCCACAGAACAGCTTCACATTTCTTGGTATGGGATATATATCCATTCGTGATTTGACCCCAAACAACATCTGAGTACTCACCTACTGATGCTTGTTCTGACAAACTGTATTGCAAACACAGGGATACTCTATGCTTTTGAAAAGCCTGCTGCTCTTGTGGCTGGGAATATCAAAAGTTGTTGCTGCTGCTCTTTTTCCATCGTCTACTTGTCCTAAAGTCTGTGCTGCTATTACTTCCTCGGTAGCCTTTCCTATAGGCTCCACCACTTGCTAACTTTTTCACTCTCTTCCCTGTGCTTTCACAGTATTTCCACAAATTTCAATTATAAAGCTAGTAAGTTTAGCTATAACTAAGACAGAAAGTGCATGAGCACAAATGATTAGCTAAATATTGATTAATATCGTAGCTGGGTGTTGTGGATCCACTATACTATCTTCTAGACATGCTGAATTATTCCTGTAAAAAGTAGAAGTTATTCAGTGAGAATGAAACATGATTGCCACCTGAAAACCAGGTCTCAGCGCAGCATAAACAATACAGCATTGTTACTACCCCACATGGGGTGCTCATAGTTAGCCTAAGCTTAGTGAAAATGTTCAAGAGGGCCTTGGAGTCCAAGGCTCTTTTTCTCTGCTCATCATGGTTTGAATTTGATACTTCAAAACACTTTACTGAAGATGCAGGCATTAACTCTCTATTCATGAAGGACAAAGGAGGGAACCACTCACAGGATTCTCCTTTTAACAGAAAAAGCTGAAGTATTTTCCAATATGCCCAGTGAATTTGGGCTATATAACTGCCCACTTGTGTAGGGAATGCTGAGAGCATCTTGGTGGCCTAGCTTCCTCTATTCTTAGTGATGGATTAGTACCTCCACAGAGGCAGCTTGGTCTATGGACTGAATAAGTCTAATAAGGAAACTTTCAACAAGAGCAAATGAAACTTCCTAAATTCTCTTTTAAATACAACTTAAAAAATGCTAGTGCTATATAAATAGGGAACTATTACTATTCTAGTAGTTTGCCATTTATCATCATGAAATAATATGATTATTGCTTTATCTGTAGAGTACCAGACAGAATATTATTAGCAAGGAATCAGGAGGTTTGAAATTTTGTCTGTACAGAACAATCTTGCTAACTTTTGGTTTATGTAAAAGATGATTATTTTTCAAGGTCATTCTAAAGATAAAAATTTTTTAATACAATACAAATGCACACAGGAACATATAAGATGCTACAACATGTGAATTATAAACACAATGGCTATTAAATCTTGAAAGAAAATATCCAGCTCTTATGTCGCCTGTGTGCAGCATCTAGCATATCAACAATATGAGCTGGTGACTAAACACGAAAAATGTGCAGTATGAATGCTCGACACTACCAGGTCATGGCTGGATGAGTTCTGAGGTTTGAACTCCATTCCTTCATGCTATAGGAAACCAAATCAGCTATACCTTATATCATTACTATATTAAGGTAATGCTTTACCAAATAAAGTCAGTGTCTTGTGGCAGTTACATATAAAGGCACAGCACAATTCAGAATAGGATATGAAAAAACAACAGGTCAGTAAGGAACTATTAAGTTCCATTCATGAGTTAGTAATGAATGGTCAGTGCTAAAGCTGACCAAGGTTCTAAAGCACTCCCAGGTTTCATGAAGTGATGAGGAGAACAGCATGGCTCACATGCACAGGTTCCAGAGGCAGGCAGTGTCCTACATAAGACACTCTCAATGGTATATTCTCCAAGTTCAAACTAAGTTATGCATCTCTTCAACTAAAAGAATGTTATATTAAGATAAGCATACTATGTATAATATAGAAAGAGCTAATGCTAAAGAAAAAAGAAGACAGCTTGAAACCAATAAATTCTCTCCTGAGCACTGTAGTCAGAACTGAGCCAGCTTCACTGGATTTGGAGACAAATGCTTTCTAGAAAAACATGGTCCTCTCAGTCTTGTGACATTCAAGAACTTTAACTTATTAGTAAAGACTCATCATATATTCTGATTCATTTAAGAGGAAACTATATCTATATAGGCCACCATGGCATTATGAAATGTTGAAATAAACCCATCTTAATACAAAACACAGCCTGAGACAGACTGCAAACCAGCACAGCACTACATAAAGCATCATGAAGTCACAAGAGTGTGCTGGAGAGATGGCTCAGAGGTTAAGAGCACTGCTGCTCTTCCAGAGGACCCTGGTTCAGTTCCCAGCACCTGTATGGCAACTCACAACTGTCTGTAGCCTCACTTCCAGGGGATCTAACATCCTCACACAAACATACGTGCAAGTAAAAACACCAATGCATAGTATAAAATAAAATAAAAATCAATGAGGTCAACAGACCTTAAGGACTCCAAAACTCGGATCACTTATCTGACAGTTCCATCTGCAAGGGAAACATATCAAAACTGCCAGGAAAGCAAATAAGCTCCTGTCTCAATAACTGCAAAGACTTTTATTTTTAAACAGGAGAAAACCTTTTTCTCCCTATTTTACTGCATGCTACGATTTAAACAATGAGTCTTTCTCCTACAATGAAATTTTGGAGTATCTGTAATAAGCAATGCATACATTACTTGTGAATGTGTTAACATTTACAAAATTAAAAGTTATGATACAGTTAATGTAAAAGTTATATTTAATTTTATAGAAATGAAATTAAATTAGCATTTAATTTTATTAGATGAAAAGGGAAGTATATAAACCTAAAGACATTGTTTTTTTTTGAAATATTTTTTATTTTCTCATTAAAAACTAAGAAGAGGGGGCTAGAGAAGTGGCTCAACACTTGAGAGCACTTGCTACTCTTTCAGAGGACCTGGTTTCAGCTCTCAGCTCCCACATGGTAGCTCAGAAACATCTGTAACTCAGTTCCA
The DNA here is from genome assembly GCF_964271855.1 of Acomys minous. Classification (NCBI taxonomy): domain Eukaryota; kingdom Metazoa; phylum Chordata; class Mammalia; order Rodentia; family Muridae; genus Acomys; species Acomys minous. The sequence goes on from NC_140494.1 coordinate 115,612,587, forward strand.
GGCTATCCGATGTACTCTTCTGACTCTTGAGGGTGCTGCACACACATGGTACATATACATACAGGCAGACAAGACACACTCATCAGTAAATCTAAAGCAAACAACAACAACAAAACCCAAACACTAAGAAGAGAGGGCTCAGAGGTATAAATCAGTGGTAGAACACTCGCCTACAGTTAGACTCTGCGTTCATTGAATAGCAACAAAGAGAGGTGAGTACCAAGAGGACAAGCCTAGGCAGGTGGGAAGCCATGGGCCAGCCACTAGGGGAATAATGAGTTAAAGATGGCTTATTTTCTTTGGCACGTGAGTTATCTTCTCATGTTAAAATTTCTAAAAAAGGTAGACAGTAATTTTAAATTAAAACAAGTTTAACTGTTACCTGTAATAGCTCATAGAAAGCCTCATGAATTAAACGGACCATGTTTTTCTGAAAACTGAAGAAAAAAAATGAAGATATTATGTAGGAAGGAAAAGATCACCCCCAATCCTGGCTCGAGCACCAAGAACTACAGCATAAAGCAGGAGCTCAATTGCTGTCATCAAAGATCAAAAATTCAGCTTTGTCCCAAATGACCAAAATTAGACTTAACCAGAAACACCAGCTGTTTTTAACGGCGGACCTAAAAGGATCAGACTGCTCCACTGTCACTCCTAGTAGGATATCAGGATCTCAAATTGAACTTGAAAGAGTTTAAGTGATTAGTAGTTGCTAAAATTAAGTTTTAAGATGTATGCGGAATGCTAAATGATCTGTTTGGCAGCTGACAGACAGTCTGAGGTTGGAAAAACTACAACATTTTCTTTTCGTTTTAGAAGATTTTTATTTCACTTTTTAATTATGTGTATGTTTGTGTGGGAAATGTGCACCTGAGTGTAGAGAGGAGGCCAAAAGCGGGTTTTGGATCACCTGGAACTGGAGTTAAGAGGCGGCTGTGAGCCACCCAACCTGGGAACCAAATCAGGTCCCCTGCAAAAGCTTCATGGACTCTTAACTGCTGAGCCAGCTCCCCAGCGCCTCTACTAGGCTTTTAACCTAAAATGCCCTGGTGAAAATTATTTTGCAGAAAGCAAAATGCACAGGATTCTAAGACTTCATGCTTTGTAAACTGTAACAAGACAATAAATAGTAGAGGGGATTCATTATAACCAAGTGTGTTGACAAAACAGCTGTTCCAGAGTCTGCAATTATTCTTGGTCCTCATTTTCTGGCTCTCATAAATTTCAAGCAATTATTATTTGAAAAGAAAATAAATGGGTTGAATCTAGATTATTAAAGAAAGAGGAGGGAGGTCATATTTTTTTTAATCCTATAGTTTTTTTGTTTGTTTGGTTTGTTTTTGTTTTTTGTAAGACAGGGTGTCTCTGTGTAGCCCTGGATGTCCTAGACTCACTTTGTAGACTAGGCTGGAACTCACAGAGATCCATCTGCCTCTGCATCCCAGAGTGCTGAGATTACAGGTGTGCACTACCACACACAGTTTTTTGTTTAAGACAAGGTCTCACCATGTAGGCTTTGAATTCACAGTGATCTGCTTGCCTCTGCCTCTGGAGTAAAATTATTTCATTTCAGGCAGTAGTAGCACATGCCTTTAATCCCAGAGGCAGGTGGATCAGAGTTCAAGGCCAGGCTGGTCTATAGAGTGAGTTCTAGAACAGCCAGGGTCACACAGAGAAACCCTGTCTTCTACACACACACACACAGAGAGAGAGAGAGAGAGACACAGATTTCTCCTATGACCTAAAAAAATAAATGAGGCAATATAGCATGTCAATCACTTTTTATTTTGTAATCAGATACTCAAAGCACAGTGCATATAGGTGAGAACTTTTTAAATAGTAATAGGTCTTAAAATGAGTAGTAATCACTGCAATGATACTGTAGGCCATGCTTCCTTAAACTGTGGCCAAAGGAAAACAAAACTGTTCTTATATGAGTGATTGTTATGTCCTTCCCCCTTTATGTGATTTCAAGATTAATATGAGGGTTTTTTTTTTAATACAGTATGTATACACTGTATGTGTAATACTGCATGTGTGCCTGCAGGCCAGAAGAGGGCACCAAATCTCATTATAGATGGTTGTGAGCCACCATGTGGTTGCTGGGACTTGAACTCAGGACCTTTGGAAGAACAGCCAGTGCTCCTAACCCCTGAGCCATATCTCCAGCCCTACTATAAGTTTTATACTGTATTACAAACACTTTGCTGAGTAGAGAATAAGACTTGAATAGCCCAGGCAAGTATTTAATGAGAAATTGTCAAGTTTTGATTATTAACATTTCACAGGGGTACTTTCATTTTTGTTACTATGGTTAAGGCTTTCTAATTTTAAATATTAAAACCTCAACAATCCTGGCATAGGGCACAAATCTGTAATTCTAGGATTGGAAAGGATGAAGCAAGAAGATCATAAAGACAAGGCCAGCATAGGCAACACAGCAAATCCCACGCCAACCTATGCTATAGAATGAGACCTTATCTCAACAAAATAAATAAGAAAAGTCAGCTATTTTAAGCTAGGAAAGCAGTTGTAGTGTTATTTAGTAGGGATTCTACTTAGCCTCAATTCCAGCCAAACAAAGCTAATATTCTTGGTTTAGAAGTGATCAGGAGACAACAGTCATTATTGTTTGCTTTTCTAGTATGAGAAACATAATAATGTCAACAGAATTTTACCCCAGCCTGTCTGCCTGTCATATTTATTATTTCTGAAAAGTGTCGTATCTTTTACTTAGCATATTTAATTCCAACTCCAAAGAGAACCAGTAACTATCCTTGATCATAACTCTGTTATCAGACTCCTAACTGCTAGATGGAATGTGACGACTTAAATGGTCCTTTAAAAATATCCTTCCTGTTCTCTGCTCTTTGAGCAGAAGAAAGACATCCGTAAATCTTCATTCATACCATGGAAAGGATGGCATCTAAAAATAAGTCACAGGGTTTCTTTAACCAACAAGAAGCACTGTCTATGCATAGACATTCATGGCTCAGACAGTTTCAGAGCTATTCACATGTAGTGGGATTGGCAATGTAAGTTGCCTGCTTGTTCTGCAGTTTGAATTCATGTAAATATAGACTGACTTGAGTTAGGAGTCTCTCTTTCATCTAGGTCTGTTTCATTTTGACCTTCTTCTTCTTCTAAATGTATATTTTATTTATTATAATCCTGACAACCTTCCTCTCCCTCCTGTCTTCTTATTCCCACCCACTCTCCCTCCTCTGCCCATTCCCCTTTCCCAGACTTCCAACAGGGGGGCCTCCTGCCCTAAATGACTGGCAATAGTCTATTAGGTCTCACTAGGATACCCTGCATCCTCTTCCTCTATATGCCTGCTAGGCCAAATATGTCTGCCAGATAGAATGGGCCAGAAGGCTGAAGATGATGCTCCAACATTATAGTTTTGGGTGACTGCATAGGCAGCAAACTGTCTCTATCATTTTCTCATTTTGGAAGCTGCTAACTTGTACTTCCTATTTACTCAAATAATTAATTTTATTCCTTCTCACATATCTAATGGGGTTAAAGACCAGATAGTTTAGTTTTACATTAAGCTTAGTTGTTTAGGGGCTAAGTTGTTTTTAGGTCTAGATAGATGTTTTTAGGTGGATAGAGATGAGATATGATAGATATCGATTTACATTCAGAACTGTAGAGTCACCAAGATAGGAAAGATGTTTTCTCCAAGGTTGCCCTATACAAATAGGCAAAACACTATGAATCTAACATTTATTTAATTCCTAATTGTTTCATGGTACTTCTTGATGTGTGTAGTTTATTGTGTGTGTATGTGTGTGTGTATGTGCAATAACACAAATGTAGATGTGAGAGTAAAAAAAGAGACAAATGATTTTTTAAAAAAGAAAAAAAATATCCTAGAGAGATGATGGGTCAGCAGTTAAGAGTCTATACTGTGCTTACAAAGGACTTGAGCTGAGTTCCCAACACGCATGTCCAACAGTTCACAGTTGCCTATGATTCCAGCTCCAGGGGACACCTGAAGCCTCTGGACTCCACAGGCACTTGCATTTACCTGCACATATCCACACACAGACACACATCCATCTATGCAACTAAAAATAAATTTAAAAATTTAAATAAATTCTAAACTAAATGTTATGTTTCCTCCCATTTGTGGTCCCTAGGTTGTATACAGTCACAGAAAATCACACATGTATATATAACATGCAAGCAGGTGAAACTGTATAGAGGGCAGGAGGACAAATGCAGGGGGAGGAGAGGTGAGAAAAGGGTTACATTCAATATACAACCTGGGTGAACAATCCTAAATTCAAACTTTATAGTCTGCATGCATTGAGAGATTAATGAGAACAGATAAATAGTATACAGGGACTGTCTATAAATTTATTTTATTCAATACTGGGCACTGTACTCAATTAATGTATTAAAATCAAAGTGAAATCTGAGTTTCTCCCATGCCTCTGAAACCTCCTTCCTCCACGTCTCCTTTGTGTTAGCAGGCTATGACAACTACGCCTGCAAGCCTCTGGGTAGCAGCACCTAAGCAGCACAAGAGGATATAAGATGGTGCTGGCTGCAGGACTAAGTGCATCCTCTCCCACTGAGGCAGACGAGGCAAAGAGAAAGGGATCCAAAGGCAGGCAACAGAGTCAGAGACAGCCCTGGCTTCAATTGTTGCAGGCAGAGTGAAAAGACCTCAATTCCAATATTCCTTCCAGAGTCTCATAGAGCGGGCACAGGTGACTGAAAACCTGGAACTGCCCCATAGATGGATGTGCGGTGAGTCAACAAGGCCTGATAGGCCGTTTCCCCATCCTTGGCAGTAGCTGCTTCTGTGCCATATTCCACTGAGGTCAAGATCATATTGTAATGGGTAATTTTTAATGCAGTGATCTCAGACTATTTAATGTGCACAGAATAAGTGAGCAGAAGGGCTCAGTTGAAGATAAGACATCTGTATCCACTACGTCATCCACAGGGCTTAGGGGAAAGTTGCAGAAGGGAGGTCAGATAGAGTGCTCGCGCTGTGAGATGCTATCTCTAGACAGGATCTGTCTGGAGATCTCATGATCTCATAATGGCCGTGGTTACCTGCCTAGGATCAAGCTAGTGAAAACTTCCAGTAAGACTTTGGCAGTGCAGCACAAACCTCACATATAGTTGAGGAGCTACTGCTGGCCGTTGATGACTGTGTGTGGGAGAGGTAACAGTCACTTCTTTTTGGATGGGCTGTTTAGCCATACCCCAGTGGGTAGTGCAGTACCCATGTTCAGTTGTTAGCACTAATTGGACTCAGTAGGTTTAAAGAGAAATTTTTAAAAGAGGGTCCGTTGAGGGTATCCTGGAACAAGTTTAAGTGGAGGAGTGGAGGTGGGTTTGTCAAGATATATTGTATACACATACGCAGCTGGCTGATACTACGTATCCCTTCCCACATCCCTTCCGACTCCTCAAGGAACAGCCAAACTTTCATTCCACCCATGATAAGGCAGTGGGCCAACAAAAAAGAAGTAACTTCTAAAACTCAGATACAAAGTTCCAAAGGTTGTCTGCATAATTTTTCTTTAAAAAAAAAAACCAAAACCTGTCACAATCTCTTCTAAATTGATTTTTTATTATCTTAGTATTTCCCTTTATAAACCTTCAATTTTCATCAAAGTCTAGGGATCTTTATATAACCATATATTTAATGATTTCTTCCTCTCAGCCACAGCTCATAAGGGCTTTTGTTGAAAACTTTAAATATAATTTAAAAAATACATGAAGGCTCAAAAGCATCAAGAATTCATATGAAGTATGAAGAAGGTTGATCCATTTGCTAGCACACTGCTGATATTATATCACGTCGCCATAAAAGCTTAGGTTTAGGTTTCTCATTCTTCTAATGAAAACTCTCCCCAACACCAGTAACACACCAAAGTCAACACGTTAACCTGCCCTGCGATTGATATGCCCACTCAAGTTTCACTAATGGCTCCTGTAACAGAAGGATCTGGTCACATTATGGGTTGCATTTATCTGTCATGTTTCTGCAGTCTCCACATACCTGGAATAGTTCTTAAAATTATTCTGGATTTTCATATCTTTTAGGTTGGAAGACTACAGGCTAGGTAACTCCAACTAGAATTCATTAAACTTTATTCAAGATTAAGTTTTGGTTATGAATTTTTAGGGAGAGGTATTGGAGAAATGAAACTATATTCCTACACTGAATCCCTTCAAGTAATGCATGTGACATTTTGCTCCTGACTAGGGAAGTTATCTTCCAGGTTCCCCCTTTGACAAATTCTTTTCTCCTTCATAACTGATATTTTGTGATGAAAAAAATCCATGACTATGCAAAGTCAACAAGCTTTTGCCCATTGTCTTAACATCTGTTGTTATTTTATCTATAAACTGATAATACTACAATGGCTTCCAAATGCTTTTTCTAATTCTTTTATTCTCTTTCTTTACGCATTAATTTTCTATGGATTTGCCGACTTCAGTTTTTATTCAGTAAGCTATAATTTGATAATGACTAATTTGACACTCAAAGAGGTGCTTCAATGTGTGGATCATCAAGGTAGCTTTAGTGTCATTTTAATGTAAACCCCTCCTCTTCTTTGAGTCTTTCCTAACCTTCTGATACAGCTGATGTATCTAGCACAACACTTCTGTGAACCCCATTTCATGACTTTCAGAATTATTCCAGAAAGATAGTAGGAAGAAAAGCAGATAGCTACTTTGTTGAAACTGGCAACTTAACAGACTTCTCTGCACTCAGTCCCCTCCAGTTCTCCAGACAAGTGTATTTCAGTAGTATTACTTACCTTGATTTGCAAAGCTGGCGCTGTTGAGGGTCACCACTAATAGGGACTTCCCCAGAACGAGTTGTTAAAGTAAGGAAATTCTGGGGGTATAATACTTAGGGATCACTTTATTCCCAAGAAAAGTGTCTTTTCCTTTCTGTTTTGTTCTTTAGATAAAATTGAGTAGCTTTAGAAATATTAACAAACTGAAAAAATAATGTATAGCATTTCTGTATGTCCCATACCCAAATCCCCTACCAACAACTTATATTATTATACCTTGGTCGCACCATAAATATATTATTACTGAAGTCCGCATTTTACTTAAACCTCCTCCATTTTTCCATGATGCCCTTTTTTCTGGTTATAGGATTAGCCAGGAGGTACCATTATATCTAATAAGCACATTTTAACTCCTTAGGTTACTCTTGGTTGTAACAGTTTCTCAGACCTTTCTAATTTTTTCCCCTTGTGTTTGAGGATATGTGTGTGTGTGTGTGTGTATGTGTGTGTGTGTGTGTGTGTAGATGTGACCACATGGGTGTAGGTATATGTATGTTGTCTATATGTGCTTGTGTACATACATAGAGCAAAGATCACCAACAGTTGCTTTCCTTGGAGGTAGGATCTCTTACTGGAACTTGAGGCTTGTAAATCAGGTATGTCTGCATTCTGAGAACTAGGATTACAAGTGCACACCACAACTCTCAGATGTCTGCACGGTGCTGGGGGTCAAACTCAGTCTTCACACTTACATGCCAAGCACTTTACCAACTGAGCTATCTCCCCAGTTTCCTTTCTTGAATTTCATGACTATATTAGGTTTTTGTGACTACCGAAAGTAGCTACCAAACACTTAATGTCCTAGAAAACAGACAATTAACTTTTGACATTAAACATTGACAGAAGCCTCCTCTCCCCCAAATATTGTCTATAATCCTGCAGAAGTCTCAAGGGAAGAGTCATTCCTGGATTGTTCTAGCAGTGCCTACAGGCAGGAGGACCAGACCTTAGAATCACCAAAAGCTCTTGACAGGGAAAAAGAGATCATTGCCAGAGTACTATGGAAAGTAATCTGAATAGTGGATAGGGTAAAACAGGGAAGGGTCAAGTTACAGGGAGAAGATTTTTAGAACAAGGCAGGGGCTTATAAATATTCTAACCTAACCATCTCATTTTACATAGACTAATTATTTTTTAATGTAACAATAGAGTTTACTTTTCAAATTAAAGCTGCTTTGAACTTGCCTTTTCTCCTAAAAGTAAGTGGTCGATATTGTGCCAGTTTAGTACTGCAGATACACTCTTTAAAGGATGCATCTCATTCATGTGGTGCACATGGTCTACTGAACAGGCTCACATAGGTCAATGGACTAGAGTTCCATTCTCCAGCCCAATGCAGCAGGAGACAAACATCTCCATGAAATTTAGAGGATAGGCCTTTCTGTAGCCTCAGTCTTAGAAGTGGAACTGGGAGGTTCCATGCATCTACCTGTTTCTGGATACCCAGGCCAGGCCAGTATACCACACACATAATAGTGACTTTATAAATAATAATGACATGAGTAGAGACTTGACTAATAAGAACCAGCCACATCAACAGAAACATTTCTTAGATTTCCTCTGCCAACACTGAACTACTAGGAGATTTCTACTTATTTCTTTCCCTGTCACCTCTAGCCCCATGCCAGCACCCACTCCTCTTTCTCAGGGACCTTCCTCCATCAGGAACCCTCATCTTGGCATTTTTTGGTGATGCCAAGCTCTGGTTCTGTGATCTGCTTGTATCCTGATGCCCAGGGTGAATATTATTAAGAATCTTGGAGGAGGCACCTTGCCCACACCCCGGGGGCCACATTTCCATCTTTCTTCCCAGGAGACGTGGCAGTGTTGTCACAGTGTCCTGTGTCTGGAGAAGGAGGCTGTCCTTGAGCTCACTGCAGCACACACAGTAAAGAAGAAGATCCATGGGGTCTTAACAGCCTGCTGAGCCCACCAGGATCTACCACATCCTGGCCTGAGCCAGGCACCCAACTGCAGGCCCTACAGGAACTGAGCCCAGTAAAGCTGGTTGCTGGCCACAGGACTGACACCCTTCGAGGCTTAAATACCAACTGTGAATGGTGCTGGGCTAGTGTCCTGGACCCAGGCTGTACTAGAAGAACGAGGTGTCTGCCATCTCTCTCCTTCCAGGAGATTGCTGCAGAGAAATCTAGAATTCTCTCCACAGATGTCCCCTACGCTCACCTCCTTTCTATCCTACTTTCTTCTCCCAGGAGGCTGTTTCCAGGCTTGTGTCTTATAGTAGTGACAGGCTGATGAAGCTCTGGTCTCCCAGAGAGAGCAGAGCCCAGAGTGAGGATTGGATGGGGGAGTTGCAGTCCATTTCTTTAGTACCCACAAATGTCTGGGAACTGAAGGTCAAAGCATTTTCACTCTGGATGCATATTCCTCTCAGGCTGGTGAACAATGCACTCAGTCACTAATGGTAGAGTATTGCACAATGTCCCCTTTGTCCCAGAGCTCATCTCTACCACCTCTTCTCAGCCAGAGGCAAATCAGCTCATCAGTGAAATTTTAATGAGTACATGTACTGTGCAGGTTCAATGGGGTCTTCTCTACACAGGCAAAGTCAGGAGGCGGCTTGGGGCCCATGCAGTTCAATCTTCAATCTCCTACAGGTACAGAAGGGCTTCTGTGATATGGCAGAGAAAGCTGTTATGTCACAACTTGCACTCTTCCAGCCACCAAGCTCTCCATTCCACTGCAGGTACCCTAACTCTTAAAGTTTTCCTCCTGCACAGCCTATATCTTGGCGTTGGGACAGAAACTATGAACTCAAGTCAGCCTTCAGGAGAAGAAGCAATTGGGAAGGATACTGGCAGAAAAAGGCAGTGAGCTAAATCAAAGGAGGACCAGAGACAAAGCAGCATGGTAGAGTCATTCCAGAATTCTGGGAGTCCTGAATTTGATCCAGGAGGAATATGGGTAACGTAGTTCAAAAGATGGGGTTGTCTGTGCCTCCCAGCTTACCAGCATGACTCTCAGGCCTGAGACTCTCGGGTGGTGGCTCTGTGGTAGTGGGCTTCAGAAGAACGTCAGTGCTGCAAGGTGGCAATCCAGACCCTTTCTTAGAGGGGTGTTGGAGCGGGGATGGTGGCCTGCTCAAGCTCTCTGGACTTGTGATAAGAGCTGGGTCACAGATGCACATGAGAGATGCACACGACAATGAATGACAAAGTTCCTTAAGGGCTCATCCCTAGAGTTACCTTAAAGCCTCATTATGTTTTAAAGGAATACAAAGATAGAATCAATAGATTTCAAGCACTCCAAGTCAACTCTGTTGGACTTCATGGGAAATCTGAGGATATCTTTTCACTGTTTTTCATAAATTATCTGTTCTACCTGCATAAACCTAAATAGCCTGTGAAGAATAGAAGGAGGTAGACTACAGACACCAAGTATTCCCTGTGCATGCCATCAGGAATACAAATACATCCAGAAAAGGAATAGTTATGGCAGGTTAAAATCCTAGGAAATGGTTGTGTGGTAGAATTTGGTATTTGCATCTTGAACTACTTAGTCATCCCTTTACAATCTAGACAGATGAAGGCTATTTTGCCACTGGCATTTTCTTCAATGTTAGCTGTTTTCCTCTGGAATCTGAACTTGGTTTCAAGGTTGAAATATATTACTGTAATCACAGCCAACCAAAGACATTCGCATCCAAACTCTCCATAACTTCATGCTTTACCTGTCCTGCACTTCAGATAATAGGCAGTTAATAGAAGAGCATGTCAATAAATCTAGGCTTACAAATTCAATGGCCACCACAACCTCGCAATTTAAGGCTTTTTGTTAAATTTGCTGCCTTCACACTATATTATACACTATAAAGGTGACATGCACATAAGCGTCTTCAGAGATTAAGTGACTTTACAAATTTCTGAAGTAGAAGGTCCACATATGCCACTGAAAGAATTTCCCTCAGTCCATCTTAAAGGTTTCTATTACTTCATATTTCTTTAATCACTTCCCAAAACCAACAAAAAATAACAAATGGGAATATGAATTATTTTTATTATGAGGCCAACCACTGACCTTCATGCCTTTATCAACTAGTGCTGGAGGGCTGGAATCATGACAAATATGCAAGACAAGTCCCAGGTCTGTACTCAGTCTATGCATTAAGTACACTGTGACTTACTTGAGCCTTAGTTTCTTTGTAAAATGAGGAGACTTGACAGGAAAATCAATAAATTGATAAAAGTAAGCATCAACAATCAAAACTTTTTAGCTTCTATTATTCATATTTTCATAAGGTATAAAGGACATTTATAAAAACATTGCCAAAATAAAGGATCTACAGCACAGCAGTGGATCATGAAGGAGAGAGTGACGTAAGCAATCTGAGTATCTAATTAACAAGATGTTAGCACCATAATAAAAATGTTCCCTTGAACTCTGTGCTAAACAGCTTCTCTTTCTCTCAGCCCAAACATCACGTCAGCTCAGGAAGGGAACTGCTATGTCTTCTAAGTTATGGCTGCACAAAATTTGCTCTCCATAAAAGCATTTCATGGGGCCACAGAGATGGCTTGGCAGATAAGAACATGTACTGTCCTTCCAGAGGACCAAAGTTCGGTGCCCAGCATCCACACGAGGCAAGCCATAATTGCCTGTAACTCCAGCTCCATGGAGATCCAACACCTACAGCATTCATGGGTGCCTGATTCATGTATGAAGATAAAGACACACACAGAGACACATAAACATTTAATGAAACATTAAAAAAACATTTTGAAAAGGCAACAACACTCATTTTCTGTCTTTGTTCTTATAAGTCAGAGCATAGGAGATGTCAACTGATTGTGCCTTTTAGCTTTTACACAAACTTCCCTACCTCAACAGAAGGGAAACTATTTGTCAAGGGCTTGTGTGTGTGTGTGTGTGTGTGTGTGTGTGTGTGTGTGTGTGTGTGTGTGTGTGTGTGTGTATGTAGAAGTTCTATTATTCAGCTCTTATAGTTTGTATACAGAAGACTAGAACATTTAATTTGAAACCTCTGGTGGAAAGTATTAGACTTTCTTATTTTACTACATCCTTCATAATACATAGTGTGTGTTGGGAACATGGTTAACTAACAAATGTTAGTATACAAAACATAAAATAAATACTAAAAATATATGTATTAACACAGTATAATTTAACTTTTCAAAGTATGCTAATATTTAAGATAGCTATTTTAATATAAGCTTTCACCTGCCAAATCATTGAAAAGTTCAGGGGAAAAAAAGAAGCATAATAAACATACCAGTGTGAGTTACTCTCTGAGGCTCTATGACCTCATTTGTAAAACTGAAACCAACTCTATACGGTTGCCATAAAGTAAAACTAGCATGTGGAAAACATCCACTACTCCATGCGGCCTATTATTTCTCAGTATAACTTCAGACTTAGAGATACAGCCTTTTCCACTTCATTTCATTTCTAACATATTCTGCACTTGTATTTAAGTCCCTGATCACATCCCAGTTAATAATGTATACTTCTCTCAAACATCAGCTTCATAGTAAGTGGTAAGAGAAGGAAAACCTTCAGTATTTTAAGGATAGAGAAAAACTAGATTTGATAGTTTATTGCTGTTCTGATGGTACTAATTTATGATACTGAGTATCAAGGCTTATGAAAAAATAAATAGTTTTTGTAGCTGATCAAATATTTCTGTTTCATTTAACATATTCTGGTACCACTGACATTACCCCTTAATTAAATGCTTATTTATGCTACACGAGGCTTTTTCTATTCCTGTATCTGACAATAAATATTCCAATGCTGAGAAAGACAAAATATTGGAGGGATATTCTTAATGCTGAAATTTTTGCTCAAAGCAAGACAATAAGATTATACCATGTAAAAGTTTTACATTTTAAAATACGTTTAAAAATCAAAGCAAAAACTAGCCCATTAAAAACTCTCCTTTGAAAAGATAATAAATTCTAACTTAAATGTTTTAACATAAAAAAACACAATTATCAGATAAAAGAGGACACCTTTTTAATGTATATGCGTGTGGTGTGTCCACATGTTTGTGTAGGTATGTGCATGTGTGAGTGTAGGTGCACATGCAAACACACATGTGGAGGGAGGCCAGATGTTAGTATCATGTTCACTTTATATTTGCTCTCTACCTTATTTTTAAAAACAGTGTCACACTGAGCCTGGAGGCCAGGTATTAAGATGGTGGTCAGTAAGCCCTAGGGATTTCCCTGTCTATGCCCTGCTTATTGTCCTGTTTATGGGGGTTTACTCCAGAGTACCATAAAAATTAAAGGAGAAAGATTGAAAAGCCTTTATAATTATGCTCAAGTTTCTGTGGTTCATACAAAGTTCAGCTGCCCACCCTTGTTTTCGACTCTCCTAATTAAAAAGAAGCAAATGTGAAATCTTCTGCAGAGACAGGAAGAATAAGTTATGAAGCTGTCATAAATTATAATTTATACAGAAACTATGCTTTCTAGTAAGGAAAAAAAACCCTATCACTACAATTCCAAAAATTCAACCATCTACATGTAGTAGGTAGCAAATGTTAAATATATTGTGTGTATAAAAATGAGTAGCTGGAAAGGACTGCCTGCTGCCACGTGGTGTGGCTGGGCAGAGGACACCCAGAGGACCACTGAAGCATGGCCTGCCACAGCAGGAGCCACTACAGTGTGCAGGCATGTGGTGGAGAGACGGGAGAAAGAGAAGCTGAATGGTTGAAGCACTCTTACAAGAAGTGGAACTGGAGACACAAGAGTAGAGAGGAACAGGCTGATGTGAGTAGTCTGCACTGCCACCTGAGGCCATGGGGAAGTCCCAGCTCTGTGCTGCCACCGAGGGCTATGCCTGGGCCTGTGGTCATGCAGCAGCTCTGGGATACTGCCTGGGACCATGTTAATGCCCAAGGCTGTATAGAGATGGCCCCGCCCCTCAAGGGCTACAGCACTCTGGAGAGCTGTCCCTACCCCTCACCAGCTGCCATATTTGAGAGAGTACCCTGACCTGGGGCTGAACCTGGTGGCAAGGGAGCATGTATGCCGACCTTGAGGGTATGATCTCAGGAGAGCTGGCCCCACCTCATGCCTGCTGCAAGGTAGTATAAGATGTCCTTCCCCCAACCTAGCCCTTGCAACCTGTGGCAGGCAGGAGAGCTGGCCCCTAGGTTATGAGAATTGCAGAGTTTCCCCTCCCCTCACTAGCTGCAGCACTCAGAAGAGCAGGCTCTGCACCTTGCCTGAGCAACACAGTAGAGCTGGCCCCTCCACTTGCTGGCTGTGGCATTGGGTGAGCTAGCCAGGACAGTGCTAGAGCGCCCGCCCTGATGGTGAGGGCACAGGACAGCTGGGGAGCTGACCAACTCAGCTACCCCCCAGGCCCAGATCCGGTTGACCCACTCCAACTTCTCCCCCATGTATGATCTGCTGGAGCACATGAGAGGGCCAGTCCTGCAGGTCCAAAGCTGCAGGATCTCCTTGACACAGGGCACCAACAGAAATGTAAGAGGAGTCCTGGTAAGGATCCAATCTAGCAGAAGTTCAGAGGCCTCGAACCAGACTAATGACTCATTGCAACAAACATTTGCAAGTAAAGATGTGTGGTTAAAAGGCATACTCTGTGACATACCACAGCTTCCGTGTTGAGATGGCTTCATTTGCTCTGTTTTGGGTTTTGTTTTGGGGGGAGGGTGTAGCAAGGGCAGATATGAAGTAATGGGGAGATGAGTGGGATTGGGGTGCATAATGTAAAATTCATAAAGAATCGATAAAAAGTTTTAAAAATGAGTAGCTGATTAGATTGAAAATGATAGTGATATGCAAATTTAATCATGTAATGAAAAGAAGGAAGTGGTCACACGGCAGATAAGTCATCACATACCAGTTTCTGTCACCCAGTTATTTCCTATCCACACCTCATGTAGGTCAACAAAAAAGCTTACATAAAGAAGCCTTTTCTGATTTGTGAGTCAAATACAAAATAGTATCTGTATTATTTAATTTTTATCTCATTGCAAAAATAAGCTGTGTGGTACAAGCATCTGAAGGGAGGGAAGGGTTATCTTGGCTCGCAGTTGATCATGGTGGGAAGGGCATGGCAGCAGGAGAGGCTCACGTTGGTGACTACTGGTGTTGGGAACGCTCCACCTTTTTATTCAGTCTTTCACTCCCAAACACAGTCAAGGAACAGTGTTACCTCCGTTTAGGGTGGCTCTTCCCACTACAGTCAAAGCTATATAGAAACTCCCCCATAGACAAGCCCAGAGTTTTTTTCTCGGAGAAGACTCTAGGTCCTGTCAAGGTGACATTAACTATCACCTATTAGTGTGCTTGACATAAATTCAGTATTATTTGTACTAATGGAAGAGGACACAATAATAACCTGAAATGTTAAAATACGATTTTGAAAGGGTGAAAAAAAGGGAAGATAGAGGAATATGCTTAAAATACAACATATATATATATATATATATATATATATATATATATATATATATATAATATAATCTTAAAATTTTACAATTATAGCCAGGCAGTGGTGGTACATGCCTTTAATCCCAGCCCTTGGGAGGCAGAGGCAGGCAGATCGCTGTGAATTTGAGGCCAGCCTGGTCTACAAAGCGATTCCAGGACAGTCAAGGCTACACAGAGAAACTCTGTCTCAAGTAAAATAAAATAAAATTCTTAACTATATATGTACATATATGCACATACATATGTATGTATGTAGAATGATAAAAGGACTGAAGTCATGATATATGAGTAACTAGGTCTATTCTACATGGCAAGAATGTACTTAGTAAGGAGGACATAAAACACGTAAGTTCTCATTTCACACAGTGCAAAGAAAAGATGTCAATGCATGAAAGCTGTAAGCAGGCTAGTGCTGGCTCACTGTATAGACCATCCAGCTGTAATGCTGCCACAGAATTAACATCTGAGGTAATCTGCCTGCTTTTCTTCTAAGACATGTATAATCAGATATCCAATAGGTTTTTGTAATTTTGGATTTTAGCAAAGTAAGTGTTCAAAATAGAAAAACTATTGCAGATAAACTTGTGTGATGTCATGAGTAAAGATTACAGGTGTCTGATATGCAGCCTTTCAGCTGTATGTGTATATACTCATCCCTACCCAACCCTTTCATCACCATTTTCCTAATGCACATACACACATGCTTAGATTTCAACTAAAAAATATGACTATCTCTGGGGGCTGGGGATATGGCTCAATGAGTAAAGTACTTACCACGGAAGCCTGAGGGATGACAGTTTGGAACCCCAGAACACATAAAAATTGGTAGGGTATGGCAGCCCACCTGCAATCCCAGCAGACACAAAACATTTTGTATTAGGATTTCACAAATGTTTAATGCAGAATAGCAACTCATGGAAAAGAAAGTGATTCTAGAGGCGAGAATTTGCAACTTAGGTGGTCACCAGAAGAATGCAATCTTGGGCAGTAAACATTTGACAGGAAAGACGGTTTTCTCAAGTGCAATTTGGCTAAGAATGCCTCGTGGTTTATTTCTGGTCTGCTTTCTGACTTTAACAAACTTACTTCATAATACAAACTCTAGTCCCACCCTTCCCAGTGTTGGAGTATAGCATCTTCTTCCCACACATCCCCTAGAGGCCTTCTTGGTGTCAACAAGTCCTCCACGCAGCTCCCACACGACAGTGCTGGGATTTGGTTTCTGGGACTAGAAAGCACATGACAATGCAGCCAATGTCCTGAAAGCTTTCTGAAGCTAGCGGAACCATCAACCTTAGTTCTAAAGGCGGGGCCTTGCCAACCCTGACCTTGAATCCAGAAGCCTAACAATAATGGCTCTGGGCGCAGTTTCCCTCAGTTGTGGAATCAATTCTAATCATTTTGCTGTAACACTCAAAATTTAACGAGCATCTGACCTGATGACCTCCTCTCACTTTACCTCTAAAACTAATTAGACTTACCCTTTAAACTTCTTCTCCACCCCATAGAAACCCACACATTAGGCAGGAAAATGGGGAGGGGGGATAATTTACCCCCAAACAAAGCATAGCTATGTACTGTCTGTAAAACTCAAGGCTTTGAACTTTTTAATGATCTAAAATTATTTCTACTAAAAAGAAACAAAAACTGTTGAAGAAATTGGTAAAATAAGATTACACTTAGCAACATAATCATTAGCTCTGAAGTGACCAAGGAGTTTCATCGTTCACTTTGGAAGTTCCTAAATAAAAGAAACGAAACTAAAAGTGGCAGTATCTGCCAGACAAGGAACTTTTGATGGGAACACAGAAAACTCTAGGAGGGCTCATGATATATCAGGAAAGCATGCTTCAGTTGAGAAAGCCAGAACACAGAGATAAAAGGTTCTTTGAAGTATTTCACCTTTTAAGATGTTTGAAGGAATAGTAAAGGATAATATTACCTACTTCAAACAGCCAACATACAAAATAAAAAATTCTGGATAGAGACCTCTACAGCTCTGTGCAAATCGATCTCTCTCAGATGGCTCCTTCCAGTCTTACCTGCCTTGAGATAACAGCTTCTCTAGACCGAGCTGCAGATGGACGCAGAGCAGAGTGACTGCCACTGCTGGCTATACCACTGTGATGAGCTTTCTACTTTCTGTTGTTAGTCTTTACTTTTTTCATGTTTTGCAAATGGAAGCTGTTTCCAATTGAAAGTATGATTAAAGATCAACAAAAAAGCAGGGCCAACATAAGGTTTTATTACGAATACCAAAATAGAGCTGGGCGTGGTGGCGCACACCTTTAATCACAGAATTCAGGAGGCAGAGGCAAGTGGATCTCTGTGAGTTTGAGGCCAGCCTGCTCTACAAAGTTAGTTCCAGGAGAACTAAAGCTACCCACAGAGAAACGCTATCTCAAAAAACAAAAACAAAAGTATCTTCTAAAAACAAAATATACACCATCACCACCCATTTTTAAAATTTTACTTATATTTATTTATATGTGTCCAGTGCGTCTGTGTATGTATACAACATGTGTAAGCAACTTGTGTGCAGGTGTTCATGAAAGCCAGAAGAGGGTGTCAGAGGCCTGGAGACAGAATTACAGACAGTTGTGAGCCATATGACATGGGCCCTAGAAACTGGCCTCAGGTCCTCCAGAAGAACTCCATGTGCTCTAAACCTCCCAGCCCCACAGAGTATGTTTCGGGTCTTTCTAAAGTATGTACTCTTTTTTTTTTCCCCCTTGTCACTTAAACTGTTAATATATAAATATAATATAAAAAGGAACTAATGAAAGATCCTGTATGGAAAGACTGGCCCCCTCTCCCATCATCCATCAATTTGGCTTCATAATTTGAGTTTCCTCTTTTTCAGTCCTAGTATCACAGCTGACAAGAAATCTCTAAGTCTTTACGTACAGCCTAGGGTCACTGATAGCAGGAGAAATCACTTAGTTCAGAATCAGCAATAAAATGCATGGCTATTACCAGCACGGTGCAATTATTTTATACCTTTTTAGTACTGGCCTCTTAAAGAATAAAATGCATGGCCACATACATTCCTATCCCCAGGGTTGAGCATGAGGCTGGTATGTAGTGAGCCCCTACAGAAAAGCTTACAAAAACATTACAAAATTGTCTAGAGAAAGAATTCCACTGTTTACTACAATTTTATTTCCCAGGGTTTGTTTGTTTTTGTTTTTTGTTTGTTTGTTTTGGAGGGTTAAACAGAACAAAATAGACTATTAATATCAGCAACTGATGCTTTGTGCAGTTCACTGGTTTTCATAGCTGGGAGTTAAACTTCCTCATTTAGAAGCTGGTTGAGCCTCTTATTTATCTGTACCAAATTTTAAAGCTTAAAAAGTAGACAACAGTCAGGCATGGTGGCGCACGCCTTTAATCCCAGCACTCAGGAGGCAGAGACAGGTGGATCGCTGTGAGTTCGAGGCCAGCCTGGTCTACAAAGTGAGTCCAGACAGCCAAGGCTACACAGAGAAACCCTGTCTTGAAAAAACAAAAGAAAAAAAAAAGAGTAGACAACAATATCCTTATGGGCAGGAATGAAATCTTATTTACCTCCATGCTTCTAGCATCTACTTTTGGAATATGAGTGCAATAATTTTTTGTTAAAAAATGCATTATTAAACTGATCCACAGTGTATTTTTCATACTGTTTTTCACAGTGGCTAAAAATAATTTCTCAAACTGTATCCATAATCTCAATAGAAAAACATTGAAAGATGTGTCTGCTAGTGTCTATAAGAGAATTTGGTGCAGGGCAATGATGTAACAAATTGAATCCCATCCCTGAGTCCCATACATAGTGAAATCTGATGATAACACGAAGCAGGGAAAAGCCAGGCACAATGCATCCTCTTAAAACACTTTCTTTGTGCCTGTGGAAAGCAGGTGGAGCTGAGCAGCCAAGCACTTCTGTATAGAGGGACAAATGAGCAGTGACAGGGCCACTGAAAAGCCAGAAGCAGTTAACCACCTCTTAAAGTTTGCATTTTCTTGGCAACTTAAAGCCCCCAGGGAGAAGTGCTACCTTTCAATTTTAGTACTAATGATATAAAAAAATTTTTCTAAGATCTATCCATTGCTTTTCTTTTTAAATGCCTCTCTCCTTCCCGCTAATTAAGATTCTTTGATACAGTTATTCAACCTGAATCAAACTCAACTTAAATTTTACTTACACTATATGAAGATAGATTTGTTTTGAAGAATGGATTAAAAAAATAAGGTAACCCAGTATAGACAAAAGAATTATTACAATTTTTAATTTTAAAGAAGCAGTAACCACAGACTAACTTCAATAGCCTGAAATCTAACACTAGACACTTTCAATTTATTTACTAAATGCTCTAAATTATAAGAGAAATCTGACTTCAATATATTCCCCATCCTAATAGGTGGTACATTTAGAAATCTCCATTCATTAAGTCATTTTAGCCTGCTGTCCTGAAGCACTTAACCTCTCCATCTGCTTCCCTCACTCCCACTGTGGATTTTACAGAAAGACATACCAGACGGATATCAAAATGGCCAGGCTATGAACTTAGATGAGGCAACTTAGTGACAAACATTTCGGTTACTCTCAGGATGACAAGCCACAAAACCTTGGATCTTGCTAATCTTTCCAACTGAAGAGTAAACAGGCTGACTTAAAACTAGGTGAAATAAAGGATTCAAAAACGTCTCTAACAAAAACAGAAATCCCAGAGTTACTTCAAAAAGTAGACTCACTTCCTACAAATGAAAAATCAATCTATATTTCCTCCTGCCATAAACAAAGTGAAGGGATGAAAAACTGCCATGTGACCTCTCTTTGTTCAGCCTGCACTTATATCTGATGACAGAATTCTCTGAATGCAGGAGAGATTCCCTTCATCACAAAAGCTTTCTTTTCAGATCAAGGTCCAATGTGTTGAGAAGGACAAGTGCCTGTGATGTTGAAGAGGGCTCTGAAACGAACATCCATTTCCCTCCCACATAGTCTGTATTCTTAATACTATTCTATGTAAAAATGTATTTAACATGTGAAATGCATTAAAAAATTACTGGCGATAAATGAACTCATACTATAGGTAGACAGAAGAAAGTCTATTTCATGTACTATATTTTGAAAGCATTATTTTCCTCAAGTAAACATATTCAACAATAAAGTATGTTTAGATCTACCTGCCAAATATGTTACCTAAAAAGAAAACCTTTGGATATTCAAAGAAAATCCAAACATTTTTAACGAGGCTCACTGTTTTCCATGGCAATAAAAACTGTATTTGAGGAAACCCAGATTTTAAAAACCAGAAAACAAAGTGTTAGGCTGAAGTGCTCCCTGCATCCGAGACTCCAGCTCAAAGGCGGATCAGTTGCTGTTAGAGTGGGCGTACATGTAGTCTGAAACCAGCTGCTCAAAGACCCAACAGGATCACTCTAAGTTCCAACGCCAACAATATAACTAAAACCTGATTTTAATAGGCTCTAAGTATTCCTGTATTAACTTATTTTATACAAATAAGATAACTATGAAACAAACTAATTTTCATAATATACATATGACACTACTATTAAGCATTAATAGAACTCCATACTAAAAATAATAAAATACGCCAACACCAAGATGAAATATTTTCATTAACAGAAAAGCTATAGATTTTTGGTAGTGGATTCTTTTATGCAAACCTTGAGAAGTAACATTTTGTGCCAAATAAAAAGAAAAATTTATACAAATGCTAGACATTTCTGTTGAAAAGAGAAAAAAAAAGCCAGCCATTAAACATTGTTTAAGAAAAAAGCAGTATTATAATAAAAATCTAAAGGTAAAATGACTAAAGTTTAAAGAAAAAGGTATTCATACTCATACTTTGAAGCTTGAAAATCAATAGGATGTTATGAAGAAGGGGACTCTCCTTGGACACAGCAGCCCAGAACAGCAATGGCTCACATTGCCTTCAAGAATGCTCTGATGTGACTCCCTCACAGCTGCTCGAGGACCACTAAGCACTTTGTAGTCCCAATGGAGACTAGTCCAATCTGATAATGGAACCTTCACCCTCCAATAACAGGCTCCAGATCACTTTACATATACCACATGGCCTTCAGTCCACTGATTGGCCCATTAGTACATTCACACTCTAAAAAAGCTTTCCCAGTATGACCCTCAATTTCTTTTTCGATGGGAAAAAAATAAACATATGTATCTTATATAGACATGTGCAAAGCGGTTAGCCATACTGACGGTAGGATTTCTGGTCAATTATATAATTTAATATACTATAAATTTGTATAATAAACTTTTCTTCTTCTTCTTCTTCTTCTTCTTCTTCTTCTTCTTCTTCTTCTTCCTCTTCCTCTTCCTCCTCCTCTTCCTCCTCCTTCTTCTTCTTTTTTTTCTTTCTCTCTCTCTCTCTCTCTCTCTCTCTCTCTCTCTCTCTCTCTCTCTCTCTCTCTCCAGGGTTTCTCTATATAGCTCTGGCTGTCCTGGAACTCACTTTATAGACCAGGCTGGCCTTGAGCTCACAGAGATCCTTTTAAAGTAGTTTTAAAAACTTAGGTGTAGTGGTGCATGTCTTTAATCCCAGCGTTTGGGAGGCAGAGGCAAGCCTGGTCTACAGAGTCCTGGATAGCCAGGGCTTGTTACACAGAGAAACTCTGTCTCAAAAAACAAAAAATAGTAATTTAAAAAATAAGACACAATTATATAAGAAATAGTTAAGAAAAGGAAAGTTGATAACAGATACATTTTCTTTTTAAAGACCTCAACTAAAGGTCTGGCATCATATAACTAACATTCTTTATTCACCATTAAAAGAACTCACTGTAAAATTACCTTAAACTAAAACAAGCAAACATCATCCAAGTAGAAAAAACCCCAACATTGTATTTGCTTGCTACCTGCTGTATGGTAGGCATAATGCTAGAGACACAGCACAAGAAATCGTGAAGGGTGTAGTTTTACTGATGAGGCAAGGGAAGCAGTGACAGCTACTCAGTGTCAGTCCTGAGATCCTTCTCTATCAGCATGGTACCAAAAAGTGTTCTTTCTGGAGCTGAAGAGAAGGCTCAGCAGTTAAGAGCACTGGCTGCTCTTTCAAAGGACCTGGTTTGATTCCCTGCACCCACATGGTGGCTCAAAATAGTCTGTAACTCCAGTTCCAAAAGATCCACCGCTCTCTTCTGGCCTCCCCAGGCACCAATCATACATTAGGTACAAATACATTCATGTAGGCAAAACACTCATATGTGGGGGTGAGGAAGACAGCTCTTTTTGTAGTACCACACAATTTATGGCTAGTAATTAAGAAACTGCTAGAGCATAAGTATTACAGACAGCTGGTTTGAGAACAGAAGAGTTGTTTTCACTTCAATGTTCAGGTAAAAACAACAAAAACACCAATTCTGCATCACTGGACAACTGACAACTAGTCAAAGAAAGAAAAATAAGCCAAACCTAAAATGTATGTACTCCTGACAGACAATGAAGAAAACGTTAGGCTGCAAAACCACCCACACATTCAAGCTCCTCAGAATCTAAAATGTAAAATGAGATATTATTCTATTTCATAAAATAAATTACATTTGTTGTTTTTATTAATGGACTAAAGTATATCCAACAAGCCTTGAAATAATGTTTCTATTTATAAAACAACTGCCACTACAAATATGCAATTCATCTGTAAATTATTTGGAAACAAAATACAAAGTAAACTTGGCCAGCACACTCTTCAAATACACCGGGAGAGGTTCTCATCAGAGCACAGCACCAGAATCTCTATTTGATTTCCTACCTGCTGAGTAGGGTTTAAGTCCAATTAGAGAGCTGTTGGTTACCAGCAGGGTATGCATGCCACTTCTGCACCAGTAAGGTTATTGACTGTGCCATGCTTATCACTGGTTCACATGTGCCATCACTAGGTAGAACTGTTGGTTGCTTTCCTCCTTTGAAAGTTGGCATGGTGCCTTCAGGTATCATGAAAGCTACTCCTCAGGGAAGAGGCTTTTCAGTTCACTCCAGGACAGGGCCTCGTGGGACCTGTGTCTGAAATGTATGAGGTCTTCAGGAACAGGGACCTTTGGGGGCAACTAAGGGTGATAGCATAAGCTGTAAATTGCTGGTCTTTTAGAGGGACTTTAGTTATATAAAGATTGGAAACCCCACTTACTCTGTTTTCCCAGACACTATTTTCTGTATTATTAGCATTATTTATTATATAGCTTATTACTTTTAATTACTTCATGCTTCTAGGTAGTATTTCCCAATGTCTACTGCACCAATTCAAAGGGACTTGCCCACATGTTATATACTGCCACTCCAATTACCACACTTTAAAAAATAAACACTACACCCAATCTTTTCCCTTCCTGGGGAATCTTTCATTAGGCTAAATATGATGGTTGTGGGATCCTGAATATACAGTTAATATAGATCTTAATTTTAGAAAGTGAAATAGGAAGAATAACAGTGACAGGAGACTGGTTGCCATCAAACACTACACAGCAGGAACCAGCTTCTCAGACAACAGAACGGTTTCCCAAAGAGCAGATGAGGCCCAAGTCTTGCACCCACTTGTCTATAACCACAAGCTTCCAGGGCAGAGTCAGTTTCATTCGTGTTTGCATTCCAAGAACCATAATGAGCACACACAAAAACCTAACCATTTACAGCTTCAGAGCCGGCTGTGCACACGGCTGGTGGGCAGGCCTTATTTGTCCAGGAGGGCTGGCCCTCATATTCTCTAACCACAAAGTGCCCTTTAGGAAAATTTACTAAGACCAAAGGCTTTTCTCTTCTGAATGACGGATTCCTCCTAACCCACTCTGTCTTTATCTTATTCGTAACAATTAGGCATCTTATCCAAAATCACTACTGTCTTATTTCCATCTTCTTCCATATACTTCTACATCTACTCTGACAGCTGAGGTTGCAGCTACGAGTCTACTACACCAAGCTTATTAAAACAAACCCTCACATGAGAAATGGGGTTGGAGTCTAAGGATCCTTAAGCAGTGAGCAAAGGAATGTAAACTGTATAGCCATTCTAAAGGAAAACCTGACAATTCTTATGAGCGTTATAATGGACATTCAACAACCCACCAATTTAACCTTTTTTCTCTTTAAGAAAAAAATTAAGATTATCATTGGAGTATTGATAAACCATAGTGAGGTATAAAGATACCTCAGAGTCTGCCTGAAGTCTTGCCAGCTCAGGGGAAAAAAAAGCCAAAATTTACTTTTATGGTTGTCTACAAAAAAACAATAATCCTTTTATATAGAGACATTTCAAATAAGAATGTCAAAGTGGTAATGAACCATGAGTAAGGTCTCAGTACACACAACCTTGAGTACGGCCTTGTTCCTTTCCTAGCTATAAAATCTACAATTTTCTGGAAACCTCGTAAGACAATAATCTCTGATACAATAAAAACATACCTGACTTCCTTGTACAACCTTTTTATGACCTACTGTTTTGAACCACCAGCCTGTAGTCCCACCATGTGCATCTCAGGAACCACCCTACAATCTCATTTACAGAAAAGAAAGAAAGAAAAAGAGAAAGAAAAAAAGAAAGAAAGAAAGAAAGAAAGAAAGAAAGAAAGAAAAGGGTAGAGGGTCCCTTAGGAACCCTTTGAATGATGTAATTTTAGAATCTACAAAATTATGCATATGAATATGAATATTGAAAAGCCCACACCCACACATAGATGTGTTCTATTCTTACCTGAAACCCCTCTCCTTTTACTAACTCTCATGCTTAAATCTACTTAAATCTATTCCTTAGGAACCCCAGCCTTCCTTCAAGTTCCGCAGTATAGTCAAGAATTCAGCGTCACCTGAGTAGCGGTCTCCGAGAGAACTCAGGCAGCTGCAGGCAGCGTCATGAAGCAGTCTGAGTCTCCGGGTCCCACCATTCACTCCTGACACATAAAAGAATATACAGCCAGGGGCTGTATATGGAAATTTGAAGCACATATATAGGAACACTACCCATATTCCTATGTTAAGCAAACATCTAAATACATTAACTGGATTAGAGTAGATGCTTAGGGGAGGAAAACAAGGATAAAATGAGTGAGAAAAGGGCAATAAAAGAAACACAGGTGCCAGCAGTCAGAAGCAACCTAAATTCTGAGGTACCCCTAAAGTCTGAGAAACAAAAAGTAAAAGAAGTCCACATAAACTGAACTGAGACAAAATAATGGAGTCATAAAAGCAGCAAGAAAAAAATATTTTATTTTGAAAGCAATCAAAATGATATAATACTGAATAAAGAAAATGTTACTAAAAGACAAGCAAAAAATGTCAATGAATAGTCATTTTAATATCAAAAAAGAATGATGACTGAAACTTATAATCAATAATGTGAACTGCATTACCAAAGTGTGAATATAATTGCTTTTTTAAAGTAAATGACCCTGTTAGTATCATCCTGCCACCTAAAGACCCTGAACATAAAATTTTAAAGAGGTAAACACAGTCTGGAATAAATTCTATACCAAGTCAATTTTTAATAATTTATCATTTTATATAGGTGAGTATTTCACTGCATATATGGTGCCTGTGGATCATAGAAAGGTCATCAGATCCTCTGGAATAGGAGTTACAAATAGTTTTAAGTCTCCTCAGAGGTGCTAGGAATTGAACCTGAATCCTTGGGAAAAAGTGCCAGTACTCTTAAGCACTGAGCCATCCCTCCAGGTCCCCGACTCAATGGGGAGGTGGCAGAGGTCTCTCCATGTGGCCCCTGGCTAGCCTGGAACTCAGAGTTCTGCCTGCCAAGTGCAGAATTAAAAGTGTGTGCCACCAGGTTTTCCCTACCATCTCAAATTTTGATTTATGTTCTTTCTTCTTTTTGTGTGTTGTATGTACATGTTCAAATTAATGTGAATTTATCTCAAAAAAATAAAATAAAATGGAGAACGATCCAAAAAGACACCTGAAACCAACTTCTGCTCTCTCAACAGCTGAGGTTTATGATAAAGAAACATTGAAACTTAAAAGAAACACCTATAAAGAAATATATAAAAGATAGGCTCTCCAACAAGAGACATATGTGATATAATTTACTCTCCCTAAGTTTCCATTGCTTATCCTTAAAAGGTGTAGCTACAGAACACCACATACTTAATAATCTAAAATCAACTGTGAATGCAAGAAATACTTATCCACATATATACATGTGCATAACTACAAAAAGGAAAATTATCAGTGGAATCAATTAATAAAGCCTCTTTTTTAAAAAAAAATTCTGGCCGGGCGTGGTGGCGTATGCCTTTAATCCCAGCACTCAGGATGCAGAGGCAGGCAGATCGCTGTGAGTTTGAGGCCAGCCTGGTCTACAAAGCTAGTCCAAGGCAGCCAAGGCTAATACAGTGAGACCCTGTCTCAGAAAAAAAATCTGTAATAACTGGGCATGGTGATGCAGTCTTTAACTCCAGAATCCAGGATGCAGAGGCAGGCAGATCTCTGAAAGTTCCAGCCTGGAAGACTACATAGTGAGTAGTGAGACACTGTCTCAAAATAAAGAAGCATAAATCCCATAAAGAAATTGTAGATGCTAGTAAGATGGCTCAGCATAAAGGTCTTGCCGTCAAATCTGATATTGACCTGAGTTCATCCTTTGGACCCACAGTGAAAGGAGGAAACTGACTCCCAAGTGGCCCTCTGATTAATATTCACACAGATACACATACACTGAATAGATGGATGTAAAAAGAACCTCATAAAACCTGTGGGTAATAAATAAATCATAGTAGACATAGAGAGGAACACAAAAAATTTTTACGTCTTAAGAAAATTAACATGTACTGGAAATTAAACTATATTATAACATTCTTAATTAGCTGGGTACGGTGGCGCATACCTTCAAGCAATCAGGGAGGCAGAGGCAGGTGGATCTCTGTGAGTTTGAGGCCAGCCTGGTCTACAAAGCGAGTCCAGGACAAGCAAGGCTACAAAGGAAACCCTGTCTCAAAAATCCAACCAAACCAGAACAAAAAAAATCTCTAAATCTTAAAACTAATGCTGAGTTTTAATAGCAAACCAGCTTCAAAGACCATGTTGTGTTATGGATAGACAATATGCTTTAAATTTTTACAGTAGTGTAAAATGATACATATTCTATGGCCAGTTTAGAAATCTTTTTTTTTTCTTTTCTCCCCTCCCCCACAAGACAGGGTCTCTCTGTGAAGCCTTGGTTGGTCTGGACTCTCTTTGTAGACCAGGCTGGCCTCGAACTCAGAGATCCACCTGCCTCTGCCTCTTGAGTGCTGGGATTAAAGTATGTGCCACAATACCCAGCCAGTTTAGAATTCTTATCTTTCCCAGACTAGTAATATATGGTATGACATTCTCTTATTATGCTGGAAAGTGGCAGTGAGCCACAGTTCACAGACAACCAAGGGCTTATGATTGTTAACTTAATATCTTTTCATTAATGTCTTCACAGCTCATCATGTTACAAAAAATCTGTGTGCTTGAGATACACAGGACTGTTATAAAGTAAGTGTGTTAGATGGTTTCCCAACTGTAAACTGATGAGTATTCTGAATATATGTTAGATTATTTATGCATTCTAGATATTGATTCCTTATTAAATCTGTGATTTGCAAACACTTCTTTTTAGTATGCCTTTTTACTGTTGGTCATTTCACTTGAAGTAAAGGTTTTTAATTTTAATGAAGTGCAACTTACCCTTACTAATTTTATTATCTATGCTTTTGGTGTAATAGCCAAGAAATAACTGCTAAACCTGACGACATAAGGCTTTTTATCTATAGTTTCTTCTGAAAGTTTTCTGTTAGCTCTCACATCCTGGTCTTGAAGCTGTGCTAGGCTAATTTTTATATGCAATATAAGGTAAAGTTTCAATCTCAATTTTTATGTTTGAATTCCTGAGTTCTAACAATTTATTCATAATCTTAGAATTTTCTACCTATAACGTTAAGTCTTCTGCAAACAGATAATTTTGCTTTTTCTTCTCCAGCTTGGGTCATTTTTATTTTCTTTTTCTGATGACTAGTTAGGATTCATAATACAGTGTCTTTGAGTTGGTCCTAATTTCAGAGGAAAATCTTTCAGTTCATGCTGCAGCAAAAGGTTGGCTGTGAGCTTCAAAATTGGACTTTACTGGGTAAAATTTTTCTTCAATTCTTAGTTTGATGATAACTATTTTTATTATAAAATCATGTTAAAGCTTGACAAATTTCTCCATTAATTGAGATGATTATGTGATTTTGGTCACTCATTAGACAATTGGACAGCTTTATACCATGCATCTCATACAACCAAGAAGTTATTTAGTACCCTCATTTTGCATGGAGCTCCTCTTAATTTTTAAAACCAAATAACTGAAGCAGAATTTAATGACATAAACCCAAGCTTCAAGAAAGGATTTTTAAACGAGTATGTTGAATGGAACAATTTTTAAAAGGGACACATTTCAAAACTAAATCAGACTGAGAATCATTTCAAATAAAATCTACCAAAATTGATCAAAACAAACCACCACCACATTTGATATCACAAGGCATACCAGAACTGATATACTAGTATCATATAATTTATTTAAATACATTTGAAAGCCTATATGTAAACATTGATAATGGCACATGTTATGATTAAGATGTAGTACTTCAAAGGAGACCATGGGGCTGGAAAGTGGTTCGGTAGGAAAGAGTGCTTGCTATGCGAACATGAGGACCTGAGCTCAATGCCCAGCTTTTCACTCACATAAGAAGTTTGGCATCGAGGCCAGGTGTGGTGGTGGCACATGCCTTTAATCCCAGCACTTGGGAGGCAGAAGCAGGTGGATCGCTGTGAGTTCTAGGCCAGCCGGGTCTACAAAGCGAGTCCAGGACAGCAAAGGCTGCTCAGAAAAACACTGTTTCGAGAAACCAAAAAAAAAAAAAAAAAAAAAAAAAGGAAAAAAAAAGTTTGGCATAGCTATGCACACCTGCAAACCTAACATATTAGGGAACCTCCATGTGAGTGCACATGGACACAGCATACACACACTTACATGTCTACAGCACACAGAGAGAGGGGGATGGAGAGAGAGAGAGAGAGAGAGAGAGAGAGAGAGAGAGAGAGAGAGAGAGAGAGAGAGAGAGAGAGATTTATATTGAATGAAACAGCAGCAGCCAGGCATGGTGGCCTTTAATCTCAGCACTCGGGAGGCAGAGGCAGGCGGATCACTGTGAGTTTGAGGCCAGCCTGGTCTATAAAGTGAATCTAGGACAGCCAAGATAACATAGAGAAACCCTATCTTGAAAAACCAAACAAAAAAGAAACAGCAGCTGGAAGAATGAAACAGAAAATAAACCAAATGACTTTCATTCAAAAATGCCTTCTCTTTTCCATAAAGTTAACATAAGAAACAAACACAGAAGGACTATGACATAAAAGAAGCTCTAAGACTCAAAATCCCATTTTGTGCAGTTGTCACTTTGTTTACCAACACTAATAAACACATTAAATCTACCTCTTTAACATAACAAAAGTCTCAGGGCCATCCTCTTGAGAATCCATGCTGCTGTCCTGAGTCCGGCTTCAAGTTGGAGCAGCAGGAAATTGTTGTGCTTTGTTCTGGCAGCACATTTTGGTTTGCTTTGGAAACCTGGAATCATTTCTGTCCCACAGTCCTGAAGACAGGTGTCTGGGAGAAGAAGACTCTACTTTGCTGAGCTGACAGTGGCAAGCCCTTGGGGGAGAGGGCAGCTCATGCAGGATGGAAGCAGATGTGAGCCGTCACTTCTCGTGCCTGTTCACTGCACTTGTGACTGGGCTGTACCAGCTCCGACACCCACCCAGAAAGCCGTGGATAGACTAAAACAGTCATTTCTCAAGAGTTTGACAACTGGAAGGCTTTGCCTTCCTCCAAAATCACCCTCCGAGGGACAGAATAACAAACCACAGGAAAGATGTCAAAGAAATATAAGCATTGGTTGAAGAAAACATGAATAGATTTTACTGTCTGGTAAAGAAAGGAATGAAGACACAAAGAAATTAAGAAAAAAAGAAGGAGACATGGATATATAACACAGAAAACACATTCACTCTTTGTTTACTTAAAAAGCATTTACTATACTCACTTATATCTGCATACTAGCCCAAGGGGCATGTCCCATGAAAGTCTTCACTTACCAGGAAACTGGGACAGAGGGGAGGACATCCTATTGGGACTCTAGATGAGAGAAGCATGGGAGAATGGCAAAGTAGAAGGACCCAGAGGGTCCTAGAAACCTACAAGAAGAACATTATGATAGGCAGATTTGGGCCCAGGGGTCCTGCTCAAACTATGGCACCAGCCAAGGACAATATAGGCCGTAAACTTCAAATCCCTACCCAGATCTAGCCAATAGACAGGGCATTCTCCACAGTTGAGTGGAAAGTGGGGTATGACTTTCACATATACTCTGGTGCCTCATATTTGACAACGTCCCCTGGATGGGGAGGCCTGGTGGCACTCAGAGGAAGGATAGCAGGCTAACAAGAAGAGACTTGATACCCTATGAGCATATACAGGGGGAGGAAGTCCCCCTCAGTCACAGTCATAGGGGAGGGGAGTAAGGGGGAAATGGGAGGGAGGGAAGAATGAGAGGACCCAAGGGATGGGATAACCATTGAGATGTAATATGAATAAATTAATAAAAAAACAATGGACAGAAGAATAAATAAGACCACAAAGAAAAAAAAAGCATTTACTAGGAACATTATTATGGTAGACACTGTTTCAGACCCGTGGAATACAGCAGTGAGAAAAGACACACTGTCCCATGTGACCATGAGAGATAAATGCAAAATAAACGACAATTAACTAGTGATTAGATGCTAAAAACAAAAACAAAAACAAACAAACAAATAAACAAACAAAAAACAATGCATGAGTCATGAAACAAACCAGGTTGGGGTACACTAATTTCTAGTGAGCTGACAAGCACATTGCCTTCAAGAACAGACGCCAAATGATGAGAAGGACCCAGCAAATCCGCAGGCTGAGGAAAAGCTACTGTCCACAGGGGCAGGCAGCAGAATCTAAAGCTAGAATAAACTTTCTATACTCACAGAACAGAAACGAAAGCCAGCACTGCTCAAGTTTTGTGAATTATGACATTTTTAAGAAAAGTAGCAACTAAGACCTCAAAGTACCACAGCCATCTCAAACTCATCACTTGGGGGGAAAAACTAAAGCTATAACAAATGCTCTACTCATAGAGAATTTTAGGCAAGTAATAACCACCAGAAAAATTTTAACAAAAAAAAGAGAAAGATGAAATCAACAGTTATTCAAAGGCAGAGGTTTGTGAGTCAGAAAAGGTCAGTGTGAGGGTCCTGGTATGTTGGCATTGCCATTCACCGCAAAAGGAACAACATTCTAAGTAAAATCAGTGTCTGGAGCCTGTTCCTGAACAAGGGAGCATGTCAGACTCAAGTGCGGCATCACAATGAAATCCACACAGAAGCGAACACCCCTGCCAGCTCTTCTGACAACCACCTCTCAGGCATTGTAAAGGTTTTTTTATTTAATGCACTATAAAAACATCCTCCTAGCATAAATGGTTAGATATTGTAGAAAAGTTTCCTAATTTAACACCTTCCCTAAATTTTGAAATATTTCTTTCAGACAGGCTTGACCCAGCTCAGGACCCTCTTGCCTCAGTCTCCAGAGTGCTGGGATTACAGGCCTGAGCCACCATGTCTGGACAAACTAACAACACATTCACGATGGGCGGTGGTGTATGCCTTTAATGCCAGCACTTTGGAGGCAGAGGCAGAAGGATCTCTGTGAGTTCAAGGCCAGCCAGGTCTACAGAGTTCCAGAACAAAGAAACCCTATCTCAAAAAAACAAAAACAAAAACCCAACAACAACAACAACAACAAAACCCCATATTCACCTACTTTCCTGCTCAAGCAATGGATCTCAACATTCCTAACGTTGTGACCCTTTAATACAGCTTCTTGTGTTGTGTGATTCCCAACCTTAAAACTGTAATTTTGCTACAGTTATGAATCATAATTTAAATATTCCATATGTGACCCCTGTGAAAAGATTACTTGACATCCCCCGTCTCCACAAAGGGTCGCAGCCAACAAGTTGAGAACTACTGTGCTAAAGCAAACACATTTGGCTTATAAGCATCTATAACAAGTAGAGCTATGCCTTGAAAATAAAATATACTGGGCTGGAGAGATGGCTCAGCTGTTAAAGGCTAGGTTCACAACCAAAAATAAAATATAACTATTAAAAACATTAGTTTGGGGATTAATTAGAAAGTATAATAACATATATGTATGAAATGCCAGGGTAAAACCTATTGCTTTATTATTACTTATTTTAAAAATTAATAAAAAATTAAAAGGGGAAAAATTAGCTCATCTAACTTGAAAGACAACTATATTTCACAGCACCAAACGTTCCCAAATGCATGCTCTATGTTATGTAATATTAACAAGACATTTTTAATGGCATTGTAATGTTAACACTTCTAAGTTATGCTATTAAATATATTTTCTCTATAGTAGCATTTTTTTGTTAAACACTAACCATTATTAAGAAAAAGCAGGGGGCTGGAGAGATGGCTCAGTGGTTAAGAGCACTGATTGCTCTTCCAGAGGCCCTGAGTTCAAGTCCCAGCAACCACATGGTGGCTGACAACCATCTATAATGTGATCTCATGTCCTCTTCTGGCCTGTGGGTGCATATTAATTATTATGCATACATGTTATATATGCATAATAATTAATAAATAAATCTGTAAAAAGAAAAAAGCAAGGAGGGAAAATGGAAATCAAAAGCTTGCTTTAGCTGAGGTACATGGCCATTTAGATCTTCACTCAAGCCATATGTTTAACAATAAAAAACACTGTCTTCAGAAACCTGACTGGAATCATAGTTCTAGCATTTGGTAGCTATGCAATCTCCCTAATCCTCATGTTTCCATCATAGGAAAATGAGGAAATACCATAAACCACACTAGAGTCACTGTAATTATTAAATGAAACAAAATAGGTGAAAATTAATGAACTTAGGCTTGCTATCTGGTAATCATGTGTATCAGCAAGAGAAATGAGGATAAGCAGAAGATAAAAGGGAAAAGAATTCTTAAATTCTAAGTTGAAAGAACTGAACATAATGTTAACAATACTTACTTATAAACAAAAGCTCCAGGAGCTTTGCCAGCCCAGAGTTTAAAGGCTGGCAGAGAAGGTGCTGAGAGCTTGCTAGTTATAAAGCGCTTTCATACGTACATACAAACTGATCTTCACAATAAGACTGACTCAAGAGGAAATGGAAATCACCAAACCTCAGCTTGTCAAACTGGAATCCTGACTCAGTCCTATGACATCTCCTCCTACATCCGTTAAACCAGTGACTGACAGCCTTTCTTCCACATAACTAGTACACAAAGAAATATGCTTCAGCAAGCAGCTATGTATTTACTCAATCAATAATCTAGTCACACTCAAGGATATAGTCCCATGCTGTATTTAGCATAATCAATCAGCTGAATTCAAAAATGTTCATTATAAGAATAAATTTCCAAGCAGAGCAGTGGTAGTGCATGCCTTTAATCCCAACACTTAGTCGATCTCTGAGTTCGAGGATAGCCTGACCTACAGAGTGAGTTCCAGGGCAGCCAGGGCTACAGAGAAACCCAGTCTGGGAGTGGGGGTGGAGGAATAAATTTTCAAAGACAAGCTTTTTAAGTGCATTTTTCCAAACTGAAACTATCAACTCATAGCAGAGCTGCATTCCTAGGCCATCATCAGAAGTCTCTGTGGCCTTCAGCTGAGGCCTTTTCTTAGGCTCTTTGACATCCTCTCATCAGAAGCTGGGGAATATGAAAGACTTGGTTCTGTAGTCTCCCTCAGCCTGTTTCCACTCATCTCTTTTATCTGGTCCTGCCCTGGAATCCACAGAACTTCCTAAGCACTGGGAGGGCCACCACCTCTGTGCTAAGCTCCTGAAAGCAGGAGCTTGTACTTCCATAGGGTCAGTTTCTTGTTCACCCTATATTCTCCAAAAAATTAAAGAATTTTATTTTAACCCTTAAAAAAAATCTGACTACTCAGACACCTTCTCTAGCCCAGGGTCTACTGCGAACAATAGAATATCATTGTGCTACAAAAGGATATGGGGTACCGACACAGGCTACAATGTGAGTGAACCTCAATACTTTAGAGAACGTGAAAGAGATCCAGCATAAATCAGTAGCCAGCAAGCACATCAGCAGCCAGAAGGGATGAGGTGACTATTGACTGTGAATGTTTTCCCTGTGTGTGCACCTGCAGGCCTATGCCTTCAGAGCCCCAGGAATTGGAGTTATAGTTGTGAGCTGACATGCAGGAGCTGGGAATTGAACCTGGGTCTTCTGGAAGAGCAGCCAGTGGCTCTTAACTGCTGAGCCATCTCTCTCTATGCTTGTGGTTTAGCACTCTTAAGAGTGCTGCAATATTTCAAAATCAGATGGTGGTAATGGTCATACATCTCTGTAAATATAACAAAGATTACTGAATTGTACACTTTAAGTGAGACAGTTTTATGCTATGTAAATTATTTCTCAGTAAAGATATGATATGAACTAAACAATCATGCTTAGGATGCCAGTGAATTGGGGGAATATGGAAAAAGACAGATTAGAATGTTCTCTGAAGGAGTCTAAAATAGTATGTAATCCAAAGGATTCTGAAAATCAGACTGGCATGCTGGCATTTATCTTTTAGAAAAAAAAAATACCATGTTGACAGTGATAAGAATGTCTTAGAGCAGCTGGACTCCAGGTAGAAAGACTAGGCTAGAGATTTAATGGTCTACTTTAAAGTTGTTAAATGAAGAGGATAATTTTTTTTTTTGGAGACTGGGTTGCATGCATTAATCTGTCTAGCCTCAAGCTCTCAACGTAGGAAGACCTTGAACTCCTGGTCCCCCTGTCCCCTCCTCCCAAGTGCTGGTTATTACAGGCATGCACTGCCATGCCAGCTAACACACTGGGGAGCAACCTAGGGCTCTGTGGGCATTAGGAAAGTACTCTACCAGCTGAGCCTGCCATCTCCAGCCTGCCCCACCCCAATTTTTTTAAAAATAGAATTTGGAAATGAGGAGGATTTGAGCCAATAGGTAAGAAAAGAGAAAAGACTTTAGTATTACCTTTAGAGCAGAATGTTATCTACAGAATTCTTCTGTACAAGGGAAAGTCTCTGGGGAAACCAATTAGCACACTAATGGATTCACCTTATTACATAAGGCCACAGAGAGAGGGAATTTTAGGAAGTAACCAAGGGTTTGTCTTTAAACATATCAGATTAAGGTGTGAAGGTGCACACTTTTAATTGCAGCACTCCAGAAGCAAGAGGCAGGTGGATGGACCTCTGTGAGTTCAGGCCAGACTGGCCTACAAAGGAAGTTCCAGCTCAACCAGAGGTATATAGTGAAACTATCCCCAAATAAACAATTAAATACAAATAAAAAATGTAAAACCCATCAGATAACAGCACCAAGATTTTTCCTTAAATGTGTCAGGTCACCAGCATGCACTTAACTCTCTCTTCAAGTGGAAAAAAAATTTAAAAATACACTCCAAAGTATGTAAGCAATAGAGTCAGTACATTTCCCAAACTAACCCACAAGTGTAAGCATGAAGACTGGTATATAGCACTATAAAAAGTTTTGCTTCCTATTGAAACACTTAGGAAAAGACATTGTCACCTTAAACTTTCAAAAGCAACTCATTCTCATTATAAAATGTCTCACCTTAGGTTTTCTAGATAAGCCACCAAGAAACATCTAGCGTAAGTCGTGCGTTAGGCAGACACCTGAAACAAAGAAGGAAAAAGGAACATAATCAAAAAAACCTAAATCTCAGTTGGCATTTTAATTACTCACATGGGGAAACTTCAGCTAGCTTATTTCCTCCCTGATTCTCCTGTGGTCAGGCTGTTCTGCAGAAGCCTGTACCCCTCAAGCCGTTTTTGGTTGTGGTCATGGTGTTTTATCATAGCAATCGAAACACTAGGACACAGCACTTGCTACACAAACACAAGACCCTGAGTTTGGATCCCTAGCACGCACACAAAAGAGCAGATCATGCTCACAAACCCACGCCTGTAACCCCATCACGGGGGCAAAGCAAGACAGATCCAGGAGCTCACTGGGCAGCTAGCTGTGAGCTTCAGGTTCTGTGAGAGACCTTCTGTCAAGGGGAAAAATCAGAGCACTGATAAAGGCACTTAGCATACTTCTCAAACCATACAAGCATGCACACGTACGTACACATGCATGCACACAGGAAGATCAGAGGTTCTGGGCCAACTGAGGCTACGTGAGATCCTCTCTCAAAACAAGCAAAAAGGTGCCAACCTTCTACAGCCTTTGATTATTTAATGTTCTGTTTGGTTGTTTTGTGTTAGGGATTAAAAACAGGGCCTCCCCTCATAGGAAGCCAGTACTCTTGACCCTGAGCTTGTTTATTTAACATTAATGATAATCCTTGGAAGAAGCTAATCAGACATGTATTAACAAGTCAATCTCTATCAGCTCAATCTTCAAAAGAAAGTCAGGGATTGGCCTCTGTACTAGCACTGTCATGCTGCCATCTCTACTAAAAATAAACAAACAGAATTTGAAAACTAGGAAATGTAAAAGTAAGCATATTACTTATAAAATTTAAGTAAAACAAAACTTAAAAAATTTTTAAGTCTTATAAAAGTCTTTATTTGGCCAAAAAAAAAAAAAAACCAAAACCAAAAACAAAACAAAAAACAACAACAACAAAAACCAAATCAAATTAAAATGAGCTAGCATCATCTTTTGTCAATAAAGCTAAAGTTGTTTTTTAAGGTTGGCCATTTGTGTTGCTCCAGATCTTAAGATTCAAGGCAAGATGACTCGACGGGTAAAGGTGCATGCTGACAGGCCTGATCCCTGAGCTCGGTCCCGGGAACCTCCATAGAGGAAGAAGGGAACTGACGCCCTCAAGTCTTCCTTGACTACACACGTCCACAGAAGCATGCTTGAGCTCTCTACCATAAACAAATAAATGTGAAACAGTTTTTTTAGTTCAAGGTAAGACTGTACTTCATAACCTTCCAAGTTAGGTATGTTGTGTTTCTACTAAATGGGCACAGACAGGAGGCATTTCTAGGTATAAACTTTAAGTCACTGCACACCTAGAAGACCAGTGCTGTTGCACACAGATTACAAAAGGAACTGGCGGTACACATGAAATCTGTGGAGATGACGGTTATCTCAATGACTAAAAAAAAAAAGCTAGGCTCTCCTGTTTATTGGTATCAAGTCAGGTTACCATTGAGCAGGTGCAAAAAAAATAAACTTTGTTGTAATAAGCCACAATTTGGGGGACTGTTAGTTATCATAGCAATAATCCAGACTGTTCTTTTTTTTTCTCCTTTATTAATTTATTCTTGTTACATCTCAATGGTTATCCCATCCCTTGTATCCTCCCATTCTTCCCTCCCTCCCATTTTCCCCTTATTCCCCTCCCCTATGACTGTTCCTGAGGGGGATTACCTCCCCCTGTATATGTTCATAGGGTATCAAGTCTCTTCTTGGTAACCTGCTGTCCTTCCTCTGAGTGCCACCAGGATCCAGACTGTTCTGACTGCAACAAAATTATGTAATGCAATATACCATAATATATAAGAATAATGCATATAATGGCTATCTTTGTATACTGTTCTTGATCATGTAAAGTAGTAAAAATCTTTCTGGAAAGCAATTTGCAATAGTCAACAAGAACCTTAAATAGTTCGAGTCCTGGTGCTAGGAAGCTGGCTCAGTAGGTAAGCACTTGCTCTGCACGCGTGAGGCCTTGAGTTAGAATCTCCAGCACCCACGTAAGGCTGTATGGCTCCATGTGCCAATGGCCCCAGCATTTAAGGGCAGAAACAGACAAATTCAGAGAGCTCACTGTTTCAAGGTCATAAGGCCGACAACAAGAGGAGGATGCCTGAGGTCCTGCTCTGGCTATGCACATGCATGGGCAGATACACCTGCATACTCACATGCATTCACCATATGCATAGACAATTCAAATCCTTTAAACCAGTAACCTCTCTTCCTGCAACCTTTCCTTTTAAATAAGCAGGAGTAAGGCAGGAGATGGGGAGAGGAATGGGTAAGGGGAAGAGCTAACCAATATTGAGGATGTATTTTTAAAAGATCCTATAGAGACCTACCACTTCATAGGCTAATTTTAAAATATAATTAAAAAGAACATGGAAGTATCCCACATGGACAGACAAAGTTGCTCCCAGAAGCTGTGGGCTATTAGACAGAATCCCCAGTGCTGAGTATGGGAACATTCCTGAGTTGTTGGTCAGGGAGGCCCTAGAGGGTCCCAAAACAATGCAGGCTCTTGGTTACCATGGCTCTTGCTCGTCCACCAGAAACAGATGGTACGACCCTGCTGATGAACAAGACACCATACACCACTGTTGCAAGACAGAGAGAAAGAAAGCTAGGACTGAGCCGGAGGCCTCCTCTCTGCTGGCTAGCTTTCACAGTACTAGGGGGTGCTGGGGGAGAAAAGTCACCAAGTCTTGCCCAGGTGTTTATTTCACATGCTACAACACCAACCTGCCAGACAAGATGTACCTACTGGCACAACAAGTATGACTGTCATCAACTTTCTGGTTGGATTTGAGGCCCACTCTGTGGGAAAGAAATCATATCTGACACTGTAAATGTGGCCAAAAGCCCATAGCTGGGAAGGCCACGGGCCCTAGGAGGAAACAACTACAGATGTTTGGCTAAGTAACATCTGTCAAGCTGCCCTCTAAATATTTATGTTTATACACACAGGTAGTGCTGAGCTCAGCCTTGGTCAGAAACCCTTCTTTTTGCACTAGGCAGTAGTGGCTACAAAGATTCAAAGTGATAAGAATGAGTGCTGAGTTCAGCCCTAGACAGGACATAGAGAACCTCACAGGAGTGGGGGCAGAAAGGACTGAAGAGATGAAGGATGGGGAGGAGTGCTGTGAGACCTTATCTTCTGGACATGACATGGCTATTGAGCCCAAGAGCTCACAGAGCTATGGTTAACTGCACAAGACCTGAGCAATACTGGACCTGTCAAACACTCCATTATGCCTGGGGGAGGAGCTACATGCATTTTAATGGTTCCTGAGGGATGAGAAATCAATTCCTCAGTAGCATAGCCACTGGTAAGCTGCCCTTGCTAAAGTAAATAGCCTCATCCACCCATGTTCATGTAAGAAACACTAATTAAACACAGTGGATCGGTCATTTAAAAGGAAAAAAAAAAAGGTAAGAAATTAGAAGGGGGGGTTGTTGGGAAAAAGAAGAGTTTAGTGAGAGGGAAATGAGAGTATAATGCAGAAGGGGGTAAAAATAATCAAAATTTCACACTAAGAATTATATTAGAACTCACTGGTATATAAAAAGAGCTAGAAGCTAACAAGGCTAGAAGCCGCTCAAATGATTAAGATTTTAATTATTTAAATTATGCGTCAAAAATTCTTAATGTTCAACAACAAAAACGACAACAGTGTGGAGAAGACAGTATATGAATACATGAACAACCAAGTCTCGGTTTCTAAATTCTATAGGAGTTAAGTTCAGTAATAAATACCACAAGCAATTGAATCAGAAATCAAACTACAACTTGGAGTCCAAATCCACCGCATTGGCTGCTTTTGTCAGGATCTTGACAGGAGGATGATTTTGACATTTTAAAAAAATGTTGATAACAAATAATAATATGAAAAAGAGGGCTGGAGACCAGAGAGTCAGAGTTTGATTCCCAGAACCCATACAACAGTTCCCAACCACCATTAATATCAGTTGCAAGGTATTTGATTTTCTTTTCTGAGTTCTGTGGGCACCAGGTACATACATGGTGTACACACACACACACACAAATGCACACACGCATGCACGTGCACATACACACGCTTGTAAAAAATATATTAAAGACAAAAGACTATGCAACAGACATTCTGTGCCTACAAAACTTCAAATATCTGACCCTTTACAAAAAGAATTTGCTGGCTTCTGAACTAAATATTTCATAAAGAGATTTTATTTATTTATTTGTTTATTTAAGGAGCTAGAAAGATGATATGGCAGTTAAGAGAACTGGCTGCTCTTTAAAAGGATGTGGGTTCAATTCCCAGAGTCCACATAGCAGGTCACAACCATCTGTAACTTCAGTCCCTGGGGAATCTGGCACTATCTTCTGGCCCCAAAGGTATTGCATGGAGCCACCATGTGGTTGCTGAGAACTGAACTCAGGACCTTTGGAAGAGTAGTCAGTGCTCTTAACCTCTGGGCCATCTCTCCAGCCTCCACAAATAATTTTTTCCATGTAAATAAACACTTTATTCAGGTCATCATAGTGGGAAAGTCTTCAACAATTTTATTGTTTCACTGAGGTCAGGGGAATGAGATAAACAAGCCAGACCCAGATGGTTTAACATTTTGACTATTGCTGCTTTACACACAAACACAAATTTCCAGACATTCTAGTAACAGTGGGCAGAAGTAGGGAACCCACAGCCACCACACTTCCCTAAGACCAAGAGAGTATAATAGAAGCCAAGGAATGGAACATCTACCCAACAAAGGCAAGGACAGATGTCAACATCTCCCACCATCTCAAACATCATGGCTCTAGATGCCTAGACACCAGCACAAAGCACAAGCAGGAGCAGCCATGACAATATGCTCCCACCACCACCCAGTGTCCTTATACAGCAGGCCTCGAGAAATGCACTATAGCTGAAGAGCAAGGCAAGGGCTTCAAAATACCAACTATAAGTACATTCAAGGGCCTTCAAGAGGATACAGATAAGTCCCTGATTGAAGTCTATGAAAACATGAGAAAACAATGGAATAAAATAATGAAAACACTTGATGACACGAAAGCAGAAATTGAATCACTAAAAAAAAAAAAAAAACCCAAACTGAAATAAAACTAAAAATGAGCCAGGTGTGGTGGCGCTCATGTGTAATCTCAGCACTCTGTGAGGCAGAGGCAGGAGGATCACTGTGAGTTTGAGGCCAGCCTGGTCTACAAAGTGAGTTCAGGACAGCCAAGGCTACACAGAGAAACCCTGTCTTGGGGGAAAAAAAATCTGAAAACAAAAAACTTAAAAGTCAAACAAGACCCTCAGAAGTAAGCCTCAGAGTATAATACATGGACGAGAGAAGCTCAAGCATTGAAGACAAGGCAGAAGAAATGCATGATACCTCAGGCAAAAATACACTAAAACAGAAAACTCAAGCCAGGTGGTGGTGGTGTATGTCTTTATCCCAGCACTCAGGAGGCAGAGGCAAGTAGATCTCTCCAAGTTCAAAGCCAGCCTGATCAAAAGAGAGAGTTCCAGGACAGCCAGGACTACACAAAGAAACCCTGTCTTGAAAAACAAAACAAAACAAAAAAATCTAGAAACTCCAGATACAAAACATCCAGGAAATCTGGGACACTATGAAAAGCCCAAATCTAAATAATAAAAATTAAAAATAAATAATAAATAATAAAAATAGAGGAAGAAGAAAAAACTCAGGTCAGAGGCAGTG
This sequence comes from Acomys minous, assembly GCF_964271855.1. Lineage (NCBI taxonomy): Eukaryota > Metazoa > Chordata > Mammalia > Rodentia > Muridae > Acomys > Acomys minous. The sequence goes on from NC_140494.1 coordinate 115,654,429, forward strand.
AAAATCCTTTTAACAAAAGAAGCAGGTGCCAATTAAGCTACATAGAGAATACAGAACACCAAGGAGGGCCAGAAAAGACTTTTCCCATGTCAAGTAATAATCAAAACACACATACAGAACAAAGACAGACAAAGCTGCAAGGAAAGACGACCAAATAACATAAAAGCAGACCCATAAAATAATACCTTACTTTTCAATGAAGGCTCTAAAAGCCAGAATAGAGCACCCAGAAGTCCAGAAGTCCTCTTCCCCAGCCTATCCATAAACCTCTAAAGACACTGTGGGTGGGGTCAGCCACTCGTACAGTTTTGGGTATATTAAAAACAAAGGCACATATCCTAGACATTGAATTGTACATAAACTAACAAAAGTAATCATTTGAAAAATAACAGTAGATAAGTGTGGTAGTTCAAATGATAATGGCCTTGCTAGGCTCATAGGGAGTGGCACTATTAGAAGGTGTGGCCTTGCTGGAGGAAGTGTGTCACTGGGGGGTGGGGTTTGACGTTTCATGTACTAAAGCCAGGCTCAGTGTCTCTCTGTGTCTCTGCCTCTGTCTCTCTTCCTCCCTCTGGCTGTCTGACTGTCTTCGCCCCCCACAGCTGCCTGCTGATCCACATGTAGAACTCTCAAGCACCGTGTCTTCCTGTGTGCCACCATGCCTCCTGCCATAACAACGATGAATTCAACTTCTGACCTTTTCTATGCCAGCCCTATTAAATGTTTTCCTTTGTAAGAGTTGCTGTGGTTATAGCCTCTTCACAGCAACAGACACCCTAACTAAGACAATAAGCTTGATAACATAGCAGGTTCTAAGGAGAGAGTCTTGAAGATGTTCCCCAACAGCGGGCTTTGGTTTCGCTGGTTCTACCTGAAGAGACATACCACACAATGATGATGATAATGGTATAAGGTGATGATGATGCCAGCAATGCTGATGTTTATCACCAGGACTCTGATCCCTATGGCCTCATCACCAGTATCTTTTCTCCAATTTGGCAACACTTGTTTCAAAATGAAGTATCTGCCTGAAGTGCACTTGCTTGGCCATCTAACTGAGAGCTCTGGCCTTTCTTACACCTTATCCATACTAAATCTCATGAAATCAACCACCTTATCTACTTGCTTTTGTGTCTGCTGAAGTCTTCAATTACTACCAGCAACAGCACTTAGACCTGCATGCATACCTGCAGACATTTTGGCCATGGCTGCTGGCAAGGGTCCAAAATAAATACTTTTTTAAGTTATCAAAACCCTTAGATTTAATATGCAAATTATCAGTACTCAAAGTAGTTGAACCACCACTGTTTGAGTTCTGAGACTTTATTAACATAAAAATGCAATGCACCTGCAAAATCAAACAAACTCTGCATTTAAGGCTGAACTATTCTTTTCATAACATTAAGCACATTACAAGAGCTAAGACTTTTCACATGCTGATTGCTTTGCTTTCCTTTTCACTGAGTAAATTTATTCTACAAATAGTGACAACTGATATTCCATTCAATCTAACCTAATTCAATGCTATCTAAATATGTGCTCACTAATACTAGAATATGATACACATTTTACTGAAAATAGTCTTTACTAATTAGAGTACTGGGAAATAAATAAGTAATGTTGATGAATAAAAATAAAGCCACAAGAAAACCTGAAACCATTCCTATTCAAAATCATCTTTGAAACAAATGATTAGCGACTCAAATCTTCATTGTTCTTTAACACTAGATATAAACACACGCCAAGCAACCATTTTTACTACATAGCTTCAAGAGAAAATTCCTAACTAGATACCTAGAGAAATATCACTTGCAGCTGGGAAAGTGTACACCATTAATTCTGATGCTCAGGGGCAGAGGCAGGTGGACTTTATGAGTTCCAGGCCAGACATAGGAAGCTTCAGGACAGCCAGGGCTACCTCTCTCAAAATAAAACAAAACAAAACAAGAAAGAAAAATATAGTTTCCTCACCTTTGTATTTCACACAAACCCTAGCATAGAAAAGATGCTTTCAGGTGACTCAGTAAGCTAAATAGTCAATGTCTTTTTTAAAAGATTTACTTATTTGTGTATTTGTATACATAAGCACTCTATTTGCATATATGATTGCATAACAGAAGAGCGCATCAGACAGAAGAGGGTATCAGATCTCATTATAGATGGTTGTGAGCTACCATGTGGTTGCTGGGAACTGAACTCAGGACTTCAGGAGAAGCAGCCAGCGCTTGTAACCTCTAAGCCATCACTCCAGCCCCAACAGTCAATGTCTTAATTAGGGTTATCATTGCTGTGATGAAACACCATGACCAAAACTTCTTGGGGTCGGGGGAATAGTTTATTTGGCTTAAACTTGCACTTCACTATACATCAATGAAAGAAGTCAAGACAGGAACTCAAAACAGGGCAGGGACCTGGAGGCAGGAATGTATGCAGAGGTCATTGAGGGGTGTTGCTTATTGGCTTGCTCCTTATGGCTTGCTCAGCCTGCTTTCTTATAGAAACACCAGCCCAAGGGTGGCACCACCCACAATGGGCTAGGCACTTCTATATCAATCACTAAGTTAAGAAAAGACCCTACAACAACAGTTTTCAACCTGTAGGTCATGACTCCTTGGGAGTCAAAAGACTCTTTCACAGGGGTCACCTAAAACCATCAGAAAAACACAGATATTTACATTACAACTCATAACTGGCTGGGAGTCGTGATTCACGCCTTTAATCTCAGCACTAAGGAGGCAGAGACAGGCAGATCTCTATAAGCTCAGTTGTGTCAAGTTGACATGAAACTAGCCAGCACATGGGCTGGAGAGATGGTTCAGAGGTTAAGAGCACTGCCTTGTTTTCCAAAGGTCCTGAGTTCAATTCCCAGCAACAGCATAGTGGCTCACAACCACCTTTAAAGAGGTCTGGTGCAATGCCCTCTTCTGGTGTGCAGACATGCATGCAGGCAGAACACACTATACACAATAAATAAATAAATCTTTTTTTTAAAAAAACTAGAAAGCACAATTACAGATAAAACATATTCTCTAGTTTCTATGACTTTGCTGCTCTGGTTCTCAACCTGTGGGTTGCAAACCCTTTTAGGGGGTGGGTGTCAAATGACTCTCATAGAGATTGCATATCAGATATCCTGCATATCAAATACTATTCATAATGGTAGCAAAACTCAAATTATGAAGCAGTAATAAACATAATTTTACTGTTAGGGTCACCACAAATATAAGGAACTATATTAAAGGGTCAGATCATTAAGAAGGTTGAGAACCAATGCTTTACTGTGTCTCATGGATGTGAGTCAGTTCTTCCAAGAAAACCAGAACCTACACAATGACAAAGGTTTGATATGCTTTAAGAGTTCTCTGAAATAAAAGAGATGTGTGGAGATGTGTTCCCCAATTCCAAAAGTAGAAGACGATGCAGTGTTTTGCTGTTGTTGATCTGCTATATTTAGGTGGCTTTGAATTAAATTATACAGAATATACAAATACAATCTTGAAGAGGTCCAGATAATTGCTTCTGACAATCTGGAAACAAAGCTGCTATTCACCGAAAAGATGACAGGCAACTGGAATCTGACAGGCTGGTTATTTATTGCATTTTCTGCACATTTGAATTTGTAGGCCTCCATAGCTATTAAGCAAAATTAGCTTCATGATGTCAGCCAAAAAGCCTCACAGGCAACAGTTTGATGTCATTAAAAAACTAGCATCCTCAATCTGTTTGCTCATTAGAAGCCTCTTGGTGAACCAGAGAGATTTTAATTGCACTCTTGCTCTACCGATGCTTAGTATAGCACTGAATGCCAACAAATCCCTATAGTCCCTCCTTTTCCTATGTAAAGAGAATCTGGATACAGTTGAAGAAAATTCCATATCAAACACTCCAGTAGCTCTCTAACCAAAAGGAAGCAATTTCAAACATACAAATGTGGTGTTATTTATTTAACTTAAAAAGCAAGCAAGCATCTGAAGAAGTGCTTTTGATCTTTGTGTGGTCTGAATAAGAATAGCCCCCATAGGCTCATATTTGAATGTTTGGTTCCCAGTTGGTGGACTGTATAGGAAGGAATAAAAGGTGTGGCCTTGTTGGAGGAGGTGGGTCGCTGGAGTGAGCTTCAAGGCTTCAAAAACCCCACACCATTCCCAATCTCCCACTCTTCCTGTGGCGGGCTTGTGGGTCAAATGTAAACTCTCAGCTACTGCTCCAGTGCTATGCCTACTGCCATGCTTCCCGCCATGACTGAGAACTAAGCTTCTGAAATTGTAGCAAGTTCCCAACTAAATTCTTCCTTTTATAAGTTGTCTTATTCACAGTGTCTTTTCAAAACACAATAATAACTAGGACAATCTCCTACTGTTCCTGTTATCTCTGAATTCACTATACATTTTCATGTTCTTAGGCCTTTGCCTTTTTACCTTGACCCCAATTCATTTAGAATCTCCTCAAACATATTTGGCAAATTTTTACTTATAACAGAAGTCACTATCCTCCCCCCCAAAAAAAATCCTCATAATTCTTGCCCTATATACTTTCTTATAGTTCTAACCATTGTTTATCAATATCATTAATGCTTTCAAAAATTACAGACTCAACCTCAGAGATTTAGAGGCAGCAGTAGGTGGATCTCTTTGAGTTTGAGGCCAACCTAGTCTCCATGACAATTTCCAGGCCACAGGGATAAACAGTGAGACCATAGAGAGAGAGCACGAGCCTTCTCTGTAACATTTTAATACATGTATATAACATTTTTTTTATCATGTTCACATCCCTCATTACTTTTTTCGTCTTGTTTGCATTCTCTCCCTTGTTCATTTTCTCTTCCTAGTGTCCTTTCTACTTTCATACATTTTTTAAAAATTAGATTCTTATTATAAGAAAAATGTGTAATACTTGCTTTTCTGAAACTAGCTTATTTCATATAAAAAATGATCACGTTCCATTCATTTTTAATACAAGCATCTTCATCTGCCCTGAGTGTGTTTTACAAACTTGCATTAAGTACTTCACAAACTAGTTGTAATTGTCTTAACATAGAAGGCAAGCTCTCTGTAGATAGTATTTGAACACCTCCTGACAAAGCTGGCCTAAGATGGTATACTACAGCACATCATGAAGTGATGGCTTGAAGTACCTAAATACTTTGTAATGTGGTCTAGTCCTGTCACTGTCTCACGTCCCACCAGCTCTAAAGTACCTGCTGAAAACATGATCTACCACCACCACAACAACCTAGCAGCCAAAAAGGAAAGCTTGACATTGAATAAAGGTGGAAAAACCCCTTCAAGACCATGATCTAGTGCCAGAGCTCTTAGCTGAGTGGTGCCTCTGTTGTACTGACTGACAAATACTCTAAATTATACTCTTGTTCTTTATAGCTAAAGCAAAGGGCACAGCCCTTTATATAGTCTACTATAGCGGAGTTTTAGTTCTTTGCCAAAATAAATGAGGACATCCAGACCTACCAATGACTCAAAGACAACTGGAATCCTGTCAAAGTTATGTAGACACTAGCCAGATTTGCAAGAAAACTACAGAGCCTTAAAAACTACAGAAGAAAATGGTCATGTTTACCTGTTTTCTATGCTGCTTTTAGTCGGTAAAAATAAGTTCTTGGTTTGATAACATGGACAAAAATCTTCAATATGGCACTTCATAGAGTATATAACTCTAATTTTTTATGTTTTTAAGTGAAGTTAAATTTTATTTTCTTCTTAGGTTTTCTGAGACAGAGTTTCTTTGTGTAGCCCTGGTTGTCTTGGAACTCACTCTGTAGACCAGCCTGGCCTGAAATTCAAATATCCACCTGCCTCTGCCTCCTGAGTGTTAGGATTGACGACATGTACCACCACTGTCCAGCTGCAAAGATTAAGTTCTTTTAACTATCCACAGTGATCATAGAATTCTCATCAGTGTCTTGGTCAGAAAGACAAGTATCACTACAGAAGAACATAAGTGATTAACTCAAAGGAGAAGGAAAAGGTAATAATGAGAAGAGTCAATTAATTATGAGCAGCATGCCTAATTACAGATTTTGCTAGGGGCTCCAAATACTTTTAATTAGTTTTACCTGGTATATTAATTATAAAGTAGAACACCACAAGAGAATTTTCTAATCATAGGAATTTACTGAGTTTATAAAATTAGAATTTAAGTTATCTTTATAATTTAATAATTAAATGTTCAATAATACATGATAATTACTTTGAAAGTCGTTGACAAAACATGTATCACATTAAATTCAAGTTAGGACATTACTAAAGAAACAACAGAATCATTAAACCAAAAAAAAAAAAAAGCCATATGAGAACAAGTGTACAGCTGAAACATGAATAAATATAAAGCTTTGGTAAGAATTTTGTATTGTTCTTTTGTTTATTTTTTTGAGACAGGGTCTCTCTATGTAGCCCTGACTGTCCTGGAACTCACTATGCAGACCAGGCTGGCCTCAAACTCACAGAGATCCACTTGCCACTGCTTCTGTAGTACTGGAATCAATTATACAATTGACACCAAGTCAATAATTTGAATTTTGAATTTAAAAATGGTAATATAACATTATAAACTATTTATTTTCCAGGAGAGAAATAATGTTTCAGTCATGCTATAGATAGTTTCAGGGAGCCCTAAGATTAAAATGTTGTCCTCTTTTAATTTTAAATTAACGTATGTATCCACATATGTAAGTTTATGTGCATCATGTGCATGCAAGTGCCCACAGAGGCTAAAGGTTGTCAGATCTCCTGGAACTGAGTTACAGGTAAATATGAGCCATTTGCTATAGATGCTGAGAGCCAAACTTGGGTTCTCTCTGAGCAGTAAGCATTCTTAAGCATGGAGCCATCTCTCCAGCCTTACTAAAGACCTTTTGAAGAAGCAGTATGTAAGCCTATCACTGCAGAAGGTTCCTAAAAATATATACATATTTTAAAAAAGAAAATAAGTGAAGTTACCCTCCATTTAAACAGGATGCCAAAGGCCCTGCTGGATACCACATGCTAACACATAAGAAGCTCAGTGCCATGGATGGGCTACTTCTCTGAGTTGTTGGCCAGTGAGGTTCCATAGACACCCCGAAAACACTACAGGCTACTGCTACTGCTCTTGTTTACACACTAGAATTGATGGTAAGATCGTGCTGCTAGAAACGCCATATACCTGAATCACAAAACATGGAAAAATCAAACTGCTACTGACCCGGAAGTTTCATCCTTGCTAGCTAGCATTTATAGCATGTAAAGTACTGGGCATGCTATTGAGGGAAAAGTAACTGTCAATCTTATCTAGCTGTGACCTCTGTGACCTAAAATAAATAACCTACTTGGCAAGATATATGCCCATGGGAGCAATAGTGGCACTGCTGTCACAGAGGTGACCAACCACTTTCCAGTGGGATTTCAGACCTACTCATTAGACAGAACCAATACTTGCCACCTCCTTGAGCACACTGAAAAACACAAAAATATTTTTTTAATGCTAGAAAAAGCAACAACAACAGAAACTAATTCCAACACTGTCCCATTAATCCAACATTAATCTTTGATACAAAAATAATCCTGTGTTATACCCTATAGTGTTGACAAAATCTCAAGCAAGAAGAATCATGTATTTATTTAGGGCAAGATAAGGAAGACCATACAGGTTTGGAGAAAAGTATAACTGTTGTTTTTGTTTGTTTTGTCTTGTTTCGTTCTGAGACAGGATCTCTGTACATAGCCCTGGTTGTCCTGGAATTCACTGTGTAGACTAGACTAATCTTGAATTCATAGAGATCAACCTGCTATTGGAGTTAGGAGAGCTGCCACTATGCCCAGCTAGAATATTTGTTAAATTAGAAACAGATTAGAGCTTAAATCATAGTATTTTTGTTTTTTCAAGACAGGGCTTCTCTGTGTAGCTATGGCTGATAGTGTATCTTAATTATAATATGAGTTTCTGAATTCTTAAAACTCATTTAAAAAATTTTTATTTGTGGGGGAGGCAGTGTCATGGTGCACTTGGGGAGACCCCCTTCCACTATGTGGGTCCCAAGGATCAACTCAGGTGGACAGACTTCGCCACAGTGAGTCATCTCACTGTCCCAAAAGTCAGACTCAATCATCAAGCACATGCTGAGTCTCCAGCTCTCTCCCTTTTCAGACACCATCCCAGTTCTCTGAATCACAGACAGCAGAATGCTACTATGGGTTTTTAAATAAGGAAGTAACAGTGAAAATCATGTTTTAAGATTAATAACATTTGGAGCTGGAGATAGCTCAGCAGTTAAGACAGTTTATTACTCTGGCAGAGGACCTGGGTTCAATTCCCAGCACCCACATGGCAACTCACACGTTCCAGTTCCAAGGGATCTAATGCCCTCTTCTGACTTCTGCAGATATGTGAATGCACGTGATGCATATAAACTCACACAGGCATACACATATATGCATATGTAAATGAGAAAATAAACATTTTTAAAAGATTAAAATTATCACAAAATCACCTAGGATGATAGTTAGAAAACAATAGAAGCAAGAAAAACCAAGGAACATGAGACAATGACAGATCCAAAAGAATAGGGTAGTAGTTTTAGAACAGTACAGAAGAGCCGAATCTGATCTTGCCAATAAGCTCACCCTTTTTATCACCAATTCAGTTTATACTGGAAATAGGTAGATACAAGTACAGTAATTACTTTTCTAATTTGTCTGATGGAAGAAAGGGAACCTTAAGAGTTCACTTGTGAAGTATAGATCATCTTCTTTCATCCAGGTTACAGAGTATCTCAAATTCAATCACCAGGAAAATTATCTTTTTCAATTACACTAATTCTCCTGGCATTTTCTTCCAAAATAACTTAAGAGCAAATTAGAGGCACTCATTTAGTCTTTATTGCTGCTTTAATGGCAATTAGCTTGCCTCCTCATCTCTAGGAGCACTTACCTAACCCTCTGACTGCACCCTGCACTCCTACCTTCACTAAGAGAGTCAGGGCAAAACACAATCAAAAAATCTCATTTCTTCTGACCTGGAAGTGAGACTAAAGAGAGATTGCACACCTTTGCCAAAATTAGAGAAACCAGAATAAAAGCTAAGAGCATTGAATTCCTAATGTCAGGGTGTGTATATGAGGAGGGGGGTGTCTCCTGTTTGTGCAGTGCTAAGGATTAAGTCTAGGGCTTCATGCACGGTAGGCAAGTACTCTACCAAATGCACCAAAGTACTCCAGGCCTAATGTTAGATCTTTAGGATACTCTTCATATATTCTCTACCTTAGAAATAACCCCACCACCACTAAAAAAAGCAAAACAAAACACTTAAGTTTCGAGCAGGGCTCCACTCCCCGCCATCTCTTCATTTATTTATTTTTACTTCAGTGAGCCCAGAGCGGCTAACAGACACTCCTAATAAATCTAAGTACGAGAAGCTTCCCTGCCACCATCCGGGAGGGGCTCCACAGCGTTAGTACTTAGGACTCTCAATATCTGGAGCCCAAAACTTATTTCCCTCACCACTTCCCACTCCCGCCTCTGCCAGCTCCAGTGTGCAAAGACACCCAGTTTTTAAAGACTGTCTCATTGCTCTAATTCCTTAGCTCCTTACACCTTTCCTCATAAACCCACTCTTTCCCCTTGCCGTGTGATAAATAAACTCAACTTCTCTTCAGAAATCTGAGATCCCTGAAGTATACCCTCCCTGACTTTTCCCCCCTTTACTTCTTCCAGATTTCTCAAAAGGTGAGCTACCAAGATGGCCTGAAAAGCTAAGTCTGATCCTTCAAACCCACCATGGAAGGAGAGAACTGACCTCTGACCGCCATGTAGTGCTCTAATAAAAAAACAAAAACAGACTTCTCAGTGTTGTCAACTCAAAGACGAGTGAATGCTTGCCATAGTATGGGTGCCAAAACACTTTAGATCTCAGTTCTGGGCTCTGCCTGGTAGCTCTGCTGTTTTTCTCTTCAGTTTCTGTTTTATCTATTCTTCCTATTCACTAGACAGTTTTAAGCACATCTGGAATACGGCTATTAGCATCTTAATAGAAAATCCAATGGGAATTAAATGGTTGCACAGAAGACTTTGCATGTAAGGCTCAAAGAGCTCATCTACCCCCCCCAAAGTGAATTTTTATTAATATTCCTAATACTGCTAAAACAAATCTTTAAAAACTTTAATGTTCATGTGTCCATTTTGAAGATGTGTTCTCAGTGTGAACTCACAAGGCCAGCCTAGGCTGCACAGTGAGTTCACACTGGGGATACTGATGACTTTTTTGTTAGGGTTTTGTTTTGTTTTAAGGGACTCTTTTTAAGTAGGATGGCTGTTAAAGGAGGCATCAAAATCTGGTAACTGACTACAGAGTGGATGGGGAGTTATACAGTATCTCTGTGCCACTAATGTGAAAAACAAAAGAGAAAGCTTCAAGAAAACTAATCTCTAAAGGCTACAGGTACAGGCCAGCCGTGGTATCACACGCCTTTAATCCCAGCACTCGGTGAGCAGATGCATGCAGATCTCTGTGAGTTCGAGGCCAGCCTGACCTACAAAGTGAGTCCAGGACAGCCAAGGCCACACAGTGAAACCCTATCTCGGGGGTAAAAAAGACTCAGGCATAGCCTCAAACCCACTGCTGCCCCTCTGTGATGGTTAATCTTGGATGCCAATTTGACAGATCTAGAATCACCTTAAAAAAAAGAAAAGAAAAAAACTCCAGGCACATCTAGATTAGGTTAACTCAAGTGACCACTTAACTGGGCAGCACCATTTTTAGAACTGGGATCTTGAACTGAATAAAAAAGAGAAAGCAAGCTGAGCAGCAGAGCGCTCTCTCGCTCTCTTCTCCTTCTTCTTCTTCTCCCCCACCCCTCAGCTTCCTGACTGCTAATGCAGTGGGACAAGCTGCCTCAAGTCCTGCAGCCCCTGACTGGAAATTGGCAGGTCCTCTGGCCAGGACTTCATCACCATGCTTGATAAACCAATTCTTTAAGTATGAGATAAATGAAACCCCTGCAGTTGCTCCTGAGAGTACTTTATCAGAACAAGAAACTAATAAACCATGTACAATATAGTTTTTGTAGTACTTGTTTGAGGGAGTTGGTTTTAATAAAAACACGGGACTGTGGTTTAAGATACACAAGTAGGCCTTCCTTTGCTTTTCAAGATGACTGATTAGTCTAACCCTTCCTATCTATTATGCTTGCTCTAGGATTTTATGATTGCAAACCCACTATTCAAAAGCATTTTCTAAAGCTACTTAGAATACTTTGACTTAGTGGCTCCAGCTCTAAAATCTACCAATCATAAAAACATATTTAGAATAAAAAACTTAAACTGTACCAGGGTGTGAAGGTGCATGCCCAGAATCTCAGCACTGGAGAGAGGCTGAGGTAGGAGAATCCCAAGTTCAAAGCCAGTTTAGACCATAAAACAAGACAAAACAAAACAATTCAACTTTAAATAAAAATAGTGGTCAGCTTGAATCAGGTAAAAATCTAACAAAATTATTTATCTTAATAATAAAAATATATTGGCAAACTCAGTACTGGTTGAATTGGTACTGATCAGAATGAACAAAACCTAACTCGATTTGAAATTTCGTGCAGAAACGGAAAATCACAGAGTACTGTATTTTTGTCTTTTATCTTCCCTTCCCTGCAGCCAGCCACCTGTTTTAGATGTCCTCACGCAGAAGAGAGAGCAACAATGCCATTCTTCTTCCAAGTGCAACCAGGTTTTGGCAAACTTAAGGCAGTATGTCAGTTAAAAAAAAGGAACCCAACCCCAAATTTAATTTGTTAAATATCTACTGAAGTATTGAACATACCTTCTTTGAGTGGTACTGGATTTTCAATTTATCATTTAAAAACATACAAAAAGGATTTTTAAAAAATCTATACATGGAGACAAATAAATAACAGCTCCCAAGTGAATAATACATGGGTTTTAAGTTCTGTACTGTTCCGAGTATGAAATCTTACATCTTTCCACTCCTGCTCTTTGCCACAGTATCCTCACTGCATATGCTGCCCACCCATTAGTCACGTAATGATAGTCTCGGCATGTTCACAGTGCTTGTGTTCCAGTAACTCTTACTTTGTTTTCATAATGGCTTTAAAGCAGAAAAGGAGTGATGCTAGCAATCTTGATATGTTACAGGGAAGTTTTTAAGTGCTTCCTTTAGATGAAGATGGTGGGGGCAGGCGGGGAGAAAGAAAAATATCTCTAATAAGGAAAAACTAATATGTATAGGGTCTGGGACTACCCATGGCTTGGGGCATCCATTAAGAGTTTTGGAACTACTACTCCATGGATGAAGGGAGCTATAAATTGCCTGTTCCAGCTCCTTTTTTTGTTTTTTATTTTGTTTTGTTTTTGTTGTTTTTCAAGACAGGGTTTCTCTGTGTTATAGATCTGGCTGTCCTGGATTCACCTTGTAGACCAGGCTGGCCTCAAACTCACAAAGATCCACCTGCCTCTGACTCTCAAGTGCTGGGATTAAAGGCGTGCACCACCACGCCTGGTGTGCCAGCTACTTTTTATGCCCACTTGACAAAAGCTAGAGTCATCTTAGAAGACGGAACCTCAACTGAGAAGATGCCTCCATAAGACTGGGCTGTTGGAGGCAGGTGTGTAGGGAATTTTCTTATTTTGTTATTGATGAGGAGAGCCTAGCCCATTGTGGGTGCAGACATTCCTGGGCTGGTGATCCTGGGTTCTATTAAGAAATCATGTTGAGCAAGCCAGAAAGAGCGAGCCAGTAAGCAACAGCCCTCTACGACCTCGGCATCAGTTCCTGCCTCCGGGTTCCTGCCCTGACTGCCTTTGATGATGAACTGTGAGTTGGAAGAGTAAGCAATAGAAACCCTTTTCTACCCAAGTTGCTTTTGGTCAAAGTGTTTCATGACATCAATGGCAACCCCAACTAAGCCACTGCCTGTGGCCGCTTTTGTTCTACATTAGCAGTTGGGAAATCATAGCACACCACCTGGCTTTTTACCAAAATATTTGTCAACTCTTAGACTTTTCAAAATAAATTGGATAAAATTTCCTATGTATTCATCTGTAAATGAAGAAGACAGAGCTTACAGACTTTCTTACAGATTGTTGTATCTAATTAACTTTTGAATATTTACAATATTTGAAACCAATGTCGATATTTCCCGAACTACTGAACAAAGCAGAGTTGACTCAACCACTCAGGTAAACTAAACTGTGGGACTTCATATGTGGCAATGTCTAACCCAGCTGCACACTAATTTACTATTACTCAGCACGGTATTGTCATAAGAGGATGAATAATGACAGAGCCTATTTGTGTGTCATTGTTTGTACTACAGGATTTTCAAGTAAGAAAAAATGGCTAGCAGTGATTAAAACAAAAATACTTTAAAGGTTTATAATAGGAAACAACTGGTTTTTATTTTTGAGCAACAAATCAGAGGACTGAGTTCCAAACTAAAATGTCAACAAATTTAGTCGAGAAACAGCCAATGAATTAAACGGAGCTATGTGGATGGCCACAGCATTCATAGCAACTATTTTGTTAAATTTTTCACACTCTCAAGTTTAAAAAAAGTAGATCTGATAAACCTTCCTCTTCAATCCATCACCCCTGTTATCCCAGCCTAGCCCAACACTTCTCAAGGCCAACGTCACAAGGAAAACTGTATTGAATTCAACGCCAAGGCTGTTTCATTTTGTTGAGAAAAAAAACAAAAAAAGTCACATTGTCTAAATATAATCCACAGAAAACCCTGAAGCCTGGAAGGCACTTCTATCAGAGTGTCCGCTCATCAGGTCACTTTCTCCTGACAGTGGTAGAAGCAGTTCCTTCGATGCTATCTGAGACTTGCGGTGTCTCACACTATCAGCCTCAGGTTAACAGCGTTTCAGATCTCCAAAGGACCAGGCTTAGAGCAGGGGAAGTGCAGAAGTGAGCGGGTCTAGAATAAGCCAGAAAGGTCTCATCTCATCCACAATTCCAGCACTCAGTCTCTATGTGATCTTACGGTAGTTAATTTGCCTCTCTGAGCCGCAGTCTCTTCAGTGAGGATTATGACAGAGTTGTGTTCACAGACCATGCAATTTAGCACACATCATAGGAGCATCTGGCCCTTAAACTGTAAAATATCAGCTAAACATACATAAGAACACAGGCCAGGAATATAGTCCTCAGACTTCACTATCAAATAGGAACTGTCCTTCTAACTTGCCTAAGGTGACAAAAATAGCACTCAGCAGAGCCAGATGTGGGCCCAGGTAATAAGGAGCCAGCATCTAAGCTCTTAGCTATCACGCTGTATATTGGATTAGGTGTTCCTAAGAGTGGCTCCATGTAAAACAAAGTATTTTAAAGCTTTCTTTATCAACATGATTCTAATTGATGCTTCAGTTCAGAAAAATGCCATTGGGAGTTAAACAGCTAGTAAGATTATGGTGCTATATCCAACACCTGTTTAGAAACTAAAACCAAGAGACAAATAGAGTGTCCGGAGCTAGTTGCTCAACATATCACACCAGGTGAAAGAGGACATTGCACTACACCTGGTTCTGGTAGACTCCTCTGAACTGTAAACCCAGTGCCTCATTAAAGTCACATCTCAGGTTTAAAAAAAAGTAAAATATCTAGTTATTATACAATAGAAACACACAGGAAAGTAGCAGGTGGGAAGGAAGTCCTAACAAAGCTTTGCTTTGGTTTCGGTTTGAGTTTTTTGAGACTAGGTCTCACTATGTATCATGGGCTAGCTTTGAACTATCTAAGTCCAGGCAGACCTACAACTCATGGCAATTTTCCTGCCTCAGCCTCCCAAGTGTTGGAACTACAGGCATACATCGCCATGTCTGACTTACGACAGAGTTTTAAGTAAACTAGTAAACTAGTTTGAAGACTAGTAAACTCTAAACAAAACACAGACAATAAATATGTAAATATTACTAATATGCCATGCAGTGGTACAGCAAGCCTTTAATCACAGCATTCAGGAGACAGACAGGTAGATCTCCAAGTTTGAGACCAACCTGGTCCCTAAAAGTTCCAGGACCACACAGAAAAACTCTGACTCAAAAACAAACAAAACAAAACAAAACAAACTAGCAAACATGTATATGTTCGTGTATGTGTGTGTGTGTGTGTGTGTGTGTGTGTAAAACTAATGTTCTCAACTGTTTCTATGCTTTCTGTTTTGAAACATTATTATTATTGTTGTTGTTATTATTATTATTATTATTATTATTATTATTATTATTATTATTATTATTATATATTTGTATTATTTTCCTACATGGAGGTCTATGCCTTCAAAAGGCACTGGATTTCCTGGAAATGCAGTTATAGAAGGCTGTAGGCTGTGATGTGTGTACTAGGAATCAAGTTTCGCTCCTCTGTGAGAGCAGCAAGTATTGTTAACTACTGCGACATCTCTCTAGCCCCTTCTGTAATTTCAATTAAAATAATCCTGTCAGAGAAATTAATTCTCTCTTCCTATATGTCCCACAAGAAAACTACCTGTAAGGACTTATTATATTTATGATTATCTTTTTCTACAAAAAAAGTATGTCCTGTTCCTTTAAGTTATGTTAATAAATTATAAAGTGTTCTCTTCCTGGAAGAAAAAAATCAATAAGTAACACTTTCAAAGTGCTGACTTATTACCTATGTTTAAAACAGAATTAGTGTGCTCCTAAGCTCTAGTCTAAAAAAAAGGAATTCTTTACATTAGGTTACAAATATTTGTATTCAAATATACCTTTTGTTTAAGGCAAAACAGATGGATTATTGTTCAAATTAAAAATGGTCACATATGGAAAGTGATTTTATCTGTTGAACAGCTAATGTTTTTGATTCCTCTTCTGTCAACCTTGCTTAATATGTACAATTTCTTAGAAATAAATACAGTGCCAGGTATGGTAGGCTATGCTTGTAATCCTACCACTGGAGAGACAGAAGCAGGAGAATCAGGAATTTAGGGCTGTTCTGAGTTATACTGCAAGATCCAAGCTAGCCTGGGCTACATGAAACTATCTAGGAAAAAACAAAAACCAAAAAGAACAGAACAGAACTGTCCCATGGTTTCAGTAGAAACTGGTGCTGTGCTGATCTACCAGAAAACTTAAG
The DNA here is from genome assembly GCF_964271855.1 of Acomys minous. Taxonomy (NCBI): domain Eukaryota; kingdom Metazoa; phylum Chordata; class Mammalia; order Rodentia; family Muridae; genus Acomys; species Acomys minous. Next base: position 115,670,524 of record NC_140494.1, read on the forward strand.
TTAAATAACTAAAAAGGAGAAATGAGAGGGTTGAGGAGCAAAGTGCTTGCCATAGGGGCACGAGAATCTGACCCCCAGCACTCATAAAAGTAACTAGGGCTAGGGAGGTTGAGACAGGCAGATCCGTGGAGCTCACTAGCCAGCCAGCTAGACAACCAGTGAACTCCAGATCCACTGAGAGCCTGTCTCAAAAAATAAAGTGGAGGATGACTGAGGAGTATGCCTAACCAATATTGGTCTGTGACCTGTTGTCCCCTGCTGCCCCCCAACCCCCCCCCGCCCCGATATACCCACCCAAACTCATCCACCACACAGATACATATACAAAAGAAAAAAATTGAGGAGACTTATGAGAATTCTCCTCAAAGCAAACAATTGTCTTTTTCTCTGTATCAAAAACAAATAAAAATAAATTAGTAGTACTAAAGAGAAAGGGACAATTATTCTAAAGAACTACCAGACTTGGCAAGACATGAATATGGAGGAGTCAATGAATCAAACAGCCTCAGCACTTTGGAGTGACGGCAACTGTGTGGATGACAGCTTTCTTGACAAGCCAGTCAGTCAGTCAGTCAGAGGAGAGCTAGCAGAACAGGACAGAGGGAAAACATTCCTATCCTGCTCGGATGGGTTAGCATGTATGAACTAGATCCTAGGTAAAGCAGATGGGTTAGCGTGTGGCATAGTTGGCATGTACTAAGTATGAGCTGGATCCGGGGTAAAGCAAAGGCGCATAGCCTCAGCCCCTTATAGGGGGCTCACACATAAAATGTTAAAACACCAGGTAGATTTGTTAGGAAAAACACTGAAATCCTCAGGGTAATATATGTGATATACCAATATATAACCAAGGAACTTCGTGTTTGAAGATAACTTCAGATACTTGCACTGTCTGGCTCCTTGCCACATCCTTTCAACATTCCAAATAAAAGATGGAAGCTTCACACTGGGACCCTATTTCTAGAAAGACATAATTTAATACTATGGCAACAACTCCAGAAATCTTTTCTTCCTGCATCAAAGAACACTTACAATTAATCTTCTCTCTCTACGTCTATATAAAACACCACTTAGCACATACATCTCTCATACCTCATCTCAATCACTATTTTCTATTAAATATCCTAATAGTTCTATTGTATGCTTCTCCCGCTGTTAATGTCCTTTCTCCTATCTTCCACATATGATTTTAGCATGATTATTCTTCAGTTAGCAAGTGTGATTTTCATTGTTTTCAGGCTTGATCTACAATTACCTAGAATGTGCTTCTGGATGTGTTTATGCGGGTACTCTGAAAAAAGTTTGGGGATTTTTGTTGTTTTTTCTTTGGGTTTTGTTTGTTTGTTTTGAGGGGTTGTTGTTATTTTGGGATTTTTTGTTTTGCTTTGTTTTCTTTTTGTTTTTTGTTTTGTTTTGTTTTCTGGTTGCTTTGGTTTTTCAAGACAGGGTTTCTCTGTGTAGCCTTGGCTATCCTGGACTCAATGTATAGACTAGGCTGGCCTTGAACTCATGGAACCATCTGCCTGCCTCTGCCTCTCTGAGTGCTGGGATTGATTAAAGTCGTGTTTTCTAGAGAAATTTTTAACCTAATTTTGCAATTCAAATTTTTGTTGTTTTGTAGAGCTGGGAATCTAAGCAGGGCCTTACACATGGCAGACAAGGACTCTACCACTAGGCTGCCCCCCCCCCCAATTCTGCAATTTAACATCTTACTTTTAAGTAGAAGGGGAAAGTGAGAAAATAATCTATTTTTTATATTCCACTGTGTGTGTGTGTGTGCGCGCACACATTTGTGGGGGTTGCAAACAAATTTTAGGAGTTGGTTTTTAAGAGTTGTTTCTTTCCTTCTTCCACATAAATCCCAGAGGGCTCAGGCAATAAAGCTCTTGGCATAGGAGCATGAGGATCTAAGTTCCTATCCACAGGGCCAACATAAAAGGCTGAGGGCAGCAGCACAGATCTTTAATCCCAGCGCTGAGGAGGCAGAGAGAAGAGGATCCTAGAGCCTGCTAGCCAGTTGGTTTAGCTGAATCATTGAGCTCCAGGTTGAATGAATGGCTGTCTCAGAAATAAGGTGGAGAAGAGTTATGGAAGGTATCCAACACATGTACACTAGTATACGTACCTACCACACACATACACAATCTTAACTATAAAAGAAAGGCTATTGTATATTCCAAGCAAGTAATTATTGCATTTTATTTAGAATCACAGTTCCATGAAAAAATGAGGGCTAGTGTTGTCTGTCTTTTTTCTTTTCTTCCTTTTTTTTTTTTTTTAAGATAATAGAATGAAGGTGTTGAAACAAGGAGCTCACAATATAGCTCAGGCTAGCCTAGAACTCAGTATGTAGCCCAGGCTGATTCAAATTCCTACACAGCAATCCTTCTGGCTCAACTCCTAGCTACTGCTGGAGCTGAGGGTGTGCGCCACCACTCCTGGTTCATGTACTGTTTCATCACTAACTTGAAACTTAAGTGATGATGGGTTTATTACCTTCACAATACCTGCAACTTATTAGATGTGAGGTGCTATGCTGACAGTTCTGACTTCGTTACTAGTCCTTGCAATAACCCTGTGAAGTTGATGTTTTTATTCCACCTGGGAAAAAAAGAAATGCTTGCCCCCTAAATAAAACCCGAAGCTTAGCAAGATGGGATTCAAACCCAGATACTAATACAAATTGTCTAATATGGACTAACACAGCAACAAGTTATGTGCTGACAGTATGATACCTAATATTTCTGCAGTTAAAGCTATTTTGGTATATGTGTGGGAAGTAGAGCATCATATCCACTCAACTGTACAAGCAAAAGCAGGAAAGGGGAAGAGGAAAAAAGGTTCTATTTCAGAGTAGAAAATTCTAGAACTTGCAAATATTAAAAATTATGGCACGACCAAATGTAGCATGACCTGCTTTGGGGGTAATTGGAGTTATTCACATGTTTTCTATCTGAAATACCGTGACGGATGAGCGCATTAGAAGCTGATTCCATGTACCATACAACTTACTTCCCAGACAAAGGCAGTAGGTCCAGGTAGGATTCCCACACCGTCAGCCATACCTCTAAGCCTCTTCAGCTTGCTTAGGACAATAGATCAGAATGAAAATGAGATAAGAGTATGAGCCTAATGTGAGAGTACATGCCTACTGTGTGCAAGGCCTGGGTTCCATCTCCAATACTACAACAAAGAAAAAAATATGAACTTTCTCTGTGTCCAGTAAATGTTAATATTTATTGAGCAATTGTATCACACATGTCCTAAGCCCTTTGCCTATACTAGTCCAAAAATAGCTCTGTTAATTAAGTACTGAGTTAGTTCCATTTTACAGATCAGGTAGCTAAGACATAGATAAGCAACTTGCTCAAGACCACACATAAGGACAAGGCAGTGCCAAGATTCCAACAAGGAAGTTACTTCACTGCAAACCCAAAATTCTTAAACAGGCCAAAGACTGCCTCTCAGCTTTCCCTGACACAAGACAGGTAAATTCCATCAATTTCTTCCAAGATGCTACAGCCAAAAGGAATTTTGCCTCTGTAAGAATACGCTCAAAATGTTTGCAAGGACTGGATATGGTAGCACAGACCTTTCATTCCCAGCACTTCAGAAGCAAAGGTAAATGGATCTCTGTGGATTTGAGGCCAACCTGGTCTACGTAGCATAGCAAGTTCCAGACCAGACAGACAGAGCTATATCATGAGACCCTGTGTCGAGGGGGAAGGAGGAAGAAGAGGAGGGAGAAGAAGAGGGGGAAGAGGAGGGGGAGGAGGAAGGGAAGGAGGTAATTGTTGTAGTTTTTGTTGACTAGGACTCTGATGGTTTCCATGCCATACCAAGATTTCAGTTTAATGTCACAGGGTTCTGAATAGACCCTAGATCCTCAGCCTTATAGGCTCAGAAGACTCCTTCATCTCTTCTCTCTGTGTCCTTGGGTAGCTGAGTAGTAGAAATCCTCTTGGTAACTGGGGCAACAAGTTACACTGCTGTGAGGTCACCCAGCCCTGGGCTGTTGACATGGGACTCCATAAAATCAATACATCCTCTCATAAAAATAGGAATATAGGCTCTTGGCTCTAAACAAGATCTGTGCATTAAAGATCTAACTCTCTGTGTGGGCTGTTCACATATCACTTAACAATAGTTACTAAAAATGTGGCTATGTACCAGGCACCATTTTCTTTTTAAAGACTGCTTCAAGTATTTCAGGCTGGTCTTGAACTTGCTATGTAGGCAAGGGATAACCTTGAACTTCTGTGTGCTGGAAACCCAGCTCTTCTGATAGGTAAACACTCTACAAGCTGAGCTATGTAATCCACCCTACTATTCAAAATGATGAAAAACAAGCACCTTTGAACAAGAGGCATGAACTCAGAAGCTCTAACAGTTCTTAGAAACAAGTCAGGAAAAAAAAATCCTGAAATGAGGTAGTCACTGGAAGTAGGCTGAACACTATAGACAAAGATACATACTCTACAACTCACTTACAGTAAGTGTGCTTTATAGATCAACAATTTACAATAATATTCTTAAACAACAAGCCACTACTAATGCACTGTCAAGCTGCATCACTGTGGGATGGCTGTTTTTAGTCGTCAACTTGACTGCATCTGGAATTACCTAAACCCAAAGCTGCCAGGTACACTTGTGAGAGACTTTTCTTGATTGGATCATTTGAAGTGGAAAGACCCACCAGACTGTCTGGTGGCAGCCTACATAAAAGAAAGTCTTGCTCTTTGATTGCTTGCCCTCACTCTCAGTGGCAAGTTCATTCCCTCATCGGCATTAGAGCCTACTTCTTTGGGATGCTGGCATATACTGAAGACCAGCTGAGACATCCAGCTTGTGGGCTGAACAAGCATTGGATTCTCGGATATAAGAGACAGCTGATGTTGGAATGGTAAGGCCACACCGTGTAAACCACTCTACTAAGTTCTAGATAGATAGATAGATAGATAGATAGATAGATAGATAGATAGATAGACAGACAGACGGATGGGAGGATGGATGGATGGATGGATGGATAGATAGATAGACAGACAGACAGACAGACAGACAGACAGACAGACAGACAGTCAGATAGACACTCAGTCAGTTAGATAGATAGAAGATAGATATTTATTCTTGCAGTTCTGTTTCTCAGGGAAACAAAGTTCTGGTCATGCCTGTAGAGTCTAGATTGGATTAATTGGGGTGGGAAGATTCACGCTATATGTGGGGAGGCCTTAGACTGACTAAAAAGAAAACAAGCTAAGCCTAGCATTCATCTCTCTGCTTTCTGAATCAGACACAATGACACTGTTTTATGAGGCTCACTTCATTTGAAACAGATAAAAGCAAGCCACTTTATTAAAAAAGAAAAGAAAAAAAACTAACAAATGAGAAATATCCGAATTTTCAATAGCAGCAGATGACTCAGTGAGTAGGCAGTTATAAACCCTGAGCTGATGCTAGAAAAAGCTAATGTTTTCATGAACATTTTCAAATGATGGCTTGGGTGGGTATTATTATTCGCTCTGCATTATGCTGTTGTTTTACTGTGAAGCATTTCTGAAGCACTGAATAACTCTCAGAGGAAGAAGACCGTGCTTCTCCTATCATAATAGAAATAAGAAAGCCAACTCTTACATGGCCTTTTCTAAAGACCAGAATTATATTCTAAGTACTCCAATGGGCTTGTGTGTGCCTCTTAGACTCTGTGGATTTTTACATTGATAAAGATTGACTGTAGAAGAAAGCAGTCAAGCCCATTGCACAATTCCAACAAAAAAGATTGTATTTTCTAACAGCAGTGGAGATGTTTACGCGCTAGCTATATTTTAAATAAACATGCTGTAGGCAGGGTGTGTGCATGTCTGTGAGTGCAGAGGCCAGAGAAGGATGACAGGTGTCCTGCTCTCTCACTCTGTACCTTACTTCCTTGAGACAAAGTCACTCACTATTGCTATTTTTAGCTAGAATGGTTGGCCAACAAGTCCCAGCAATTCTCCTGTCTCCACTCCTTCCCCCGAACCCCAGCACTAGGGCTGTGCATGGCCGGTTGGCTTTTACATGGTAAATGAGAATTCAAACTCAGGTCCTCATGCTTTCGCAGAAAGTGTTTTTACCAACTGAGCCACTTCCTGGTCCTAAGAAGTACTGTCAAAGCAAGTCACTTCATAGCCCAGGCCCTGAACTCACAATCCTCCTGCCTCACTCAGGAGCTCAAGTAGCTGGAATTGCAGGTTTGTAATGGTAGACCTAGCCTTACTCAGCTTCTGAATTCAATGTGGATCTAATGTCCTTATTTTGGTGAAGCACGTCCTAATAACCAAAAAAGACAAGTTTATCTCAAATAGAACAAAATGCAGTTTATTAATGCTGTAAGTTCTTTTTTTTTCATGCCACGAATTAAAAGCAAAACTTGTTGTATAGTCTTCTGTTGCTGGGCATGGTGATTCATGCCTATGATTCCAGCACTTGCAAAACTCAGGGCAGTTTGCACAAATTGAAAAGCAACCTGGGCTATACAGCAAGGTTATATCTAATGTGAGAAAATAGATTTTTTAAAAAATTACTTTTCCATTATAAAATACAATGAACAGCTAACAAATTTTTCATACTAACCAATTCACTTAATTTATTTTCAGATTTATTGGCCGGGGGGGGGGGGGGGGGGGGAGTTGGGATTTTGTTGTTGCTTGTTGTTTTTTAGATGTATGGGTATTTTGCCTACATGAATGTCTGGGTATCTTGTGCATGCCTGGTGCCAGAAGAGAGGGTTGGAGCCCCTGAAACTGGAGCCAGAGATGATTATGAACCACCATATGGGTGGTGGAAATTGAACCTTGGTCCTCTAAAAGAGCAGCCAGTGCTCTTAACTGCTGAGCCATCTCTGCAATATCAGCTAATTCATTTTTTAAAAGAGAGAATTACTTTAATTGTTGCTTTTTGAGCCCTGGTCTCCTTGTAGCACAACATGGTTCTGAACTTCTGGTCTGGCCTCCACCTTGTGAGTGTTGAGATCACAGGCATGTGCAACGCAGGAGCTCATGCTTGGCAAGGACTGTCCCATCTGACCTACATCCTAGCCCTGGTTGTCACTCTCATAATTAATAGATTATTATGTGTATGCACACAGAACTGTAAAGCATGTGTACTATGTGTATTATGCACTTACTACTTACTCCATGAGGGCATCCCCTCCAAAAAAGGAGCCAGAGCATTTGTTTTCCTCAGGTATCAACTACAGGTGCACTTGCAAACTCTTAATTATGTGAATTCCCAGAAGATGGAATTTTTCTTAGAGAACATTCTGAGAATTGTAAGTAGAATTTCCAATTGGCTTTTAGACACCACCAACTTTAACACAGATGTGTGACATGATGGTCTACAAATATGCAAATATAAAATTTTATCGAGACAAAGCTTTAAAAACAACTCTCATGAGGCACAAAAATGAGCATTTCAGCATCCACAGGGCAACTTGGTTTTGCTGTTTTGTTCTCATATAACCCTCCAGAGTCCCTGTGAAGTGATGGTTTATTGCATATTATGGGCGAAATTATTTGTTCTAGAACTGTGTTAACAGTACCCAAATGTGGCTGAGCACTTAAAATGCAGTTAGCCTGAACTGAGATGGGCTGTACTTAAAAAATATACCACAAAAAATAAATTTATACCACGAAATTTGAAGACAAAAAGAAAAATTAAAGTTGAAGTAAGGAAAAATTTTTTATTCAATTAAAATACATCACAAAGATTTGTTTCATCTACTTGTACTATTCAAATGTGAGCCCTAGAAACTAAAAATTACCTATCTGGCTGATACTGATTCTACTAGACAACACTGTCAAGAGATCTGAGACATATATTTTGAAACTCTCTACACTACTAATAGGCCCTCTCTGATTGTCAGTTCTGAACATCAGAGAAGTGGGATTTTTTTAAATGATATATTATCAGGAAAAAAAGGTTTATCAGTTATTAAAAGGAGGAGCTACTTCAAATATTCATTTAGCTTATAAAGTGTAGTTTAACAGTATGAAAGAATAAAAAGAAAAGTACAAATTTTTCTAAATGAAAAGAATTCCCTCAACTAAGCATGGATTTGTATATCCTAAAACACTCCAGCTCCCACATGCCTGTCACTGGGTGGCTAGCTCATTCTACTGATTGTAACTGACACATAAACCATATTCCTACTTTACTTAGTATATCAATTAGATATTTTGAAATGTATATATACACCAAATTATGAGCATTAATTATCTCTAGATGGAAGGACAGAGTTTCTCCTTTTACTCTATGCTCTACTTTAGACTTTTTTTTTTCTACAGCAATAATTTTTCCTATTTTAAAAGCTATTAGTTGGTGTAGGAGGTGCTGAAAAGATGGCTCAGCAGCTAAGAGCATACATTGCTCTTGCAGAAGGCCCAAGTTCAGTTCCCAGCAACAACACTACGAAGCTCACAACCCCTTGTAACTATAGCTCTAGGAGATCTGACACCTTCTTCTGGCCTCGGTGAACAAATACATTCACGTGCACATATGATCTCCTCCCCCAACATACACCCATAATTACAAACAGAAATAAAATTTTCAAAGAGCTTTTTTTTTCCCCTGAGACGGAGTTTCATTCACTATGTAGACTAGGTTGACATGGAACCCTTAGAGATTCACCTGTCTCAGCCTCTTGAGTGATGAGACCACATCTGGCCTTTTAAAAGCTATTAATATGCTGGGTGATGGTGGTGGCAGCAGCTCACGTCTTTAATCCCAGCGCTGGGAAGGAAGCCAAAGGCAGGTGGATTTATGAGTTTGAGGCCAGCCTGGTCTACAGGGTGAGTTACAGGACAGCCAGGGCTACAGTAAGTAGGGTTTCAAGAGAAACTATGTCTTGAAAAAACCAAAACAGCAACAACAATAATAATTCTAATAATCTATTTTTTATATGTGTGGTATAATATGTAATGTCAAACTACACTTCAGATCTTCAGCTGAAAAAGATGTAGAGAATTAGAGGGAAGTCTTTATGTACAGCAGGACTTGTCTGGCTTAATAAGATAGCAAGTCCATAAAAATACAGACCACGCAGACCCAGAAGAGGTGCAGGCCCAGAGGAGATAAGAGAGGATTAGCATGCAGTCCTTTGTAAAACCCTGTCTTGCCTTTTGCAAAAGAATATAAAACATGGCTTTTCCCCGGTGACACAACTCTTTGCTAGACATTTGGAACACAGAACTGGGGAAAAGAACTACAAGTCAAATTCTGCTTACATGTGTTTCATTTAAAAATACATAAGATAAAATGAAAGAATCCAAAAGTTCAGCTCCCTAAATTAGGCATTACTGTATTTATAGACTATTTCTGTGCTGCTGCTGGTGTGGTTTACAGATTCACAGATGCTAGCATTCTACAAGCTTCATTTGTATGGAACAGAGCATAAGAGGAGCAACTTAAATGTGTTCTTACACGGGGCGGATCAGGAAAGGTTATCAGATGACAGGCTTCTCCTCTCTCCCTCCCATCACTCAACACACTAATGTCCCTGTGCAATCTGAAAACCAACAAGCTCTCTTAACTCCAAGATGAATAGTTCACTTATAATCCAGGAGTTTTCTTGAAATATTTCGTTGTAGAGTTACTACTGTGGTTACCACTGTCCCCAAAAGGTAGAGATTTAAAAAAAAAAAAAAAAAGGGTAACATTAGCAAAACCCTTTCTGCTGTCTCACCAGTAGCTTAAGTATTCCCTCACACAAACTCCCACAATCCCACCTATTGCCTATCCAAATAAAGTCCCACGTTCTGCCCCACACCTGTGAGGAGGGCAGATTATTCTTAAAGATTTATTTATTTACTTATTATTTATACAGTGCTCTGCCTGCATGTACACCTTTAAGCCAGAAGAGGGCATCAGATCACATAGATGGTTGTGAGTCACCATGTGGGTGCTGGGAACCCAACCCAGGGCCTCTGGAAGAGCAGCCAGTGCTCTTAACCTCTGAGCCATCTCTCCAGCCTGAGGAGGGCAGATTTTCATCCTTTCAGATGCCCACTGTTACACCATTTAAGAGTTGTATCATTGCTCTTCCCTTGTTAGAAAGCAACCAAATCTACTTTGATATATATTAAAGCAGAAGCCCTGACTTTAAACAATGAAAAAGTGCTACAGCCAACCAGATGTGGATAAAAATGTAAATAAATATACTGGAAAACTACAAAGTATCATTTGTTTCCAAATATACTCATAGCATGTTTTATACTACACTATATGATACTGACTGTTCTCCCAGCGTTAGCTCATTAAAAACCCTCTCAGCCCCTAAGTGGCTGCCACAGAAGTATCAGGACACAGAAAACCACTTTCCCAAGGCTTATAAATGGCAGATGTGAGAATCAACTCCAGGCAATATGGGCCCAAAATTCATCCATCTTGTAACCTACACACTATGCTTTCAGAGGACTCAGAGAGTAGTGTGTCCACCAGAGCCCAAGTAAGCGTTTAGTAACAACCTGCTAAGCAAAGGAGAGGGGGGAATGGCAAGAACAGAAACTAAAACAGAGATGGGCAGCCGGGCGTGGTGGCGCACACCTGTAATCCCAGCACTCGGGAGGCAGTGGCAGGTGCATCTCTGTGGGCTCCAGGCCAGCCTGGGCTACAAAATGAATCCAGGACAACCAGGGTTCTTGGTATACAGAGAAACTCTGTCTCAAAAAAACAAAAACAAACAACAACAAAAAACCCAAACAAACAAACAAAAAGCACTAAAATAGCTATCACCCATAATTGTACCACATCACTGTAACTGTTCCCAGATAGCTCCTGTCAGTGTTTTCTTCTGGTACACAAATGGGGTTTCTTTTCTTCAACTAACGCTTAGCACATGTGATTTTCTAGAAAGCTAAAAGCTTTAAGATACTAGTCTCAGCATTTTAGAGTAACAGTTGAACTGATTTATATTTGAAGTCTTTGTTTCTCTGAGTGATATATATGTTAATTTCATTCACAACCCCCATAACATAAGTGTGAACATTGCCACCATCTTACAAATGAGGCTGAGGCACTGTTAGGAAACTAAGTTAAAACCATGCTGTTAGCAAATAGCTAAACCATGGGTTCAAATCCAGACGGTGTGACTTCTGAAATTAGAATCCTTTATTCCTCCTAGAGGGTTGATTTATGAGCTACTTGAAAGATAGTATTTGTGTTTATACAGAGCCTAACGTGAGGGAGTTACCACGCAGATTTATTTTATTTTGACCTAAGTCTGACTTGGACAACTAAAGTTTTTAGTATCTTATATTTTCTCAAACAAGCTAATTAAATCTTCAAGTATCTTACGAGATCCCTTCATCCAGCAAGCCTTTATCTAAGGGCTAGGGACTGAGTTAACAGTCTGCACTTCACATAGAGAGTTCATTCCAGTCAGCACGGAAGCATGCTTAGGTTTCTCACAACTAATAAATCCAACAAAGTGGGATATAAAAATGAGTAACAGCTCTGCCAAGCATTCAGTAGTAGAACTAAGGCTGCAGCCCTGTGATTACCTGCCCCTGTCCTACAAAGCGCTTAAATCTCTCGTTTTCTTATAGTTCCTGAAGAGTGACAGACACCTAAATAATTACTGGATAGGTATGTATTGCCCTGCTTCAGGCGATGCCTCCTTTTAACCACTATCAATGCGTGCCTACCTATTTTTACTAGAAAGTGAGAGATGTTTTACTAAAACCTCAGTTTACTAGGCTGCATGTTTGAATTACTTTTACATTTATAAATTTGTATTTTATATTTGACTTTAATAACCAAATGATAAATGTGTCTAAGACCATCTGTAAAAGAAGTTGAAATTTTTTAAATAAATAAGCATATCCAGATTGTTAATATTATGAAGTATTAATATTATTAATTATTATTTAATGTTAAATATTTAATAACTAAATAATACTAAAGCTGATCCAGATATTGGATGTTGGATATTAAAGCATACACTCTAATAAATAAGCATATCCAGAAGATGATTGATATTTATGTGGAAATATTTATTGTATCTTGTCTTATGTCAAATCTTATTGTGAAAAGGTGACAGGCTAGGTGTGGTGGCGCACACCTTTAATCCCAAGCCCTGCCCAAGGCAGAGGCAAGCGGATCGCTGTGAGTTCGAGGCCAGCCTGGTCTACAAAGGGACTCTAGGACAGCCAAGGCTACACAAAGAAACCTTGTCTCAAAACAAAAAACAAAGAAAAAGAAAAGAAAAGAAAAAGACAAAAGGAAAGGTGACAGAGATCCAAAAGTTACAGTCAAGTGCAGGGCTGGAGAGTTGGCCCAGAAATCAAGAGAGCATGCTGCTCTTCCAGAGAACTCAGGTTTGATTCCCAGAGCCTGCATGGCAATTCACAACTGTCTGTATCTCCTGTTCCAGAGAATCCGACATCCTCTTCTAGCCTCCTCCAGCACCAAGCACACATGAGGGTCACCAAGATAAATGCAAGCAAGATGCTCATACACATGAAAACATAAAACAAAAATCAAATGCAACAGAAACACTCCTAGCCAACAGAGCACTATGAGTCTTAACTGGAAGCCTCTGAACATGGGTACAGTTATCAAACCAAAGACCTTATAACAGAAATGAGAAATGAGGGAAGGCCCTAAAAAGCTGAAGTCAAAACAGCCAGCTTTAGGCTGACTGATAATTACTAGTGTGTACATGAAACCTTGGTATATTTCTGAACTGAGAAATGTTTACGCCAACATTTAAATGGAGCTTGAGTTCATCCTTTCTTTGTCTCTTTCCTCCCCAACCCCCTTCTTAAGATAGAGCCTCACTGTGTAGCCCTGGCTGACCTAGAACTCACTATGTAAACCAGAATGGCCTCAAACTCACAGTTGCCCACCTGTTTCTGTCTCCTGAGAACTGTTTCCTCTGTGCCTTTCTCTACCAAGCTCTAGCAGTACTTAACGTCTATATGATTATCTGCTATTTCCCTCCTACTGCTCTTCTCTTTGTAAATCTATAGTCTATCTTATCCTAGGTTGTAAACTACAGAGGGAGGGGGAGCAATGTTCACCCAGGCACACCTAAGTATCTTGAAGATATTAAGCACTGAATAAATATTTACTAATGATGGATATGGCACTCATCCTATAACTATATGCAGACAAATGGCCCCTCCTCACCTCTCCGACTGGAACAATCCATTGGTAAGTCTTTGAGTCTCTTCTCTTCTTTAGCTACACGTATCTCAGGTGAGCTAATGTCTACACTGAGAATTCAAAGTATGCCTGGCCTGGAACAGTCTACTGAGAACTCTAGCTTGGTAAATTAAATTCAACTGCTTAACTTCCCTCTCTGATGGGATGTCTACTAAGCGTTCCAAGCACTTACCAGTGTGTGGCAATGCATGCCTTTTATCCCAGGACTCAGAAGGCAGACACAGGCAGATCTTTAGGAGTAGGAAGCCAGCCTGGTCTACACAGGAGTTCCAGGCAGCCAAGGGTACATGATAAGACCTTGTTTGAAAACAACAAAGACAACGACGACGACGACAACAACAACAACCAACAAAACCCTTAATAATCTGCAACAGAATTTCTGGGCTCTCCATGGAAAGCTCCTTTGTTCTGCTCTGCACCATATTCAATTCTATCCTTCTAGGTGCCTAAGAAAAAAAATCTTGAGTTATTCCTGGCCCCCCTCCCCCTTTTCACACTCTTTATCCAAAATCATCAGCAAACCTTTTGCACCCCACACACCAGGTTAGAAGAGAATCACTATGAACACATGCAGGTTTTTATATACAGGAATAAAAACAGACACATGAGATATTATGTGTATTTCCTACCTCTGCCTAGAAGCATTACAGGCACAGCAATGAGTGTAGGTACCATTCTGATCTCAACTTCAAAATACCATTCTCCAATAAAGAGAACTAGGGCTCACTGAACAGCTAACTGACTCTAGGGCTAGAGAAGAATAAACAAGATGAGAATGGGTATCATACACTCACACATGATAGGGACATCAACGAATACAGAGGTCAAGCTAAAAGAGCTCCCAATGGCCAAGCCGGAGTAATTTGGAATAATGCTGTCATTACATCGTAACTGTAAGGATAAAATACTCATGAGCTTAAGCTAATATGCACGATTGGAGACAGATGGACAAACCTCCTTACAAAATCCAAGTTAATAAATGTTCAAACAATGATAGGCTGGCGAGATCTCTGGCTGTTCCTCCAGAGGGCCCAGGTTTAATTCCTAGCACCCACATAACTGTCTGTACTCCAATCCCAGGGATCCAATACCCTCTTCTGGCCTCTGCAGACACCAAGCAAGTTCATGATGCACAGACATATACATACAGACAAAATACCTACACACATAAAATAAACAAAAGTATTTAATAATAAATGAATTTGGAAAAAATCAGAGAAACACAAAAGTATCTTCAAAACACAACAGTAACTATTACAAGCAAGATCTACTGATGGATGAATCTTAGAATTCATGGGCAGAAATGAGATAGTGGCAAGTTTCCAGTCTAATGGTGAAGCCTAAACATGATGGCACACACCGTGAATCCCAACGACTGGGAGGCAGAAGCAGAGCTCTGTGAGTTTGAGGCTAGCCTACAAAGTGAGTGCCAGGCCTCCCAGGGAGCTAGTGAGTTTCTGTCATAAACTAATTGATTAATTACCTAAATATGTTAGAGGGTATCAAATTCAGGGCCAGCTGCCTCATCAGGTAAAAGCACTTGACTTCAGCTGAATGCCAGGATCCGGCCTGGTGGGAGGAGAGAAGCAACTCTCAAAAGTTGACCTCTAGGGCTGGAGAGAGAGCTCAGTGGTTTAGAGCACTCGCAGAGAACCCATGTTCAATTCCCAGTGGCCACACGGTGGCTCACAACAACTCCAGTTCCCGGTGCCTTCTTCTAGCCAGACATGTACATGGTACATAATACATGTATGTAGGAAAAACACACATATAAAATAAATCTAAAAAAAGAAAAATAAAACGTTTTCCTCTGACTTCCACATGCATGCTGTGGCATATGTCATTGCATACACACACAAAATCAATTAAAATGTAATAAAATATAAAAAGAAAAAACACAAAGCAATCCTAAATTATAAAAAATCTTTTCAAATGCCTGACAAGTGCTTTCTGTGTGTATGTGTGTATGCAGGTGCGCCAGGTTGTCTTCCTCCAGTGCTTCTCCACTTACTTTTTTTAAATGATAATAAACTATGATTTCATACAGAAGACAGTAAAAGCAGAGGCTATGAAAGGAGTAACTGAAGAGTTAAACACTGAAACTAAATCCACTGCTATGTAAAATACATTATCAAGACAAGACAAGCAATACTCTAAGGGAAAAAACATTAATAAGACATAGCTTCTGAGAAAGAACTTTTATCCAAAGTAGACAAGAAAAACTTAGAAAATAGAAAAGGAGTAATCCAATTGAAAAACCAGGAAAAATAATCTGCTCAGACAACTCTTCAAAGGTGACATCTTGTTTTTTTCAAAGTCTCTCACTGAACCTGGAGTTCATCAGCTGAGGTAACTGACTGTCTCACCAATGAGCTCCAGGAATCTGTCTGCCTTTGCCCCACCCCCGCCCCTGGCCCCACTCTCTCTCTCTCTGCTGAGGTTACAGAGCTGCATGCACACCTCATATGCCTGCCTTTTATTTTTATGTGCGTTCTAGAGATTCAAACTCAGGTCCTCACACTTACACAAGCATTTTTACCAACTGTGCCACCTCCTTAGGCCCCTGACCTGTATTCTTTAATAGTACCGAGGTCACAAAAGACCAAGAAGCTGCCACACAACCAAAGACATAGAGAACTGACAGCAACACAAGAGAGGAATGTTGTAAACAGAATGCAAAAAAGAAAACGAAGTTGAGGCGCCACACCAACGTCAACAGCTTGATAAGCTACTCCAATGCTTAGGGTGTTAACTTTACAGGAAATGTGGTGATAACTACTCATTAGTGGTTCATAATGGGAACAGTTTTGTGCACAGTCTAGAGATATTTCTGACTGAGACAAGTTGAAAAGATGATACTAACATCTATTGGAAAGAAATCAGAGATGTGCCAGGCGGTGGTGTCTGTCGTACAACTTTAATCCCAGCACTCGGGAGGCAGAGGTAGGCAGACCTCTGACAAGGCCAGACTGGTCTACAGAGCATGCAGGAGAGCCAGCTCTACACGGAGAAACCCTGTCTCAAAAAAAAAAAAAAAAAAGAAAAAGAAAAGAAAAGAAAGAAAAGAAAAGAAAGAAAGAAAGAAATCTGAGATGCTACTTAACTCCTAAATATACAAGGCAACACACACAACAAAGAATTATCCAGTTCAAAATATCAGTAGTGCTAAGGTTGGCAAATACTGATATAAAGGAACTCTGGGATTTGTGCAACTCCTCCAGGGTTCTAAAATTTTCTAAAAATAAAAAGTTAAGAAAAAAGTCCAGTTCTAATCACTTTTCATTAATTCCCTGGCTGGTACAAGACACTACAATCTCTTAATTAGATTCTTTTTTTAGCAGTGCTAGAGCCCAAACCCAGGGCCCTGAATATGCTAGGCAAACATGATACTATTGAGCTATACACCAAGTCCCAGCTTAACTAAAATTTGTGTTTGTTTTTGAGGCAGGGTCTCACTATGTAGCCCTGACTGGCCTGGAACTAACCAGGCTGGAGTGGAGCTCACAGAAATCCCCCTGCCTCTATCTTACAAGTGTACTGGGATTAAATGTGTGTACCACCACACCAAGTTCATTAAGTACAATTTTTAAGAAACCCCCTAGGTGGTCTTGCTTCTAGTCTCTCTTCCTTAGATGACTATCACTGTAGTAGTCAAACCAAACCCCCCGAGGTAAAACCTACTCTCAAGCAGGTGAGTTGGCTCAGTTGGGGAAAGGGTGTTTGTCACCAAGACTGACAAGCCAAGTTCGGTCCCTAAGACCCACACGGCAGGAGAGAACCAACTCTCATATGTATACCATGTATCACACACAATACAAACACAATTAATTAATTAGATGATTAATTAAATATTTAAATGTGCTTTCAAACCAGGCATGATAGTGCATGCCTTTAGTTCCAGCAGCCAGGGGGTTGAGGAAGGAGAATCCCTATGAGCTCAAAGACAGCTGACACCACCTATCAATACCTTTTCTCAAGAAAAAAAAGTAAAAGCCGGCTCTCTCTGGCATCCCTGTATCCCTCTTTCTTGCTTTATTTCTCTCCAGCACAACTTCTAATAAAACAGCTTCTGTCTAGTTCACTATTATGCCCTTCGTATCTAGGGCAGTACCTGGGACACACTTAACGCTCCTCACATGTGTTACAATGATATACCTCAGAAATTCCAAATTAAATACCTCAATGTTTTTCTTCTACTTTCTATGCACTGTTACATTGTCAATATTACCCCTTTACTTCAGGAGAATATGGTTTGGGGATAACCAGGGGGCTTTGAATACCAGTACCACTGCTTGACAGTTTGCGTTGGATGAGTTATTAAACCTTTTTAATCCTCACTTTCTTCATCTAAGGGATGGACAAAGGCAAGCATATAAGGATCATAAGACACAGTGGAGTTAGACTTAGGATTATAGTACTAAAGTGTACAGCAAGCCAGGTGCAGTGGTGCAAGCCTTTAATCCCAGCACTCAGAGAAGCAGAGGAAGGCGGACAGCTGTGAGTTCAAGGCCAGGCTGGTCTATTAAGCGAGTCCAGGCTACACAGAGAAACCCTGTTTCAAACACACAAACAAAAGTTTACAGCAGATAGCTGGCACTCTTAACACCTCATCACTAGCTCTTCAGCTTTACGCTTACTCCATGCTTTCTGAGGTGGGGTTTATAGTGGTACCTATACCCTTTCGTGCCCTTCAGTTTTCTCCAATCGGACACTCCCTCCAGGTTATCTGCTTATGATCCGTCATGGACTCCAAGATTCTTTTTTTCTTTTTTTTTTTTTCCAACTTTTAGAGACTTTATTTTCCTTCCATTTCTCCCTTTGCTCAGGTGTCTGCAGAGCAGCTCAGGACCATTCAGTGGTGGCTCCAACCCACTCAGTGGCCTGCGCAGTGGGAGCTGCAGTCCTCAGTAGGGAACTGCCAGATGGGCACGGAGGGCACCTGCACACCCTCAGACCAGTCTGCTACATCTGGCTGAGCAGTGGTGAACTCAGGAGCTGGCGCTAATCCATTCACCCTGGAATTCCTCCTTGGTCACGGCCTTCTCAGCAGCAGCCTGCTCCTCCTTCTCAATCTCCTCTGGGTCTCTGTAGAAGTAAAGATCAGGCATCACCTCCCACGGGTGCTCACGGGAGACAGTGCCACACATGCGGAGTACTTCCCGGGCCAGCATCCACCACATCAGACCCACTGAGTGAGCTCCCTTGTTGTTGCATGTGATGGCAATGTCAACACAGCACAGAGGAGAATCCGTGTTGCACAGAGCGATGGTGGGCAGGTTGACATAAGAGGCCTCTGTGAGGGGCTGGTGGTCAGCCCTAGGGTCAGTCACCACTAGAAGCTGTGGCTCCCTGAAGGCTGCTTGGATCTGGTTGGTGAAGGTCCCAGGTGTGAAGTGGCCAGCAACAGGAGTGGCTCCAGTGGCAGCAGCGAACTTTAGCACGGCTCGCTGGCCAGTGTTCCTGGAGGAGATGACGCTGACGTCAGCAGGGTTCTCAATGGCAACAATAGCACGAGCTGCAAGCAGCAGCTTCTCCCAGGTCCTCTTCAGATTTATGATGTAGATACCATCACTCTTCCTTTTGTAGATGGACTGCTCCGTCTGAAAGTCAAGGTTGGTGCCACCTAAGTGGGTTCCCGTGGCAAGGAATTTGAGGACATCCTCCTCCTTCATCTGCAGGACATCAAGGGCTCTGGACATTGTGTAAGTTTCCCTTTTAAGTTACGACGGGAATCAGGAAGAACACCGTATGGACCCGTCCCTGGGCAGCGTGGAAAGGCAACTCCACGATTCTTCGTAATTCTGGGTATCCGTAATTCCCTAACTACCCTCCGTTATCTCTACCAAACAGCTATCTATAAAGCAGCTGGCAATGACCAGGGCTCTGAAACTTACCAGGAAGGTCTGAACTCTCACTATACATCTTACAAACAAGGAGTATCATGGTAAGAAAAGGGTCCCGTGAATACTGAATAGATTTTCCAAATATAATTAATCTCAATACAACTGAGAAAAATCAAACAGCATGTCAATAAACTTAAACCCAGCTTCAAACAGCTTCTCACTGTTCTTCCGTTTCCTGGACATTTCCTGCCTCTCTGCTCTCCAGCATCTCCTGTAAGTCACTCCAAACTCACATACTCTGTTCAAGCGCTGGTCTACCAACTCCCTTTCATTCTTCGTGGCTAATTGAAATCACATTAAGACATGCTATCAAGTCTTTCCCTTCCCTCTCCCTATCAGGTTCAAACTTACTTACTCTGCCACCCATCAATCTTTACCTCTTCTTCTACTCAGTGAAAAGTAATATTTCCCGTTTGTGATGGCTACTCTTAGTTGTCAACTTGACTACATCTGGAATCAACTAAAACCCAAACAGGCTGAGCAAGCCATGAGGAGCAAGCCAGTAAGCATCACCCCTCCACGGCCTCTGCATCAGCTCCTGCCTCCAGGTTCTGCCATATTTGAGTTCCTGCCCCAACTTCCTTCACTGATAAACAGTGATATGGAAGTGTAAGCCAAATAAACCTTTTCCTTCCCAAGCTGCTTTTGGTCTTTGTGTTTATCACATCTTAACTAAAAGACCCAAGGCCACAATCTCTACCTGTGCCCAGGATGTTCATGTTCACATCTGTGCTTCCTTCCTCTCTCCCCTCATTCCTTCCTCCCCTTTCTTCCTTTATCCTCTCCTCTCCTCCCTTCCACTCTTGTCACTCTTCATTGATTCCTTCCAGCTCCACATAAGCATGCCTAAGACACCCTCAATTTCTAAAAATCATTTTAAGGCAAACTGCTTTAAATCTTCAGTATGTAGCTTCCTTACCATTTCTTTCCTAGTCCTTGGTTAAAAACACAGTACTTGCATGAGAATGGGGATAAACACTATGTAGCAATCCAAGCCAGGCGGAGGTAGGAAGATTCAGCAGTTCAAGGTCAGCTTTGGCAACATAGTTAACGTTTAAAAGCCAGCCTGGGCTCCCTGAGATCCTAGTAAAGAAAAGCCAAAAAGAAAAACATTGTATCCTTCTCAATCCAGTAAACTCTTAGCTGGCCTGAACTCTTCAACCTCCCCAGTGTATTACAATTTAGCTAAGTGCTCTAAACTACTTTCAGACAACATAATCTCCAAGTCTCAGAGACTTCATTCAAACCTTATCTTACTTGCCCTTTTTTTGACCACTCCTAGTCCTTGAGATATTCTCCTGCCTCAGCTTCCTGATGAACGCTCTCAGCCTCTCCAGATTTTTCTTTGTTTTGTTTTTGTTTTTTCATCCTTGGTCTACCTGGCATAGATGGTTGACTTTCCTCCTTAGCTATTGGCCTTATCTACTCAGAAGTTCCCAACACAAAAATGGGAATCATCCTTAATTTTCAGTCTTCATCTACTTATTTATTTACTCCTTCGCTTGCCCTTTTATTGTGGAGAGAAACAAGGTGTCATGGTGTCCATTTGGAGGTTAGAAGTTAATTTGTAGGAGTGGGTCCTCTCCTGCCATGTACATCTCAGGGATGAAAGTGGGTTGTCAGGGTTGGCAGCAAGTACCTTTACCCACTAAACCATCTCACAGACCCAGTCTTTTTCTATTTTATAACCTATTTGTCCAATGTACTGATAATACTTCCTAAATCTCTCTTACACCCACTCCTCCTCCTCTACACTCCATGTCAGTTCTCACCAGGAATAGTTTTTTCACTAGTCTTGCTTCTAATTGTGCCCCTCTAAAATGCAGCTTTCATTTTTCTGTCAAAATGATGGGTCTAAGCCAGCTCTGACTGTGTTGTAGGATGGGGGTGGGGGCTATTTTGGTTTTGTTTGCTTATTTATGAGTACAGATGTTTTGCCTGCAATGCTCTCTAACACCAGAAGAGGGTGTTAGATCCCCTAAAACTAGAGCCACAGATGCTTGTGAGCCACCCTGTAGGTGCCTAGAATCGAACCCAGGTCCTTTAAAGACTCCTCTCTTCCAGCTTTGTTTTTGTTTTTCAACTACAACTTCACAGCCTTCAAGGTGAAGGCTTAAAATTCCTAAGCTTGGTTTACCATCGGTGGTTTTTATTCCACTTACCTCTGTTCTAAAGCTGTGCTGTGGATGTTATAGAAAGGGAGTGTGTATGTGACTATAGCTAGCCTTAATTGAAAAGTGCTAAAGTGTAAAAATACCACCAGATTCTGAAGACTTTGTATGAAAAAGAAAATGTTAAATATGTTAGTATACTGCTTTATGTTTATCTCCATTTTTACTTTTTAAAACACAGCTACTTGAAATTTCAAAACATATATATAGCTGGGCATGGTGGTGCATGCCTTTAATCCCAGCAGAGGCAGGTGGATCACTGTGAGTTCGAGGCCAGCCAGGTCTACAAAGTGAGTCCAGGACAGCCAAAGCTACACAGAGAAACTCTGTCTCAAAAAACAAAAACAAAAACAATAAATTATATATATATATATATATATATATATATATATATATATATATACATACATACATACATACATACACGGCTTATGTTTACTTTCTTTTAACACAATAGCTCTAGGATGAATATGTTTCCTCTTTCTGAACTTAGTTGATTCATATATTGTTCAAGATTAACTTGAATAATTCACTACAATTCCAGAACATCCCCCACAACCAAGAATCCAAGTCTGAGTCAACAAGCCTTCCTCTGTACTTTCATTCACAGGCACCTGTGCACACACCTGCCGTGCATCACATCCTATTCTATAAAGTACAAGCTCCTGGCAAAAAGAGTGTTACTCTATATTCAGGCCCTACCACCATGCCCGACAGTTTAAGACAGTCAAATACTTGTCTTTTGTCAAACAGATGTAAATTTGGTCTGAAAGTTACTAGAATACTTGAATTCTCCAAGGAAAACCAGCCAGCAGGGAGGAAGCCTGTACCAGAAGTTCTAATAAGGAAAAGACTGGGGCCATAGGAATCACAGTAAAAGACAAACAAAAAGAAAAGTCACAGCCACACTTGCCTCTTACAGTGAAAACTGGGGATTTGCAAAAGTGATATGGAGCCTCAGACTCACACTTGCTGTGCCAGGGGCCACAGTATGGTTCCTAAACTGCTTTAACAACCCATCCAACAAAAGAGTATGATTTGGCAGGTCACAACACAAACAGCTAGAGCCCAGCACCTGTTCGCCTTAAACAGCACATCGTTATGGTTCAAAACAACAACAAATCTCTCTCCTGAAGCAAATGCTAATCTCATGATGCTTCACCATGGAGCAATTCGGAAGAGTTATTATATGAAATGTGCCAAAGCCTGAATTTATGGCTGATGCTTATTTGGCAAATATGGTTGGCACTGTTAGCTGTTAAAACGCATGTATGCAAATAAGCAAATAAAAGTTTTTAAGCTCTCATATTTAAATATTTACATTACCATAAATGTACAAAGATAAATGTTTATATGCACACACATATAATGCATTTCAGGAACACACTTTTTAATGTGACTGTCAGAAAACAGTTATGAAGTGGCATTATTTCTTTATGAGCCTCAGGACAGACTCTTAAAAATGAACTCTGACAGAATGTTAATGGGGGTACAAACACTACTGTAGAAGTTTCTCCGCACTATTACTAGACAAAAATGAATAGTCAGTACCCTACCCACTCAAACAAGCTTATCTTTCCCTCTCACCAAATCGCTTCTTACAACACTGGAAACCAGCCAAACATAAATGTCATTCCCTAAATAGAGGGGGAGAGACGAGGACCACAAATAAGAAAGCTTTGAAGAAAATAATCTGACATTTCCCGCACACAACATAGTCATGTTACTCTCTCCAAAATAGAGACATGATGAAATATTTGCTCTTCTTCCCCTCTGACTCCATGGGAAGGGGATGTTTGTTTTTTCACATAGTTTGTAAGTGGCCATTGCCAAAACTCACTCCCAGTGGTATGCACTCTGCTTCCATTGTTAACTGTTAATCTCTGTGATAAGGCTATTAACTCCTATCTCAGAAGCCAAGAAAATGTACCTCACCTGCAATTATAGTTTACTGGAAAAGTCACCAAAGAAGTACCAGGGCCTTTGGAAAGTAATTAGGGTAGTCAGTGAATTGAAAGATCCAAAATGCTCTGAGATTACAAAAGAAGCCATCCTGGAGTGAGTATCCAAGATTGCTCACGGAAAGTTTTACCCTTGTGGATAATTCAAGTTTGGGCATTTCCCCCCCACTTTGCAGATAGCAATATGTGTTCTCTTGACTGCACACTTCATTTACCAGGGTAGGTAGAGGGGACATACTGTGAACAACAACAAAAATTCAACAGATACGCAGCCAAACAGTAGACTCGAAGCAATTCCAATTCAGGTGAAAAAGCTGCTCATGTACATCATCCAATGACCTAAAAATAGTCCTTTATGTAAGTCACCAAGTATTTAATTGAAAGTGTAACCTTACCACATTCAACAGAGGCAAAGAAAACTGTTCTGGGTTTTCTATAGTAAGGTCAATAAAAATGAAGTCAGTTTTCCTCTAACTCATCTCTATCCTTTAACGCTAGCCTTCCTATAACTCCATTCCACAGCTCTGATTCCTAAATTTGGGTCCTTTAAAAAGCGGACTGCATAAACAAGATTTGGGGGAGCGGCGTTGGGGGAATTACTCTTTGATATCGCTCTCAGCAGTCGTTCATGTGCCCCAAGAATGAAATCAAGCTCTCCAACGGATGGTGCATAAGAGGGGGGGAGGCAACGAAAAAGGGACCCAGTTCAGATGGCAAATCCTCTTTGAAGGAGGAAAAGAAATTCCCAAGAACCCTAAGTCAAAGGGCATATGGAAAAG
Source organism: Acomys minous (assembly GCF_964271855.1). Taxonomy (NCBI): domain Eukaryota; kingdom Metazoa; phylum Chordata; class Mammalia; order Rodentia; family Muridae; genus Acomys; species Acomys minous. The sequence continues at coordinate 115,694,538 of NC_140494.1, forward strand.
GGAAAGGGAAAAAAAAAAACCTGTCTAACCCAACCTCTCAAAATTCCAAACCCCTAATGCAACCTAGTAAGCCCGCGCGCGTTAGAGGCTCACCAGCCGGAGCGTGGAGTAGGCACAGAGCCACGGGTTCCGTCCTGAACGCTGCTGCAAGGCTGAGCGCCCGATCCTCCGGGGTCTGGGAGCGGGAGGACAGTACAGACTTGGCCGAAGCCCTTCCTGCCCCGGCCTCCCGCGTCCAGCTCCTCTAAGGCTTCACTTTCCCCGGGAGCCTCGCAGCCCAGCCCCGGGAAGTCCCCAGTCGCCAGGTTCCAACTTTCCCTCCTCTGGGGGGCGCCGCGCTACCGGGACCATCACAGCCAGGGTAGCGAGGCCTGGGCCGGCGGCGGGGGGCACGAGAGGGCTCGCGGCGCCCGCGGGGCGCGTGGGTGGCCGGGTCGCTGCAGCCTGCGCCGGGCAGGACGACCAGGCTGCAGAGCCCCTGCGGCGCCGCCCAGTCCAGACTCCCCTCGGTCCGTGTCCTCACCTCGCGGCGACCCTGGCCCCATAAGCCAGCGCGCGTGGGAAAAGGGACCCGAGGGTACGTGGGCAACCCTGCCCCCGTTACCTGAGGAGAGCACACGCCGCCGCGATGTTCACCATTGCCGCCCGTCCCGTCCCCTTTCTGGTGATCACGGCGGCCGCCACCGAGCAACTGACACAACTAACTAACTACTCGCGGCCGCGGAGTCCACAGCGCGCTCCCGGCCGCTCGCCGTCCGCCCAGCCCACCAGTCGGCTTGCTCCTCCCAACCCCGCACGCCGCCCTGCCGCGCGCACCCTTGCCCGCTTCACTTCTTGAGAGAGAGCGCGCCCGCGCGCACCGAACCTCCGCGGTCTCAGAGCTTTCCACTCAGCCCCCCCATGGGGAGGAGTTGACGAGAGGCCACGCCTCCCCGCCTGCCAATTTCCGGAGAACAAGACCTAGAGAAGGCCTGATTGGCTGGTGGGCGGAGCCAAACCTAGAGGGCGGGACGACTGAGATCTTGAGCCCACGTGACGGGGAATTTGGGTTCAATTAAATGCCAGTGGAAAGCAACAGCCCAAGTTTGGACCTCTTCGGGGACGAATCACCTATGTCAGCTAGTCATCAAGTACAAAATAACTGTTCTCAAAGAATCTAGTATATAATAAGTACCAATTTAAGTCCCACTATTTTTTTTAACAGCCTTAGCAATAAAAAAGAAAACTACATTTCCCAAGAACCTTCGCGAAAGTGAGTCTCACCTTGCGTAGTCACGTAGTCCTTCGCCGCATTGGGCAAAATAATCCCTTCATTTTTCTGAAAGTATCGGGTATAATATTTCACGTCCCTCCTCACCGGAACAATCCTCAGTATTACCACGACAAGAGAAGTTACCTATCTGGAGGTGACTGAGTGATTAGGGTAAAGAATAAGAAAAGACACCAAAAATAAAGTACTGCGGAGGAATTTCTGTCAAGCTGTGAGACGACGGTGAAGAGTGAAGGCGATTGCGAGGGGCTGAGGGAATTGTCCTCTGTACAGGGGACTTTCATTAGTCCCCAGGCCCCTGCCTGCCCCTATCGTCAGCAGGTTAGTAAGCAAGACGAGCATGGGGGTGGCCACAGCCGAGATGTCCTTCCCCCTTAAAGATCATCCCTCTTTTGCTGCTGCTGTTATTGGTTTGTCTTGGTTTAAGGCCCACTGAATGGGGGCGCCTCACTTCCGGTTGGGGGGAAGGGAGACATGCTGTCATAGGGGAGGGGGAAATATAACTCACTTCCTGTGGGGTAGGATGATGTTTGGGGGGTGTCCAAGCCACTTCCCGTGTTGATGAGAACCAGAAAAGGTGTCACGTTTGTGCCATTCTCAGAGATAGTTCCCACAGCCTTGGGGTTGTGTTTTTCAAGTCACAAGTTCGGTTATTCCCTCAAGTTGTGATAATCACCAGGCCACGATCAGAATTTATGTTATTTTGTCTCTGGGTATTTAGGAAATTTTCTGCCCAGTAAGATTTTATGAAAGCTTTCTCCAAAGAATTCAAAACGCCTTGTTAAAATTCTCTGCAAGACTACATACTTTGTTGTGTGACTCTTGAGTTGCCCGCCCTTGTACCCAAGCCAAGTTTGGTCTTAACTGAGTTTAGTAGTGTGGTCTCTGCCTAGACATGGAACAGGTACTCTTTACCCACTCTTTTAAGGTAGTTTATTAGAGGACAGAATGGTTCACATAAATTACAGGGCATTTTCATTTTTGCAAAGGGAGAGAGTACTTAAATTTAATGTTACCTTAATAGAGGTAATTAATGTTAAATACTTAGATCTGCTACTTTAGGAGTAAAGGATTTGCCCCATGCCTGAGAAGGACACCTTCCACTTTAATATTGTTTTCATGTGGTGTTTATGAAAGACATATTTTATTGTGCTTTCTCCTTTGTAATTGTGTTTGTTCGTTTGGAGTTTTTTGTTTGTTTGGTTGGTTGTTGGTTGGTTGGTTTTTGGAGACAGTTTCTCTGTGTAACCTTGGCTGTCCTGGGCTCCATTTGTAGACCAGACTGGCCTCGAACTCACAGCAATCCGCCTGCCTCTGTCTCCCAGGGTTCTGGGATTATAGGTGTGCGCCACCGCTCCCTCCTTTGTAATTTAATTGAGTTTGTCACTGATTTAAAAATGAGATCTATTTATAGATTTAACGCATGGCAAAAGATGATTAGTTCAGCTCACGTGTTGAATAAGGAGAAAATGTCTCACAGTGAACAAAAGATGAATAAGACAGCATTTTCGCTTTTCCTGTATTCTGCCTTTTTAGAAAACAAGCTGTATCTGAAGTCATAATAAGTTAACTATTTTTATTCCTTGGCTTCTCTTGTCAAGCAACAGAGTATATGCATGTATGTTTGTTGGCGGAATCAGTCTATTTGGACTTTATTTTGTGAAATCTCAACTGTATTGTTAGTTTGTTTGTTTTTGGAGACAGGGTTTCTCTGTGTAGTATTGACTGTCCTGGACTCACTTTATAGACCAAGCTGGCCTCAAACTCACAGTAATCCACCTGCCTCTGTCTCCCACATGCTGAGATTAAAGGTGGAAATCTCAACCTTTTTTTAAAACCTGGGATATCTATCAGGTGAACCTAGAATTACAGTCTTCCACTATTAAGGTACATGTATTTCTGATTTTGTAGTTTTAACTTAGAAATATTTCATTAGAAAATATTTTAAACTAAATATGAAAATAAAAATATTTTAACCTTAATGTGGACATTTTTAAAAAAATCATTAGCCAGGGGTTGGTGGTGCATGCCTTTAATCCCAGCACTTGGGAGGCAGAGGCAGGCAGATCGCTGTGAGTTCAAGGCCATCCTGGTCTACAAAGACAGTCCAGGACAGCCAAGGCTAACAGAGAGACTCTGTCTCGAAAAACCAAAAAAATAATAATAATAATAATAATAATTCTTGGTCCTTCTGGAAACAGAGGGCTGGCACACATATGAGCCCAGAAAAACTAGTTGCATGCATAGGACCTGCACAAGTCTGCACCAGATGGGGTCTTAGAGATGAAAGGAGAAGTGGGCGCACGCACCCATCCCCACTGCACAAGCAGTCTCTAGCTTATAGCCACTTGCAAATGAAAGATTAGTTTTCTCCAAGGGAATTTCACTGAGGAAACAAACCACTCTTAAGGTAGGCCCCATGACCAGCAGTAGATGGCCATCACAAAAAACAAAACAAAGCAAAAAACTCAAGGAATCTATGGAGGCTCAATGCATTTTTTTTCTTTTTTTTAATGGCTTGCAGTTTTGGGTTTTTATGAAATTCCTCTGTGCATATGAATGTGTGTCTGTGCATCTATATGAGGTTCATGTGCTTTTTCTTTGGCTCTTGTTTTTTTTGTTTGTTTTTGTTTTTGTTTTGTCCTATTCTGATATGTTATATTTTATTTCATTATTCCTTAGATGCCTATTTGTTTTCTATTAAAGATAGAAAGAAGGTGAATTCATATGGGAGGAGGCAGGGAGGGGAACGTAATCAAAATATCTAAAATATATATATAAGGAAAAGGAAAAGAATATTCCTAGACCAGGAGTATAGCTAGAGCACTTGCCTACTGTGTATATATGAGACTCTGGATTTGGGGTTTGATCACAAGCACTGACATGAAAAGCTGAAACAAACAAACAAACAAACAAAAATCAGCCAGGCCAGCCATGGTGGCATAAGCCTTTGATCCTAGCACTCAGGAGACAGAAGCAGATGGATCTCAGGCTAGCTTTGTTTACATAGTGAATTCCAGGCCAGCCAAAAGTACACAGTGAGACCCTATCTCAAAAATAAATAATAAATAAATCAGTCTGATGGGCTAGGAATGTAGCTGAATGGTAGAGCACTTGCCTCATATGAAAGGGCTTCCATTTCAGCCCCAGCCCCAACAACAGCAAATTCTGAGATGCTAAAATCAGTATTTAAAAGACAATGAAATTGCTGCAGTAGTTTTAAAAGACAAGGAAATAATATTGTCTAGGGTTATAGAGAGAAGGTTAGGAACGTGTACACCACACCAAGTGGATATTAATTGACTAGGATGAAAGTATTCACCGTCTTCTACATTAATGAAATATGGTAAATGAGTTACCCTGAAAATTTAACTATAGTTTTAGGAATTGAAATATGGAGGAATGGTAAAACTAAATGAGAAAGTGTGAAAATGGTGTCATAATATTGCTTGAGGTACAGTAGTAGTATTGCCTTTTGGGAACAGTCTTGGAAAGCAAAGGAGTTTAATAAATTGATCCTGAAGATATTCCGTGGAAGACACACAATGTAATAGAAATAAGACAAATTGCAGTGGAAAGACTTGTGCAGCTTAAAGAACTGTCTGTTGAGCAGAAAGCAATATAGAAAGTACATATCAGAAAGATGCTTTGTGATAAGTGACAATTATTCATTGGCCCATCCAAGAAGAATTATTAGATACAATGGTGACAAATAGAGAAGAGAAGCCTGTGTAGCCTGCTCCTCCTCCTCCTCCTCAAAAAGTGTTTCTGTGGAAAGGCTTATCTTCTTCCAGTGGATTTCCCCCTTAAAGCCCTTGTTGCTTTTTAAAATATGTCCCTAGGGTCAAAATTAGGAAAAGAAAAACCATTTGCAACCCTAGTGTTACCTCTTTAAGTTAATAAATTTTAGATTTTCATTTCACTACTTGCCATCTATGTTAGAGGAATTGTTGATGATTTTTAGAGGATTTGGGTTAAGTATCCATTTTCTTTTCCATAAAGCAGTCATTGCATACACTGCTCAGAACACTTTGCAACACTGAAACAGTAGGCCAAAATTCTGAAGTCCATCTCACTGAAATTCGATCAGCTGCAGAGATGCTACATAATGCAAACGTCTCTTTTCATCCTTTTGTTTGCCCTGTCCTGTGAAGCTGACACTAATGACATGCGGCTTTACTTGGTACATTGGTGGTGGTGGTTTTCGTTTCTACTTCGTAGTTAAGAGCTAAAGGGAAAGTCTAGCCGTTTAAATGATTTTACATGCATTTCTTTGCTGTCTTTTATTTCTGACCTTTCATATGTACTCAAATGAGAATTTATTTTACATGGTTTTTCATTATTTCAACAAAAACTGACACTGCTATGTGTCAGTCATGTTCTAGCTTTAAGTACAGGAAATACAGATACTCTTACTCCCTTGGAGCTCACTTCCTAGTTGATAGATTAAAGCTAAATTTTTGCTTGCTTGGTGTTCTTAAATGAGATATGTGTTCTAATCACTGTTCAAACTGGATTAAGACGCATTCCTAAATTTGGTATCTCCTGATCTTGATTTCTAAGCCATTCTAAAACTTGTTTTGAATGTTTCCTTTTATTGTTGCACGCATCACAGTTTTACTGTTTTAATTTGCTTTGTACTGTGTGTGAGTGAACGGGAGGGAATACTGGAAATCAGACAGGCCTAGATCCACAGCTAGTCTGTGTATGTTACTGGCTTCATCACCTTGCACAGTTAGCTTCCATGAGCTTCAGTTGGCGCCACTAAATGTATCTCCTTCCTGGAAGGGGTTTTGGTGTAGCCCTGGTCCCAGGAGCTTAATGAATGACAGTAACCCCTAGGCCTGCCTCAGCTATGCTGGCTGTCAGGATTCAGCCATTTATCTCTTTTAAGCCCATGTAGAGTACAGTGGTAGGTTCATTGACTTTCTGCCTTCTGTCTGCATGCATTTCTTGGGGGGGGGGGAATCACTAATCTCAATGGTTTTACAAATTATGCTTAATAGAATAGTTTCAAGAAAAAAATTAAGGAGTCACCAAAATAAATTGCTTTAGGAAGACATTCAACTCATTTTCCTAAATACTAAGGCTTCTCAGACTGTGACCATGTCTGTCATCAGCTATCTGTACATTTGAACCTGGACAACGTCCAGGCGGGGGCATTCTGTACTCTACCCCGCCATTCTCACTTTGCTCATGTTGTCCTCTCCTCCTGGCAGTCCCCACCTGTCAAAGCTCTGCCCTTGTGCCCTACGTCCCACCTTCAAGAGATATCTTCTGATGCCAGTCCTTGTCTCTACTCCCAAACCATATATGTTCTGTCTGTTGATCCTCCAGAGTATTCTGTGCCCTTATTGTTGCACTTAATACCCAGTGTTCCTGCTGTTTGCTTTTGTTGTTGTTATGATATAGAGGAAATGTCCTCCTAGGGAACGCTGTACAGACTATATCCTGTTCATCTCCAGGTTTGCTGTCATACCTGGAACAATGTCACTCATAGGCATTGATTTAATATTTATAGAGTTTAATTGACACTAAGATTGTAATGAAGTTAATATGTAACTTTACTATTTATGTTCAGCATGAAGGACAATGGCCAGTATATAGTAGATAATTCATACATCTGTAGAACGTGTGGCTAAATCATTATGCTCCCATTGGTAAGCACTCTGTGGTGTTACGTTACATATTAAACACCTGACATATGATCATAATTGTGAGAACTGATCTCTACTGCCTCCCAAGGATGTCTCCTGTCCTGGGGCAATGGCAAGTTCAGATTCCCTGCCTTGTATTTGCTCCCTGTTCTCAGGTTCCCAAGTGACTCAGTTTTGAACAGTAGGTTCCCTCTCAGGATGGTGCCCCACCACCACCCCTTCGGTCATACAGAGTGTTAAGATGGAATCACTGTCTAACCAGAGCCCGCAGCTGGGTTTGGACCAGCTGGGGAGCCACAGCTGGAACTGGGTCCAGCAGTGCTTTTCTTGGTCCTTTTAACTGCCCTGTGCACTCACTACCTTTGTGAAACTCTGAAGCTTCTTTGTCCCTTCAGAAGAGAGGCCAGTCCTAATCTAACTCTCCTTAAACCAGTAGTTCCGAACCTTCCTAATGCTGGGACCCTTTAATACAGTTCTCCATGTTGTGGTGACCCCAGCCATAAAATTATTTCATTGCTACTTCATAACTTTAGTTTTGCTACTGTTATGAATCGTAATGTAATATTTTATATGCAGGATATATAATATGTTACCCTAGTGAAAGGGGTCATGACCCACAAGTTAAGAACCACTGCCTTAAACTGTTTACAGCTTCTGTTCTGCCATCTTATAAAAGGCTGAAGAAAAAAATGGTTGAGCTATTTTTTTTTCCAGTTGCTTTAATGTTCTGCTGATTATTCAAAAGTGTACGATCCAGTCTTCATGTGTTTATATAGTTTCTGGAGTTTCCTTTGCTATTGAAGATTGTAATTTTTATTCCATTATGATGTAGTATGATAGAAGAGGTTTTTTTGATAGTTTATGTTTGGTAAAATATGATCTACTTTAGTGAAAGTTCCATGAGCTGCTGAAAAGTATGTGTACTGCATTTGTTAGATAGAAAATCCTGTAGATGTCAGTAGTAAATCTGTTGACCTATAATGTAGTTTCTGTGTTCTGAAGTTTGTGTATTCATTTTTTTCCTCCCTGAATTACCCTGAATTGGGACCTATCCATCTCACTTTATCTTATAGTGTTTGTTTTATAAAATTGGATGACTACCATTCATGCATATCTACAAGTATATATTTTGTTTGTTTGTTTTATAAGACAGTGTGTCTGTGTGTATCCCTCACTGGCCTGGAACTCAGATACCTACCTGCCTCTGTTCCAGAGTGCTGCAATTAAAGGCGTGTACCGTCACACCCAGCTGAAGTTATAATAATAACTTCTTGATGTATTGTTCCCTTTGCCAATATGAAATGCCGTCTTCTATCCTTTGTAATTTAATTTGGTCTGCTTTATCAAATATGAGTATATATCTGCTTTCCTTTCTCTTTCAGTTTGCCTAACTTTGCCAGTGAGAAGTGTTTCTTATACACAATGAATGGATCTTTTTTTCCAAAACTAACATTCATCCAACCTGTGACTTTTAATTGGAGAAGTTCAAATGTTTACATTCAGAATTATGATGGAAAGACGTGTACTAATTTTGTTGTCTCATTTTTCTAACATTTGATTCTTCCCTGACTTTTGTTTCATTATCCACTCTAATGTTGAGAATTATTATTTTTTGTGCTTTCATGGTTATTTGTTTGTTTGTGTGTATAGGATGCCTTTAAGTGTCTTCGGCAATGCTGGTTTCATGGTCATGAATTCTTAGGTCTTTATTTCTCCTTTATTTCTAAATGGTAACATTGCTGGATGTAGCAGTGATTGTTTTCTCTGAGGCTTGAAATACTTTATTCTGAGAGTTCTTGGCCTTTTAGCATTTTGTTCAGAGATCTGTTTCTCTGAGGAATTTTTCTTGATATGTGAGGTGGTGCTTTTCTCTACAGCTTTCAGTATTCTTTCTTTTGTAATCTTGACATCTTAACTATAACATGGGGTGAAGGGTCCCAAATGCTTTCTGTACATGGATATACCTTTCCATGTACAGAGTTGGGGATTTCCTGCTATTGTTTCAGTGAATAGACTCTTTATGCCTTCAGGCTTAGCATCAGCACTCTCTTTACGCCGGTAAGTAGAATTTTGGTCTTTTAATCATGTCCCCTCTGTAATCCTCCATTTGCTGTTCATAATTTCTCTGAGTCACCAAGATTTTCATTGTTTCCAAAAATCACGTTTTTGCTTTTAGGTTTTTTGAGACAGGGTTTCTCTGTGTAGCCTTGGCTGTCCTGGACTCACTTTGTAGTCCAGGCTGGCCTTGAACTCACAGTGATCTGCCTGTCTCTGCCTCCCGAGTGCTGGGGTTAAATGCATGTGCCACCACGCCTGTCCAAAATCACTTTTTAAAATGAATTTCACACCCATATCCTGTACTGGTTTCTTTAATTTGTTTTGTTTTTCTGTATTTTCTTGGAATTGGTTGAACTATCAAAAAGTATTCTTTGAATTCCTATTCTTTATTTAAATTTCGTCTCTGGCGGAAGAAAGAAGTGAGCTATGTGCAGTCCCTCACTGATTTGCCCACAATCCTTTGTTCTTTTGGCTGTAGGAGCAGATGGCCAGGGGCAGGCAGGCCATCAAGTTCCTGCTATGAACACCCTGGCCTACTGGAGGGTGGTTGTCGCCTTGGCTTTTATCTTTCCAGTTCTTGGAGTTAAAGTATGTGCTGAAGTTAGAGTGACGGGCAGTTGCGTGTGGAGCAGCATGTGCTTAGGTGGGTCGGGAGTGCAGTTTGCTGGCAGAGCAGCTAAATCACATGCTCAGACTGTCATTTGAGATCACCCATATGTATAGAATAGAGAAAACAAGGAACAGAAACAGACAAGTAGAGGCAAACCATATATAGAAATAAAGCCAAGCCAGATGCTACTACAAATTCACAACTCTACAACGGCAAAAGTCAGGCAGAAATATTAAGATGAGAAATGTGAAGTAAAAGAACAGTTAAAATATCTAAAAAGTGAAAGACAGAAGGACGAAAGTAGGGGCCAGAGAGAAAGAAAATACATATTTAAAAAGAAATAATGGTTATCCATAAACCAGGCAGCAAATACATAACTTAGAGTACTATTTGCCGCTAGAATGGCAGTGCAGCAGAGGACATATTCATTACCACCTGAATTTTTTATTTTATTTTATTAGTGGCGGGGGGGGCAGAAAGACACACACATATGGAGGCTATAGGACAACTTGTGGAAGTCGGTTCTCTCCTACAGTGTGGATCTAGAGGCCTGGCTCAGGTTATCAGCCTTGGTGGTAAGTGCCCACCAAGCCATCGCACTGCCACCCCACCCGCCAGTGTTCAAAAGAGCATTTCTCTGCATACCTTAACATAATAATAAAGATCCTCGAAGCACATTACTAAATGTTTGGCAATAGGTTAGAGTGACAAGTGGTAACTGAAAATTAGGTTGAACCCTGAAATACCAGATAGGTTTATGTGTTACTTACACATAAATATCGTGTCCAAGATTTTATTGTTGGGAGTAGGGAACACAGATCTTTGAAACATGTTCCTGGATGACAATGGTATGTGTTTGTGTTTCTGAGGGTAGAGGTTTTCTATAACCCGCATTTTTCACCCACATCCTTGTTCCTAGAAATAATGACTCTGAGTCCTTATATATATTTACAAACGCCTAGGCCAGTTTAGCTAGGCATGTCCCCTGACCTGCTCGTGACTAACATCCTGTTTATTCTGTTCCAAGCTCTGCCATGTGACTGGTTACCTCTGCTCAGGTTTCATGCGTCTGTCCTCCTCAGTGTCCAGGACGAATCCCCATGTGCTTGACCCTATCCTAGCATTCACTCTCTCTACCCTCCGATTTCCTACCTCAGCTATCGGCCAATCAGCTGTTTGTTGTCAGGTGAAGACTCTATACAGTAAATAAAAGATTATACCTACAGTGTTTATATTTATACATTAAGTTTTTCAATAAAACCAGGCCTCTTCTTGCGTCTCTTACCCTTCACTTGAAATATCCAGCTCTATGCTGGGCATGGAGCCACACTCCTTTAATCCCAGCACTCAGGAAACAGAGACAGGCAGATCTTTAAGGTCAAGGCCAGCCTGGTGTACAAAGCCAGGACAGCCAGGGCTATTACACAGAGAGGTCCTGTCTCAAAAAAGAAAAAGAAAAGAAAAACAATATCCTGCTTCACAAAAAAATGGTATCCAATTAGTTCTTGCTTATCTTTCTCCACTTCAGAATTCCTTTCTTCTACCCTTTCCTGTCCTCATCCACTTTACAGTTTTAATTTCTCTTGATTAGATCTTTCTTTTTGTTGTTGGTTACATCATCATTATTATAGGTTTTTGGGGAAACAGTGTAACTGGTGTATCAGCATTAATAAAAATGTTCATTCTATTGAGCCAATAATTCTATTCATACTCTATTCTGAGAAAATATTGCAACTAAAGAAATATGAAAGATATAAAATGTTAAAAAAATTGAGAGGCCGAAAAGATAACAGTCAGTAAAGTAGGTCTTTGACACCTACATAATAGCTGGATGTTGCAGTGTACACCTGCCATTTTAGATCCCAGCCCTGCGGAGGTAGATAGGAGGAATTCTGGGATGTCTTGACCAGCCAGTCTTAATTTAATAGGTAAGCTTCAGGTTGCAGGAGTGACCCTGTCTCAGAAGATTATGTAGAAAGTAATCGAGTAAAACTGTTTTCAACCTCTGGCCTCCACATGTGTACACATGTACATGTGTGTCCATTCCCACATATACACACAAAAATAATAACAAATAAATTAAACAAGTAAAAGCCCTTAAATATCCAGAAAGTGGATAAGTAAATGTTCTCATTTTCACATCCTCTCATTCTCCCCAATGATTTCTTTTGAAATAGATTGACGGTGTTATAAAACATTTTTACAGAAGCAAAAAGGAGAAAAATAAATATAGAGGAAAACAAAATAGCAAAACTGATGTGATTATCATATATTTCTGAAAGTTATATTTTCTGTATTATAATAAGGCATTTATTGGTATGGGAACAGTAAAACAATATTACAGGAAGCATTGTGACTGAGAAATACTGGTATAGAGTCCAGTCCTAGCTGTATGTCACTTACTAGTATGTGCTTTTTTATATACATTTATTTATTTATTTATTTACTTTTATATATATGAGAGCTCTATCTTTATGTACACCTGCATGCCAGAACAGGGCATCAGATCCCAGTATAGATGGTTGGGAGCCACCATATGAATGCTGGGAATTGAACTCAGGACCTCTGGAAGAGCAGACATTCTCTTAACCTCTGAGCCATCTCTCCAGCCCTAGAATGTGATCTTATAAAGGAAAGAGGTGGGAGCGAGGAGATGGCTCAGTGTAAAGGAAGTCATGGGTAAGCCTGATGACCAGGACTGTTCCCAGGTCCCAGCTGGTGGAGGGAGAGAACTGACTCCTGAAAGTTGTTCTCTGATCTCTGTACATGTGCATAACACACACACACACACACACACACACACACACACACACACACACAGAGAGAGACAGAGATAGAGACAGAGACAGAGAGACAGAGACAAAGACAGAGAGAACAGAAGAAGCAAACTTTTTAGGTAATCTAGGACCCACCCCCTAGAATTATGGCTCCAGCATTAGAATAGGTCTTCCTGGCTCAATTGACCTAATCCAGAAATGTCTTAAGGGGCATGCTAGAGATTATCTCAGGTGATTCTAGAGCTGTCAGCTTTCAGTATTGACCATTATAGATGGACAGATATTGGACTTCCAGGAAGGAACCCCCATAGCAAGGATAAGAGATTAACTCTCACAGAGAAGCGTAAGAAACCAGTACTCTAAATTTATTCTTTCCTCAGAGTATTTGCTGCACAGGGTCCAGAATTATAAGAAAATTAATTTATGTTACTTTAAGCTAATAGTCTTAAATGATCTGTTAAAGCAACAATACATAGGCATAGGGGAAACGATAGGAAAGTCAAGAATAAACGTAAGTGAAGGAAAGGGAAAATTAGAGGCAGGCTTGTAAGAAAATGGTAATGAAGATGCAACACCTCAAGCTACTTGTAAATTAGTTAGAGCTATTAGTGGGAATTGACAGCCTTGAATGTATATATTAGAGAATAAAAATGTCAAAAATCAGTGATTTAATTATGTCATTGGAGAAAAATAGCAAACCAACCCCAAAGAAATTGAAGAAAGATAATAGTAAAAAGTAGAAATAAATTAAATAGAAAACAAATGTATAGTATGCTATATAACAAACCAGAAATTGGTTCTTTGAAAACATCCTGAAAATGTATAGGCCTCTAGCAATACCAATCAAGGCTCAGAGGAGTGGGGGTGGGGGGGCTTAAATTACCAGTATCAGGAAGGAAAAGAGACAAATCTGTTCCTAGTTGTTGAGAAGCATCACAGTGCCTCTATCCATGATCCTCAGAATTGTAGACAAGAGCCATGAGCCGCCATATGTGGCTGCAAGAAGGATATTCTTTTACAGATACTATAAATGTTTAAAGGGTAAAGAGATAGGAACAACCTAATGAGTAGATAGGATATTCTGGATGAAATGGACAATTTGTTAAACGTGTGTCACTAAAATTACCATTTGGAAAATAGAATATCTGAATGTTTGTTTTTGATCTGTTGGTTAAACTCAGTCCATTTAAAATTTCCTGAAGAAACTCCAGCCTAGATGACATTATCAGTGAATTCTTTAAAAATGATTAGACCAGGTATGGCAGCACATGCCTTTATTTCTTTTGTTTGTTTGTTTTTTGTTTGTTGTTGTTGTTGCTGTTGTTTAGCACATGCCTTTAATCTCAGCACTTGGGAGGGCAGGAGGAGACAGATCTCTGTGAGTCTGAGGCAAGCAAGGCCTGTATAATAAGAGTTTGTCTCAAAAAGCAAACAAAAAAATGTTTTAAAAAGAAATGACCCCAGCTTTACTCTTCTGTGCAATACAACTTTTTTTAATAGATTGAAAAAGCCTTGATGCCAAAACTGGACAGTGGTTGTTGTTGTTTGGTTTTGTTTTGTTTGTTTGTTTTGGGGGAGAGTTGGTTTTTCAAGACAGGGTTTCTCTGTATAGCCTTTAGTGTCCTGGAATTTTCTTTGTAGACCAGGCTGACCTTGAACTCAGAGATTCGCCTGCCTCCAGAGTACTGGGTATATGCCACCACCACCCATGGGACAGTGATGTTGTTAAGAAAACATAGGCCAGTCTGTTTGTATGTTTCTTGGCACTTGGACCAAGGAAGGACTTGTAAGAATCTCACAAGCAGATCTAAAAAACACAAAATAGACAAAATATTTAAATAACCATTTCAAAAAAGGAACTATTCAAAGGCTTATAACAATCATATTTGTATAAGATAAATGCAGATAAAACCATAGGTAGAAACCATTGCATACCCGTTATAATGGCTAAAAATAAAAAGACTGTTAATAGCTTAGGCTGGTGGTACATACCTGTAATTCTGCCACTTGGGAGGCTGGATCAGGAGGATCTTTCCAAATTCAGATCCAGCCTGGTCTGCATAGTGAATTCCAGGTTATGGCTATATGGTTAGACCTTGTCTCAAAAATAAAAAGTCACCAACACAAATAAGGCTGACAGTATCAAAAACAAATGCAGAACAAATGCAACTCATGTGTCTGGTCGGTTCGTGAACTCTACCAACTCTTGTGGGGTTCATGAACTCTACCAACTCTTGTGGAGATCGTTTTGGCTATATAGTCTAAAACCTGAGGCTGCCCTCTAGCCTCACTATTTCTTAGTGTAATGGTCAGTGGAAACCTATATTATACATTCACCAAAACACAGGAGTGGACAGGAGTGTTCATAACAGCAGCCTAAATGCCCATCAAGATAGAATACCTTCTATAACAAAATAGACGAGCATCGGTGTATATGCGAACAAAAGAACCCAGATAAAAAACCAACTACATACTGTGTGAGTTCAGTCCAAAAACAAGCAAACAAATCTGTAGTGTTAGGTGTCATCGTTTCTGCCTTTGCAAGGATAATGCACAGGAAGGGCAGAAGATGGGGAGTTTCTGCCTTGAAATAGTCTCTTTATTCTGATGTGGCTGTAGGTGATACTGTATATGGTCTGTGAAGAGCCATCAGACTAAATATGGTCTCAATTGTTTGCATTTATATTCTTTTACATAAACCTCCATTGTTCAGGTGACTTTAAAGATTATTTTTCTATGCAGCTCCTACACACACAAACAAGATGGGTGGTGTGTTTCCGCTCCCATTGGCCCATCAGCAGGTTCTTCTCGTAGATGCTCATAACTTCTGTGCTGTCCACCTCCCTAGTCATCTTACACAGCCTCGTTTACTTAATCAGAACACGGTCCTCTTTTTCTTAATCTACCTATCCTAGGTCATGCCTCAGATCCACAGGTTAATGAAAATTGTCACACTTAATGAAAATGCCTAAACTGTCTTTACCTCAAGCATTTCTTCTGAGCTTCAGTATATGGTCTCCACCTTGGCATCTGGTCTCAAAGTCATCTTAAAATGAATATACCAAATCTTAAACTGCTGGGTTTCCCTCCTAATTCTAACAGCTTAAACATCTAATTTCCCAATTAGAAATCTTGACATCCGAGCTGGTGAAATGGCTCATCAGGATAAAGTGCTCGTTGCCCAGCCTGACAGTGTGAGTTCACTCCCTGGGACCCAACCCCCACAGTTGTCCTCTGACCTCACATGCATGCTGTCACAAGCTCAGGAGACACAAACACATGAACTGCAGAAATGTGGTTTTGATTTTTTTGTTTTGTTTTACGTGTATGGGTGCCCGAGTGTGTGTCTATCCACTAGTTGGGTAGCTGGTACTCATGGAGGCCAGGAGAGAGCATTGAGTCCTCTGGGCCTCGAGTCACAGGCAGTTGTGACCTGCTGTGTCAGTTGTGCAGGTTGCCTGGGAGAGCAACCAGTGCTCTTAGTCGATGGCCCATCTCTCCATCCCCAAATGTAACTTCAAAAGAAAGAAAGAAATCTTGGGATCATTGCTGAGGCTTCCCAAGCACATATGTGCACACAGCCCGTCCAGATGCTGCAGTTCTATCGCTTGTTTCCTCACTGTCTCGGCTCCATCCTCTGCTCCGGCTTCACTGTCCCTGTCCTATCCTAAGTCACTGTTATGCTGTGTAGGCTATTGCAGATGCTTCCTCATGGTTTATCTACGTGCATTCTTTCTCATCCTTTATTTACACAGAAACCATATGGCCCTTTTTAAAAGCATAACTATCATGGAGTCACTGAGATTGCTCAGGGGGTGGAGGTGCCTGCCACTAAGCTTGATAACTTGAGTTTGATCCCCGGGACCAACATGATGGAAAAAGAGAACCAATACCGATCTTTAACATAGCTCGATGTGTGCGTGACGACGTTCTTGACTAGCTGTCTTTGCTACTTGCCTCTCCTGCTCATTTTTCTGCAGGCTTTCTCCAGAGCACCAAATTTCCCCCACTTCAGGTCTTTCGGTGGTTTTGTTTGTTTGTATGTTTGTTTGTTTAATATCAGATCTAATAAGTTTGTTCCTCAGAGTGGAAAATACCTTCTTAAGCATTTGGCTCTTTGTGATATGTTACTTGTTCAGTGGGATTCATCTAAATGTCATCTCCTACTGTTCCTCTGTGGCTTCCTATTCTTTTTTCCTAATAGGATTTTTCACAATTTCAATATTGCTTATTGACATGCATTCAGTATCTTGCACCTCAGGTTGAATTTTTTCACAAAGACAGGCACTGTCAGTTACCATCATATTCCTGGCATCTTACCCATGATCTGGTATAAATTATGTGATAGAAAACATATGGTAAACAAGAAAATGTATCACAGCACATTAAGTTGCACTTTGGGGTGCATTTTATAATTGTGTCCTGTGCCCTAATCATAAAGAGATTATTTCCTCTGGTTCAATCCTTCTCAGAAGGGTTCTCTGAAAAAGGCACTGAGTAATCATTAAGATGCCTGGAGACAGTTTTTGATGAGCAGCCAGTCTTACCAGTGCTGAGCTAAATTGGCAGTGTGGGCAGGTTTTATTTAAGCCTTCACAAAGGAATGTATAGTTGCCTGCATTTCTTAGATTGGAGCTCTTAAAAACTAAGGGCAGACTTGAATTCTCAGTGGTAATCTTGGCTCACCAATTTGTCTTCTTTTTCTAGAATGCAGTTCTTTAGAAAACATAACAGCCCCAGAAAGGAAAGGCAATGTAGTGTATCTGTTTGCTACTAATATTGACAGTATTGTTTGTGTTAAGATCATCATCAATATGCCATGATGCTCGCATTTTAAATACGTGGCATATCTTTTCATGAAAATAACGCAGAAAATGACCACATCTCACAATGCTAATGTCTTCATGTATTATAATATACACAGACTTTTTAAAAGTCTGCATTTTCTTAGATACTTTCTGTTTCATTCATTCTGTTTATCTTAGAGCTTTCTTTATCGTTTTAATTATTTTTCTTAATACACAAAATAATGAATCTTGTTGACGTTTTCATGTGGCATCATTATAATTCACATGCACACAGCGCACCCTCCCCGCCTACTCTTCTCACTTTGTTGGTGCCCTTTCTTTCCAGGAATAAGCTCCTTTTCCTGCTTTCATCTCACATATTTTGTGTTTCCCTCTGTTGCTCCTCTACTCTTCTTCCTCTCTCAGAATCCCCTTCTTTCATGAACTACATATATATGAGTATGCAGGTGTTTATAAAGTTCAGTCTGCCTTTTTAAAGAAAAAGCATGAAGTAGTTCGTGACTTATTTGCTAAATGACCTCCAACTGATCTGAAAATATCGTTTCATTCTTCTTAACAGCTGAATAAAATTCTATTGTGTATTTACATATTTTTTTACCCACCCACCTGCTGGTGGACATCTAAGCTGCTTCCTTATCTTAGCTCTTGTGAGTAGTGCAGAAATAAATGTGGTGTGCAAGTGTCTGTGTGGTGTTCTGACTTAAGAGTTCTTTGAGCACAAGCCAAGCAATGACAGAGCCAGATCCTATGGTGGTTCTATTTTTAGTTGTTGGAGGCGGAGCTTGGAGGAGCTCCATACTGATTTCCCTAGTAACTGTACCAGATTACATTTTCCCCCGGCAATATATAAGGGTTTCTTTCTCCACATGCTCAGCAGCATTTGTTATTGTTTTCTTGATGAGACCCCTGACTGGGGTGAGATGGAATCTCAAAGAAGTTTTAATTTGCAGTTCCCTGGTGGCTAAGGTTGTTGAACATTTTCAAATATTTAATGACCATTGTATTTCTTCCTTTGAAAACCGTTAGACCTAGTTTTTAATTAAATTACTATTTTTAAAGCTGATTTCCGAAAAACAGAATGTTTAATTGTACATGTGATAAGAAATGATAAATATAACAGTTTGAAATGGCTTTATGGCTATGAGCATGTCTCAAAACCCTTTAGGTAAAAGACCAGTTTACTACCAGAATTATGTTGTTATTGTTGTTAGATTTATTCATTTTCTTTTGGTATATTTTGCATGCACATCTGAGTGTGAGCCACATGCTTACTTGGTGCCTGGGAAGGTTCAGAAGAGGGCATTGGATCCTTTGAAACTGGAGTTACAGGTAGTTGTGAACCATTAAGTGGGTGCTGTGAATCGAATGTGGATCCTCTGAAAGACAGCAAATGTTCTTAACCATTGAGCAATCTCTCTAAACCTGACTACCAATTTAAATGAAATAAATTTCATTTCAAGAGGAAATGTTTATTTTATTATGTTTATTATTTATTATTTATCTTAGTGTCCACCAACTAGCATATTCTTTATTCCTAGAATCTAGTACTTAGAAGCTTTCTGTAAAGAGAGAAATGTGTTTCTGTGGCTCGGAGCAGGCTTAGGGCTCTGCTTGGGAAGGAGGTAGAATAACAAGAATAACAATTTTAAGTGATTACAAAAAAACCAGGTTTCTACTTTTAATATTATTCATTCTACCTTTAACAAAATTATTATTCTCTCTGAATGAAATATTTTTAAAACTTCATGTACTTATTGATATTTTTGAATTACAAGAGATTCATAACTATTCTCAGGTGAGTAAAATTGGAAGCCCCTGAGTTTATAACTATCTGCTGCTGGGTATGACTAAATGAGTTTCTGAAACTCATAATCCTCTAGTTGCTACTGCAGGCTCTTTCTTTGGGTTTTAAAATGTAAAATATTGACTGGAGCTTGTGAAGTTATGTCTTTAATACTGTGGTATTATACAAATATGATACATTTAGATTGCAGAGGGAGTAGGGAGCTTAATAGAAAACACTCTACCACATTTTTAAAGTCTTCTAAGTCAGTTGCCAATTTAAGCAATGTAATAAAGTGCTTTTGTGCCCGTTTCTAAAAGAAGAAAAAAAGTAGGGTGGGTTTTTTGTTTTGTTTTGTTTTGTGGTTTTGTTTTGATTTTGTGTGTTTGTTTGTTGTTTGTTTGTTGTTTGTCAGAAATACAATGTCAACTGCTGATCATTTACTTGTTAGCCAAAACAAACAAACAAACAAATACAACTTGCATAAGTCTCACTTAGAGATTTCTTCTCTCTGGTGTTTAATTAAACTCTTTCTCTAGCAACACATGATACTGAGGATAGTGTATAGATTTATTGATTGTACAAAGAAAGAGTTGGGTCAATTATTTCTTTCTAGCTTTCAGTCTTTGCTAATTATGTGTCTTCTCATATTTGTTTTAGCAACTTGTCTAACGGCACCATCATTGACAAAGAATAGATGTGTTTTATAGTCTTTCTATAACTATGTCCCCATCAATAGAGTTTCTATAAAGAGTTGAATGTTTAGCCAGGGATGGTGGCACATGCCTTTGATCCTAGCACTTGCGAGGCAGAAGCAGGTGGATCTCTGAGTTCCAGGTCAACATGATCTACATAGTGAATTCCAGGACAGCCAGGGATATGTAGAGAGACCTTGTTTCAAAAACAAAAAGAAAGAAAGTTTAATATTTACCAATTATAGCAGAAATTGCTGTTCAGTTTTTTGTTTGTTTGGTTGGATTTGTTTGGTTAGTTGGTTGTTTTTATGTATTCGAGTGCTCTGTTTTTGTGTACACCAGAAGAGGGAATCAGATCACATTATAGATGGTTGTGAGTCACCATCTGGTTTCTGGGAATTGAACTCAGGACCTCTGGAAGAGCAGACAGTGGTCTTAACTATTGAGCCATCTCTCCAGCCCTGTCAGTACGTGTTTTTAACTAATTAAATCTGTGGAACTGGGAATTGAACCTAGTTTTTTACACACACTATATAAGTGCTTTACTGTGGAACATACTGTCACCCTTTAAGTTTGAGACAGCATCTCACTAAATTGTTCAAGCTCTCCTTGAACATGTGATGTTTCTGCCTCAGCCTCTGAGTAGCTCAGCATATAGCCACCAGCCCAGCTACAACTCAATATGGTGGTCCTGTAACAAAATTGTACTGTTGCAAGTGATCTCTGTTTACACCTTGCCCAGGAGGGTTGACCTCTAGATGACTATTGCTACTCCAAGGTGGAAGATTAGGGAGCAACTAATACAATTGCATCCTTGTCATTAAAACTCAGAAAATTCTGGTCTGGTGAGATGCCTCAGAGGATTACGGCACTTGTCATCATGCCTGACAACCAGAGTTCAGTCCCTAAAACTCCCATGATAGAAGTAAGGAACCAACTCCCACGAGTTGTCCTCTAACTTCCATGTATGTACTGTGTCATGTATGTGCATGTCCACACACAGATACACGGTCAACATAAAACCTTTCAATAAATATTAGAAAATGTCTAGCCAGTTGGCAAAACATTGGCAAAAATGATTGATGATCATTTTCTATATCAAGGATAATATACTACTTGTTAATAAATAGTTGACCATACTCCAATAGGATACTTGAGTTAAAAGATTTGAAATTCAGGCTGGCCCTGAGCTGTGGTACATGTCTTTGATTCTAGCACTTGGAGGTGGAAGTAGACAGGTGTCTGTAAGTGTGAGACCAGCCTGGTCTACATCATGAGTTCTAGGACAGTCAGAGCTATGCAGAAAAACCATGTGTCAATAAATAAATAAATAAATAAATATCAAATTCAATTCAGGCTGGAAAGTTGCCTCTGTTCTAAAGTGCTTGCTGCACAAGTCTGAGGGCCTGAGCTTGGCTCTCCAGCACCCATATAACAGCCAGGCACATCGTAGCTCAGCACTGGAGGGCAGAGATGGCTTCCTAGAACTTATTGGCTGGCCAGCCTAGCCAAGTCAGGGAACCCCCGGGCCCAGGGAGAGGCCCTGTCTCAGAGAAGGAATTGAAGAAGACATCTCTGCTGACTCTGGCCTATACAATCTGTGCAGGCAACACACACACACACACACACACACACACACACACACACACACACACACACGAATTATATGAAATTCAAAACATTTTTCAAATCAAGTAAGTCTATATGTGGGGCATTATTTTTTAAAGCTGTGCATTTAGCATAATGATTGTGGGAGCTTTTTCTTCCACTAGACCTAAATTGTTTGTTAATTTGATTTTGGTTTTGTTTTTTTTTTTTCAAACTCAGCTCCTGTAGAGAAAAGAGGCTGTGTTCCAACTAGTGTAAGAACTCTTAGCTATATTCCTGGTTGATGTCTAGTACTTTACATGTCTAATAAAGATAAATCATAGCTACTGCTCTAAAATCTCTCAGCTGTAACGTATGACTGCCTTTCTATACACTGTTCTCTATGTCTTCCAAGCAGAGGGCATCTCCAAAACCTAGAACCCAATAAATGTTTTGGAAGTTAGCGGAAGGGAGATTAGAACACAGCTGGCACCATGGGATTTCAGTCAGTTTTACAAGCTCTCTGACCTTACTTGGTAATGCACATGTCCTAGTTCCGAGCCGCGCTTCCTCTTCAGAGCTTTAGAGTCGATTGTAACTGAAATGCATTACAGGAAAAAGATAGATGTTGTAATTAAGAGGTTGTAAAGGAGATCAGAAATAAGTTATATCTGATAACCCAGTAATTTGAAGGCCTGAAACATATTTAAATATGATGCTGTGAAAGAAATGTTCATGGTTATATAAATGGTTATATAAATTGAACCTTAAACCTTACAGTACTTATCTTCTTAATAATTGGGTTATTTTCTGGACATAGATATTTGATATATTTCACTCTTCAGTTAAAGAGAAATAGGGATCAAGGTTGCAGGGTTGTTTTTTTTTTTTTTCTTTTTAAGGGTGTTTAAACATTAAGAGTGTGTGTGTGTGTGTGTGTGTGTGTGTGTGTGTGTGTGTGTGTGTGTGTAAACACATATGACAGTGTATAGATATAGCTGGAGGTCAAAGGACAACTTTCAGGAGTCGGTACTCCCCTTCACCATGTGTTTTCCTGGGATCAAACTGATTATTAGGCTTAGCAGCAGGCATCTTTAACCACTGAACCCTCCTACCTGCCTGGGGTTCCATTTTGTTTTATTTTTTATTATTTAAAACAATTTTTAATTTTAAATATACTTTAATCAGAGGGCTGGAAAAATGGCTCAGTGGTTAAGTGTACTGGCTGCTCTTCCAGAGTACCAGGGTTCAATTCCCAACACTCACATGGCAGCTCACAACTATCTGATGCCCTCACACAGACATACATGCAGGCAAAACACCAGTGCATGTAAAATAAATGTATGTATATATGTATTTTCAAATTATGTGCTTATCCCCCCCCAAGTCCTTCCAGATTCTCTCTCTCTCTCTCCCTACCCACCCAACTGTAAGTTCTGTCTCAAAAAACAAACATAAACCCAATTTAACCCTCCCAAAATAAAAAAATAAAACAAAACAACACCCAAAAAGGAAACAAACTATAACCAAATAAAAGCACATGAAAAACTGTGGTGTTCATTCTACATCGGTCAACTCCTGAACATGAGGCCTGTCCTGAAATGGTGATATACCTAGCGTCACTCCTCGGAGAAAACTGACTTTTCTCTCCCAGCAGGTATAAATGGCAGTTCAGTTGTTAACCTTTACCCTAGTGGCTAGGTTTTCATTCATTTATCTATTAATCCATCCATTTATTCATTTTATTAAATGTAACAAAATAATAAGACAAAACAAAAACTCTCACAAACAGCAGGAAAGGACCCAAGAATCAGAAACACTCGCTCATTCACACCCTTAGGAATCCCATAAAAACACTAACCCGGAAGTCAGAATATACACACAGAGGACTGGTGCAGAGCCGTGCAGGCCCTGTGCTGTGCTTCAGTCTCTGTGAGGATTTAGAGGGCAGCCTTTGCTTGGTGTCCTCCATCCCCTCTGGCTCTTACACTCTTTCTGCCTCTTCCATGGGTTTCCTGCAAGAAGAGATTTGATGGAGGCATCCCATTTATAGCTGTGTTCTTCAAGTGCTCTCTGTCTCTCTGTGGGGGGGCGGGGGGCAGGTGGAGGGGGGAGCAGGATGGGGAGAGGGAGAAACAGACAGACAGACATCTGGCTATCTGTCTCTATATTTGTTCCCGTCCACTGCAAGAGGAAACTTCTCTGATGATGGCTGAACAAGGCACTGATGTATGAGTATGGCAGAATATCATTAGGACTCATTTTATCACTCATTTTCTTCTTTTTTTAGATCAGTATTACTTTATTTTACCCTAGGACCCTAAACTATCTAGTCTTAGATTCTTGGTCGCCCAAGCAGTGTTGGGTATGGGTTCCATCCTGTGGAATGGGCCTTAAATTGAAACCGTTTTTGTTGTTACTCCCACAAGCTTTGCCACCTTGCAGGTAATAGACCGTTGTATGTAAAGGTTTTGTGGCTGGCGTGGTTTTATGTTTCTCTTGTAATAATGTGCAGAATACCTTCCTGAACCAAAGATGCTGGAACATAGTGGTGAAGGCTCTATGTAGGCACCAGCTCAGCATCTCCATGCTCGGTGCATTGTGTTGGCATGTCTTCAGCTATAGGACCTTGCTCTCAGTGGAGAGTAACCTATAGTCTTGGCAACAGCCTGGGGTTAGGGGATTCCTGTGGGGCCTCTTTGGGCCAACAACTCAATTAAATGTAACTCAATTTGGAAGTTTTGTTTGGTTACAAGAGATGGCTACTTGGGACTCTGTCTCCTACATTATTTGTTGATTTATATATTTATATAAATAGATATAGATGATAAATACCTATATATATGAAGTTTCTACTATTTTAGAATTTCATACTACCCCTCAATGCCCTTTAATTTTATCTACCTCGCCCCATGTTCCCCTCCACAACCCCTTCCTCTCCCCATTCTATACCTTCTGTTGTTCTGTGGATTGTTGATTGGTTATTATTGACTTAACAGCTAATATCCACATATAAATGAATGCATATTATATTTATCTTTCTGGGTATGGGATTGCTCACTCAGGATGATTATTTTTCTAGTTTCATCCATTTGCCTACAAATTTCATGTCATTTTTTTTAACAGCTAAGTAATACTCCATTATGTAAATGTACTACGTTTTCTTTTTCTATTCTTCTGTTGAGGGACATCTAGGTTGTGTCCAATATCAGTATATTATGGAACAGAGCAGCAATGAACATGGTTGAACAGACGTCTCTGTGGTAGGGTGAAGCATCCTTTGGCTATATGCCTAAGAGTGGTAGAGCTGGATCTTGAGGTAGATTGCATCCCGTCTTGCTGAGGGACTGCCACGCTGATTTCCATAGTGGCTGGACAAGTTTGTTCTCCCACCAGTAATACATGAGTGGTCCTCCTACTCCATGTCCATGCCAGCGTGAGCTGTCAACTTGTTTTGTTGCTCTTAGCCATTCTGACAGGTATAAGATGGAATCTTAAAGTAATTTTGATTTGTATGTCCCAGATAGTTAAGGATGTTGAACATTTTTTAGGTAGTTCCCAGCCATTTTAGTTTCCTCTTTTGAAAATTCTCCGCTTAAATCTGTACCCTATTTTTTGTTACATGTTTTCTTGATACCTACTTTCTTGAGTTCTTTATATATTTGAAATATTAGCCCTCCATCGGATGTGCTTGCTAGGCAAGTTCTCTACCACTGAGCTAAATCCCCAATCCCTTAAACATTTCAAAAAGGTGTAACATCTATGCTTTTAAACAGAATTTTCAAAAGAAAAAGTAAAGATCTCACCTAGAAAGCTGGACCATAATCATAGCTGTCCAGGAATCAGAGACAGGAGATAGCAAGTTCAGGGCCACCCCAGGCTGGCTGCTTAGTGAGTGCAAGGCCAGCCTGAGCACTTGGTGAGACCCTTTCTCAAAACACAGGCAAGAAAAACAAAAGGGCTGGAATGAATATAACTCAGATACAGAGCATTTACCTAGCACATTGGAGGCCCTCAGTTCAATGCCCAACATATAAAGAAATAAAGAAATAAAATCACATGAAGGCAACAGATAGACTCAGAATACCGGAGTGATTCTAAACAGGGGTGGCACTCATAATTACACTTGTGTTTTAACATGCTCACTGAATGCTCCGTGGAAGCACATTAGGGGCAGGGCAGACAGACAGGAGGCTGTTAGGATAATCAGGACAAGGAACGGCTTTACATGTGGCAACAGTAAGAACCTAGCAAAGAAAGCCAGTCGTGAGGGCTTGGTGAGGGGCTGGTTATGATGGAAGTGAGGCAGTGTTGAAGTGGCCTCTTGGGGGTTTTACCCTGAATAAAAGAATGCACCCTCTAGAGGACGTGCACAATGGAGCAGATTTTAACAGAAGGAATATGGGTTTCATTTTTTGTGTGTTCATTATGAATCCCTATAGTACATCAAAGGAATTCAGTCCATTTCAGATACAGGTTCAGAATGTAAAAGAGATGGATGGGCCTGGACATCAGCAATACAAGTTCCTGTTGAAACGGTGGAACAGAGAGAAGTCACTAGGAAAACATACAGAGATCAGCAAAGGCTGAAATAATACATAGAGATAGCAGGGAACAAGAATGTGCATAAGAAACATATAGGATATCTAAGTATACATCCAGTTATACAAGTAGTGGGAAATGAAATTGAAGAGTCATTTACAACATCAAATGACTCCTGACATCCTGAGTTCAATTCCCAGCAACCACATGGTGGCTCACAACCATCTATAATGTGATCTGATGCCCTTTTCTGGACTGCAGGTGGTGTGTGTGCAGGCAGCACACTGTATACATAATAATAAATAAATAAATATTTTTTAAAAAGACAACACTTGCTGCTCTTGCAGGGGACCAGGATTTGGTTCCTGACCCCTACAGCTAGAGTACAGAATGTTGTGAGCCACCTGAGTGCTGGGAACCAAATGTGGTTCCCATCATCAACCATCATTCCAGCCCCAAAAATAAATGTTTAAAAAAGAAAGAAAAGAAAAGATGTGTGTGTGTGTGTGTGTGTGTGTGTGTGTGTGTGTGTGTGAGAGAGAGAGAGAGAGAGAGAGAGAGAGAGAGAGAGAGAAAGAGAGAGAGGGGTGGACCACACCTAGTGAGCTGTCCACACCCGAGTTTGTCCTCTGGCCTCTACAGACACTGAGTGTTTACATCAGAAAGAAAAATAATAACTGTAACCCTTGTTGCCAGACAGGTTACAAGGATAGTAAGAAAACCAATTCCTGGAAGAAGCTAGATCACTCAAGCCAGCATGGGGCCTTCTATAGAGAAGACAAAAATACATGAGAAATCATAGCACAAAATGATAGATTCCTGATGGTAGAGTTCAAGTGCCAATGTTCGATGAATAAAAGAGCTGGTAACTCAGGGAGTCAAGACAAGTCAGCTGGGAGACTGAGCAGCACAGCCTCCCATGCTTAGCGCTCTCTGTTAAACCGTGTATCACTGAGCCACATACTCTGTAGGCCTCCAGGTTAGTGTTGCTGACACGCTGCTAGTGCATCCTTCCCTTGGCTAGGCTCGTGTGTACCTTCCTTGTCTTCAGGCATGTTCTCTAGTCTGCATTTGCATGCTGACTCCTTCGAACCATCGCTTTCCTGACACTTTCCCTCTTGACAGTAAAGCCCAGCCAAAAACTAGCTTTTCTTCTTTTCAGTTCATATGCTGCCTCAAACCTTCCCCAGAGTCAGGAGATGAATACATTTTACATTTGGAGTCAAGATTTGCTTTGTGTAATTCATGTTGCCAATAACCTTGAATGTTTCAGTCTGTGAAGTAAAAATGGAACATTGGGCCTGGAGATGTAGTTCAGTTGGTAGAGTTCTTGCTAGCTTGCACGTGCCCTGGGTTTGGTCCCCAGCACAGTATAGATTGAACATGGTGGTGGCGTACACCCGTTATCCCAGCACTGGGGACATGGAAGCAGGAGAACAGCAAGCTCAGAGTCACCATCGCTATCTAGTTTCTGGCCAGCTTGTGCTACATGACACTCTGTAACATGCTTTAAAATAAAAAACCAAAGACGACTTCTTTCTTTACCTTTACATTTATCTCCTAAACTTTCATTTTGTAAAGACTTTTGAATTCCTTAAAATACACAATTCTATTAAATGTTCTGTTGTCTCTTTAAAGTCAAGTCAATATTTTTGTGTTTGCTCATGAAGTCCATTACGATTCATTCCTTTAGGTATATTCACTTTTCCACTTATTCATCCTTATTCAAAATGACTAGGTCAGAATAATTGCCACCAACTTATCAATTTATCATTTGCGTTATCCTCCCAGTCTAAGTGTCTAATGGGTGCGCCTGTCCAAACCCAGCAAGCCACACCTTGGGGACTCATCTAATGTGCTCAACTGTGGAACCCTCCTTCCTGCTCTTACACACACACAGCTGCTACAGACACTGACACACTTCCTCCAACCCTGCTCTGGTGTAAGACAGGGTTTCTCTGTGTAGCCATGACTATCCTGAAACTCACTCTGTAGACCAGGCTGGCCTTGCACTCAGAGATCCACCTGCCTCTGCCTCTGAGTGCTAGGACTAAAGTTCAGTGAGGTGTAGAGAGAAGGGTGAATGAACAAAAAATGGAATAATGAAAGTACAGAAGCCTAGAGTTTTCAGAAGTAATCTCAGCAGTCATCTGATAAGTCTCGAGGCATTGAAAAGTTTTACTTGGATAGGGACCACATGAGATCTGTGTACCACCCCTCACCCAACAGAGTGAGAACCCAGGGACAGATTTGGGGGCTGTTACAAAAGAACAGCGTTGTCTGGGCTACTCAGAAGGTGGTACACAGTAAACAGACTCGGGTGGGCTGAGCCTTGGGGGTGGGGGGTGGCACCTGTCCTTTGTGACTCTTAGTCTTAAACTGCTTATCTAAATCAGTATTTCTCTGATGTCTTTCACCTTGTTTTTGTGCAAAAATCTACACACTAACTGTATAAGGTCAATGAGTTTGTTCACAAATAAAAAGATAGGTAGATCCACACCTGTAAATATTTCAGCTCCCCCAGGCATTCACTCCTCCAGTCAGCAGCCCCTTTCCCTCCCTGGACCTGGAAGCACTGCTATTCTGATTGCTGTCACCATAGAGTTAATTACTCCTGAAAGCCATGCACATAAATATTTACTCTCCTGACTCCTTTGGGTTTTGTGTTGTGTGGCTCAAGCTAACCAGGACTCAGCTGTATAGCTCAGACTGTCTTCAAACTCTTAATTCTCTAGCTTTCTTTTGTTCATTGTTAAGCTTTGAGATTCATCCAAGTTGTATGTAATAGTTTAATATTTATAATATTCTTGTTTTGTTGTAAGAATATAATATATCTGGTTGGTTGCTATCCCTGGGAGATCTGCTCTTTTCTGAAGGGAAACAGGAGGAGTGGATATGGGGAAGAGGGGTGCTGGGGAGCAAAGGGGGGCACTGGGAGAAAAGGAGAGAGGGAATTATATATAGATATATAGATATATATACACAATGTATCCCTGATATCATTGACATTAGAGGTCACTATTAATAAAGATTCCATAAACATTCTCACAGTTCTTGTTGTTGCTTTGTGTTCAGACAAGCTCCCTCTGTATGGCTCTGGCTGCTCTGGAACTTACTGTGTAGACAACTTAGAGAGATTGGCCTGCCTCTGCCTCCTGAGTGTTGGGGTCTAAAGTTATGTGTCACTGTACCTGGCATTCTCATACATTTTTTTGTTAGGCATATGCATTCATTTCTCTAACACACACACACACACACACACACACACACACACACACACACATACACTTTTTTCTCTCTAGGATATAGGAGTGGAGCTGGTAGTTTTGCTGGCTAGTTTTAACTGTCAACGCAACCTAGAATCACCTAGGATCTTGAGTCAGGATTTCTATACATAGCCGTGGCCGTCCCAGAATTCACTGTGTAGACCAGGCTAGTCTTGAACTCATAGAGATCCACCTGTCTTCGCCTTCTGAGTACTGTGATTAAAAGCATATGCCCCCACACATGGCAGGGAAGAGTGTCTTAATGAGGAATTATCTACATCAGGTGGGCCTTTGGGCATCTTTGTGGGGAGTTCTCTCTTGTTAACTGAGGTAGTAAGACCCACTGAACATGAGCAGCACCATCTAATCGGCTAGTGCTTGAATGTGTTAGAGACAGGGCACTAACAGAGCGTAGGACGCAAGTCAGGATCCCTGCTCATTCTCTCTCCTCTTGAGTATGGATATTTATTGTGCTGTGGGTTCCTGCCTTGACTTCAGCTCATGGTGGCAGACTATGACCTGGAATTGTGGGTCCAGGTAGACCTTTCCTCCCCTGTGTTGCTTTTAGTTAGGGTATTTTATCAAAGCAACAGAAATTGTGAGGTGTGGAGGAATTTCTGTGAATGAAATCCTGAGTGATTGCCTATATATTGCTGATATTGGGCATAGCCATGTCAAGGACCATAGCCTCATATCTGTAGGATAATGGCAAAGCCAGACACTCTCTCTCTCTCTCTCTCTCTCTCTCACACACACTCTCTCTCTCTCTCTCTCTCTCTCACACACACACACACACTCTCTCTCTCTCTCTCTCTCTCTCTCTCTCTCTCTCTCTCTCTCTCTCTCAGGTTACAGCTCAAAAGGATGGCAAAGCCTTCCTTGCTGTTGATAGTATGTGCAGAACGTGTCCACCATAGCTTTCACCCTCACCTTAATTTATAGCCTGAAGACTGCTCCCCTACAGAGACTACTCCAGCCAAGATTAGCTAAACCTGCCCCCTTGTTCAGCTATATCCCATAAACCCTGCCTACTTGATTCAGCTGTGTGCAATAAATGTGTCTCCATGTTCAATTGTATTTAATAACCATGCTGTGCTTCTGGGTCCTGATGCTTCTCCATCAGAGAGCCCAGCCCACCTGATTCCAGCTTTTCTGTCTGTGCTGTGTCTTTCTTCATTCCCTCATCTTCACCACTCAGGTTAAGTGCCTGTAGTCATGCAAGGACTCCGCAATAAATGAACTTAGAACAGTAATTCATAGGAAAGGTATGTTTTAGAAGGTATTGCTAAGTGACTTTCCAAGGGAATTGTACCCATTTAAATCATAGTGACATGAAAGTCAGTGTGAAAGAATGAATTATGTCATTTTCAGGAAACAAACAGCACTGAAAATCATAATGTAAAGCAATGTAAGCTATACTCAGAAAAACATCACATTTCTCTCATATACAGAACTTATATTTTAAAAGAAAATGATATGTTAGACATTGAAGTGGGATTATACAGGGAGGAAACTAATGAGAAAAGGAAGGGGAAAGTAATATCATGATTTCATTCATTTGTCGCCAGTGGGGACAGGAGAGAGTAATGGGGAGATAAGAATAACCTGTGTGCGTGTGTATGAGATAATATAATGAATCTCGTTATTTATATACTAATTTATTTTTCTTGTTGAGGATCTCCCTACCCTTGCCCAACACTGAGTGTGTTGCTGCTCTGCTTTGTTTTAGCTACTTTGGCTATGTGGTAGTATCTTTTCCTAGTTACTGGTCATTTGTAAAGCCTCTTATATTATTAAAACTTATATTATTTAGGTCCTTTATTTTAGATTGAGTTACTTGTCTTGGGCAGTCTCTATATTCGGAATATAAATCTTTACTGAATACTTATTACAAATCTCACTTCAATCTAGAGCCTTCTATAGCCTCCTACCTAGCCCTCTTTGTGGGTCTTTTGAGGATAGACTTTTTTAACTTTAGTAAACTCCTGTTGTTTTTCCTTTTTTGCCTTGTGTCTTCTATCTCTTGAAAGGAACTTTTTAATTATCCCAAGGTCATAAAGACATTTGGACATGGAACTAGTTTTAGCTAATTAGATGATGTGCATGTTCAGTAGTTCATATACCCAAAAGGTGATAAAGCATAGAACTATACTATTTTCTCCTATAACTTCTTATGTTTTTGGCATTAACTATGAACAAGTAGATAATGGCACTAAGTCAGAAATGTATTAACTGTGAGGTATCCATTAGGGCGGGCTAGATTATTGCAAATCATAATAGGCAACCACAACATTTCAGTCGATTCCCTTCTCCTCTCTTTCTTGCTCTTTGTCCCAAATTGGTCAACAGGGGGCTGTGCTGTTTTAATTACGTAGGTCACCACTGAAGTACACTTTCACGATCATTGTACATAGGGTGGCTGCATGACAGACTGCTTAAGGACTCAGTTTCTGCCCACAAACATCGTATGTCACTCACATTCATCAGCCGTGTGTGAGTGCCATGGGCCTTCCCGTATCTCAGGTGCAGTGAGGAAGTGCCCTACTAGGAGAACTAAAACATGTAAACGGCTGTGACTCTTGTGGTAAGCATGGATAAGTGACGTGCCTCTCTGGGGCTCATTGTGTTCATTATGAAGTAGGAACTGTTTTCACTTACAAGGATTAAATACTGAGCTACTTCCTAAACTGCTGGAGAACTTGGAACTTCGAGTACTTGTCTGGGGCTGGAGAGTTGGCTCAGTATTAGGAGCACCCGGTGTTCTTGCAGAGGACCTGCGCTAGTGGTTGGGATTTTTAATGTTAATTGTTTTTTAAATTTTAGCTTTAATCGTGTGTATCAGTGTAAATATATGTCACAGTGGGGGTTGCCTACAGAGGTCAGAGGTGTCAGCTAACCTGGAGCTAGAGCCATTTGAAGTGGGTGCTAGGAACCAAACTCAGTCCTCGGAAAGCAATGCTTTTGGATGATGAGCCATCTTTCTAGTCCCTGTGTTGAATCGTTAATATGTTCCTATTTTCTGCTTGTTTTTAAAATGGCTTCTCATTCATGTCAGTAAATTGGATGAACTATTTTTATAGTGTTCTATATGTTCTAACAGCTACACAAATTAGGAATCTATTTAATCCTTCATTAACAGATAAGAAACTTGGTCTAGACTGTTTATTGATCCCACAAGCCACAACTGCATAGCCTTAACTAAGAATCAGATTTCCTGACTCGGTTCAGAGCTCTTGCCACTGCCCTGGGTTACCTCCTGCTGTGGTAGATATTGCACGTGATTGTTTACCAAAAATAAAAGGTGCTTCTTCCCCCACACACACATCTTCAGTGAATTTGTTATTGAAAACAGTTATGCATCTTCTCTGAATGTTCACATTGCTACATCTTGATTGTAATTTATCAATTCTGCCTTTCAGATATTCTAACATTATTAAGCACAAAAAAAGTTAAATTAGATAGTTGGAGAGAGTTTGTGGCAAAAAATAAATGATGCCAAAAAGATGATTGTGAAAGCATTGCAATGATGAAAGAATACCAAAGCCTCTTTTGTTATAGGGCAACTTGGAGTCAAATTTCTGAAGGCAGTGAAATAACAATGAAATTAGAAATGAACTAAGTATATTACATTTGAGGTTTATCTTGAGAAGATATTACATTTCAGTGGACAAGCATGGTGGCTCATACGTTTGACTCCAGCATTTAAGAGGCAGAGGCAGGCAGGCAAATCTCTTTAGTTCTACACAGTGAGATCCAGGACAGCCAGGACCACACAGAGAAACCCTGTCTCAAAAACAAAAACAAAAACAACTTATTACATTAAAATTTTTTTAGCATTTATTTAGTATATTGTCTATTTATGAGAAGTTTGCCTCCCTCTCTGTATTTGCAGCATGTGCATGCCTGGTGCCTACAGAGACTAGAAGGGGTGTTGGGTCCTCCTAAGCCAGGGTTGCTGATGGTTGTGAGCCACCGGGTGGGTGTTCAGAGTGAAGCCAGGCTCTAATGCAAGGACAACCAACACTCTAAACCAGAATCATCCTTCCAGCCCCGTTATTACCTTTCCTACCACTGAAATAGGAATGTATGTTTATCCAGGTCAGCTGTAATAGAATTTTCTAAATTAAATCTTTTAAGAATATGTGAAAACGTATTACCATAATGTGTTTTCCACAATTGAATGGGGCTTTATATAATAATTTCAGTATATTTTCATGTAATTTTCTCAGGAGACTTAATAGCTTATAAATTTAGTTAATCATATATTTCTAATCAATACGAGAAATGTCTTGTTATGTTGCTAGATAGTGGAGAAGGAATAAAAAGTCACAATACTCTCCCCCTTCAAAATTTCTCCGTTATCCACCGAGAAGATGAACTCCACCTGCTTCCTGACTCCTGTAATATAAAGCATTAGTTTTTATAAAACTGAATGCAAACCTTTTAAAGTGAGTATAAAGTTTAACTTATTTTTCCCTTGAGACAGGGTTTCTCTGTAGCTTTGGCTGTCCTAGACTTGCTTTGTAGACCAGGCTGGCTTTGAACTCACAGAGATCCGCCTGCCCCTGCCTCCCGAGTGCTGGGATTATAGGTGTGTGTCACCACACCTGGCTCTTACTTTAGTTTTTTAAGTGAGTGTAGAACTTTTGGGGAAAGTTTTTAATATAAAACATGACTTTTATAAACTGAGCTGATACTTTCCCCTGCTAGACACATCTGCTTCTCAGTGGCCTGCAGGCCTCGTTCTAGAGAGGACAACTGACAGACAGCTTAGAGACCGGCCACTAAGACTTCTGTGGCAATAGCCTGGAACTCTAACATAGATATTTTTCTGGAAACAGTCATTCAGAGATTCTAATTAAAGAGAATTTTAGGGGCCAGACGGGTGGTTCAGCATATAAAGGTGGATGGCCTTCAAGCCTCACAACTTGAGTTCAGTCCCAGCACCCACAAATAGGTGAATAGAAGCATCTCCACAGAGTTGTTCTCTGACCTCCACACATGCACCATGGCATGTGAACCCATGCCAACACACACAATAATAATAAATTTGAGGATTTTTTTATATGTATGTGTGTAGGTCTGTGCATGTGCCTAAATGTGTGCATGTGCCTTCGGGGGCCAGACAAGGGCATCAGATTCCCTGGAGCTGGAATTAAAGGTAGCTGTGATCCTCCAGGCTTAGGAGATGGGGACAGAACTCAGATCCTCTGGAAAAACAGCCAGTGCTCTTGACTTCTGTCTTATCTTCCAGCCCAATAAATAATTTTTTTAAAGGAGGAGTTTTAGTAGTACGTATATTTTTTAGAGTATTTTCGTGTTGAATATGAAGTTAAAATTTAACTTAAGTTAGAGTATTTTGTACAGCATGCATGAAATGCTGGCATGGAACTCCACCATTATAAACTAGTCATGATGGTACATTGTTGTAATGTGAACTGTTGTGCACTTATCAACCTCAGCTATAATTTTCAAAATTAAATATTTTAAGCAAATGCCAAATTCATTTTTATGGCCTGGTTTTCCATAATTAATTGGGTTTTTTAAACTCCAAATTTTGAATTTTGGTATTTCCCAAGCCTATAATATACATTGCTCCCTAAGGAAACTGCTAGTAAGCCACAGCACCTGCCATCATGTTCACTACACTAAATGTACCAACTATATTTTTCCTTTCCTTTCACCCCCCCCCCTTTTGGTTTTTCAAGACAGGGTTTCTCTGTGTAGCCCTGGCTGTCCTGGACTCGCTTTGTAGGCCAGGCTGGCCTGGAACTCACAGCGATCCACTTGCTTCCACCACCTTCCAAGTGCTGGGATTAAAGGCATGCACCACCATTGCCTGGCTTATATTTTTTCTTTTAGTAAACAGTGTTCTCTTCCCTCCCCCCCTCCATTGTTTGGGAATTTCATACGTGCATTTGGTCAAATCTACCCATGATTTGTTTGTTTGTTTACAGGATAATTTCAGTGTGCTTTCACTAGGGACATGAAGGCAGGAGGCTCAGAAGTTCAAGATCATACTGACTACAGAGTGAGTTGAAGACTAGCCTGGAGCACTACTTGTGACCCTGTCTCAATAAATAGATATAGATAGATAGGTAGATAGGTAGGTAGATAGGTAGATAGATAGAATAAATCTTCAATTGTGATGGTGCAGTGGTGCTGTCAGCTTTCCAGTTTGTGAGGAGGCAGGGTTCCAGCCCACAGCCCAGGCTGGCCTTGGCTCACAGCAGCCATTCTGCTTCAAGGATTTCAGGCGTGAACCACCATACCTGGCATTCCATTTTCATTAAAATAACATAACAGTTTTTCTGAAAATTGGAACACTGAAGACTGGAAATTAATTATTCATAATTTTGCCAACTTCTAATTTTAAAAACTCATTTGAAACATGTTGGTGTTTGTTGTGATCTTTTTCCCTATGTAGTTTTACAATGTACTTCATCATACACATTTCACTGAAGACTAACAGTTAAAAAGCAGCTTTTGCGTTCTTGTTTGCAGAGCATGTGAGATATTTTATTTCATTCTCACAACATCCTTTAGGGGAAACTAGCCCATTTACATTCGGGGGTGCGGGCCACAGCAGCTAGTCCTCTGTGAAGCCCCTCTGTGGTACCGCGGTGGATTTCAGTCCATGACTAAAGGACTGCTAGCACAGCCAATAGGTGCGCTTGGTGTGGAAAGAAGAGCCAGACAAACCATTCCCCTGCCTCCAGTCCTCCCGGGTCTGCTTCCACCTGCTGACCTACAGTAACAGACAGCCCCAAAATCACATTCTATTAGATTTTAGTAAACACAGAAAATATGAAGAATCTTGAAATGATCAAATTAGGCTTGCTATTCTTTTGTTAGAGTTAAAGCTAAATGTGATCATCTTTTTCACCTAAAATCCGTAGCTTATAAGCCAGAAAGGTTCCATCTATGTGAAAAGTAAGGCCTCGGGGGAGGCAAACAAATATTCTAGAGAACTGGTTTGTAACTGCTGTGAATACATCAAATTTAAGTTTTGTGGCTATTTAGTCTTCTTTAGAATATAGAAGCAAAATATAGCAAAACTAATTGAGGGCATTCTGTCTACACTATGAAGCACATTGCATTTGTGCCTCTCTCTGTGTGTGTGTGTGTGTGTGTGTGTGTGTATGTGTGTGTGTGTGTGTGTGTGTGTGTGTGTGTGTGTGTGTGTGTGTGTATGTGTGTTTCAAGACAGGGTTTCTCTGCATTGCCGTGGCTGTCCTGGACTCTTTTTGTAGACCAGGCTGGCCTCAAACTCACAGGTGCCTCCCAAATGCTGGGATTAGAGGCATGCGCCACCAAGCCCAGTTTGTGTGTGTGTGTGTGTGTGTGTGTGTGTGTGTGTGTGTGTGTGTGTTTTATTGGGTTTTTTGTTTTGGTTTTGTTTGTTTGGTTGGTTGGTTGCTTGCTTTATTTTCCACATACTTTTTAGCCATTTGCCTGTCTCTAAATTATGAAATAAAACTATAAAAGGACATGAGTTTGTTGCTATTATTTTTATTCTATTTACTTCTGCTATTTTGCAGTGTATGGTAGTCCTCCATTGCTTTGACCAAATATTGAGAAAATCGATGTAAAATAGAGTGATTTTTGTTGTTGTTGGCTCATAGTTATGGAGGACCAAGCCACAATTACTTTAGCTCTATCACTTGGAGCTGAGGAAAAGCTGGTTTAATGGTGGAGAACATGAGTAGAGCAAAGCTGCTCACCTCAGAGCAGGTGGGAGGAAAGGAAACAGGGAAGGATGGCAAGAGTGAGGACCAGAAGAGGAGGAACAGGCCAGGGACAAAAGGTGGGTGGGGGGAATGCCGAGCCAGGGTACATCCTCAGTAGGCAGGCCTCCCCTTCTAACGTTCCCATCACCTCCCAGTAGCACACCAGCTGCAGAGCAGTCCTTCAGCGCGTGAGCTGTCGGCGGACGCTCCAGACGTGTGACATAAATAAGCCCTGCTTGAAGCTCTTCAGAAATCTCCTCATGTTCCACTTGATAATTAGAAATGCCCCTCCTGTCTTTTCTTTCTTTTTATTTATTTATTTATTTATTTATTTATTTTCGAGACAGGGTTTCTCTGTGTAGCCCTGGCTGTCTTGGACTCGCTTTGTAGACCAGGCTGGCCTTGAACTCACAGCGATCCGCCTGCCTCTGCCTCCCAAGTGCTGGGATTAAAGGCTTATGTCACCAAATGGAATCTCATTATGTATCCCGGCCTTAGACTGACTATGTAGCTCACCCTCCTACCTCTACTTCCTAAATGCTAGAGTTACAGATGTGTGCTGCCATGCTCAACTTTAAATTCCCTGATTCTGATAAACCTTCCTTAAGAACCACCAAGAAGAGAGGCTGAGAGACGGCTCAGAGGTTAGGAGCACTTGCTTCTCTTCTAGAAGTCACAGGTTTGACTCCCTGCATCTACATGACAGCTCAAACATCTGTAACTCCACTTCTGGGGGCTCTATGCCCTCTGCCAGCCTCTGCTAGCTCTGCATACACAAGCAGGCCCCATGGTATAGAGTGCAAATAAATACAAAACCAAAAAAAAGGAAAACTAGTTACC
Source organism: Acomys minous (assembly GCF_964271855.1). Taxonomy (NCBI): domain Eukaryota; kingdom Metazoa; phylum Chordata; class Mammalia; order Rodentia; family Muridae; genus Acomys; species Acomys minous. Next base: position 115,732,161 of record NC_140494.1, read on the forward strand.
AAGAAGAGAATGGTAGTACACATACCTTCACCAAATAAAAATTTGAATTTTTGTACTTTGTGTAATTAAAAGGAGATTTGTTCTTTTAAAATCAAATGTCACTGAAAATGTCGTGCTTGGATGTTTAGTTACATGTTGCTCATTATTAGATCACAGTGCTTGCCTAGAATTGCTGAGGTTTAATCCCCACCTCTACCAGACTGAGAAAAAGGAGGTAAACAGAGGTAGATGTGTGTTTGTGTATGTTAGAGAGAGAGAGAGATCCTATAGGGTATATAACTATACCAGTATCCCTTTTCTCATTTCTTTCCCCCCTCCCCCCACTTCCCTTCCTCCTCCTCCTCTTCCTCCTCCTCCTCCTCCTTTACGTTTTGAGACAGGATCTCACTATTTAGCTCTGGCTCTCCTGGAACTCACGCTGTAGACCAGGCTGGCCTCAAACTCATAGTTCAAATTAGGATTAAAGGTATGCACCAGAACCACCTAGTTTATTTTTGTTTGTTTGTTTTTGTTTTTGAAATAGTATTTCTTTTAACCTTGGCTGGCCTTGAAGTCACTGTGTGTACCAACAAGAATGGCCTTGAATTTGTTTTGTTTTGTTTTTCAAGACAGGCTTTCTCTGTGTAGCCTTAGCTGTCCTGGACTCCCTTTGTAGATCAGGCTGGCCTTGAACTCACAGAATCTGCTGCCTTTGCCTCCCCGAGTGCTGGAATTACAGATGTGCACCACCACACCTGCCTCTGACCTTGAATTTTGTTTGTTGTTTGTTTTTTGAGACAGGGTTTCTCTATGTAGCCTTGGCTGTCCTAGACTCACTTTGTAGACCAGGCTGACCTGGAACTCCCAGTTACCTGCTTGCCTCTGCCTCCAGAGTACTGGGATTAAGGAGTGTGCCACCACACTTGGCTTCTGACCTTGAATTTTTAATCTGCCTGCTCCACTTCCCAAGTACTGAGATCATACTAATGTGCCAGCATGGTCAGTTTATGAAGGGTTAAGTTTAAGACCAGGACTTCATGCATGCTGAGTAAGCACTGTATCAACTGAGCCTCATCCCACGCCCTCACACCCACCTTTTTACTGCTCCAGTATAGCAGGGAATGAGAAAGGTACTCCACACAGAGGAAGCAAAGACAAGTTTTATTGAATTACTATTGGTCCAAGTTGGTCTTGGGCACTCAAGTCCTTGTTTACTGCTGATAAAGCAGTGCTTAGATCGGTGTGGGGGAAGGGCAGTTTGAGACCAACGGACACCATAAAACAGCCAAACAAGTGGACTGGAACCCCCAAGACAGTACCCTGTTGTAAAATGACAAGTTCTGCTTTGGCAGAGCGAAGTGGTGTTTTTATTTTCCCTCTTATCACTGTGCCTTACATAAAACTGATACAAAACGCCGCTTCTTAACTTTGCTGGGGACTTTTTCCTTTCAGTACATTTTGTGTCTTTAATAGTAACAGGGGGCAAGTTCATGTACAGGAATTCATCTGCCTAGAAAGAAACTGAGAGTGTGGGGCTTCCTTAAATTATTTGATTCCCAAGTTGGCAAAACTGTTAATTCATAAACATTGTAAACAAGATGGCAGGTTTGTTTCTCTCTGACCCCAGCCTTTTCTTTTCCATTCTTGGTTCTGAAGAACATTTCTAGCCCAATAGAGATTGTATATTGTAAATGCTGTAAAGCAGAGCTGCCCACTCCTGACCGCAAATACAGTCTTGATCCCATAGTGAAGGGAAGGCTTATTTTGGAAAATGCATGAGCCATAGGCAATGTATGGCAGCTGCGTTGTTACTTCTGTGGCAAAAAAAAAAAAAAAAAAAAATACCTATCTTCCTTCAAAAACAATTACAAGTAGCATATTTTCGGTACAGCCCACCATTTGTTATTAATCATATTAACAGACCACAGTTAATATATATACAGGTCACAGTTAAAAAATTTGTTCCTATTTGTGTTTGGTTTGTTTTAAACTTCCAGGCTGGCTCCACCTTCACAATACATCAAGAATCTAACTGCTTCCCGCTGCCACTACCATTTTCTTCTAAGCCTTCGCTACCTTCTCGATCCTTGTAGAAGCTTCCTACATGATCCCTCTCCACCTGCCCACAGCCAGAGTTAGCCCATAAAAATATTAGCTCTCACGCCTTAGTTACTTCTAGTGGTTTCCTGTCTCGGGATAAAAGCCAGAGACCTTCATATAACCCTCAAAGCCTAGTGCTATGGTTAGCTCTCAAACTACTGCTTTGCTACTGCTCAGTCCAACCCAAACACCACCTCCTGCGGCCACACTGGACATGGTCCTTTGCACTAGCTGTTCCATCTGTTGGCTTGCTTTTCCCTCAGTTTCCTCTTGTGTCTTTTTTAACTCCTTCCCCCCAAAGAAAAACCCATCGAAGGTCTCTTAGCCTCTACATATAAAATACCCACTTCCCTTGAGCCCCTAAACTTGATCCCTGCTGGTTTTTGTTTGTTTGTTTTTGGTTTTTAGAAACAGGGTTTCTCTATATAGCCTTGGCTGTCCTGGACTCACTTTGTAGACCAGGCTGGCCTTAAACTCACAGCAATCCACCTGCTTCTGCCTTCCAAGTGCTGAGATTAAAGGTGTGCACTACCACGCCCGGCTTCCTGCTGTTTTGTTTTGTTTTTTTTTAACTAAGTGTTTATTACTATATAGCATCATTCACTTCACTCAGTAGTTTTGGTCTGTCTGCCACAGTATACTGTGAATTCCAAAAGTGTAGGGATTTTTGCCTGTTATAATCACTGTATCATATCCCCAGTGTACAAAAATGCCTAAAATGGTAGGTAGCCAGTAGATATTTTTTGAATGGATGAATACATGAATGATTTTGGTTCCTGCTCTTGTTCTTAAGCTAGAATTGCATCGATTTTTAAATCAGTAATGGTCATAGGAGCCTGAGCTGAAATTCTAGAAATAAAGAACCCTATTTTCTATCTGTTCTACCTAGCCTCTGGCCAAATACTCTTTTATGTCTATCTCTCTGTTTTAGGTTTTGAATTGAGACAAGAGCTCACTGTGTAGCTCAGGCTGGCCTCAGACCCACTATATAGCTATGTTGGCCTTGAACTATTGATCCTACAGCTCCCACCTCCCAATTATTTAAAAGCATGTGCTACAGCACCTGTTGACATTTTGTTGTTGTTTTCTTTTAATGTTTATGGGTGTTTTGCCTGAATCTATGCCTGTTCACTCTGTGTGTGTGTGTGTGTGTGTGTGTTACTCACAGAGGCCAGAAGAGGCATCAGATCCTCTCGGGCTGTAATTAGAGATCTCATGAGAGGTGGTTTGGGTACTAGGAACTGAACCTGGGTGGTCTGCGGGATAAGTGCTCTTAACCACTAAGTCATCTCTTCAGTCCCCCTAGTTTTTTGATTGGTTGGTTGGTTGGTTTTGTTTTGTTATGTGTTAGGACAAGGCCTCAGTTGTGATCCTCTTGCTTTGGCCTCTCGAGTGCTGGAATTAGCAGCATGTCCACTCCCTAACTATGCCATCTCACTCTTTTTCTGTTCCTTTTTTCTTTTTTGCCCAGAGCCTTTAATATGCCAGGCAAACTAGCATACTACAGAGGTACAAGGCAGACTGTGTCCAGCTCTCAGAGCATCATTTCAGCACTTTATATACTGATCGCCTCCCTCTGTCTACCTCAGCCCTCCCAGGTGACCTGTTCTTACCCTACAGTGAAAGAGTTCTTTACTAAACTTCATTTAACTGAACCCCAGTTAACTGTCAAGAATGAGTAGCAGTGTTCTCATCCCCAGTGTAAAACATCCTGATTAATGCTTACAGCCTACTGAGTGTTCCTAGCTAAATGTTCACAGCTAGTAGATGCTGCTCTAGGAAGCCTTTGTACTTTCACTTCCTCCTCCACTTAAATGTGTCTGCATAGCAAACTCAGTTGTATTTATGCCCAACCTGGGCATATTTGGTTATGTGCCCCAAAAAAAAAAAAAGTCATATAATTGTCATATAGTACACTAATTTTTAAATGAATGAACTCTGTTTTGTTTTGTTTTGTTTTTTAAAGCAGCCTCACACTTATAGGAAAAAGTGGGACAAGTAGAATTCTGTGTCCTCACTATCCCCACACAGCCACAGCTGTCAACTCCCTGCCCAGAGTGGGACATTTGCTACACTCAGTACCAAATAGGGCGTCACTATAGTGCACAGCAGGGCTTATTCTTGGTGGTATACACTCTTTGGGTTTTGACAGATGTATGGTGATATCTGTGCCCTACAGGATAGTTTCAATTCCCTAAAAATCCTGCATGTTCATTGTTCCCCACAAATCCTGGCTACAACTAGTTATCAAATAGGTAAACTCATGCAGGACGTGTGTATGCAGCCTTTTCATATTGTTGTCTTTTACTTAGTAATATATATTAAGCTTGCTCTGTGCCTTGTTATTGGCTTGCTAGCTCATATTATTAAATAACATGCTATTGTCTGGTTACACCACATTTTATTTTTATTATATCCAGGTTTGGCAGATATGAATGAAACTACTATAAATACCCATGTCTAGCAGGTTTTGTATGGACATAGTTTTTGACTCAAGAAGCCAAAATCAAAGATCATGAATCTAGAGTCATATAGTAAGAGTATAGTTACTTTTGTAAGAAACTTGAATTTCTTCCACGGAGTCTACCGTTTTGCACTCCCATTGACAATGGAGGAGATTGCTGTTGCCCAATGTCCTTGCCAATGCTTAGTTTACCCAGTGTTTTGGATTTTGGACATTTAATAGTAGTAGTTTTAATTTGCATTTACTTAATTGACATGTTATGTTGAACATTATATTTACTATCTGACATCTGTCTATCTTCTTTGATAAGGTTCTGTTCTGCAGGTTTTTGTCTGTTTTTTAATTGTCCTTTTATTAGATGTGGGGTTTTTTGCAAATATTTCTCTCAATTTGAAACCTGCTTTTCATTCCTTTGACCTTTTCTTTTGCAGAGTAAAAGTTGTTTTATCTGAATTTATTATTAATTACTTCTACTTCCTTTTGATTGATGCTAGCATGGAATATCTTTCTCTACCCCTTTTCTCTTATATGTATCTTTATATTTAAAGTGATTTTTTTTTGCAGGTGATACACAGTTGAGATTTTTTTTCCTTTTTTATTGTATCTGTTATTATTTTGTAGGAGAAGTGAGGGGTGTGGGTGTGTGGATACACTTGCCACAATACATGTATAGAGGTCACTAGACAACTTTTGATGTTTTCTTCTTCCATCCATGAGGCAGTTTCTGAGGCACTGTCTCTGTCTCCTTGCATACTCCAGTAACCTTCTAGAGAGTTCTCTTGTCCCTGCCTCCTGTCTTCCTCTAGGAGTGCTAGGATTATTCATGCACACCACTAATGTGGCTTTTTGTGGGTTCTGGGAATCTAACTCAGGCTATCAGGGCTCACACGACAGGCCTTTTACCCATCAAGAGTCTGCATGCCACCATGTGCATGTGGAGGTCAGAGAACAGCTCTCAGAGGTTGGTTGGTTCGCCTTTCACCATGGGTTCTAGAATCAAACTCAAGTCACCAGAGCTGCTTAGCAAGCACTGTTACGCACTGAACCTCTCCCTGGTCCAAAGAACATTTTTTAAAACTTCACCCAATTTCCTTTTTTGTTGCCTTATATTAACGAAAACCACATTCTTCTTGCTATGGTGTGTTGTATATGGCATGTTTGCATGTGTCTGTAATATGTATGTGTATGTACACATGTAGAAGCCTGAAGTTGACTTTAGGTGGCTTGCTCTCGTTTTTTTGTTTTTTGTTTTGTTTTGTTTTGTTTTGTTTTAAGACAGTCTCTCAATTGAACCCAGCTCTCACTGATTCATCTTGTCTTAGCCAGCTTGCCCCGGGAATCCTGTCTCACCCTCCCAAGTGCTGGGGTTACAGGCAGCTGCCACATGTGCCAGCTTCTTACATAATCCTCACTCTTGATAGAGAAAGTGCTATGTCCACTGAACCATTTCTCCAGATACCCCAAAACCATGTTGTTCCTTTATGACTTTGTTCCCCAACTTACTACACAGAGAGAATGGTTAGTTAGTATGTTTGATATAATTTTTAATTATAATTTTATATCAGTTATTAAGATATCTTAAATTAGCTTTTGGCTGAGTGAGTAATTGGTGTTATAGGGAATTGGGGCCTTCCAAAGCTAAGGTACATGTGGTTCAAAGCATAAGCTTCAAAATAAGAGGATTTTGTTTTTTAGGACTATAGCCAGAAGAATTGGGTAGGTCCCTCTGCCCGGACGTATCTTGCATGTTATTTATGTAAACTGCAGCAAAGAAGCAGATTTGTGTATTTGCCTTGCCTTTGTACACACTTCTTGCTCCTTCCAGAGTAGCATTCACTAGATGTCTTAAATGCCTTGCATGGGATTGTAAAGTTCACTGTGACCTCTGTACTGGTACATTATCAGACACAGATGATGCACTTGGAGGGCTCCTGGCGTTCAGTAGCTTTAGTGCTGTGATTCAGTTTGAATCACTCCCTTGTGGACCAGATGAAAGCTCATTCCCATGAGATCCAAACCATATCCTTGAGAAGCATTCTATTTTCCTACTTACTGAACTACTTTCGAGGCCTTTGGGTTTCACTGGACTTTTCTTCATTTCCTTCTTTTGTTGATCTTGGCCCCTTTATCTTCCACCCACTTTATTACTCATTTCTTAGGGGCCTGACTGCTCAGTACCACTGAGAAAAATGTATCTGAAGCCATATGGGTTGAGTAATACAAACTTAGGATAGTGCATGGGGGAGGGGGTTGTGAAATTAATCCATGTAACGATAATTAGTCCACCAACCAGTCCAGCTGGTCAGTTATTGGGGGATCGAGGGGGGTCGCAACCTGTACATAAAGACATGGGCGGGAGAGAGACAGTAGCTCAAGCGAACAATTGCTTGTCAAGAGCTCGTTTATTAAAGGTAAGGGCAGGCTTTTTAAAACCTGCTTTAGTGAGGGCGGGGGTACGCAAGGAGAGTAGTGGAAAAGTACAAAATCTTCTGGGTTGAGCCCCGGGAACATTAGCAAGGGGAGGGGTCTTTCAGGTGAGACAAAGCAGGATATCTCTGTGGTTATCTTAGGATCAGATCGCTGTCTTCTCAGGGCTAAGCCGGATGCCTTGCATACCTAATGAGTGGCCCAGCAGGATGTTGGCTGCAAATACTGAATGGGTGGGAGTCGGCCTCAGGCCTTTTGGTCCCTGGCATATTCATCCCTTTTGTTTACTTTGGCCTGAGGGAGACCTTACAGCCCAGCGAATGACCTTTAGGAGGTCACCAGTCATTGTTACAGGATGGCGGTATATTTAAGAATCACTAATGTCCAATGTTTCAGGACAACAGTTATTCTGGACCGGCCAAATTCCCAAGGAGAGGGGGCCTCGCGATGGCCTGAGCCTGCTAGAGGATCGATGCTCAATCTTACCACGCCTATGGTCTGTCCTCCCACCAAGGACCGACCGACGTCTGATAACCGAGACTTATTCGATCGCTCCGTCTCTGACTTACCAGGCACTATCGAGGGTCAGGTCAAGGTGGGCTCAGGCCAAAAGATATAGGGGAGGGCTTGCACAGGTTTACCAAAGGCACCGAGGGCACAACCAGGCTCACCATCCAGCATTCTGCATCCTCGGGAACTGCAAAGGCCGCCCATAGGAACTGCAAAGGCCGCCCGTAGGAACTGCAAAGGCCGCCCGTAGTTAACCGACTGAGGCGTAGGTGAAATCTCCTGGATGGAAATAGAAGTCTCATTTGAGTCCTCAGTCTCCAGGCTGCGGTAGTGAACCTGGATATTCTTGGTGGCAGCTTCAACCTGACTTTTAACAAACCCTGTAAGACGGTTTAAAGTCCATGGGCCAAAGGATAATAGAAGGAGAACACCAACGAGGGGCCCGAGCAGGGTGGGGAGAAGAGTAGTAAGCCAGGGGGAGGCAAGGTTAGGGTTGGGGAAATTCCCCCTTTCAGAAAATTTAAAAATGAGTCGGGGTCATGAATAGTAAAACGGGGAAGAAGAATAACAAGGACACACCAGTCTTTGGAGGAAAGGAAGGTAGGGGCATAGACGATCGAGGTTAAACCAGAGGAACAAGCAAAATGGGTGTTATTTGGCGCGAGAATGTAGGGGAGGGAGAGGTCGGGAATGACAGTCTGGGCGCGAACGTCGCTGAGGGGAAGAGGTTGGGGGAGGGAGCATATGGGGACCCAGGAGGCAAGTACCTATGCCGGAAACAGGCTGGAGGGTAATGCGATTGTCGGGAGCTAAGCCGGTGAGGGTGGGGTAACATTAGTAAAGAGCAAGGTGGAAAGAAGAGCAATACCCTCGTAAAAGGGCGGGGAGGGGGAGAAACACATCCAACATTCAGGAAATGACAAGGAGGAGTCATTCATTTTTTTTTTTTTTTTTTTTTTTTTTTTTTTTTAAGGCCCATATGGAGGCATTTGTCAACTGGGGAATGACATCAGCCGAAATGGGGGGGGGCCCAGGGGGAGGGTAGGTCGGAAGGGAGGGGGTGGGAGGGGAGGGAGGCATGGGGGTGGCGGGTTTAGGCGGGGGGGGGGGGGGGGGGGGTCAGGAGCAGGAACGGGAACAGGATGATGGAAAATATGATTAGGCCCAACCACTGCAGCGCCCTTACTGGGTACCTTCTTTCAGGAGGTGTAACCTGAACGTAAGTTCAAAATCGTACTCTGATTTATAAACACGGAGGCCCCATTTAAATCCACGACCCGTCCAAATGGCACGTTTACCGGGCTCAGTGAAGCGAATGGTCAGGGGGTTGCACCAGCCATTGGTGACTGAACGAGCTACATTGCAAAGGTCTTTAAGGGTCCCAAGAAGAGGATGGCTTCCAGTACGTGTCGCCAGTGGTCTCACACCCCCAAGAGGCACAGTAAAAATCTTGGGCCCCACCACAGCGATGAGAGGGTCCCGGGAAAACATAGAGCCCTCCGGCCCAAGCAATCCCATCTTGGTGTAAGGTTTTGTGGAGCATGATGCGCTCCAGGTCATTACAGCAGCCGGGACTGGGACCACCAACCGAGCGAGAGAAAAAAAATGTCTTCCACGCCCCAAGAAGAGGGGCCTCCCAGGGCCAGGGCACAGAGGTCAACCTGTAAATCGAGCCACTGGGGATTAATGCCCTGAGAGGAGGAGGAACTAACAATATCTCCCGCTTGGTTAATAATGACCCAGATAAAATTATAGATTGTATAAGGCTGAGGTTGGCGCAGAAATGCGGCGAGAATCACTTCAGGGAGGCAGAGGCAAAGGAGCGACGTGGTGAGTAGCAACGTGATGCATCGGCGGTATCTTTTTTTATCCTAAAAAAGAGCACAATTACATCTTTTCCTCAGGGGAGTTCCCTGGGAGAGGGGGGTTAAAAGGTTTGACTAGGCGCTCAGGTAACCAGCGCGCATTTTGTTCTTTCTGATCATAAATGCAGGCATGACCTTTGCCCCAAATAAGGACTGGGTCGGGTCCATGCCATCGGTGGGTCAGTGGATCCTTCCACAGAGCCTTGGCATAGGTGGAGGAGGTGGAAGAGTGCCAAAGGCGATCGGCCGCCGAATGGCCAAGATCATCCTTTTGTAGAAAATTTAGGACGAACAATGCATGATTGAGAAGCAGGCGAGGCCCTGCTGTAGAGGGATATAGGATTCCTTTGGAAAACTGTAATTTATTAAGCATTGTTTTAAGTGTCTGGTGGGCCCTCTCGACAATTCCTTGTCCTTGGGGATTGTAAGGTATCCCTGTAACATGTTTAATCTGTAGTTGGGCACAAAAGGACTTGAAGGCAGAGCTTGTATACCCAGGGCCGTTATCAGTCTTTAAGGTATAGGGTTTGGGGGCAACAGTAAGGCAATACAAAACATGATCAATAACATCTCTAGTAGCCTCTCCAGCGTGCGGAGAGGCGCAAATAAATCCACTAAAAGTATCTATAGACACATGAATATACTTAAGTTTCTTAAAAGAGGAGAAATGAGTAACATCCATTTGCCAGACCTGTCCAGGCATGAGGCCACGAGGGTTGACTCCCGTATGTGGCTCGGGAAGAAAGGTGACACATGCCTGGCATTCTTTAACAATAGCCCGGGCTTGTTCCCGAGTGATGGAGAACATGTGGCGGAGGCTTTGGGAATTAAGGTGGTGGAGGGCGTGAGCCTCCCTGGCCATAGCAACGGAGTCGCTGGCGGATGGAACGGCCAGCCCTGAAAGCAGGGGGCGCGTGGCTGAGTCCACCTGGGCATTAAGTGTAGTCAGAGGCCCTGGCAGGGTAGAGTGAGCGCGAATATGACCAACGAAAAAAGGCTGAGAGCGCAAAAGAATAAGCTGTTGGATACGGGAGAAGAGAGGAGAGGCATTAGTAGCAGGCTTAATACGAGGAACCGTCTCGAGGAGTGGAACAGAGGATGCTACATAGGCACTATCAGTATATAGATTAAAGGGAGTATGGGGAAGCAATGTAAAGGCGTGTGCAACAGCTTCCAGCTCAACAAGCTGAGCAGAGGTATGGGGGGTTTGTTTTTGCAGGATAGCTCCGTCCACAGAAAGGGCAGCAACCCCGGTAGAGGAGCCATCAGTAAAAACCAGGGAAGCTTGGGGGAGGGGTCTGGAGCGGGTGACTCTCGGGAAGATGACAGGTTGTCGCTGCAGGAATTGAATTAGTTTATCTGGGGGATAATGATTATCTAATAGGCCGCAAAAAGAAATACAGGAGACCGCCCAATCATCTGAATTTTGAAAAAGCCACCTTATTTGTGTGGCCGAGTAAGGCGTGATAATAGAGTGAGGGTCCCTTCCGAAAAGCCTGGTGGCCGCTTCCCGCCCCTGTCGAATGAGAGACGCAACCAGAGTAGGATAGGTAGGAAGGACCTTAGTGGAGGAGGAGGGGAGATGAAGCCAAAAGAGAGGGGTCCGTTGCCAGAGCAGTCCTGTGGGGGCAAAGAGGGAAGGAAAAATTATGAGCGCGAAAGGCTGGGTAGGGTCATAATAGGAGATGGACTGGTGGAAGATGGCGTCTTCGACCTTTTGTAGGGCCACTGAAGCTTCAGCAGTGAGACTGCGTGGTGAAGAAGGGTCAGAGTTGCCTTTTAAAATATCAAAAAGGGGTTTAAGCTCTCCAGTAGTGAGCTTAAGGTAGGGGCGCAGCCAGTTTATGTCCCCCAAAAGCTGCTGGAAGTCATGAAGTGTTTTAAGGGTGTCTCGGCGGAGCTGGACCTTTTGGGTCCTGACTGAAGAGGTCCCAAGTTCATAGCCCAGAAAAAGAAAAGGGGGGTGTAGTTGTATTTTGTCTGGGGCAATTTTAAGTCCCAGATGACCCAAACTCTTAACAAGTTCCTGGGTGACGAGAGAGAGCTCAGCCGTGTTAGGGCCAGCAAGTAAGATGTCATCCATATAATGAATAATATATAAATGTGGGTACCTAAGGCGTAGCGGGTCGATGGCCTGGGCTACATATTTTTGACAAAGAGTGGGACTGTTGGCCATGCCCTGAGGAAGTACCCGCCATTGAAATCTGGGTGAGGGCCCAACATGATTAACAACAGGGAGGCTAAAGGCAAAACGTTTGGAATCGTCAGGGTGTAGGGGAATGCAAAAGAAGCAATCTTTAAGGTCGAGAACAAGTTTATGAAATCCTTTAGGGATAGCTACAGGAGAGGGGAGACCAGGCTGCAGAGCTCCCATGGGCATCATGGTCTTGTTAATTTCCCTGAGGTCCTGGAGGAGTCGCCAGGCACCATTCTTTTTTTGGATGACAAAAATGGGGGTGTTCCAGGGGGAAGTAGAGGGCTCAACATGGCCTGCATCAAGTTGCTCCTGCACCAGCCTTGAGGCTGCGGCCAGTTTACGGGAAGGAAGGGGCCACTGATCGATCCAGACAGGAGAATCAGTTCTCCAAGTAATTTTATCGGCCTGGAGTGCAGGGGGAGAAGTGGCCCTTATAAAAAATTTTGTTCATATCCCAGCCCTTGGCGACTAATCCTAGGCATAGGGACAATGGGCTCGAGACGCCCCTGTCCCAGCTTGCCGAGGCCCTGGCCTGGCAAATAGCCTTGATCCAAAAGCTGATGCGTGACAGGAGAGGAGGGGCTATAGATAAAGACCCCCATCTGAGAGAGTATGTCCCGGCCCCACAGATTAACGGGTAACCCTGGGACAATGAACGGTTGCACCGTCCCTGTCTGGCCATCAGGGTCAGTCCAGCGAAGGACCTTAGAACTTTGAAGGGTATTGGTAGATATTCCGATGCCCTGAAGGTGAGTAAGGGAGGGCTGACAGGGCCAAGACGAGGGCCAAGAAGATTGGGACAGGACCGTCGAATCTGCCCCGGAATCAATGATGCCTTCAAAGGGGCGGCCATCAAGCCTTAGTGTAAGATGGGGTCTATCAGAAGTTAAGCGTTGGATCCAAAAAGCGGAGGGGGGCAGGGAGGGAGTCGGGGCGGCGGGAGGAGAGACAACAGAGTCAGCCAGGGTTAACGGAAGGGCCCAGGCCAGAATCTGACCAGGAGAGATGGAGAGAGGGCCCTGGGTAGCGGCGGCAAGGAGGAGCGTAGGAGAAGGGAGCGGGTGTTTTAAAACGAGGGGATAGATGAGTAGCCCGATAAGGGCAGAAGAGGCACGGCCGAGGACCAGGAGGGGAAGAGGGGGAGGGTTTCCAAAGAGGGCGACAGGCAAGGACAAGGTTCCATCCTCGGGCGTCAGTATTGTAGAGGTGGTGGCACGGAAGTCCAATCCTGTGGGGGAGGGCAAGGGGCCGCCGCTGGAATGGGAGGAGGTTGGGTTTGGGAGGTGGGGTAGGAGGTCTGTGGATGGAAGCGGGTCTGTAAATTGGGGGGAGCCTGTGACACCGGTCCCGACGCAGGCTGGAATTGGATAGGGTGAGGGGCCCGGGACTGGCCCCCAGAGGAGTTTCCCGAACGCGGGGGGAGAGGGTTACCCATGGCATCAACAGTGGAACGGCAGGTGTTCGCCCAATGACGACCTCTACGGCAACGAGGGCAGAGCGTAGTAGGGGGGGGCCGGGCCACAGGTCCCCGGGATCCAGTGGGTGGCGGAACGACCGGCGGCTGTCCAGCCTGTGAGGGTGGGCGGTTACGCTCATTTGGGCAGGCGCGGGCAAAATGTCCCGGTTGGCCGCACCGGTAACAGGAGGCCCCGCTAGGGAGGGCTCCGACGGCCATAATGGCCTTGGTAAACTTATCAGTTAGGGGATCAACCTCTCGGCAAAGCTGAATCATCTCATCAAGATCCCTGCCCTTATATTTGTGTCTAAGAACTGCCTTACAGGCTGAGTTGGCATTTTCAAAGGCCAATTGTGTAAGAAATTTACTGTCTGTCTGGCCAGGACCAAGGGATCTTTCTGAAGCCTCCAGGAGGCGCGCAGCGAAGTCGCTGAAGGGCTCCTGAGGTCCCTGAAGAATCTTGGTAATAGGGGACAGGGCGGAGCCCGTGGAAGCAATAGTTCTCCAAGCAGCGAGAGCGGCAGAACTAGAATGTGAAAGTAAGGAAAAGGGGAGTGCACGCTGTTTTTCGTCAGTGGCATATTTGCCCTGGCCAAGGAGTTTGTCAAGAGACCATTCACGGGTATCGCGATGTCCCTGCTGTACGTTTTTTCGGATAAGGTCACGGCAACGATCAGCCCAGTCCGCCCTCCAAGAAAGGAACTGTCCTCGAGTGAGGACAGTCTGTGTAGTGGTGATCCACTCGTTGGGCGTTAGATGACCTCCATCTGCCAAATCATCAAGGAGGGAGAGTGTGAACGGCGCATTAGGTCCGTAACTACGGACAGCCGTGTTAAGTTTTTAAGCAGTGGGGGTAGGGTCAGGAGCCGTTCCACCACCTTTCTGTTCTCCCTCCGAACCTGAGGAATCATGCTCACTATCAGCATCTACAAGGGCCGCGGACGACTGGGAGGGTGTAGGGGCACGTGGGTCTCCCAAAGCAGCGCCTGAATCAATGGCCTCAGTTTTCGCCCCGCTCAGGGCGGGCTGGCTCTGGGAACGGGTGACAGGGAAAATAAACGGAGCTGTGGAGGAAATGCGCGTTGTTAAAAGCGAAAGCCGTTGTTGAATCTTCGTCGCATGGGAGATCTGGTGTTGGAGATGAGCCTCCGTCTGGCAAAAGCAGTTTGGGAGGGAACAAGGTGGCGGGAGCCGGGAGGCAGGGTAGGGCTTAGTAAGGGGAGGGGGAAGAGTGAGCAAGGTAGAGGAGGGAAAGGTTGGCGCCGCGCGGAGGAGGCCATCATCGGAATGATGTCGAGCAGCCTCCTCCTCAAGGGTGGCAGCAGCATCCGGATCCAAGGGCTCATCTGGGGCCTGAGAAAGGAAAATGGCGGAATGGCGGGAGGCGCGTGAAGGGGCGGCCGACGGAGAAGGAACAGGAGAGGCTGGCGGACCGGATCGGACAGAGGGTGCCCTTTTTGGAGGAAAAACAGGGGCACAAAGTGGTGAACACCCGCGTTCCATAGCGGAAATGGGGTCCTTATGGGTGGGAGGAAGCGACGGATAGAGACGGCGGGAGGAAGGAGAAGGCTTGGACACAGGCGCAGGGGAAAGATTTTTTAAGGGCTCCGAGGATGTAGGAAGAGAGGAACCCTGCAAAGAGGAACAGGAAGGAACACGAGAAGGAGGGAGAGATTCGCGCAGGCAGAGTTCAGCCACGGAGAGGAGCTGCCTCTCTCCGCTTTCGTTTTCGCCGGACTCAATTATGTCCCGTATAAGGCCCCAATAAGAAAAAATACTGTTCGACACCGCTGTATTACCATCTTTTTTAATAAGTGCATTAAGCTCACGCCCCACCTTCTGCCACTTTTCAGAATGAATAGTAGGTCCATCAATCATGAACCAGGGACAGGTCTGGTCAATAAAAACAAAAAACTCAATCAAATGTTTCTTTTTTACCCTAATACCTCTCTCTCTGAGTACGTCCTTTAAGCCTTTTATGAACTTTGCTTCCTTGGACAGCGAATGGCCCATTCTTGAGATATGCGAACGGATGACTCACCTAATGACGAAGCCGGCCGGGTGAGCTCGGCTGGTCATGAAAACTCCTGTGGACCGGTCCCTTAATCCGTTCGGGGAGAAACCCGCACCTCGAGTCCCTTCGTGGTCGCCAGATGAAATTAATCCATGTAACGATAATTAGTCCACCAACCAGTCCAGCTGGTCAGTTATTGGGGGATCGAGGGGGGTCGCAACCTGTACATAAAGACATGGGCGGGAGAGAGACAGTAGCTCAAGCGAACAATTGCTTGTCAAGAGCTCGTTTATTAAAGGTAAGGGCAGGCTTTTTAAAACCTGCTTTAGTGAGGGCGGGGGTACGCAAGGAGAGTAGTGGAAAAGTACAAAATCTTCTGGGTTGAGCCCCGGGAACATTAGCAAGGGGAGGGGTCTTTCAGGTGAGACAAAGCAGGATATCTCTATGGTTATCTTAGGATCAGATCGCTGTCTTCTCAGGGCTAAGCCGGATGCCTTGCATACCTAATGAGTGGCCCAGCAGGATGTTGGCTGCAAATACTGAATGGGTGGGAGTCGGCCTCAGGCCTTTTGGTCCCTGGCAGGGTTGTTCTCTGAACTTCCTTTGTTTATGTGGTCTGTTTATATGTTGTTAAGGTTCTGTTATCCAGCTGTCTCCCTATGTTTCAAAAGCTAAAGATATCTGGGGAACACTATTAAGAGGGCCATGTTGACATAGTGAATAAAAAACACTTCATTTGTTCCCTACCAAATAATACATCCCGTTTGAAGTGTGGGAGCCATGCCAAAAACTTCATATGCCCAGTTCTGAGGTTCTTGAAAGACCAATGACTTCGAAGGACACGTTTAGAAATAACTCAACTAATTGTTTTTAGGCTATGTGACTGTTAGGCTGTGGTACCTAACTTTCTCTTTTTTGGGAGAAGGAGCTAAGTTAAATGAACATGAATGCTAGTGTTGGTAAACCTGAAAGCCCATGCTATTATCTAGTCTTATCTAATGTGAATGAAAACTTAAGTTCAGGGGGCTGGAGAGATGACTCAGTGGTTAAGAGCACTGGCTGCTCTTCCAGAGGTCCTGAGTTCAATTCCCAGCAACCACGTGGTGTCTCACAACCATCTGTAATGAGATCTGGTGCCCTCTTCTGCCACACAGACAGAACACTGTATATGTAATAAATTTTTAAAAAACAAAACAAAAATTTAAGTACATTTGAGTTGGGATCATTCTAGAAAACAAGTGGAAGGCTATAGTATTTGTTAGAGCCATTGCACTGTACATGCCTTGTCTTGAAGGAACTGAAAAGCGTTCTCAAGTCTTACTGCACGTGGCATGAACGCCTTACTCTGCCTCCAGGCAAAGAGGCTTTTTTTTTTTGTCACATTCAGCTATTTATGGATCTTGCTCTTCTAAATAATAAATTTAGAAGTGAAATTAAGAACAAGAAATAAAGCATCAGTTTTAGTGTTTGATAATTAAACCACTCCATTGGACATTGAGGATGCAGATCAGTGTCACTGCAGCTTTGTCCTGTTCCCCTGAGCTCCCAGGATGAACACTGGCTCACTGTGGCTGCTGTGCTGGCTTTAATTGCCCTCACTAGAGTCCCTTTGCAGCAGCGCTGAGAGGCCTGCCGAGGGCCTCCACGCTGAATTCGCATCATTTACTCCTCAACTCCCCACTGATGGAGGCTTCTCTCTTGAGTGCTTTGCAGTCCCACTTAAGTGGCTGGTGTTTGGGGTCGCTGCTGAGTGTTTTGTGTGAATATCACTTTCATGATGAATTGGCGGCGGCTGCTTTTAGCTGTGGGGTGAAGCCCTTGGTGGTAAACCTTGAAAGGGAAAAATCCTTCTCTGTAGAGATATGCTAAGTGAAATTACTCTCTTTGTCACGCTGTCCTTTTATCCTTGCAGTCCGATAACCTCAGGTTCCTGTGATTTATTTGTTTTCTTCAATTACGCTGAGCTGTTTCCTATGCCCAGGTGCATGCTATTTATGTTGTGGGCTATGAGAGTGAAGTGGTGCACGTCTCTGACCTGGAAGTGTGGTCTCTTTGACTCGGAACCACATCAGTATGCCTTCCATCCTCTACTTCCTTTGCACTATTTCCTTTTTGAAGGGCTTGGTTTGTCACCATTTAATCCAGGCATGATTCATGAGGGACTAAAAGCTGGTAATGTTGTAATTCTGTGTATAGTAATACTCCAAACACTTGCTGTCTTAGCCTTTCTCTGCTTATGAAGTACTTTCAGCCTAATCTTTCTCAGTAACTGTAAATTAAGTCAGCAGTTTTGTCTGTGTCCACAACAGTGAAATTTAGCTTAAAGTGGTTGGCCAAATATCTTGCTCAAGGCTGCAGTGCCTCTGGGACACTCCACCTAAAAATCTCTACAGGAAATGAATAGTTTTGAAGGGCTGGAGAGATGGCACAGTGGGTAAAAATACTTGCTACACAGACCTCACAGTGGAAGGAGAGCCTCTGACCTCCATATATAAACCATAATGTGCAGGTATGTGCGCACACACACGCGCGCACACACACACACACACACACACACACACACACCTGCACTCACACATATCATACACTCACAATAACAATAAATGAAAGTTGTTTTACTTTCTTTTAAAAACACCGGGCGTGGTGGTGCACGCCTTTAATCCCAGCACTCAGGAGGCAGAGGCAGGTGGATCGCTGTGAGTTCGAGGCCAGCCTGGTCTACAAAGCGAGTCTAGGACAGCCAAGGCTACACAGAGAAACCCTGTCTCGAAAAACCAAAACCAAAGCAAAACAAAACAAAAAACACTTTAGAGAATGAATAAAGATTTTTCCAAAGCATGCCTTGCTTGTTAAAACTACTTGTTCTTAATTTATTTGTATGTATGTGTATGGGGTGTATTCACATGTATGTGCATGTACACACCCATGCATGCATGCAGAGGCCAAAGAAGACCATCTGGTGTCCTGGTCTATTAAATTCTTACGTATTCCCTCAAGACAGGGCTTCTCACTGAACCTGGGGCTCACTGTTTTAGCTAGTATGGCCAACCAGTAACCCCAGTGGCTCTCCTGTCTCCCAGCACTGGGTTTAAAAGCACACTGCAGGGCCATACCTAGGTTTGCACAGAGTGCTAAGGACTAAACTCTGGTCCCTACACTTGCACAGCTGCCACTCTTACCCAGTGAACCATTTCTGTAGCCCCCAACTTGATTCTAGTCTGATTAGTTGATAAAGACCACCACAGTTAAAAGTCCTTTAACCTCAGAGTTTAAACTAATGTGTCCAGATCAGGAAAACAAACATTTAGGTCAGTTTTTCTTCTGTTGATGATGTACTAAAGCTAAGAAAGGCAAGCCCTTAAGTTAGTGGAACTTGAACCAGAAGTAATTAAGCCATTAATTTTTTTTTTAATGATTATCTCTTCCTTTCAGGGAGATGGAAAACTTGATGACTAGTTCTACCCTGCCGCCCCTTTTTGCAGATGAAGATGGCTCCAAGGAGAGTAATGATCTGGCTGCAACTGGGTAAGCAGCTGCTTTGGGACATTGGACTTTTGCAGAGGCTTCAAAACACAGTTTCTGACAAAGTATGAGGTGCTAACGAGGCAGTTTTATACCATAAGAGCGTAAGGTGAGTTGGTAGGGCTTTTCAAAGAGCTGTAAACCAGTTTCAGCTGTCTGCAGGCACTCTGGTCTCTGTAAACTAGTACAGCAGCCCTGTGAGCTGGGCAAAGGGAACACCTGTCATTTGCGTGAATTCTGGATCCAAACCCTGGTCCTCAAGCACTCTTAACCACTGAGCCAACTTTTCAGTCCAAGTATGATTCTTTGTTCAAGATGTTTAGAAGCTGAGGCAGGAGAGGAGGCTCGGTGGTCAGAGCACGGGCTCTTCTTTCCGAGGACCTTGGTTCAGTTCTCAGCAACCTTCCTGAACTCCCATTCTGTGTCTCTAACGCCACCTTCTGGCCTCGGAGGGCGCTGTGTGCATGTGGTACACGGGCATATATACAACACAGCCACCACACAGAAAAATAAGTGATGTTTTAAATTAAAAGATGCGTAGATACTTTAGCCAGTTTCTTGTTTCTCCCATCACTTTCCATGGGATCACTAGACAAGTTTATAAAATAATTCAAAGAAAAGTTAATGACGGCATCCACCTCTGTTCCACTTAAGAGGGTACTTTTGTTTTGGTTTGGGTTTTGTGTGTTGTTTACTAGTTTGGTTTGGTTTGGTTTGGTTTGGACTTATTTGTTTTGCTTTGTTTTAAATACAAGGTTCTCCGTGTAGCCTTGGCTGTCTTGGGACTTGCTCTGTAGACCAGTATGGCCTTGAATTCAGATCCACCTGCTTCTTCCTCTTGAGTGCTTAGATTAAATGCCTGTACCACTATGCCTGGCTTCACTTGAAGTTTTTAATCTTTTCTTGGTATTTAAAAGTTGTTTGCCAAAGAAGAAATATATTTGCTAATAGATTCAAGTGCTAGCTATTCCCTTAAATTAATTATTTTAATCTTTAAAGCCCTTTTTTAAAAACCCATATTATGTAATTCTGTTTTCTTCCCTCACATTCATTTCTCATCTCATTAATATATCTGCCCTTTTTTTCTTTTTTTTATATTTTTTTTCCTTTATTAATTTATTCTTGTTACATCTCAATGGTTATCCCATCCCTTGTATCCTCCCATTCTTCCCTTCCTCCTCTTTTCCCCTTATTCCCCTCCCCATGACTGTTGCTGAGGGGGATTACCTCCCCCTGTATATGCTCATAGAGTATCAAGTCTCTTCTTGGTAACCTGCTGCCCTTCCTCTGAGTGCCACCAGGTCTCCCCCTCCAGGGGACATGGTCAAAGGTGAGGCACCAGAGTATGTGAGAAAGTAATATCCCACTCTCCACTCTACTGTACAGAATGTTCTGACCATTGGCTAGATCTGGGTAGGGGTTTAAGGTTTACCGCCTGTATTGTCCTTGGCTGGTGCCTTAGTTTGAGCGGGACCCCTGGGCCCAAATCTGCCTATCATAATGTTCTACTTGTAGGTTTCTAGGACCCTCTGGATCCTTCTACTTTGCCATTCTCCCATGCTTCCTTCATCTAGAGTCCCAATAGAATGTCCTCCCCTCTGTCTCAGTTTCCTATATCTGCCTTTTTACTTCACTGCTTAAATGAAATTGTTCCCCAAGACTTTTCTTTTTGTTTTGTTTCAGGGTTTGTTGTTGTTGTTGTTGTTGTTGTTGTTGTTGTTGTTGTTGTTGTTGTTGTTGTTTGAGACAGGGTTTCTCTGTGTAACAGGCCTGGCTGTCCTGGACTCACTTTGTATATTAGGCTGGCCTCAAACTCACGAAGATCCACCTGCCTCTGCCTCCTCCGGAGTGCTGAGATTAAAGGTGTGTGCCCTCACACCCAACTTCCCCAAGACTTTTCTAATGGCTGCTTATTTCCTAGATTAGTTCATTCAGGAAAAATGTTCACTTTGTCCAGGCAAGGTGGCACCCTGAAGCTCAGCATTTAGGAGGCAGAGGCGTGCAGATCTCTGTGAGTTCAAGTCAGCAAGGTCTACATAGTGAGATCCTGTCTCAAAACAGTAACTTTTTCCCTCAGTTGTATACCAGAGAGTGTTTGGACATTAGATCAAAAACAAAGATCAACAGAAGCAACAAAGTTGGACTTTTTTTACTTTTGGTCTTTTTACTTTTGGTAGACAATTTCTCACCATGTAGCCAAGCAGGCCTAGAACTCACTCTGTAGACTAAGCTGTCCTCAAACTTGAGGCAATCCTCCTGCCTGTGCCTCCTGAGTGCTGAAATTCTGAGCATGGGCCACCACACTGGTCATCCTCATCCTTCTATAGCTCAAATTCTGACAGAAAAACGGACACTAAACAGAATACATAACTAGAACGCTTGCTGTGTCGATAGGAGCTGTGGGTTGAGTAAAGCAGGCAGGAGGATTATCTAAGAAGATTTGTACGGGCAGAGCAAGCAGTCGGTGCAAGAGCCTGGAAGTGAGACTATGGCTGCCCTGCAGAAGTAGCCAGAAGGCCACGTGGTTAAAGCGGCAGACTGAAGGGTGAGGGCGACAAAGAACTCTGTGGGTGCTTCTTTCATGTACCAAGGAACTGCCTAGAGGTCTTGTTAAAAATGCAGATTCTGACTTAGAAAATCTAAGGTGAGGCTGTGTTTCTAACAAGCTCACAAGTAACGCCCTGATGCTAGGGCCGTACTGTTGGTAGGGAGGGCTGCTGTGCAGGACTGTAAATCCTTTACCCTTCACTCGACACACCGCAGGTTTGAGGAGAATGATAAGATCTGACTGGATCCTGGCTAGTCTGACTTAAGCTGCCGGTGGGGCGAAGGGAGCCAGCGCTGGAGCAAGGAGACCGTATAATAGGCTCTGGAAGCAAGTCAGAAGGGAGGTGCCTGAAGAGCATCACTCAGAACTTTGTCAAGAGGAGTGTTGCTGAGCTTGTGAAGGAATAAACCTCATCCGAGTGTGCTTCTGAGATGTAGGAATTGAGTTAGTGAGAAGTATAGAGTTCTAGAGCTATTTTGATACCAGACCAAACAGGATTTGGCAGCAAGACCAGATGAGCAATGTGAAAAACGGAGGAAAACACAAAGGCAGTTTCGAAGTCTTGGCATCACCAGCTGGAAAGATGGAGTCACCACCTAACTTCGATGGGGGAACTGAATAGCTAAGGGCAAGAAGCTTGGTCAGAAAACTAAAAGTAAGGTGCTTGTTAGAGCTCTAGGCTGGGATGTCAACCAGGCAGGGTCACGCCAGGTTCTGAAGTTCCAGACACTTTAGGCTAGAAAGAAAAAGCTGAGATCATCAGTCTTTAGCTAATATTAAAGCCAGACTAGATAAAAATCACCAAAGGAATGAGCACTGGTGGCAGGAGTGGGGGAGGGGAGGACGACACCTACAGAGCCTGAGCTCAGGGAGACCCCAGAACCTGGAAGATAGGCAGCAGGACTAGTCAGCCAGGATCACTGTGACAGCTAAGAGGCAGCAGAACAGACACAGGGGGCTGGAAACTGAGTGAAAAGAGAATGTCACAGGATGGGAAGAGACTGGCTGTGCCTTCTGGTCGATTGGATGTGGACTTAGAAATGACACAGGATTTCACATTTCCTGGTGGCCTAGATAAGAATTGTAAGCTTGCATCTCCTTTGAAATGCATTTCAGAGAGAATGGGAAAGCATTGAATTCAGTGATTATAACCTGTCCTTTCCAGGGCATTAGCGGTTGCAGGAGGCATGAATAAAGACCTCCACCAGAAGTGAAGTGGAAACAGTATCTTTGTTTTGTTTCCTTTTGCTTTAAGAAGTATACACACATATTCAACAGGGTATATCAATCCTGTAGAAGAAAGAACTGGTGATGCCAGACAAGGCACAATTGTTAAAAATCCATCCTTGAGTCGCCAGGAGAGTGAGATCAAGGGCAGAAATGGAAGGGTTGTTGGCTTTAGTTAGGAACATGCACAGTGAACCCCTGTGAATACTCCCTTCAGATACCTGTCCATGTCTGCCAGGGATTTTGGGGGTTGCTCTTCTTTCTCAGCCTGATTTATATATTTTGCTGAAAGAAAAATGTCGGAAACTCCGCAAGTTTTAAGCTGATGACAGTTGAGAGTGATGGGGAGAGCACAAGTAGCCTGAGACATCAAAATTAAGTGAAACACTTGTCAAACAGTGTTGCTAAGGCCATGTAGATCTCAGGAGCGCTTCTTTTATTCTTTCAGATGTATTTATTTTATGTACATGAGTATATCGACCAGCTTGTATGTCAGTGCATCACATGCGTGTTTGGTTCCTGGGGAGATCAGAAATAGGCATTGGATCCCCAGAACTAGAGTTAAGCACTTCGTCAGTGCTGGTAATTGAACCTGGGTCCTCTGTAAAAGCAGCAAATGTTCTTACCCACTGAGCATTCTCTTCAGCCCTAGGGGCGCTACAGTTTAAAGAACACGGCTAAAGTTGACTTTGTAGCTGCTTTTTAAACATACTTAGACGACCGCAACAATCCAGAAGAAACCTCCTATATGAAATCATTGGCATATCTCCTAGGAAAGGTCAAAAATGTATTATTTCTTTCATTTACCGTGTAGTCTGCATCTGTTTTTATTCATTGTTCCACCCACTATAATCTGATATTTGTTCTCATAATTCCACCGAAACTATATTCCCCTAAAGCTGCTAACCTGGGATCCAAATGTAACAATTTTTTAGCATGTCTTTTTTTTGTTTTGTTGTTTTGTTTTACTTTACTTTGTTTTGCTTTTAAGACAGTGTCTTACTTTGTGACCTGGCTGACCTGGAACTTTCTATGTAGACCAGGCTCGCCCTTGACCACACAGAGATCCACCTGCCTCTGCCTCCCAAGTGCTGGGATTAAAGGTGTGCACCACCTCACCCAGCAAGCTTCTCTTACTTGACTATACCATCTTTTTTCTTGGTTACTGCCTTTTTTTTTTTTCCTGAGTCACTCTGTCCTTTCCCTTGCAGGAGTATTCTCCTGATTCTTCAGTCTCTATCCCTAATGTTTCTAACACTTGCTTTTAAAATGCTATCTTCAGCCTGGGCTACACAGGGAAACCCTGTCTCAGGGGGGAAAAAAAAAAAAGAATGCTATCATCTTGACCATGTTTCTGTGGGACTTTTCTTCTCGGTGTCTTTCTGTAGAATACCTAGTACTACCCTGAACTGCTGCCTTGCAGCTCTTGTACCTTTTATACATACATACATACATACATACATACATACATACATACATACATACGAACTTTCTCTTATATATTGCATTCCAACCACAGTTTCCCCTCCCTCCATTCCTTCTAGCTCCCCCCCCACCCCAAATTCATTACTCCTTTGTTTTCCTTGACAAAAGAACAGGCCTCCCAAGGATATCAATTGAACACAAAATAACAAGTTATAATAAGACTAGGCATATACCCTCATATTAAGGCTGACAAGGCAACCCAGTAGAAGGAAAAGGGTCCCAAGAGCAGGCAGAAGATTCATAGACACTCCCCATGCCCACTGTGAGGAGCCTCACAATAACACCCAGCTACACAGCCGTAACGTACATGCGAGGGCCTACCTCAGACCCACACAGGCTCTGTGACTGCTGCTTCTGTGTCTGTGAGCCCCTGTGAGTTCTGCTTAGCTGATTCTGTGGGCCATGTTCTCCTGGTACCCTCCATCCCATCTGACTCATAAAATTCTCCCTCCACCATCTTCTGTGGGGTTCCCCGAGCTCCAACTAATGTTTGGCTGTGGGTCTCTGCATCTGCTTCCATCAGTTGCTGGCTAATGCTTCTCTGATGACGATTGGGCTAGGCTCCAATCTGTGAGTATAGCAGAATATCATTAGGAATCATTTCATTGACCTTTTTTTTTCCCATTTGTGTTTGTTTTGTTCTTGGGTCTCTGGGCTATCCAACCTCTGTTCCTGGCCATCTGGGCAGTGTCAGGCGTGGCTCCCACAAGTTCTGCTCCAGCATTTCTTGCAGGCAGGACAAATTGTTGATGAGAGGCTTTGTGGGTGGGTTGACATCCCAGTCTTACCACGGGAAAGCTTGCCTGGCTACAGAAGATGGCGGTCCAGGCTCCGTATCCCTACTTCTGTATCTCAGGCAGGTGTTTCAGCTGTCTGTAGGATATCTCCACTTAATTACGCTATATAAATCTCAAACTCATCATCTCATCTGTGCCTCTGTCTCGGCCATACACTCTCTTCTGCCTCGAAATTACCTTGGACTGTTTTTTTTTTTTTTCCAAGACAGGGTTTCTCTGTGTTACAGCCCTGGCTGTCCTGGACTCACTTTGTAGACCAGGTTGGCCTCGAACTCAGAGATCTGCCTGCCTCCAGAGTGCTGGGATTAAAGGCGTGCCACCACACCCAGCTGTACCTTGGACTCTGACTGTCCCTTCACTATTTATGCTCATTCATCCAGTGAGTTCTCTCCAGTCTCTACTTTCTGCCTTTATTTAATCTCCTAGTGTGTTGCATGGCTCTCTCTTTTTTTGTTTGTTTGTTTTTTTGTTGTTGTTGTTTTGGTTTGGTTTGGTTTTTCGAGACAGGGCTTCTCTCTGTAGCCTTGGCTGTCCTGGACCTGCTTTGTAGACCAGGCTGGCCTCAAACTCACAGCGATCCACCTGCCTTTGTCTCCCGAGTGCTGGGATTATAGGCGTGTGCCATCACACCTGGCTGTTGCATGGCTTTTAACAGGACTCTTTCTTCTCTTAGACCATGTCCTTTCTGCCTAGGGTGGTGGTATTTATCTGATGAATGCCTATATGGCCTCTCCACATAGAAAATTCATCTGACCCTCACCAGTGCCTCGTATGACACTTTCTATAAACATCTCTTGCAGGACTTACATTGCATTGTGATTACTGCTGATTGTCCTATGGAAGGTGTATTCTCTCAGAGTTATAACTGAATATCTGTCTATAATCTATATATCTGTTTGTTTGTTTCTTTGCCATTTAGGCTAGTTTGCTTTTGTTTTTTATTTTTCCAGACAGGTTTTCTGTGTTACACAGAGCCTTGGCTGTCCTGGACCCTCTTTGTAGAGCAGGCTGGCCTCAAACTCACAGAGATCTGCCAGCCTCTGCCTTCCAAGTGCTAGGATTAAAGACGTGCACTACCATGCCTGGCTATCTATTATCTGTCTTCCTTCCTCTCTTACCTTTCCAGTCCTTCCCCTTAAAAAGATAAATAAATAACTTACTAGCACATGTAAGTCTGAGACTCAGCCATCCATCACCTGTCCCCTCGTCCATCTTAGAAGAACTTACTAGGAATAGACTATTGGAAGGAGAATAGTAGACCTGCCTGACTAATTAGCATTTGTACTTGGGCTATTGTTGTAGCTCAGAACAGAACACTTCTCTAGCATGTGTGAGACTCTGGGCATGACCTCCAATACTTCAAAAAAAAGTATATTTGAGCTTGCCTACTACATAGTCAAATGATATGATTATCACCCAATCTCTATTCTAAGAAATTATAGTCTAGGCTATATTCCTTAAGAGTTATTTCCTATGCTCTTTAAGAAATGGCTGTTTTATGATAAGAGTCAAAATACCTGAACAACCCCCATTCGTCTGGTCCATTAATAGTGTTTCCTTCATCACACTTGAAACACATGAAATGTAGCATATAAAAGCCAGGCTTATGTTGCATGCCCAGAGCTAAAACATGAAGTCTATATTAGGAGGAAAGGTCATTGTTTTAGACAGAGATTAGAGTTGGCTTTGCTACAAAATGTCTGTGGAAACATTATTATGCCTTATACAGATTGCAGTGGTAGAAATAATTCAAGTACCGACATGTGTTTTTGCTGGGAGAAAAATGTATCCTCAGCCTGATACGAGGAGCTTTGGCTGTTGCCAATACTTACGTACTTTGACATATTGCTCAGGTTAACACACGCCGAGGGTCCATATGGCAGTGCAGCCACATCGTCCACCAACAACCCAGAGTTTGTGGAGGATCTCTCTCAGGGCCAGCTGCTTCAGAGTGAGTCTTCCAATGCTGCAGAAGGCGGTGAGCAAAGGCATGAAGATGAGGTAAGCTAACATCGCCTGTCACCGTCCTCTGGAGCTCCCAACGCAACAGGCATCCATGGAGTAACTGAGTGGAGGGATTGCCATCTCCTGTCCTAGTTTCCTGGGCTGACCTTGTCCAGCTCTCTCATATATATCTCTTGTCATCTCTAGAGCCATATCAATGGTTTTAATGACAGAGACAAATAAAATCTTTTTATCCTCAGTTTGACTAAATGTCTTTACCTCCTGTGAAATGTTCAACAGTGCTCGGGAGTTGTTTTGTTGTATTGCTTTTGTTTTTACTTATTGTTGTTATTGCTATCTTGATATGGGGTCTCGGGTAATCCAAGCTGCCTGCTAGTATTGCAGATGTGCTCACTCTGCTCCACCTCAAAAATACTTGTTTTGTAAGTGAATGATTTAATAAGTCACTACTGAGAATGTCCATGCCCTCGTTCATAGCTGGTCTCTGCTCACACTTCATGACGTCTTCTCCCTCCCAGAGGGTCCTTCTTTCCCTAAATCACACAAGGATGGAGTGTGGGCATGGACAGTCGTAATAGATGACATTGCAGTCTTCTATTTTAAGACAAAAAAGAAAAACATCACTTTTTGTCTTCTCTCTTATATGAAAAGACTAGTTTGTTCATTTACTCCATTAGCATTTTTAAAGATAATAGTGAAGACTAGTAGCCTTTCATTGACTTGTTAAGTGTTTGCTGTGGGTGTGGGGTGGTGTTTGTGGGGGTGTATAATGGTGGGGATTCATGCTAAACATCCCTAATGAGCCACATCTCTAGGCTCCTTGATAGCTTCGTGTTCCTAGGTTTCCAAAAAGTAAAACAAAACAACTGGAAACCTAATCTCTAATACACTATTTTCCAAATGGAGAACCGCTCACATATGTGTAGAGGAGTGCAGCAGCGCTACAGTTAATACATAGGTGTTTTTGTCCCTTTGTGAGTCTTGTTTACCTTTTTCTTCTCTGAAATAAGGATTCCTGGATCCATGATGCATTAACTGATAGACTGTGTATTTGTTAAATTATGGAACAAAAATATGACCTGCCTACATGTCATTTAAAAGGCCAAGAAGAAGCACTGTGGTAAAATATTAGTGACACTTGGCTGGAAGTGGTGGCACACGCCTGGAATCCCAGCACTTGAGAGGCAGAGGCAGGCGGATCTCTGTGAGTTCCAGGCCAGCCAGGCCTACAAAGCGAGTCTAGGACAGCCAGGACTATAAGAGAAACCCTGTCTCAGGGGGAAAAAAAGTGACACTGCAGTTTTTTGTTTTATTTGTTTATTTAGGAATTTTGTTTTGTTTCGTTTTGTTTTTTTGGGTTTTTTTTGAGACAGGATTCTGTGTGCCCCTGGCTATCCTGGAATTACCTCTGAGGATCAAGCTGGCCTGGAACTCAAAGATCTGCCTAGCTCTGCCTCCCAGTGCTGGGACTAAAGGTGTGCACCAACAAGCTCAGCTGACACTGCAGTTTTAAAAATCATTTAAAAAGTTGATTTGGCCAGACAGTGGTGGCGCACGCCTTTAATCCCAGCACTCGGGAGGCAGAGGCAGGCAGAGCACTGTGAGTTCGAGGCCAGCCTGGTCTACAAAGCAAGTCCAGGATAACCAAGGCTACACAGAGAAACCCTGTCTCATAAAAACAAAACAAACAAACAAACAAGTTGATTTGATCTGCTTATCTAAATCCAGTGTATAAAAACTTCTGTCTCAAAAAAAAAAGCCTATGACTTTATAACATATACATTTATCTTCACTTTAGATATATTGCTGATATTTTCCTGAGTCTAAATATTAATTTAAGTATCTGCATGCTATTTGCTATGGAGAATTAACTGGTCTCTAATATCAGTGAGGAACGCTTTCATGCATGATTTTTAATCCCCATGCTGCAGCTCTTCTTTCACTTGGTACATGAGACAGTATCTTATTGTGATCTCCTGTGACAGTGTCTTCTCTGGCTTGGTGCTGTGTGTGTTGCTGAATTCTCATGTACAACATCCCTGTCAGGAAGTATAGAGGAAGATCAAAGCTTGCATGATCATGATGCTCCACTCTCATCTTTTGGGGGAACAGCACCAAAATAGCCCTTTATACAGCAAGGGTGGGGATGCATGCCTGAAATCCCAGCACCAAGATGCTGAGGCAGTAGGGTCACAATGAACTTGAGGGGACCCTGGGGTACATAGTGAGCTTGAAGCTAGCATGGGCTACCTAAAGACCTGTTGCCAAAAATAAATTGTATTTATTTATTCATTTTTATTGGTTTTTCAGGACAGAGTTTCTCTGTGTAGCCTTGGCCATCCTGGAACTCACTCAGTAGACCAGGTTGGCCTCAAACTCATAGAGATCTGTCTGCCTCTGCCTCCCAAGTGCACCACTACCGCCTGGTTTTGGTTTTTCAAGACATGGTTTCTCTGTGACGCCTTGGCTGTCCTGGATTCACTTTGTAGACCAGGCTGGCCTCCAACTCACAGAGATCTTCCTGCCTCTGCCTCCTGAGTGCTGGGATTAAAGGCCTGTGCCACCATACCAGCCAAAAATTAAATTTTAATAGCCCTTTATTTTCCTGATTTGTAGTTTGATGCTTGAATGCAGTGGTTTTCAACCTCCCTAATGCTGAAACCCTTTAATAGTTTCTCATGTTGTGGTGACCTCCAGCTATAAAATTATTTTCATTGCTACTATATAACTATAATTTTGCTACTTTTATGAATCATAATGTAAATATCTGATATGCAGGATATTTGATCCCATTGTGAACCCTGAGATTGTGAACTGTAAAAACCTGTTTAGTTTGGTGTGGCTCATCCCTAACACACACCTTTAATCCAAGAATTTTCTGTCTATTGTAAACAGGTGATTATAGTGTGCCTCAGCCTTAGCACACACTTTTAATCCAGAGCTTTCTGTACACAAAATTTAATAAAGTTAACCCTAGGTCAAGAGATGGAACAAGAGCCAATCGACCCTCTCTTGGCGGGGGAGGGGGGAGGAATAGAGGTGGAACAAGAAACCAGTTGACAGGGATTAAGTAGATGGAAGGACTTGGAGAGAAGGGTATTTAAGACTTTGTGGAGAAAGAGGTCTTAGCTTTTGGCTTTTTCCTTCTGGGCTGGCTGGTGAGCTAGCAGGCCTTTTCCTCCCGGGCCAGCAGCTGAGTTAGCAGGCTTTTGGCTTTGGGCTTTTGAGTTTCGGCTTTTTCCTCCTGGGATGTGAACTGAGTAGGAGGGTCAGCTGGGTGCTTTCTCTGCCCCTCTGAGCTAACAAGTTTTCACCTCAGCATCTGGCACCTGAGTCTTCATTGGTAAAATTGGACATATGGGATTTTCTTTTATTATAACAACATGGGATATCTGAAATATAACCCCTATGGAAGGGACAGCTGACCCCAGACGGGTGGAGACCCACAGGGTGAGACCCACTGCCTTAACTTTTATTTAGTGTTGTAGTCTTTGGTACTTGGCTGATCTGAAGAGCTTTGGCTATCCAGGGCTTTACAGGGAAATGTAGCTCCTTTGTTACAGTTGTTGATGTGATTATTGTTTGGTTTGTGGTTTTTCATTTTGCTTTGTTTTATAGCAAAGAAGTAAACGAGGAGGTTGGTCCAAAGGGAGAAAAAGGAAGAAACCTCTTCGAGACAGCAATGCACCCAAATCCCCCCTTACAGGATATGTTCGCTTCATGAACGAGCGTAGAGAACAGCTTCGAGCGAAGAGACCAGAGGTCCCATTTCCAGAGATCACAAGGATGCTGGGCAATGAGTGGAGTAAACTGCCTCCCGAGGAGAAACAGGTGATGGGTCGTGCGTCTGGCCCTTTCCTTATTTGTTTTGTTGGTTGTTGTTGCTGTTGTTTTGGTTTGGGGGCATTGTTTTGTTTTTTGTTGTTGTTTTTGGTTTTTTGAGACCGAGTTTCTTTGTGTAGCCTTGGCTGTTCTGAACCCACTTTGTAGACCAGGCTGGCCTCAAACTCAGGGATCCGCCTGCCCTGCCTCTGCCTCCCTGAGTGCTGGGATTAAAGGCGTGCACCACCTTACCCAGCTTCTAGTGGATTGTTGTTGGGTTTTTTTTGTTTTGTTTGGTTTGGTTTGGTTTGGTTGGTTGGTTTGGTTTGGTTTGGTTTTGGTTTTTCAAGACAGGGTTTCTCTGTGTAGCCTTGCCTGTCCTGGACTCACTTTGTAGACCAGGCTGGCCTCGAACTCACAGCGATCCGCCTGCCTCTGCCTCCCGAGTGCTGAGATTAAAGGTGTGCGCCACCACGCCCAGCTAGTTGGTTGTTTTGTTTGGTTGGTTTTGCCTTTTTTTTTTTTCCAAGACAGTTTCTCTATGTCACCCTGGCTGTCCAGCACTCCCTTTGTAGACCAGGCTGGCCTCAAGCTCACAGAGATCCACCTGCCTCTGCCTCCCCAAGTGTTGGGATTACAGGCATGTGGGTTTCCTTGTTTTTATTATATTTCAAAAATGGTTTAGGGGCTGGAGAGATGGCTCTGTGGTTTAGTGCACTTACTGCTCCCCCAGAGGATTGAAGCTCATTTCTTGGCACTCATGTTAAGTGGCTGACAACTGCCTGTAGCTTCAACGTCAGCTGACACCCTCTTCTGTCCTCCACAGGCACCCACATAGACATAACATATAGTGACACACACACACACACACACACACACACACACACACACGTAATATAATAAATATATTTAAAATTTTTCTATCAAAAAAGCAAAAATGGACAGTTGATTCTTGAGTTGTGTCATAGTGCTTAGAAGACTAGAGTATCAGGGAGCGGAGGCAGAAAGAGCACAAGTTCAGGACCCATCTGGGCTACAGCGTGAAATCATGGCTAACCCAAGCAACTTACTTAGAGTCTTAAACTAAAGAAAGATACAAAAAGGGTTTCAGTGGCGACTCATAGTGGATCGTGTGTCCGCTTTACATAGCTTCTGGGTTCAGTCTCTAAAACTGCAAAAGGAAAGTTTAAAAAAGACTGCATAAAGCAAGGTGTTGAGACTTGGAGTCATAAAGCAAGTTAAGCAGATCCACTTAGCTAGCGCCATGTCTTGGACTGGAATTCAAACTGCTGGCTTTGTGCACTGGGATGGAGAGGCCATATCTTAAAGTCTGTGTCTGCAGTCTCAGAACAAGGCCTTTGTACACGTACCTGGCTAAGAAGAGGTCACACTAGTTCCAATGGCCCTGGTCCAATGACTGGTGTTCATAGAAGGAGAGAAAGAAGACACAACGGGGAAGGAAAAGATGGCCAGCATATCAGGGTCCAGTGGTTCTTCTCTAGCACAGTGAGCAGAAGCTGCCCCGAGACTTGTTGTCCTAAGGGTTGTGAGCTAAAAAGACTCTAGAATCCACCCCAGCCAAAGCAGCTACATTTCTATTTGATATGTATATTGAGTTCATAGAAGAATGTTTTTGAAAAGCGGTTCAATATTAAGAAATTAAGAAATCTATCAAAGTAATGTATTCCATTGAGCTAAATGAAAGTCATGAATAAAAATGAAAGGAAAAATCATTTGCCAAAATTCTTCAATTCACATAAGAATTTTATTTAAGAAAAAGATTTTATTGCTTTACTGATTGTTTTAACTAGAGTTCTAGCATATTTAACCAGTACAGAAAATAAAGCAGGAAGGGCTTGATCTCTCTCCTCTAAGACAGAGAAACTAACCCTGTTGCCAAAATGAACCGAGAATTCCTTTGTTAGAGAGATTAGAGGGGAATTAAGTGCCAGCTAGCCAGGCCCTGGGTGAAAGGCCACTGAAGCAAGGGATGGCGGCCTCTGAGGTTGCCAGGCTTTGCATTAAAAGCCCTCACTTCCCGGCATCTGAAAGATCTATATTTCCTTTATGTCTTAAACTCTTTTATGACTTGCACTTTTTAAAATGGATTCCAGAAAGACTAAAACCAAATTGAAAAATACTCTCTTGGGAATTAATTGAATTCAAATTTTTAAAGAGATGAGATTAAATTTCAGTTTGAAGCTTTGTGTTTGTGGTAGCAAGCTAATGGAAAGCAGTTTATAGTTAGGGCATCAACAGCTGGACATGCCAGGTCATTTTCTATTTTATCTTTCTTTCAAAGTTAATGCATGCATTCATGTGTTTTTTTTGTTTGGTTGGTTTGTTTTTGTTTTTGTATTCTGGTAATAGCAGAAGTAAATATCTAGTGATAGCCACTGTTGCCTGGTTAGGACAGGGTTTTATATGTGTTTGATTAACTTTTTATTTTTAAATCATTTCAAATGCACAAAAAGTTACAAACATAAAAATAGGACACAGAACATTCAGAAGCCCTTTAAACAGCGTCTCTATTGCTAACACATCATGTCCCTTTGCTCCATTTGCACATATTCTCTCTTTTATATACACATACCATCTTTTTTCTGAATCGTTTAAAGGCAACTTACATATATCCTGGCCCTTTGTCCCCAGAATACTTTCATATTTCCTAAGAATAGAGATCCTCTGTTACATAACTGATAAAGTCATCAAGTTCACTATTTCATATTAACGTGATGCTGTGTTCTGCACTCAGACTCTGAGGTAGCGTCGCTCTGTCAGCAGCGTCCCTTCATGCAGGCCTTAACCTAATACCAGGATGGTTAGTCAGATATTTGTAGTTCTCTTCAGGCTCTTTCCATGACATTGCTTTGTCGTTGTAAGTTACACCTTGAAGTTCTTAGGGAATGTGAACCCTCTCTCTCCCCAAGCCTGGCCACTCCTCTGCTCCCTAGACAGACAGACAGACAGACAGACACACAGACAGACACACAGACAGACACACACACACACACACTCACTCACACTCACTCTCACACACAAACACACCTTTTTGTTTTTTTACTTTTAAAGAAACATGCTTCGTTTTCTGTTTGTCTAACACTCCCTTGTGATTAGACTGATGATATGCATTCTTGGTCAGAACAGATGATATGTACTGCTCAGAGTGTCACCATGTGGGCATACAATGTCCTTTTATTACTTATTTGTCATTTTGTAAATGTTTCCTTATATTCATAAGCAGTCTATGGAGAGATATTTTTAAAACATGTATAACTTGTTTTACATTTTTAAAAAAGTCTGTAATGCCGGGCATGGTGATATACACCTTTAACCCTAGCACTCAGGCAGGCTGACCTCTTACAAGTTCAAAGCCATCTACACAATGAGTTTCAGGACATCAAGGGATACATAGTGAGGCCTTGTCTTGGAAAACAAAAGGAGAAAGAAATTATATCATCCAAAGAGAAACCAGAGCCAGGCATGGTGGCACATGCCTTTAATTCCAACACTTGGGAGGCAGAGACAGGAGAATCTTTGTGGGTTCAAGGCCAGTTTGTTTCACATACTGAGTTCCAGACACCCAAGTCTATATAGAAAAATCTTGTCTCAAAAGAAAAAAAAAGGAAAAAATTTCTCCTAGACTTAACTTAATATCCATAGATAAGTTTCACCTTATTAAATCTTTATTATGTTTACAAAATGATAAATTTTTGGACTCTTTTGGGTTTTTTGTTTTGTTGTGTGTGTGTGTGTGTATGTGTCTTTTGTTTTGTTTTTGAGACAGGGTTTCTCTGTGTAGCCTTGGCTGTCCTAGACTCACTTTGTAGATGAGGCTAGCCTTGAACTCACAGTGATCCACCTGCCTCCGCCTCCCGAGTGCTGGGATTAAAGGCGTGCGCCACCAGCCCCGGCTAAATTTTTCGCCTCTTAACACTCAACACACAATTACCAGTTAGCCTCCTGAATTTCTTTTTTCTCTTGTTTTGTTTCTATACAGAGTTTCTCTGTGGAGCCCTTGCTATCCTGAAGCTCACTCTGTAGACCAGGCTAGCCTCGAATTTAGTAATCTGCCTCGCAAATACTGGGATTAAAAGTGTGCACCGCCTTTACCCTCCCAGCTGGTCCTCAGCTTTCTAATCTAAGGAACCTTACTTCTCCCTCCTCTTGAATACTTGCTTGTATTCTGTTTATTATTGGTATAATCATAAATAATTCATATAAAGTTTATTTATGGTGTAAATTGCTTTTTTCTAGTGGTTTATAAATTATTACTGTACTTAGTCATTTGTTGCTTAAATCGTCCCAGATTTGGGTGTCCCTTATATCTGCTATGTGGGGGGACAAGATTTCTAACATCACCTCTGAATCCGGTTTGTTCGTTTACAGGCCGCACCCTTTATACTTTCTTATACCTAATTTGATGAATGAAATGGACCAACGATTCTGGAGATCAATGGACTTGTTAAATAATTAATAACACAAGATGATCAAAGAATACAGCTAAAGCTCTCTTCAAGTAGTCTCCTGTAGGCCCGCAGGATGAGATCATTCTTTTCATGTGCAGCTTTAGTGTTCCACTCGTCTGGCTTTTAAAAGGCCAATGGATGTATGAGATCATTCCCTCAGAATGGGTTGAGGATAGAGAAACAAGCTAATATTCCTTACCTTCCCCTGGGAACATGTGCCTATATGGGGTTCAGACCTCTGAAGAGCTCCAGTGGCCATCTGAAATTCTATCTAAAGGCTAGGGAGATGGTTGACTGTAATCTTCATGAATGTTTTATGATGGTGCTCTCAGTAGAACTTGCCTTCATTAAACTAGGAAAGGCAATGCACAGTCTAGAAAGTCATTCATTCATTCATTTATTCTCTACGTGGTGTGTTTCATTTATTGAGTGTGTGTGTGTGTGTGTGTGTGTGTGTGTGTGTGTGTGTGTGTGTGTGTGTGTGTACAGAAGTCAGGACAACTTTCAGGCACCAGTGATCCCCTTCAACCGTGTGTGTTTCAGGGATCAAACTGAAGTCATCAAAGTTGGTAGCAAACACTTTTACCTACTGAGCACCAGCCCTTGTCTAATTTATAATTGAAAGATTTTATTCTACACCTATGACTACTTTCAAATCTCTCCTATAACATCCTGACTATATACTTTTTTGTTTTAATTATACTGTTTACTGTTTAATTTTTTAAAAGACAATTGATACTTTGCCTAATATCTCCGTTTCTTGAAAATCATCCCCATTTCGTTCCTAGCGCTACCTTGATGAAGCAGACAGAGATAAGGAGCGTTACATGAAGGAGCTGGAGCAGTATCAGAAGACGGAGGCCTACAAGGTCTTCAGTAGGAAAACCCAGGACCGCCAGAAGGGCAAAGCGCATAGGCAAGGTATGAGGACCGAGCGGAGTGTGTCATGTGATGGAATGTTGTGAGGCCAACTGAGTTAAAGCGGCAAGTGTGAGAGATGAGATTCTGACATTTCTCTATCACCCTGTATTCACTTACAGATGTCATCTTAGAATTTTACCAAAATCGTGTCCCGTGCATTTAGGCACTTTGATTGGTTTTCCATATCTAAGATCATGAATCTGGCTCATGCACCAAACTGTTATTAGCTACCTGCCTTTTTATGTCTAGTCTCCAACTTAGGCGTTTCTCTGTCTTTAAACAAGCCTGTCTGCTAAACCCTGTAGCTAAATTGCCCTGATAATTCTAAGTCTTTTCTGTGCTATTCCTCTCAGCCTCCGTGCTGTTCTCCATTCAATAGTTTGTTTGTGCCTGAATTCAGAAAGAGATCTGTTGAGCTTCTCTGTTAAGTACCAGACTCTTCTAGATACTGAGGGGCCATGGTGAATAAGAGGCAGTATCTCTGTTGTCATGGGATCTTTTATCTTCTGTTGAAATGGCACATCATATCCTCACAAGTCTCACTCCAGGTCCCCTCTCTAGGAGACACTGCCAAGGGCATAGCACCCACACTGGTCTGTCACTCCTTAGCCACAGCATCCCCTCCACACTCGCATGTCTAGGGTGCTGAGACCCTTGGCATGTGTCTCCTCCCACCCTCCCACCCTGTTCTCTCAAAGGTAAGAATGTGTACTGTTATGTTCTGTTTGATTGTGTGGTCTCTAGGGGTGGGGTTCCATTTAGCTTTGTTGACTGACAGTTAATAATGTCATGAATGAAATTATCATATGTCATGAAAGTCCACAAATACCAGCGAGTTTTATGGTTGGCACAGTCATATACTTGGGGTTTGTTACTATTTTATTTTTTCAATTTAATGTTTTTTTCATTCTTTTGCACGTTTAGATGCAGCCCGACAGGCCACTCATGATCATGAGGTAATTAGCCTTCTGTCCATATGTCACGTATATATTTATAATAATATTCCTGTTTGAAATGCTGTTCATGAATGATACAGAGCTTTTAATCCTATAATTCATACTGAGCAAGTTGCTTTGGCTCGGGGGTTCTTAACATATGGTAGACACTTATGTCATGAATCTGCCTTTGAACTGCAGTCCCTAGCCCCAATCTGCTCCTGTAGTCTAAGAATTTTATTAGTTTTAAATGCCAAAAATGGTTGGCATTCAGAGTAAGATACAGAAATGAAAACCAGCTAGAGGCCGCAACTTGGCCATAGTTTATCAACAACAAATGTTGTCACCCCACTTTCAGAAAGGTGCTACTTAGGAGCTCCAGCACCTGTTAAAAGTGCTCCCGCAGCTAGTCAGTAGCTTACCGCTGACAGAAACTCAGTCCCTCTACCTCCGTTCCTGTTCCCACCTCACTGGCGTGCACTTATTTATTGACCTTTTCCGGCTAGTTTGCTTCAGCCCCGTCAGCAGAATTTAAGCCTGTGTTTCTGTGTGTGTTTGTAATTCATATGCTTGCATGTTTGGCTGTGCTGCTTTTATATGCTTCAAATATAGATGTAGCCTGTTAAATATATGGTTACAAAAATTTAAAGATAATCTGTGGTCACTCCGTGTTTTAAAATGTCAGGGACATCTTCCTATTTCTTTCTCTCAAAGCTGAAGTCCTCCTTCAAGCCCTGCTAAGCTCCATTCTCCCCTCAGCTGTTTTTACTATTTCTAGCCTGCTTTATATGTTTTTATTAATTTATTCATATTACATCTCAGTGGTTATCCCATCCCTTGTATCCTCCCATTCCTCCCTCCCTCCCATTTTCCCCTTATTCCCCTCCCCTATGACTGTGACTGAGGAGGATTTCCTCCCCCTGTATATGCTCATAGGGTATCAAGTCTATTCTTGGTAGCCTGCTATCCTTCCTCTGAGTGCCACCAGGCCTCCCCATCCAGGGGACGTGGTCAAATATGGGGCACCAGAGTTCGTGTGAAAGTCAGTCCCCACTTTGCACTCTTCTGGCCTGCTTTAACCTCCAAAATCACTATACTTTTCCCATAGAGTTAGCCGAGTTGACCTGTCTAGACTCTTCCAAGCACTTGCGTTGTTCTCATTCTGGATTAAGTTTCATCTCCCTGAAGGGCAAACCTGATCTAGTTTCTACCTTCCTATCCAATGTCATACCACCTAGCATGATGCTCTTGTGTGGAAGAGGTATTCTACAAAAACTTATTTCCTTTAAGAATCCAAAGATGACGAGAAAGCAGTGGGAAGTTAAACCAAACAGTTTTCAAGCTAGGAGATGGCTCATTCAGTAAAGAGCTTACTGCGCAAGCGTGGGGGTGTAAGTCTGACCCCAGCACCCATGTAAAACAGTTTACAGTGGCATGTGCTTGTGATATTAGCTCTGGGGAGGTGGAGACAGGCTAGGTATTGGTAGCCACCCAGCCTAGCCTAGTTGGCAGATTCCAGGCCAAAGAGAAACTCCATCTCAGCAAACACAGTGGATGGCTCATTCTTAAGGATGACGCCCAAGGTTGACCTCTGATGTTCACATGTTTGAAATGTTTCAGCAGACATATCAGTGAGTTAATAGAGGGAGAATGTGTCTTGTAAAATACATAAAACAAAATGAATTCTAAATACATACTAATTTCTCTTATGAGGAGTGAAATGAGCCTCCAAAAGAACAGACTTCTAGTCTCTCTTAGAATACTAAGGCCTCAGACATCTTTTCAACTGCCCTACTTTGCCAGTGAAGGGGATGCTTTGTCTAGGACAAGAGAGTACATTCAAGTTCAGTTAAAGGGGGCCTGGAGCAACAGTTCAGCAGTAAAAATCACAGGCTGCTCTTACAGAGGGCCTGGGATTAACTCCCAGTGCTCGGGAGGCAGAGGCAGTCAGATATCTGAGTTCAAAACCAGCCTAGTCTTCAAAGTGAGTTCTGGGACAGCCAGGACTGTTATAAAAACAAATTCTGTCTCGAAAAACCAAGGTAGATAGACAAATAGATAGACAGATAGGAAAATAAAAAGTCAACTTAAATGGAGTAGAGTGGCTAACACCTAAGCTTCCTGCATCCCAGTAACCCACTATTGACAACACAGTGCCATGCTCCATGGAATAAAGTAGACACTGCTGAAAGTCACTTCAGTGCTAGTGAAGACAGATTTACCAGTTTCCATATCGTAAAGAAGCTGATTTTATTTCTAAATTGACTGAGATTCCCTAAGTCATTGTTGCCTGGGCAGGAGCAGCAGAGTGCATCTAAGAGCTGACAAATGCTCTCCTGGAAGCCATTCTGCTTAGCAGAAGGCACTGCATCCTGGCTCATGATAATAAGAGTGGTCCTCAAGTAAAAGGCACTTAAGAGATGCATGGCATACTCTTTGTATTTCTGGCCCTGAGCCTTGCCCTAAATCACAGGCTGAAACAGATTATGTTCAAAACGCCCTCTGTTCTTTTTCCCTCCACTCAGTGTACAGAATGGAAATCCAAAGTGAAGAGCATTCTTGTCTCCTCAGATCAAAAGCCAGCCCGCCAGGCACGAGAGGCAGTGAGTCTTCCTCTCTGGGACATCACATATGAAGACTGAGTAGAAACAGTAATTTTGTTTCTCCCTTAATTTATAAGAAATGACAAAATGACACTCAGGCTGAACAAATTAGACCCTTTCAATGAGGAGGTAATCGAATCCTTATGATTTTAATCCCTTGAGCAATCCTTAGAGCGGTTAAGTATATCCAAGGCCCCAGGAGGAGCCTCTCTGCACCGAGTAATGTACTCGCTGGTGGTTTTTATTACCACTCTTCCTTTAAGGAGAATTTCTCTGTTGCATTCGGAGGCTGAACAGTTTCATTTAATTGCTTTAATGTTTCTTATTTTGTACTCTAAGAATCTGTACCAAGGGGCAATGTCTATTGCACCTGGCTGTTGGTAGCCTCTGCCCCTTACATAATGAGTTGGGTTTAGAGTGTTCTGGCAAAGAATAGAATGGAATTACCATTCTGAGGAAAGTCAAGACCTTGGAAAAGGCCCCTTGTGCCTTGGTAATGGGAGCCAAGCAACCCCTTATCATTCTGAATGGCAAATACCCATGGTGAGGTCACTGCGCAGCTGAGTAGGAAATTAAGCAAGGTAAGAGAACTCAAGTTACAAGGTTCTGTCCTAAGTTACTTGTAGATTTAGGATTATGCTGTGTGCATACTAGGCTTGTATGTCCTGAGTGTTCCTGCCACAACCAGCTAATAAAGTTAACACGTATAGAAAGCCTACAGTTTATAAACAGCTACTAGAAATGTGGCTAAGACCCCTTTTGAACCAATTTTTCTTGCCCATACATTAATTAGTTCTCATTGAAATCTGAGGAACTGTTTTGAGGGAGAGGTGTGCATGTCAAAATGTGAGGTTTTAATGGTAATCTTGCTCGCTCTTTCTCCTCCTCCTCCTCTTCCTCCTCCTCCTCCTCCTCCTCTTCCTCCTCCTCCTCCTCCTCCTCCTCCTTCTTCTTCTTCTCCCCCCCTTTTGGTTTTTCGAGGCAGGGTTTCTCTTATAGTCCTGGCTATCCTGGACTCACTTTGTAGACCAGGCTAGCCTCAAACTCAGAGAGATCTGCCTGCCTCTGTCTCCTGGGTGCTGGGATTAAAGGCGTGTGCCACCCAGCCCCCTGCTGTTTTCTTTTCAATTGTTCTAAAATAAAATTTAAAAAAGTTGATTTCTTCCATTAGGAAAACAAAAAAGACTCAGTAAAAATTAGGTGCTCTGAAATGAAATCTTTCTCAAGTAAACATTCCGTCCGGTTTTTATGAGACGCTCTGGCAGGTGCTGTGATTATGAGCATG
Source organism: Acomys minous (assembly GCF_964271855.1). Taxonomy (NCBI): domain Eukaryota; kingdom Metazoa; phylum Chordata; class Mammalia; order Rodentia; family Muridae; genus Acomys; species Acomys minous. The sequence continues at coordinate 115,772,752 of NC_140494.1, forward strand.
AACCACTAACTTCCCGTCTAAGTAGGCACTTCTACAGTCCACCCCCTTCCTAGGCAAACACGGCTGTGAGACGGAATTCTGCTCTCTGCTTTCCTCACAGCTGAACTGCTCAGCTTTTCAACTGGAGGTCAAACCACTTCTTTTGCTCTTGTTCAAAAATAAAAGTAACAAGTAGAAACATTTTTCTGTCTTTGGAGGGGGCGTGTCCCACTATATAGCCCTGTGTGGATCCACCAGAACCATCACAGCTGACAAAAGGACACATTCTGTCCTCTATTTTATACATTTTGTCTCTTACCTTAAACGTGTTTGGATAGGATTGAATCCCCAGGTGTTTTCTTTACTGCTTTCCTGTTGAGGGGTTTTGGAACCTTCAGATTCCACAACAGTTTCCTCACTTTCTTCTCTTTAGGTTATGCAAGATTTTGAATACAAAACACTTATAACTTATGGTCGTTATTCCTTCAACTATAAATTCATTACAGAGATGGCAGCCAAAGAAAGTTGAAATATTGGTCCTGTTCTTAAGGCTCGTGGCTGAAAATATTTTGCAGTTTTATGGTACTTTTATCTTAAATGGTTCTTAGGTGGATTAGTTGGGGCTTTCTTATTCTTTTCTGTCTCACATAATCCTTAGGGGGTGTGTGTGTGTGTGTGTGTCTGACTTCTTGAGCTTGAAGAAAAGTCTACAAGAGCCCAAAGATAAACTGCCGCTTCGTTAATATAGAGCGAAGTATCAGGAGAATGCCTTTACTATAGCTCGATGGCAGAGCTCTGCTTAGAATTCTTATTCTCCACTCAGCAAATTAGATCGCGTACTCCCATCTCAGATAGTGATTCAGTGCGTAGCCAGGAGAAACAACTGCAAATACCCGCCACATTCATGACTCTCCGCTGTTGACTATGCACAGTGCTAAGAAAGGGCTTCTGTTGTCTTCACTAGTGAGTGGCTTGTGGGTTTGTTTAAAGTCCTCACTACCCGGCAGTCAGACAACCAAGAGTTCTAACAGTAACAGCTTCAGCTCTGTGAAGTTCCATTCTAATGAGGGAAATATATTTCCCTCCCAGGCTCTCCTGGTCTGATTTCTTGTTCACCAACTATTTCTCTAAAGAAGGCATGATCCTTGTGCCTTGGGCACTATTATTTAATTTATCTTCTAAGAATTAACTCTTGTTCTTGATTCATAGAAAGAAGCAGAGGTAAAGGAACGCTCTGTTTTTGACATTCCTATATTTACAGAAGAATTCCTGAACCACAGCAAAGGTGATTTCTGCCTTTTTTTTTTCCCCCCTCTTCCTTGGGTCTTTGACAGGAGATTTTGTTCCCAGAAGCTAATTGCTCAAAAGCACTGTCTGATATCCCTCCTTAGGACTGGAGAAGATTCTGCTGCAAAGAATGACTGTTATTTCACCCTGTGACCAGTGAGAGAAAGCAAGGGCAGTACAGCCAAAGTGTTTTTGGTCTCTGGATCAAAAGAAATAAATATTAAGCCAGGCGTGGTGGCACATGCCTTTAATCCCAGCACTTGGGAGGCAGAGGCAGGTGGATCGCTCTGAGTTTGAGGCCAGCCTGGTCTACAAAGCAAGTCCAGGACAGCCAAGGCTACACAGAGAAATCCTGTCTCATACAAACAAACAAACTATAAATCACTAATGCAGCACCTTTTAGATCTACAGCCTAGAACAATCTGTACAAATGAAGGTTTGCATGGGAGTCCAGAGTTATAGAGTAAGACACTGCAGCCTTGGGCCTGCAGAGATGGCTCAGAGGTTAAGAGCACTGGCTGTGCTTCCAGAGGATCCCTTTTCCATTCCCAGCACCCACACGGCAATTGGTTATTCCAGTTCCAGGGGATCTAATGCACTTATCCTGGCTTTTGTGGGCCTAGGCACACATGTGGCACATAGATATACATACAGGCAAAATACCCGCACACATAAAAATAAATACATCTTTTTTTTTTTTAAAGAACGAAAGAAAAAGAAAAGAAATTACAACGTTGATCCTATTGCGTAGCCAATCTTCCCATATACCCCTGTGTAGCCCTTGAGGCTTCTCAGTGCACAATTTTAAAAAGGAAAATCTAACGAAATGTTGAGAATTGCCACTGTTTGTTACAGTCTTGTGTACAGAATGTGTTGCTTTAAGAATTAAAGTAGCTCTGGGGACCAGGCGTTTCCTCGCTGAGATTGCTATCTGGAGTGTCGTAAAGAGAACTGGGAGATGAGGTTGCTAATGAGAGACAGCCAAGCAGAGCTTCTTAGAAGAGTCACTGGGACTCCTCAGGCATCTCTTCTCTTACCACGTGTGTTCTGGGTGGGGGGGGCATGTGTCCTCAGCTCGTGAGGCAGAGCTCCGGCAGCTTCGTAAATCCAACATGGAGTTTGAAGAAAGGAATGCAGCCCTACAAAAGCATGTAGAGAGCATGCGCACAGCGGTGGAGAAGCTGGAGGTGGATGTGATCCAGGAGCGGAGCCGAAACACTGTCCTTCAGCAGCACCTAGAGACCCTGCGGCAGATGTTGACCAGCAGCTTTGCCAGCATGCCCTTGCCTGGTAATGCCGTCCTCTCTGCACACTTTCCATGCCAGGAAGAGCTGGGCAGGACGGGGTGGGTGCTGTTTTTATGTTAGTATTAATGGAGAAAAGCTGAAGTGTCTCCCAAGAGAAAAAAGAAATCCTGTCAAGATTTTCAGTGGAGGTTGGGTAGGGGCATGGTGGTACCAGCATGTCTTTAATGCCAGCACTCAGGAGGCAGAAGCAGGCAGAGCTCTGTGAGTTCAAGGCCAGCCTGGTCTACAAAGTGAGTAGTTCAGGACAGCCAGGGCTACACAGAGAAATCCTGTCTCAAAAAACAAAGAAAAAGAAAAGAAAAGAAACAAGCTGGGCATGGTGGTACATGCCTTAATCCCAACACTTGGGATGCAGAGACAGGTGGATCTCTGAATTTTGACACCAGTCTGATCTAGTTTTAGGATAGCTACATAGTGAGAATTCAATGAAACATATTATAGAGTGTTCATATTTATTAAAATCATCGCAAACTTTCAAACTCATGATTATTTAGATTTTTGTCCACTTCTGTCTTAATATAACCTATCCTTTACCACTAAACATAATTTGATATTCAGAACCATTGAGTGACCAAGTGACATATCCTAAAGAGAACAATTTCTTCTAGTATGTTTGCCTTGTATTTATTTATGCTTTCATGGAAAGGAAAACATTAGTGTTTCTTACCTACACTTTCATTTTGATGATAGTCACAGCAGAGATCTGGCCATCTCAAACCTTTTGTTATACAACTCCTCATATACACTGTATTATGTTACCCATCTGTTTAGAGCAATGGTTCTCAATCCACTTTAATACAGTTTCTCAAGTTGTGGTGACTCACAACCATAAAACTTTTTCATTGCTACTGCATAACTGTAATTTTGCTACTGTTATAAAACATAATGTAAATATCTGTGTTTTCTGATGGCCTTAGGTGACCTCTGTGAAAAGGTGTTGAACCCCTCCCCTGAAAGGGTTTGCTACCCACAGGTTGAGAACTGCTGGTTTAGAATATGGATTAGTTACTTGCTGCTGTTGTAAGAAAGCATCATGTCCAAAAGAGACTTAAAGAGTTTGTTTTGCCTCATGGATATAGAGGGTCCCTCAGGGTGGGGAAGTGTGGCAGGAAGCCAAGAGATCACATCTTCAACCAACAGCACCAGGCAGAGAAGGCTAGCTGGCAGTGGGACAAAGCCATAGACTGAGAAAGCCCTGTGCCATACTCTCTCCAGCAAGCCTCCACCTGGTTCCATAACCTCCCACTACAGTGCCATCAACCAGGGACCTAGTGTTGAAAGAAACACATAAGCCTGTGGGGGCATTTCTCATCCAAACCCCCACAGATCATGGATGTTAGCTTCCTATCTTTGAGGTCTAAAAGTCTCTCCTATGCAATTGGCATCTGTCTGTAGAACAAACCACATTAGTGTCATGATTTTTATTTGCATGGATTTGTTGAATGTCATGTAGCTGAACTGCATGGGAACGTTTTCTTACTGTGTCTTTTTATCCCACTTCAGGAAGTGGAGAAATACCAACAGTGGACACCATTGACTCGTACATGAACAGACTGCACAGTATAATTTCAGCTAATCCCCAAGACAACGAAAACTTCATAGCTACGGTCCGAGAGGTCGTGGGCAGGCTTGATCGCTAAGCACTGGTGAGTGAGTGCACACTGATAGGATAGTGCCACCCCCCCCCCATCTTCACAAGTGGGTGTCCTCAGACCGTCAGGACTGCTGGGACCTGGAAGTGCACTGCACTGAGTAACTGAAGTGGCGGCCTGACCTCCATTCCTCTTATGTAATTGCTAGAAGTCTTTCTCAATAATATTAAAAAACAGACTCAGGGTGGCTTCTCATACATGTTTAATGGGAGCAACATGACTTTTGTTGTTTGACCTCAGTTCTAGCTTTGCCCCTTACTGGCTTCCAAAGGGTCTTAAAAGACTGTGTGTAATGGAAATCGCACCAAAAAAATAGTTTTCAGAACAAAATAAATAGCATTTACCTGTTGATCTGTCTTTTCCTGATGAATAGTGCTAATTTTAAGTAGTTGGAATATTTAATCCTATATAAGTATGGCATGTTCTTGCTCACTACTCGGTAGCAGTTTGACTGTTGTGTGTTAAATGTTGAGGTAAACTAAACCAGTGAAGTAATTCATGTCTTAATTTTTTAAAGTTAAGCAATTCATGTCTTAATCTTTTAAAGTTTAAAACAAACAAAAAAGGCCAGTCATAGTAGTACACGTCTTCAATCCTAGTCCTTGTGAGGAGGCTGAGGCGAGAGGATTGTGAGTTCAAGACCAACATGGCTAGCATTAGTAAGATTGTCTGAAAAGGCAAACAAAAGGGTGAAAAGGCACAGGTCAGTCATTACGTGTTTAAAGCCTAAGTACAAGGGCCTGAGTTTTCATCCCAGAACCCACATAAGAAGCTAGGCGTGGTGATATACCTTTAATTCTCACACTGAGGAGGAAGAGACAGTGGCTCCTGAACCTTGCTGGCCAGTCAGCCTAGACTAGTTGGTAATTTCCAGGCCAATGAAAGTCCTTTCTCACGAAATGAAGGCTTTCCATGGCTCTTGAGAAATGAGAGCCTTAGCTATCTGGTCCGCGTGAGCATCCACACAGACACTCACCCACATATCAAGCAATGAGCCTGAGCTGTCATCCCAGCACTTGAGGGGGAGTCACCTACCACAGGTGCAAGGCCAACCTGGTCTACATAGGCTAACAAACCAAAACTCTATCTTTAAAAAAAAACAAATTAAAGGATGCTGAGCATGATGGCTCACGCCTTTAATCCCCACAGAGATAGGAGGATCTCTGTGAGTTCAGAACCAGCCTAATCTATATAGTAAATTCCAGGATCATCTAGGACTATATAGAGAGACCCTGTCTAAAAAAAAAAAAAAAAAAGAAAGAAATTTAAAAGGGAGACTGGAGAGATGCTCGCCACTTAAGAACACTTGCTGTTCTTCTAGAAGACCCAAATTCAATTCATAGCATCCACATAGTGGCTCACAACTGCCTGTAACTCAGGCTCCAGGGGATCTGATGCCTTATTCTGGCCTCTATAATCACCTACACTTCCATGTACATGCCCTACCTACTGCCCCCACACACAGACACACATACATATATATATATATGAGTGAATGAAAAGTCAACAAATGAGTATCCACAAGTGTTACATACTTGTAAAGGAGGTGGGCAGAAAGTATTTTTTCAAAAGAGAACTGCCACAGGGCTTGGTGGTGCATGCCTTTAATCCCAGCACTCAGGAGGCAGAGGCAGGTGGATTGCTGTGAGTTCGAGGCTAGCCTGGTCTACAAAGTAAGTCCAGGACAACCAAGGCTACACAGGGAAACCCTGTCTCAAAAAACAAACAAACAAACAAATCAAAAGAAAACTGCCCCTGAAGACTTTGTGGTATAATGGCCAGTCATCAGATATCATTTCTTTTTAATACAGGCTCTCGCCGAGCCATGGTGGCGCATACCTTTAATCCCAGCACTCGGGAGGCAGAGGCAGGCAGATCGCTGTGAGTTTGAGGCCAGCCTGGTCTACAAAGCGAATCTAGGACAGCCAAGGCTACACAGAGAAACCCTGTATACAAAAACAAACAAACAAAAATACAGGCTCTTACTGTTTAGCTGAGGACTTGCACTGTAAACCAGGCTGGCCTCAAATTCATAGAGATCCTCCTGCCTCTGCTTCCCAAACACTGTGACTAAAAGTGTCTTTTACTACCACATCTAGCCAGATGACATTTCTTCTTTGTAAACCAGGCTGGCCTCAAACTCACAGAGATCACAGAGAGTGCTGGGATTAAAAGCATGTGCCACCACACCTAGCTCAGACAACATTTCTTAAATGAAAATGGGTTTGTTCACTGTGAGTTCAAGGCCAGCCTGGTCTACAAAGTGAGTTTAGGACAGCCAAGGATACACAGAGAAACCCTGTCTCAAAAAAAAAAATGGGTTTGTTGACTGTAATTCATAGAGGTAGGGTACCCTTGTAACACGACACTCTAAAAATAGGCAGCCCTATGGTCTGTTGATTAAACTGTTGCTTACCTACAGATATAAAATCTGTATGGAAATCTTAGGATTGAGCCACATAGTGGTTTAGCCATGTATTAAAACACAAGTAATGGACTGGAGAGATGACTCAGTAGGTAAGAGCACTGGCTTCTTTTCCAGAGGACCCAGGTTCAATTTTCAGTCGGTCCCACATGGCAGCTCATAACTGTCTGTAACTCCAGTTCCAGGGGATCCACCACCCTTACAGATACACATACAGGCAAAACAACAATGCATATGAAATGAAAATCAATAAATTAAAATGACACACACACACAAGTAAGGAGCAGAATGCTCCCTGGGAGTGGCATGCTTTTGAATCGCTGCCCTCCAGGCACAGGAGCACCATCATCTGCATAGCCTGAACTCCAGCTTGGTTCATATCTCTCTGACGAGGTAGCATTTGGTAGCAGAGACAAAACAATATCGTCTTTATCCTTCTTGGTTGAGCCTTTGAGTGGTGACCGTACCAGACAATGCCTTCATGAGAACAAGATCATCACCCTTCCTCCGGGCGCGGTGTGCACGCCTGTAATCCCAGCAGAGGCAGGCAGATCTCTGTGAGTTCGATTCTCGTCCTTCCAGCGAGCAGCCAGATGGACTGGACTGTGCTTCTAAGAGATGGCTGGACTCCCCATAGACGAAGGAAGCAGCATCACTGCTGCCACTCGTGCAGGGAACAGCTTGTAAATCTAGGCCTAGGCTTCTCGGGAGCTCATCTTCCTTCTCACACAGTGTTTTCAATTAGCACTCTTGTAGGCTTAAAAAGAAAGAGCTGGGAGACTCAGCATGGAAGATTGTGAAAGAAATCAGTAATTGATAACTCGGAGTCTCCTCACCTAAGGAGAGGGCAATGAATTCGAGCATGGAGCCAAAAGTGGCTTTTCACTTTGAGCATATGCCAGTAAGACTCTCCCAAAGCTGTCTACCATAAGGCTATAAGCTGTAGTGGCTGCTCTGAGAAGAGTCTTTAAAAAAAAACCTAGGCCATTACCAGTCTCCTTGATTTTTAACCAAAAGTAGTTTGTCCTTGAAAAAAAAAATGTCTGAAAATGTGAACTGTTCTATGACTACAGATTCTTACAATTTTCCATGCAAACATAACCAAGCCCCTATCCCCACCCAGTCCCAGCTGTCAAGTAAAACAATTAGAAAGACTGTGATTAATCCTAGCTTGGTCTCATTATACAAATATGTATAGACAGACAGCTAGGCTTGATGTCCTCCGCTCTCGTGGCGCAATTAATTACTCTGACACCAGCTTGGCAAAGGCTTGATTCCACTGTCAGCAGTCAGTGAACAACTGGAGCTAGCAGGCCACAAGTTTTCAGGTTTTAGAGTAGTGTATCAGATCTGGAAAAGGCCGTTAGAAATCCAACACTGTGTGTGTGCATGTGTGTAATGTATGTAAGTGTGTAGTATATGTGCATTCTTTCAAGCTTGCACATGTGAAAGCCAGAGATCAGTGTCTGGAACCACCCTCTGTCACGCACAGTGAACCGAGAGCTCACCAGTTGGGCCAATGAGCTCTAGAGGTCTCCTTGTCCCTGGCTCACCAGCACTGGCGTTGCACATGCGTACCACCACACCCAGCTTTTTATGAGGGTCCTCATGCTTGCACAGGAAACACTTTACCCACTGGCCCCACCCCAGCTCAGCAACCCAACCTTTTGTTTACGTAGTAGCTGAATCCCAAAGCGGTGAGATGTAGCATTTGAAGATACCCGAGTAGATTATGTCAGAAGCCGGGCTATGCATGTCCAAGCTGTCACTCAGGGGCTTCTGAAGCGCAGCCCTGATGTGACAGGGATGGAAATAGGACTAAGGTGCTCAAAACTCAGAACAACGCACCAAGGAAATACCATGCTTATGATGTTAGTGACTTTTGGCCAGCCGTCTTTAATTTATTCTTATAGATATACAATGTAACAATTACCCTAGCTATCACCTGTCACGTGGCTAATAACTAGCACCTAGAGACACAGGTAGAACTAGAAGGCTATTTATGTTGAGAGGAAATCACTCCAATGACTGTCATAGTCCACCCATTGCCCACTTTCTATTGAACATAATTTGGCTTTTTGAAGATTGAAAATTATTCTTGTATGTGTTTTTTGTTACATTTAATTTCTGTATTTGTCTGTCTTTCTGTCTGTAAGTCTGTCTTTGTCTGTTCACTGGGTCACATACATGCCACAGTGTGGATATGGAGATCAGAAAACAGCTTGTAAAAGTTGTTTCTCGTCCTCCACTCTGTGCGTCCCGGAGACTGGACTCAGGTCACTGGGTTTAACAGCCAGCCAGCCTCTCTCCACGGAGCCGTCTTGCAGATCTGATGGTTGTTATTTTGAATCTGTAAGAAACTGTATTGGGGCTGGAGAGATGGCTCAGTGGTTAAGAGCACTGACTGCTCTTCAAGAGGTCCTGAGTTCAATTCCCAGCAACCACATGGTGGCTCACAACCATCTGTAAGGTGATATGGTGCCCTCTTCTGGCCTACAGGAGTACATGCAGGCAGACCATTGTATACATAATAAATAAATAAATCTTTTTTTAAAAAAAACTGTATTGATAGCATACATAAACACGTTCCTAGCAGGGGGAGGGGCGGGATATGGTAACTACACCTTTAATTCCAGCACTGGGGAGGGAGAGGCAGGCAAATCTCTGTGAGTTCGAGGCCAGCCTGGTCTACAAAGTGAGTCCAGGACAGCCAAGGCTACACAGAGAAACCCTGTCTCAAAAAAACAAAACAACAACAACAGCAACAAAAAGTGGCTCTCTGAGATCAAGGGCTCTGGCAGGGCTGCATTCCTCATTGAAATGTCTGTCAGCTGGGCTTGGTGGTGCTCACCTTTAATCCCAGCAGAGGCAGAGGCAAACAGATTTCTGTGAATTTGAGGCCAGCCTGGGCTCTGTGTAACTAAGAAACCCTGTCTTAAAAAACCAAAAAAAAAAGAAAGAAAGAAAGAAAAAGGAAAAGAAAAGAAAGAAAGAAAGAAATGTCTATAATATTTTACTGATGACACCTGCAGCTTTATGAGTTCATTATTTTATATTTTTCCCTGTTATACCCCTCTCAAAAATCAAACAAGGCATGTTTAAATCCATAACCCTAGCTCCTTCTGATCGGCAGTTACCTTTTTGGGCCATTTTTTCCCCCTCTCTATTCTACAGGTCTTAGTGCACCAAGATGGAATGCATTCACTTGTGCAGAATGAAAGCCATCCATGAACATACCAACTGAGATGGGCCGAGGACGCCAGATCCCTCCCTGTGAAACAACTGTCAGTACATGAAATGCCTTCACCCCGGGAAGCTGTGTGAAGGAGCAGCAACGCCCGATGTGTGAGCTCTGTAGCATTGCCCTTTGTGAAGCTCTGAAAGTGTACAGCCCCTCACTGTCCTCGAAGACTTCTCAGAATCCTCTCATTTCCATTTCTGCTGAAGTGGATCTGCATATATTCTCCTGACAGTGGTGACCTGAGACTGACATCTCCCTTTCCTCTACAGCAGAAAGGAAGATTTCTCACTGTTACAGGTCCACTCCAGTTTTCTTACCTAGATGTCACTTTTTTAAAAGCCTCTGCGGGGACTGCTTTCCTTCACTCCCACCAAGTTATATGGCTCCATTTCCTGACCTCTGGGCTATATTGCTCAGCAGGGCTCTGAAGGAGAATTCTCATTGGATGGCCCAATCTTCTCCCATCACTGCCCTGCTGTGACTCCAAAGAAGGGAGCATCGTGTTGACAGTGCCCTGTGGAGTGAGGCAGTGTTTCATGCCCTATGTGGTGCCCAGTGGGTGCCAGCCCTCAGCAGGCTCTGTGACTGCTGCCCTGAAGGACAATGCTCCCTCCTTTCTTCTTGGTCCTGCCTGCTGGTTCTCTGAGCATTGCTCCTGCTCAGACACGGAGTCCCAGCCACAGCAAGGCTCTTCAGTCCCCATCTGCTGGCAGTGTCTTGTGGAGCACTTTTGCCGAGGAAAAGGTCATGGGTAAAGAGGGAGGGTGGGGAAGTAATATACATTTGGTGTTGGAAACCAGTCCAAATGTTTGACTAAGTGGAGGCTGAGCAGCTCTGTCTTCAGATCTGGGCATTAAGATCACGAGAGCTTCTTTGGAAGAAGTCCCTTGAGCTGACAAAAGGGTGCAGTGGGATCCACTTGTGTTTTGTCTTCCTCGCTAGCCACTAACTGCCAAATCTATGGAATCTATGTGGAAAAGACAGGCTTCCTTCCCTCCCTCTCCTTAATAAGGGATTTTTGTTTAACCACAAAAACAAACAGATTCTATTTCTCTCCTCAGGGTTGGAGTTGGGTTTGGTTTGGTTTGGTTTGGCTTTTGACTTTTCTCTTATGCTCTAGAGCACAAGGATTAAAGTGGCAGCTGAGATCTTTGGAACCAAAGCAGAGCACGCTGAGCCCGTTATCTAGGCACTAGGCCACCAAAGGCAGGGGGATGGCGTTTGGTCCCTCACAGTATGCCCGTAAGCCAGGGCCCAATCCAGAGCCCCGAGCCCGCGGCTGCACCATCCTGTCTTCTCCTGTGTGCTTTATTAGGTTGTCCAAAGGAAGCAGCAGTAGCAACAATAGAGTTATGTGAACACATCACACTTCGTGCACTGAAGCCTGCACACCACGCATTTAGAAAAAGACCCCTTCATCGCTGCTGCACAGCCACCAGCTCCGCTGCCTGTGTACTGTCCTGGCTCCCTGCCCTCATCGGCTGTTTTTGCCACATAGATCACTTGCCTGCTAAGTCCGAGCTAGAACTCACTGTCTGTGGCAGAAGGACACCCAAGCTGGCTCTGAGAGCTTATGTCTGCCTTCTGCCAGATGCTTCCTGTCCTTCCCTCCTTCCGCCTCCGACTGCCGTTTCTCTCTGTGTGCTGTTCTGTGCCGCTTCCATGGCACTGATTTTACAGCCAGATAAAGCTGTGGCATGGTCCAAAGATCATCATTCCCCTCCTTCTAGATGTGACCCCTCATTTTGTCTAGGTGCACTTGCATAGCCGGAATCCAGGAGGATACATAGCAAGAAAATCTCCAGGGTGGAGTCCTTGTCACAGCAGGAGCTTCCTTTCAAGCAGTGCCTCTCCCAGTAGCTGGACACCTACGTTATGGTGGCTAGGATTCAGTCACCTCCCCTCCCCTCCAATGCTCAACACAGAGGAGGTGGTCAGGGTACAGGCTGGCACAAGAATTTGTTTCCAGGTTGGTTCATAGTTGATTATGCGCCTACATGCCGTCCTCAAGAAATAAGTAGTCGCCCCGCTCAGTGTTACGCGTTTCCTTCTTGCTTTTTATTAAACACAGGAGCAGCTGGAGAAGGGAGATGAGGATTTTATTTCTGACAAGTTTTAGAAAAAGAAATATTGTGTACATGTGTTTGGAACTGTTGAATTGCCAGGTTTCTGTACAAGTGTTTTGTAATTAAACTTTTAGATTTTCTTTAAGAAGTTGATGTGCTTGCCTGACATTTGTCTCATTAAAACTTTTCTGTGTTGAATCCATGTGACCAGTTTTGCTTAGATTGTAACAAGGAAGTTCTGCTTCTGCTTCCTCCTCTGAGACTTCGTCAGCTCTCCATTAATCAAGTCTGTTAGGCTTTCAGAGCACTCACACGTTCATTTTACTAATTGCTTATTCAAAACCCATCTTTACCTGTTTGACAGTGCAGTGCTTTCAGTGTTCATTAGAACAATACCGTGAGTTCTAATTCGTTTTATGTGGCAGTGTATTCCGGAGGCAATATGAAGGATGTTTTTAAGCCAGTGACTCTGCACTCCCTTGTTAGCTGATCTTTTGACAGAAGAAATGTTGTGCTTCAATTTCTGCTTTTTAAAAATAACCACACTTACCAATCAAAATATTTTTAGAGAGATTTGTGAATTTCTACCGTGCTTTTGAAATCTTAAGGATGAGGCAGTCTTGCTTTCCAGAGCTCTCCTCTGCTCCTGAAGGGCAGGTGTGTGGCACGGGGCAAGCCTTGCACTGTGTCATCTCAGGCCCCTCTTCTGACATCACAAGGGCCTCGGCTTTCTTACAGTAGTGGTAGAGGCTAGATTTTGGTCAAAGAAACCACCATACTTTGAAAAGTGCCAAGAATTATCATGGTACCAGAGTTAGGACTGGGTTTGATTACATATAACAGAAACCCAAATCAACAGTGGTTGAAATCAGAAGTGTGTCTCTCTCTCATAAAACAGTGTGCCAGAAAAAGCCTGCCCAAGATTGACACAGAGGTTCCTGTCTGTACCACAACATAGCGTGTCTCTCAAGGTCACCTTGTGCTCCAACATAGCTACTTGGCCAGCGGCCATCCCTTTGAAATTCCTGGCAGCACGAAGAGGAGGAGACAAGGACAAAACGGGCAAGCCTGACATCCCAGAGTCTTCCCTGGAAATCACCCTCCACACTTCCGCTCACAGCACTGTAGCTGGCTGGTAAAGAATCCTAGAAACATCACTGTGGACATAAGTTTTAGTAGGAGAGAGGGAAAAAATGAACTTAGAGTGGGCAACAGAAATTCTCCTATACCCATGAATGCTACATTGTTTCTCCTTTGCTTCATCGCTGTTTGAAAATAACCACATATTTCTTAGGACTCTATTTGTTTTTCCCAACAGCTGGGAAACAAACTGGTTTCAGTGTGAGTTGGCACTTCCTGTTCACACCTTAGCTTCTCCCCAGCTTCAGCAGCTGGTGGCCATGCTTGGTAAAAGTCAACAGCAGCAGGTGGTAATGCTTGCCCAGATAGCACGCTCTTTCCCTAACTGCTCTGGAATCGGGTTAAAACAACACCACAATGGTCTCTCCCTGAGGGTGGGGGTATTGAAGTATTGTTTGGTGGAAAAGCTGGAACTACTTCCTGCTTTGTAAAACTTTTTCCTGCCCCCACCAGGACTTCTAAGTTAGATGTTTTTTTCTCTAAGTTGTTGATTTACCCTTGTCACAAAGCATGCACTCAGATAGAGATAGAGATATAGACTTTAAAATACCTGCGGGTGTAAACACTGCCTTGCATGGAAAGAGGGATTAAAAGAAGCATCAGATGAACATGCTGTCTGCCTGCTCAACCAGAAACTATTTCATGGGACTATGTGTCTTTGGGGAAGTCTCTGGCCAGAAACAGGAATGTAAGTTACAAAGAGGAGCCTAAGGACATAGCATTGGGAAATTAAGAGCAGGCAATGCGAGTTTTCTGAAGGAGTTTTGTGAATATCCGTAGGGCTGGATCAGTGCGAAGCCATAAGGCATATTTCTGGAGCTGGAAAGATGGCTCTGTAGTTAAAAGCACCAACTGGCTGCTCTTCCAGAAGGGCTTGGATCCCCAGAACCCACACTGTGGCTTACAACTGTCTGTAACTCCAGTTCCATGCGACCTGACATCCTCTGGTGGCTTCTGCACAGGCATGCAGGTGGCGCACATACATCACATACATGCCAGCAAAACACACAATAAAAACTGATAAAGACTAGTGGGAGTCAGCAGAGGGGTACTTAAATAGTTCTGACATAGGGCAGCTTGAATTCAGTTTCAAATGTGGGAATAACTTTGTGAGTGTGTGTGTGTGTGTGTGTAGGCCAGAGGGTAGGGTCTTCCTGGACTGTTCTCTCTCTCTCTCTCTCTCTCTCTCTCTCTCTCTCTCTCTCTCTCTCTCTCTGAGATTGGACTTATCTTTACTGGTTGAACTGGATTTGATTGCATTCAACAGATTGTTGAATCCAAATCAACAATGACTTAATTAAGAAGTGTCTCTCTAGGCCAGGCATAGTAGCTCACACCTGTAGTCCCATCACTCAGGAGGCAGAGGCAGGCAGATCTCTGAGTATAGCCAGTGCTAGCCAGAGAAATCCTGTCTTGAAAAACAAAAACAGGACCGGGCATGGTGGCATATGCCTTTAATCCCAGCACTTGGGAGGCAGAGGCAGGAGGATTGCTATGAGTTTAAGGCCAGCCTGGTCTACAAAGTGAGTCAAGGACAGCCAAGGCTACACAGAGAGACCCTGTCTTGAAAAACAAAAACAAAACAAAACAAAAAAACCCAAGCCTGTAATTCCAGCACTCTGGGAGGTAGAAGCAGGTGATCTTTGTGAGTTCAAAGCCAACCTGATCTACAAAACAAGTCCAGGACAACACAGAGAAATCCTGTCTCAAAAAAAGAAAGAAAGAAAAAGTGTCTCATTTAAAAATGCAAAAACAAGAGAGAAGGATGCCAAAAGAGCCATTCCAAGACAGGCCTGGAAGACCTATCTGTGTCACTATGTGCCCTCTTTCTCAAGGTCGTGCAGCATTCCAACGTAGCACCTTGGCAGGCATGTTCTGAGTCTACTTGTCTTTCCCTTCTCCCCAGAGCTAAGATTGCAGACATGCGCCATCATAGCATGGCTTTTACGCGGTGCCAGGGATCTGAACTCAGGTCCTCATGCAGGTATTTTACCAACTGAAATGAAACACCTCCCCAGCCCTGAGGTAACCTTTTTCCTTTAAATTCTTTGGCACCTTTTAGGCACTGGGGAGATGGATCAGTGGTTAAGAGCACTGACTGCTTTTCCAGAGGACCCCAGTTCAGGTTTCAACACCCACATGGTGGCTCACAACCACCAATAACTCCAGCCCCCGGGGGATCTCACACCTTCTGGTCTTGAGTAATAGCCATGCAGCTGACGCACAGCCATGCATGCGGAGTAAACATCCGCATGCAAACCTATGATGTAATGTGGTCGTTTTCACACTGATAACCTTTCTCGGCCCCTCCCACTCCTCCTGGACTTCTTCTTCCCAACATGTTCCTCTCTCATGCACACTAGACAAACCTTTACTACTGAGCTACACTCCCTGCTTCCTGTAGTCTGTGTATTTTGTTTGCTTGCTTATGGGGTGACCTACAAATTCATGCGTCACCCCTTGCATGGGGTCCCTGCTTTCACTGGATTGTTCCCATTTAAAATACGTGCTGCTGACATGAGAATGGGAGAGTTTTTCTGTGGGTTAAACTAGTTAAGCCACATATAGCAGCTAGAACGGTGCCTGTCATAGAGTGCAGAACACATACAAACTTACAATATTTTTTTGGAAAACACAGGCAAAAGAGAAGCAACAGCTAGACACACTGTAAGCTGAGTCAGTCTGTTCTGCTTTTTATATGACTTCTATCATTGAGTTTGTACCACAGCTTTATATTTCACCCATTTTATAGGTAAGTGAATGAAGACTTGGGGCATGGCATGGTAAGTAATTTGCACAGTTATGGAGCTAGTAATAAGTAGGGTTTTGTTTTGTTTTTAAAGACAGAATCTTACAGCAATCTGCCTGTCCCTGTGTCCTGAGTGTTGGCATTAGAGGCCTGGCCTATACCACCACACCAGCCCCAAGTGGTCCTTTTTTGTTGTTTGTTTGCTTGGGGGTTTTGTTTTGGGGTTTTGGTTTTTCACAATAGGGTTTCTCTGTATATTCTTGGAGGTCCTGGAACTCACTCTGTAGACCATGCTAGCCTGGAACTCAGAGATTCACCTGCCCCTACCTCCCAAGTGCTGGGTTAAAGGTGTGTGGCACCACCCAGCATTTTATAAATATTTAGTTCTAAATCCACATTCTAACCATAACCACACTGTTACTGAGATTTTTTTTTTCAAGTGTTTTTGTTTGGGGGTTTGTCTGTTTGGGTTTTTGTTTGGAATCACATGTAGCCCAGGCTGGCCTAGGTTGCAAGGATAATCAAGTTCCTTAGAGCTGGGATTATAGGTGTGTTCCACCATGCTGGACTGTTCCAGAGATACTCAGTGAGACAATGTGGATTCAGGGCAGCATCAGAGCCTGGGGGCGGGAGGGGTCTAAGAACTGCATATTAAATAGTGAAGGTCTTTGTGTCACCTGCTGTTGTAGGTCCCAGACCTATAGGGTTTATATGCTGCTGAGAGGAGAGACCTGCCCTAGCCATTGGCCAGGCATAAGAAATGATATGAATTAAGGCAGAGGAAAAGTCTTTCTCAAAAACTATCTGTGGGCCAGGTGTGGCAGCCCAAGCCTTTAATCTCAACACTGGGGAGGCAGAGGCAGGTGGATCTCTGTGAATTCCAGGCCAGCCTGGTCTACAAATGAGTCCAAGACAGCCAGGGCTCTGTTACACAAAGAAACCTTGCCTCAAAATCCAAAAACAAAACTATCCCTTTTGGAGAAAAATTGATTTGAAGGAGCCAGTAAGACTGAGGGAATCATAAGGTCAGGACCCTGAGGCAGGAAGGGGAGGAGGAGGAAGAGCAGTGTGAGGCGTAGGGACTGGAGCCAGCAATCATTCAGAGCCTTGTAAGGAAGCAATGGGAGCCATCATAAACTGGAACTTAGCTTGTGGACAGATTTCACTACTAGTGAGGAACAGATATATTTTCAAGTGTGCTTCGATGCTGTGAGGAGAATTTCAAGGAAGCAAGAGAAGAATCAAGAAAACAGAGCTCGGTAGGAGCAGCACACACCTTTAATCTCAGCGCACAGAGTCAGAGGCAAGTCGATCTCTGTGAGTTAAAGGCCAGCCTGGTCTACATAGTGAGTCTCAGGACAGCCTGTGCTACCTAGTGAGACCCTGTCTCAAGAAAGAAAGAAAGAAGAAAAAGAAAGCTGACACATGACTCCAATGAGAAGTGACAGCTATGGCAGTTGGGGTGGAAAAGAGCCAATAGACTCAAGATTAAGCTAGTATTATAATGGACCGAAGGTGCTAAGAGACTGTACATAAATGAAAAAACAGAAGACTAAGAAATGATTCCATGAAGGTGACTCAGTAATAAAGCATTTGGTTAGCAAGCACAAGTCCTGAGTTTGAACTCCAGCAATACCTGGATACACAGACACACTGATTTCTAGCATTTGGGTGTTAGCAACTGGGCCATGAACTGGGTGCTATTGCCTGAGATGGGGCAGACCTAGAGACAAAATGTTGTGACGGAAAAGTGCAGGACTCTGTTTTGAGACTGGGGGTGTAGCTCAGTTGGCTGAGTGCTTGCCTAGTGCACTGAAGTCCCGGCTTTGTCCCAGCAGCACGTAAATCGGACGTGCTATGCAAAGATGTAGTCCCAGCGTTCTGGAGGTTAAGGCCAAAATTCAAAGTTGTCCTCTGCTAGAAGGGGAGTTTGAGGTCAGCCCGCTAAATTATATAGTGAGATACTGTTTGAAAAAACAACAAAAAATTCATTTTAGACTAGGTAAGCTTGAGATTAGCCCTGAGCAGCTGGCTTAAATCTCTCTGCTATCAGTTTGAAGAAAAAAAAAAAATTCCTTTCAGCTCTTAAAAGCCTGTGGTTTCCCTGAGCTTCTAGCGTCAGGTCACTGTTTGCGGACATTCCTCCAGTGCTCAGTGCTTATGTGCACGGAGGCTCACTTACTCAAGCTGCTCAGTCAACTATGAAATTAAGGAATGGTCTCCTTTTTAATTCTTCAAGCTCCTTAGGAAAAGAAAATTTGAAACCTTGCATCTGCCTTTGTTTAAGACTGGCCAAAAGCAGCTGAGTGTTGTAGGATATAAAAATCATACCGTAAGCTGACGGCTGGAAAAGGCTTGGAAGCAATGGAAGCGTGTGCCGGGGAGACTGGCCAGAAATATATTTGGCACCATTTAAAGAAGGGTAATATGAGAAAACGGGAGACGCATCCCAGAGCAAATGGCCTCGGAGATGGTTTTGCCCTCCTCAGCTGGGTCCAAGTAGTGGAATGTGAGGTGATAACCTATTTCTCTCGAGGCTGGTGGATGTTTTAAGTAGCCTTCTAGTCATGAAAGGAGGTCCCCAGTTTTAGTTTTAGTTTTAAGGCAAACTAATGTGGTGACTGGATTTCACTCACTGCTCAGGAGAAAAAAATGTTTTAGATGTAGTCATTCGTTCCATGCTAAGGTTTCCTTGTGGCTTTGGTGGAAAACTGAGGAAGGCCCTCCCCTCTAGGAGCTAGTTCAGGGGACAACAATAAGAAAAAAAAAAAAGATACAAAGGCTAACTAACCACAATGGGGTCTGATAAGTGATCTAACAGCTGTGAGCAAAGTGCTATGGAAAACACAAAGGGGGAGGGTTCAGTTGTGTGCTACAGAGAGGTTCAAAAGGGCTTCGCCCGGACAATGTCTGTAAGCCAGGCACCACAGAGAGAGTTTTGTTGTTGTCATTGTTGTTGTTAAAGAAACTAGAAACAGCCACAGGCACGTAGATCTGTGGTAGAGCACTTGCATAGCGATGTGCAGGGCCCCCAGGTACTGCAGAGACAGTGAGGTGTTTGGGAAGTGGGTTGTAATGAGTTCCGAATGTCATGCTAAGAGACTTTTAATTTGTAGCAGAGGGAAAAATAATCACAGCTAGTTTTTTGCAAAGCAGTTAGCATGAGAAGATAATAAACTAGCTAAGGGGCTTATAGTCATTTTTTTTTTCTTTTGCCATGAATCCTTGTGGCAATCTAGTTAGGGCAATGGACCAGCCCTTCTAAAAGCAATGTTTTCAATTACATTTAAAAAAAAAAAAGGTAAGCTAGATGTGGTAGTGCATGCCTTTAATCCCAGCACTCAGGAGGCAGAGGCAGTTGGATCTCTCTGGAGTTTGAGGGCAGCCTGGTCTACAGAGTAAGTTTCCGGCCAGCCAGAGCTACATAGTGAGACCCTGTCTCAAGACAATAACAAAAAGTTATGAAATCCACTATATTGAAAGATATCAAAAATATTAAAAAATAAAAATGTGTCCTATAGACATGTTTGTGCTCCCTAACAAAGCTCTCCGCAGCATGACTAAGATGGGCTTCTTGGAGAATGCCTGTATCCCAGACAGAGGTAAAGAGAGAACAAAACGGAATGGGAGTTAGAGACAGAAGGGAAGGAAAGAGAAGTCCTGATGGGTAGGCGCACTGGAAAGCCCGGGGGAAGGCAGGCTGGGGCGCGTGGAGCAGCCGGAAGCAAGGGTCTCTGTGGCGATGTAGGTGTGAGTGCTGAAGCATCTCTGCTCATGGGTTCGCTTCTGACAGGTAAATTCAGATGTAGGGTAACATGGGGTAAACATACAGGAAGGTTAGGCCAGGCCACCCACTGAGCTCTACTGCCTCCCCGCCCCGCCCCTACGTAAAGACTTCATGTTTAGCCTTTGCCTTACTACCAGCCTTGACTGTATTTTTTTTTCCTCCCCTTGACACTAAAAGAGCACGTGGACAGAAACAGCGTTTCTACCACCTTAAATCGGTTGGCATCTCTGCAGTTGTTGTAGATGTTCCTGCATAGGATTCCTGCAAGGGAACCAAGCATCTGGAAAGAACACACCAGGCGTTCCTCCTTTTGGCACGGCAGTGTCTGTTCATCTTGGCTGATATTATAGCAAATGCCCTTGAGATATTTACTGCTCGTCTCTTGGAACTGGATGAAAAGCTGGGCGTGGCGGCATAGGATTTTAATCCCAACGCTCGCTTGGCAGAAGCAGGCTGGTCTCTGGGAGTCCAAAGCTAGCCTGGTCTCCGTAGTGAGTTCCAGGCCAGCCAGGGCTACAGAGTGAGACTCTGTCTCAAAATAGGAGAGAGCTGGGTGACAGTCACAGGCCAAACCAAGCACACAGGGCAACTGAACCCACAGGAAAGGCTGGAGACTAGATTATCAACTGTGGTCATGCAAAGAGGGGGTTTGCTCTCGGTGGACTTGACCCACAGCTAAGTGGGGCTAAGATTAATCATGCCTTAATCTTCACTCTGAACCAAAGGACCTTTATACGATCAGGACTATTATGGCAGTAAAGCCTGCTGCAGGATGTGAGGTAATGGACGCCAGGTATTCAGTGACTGACACCTGCTGTTGCTGCGAGGGGCTAGTGTTGAGTGCCTCATCTGAAAGCGAAGAGGCCCAGTTCGTTCTGCAGAAGGAGGCCCTATTGAGTCCTTGGGTTGAAGAGAGTGGAGAGGAAGCGCCCATTTTGAGATTTTCTGTTGCTGAGAAACATAAAATCTTCTGGGAAAGGCCTTTGTTTTTGTTTTAATTAGGTAAAGATTTTACATGCACAGAGCAAGTAGCTGACTCCAGGCTCCAAGCTGTCTCCAGAGGGAAAAAAAGTTTAAAAAAAAAAAATCAATGTGAAGGAACAAGCAAAGACATTTGATAGAGGTAAAGAGGCCTCAGCCCCTTTCCCAGCCCCTCCTTCACCTGGGAGAACTGCCTGATCCCAGGCAACACCTCTGTGGGAGCAGCATCACTTTCCTCTAGTCCTTGTCTGTCAGCTTCCAGGTGTCCCTGCGTCCTGTGCCAGCAGTGCCTAGTGTGAGTTCAGCAGGAAAGGGCGGATGCAGCCCTGGCCCTGGCCCCTTTTCTCCTAACTTGACAGGAGGAGGCCGTGACCTGCCTACAGGATGCTGTTTCACATCCTGGATGTCGTCGCTGGTTCCTGCTTTGCTTGCTGCTCCGGTTTCTTCTACAATCCCATGAGACAGGCGGACTGCAGGGCCGGGAAGGGACCCAAGCCCAGTCTCCCAGGCAGAGAACCCTTTTGGGATGCCTGAGCCTCGGCTTGTCTGCCTTTCAGGGGAGGGGACGGAAGAGCTGCCCACTCTTTCCCAATGCTGGTCTTAAACTCCTGCAGTACACAACAAGCCAGTTCATTGTGTTCTTGGATATAAATATTGATTCTGGTTGATGTTAACATTCTGTTCATAAAAGAATGTAACATATTTCTCTCACACCATATTAGACTGATGTGTTGTTTGGCCAAGAGAAGTCGAGATTTCTGGCTTCTGCAGAAAATGTGGACATTTAAATGCATGCAGCTTTCAGAAGTCAGGGGAGCAGTCTCAGAATAGCAACTAGGGCTTTTGGCTGGCTTCAGCCCTGCACTCCTCCATCCTTGGCTCTTCACTTTACCATTCCTAATCTCTTATAATTAGGAAGATGCTTGGATGTCCACATCTGCTTGCATCAGAAAGGCCTAGAAGGTCAGCTCTGAACATTTTTAATTCCTCTTCCCTTGAGGAAAAGATCTGGGAGGTCTCCTGTTTTTCTTCCCCACTCCACGTGGGAGGGGAGGGCAAAGGCTTCAGACCAGAGGGTGGTCCATCCAAGCATTCCAACCTGGGCCAGACAAGCCCAAGAATAGGATGTGCTGGCCGCCTTGGCAAGGCGAATTCTCCACATTCCACAAGCGCTCTTCACGGGAAATCTAACTCATGAGAAAGTGGAATTCATGATGTGTATGCGTGCGCACTCGGGTGCCAGCACGTCTCACACAGATCCCAGGCCTTCTGGTATTTCGTAAGAGTAGTAGAGCCTATTTCCAGATGTTTGGGAAGGAGGTCCAGGTCGCTGTGCTGTCAGAGGAGGCAGCGCCCTCTGCTGTCTAGACTAGGAAGCACCGCGGTGGAGGGAAAGGACTTGGGGGGGGGGGGCGGGGGACCGGGGAGCCTGGAAAGCTATAGTCTCGGTTTAAAAAAAGAGAAGAAAGAAACATGTTCACGGTGGCAGGCTGGAGGCCTGCATCTCCTTTCTCTTCCCACTGCGAGCCTGCAAGGGACTGGCTGCCCTCAGACTAGCTGGTTCTTTTGATGTTCTGTAACTGCAAGCCAGCCAAAAATGAGGATTTGCAATAAAACTCCAGTCTCCTGCAGCATCTGCTGAGCTAGTTCCTAGGTGAGAAGCAGTAGCTCTGACTTGTTCCTGCAACTTGGCCAGCAAGCCCCAAGCCCAGGCGAGACAATAGGGGCAGCGAGCCCATGAAGAGGCCTCCGGCCCCGGAGGGAGCCCTGTGGCCTCACTGTGCCCCCTGGAAGGCGCTGGCAGAGAGGCCTGCCTGGCTCCGAGGCTTCCAGCAGAGTGGAAGCTGCCATGGCTCAACTCAGGCGTATTGGCATCTCCACCGCCGGGAGCTGGCAACCCAGACAGAGTGGGGCTCCGCCCCTCTGCCCTGTTTGCTGCCAAGAAAGAGGCTCTGCTGTGTTGCCAGAGCCGATTCGCTGGGGGAAGGAAGGGAAACAGCAGAGAGGAAGAGGGAGAAAGAAAGGAGGGGAGAGAGAGGTAGGAAGTGGGAGAGGAGAGAAGGCATAGGAGAGGGAGAAGGGAGAAAGAGGAAGAGGAGAGGGAGGGAGGGAAATGGGTTGAAAGGGAAAGAAAAGAGGAAGAAAGGAAAGGGAGAGAGAAGAGTGTGTGTGTGTGTGTGTGTGTGTGTGTGTGTGTGTGTGTGTGGTGTGCATACGCGTGCACCCAAGCCAGGTGCAGAAGGCTACTGAAGCAAACTTATTGGACAACCTTTCAGTTTTGCAAGAGAAAAAAAAAAGAAGAAGAAGAAGATATAAGACAATCAGTTTCTGTTTTGAGGGGAAGGTTTTTATTTATTTATTTATTTTTGGCAAACTGAGCTCCTCTCTGCTGGGAGAACTGAAAACCCAATCCGCCAAGCAGCCCCTGACAATAATACCCTTCTCTCCCTCTCTGGGACCAATTTCCAGACAGCACAGCAGTCCTGACAAGGTCAACAAGCCGAAGCTGTGAGCACAAGATCTTTATCTATGTGGGAAATAAGAAAATCATTTGACTGATAAAAGGAAATACAATAAATAGCATCTAAATTCCTGGCTGCATTCCCCCGAGCCCCTCCCCTGCAAGAGAAAGTGCCAGGGCAGGAATACAACTGCCACTACAGCAGGTTTAAAAATAGCACACTGCGCACAGCCCTTCCTACCTTCCAGAAAGACTTCATTACCGGGTCCTCAGCCCTGAGCCTGCAGAGCAGCTGCCGGCACTTTCTTACCCCTGCTCTGGATTTTTCTTCTCTGGAAGCGTGAAGGCGGCAGCGGTGTGATACATTTCCCTCCCTGCTAGGCTAGTTTCAGTCCTAGCACGTCTGGCGCGCACAGTGAAAGTCCATTGTATTTAATGGGGTGTTAACTCTGTTTATTCTCTAGGACTTGTGCGGTAATTTTACACTCTGCAAAACTAGCAACTTGAACTAGAAGTGCTTTTCCTCCATCCTCATGCCACTCCAATGGGCCTCTGGCTCCAGGGCCCTTTGCAGGCTTAGCGGGTTTCCAACTGGAACGGCCAAGGTTCTGAGCATGGTGGAAGCTGCTTCCCACGCCTGTTAGTGCTGCTGCGGCCGGAGACGGGTCTGCGTCTCTCAGAGACTCGTTTGTGCCATGTATGAAATGGGAGTTTGAATCTGCCTTCTTTACCTAGAAAAGTGCTTGGCACTGGTCCTCTGGCTCTCAGCTGGTTGCTTTTGTATCTCCTCGGAAGATTGTTCATGGAAGTGACCAGATGATCCCTGCTAGCCTAGATCTTGGAGGAGTCGCCATCAAGGCTGGAGAGATGGCTCGCTGGTTAAGGACACTTGCATGCAGAGAGGACTCTGGTTCCCAGCTCACTGCTGCCTCTACGTCCAGTCCCAGAGGATCCCACCCCTCCTCTGACCGCCAAGGTCACTGTATACACATGGTGCAGGCAAACATTCATACACACAGAAATATAAATACATACAATTTAAAACTTAAGCTGGGCGGTGGTGGCGCATACCTTTAATCCCAACACTCAGGAGGCAGAGGCAGGCTGATTGCTGTGAGTTCGAGGCTAGCCTGGTCTACAAAGCGAGTCCAGGACAGCCAAGGCTAAAACAGAGAGACCCTGCCTCGAGAAAAGAAAAGAAAATTTAAAACTTAAATCATGCGTTATACTAATAAATTATGCTAGCTATATCTGAGCTCTACCTCCCACGTTCTCAGAGCTGATTCAGCAGCCCAGTCCTTACCGACCATCCGGGTCTCCAACAACTGGACATCATCTGGCACATCAGTCTTCTCCCACATGTGGACACCCGGAATCTGCTTCTCTGGAGTTCCTAATCTATTTCCGTCTCCCTCGGGTCTTTTCCATCTGTTGTCCTGCAGACTCCTCAACTCAGTTTATTCAAAACTAAGAACAAATTCTCCCCTGAGCCCACATCTTTTCCTGGATCCGATAGCCCCATGAAGAGTGCCACTGTGCACTGGTGCCGGGGAATTACGTGACCCTGTGCATACCTCTCCCTGCTTCTGCTCAGGGCTCTCTGCCCTCATCAGTCCCTTCACAAAAAAAAAGGGAATCCGCCAGGCATGGTGGCGCACGCCCTTAATCCCAGCACTCAGGAAGCAGAGGCAGGCAGAGAGCTGTGAGTTCGAGGCCAGCCTGGTCTACAAAGCATGGCGGGGATAGGCAAGGCTACACAGAGAGACTCTGTCTCAAAAAACCAAAAAAAAAAAAAAAAAAAAGAAAGAAAGAAAAAAGGGAATCCTCCCATGCAAACCTTCCTGCTGCTGCCCCACCCTGCCTGTTTGAATCTGCAACTTCACTGACGCCCACAACTTCCACTGTTGTTCCTCAGTACTTCTGCAGTTGACTTTCACCTAGCTTTGTTGGGGGGCGGGGTCTTATTTTCCCTCCTCAGACCATTGACAACACCTTGTATATCACTAAAGGAAAATATTTTCATTTTTATCCTCTGAGACAGTGTCTTTCTATAGCTCAGGCTTGTCTCCACAATCCTCCTGCCTTCACCCTTCCAAATGTTGGTGTTACAAGCATGCACACAGGCTAAGAATGATATTTATTTATTTATTTACTTATTTTTGGTTTCTCTTTGTAGCCATGGCTGTCCTGGACTTGCTTTGTAGACCAGGCTGGCCTTGAACATACAAAGATCTACCTGCCTCTGCCTCCCAAGTGCTGGAATTAAAGACGTGTGCCACCACGCCCAGCTCTTTTTTAAAAAAATTTTAATCACTATTTCCTCATTGATTTTGTGTGGGGCTGGGAGCATGCACATGCTGTAGCATACATGTAGAGGTCAGAGGACAACTTCTAGAAGTTCTTCCATCGTGTGGAACCTCAGTACCAAATTCAAGTCATTGGGCTGGGCAGCAAGGGCTTTTACCTGCTGAGCCATCTTGCCAGCCTACAAGCAGTATCTATGCAAGATGCCTTACAAGTATCATCCTGCTTCAAATAAATGAATAGTTGTGGCTTCTGCTTTTACCTTTTCCTTCTTTCCTATGCTGGACGTGGAACCCACAGCTTTGCACATCCTATAGCTACTGATCTAAAGGCCAGCTCTGCTTTTACCTTTGCCATCCCATTTAAGCCTTTACAAGATTCTGTGCTGTACAGGTGAACTGAGACAGAGCTATGTTAAAGGACCCAGGGCCACTGAAGCAATGACACCTCACAGAGTCAGGATCTGCCTTATATTTCACAGGTCTGCCTTATATTTCAGACACTTATTCAAAGTGTTTAAGGAGCACCAGCGCTTGGGAGGCTGAGGAAGGACGACCAAGAGTTTGAGATCAGCCTTGGTTACATAGTGAGACAACATCTCAACACAAACAAAAAGTACTTAAGTATGGGGCACCGGAGTTTGTGTGAAAGTCAGATCTCCTTCTCCACTCAACAGTGGAGAATGTCCCTTGGATGGGGAGACCTGGTGGCACTCAGAGGAAGGATAATAGGTCACCAAGGAGAGACTTGATACCCTATGAGTATATACAGGGGGAGGAGATCCCCCTCAGACACAGACATAGGGGAGGGGAGTAGGGGGGAAGTGGGAGGGAGGGAGGAATGGGCTAACAACTGAGATGTAATATGAATAAATTAATAAAAAAACAAGCAAAAAAAACAAACAAACAAACAAAAAGTACTTAAGGTCGCTTGGTGCTTGGGATGCAACTGGTGGGTCCATGCTGCCTTCCATGTGTGTGTTCCTTCTTTTAGATCTCTCCGTCTCCTTCCCTCCCTCCCTCCCTCCTTCCCCTTCCCTCCCTCTTCACCCCTCCTCCCTCCCTCTCCATCACCCCCACAACACACACAGGCTTCACAGGGTCTTGTGTAGCCCCAGCTGGCCTCACGACTTAGCTGAAGATGACCTGGAGTTCCTGACCTCTGCTTCTCAAATTCCAGGATGACAACAAGGGTGCACAACTGCACTCTGCTAGGCGTGTCACTCCAAAGTACAGAGCACACAGGCCTCGGCGGGCAGCAGCTTTACTCCTCAGATTCCTCTTCTATAGCTCCCTTCTGCCCATTATCACCCTGAGAGGCCACGTTCTGTTTCTAGTCTCCTCTTTTCTTTCACAACTCTGTGGTTTTTGGACGCCTCTGTCCCACTGCTGAGCAAGGCTTTTTCCCCCTTTATCTCTCCATATCTGCAAGCACAGGGTCTACAGTACCGGACTCTGTGCTCCTGGTCCTGAGCCATAGGCTCTGACATTGCTGTTGCTGAGCTACTTGTTGTTTATGCCTTTCTGGGCTAAGCATATTGGATGTGGTTATTCAGGCCTGCCTCCCGTCTCTGCATCCTCGGACCTTGGCATCGGGCCTGGGACACAGTAGGCGCTCGGTACAAGTTTGTTTAGTCCAATCCCTCATCTTTATGACTAATGCTTCACTTCGGCCATTTTGCAAAGGTTAGAATGTCTCTGAAGACTTGCTGACGTCACCTCCTTCCTCTGTGACTCCACACCCACTTTCCCACTGAAGCTGCTGGTACTCAGGCCACCAGTTGTCTCCATCGTACCGGAGCCCCTAACAGTGCTCACCTTCCAGACTTCACAGTCCTGGGCACAGTTAGGGTCCCTCTCCAACGACACCTTCCTCCTGGCTTTCAGCAAGCAGCCTGCCGTGTGTCCTTGCTTCTCTGATCCCTCCGGATCCTCTGAGTGAAACTTGGCCGCTCCGGCCTCTACATTCCTTCCTGAACAGACTTGACTAATCTGCTGTTTAAAGTACTCCCTCCAGCTTCAGCTCAGAGCCGAGATGTTCCCTGGTCTACTTGACATCGCACTTCCTAGCTTCTAGTGGCTCACGCTGGATCCCCCATCTTTCCCCCTCAGCATCTTCCCTGTCAGCAGAAGACACAATCTTCACATACCCCTTCGCTGGGGACTTGATGGCCACACGCTCTTGGAAGAGGGGTCCAATCTAGAGATACCCAAATATTATAGACTCCAGGAAATGGGGACACGTCAGCCCTTCTGTGATCCCAGCACTTAGGAGGCAACAACAGGAACTCTGGAACAAGTTGGCTAGCGAGACTAGATCAAACTGACAAACTCTGCTCAATATACAGGTGAAATGCAATTGAGAAAGACACCCAATGTCAACCCTCCCCCCGCACCTTCCCCCCCCCTCTCTCTCTCTCTCACACACACACACACACACACACACACACACACACACACACACACGCACCTTAAATATTATAGATTCCAACCTCTGACTTGGTTTTTTGTTTGTTTGTTGATTTTTTTTAAGACGGGGTTTCTCTGTGTAGCCTTGGCTGTCCTGGACTTGCTTTGTAGACCAGGCTGGCCTTGAACTCACAGCGATCCACCTGCCTCTGCCTCTGCCTCCCAAGTGCTGGGATTAAAGGCGTGCGCCACCATGCCCAGCTTCAGCCTCTGACTTGGGTTCGAAACAAAACTACATTTTAAAAAAAGATTTGTTTATTTATTATGTATATACAGTGTTTTGCCCGCATGTATACCTGCATGCCAGAAGAGCTCATTACAGGTGGTTGTGAGCCACCATATGGTTGCTGGGAATTGAACTCAGGACCTTTGGAAGAGCGGCCAGTGCTCTTCACCTCTGAGCCATCTCTCCAGCCCCCTATTTTTTTTAAATCCTTGATCTAGGTGCCCAACAGGGTCTAGCCTCAGCACCTTCCCAGAATTTTACCCCTAGATCAGAAATAGGCAAGTGAGGTTTCCTGAACCATGTTTAGTACAACTCACAAGCACAGACTAGTGCATTCTCTCCCTCTCTCTCTCTCTCTCTCTCTCTCTCTCTCTCTCTCTCTCTCTCTCAACGTTTTATTGATTCTTTGACAACTTCACATCATGCACCTCAATCCCACTCATCTCCCTGCTCTTTCATATCCACCCGCTGCCCTTGAAACCTCCCCCAACAAAGAAAACAAAAAATAAAACAGAAAACCATCCTGCTGCGGAAGCAGCAGTGTGTCATGGAGTGTCACACAGTATACCCTTTTGCCCAGATCCTTGCAAATGCTCATTGCAATGAGTCATGGTCTAGTTCAAGGCCTCTGGCTTCTGCTACAGTATCAATACTAGCTCCTCACCTGGACTCCTCTTGGATATCCTGTTGTTGCCCTGGGTCATGGAGACCCCACAGCTTCGGCTTCTGCAGGACTGGCCCCTTCACATTCTCCAGCAGTTCATAGATGGGGCAGATGTTGGGGTGGGCCAAGTCAAACCACTGGATCTGTGCCTGGATAGTAGCTGAGCTGATCAGTCCATCAGCTCTTCTGTGCCTGTGCCACCACCAGAGCCAGTTTTCCCAGATTTGCCCAGGTGAGGGGCAGGGCCAGCTCTTCGGCACCCAGGCCACCAGGGCCAGTTCTCCTGATGGGAGGTGGGGTAGGGGGTAGGTGGGGGGTGGAAGTATGTGAGGGATGGGAGTGAGCAAAGAAGGGATGGCCAGGGCCAGCTCTTTGATGCTCACACCCTTGGGCCAGCTCACCATGACCACCAAGGCTAGCTCTACTGTGCTGCCCAGGTGAGGTGCTAGGGCATTCCTCTGTTTTCTTTTTTGAGTCAAAGTCTCACCCTTTAGGCCAGGAAAGTCTGGGATTTACTCTGTACGCTAGGAACTCATGGTGATCCTCCTGCCTTAGCCTTCCAAGGGTGGGAATTATATGTGTAAGCTGTCATGCCCAGGTTAGGTATTCTATTTCAAGAAAGATTCTGTTTTTGAGGCTCCCTCTACTTTATCGCCACAGGGTGCTGAAGACAAGGCAGAGGCAGGTAAATTGCAAGAACAGTTTTGTAAATCTGCAGGGGACTGATGGGGTGAAGACTCCGGCCAGGTCGTGGCTCGGCTCACACTGACATCAGCTTTACGATATCAACTCTTCTTTCTTGATTTTTATCATCTGTAAAACTGTTGAGTGAAAGTTGGTATCTGGAGCTGGGAGATATTTGCACAGCTTGGGGATCCTATGGAGGCCAAAGGCCGATCCAACTAGCCTAGTGGATCTGTTGCCTAAAGGAGTGAGGAAAGGCACTAGGCTCCTGGTCTATGGCTTCCAGGGTAGCTAATGAGTAGCGTCCTCAGATGGGATGGTGTTGTGAAGAGAGAGGGAAAGCTGGGCCTGGGTGGCCTAATTTTCAATTCCCCAGTGGCCACAGCTGAGCCAGCTCAGGGCCTGTTTCTGCCTTATTGGAATAATCTGACATTTTTGCAAGAAACCCGTAGCACGTGGGTTTGCCTTCTGTCGATGACCAAGAGGTGCAGATGCTGCTGCCTGGGGCTGAAGTCGATGTTGGGGAAGTCAGAACGGCAAGACATTGTGGGTGGCGTTGTACACTGTAGGGTTCTAGGCAAATGCTAGGGTCCCGCATTAGAAGGAAGGCCTGAGGTAAGTAAAAGCAAGGTGCTAGAGGGGCATCGGCAACAGGAGGCTGGAGAAACTTGAGAGTCTGTTGGGGAACTAGCAGCAGAGAGACGGGCATTGTGGACAGAGTGAGTGAGATGGACAGCAAACTGCAGACGGGGACCTGGGCCCGAGCATTCACCCTCCCGCTCCTCAGCTGCAAACGGTTCTGCAGGCCTTTGCACCTGTTGTCTCATGAGGACGTGGCATGGTGATGCTGGGATGTCTCTGCTGGGTTACTGTGAGCTCTGGGTATGCTTGGAGGTGCTTCATACTGTGTGCGGTTGATTCTCTGGAGCTCAAGGTCATGTGTGCCTATCTTCAGCCCTTCTGTGGCCACGGAGTCTGGACTAGCATGATAAAATGTTTTCCTCTTCCGGGGCTTTGTTTCCTCCAGATGATGAGTGAGTCAGGGTTGGATGGTGGGACCATACTACCCTAACACAATTAATAATTCATTAATTAATTAATTTTTGACACGGTTTCACTATACAACTCAGGCCTAGCCTCAAACTCACAGAGACCTCTGCCTCCCAAGTACTGGGATTACAAGTGTGCGCCACCATAGTTGGCAATACATTTTCTAAAAATATTTATTTATTTATTTAATGTATGAGTGCTTTATCTGTACATATACCTGCACACCAGAAGAAGGCACCAGATCTCATTGTAGATGGTTGTGAGCCATCATGTGTTTGCTGGGAATTGAACTCAAGACTTCTGGAAGAGCAAACAGTGCCCTTAACCTCTGAGCCATCTCTCCAGCCCAATAAATTATTTTCTTTAATGAAATTCAGCTTTAAAGATGTACCTTGTATTTTTATCTTGCAAGTCTTACCACCTCCCTCCCCTAGCTGACCTCTCTCTCTAGAAGGAACTGTAGAAGGTTCAGGAAAGGTTACAGAAGGCTTTTCCTTTTCTTTGTGTTTGTTTGTTTTGTTTTGTGAGACAGAATCTCACTATGTAGCCCAGACTAGCCTGGAACTCATTCATGTGGTTCAGGCTGGCCTTGAACTCAGGCAACACCTCTGGTATACGTGCTACAATTATATGTAGATAACACGGCTCCCAGGTGCTATGACTATAGCCATGTGCCACCACACTAAATAAACTAAGGCTTGGATCCTTAACAGGCAGCCCTGACGGCCACCATGCTGCCTCCTTCCTGGCCAGCACTTACCTCCTCCCTGGGCTCCAACACAGCATGAATCCACACAATTGGCTCCCTGTCTGCGAGTGCAGGCTCACCCTCTTGACTCCTGTCTGTGGCTACTCGTTATGGCCACTTGGCCTCTTTCCCTTTGCCAGTGAGCACTTCACACCGTTTATTCTTTTCTAGATTGCTAAGTAGGTGTGTAAGGAAGAAAGCCTCAGGTCTAGACAGGGCCTCTGAAAGGCAGAGCCCAGCTTGGGAGTTCCCAAGGACCTGCCAAGGCCACTGAGTCCTGTCTTTACACCTGCGGAATAGGCTTGTGCTGAGGCAATGCGGTGACACTGTGGAGTGACATCGGCTAACAAAGCTGTGAACTGGTTACCTAAACATTTCATTGCTGGAACCACAGGTGCCCAGACACTTGGCTGAGCACTGTTTCTGGGTGTGTTTGGAAAGTTAGCACTTGAATGAATACCTAGGTGAAGCCATAGCCTCCTTGGGGTAGATGGACCCAGGACAGGGGAAGGCCTTAAGGTGACTAGCTAAGCAGGGACACAAAATCTGCCTGTGTTCCTGCCAGAGTGGTACTGGCATTTATGACACAGTTCTCCTAGGGTCCCCCTTTTTTTTTAGCCTTCATAATCTCAAGAACCAATTCTCTCTCTCTCTCTCTCTCTCTCTCTCTCTCTCTCTCTCTCTCTCTCTCTCTCTCTCTGTGTGTGTGTGTGTGTGTGTGTGTGTGTGTGTGTGTGTGTGCTTTACTAGGCTGGAACTCAGGGTCTTCACATGTTTGGCAAGCGCTCTGCTATTGGCTTGTATCCCTAGGCCTTGGTGTTTTGAAAGTCTAGCTTTCTGTATAGCTCCAGGTCCTGTCTCCACTATCCTAATGCTGGCGTTACAGTGTGTGCCACTGTGCCAGGATAAATAACCGGAGATCACTACTTATGATGATGATGTGTCTGTGCGTCTGTACATGGCCCTGGATAGCTCTGGCTCTTTCTCCCCGCTTCCCTTCACCTTCCTTCAATGTCCCGAGTTCTTCCCAACAGCCAGACATATGACGGATGTCTTCAAGACACCTCCCTCCACTGTACCTGGCCCTGTGGTTGGGGACAGTCTTAGGTCAGATGGTCCCGAAACAGACGGGACATTTTATTAAGAAACAGAAAGGGAAAAAGATAGCAAGAGATAGGGAAGAGGAAGAGGCAAGCAAAGAGAAAACATCCCAGCCAAGGGCAGCAGACAAAATGATGGAAAGGGTGCCTTTGTCCTTAGGGCACAGGGTAGCCTGGGCATTTAGAGACATTGTCATTAGAGGTAAGAAGGCTGAGGCACTTATTTCCCATCCTCCCCAACCACAAGGGAACATACGTGTCCATGTGTTGCCTATTCTGGGTGGGAGCACACAGAGTAGTTCTGACTACCTGAGCCTCCTCCAGCAGAGAGACACAAGTGCTGGCTACTGGTAGTGAGGGTGCAGAGGTGGACAAAGGCAGAGGGCAGGAGGACGTGGGGCATGTGCTGAGCTGTAGGGCAGGAGAACAAGGGAGGACATCCTGACAGGTGTTGCCTTTGAGTGGCCTGCTCCAAACACGACTCTAGGAGTCTAAGTTCCCCTCAAGAAAAATAGGTAGCCAGGCACGTGGCGCACACCTGTAATCCCAGCACTCAGGGAGGCAGAGGCAGGTGGATCTCTGTGAGTTTGAGGCCAGCCTGGTCTACAAAGTGAGTCCAGGACAGCCAGGACTACACAGAGAAACCCTGTCTTGGGGGGGTGGGGGTAGGGAGGCTCTGTGACAGGTTATGCCCAATCCGACCCCTGCCAGTCTGCAGTCCAAGCTATTTTTCCTTCCTGTAGTAACAACAAACCCATTGTGCATACTTCCTGACTAATCCCCAGGGTGGCCGAGGAGGGAGGGGCAGGTCCAGGGATGGAAGGCTGAACCTGGGCCAAGAATTAGGGCTGAGCCACTGCGCCAAACCAGGGCTGGGAAAGACTGACTCCCAAGCTGGCCACCTGTGCCCTTAGCCCATTCAGCAGCTCGCAGGGCTCTGCTCTGCAAGACACACAGAAGCTAAGGTCCCCCGGCTCCTGCAGAGCATTCAAGCAGTGGGTGCTCCCTGCCACCACTGGGCAGGCACCGCATTCTGGTTCTGTGTGCCCTACTCCATTTCTCCACATGCCAAGCCTGTGATCTGTGCGCTCATGAAGCAACTACTAGGAACCTGTTTCTTCAGTCAGGGAAGACAGAGGTACAGGGAGTAAGTGACTGATTCCAGTGTGTACAACAGGGGATAAGTGGTAAGTGACAAATGTCCTGTTCAGAGCCAAGCTGGTTAAGCCCTACCTCTGAAGGTCTTCCTGCTCCTCGGAGACCTTGTATCCAAGGGAGTCTCACAAATTGATCAGAAGTGGTGGCTACGACCGAGGACAGGGGTGGGTGGGTCATTGGGCAGGCTGTGCTTGTGCTCTGGCACCAGCAAAACAGGCCACACCCTGAATGAGACATTTGGAGAAATGACCCATCTAGAAGAAGAAGAAGAAAAAAAAAAACTCTCTGCAGGGTCATAACGGAAAAACTTTGAACATTGTATCTTATTTTGCCGTTCAGGCCTAGCTTTGTTTTGATTTCATTGTGGTCACTAGGTGTACCTTATTTGCTTTCAAGTTTACAGCCCTGCCCTGCTATGCCTCACAGGAAGACTCTGTGGCGGAGCTGTTACTGTTGGCCAGGCTCACTCTTTTTTTTTTTTTTTCCTTCAAAGTATTTATTTATTTTTATTTTATGTGCATTGATGTTTTGCCTGCATGTATATCCGTGTAAAGGTGTTGGAATTCCTGGAGCTGGAGTTACAGAGCCGCCATGTGGGTGCTGGGAATTGAACCCAGGTCCTCTGGAAGAGCAGCCAGTGCCCTTAAGCATGGAGCTATCTTTTCAGCGCCTTGCTTTTGTTTTGTTTGTTTTACATTTTATTTTGAGTGTGTGTGTGTGTGTGTGTGTGTGTGTGTGTGTGTGTGTGTGTGTGTGTACTCCATGCGCATATAGAGGTTGAAGGACAACCTGAGGGAGTCCTCTCCTTCTACCATGTGTTCCCAGTGCTCCTCACTGCTGAGCCATTGCTCCAGCCCCCGCCCCCCAGGTCACTCTTTTTTTAACTCAGCAAAGATGAGTTGCAAGCCTTCCATCTGCCAGGCCCTATGCACCTTAAGGAGTAATGGACAAGCACCCTCCCAACTCGTTCTTGGAGGCGATCTACAGGCAAGCTCTGTGAACCGTGAAGTGCTGAGCACATCTGATTGATGAGGTTGAGCACCTGGTCAGGACAGCTGGACACCCGGGGATGATGGTACACGTGCGTAATAGGCCTCACCTCCAGGGATAGTGTCTTCAACACATGAGCCTTCTGGGGGGAGACTTTGTGATCAAACCTCAAATTTGTGGTGATGACGGGCATGCGCATGTGAGTAGAAGTCAAAGGACAGCCTTGGGTATTGCTCCTTACGGGCTGTCCATTTTGTTTTTTGAGACAGACTCTCTCATTGGCCGGGAACTCCCCAGTTTAGCTAGGCTGGCTGGCCAGTAAAGCCCCAAAAGCCTCCTATCTCTGCATCCTCAATTCTAGGATGACAAAGTTGCTCTTTTACATGGCGCTGTGGCTCAAACTCGGTCAGACCACCACGCTTATAGGGCAAGCACTTTACCAACAGTATGCCCCCAACCTGCCCTGTATATGACTAAAGTTTAAATCTTTAGTCTTCCCTATATAATCTTACTCCATTCTTCCTTGCTTTCCTCTGTCCCATGTGTTTGTTAGGCTCTGTTTTTACTGGAGACGGGTATAAAGAAGACATTTCACCCGCCCTTAAGAGCTCAAGGAAAGCAGAAAATGAGCAGAATTCCAAACTGCAGAGAGGGGACTCCCCAGCCCTGCTCCGTAGATTCCAGGCAGCCAGGCCAATGGCTCCTCTAGGTGAGGATGCGGAAAGAAACGTGCCTGAGGCGGCTAAGAAAACTGTGCTTCAAGGCTTCCTCCAAGGTTCCTCTAACAAATTTTGTATTCAAGTTTGGTATTTTACTTTCCTCTCTGGAAGCTGGGGCCTCACTACACAGCCCCGGCTGGGCTGGAATTTGCCACGTAGACTAGGCTGCCCTTGAACTCAGATGCCTGAGTATCAGGGTTCCGCATGCAACCCACCATGCCCAGCTTGTCGGTTTTCTTAAAGAGCTCCCCAGGTTACCCAAGCTCCTCCACCTACAATGCACCCAGGCGCCTTCTAGTTGATCTGGCCTGCTTCCCTGGAAATTTCTACTCAGATTTCTGTCATCCTTTTCCTCCCTGTTGCCAGCATCTCCAGAGGCCTGCTGAGTTGGCTGTGGTTCCAGCAGTTAGGGGCGTCTTGGGTACATAGGGCTTTGTTCCATACCTTGAGTGAGTGGGGCTCAGTGAGTCCTCCGAGGCTGGGGCTTAAAGCTTGGTTAGGAAAGGGCTTGCTGCTGACCTGAGTTTGATCCCCAGAACTCAAGTGGAAACCCAGGCTTCTTGGTCCCCACTTGTAATCTAGCACTGAGAGATTAGAGACAAATGTATCCGTGGGGCTCCGGCCAGCCAGCCTATCATAACCAGTAAGCTCCAGGTCCTGGTGGGAAACCCTGTCTCGAAAAAAGCAAGTGGGTGGCAACCAAGAAAGAACAAAATCCAAGGTTGTCCTCTGGCATCCATCCATCCATCCATCCAGACAGACAGACAGACAGACAGACACACACACACACACACACACACACACACACACACCATATACAGGAACATTATATACATGTATGCACATGCACCACAGATATAGAAACATGCACACATGCTTATGTACAGGAATATACATGCATATACATACACATATATGCAGCACCTGTACATGAGCACATGTGCTTGTGCACATACAGATACACTACACAGGAGCATGCACAGACACATACATATGTGTACCACGTGTACAGGAACATGCATGCAAGCATATAAACACTCACTGGTGAGAAGAGAAAAGCTCTTACTTAAGGCAAAATATAAACTAATAAATACAGAAAAAAATAAAAGGAGAAAAAAATTAGTTTTTTGCAATTATATAAATATTTGATTCAAGCAAGAATCATTAATGTTCATTATGGCTTGAATTTGAAATGTCCCCCAGAAGGCTCCTGCGCTAAAGACCTGATTGCCAGCTGATGAGGTTTTGGGAAAGCAACTGGATCACGAGGGCTTTGGCTTCTGCAGTGAGCTCATCCACCAAAGACTGCATGGTTTGGTAGTACTTCTGGGAAGTGATAGAGGTAACAGGACAGAGGGGTATGTTTTTGAAAGGCAGATCCTGCCCTTCACCCCTTCCTTTCTCAGTCTCTCCCCGCCACCCCCATCCCCCACCTCCCTACTCCCCCCACCCCACCCCACCCCGCTTCTTGGCTTCCAGGAGCTGGGTGGCTCCTCTCTGCCATCACCCCCCCCCCCCTTGTTTGGCCTCTACACAGGCCAGTGAAGACTGGGGCCAGTGACCCGGACCAAAACCTTAGAATCAGAGTGTCCTTAACACTGTTTTTCTCAGCGTTGTATCACACAAGAAGTGGCTTATACAGATGTGATGTGATGGGAAACAGAATGTTTACATAATCTCAAACTATCTTTCTACAAAATGCTTATTAGTTGCTTACAAATCAATAAGTACAAAATGCTTATTAGTTACTTATAGTGAAACTCGTACTTACCATCTTAACCAAAGGAAAAAAAGTTAATGACAGGGCTGGAGACATGGCACAGAGGCTAAGAGCACTGGCTGTTCATCCTCCTGAGAGCCTGGGTTCGATTCTTAGCACCCACATGGTGACTCACAAGCATCTGCAACTTCAGTTCTAGGGAATCTGATGCCCTCCTGTTAACTTCCCTGGGCACCAGGTATACAAAGGTACTTATACACAGATGCACACATGCCAGGCGTGGTGGTGAACACCTTTAATCCCAGCACTCGGGAGGCCAAGGCAGGCAAATTTCTGTGAATTCGAGGCCAGCCTGGTCTAAAAGTGAGTCTAGGACAGCCAGGGCTCCACAGAGAAACTTTATCTTGAAAAAAATGAAGCAAAAAACAGATGCAGGCAAAATACCCATGCATATAAAATAAAAATAAAATGAATTAACCTGGGCAGTGGTGGCACACGCCTTTAATCCCAGCACTTGGGAGGCAGAGGCAGGAGGATCTCTTGAGGCCAGCCTGGTCTACAGAGTGAGTTCCAGGACATCTAAGGCTACACAGAGAAATCCTGTCCCCCAAAAACAAAAAACAAAACAAAACAAAAACCCCAAGCAAACAACAATGAAAACAAAGAAAATAGATGATAGATAGATAGATAGATAGATAGATAGATAGATAGATAGATAGATAGAAAGTATGCATCAGGCCAGGTGTGGCGGTACATACGCCTTTAATCCCAGCACTTGGAAACAGAGGCTGGTGGATCTCTGTGAATTTGAGACCAGGCTTGTTACATAGAGAGTTCCAGGACAAACAGGGTTACATAGTTAGCCCCTGTCTCAAGATAAAGAAGCAAATAAATAAATATAAAAAGTCATCATCGCTAGTAATGGAGTAAACTGAACACAGGTGTCCTGAAAACTTCAGTGTGAAGGGCACTGTACACTTCCTCACAGCTCCCACGCCCCCGCAACCACACAGAATAAAAAACCTCAAATTGAGGGACAAAAAAACAAAAGAGCCAGTCTGTAATCTTTACAAGTGTCAAGGTCACAAAAGTAGAGATTGAGGAACTGTCTGGGACTGAAGGCAGCTAAAGACACTTGACAACTAAATCAAGCAGCGATCAAAGGTGAAGCGTTCCATGGAAAGACCATCATGGTGAAATTGGAAAGAGGCCTATGGATTAGATGCTGTTAGGAGCACAGCGACACAGTGTCTTGACTTCACTCACTCTTAGATGGTTGCCCCGCCTCCCGGCCCCTGCATCGGTCTTGTGATGCACCCCTGGAGACAAACACACCTGAAGGAAGGAAACACTTGTGTGTCTGTCACAGTCGTTTAGGATAGTCTAAAGCAGCTTTGCCCATCATCCCCTGCAAGGTCTAGCTGTGCTGCTCTAACTAACGGAATGCCACCAGGCTTAAACGACAGACTCCTGTTCTCCTGGTTTGGAGGCTGAAGGCCAAGGCTAAAGGGCCAGCTCCGTTTCTGATGAAACCTTTGTTCCTGGCCAAGTCCTGGCTGCTTCTCTCAGGGTCGTCACGGGGCCTTCACTCTGAGTGTGTGCACCCCGGGGCCTTTTCCTCTTCTCATGAGGACACTCGCTCATGACACCCTTCAACCTTAATTCCCTTAAAGTCTGTCCCCAAATATGGTTATACCAGACATAAGAGCTTCATTATGCAAACTGTGCTAGGCCACACCACAGTCAGTAGTATGACTCAGACACCCACTAACAGGGGACTGTGTCAATAGTGGTGTGTCACTACAAGGGCACACTAAGAGTCTAGCCAGACGTGGATCAAGTTTCCCATAGATGCCTGAACAAAGAATCCAGACCAAACAAACAAACACACACACAAAATACAAAACAAAAACCCACCATATGAGTTCACTGATATGCATATGACCAGGGTTCTTAAGGTCACACAGCCTGGTCCTTCTCAGGCTTTCCAGGCTAATCTTGGCCACGCATTTTCTGCGCTTGATTTTTGTTTTGTTTTGTCTTTTTTTGTTTTCCAGACAGAGTTTCTCTGTGTGGCTTTGGCTGTCCTGAACCCACTTTGTAGACCAGGCTGGCCTCCAACTCACAGAGATCCACCTGTCTCTGCCTCCCAAGCGCTTGGATTAAAGGCGTGTGCCACTATGCCTGGTTTGGCCATTCATTTTCAATACACCAATTAAAGAGACAAATATCAGCACAAAGCAGAGCTGGCACGGTGGTGGTAGATGCACCATGGACCATGGTGTGTGTGTGTGTGTGTGTGTGTGTGTGTGTGTGTGTGTGTGTTGTGTGTGTGTGTGTGTGCGAGTGTGCACGTGTGCACAACCTGTGGAAGTAGGTTCTTTCCCTCCTGCATGTGAGTTGCAGGAACTGAGCTCAGGTCCTCAGGCTCGAAACCAGATGCTCCTTATCTGTTGAGGCAGCTCACTGGCTCCCACCTGGTCTCTTTAAATCAGTGTATTGGGTCAGGTGACTGTTGGGGGATGCTGAAGCGCATGCAGCCTTTTTTTTTTTCCTTTTTCCTTTTTTTACAAGTACATTTTGTGTGTGTTATGTGTCTGGATTTTGTGTGTGTGCATGCATATCTATGTGTCTGTGCACGTACGTGCGCGCGCGCGCGCGCACACACACACACACACACACACACACACACACACACACACACACACATACTCGAGCATGTCCCATGGTGTGTGTGTAGAAGTCAGAAGATAGCTCTTCTTTCATCTTGTGGGTCCCAGGGATCAGACTCAAGCTGTCAGCCTTGTCGCGGAGAGCTTTAGTCTGCTGAGCCATTTTGCTGGCCCTGGAGCACAGAGTTTTGCTCTAAAATTCTTTATAGTGTGAACCGCTCCTTCGGGGGTCGTTCTGCGAGGAGAGGAGGGCAGAGATGGAGTCAGCGAGCGCTACAGGATGAGAGGACAGTATGAGCGGAGACGTGGAAGTGGGGTGGCTCAGCGTGGTGGGGGAGCCCCCAGCGGCTGAGGTTCCAGACAGGGGATTGACTCTGTACTAGCAGGGCAGGCATGGCTGCGGCAGATGAAGCAGGAAGTGCCTTTCTCTTCATCCTCTAGGATGGGGGCATCGCCGTGCAGGGCTCTTCAGGCCCCTTTTGGGGTTCCCTTCCCCACCATGAGCGCTTCTCTTCATTCTAGGAGACTATGTGTCCCCTGAAGGCCCCAACTCCATGAATCATCCGCAGGGGGCTGCCTATGGCCCCTCTTGCCACCCTGCTACCGAGGAGTTAATCCCGGATTACCCTGAGCCTGATTAGTAACCTCCTAATCCTCAGATTTTTCTTCTGGTTTCTCTGTAGCCGCTGAGCATCTTGTGGGTCCACATTGGTTTCCTTCACTCTGTGTTCCCAACCCTAGCACAGTGCAAGATGTTGCAGCAGATGGCCAGCGAATGTTTCCAGAATGAATCAGACCCTTTGCATCAAATGTGTTCAGTGTCCCTGTCTGGGACAGGGGTGGGAATATTACTTCACCATTTTGGAGATTTGAGGGCACAAAAGCGGCAGATGAGTGTCACACCTGGGTCTCCCTTAGAAGCAGAAGACAGAAGGCAAGAAAAGTGTGTGTCAAACTTGAGCACAATTTCCCTTTCTGTTGCTATCTTCTAACTTAACCCTGCCACTTCTGGGCCGGGACGGAACAACCAATTGTTCCGGGGGAGTCATGGGGGAGGTGAGGCAAGGAATGCTGGGAGCCTCAGAGCTGTGTGTGACAGGCCTAGCAGGCACTGGGGCCAGGTCCTTCTGTCCCCTCCGATGAGGCTCACTTTCCTTGCCTGGTGCACAGGAGGAGCTCGGGCGTGGTGGAGAGACTTATTTACTACTGGAGAGATGGCTCAGCAGGTATGATGCTTGCCACCAAGACAGAGTACGGGAGTTTGATCTCCGGAGCCCAGTTGGTAGAAAAAGAGAGCCAACTCCCACAAGTAGTTCTGCCTTTCACATCTATTAAGTGGCGCTTGTGAATTATCACCCTCATAAATAAAAATTTTAATGTAAGGAGAAGAAAAACAAACAAACAAACAAACACACATCTCTCCACCTGCCCAAGCCTCGGTTTCTTCAACTTGTGATGTGGGAATAAAATCTCCCTAATAGAGTTGTTACACAGCATTCTATTGCTGAGACAAAACAGCCTAGAAAATCAGCTTAAAGATGAAAGGTTTGTCCTGGCTCTCAGTTTCAGAGCCGTCAGTCTGCAATCTCTTGGCTCTATTGCTTCTGGGCCCATGGTGAAGCCACTTATGGTGGGTGGGGACCACATGGTAGAGCAAAGCTGACCACCTCATAGTAGTCTGGGGAGAGAGAGAGAGAGAGAGAGAGAGAGAGAGAGAGAGAGAGAGAGAGAGAAAGCGCTCTCAAGCAGGGGACAAGATGTAGAGCCCTCAAGGGCATTTCCCCCGCCCAGTGACTCACTTTCTCCAGTTAGCCCATCACCTCCCAATTGCCCATCTAACTGTGAAGCCATGGATGGGGCAGTCCACTAACGGGGTCATAGCCCTCACAATGCAGCCACTTCCCGGGAGCTCTCCAACCTCTAAACCCTGCACCCTGGAATCAAGCCTTCAGCACAGAAGCCTGTAGGTGGGGTTGGGGGACTGTTTCAGATCCAAGCCATAGCATAGGTGGAAAATGAAACCCTGAATGCAGTACACTTAAAATGAAGTAAAAATTAAATACCCTCTCCTGCCCTGGTCCCCTCTCACGAGGGTCCTTGTCTCTGGGATCAAGTCTTTCTGAGGATGTTGAGCTGAGCAGCTGACCCCAACAAGGTTTGAGTTGCACTTACAGAGGGTCCATTAGAGTAGGGAAGTCTTTGGATCCCTAAAGAAAGGAGTTCAAGCCAGGCATGGTAGCACATGCTTTAATCCCAGCACTTGGGAGGCAGAGGCAGGCGGGGTTCGAGGCCAGCCCAGCCTACAAATAGAGTCCAGGACAGGCAAGATAATGTAGAGAAACCCTGTCTCGAAAAACAAAACAAAACAAAGCAAAACAAAACAAACAAACAAACAAACAACCCCCCCCAAAAAAAAGAAAGGAGAAAGAAAGAAAGAAAGAAAGAAAGAAAGAAAGAAAGGAGTTCAAACAATGGAAGCAATGGAGGCCAACCGGGGAGAAAGGGTCAGGCCTTCCAGGTTGGCAGCTGGCTTAGTTTGCATGACCTCACCCCTGTATCAAGCCTTCTTAAACCCTGAGGTCTACCAGCCAAAGGATACAATCCCATCCTGTGATGACTAGCCTCGGCTGTCAGTTTAACACATCTGGGAAGGTAGCTCTTCAGCAGAGGAATTGCTTTCATCAGATTGGCCAGAGAGAATTTTCTGGATTGCTAATTGATGTAGGAGGATCCAGCCCACTATGGGCAGTACCATCCCCCAGCAGGTGGGTCTGGGCAGTGTGCAACCATGAGTGAGGGAGCAAGCCAGCAAGCAGCCTTCCTCCGTGCCGTTTGCTTCAGCTTCTGCCTCCGGGTTCCTGCCTGATTCCTTCTATGATGGATTATGACCAGAAAGTGTAAGATGAAAAAACACCTTCCTTCCCTACATTGCTCTTAATCAGATTTGTTTGTTTTTTAAAAAAGATTTTATTTTACATGTATGAGTCTTTTGCCTACATGTATGTAAATGTACATGAATGTGTGGTGCCTGACTGGGGTTAAAGGGAAGAGTTGAATGCTCTGGAACTGGAGTTGCTGACAGTTGTGAGCTGACTTGCAGCTTCTGGGAACTGAAAGCTGGTCCTCTGCAACCGCAGTAAATGCTTTTTAACCACTGGTCCACTTTTCCAGTCCTTGGTCAGAGTATTTCGTCATAGCAACAGAAGGCAAACTAAAACATATCCCATCAGCCACGCTCCAGGCTCATGGGACTAGTGCCCCTCTGCTTGCCTTCAGGTGGCCTGTGAACAGCCGCAGTCTCTGTCTCTGCCCTCAGCCAATAGCCCAGACCTGAGATACCTTACCCCACTTACCCTGACTGAGGTATGGTACCCATCGCCCCTAGGAGGAATCAGGCCAATTTCACATTGTTTTGTGTTGTGTCTTAACTTTGTGGGTCCACACCTAAGTTGTGTGTTGGACACACACAACAACAACAACAATAACAAAAACAAAAAGCCAGGCATGGTGGCACATGCCTTTAATCCCAGCACTTGGGAAGCAGAGGCAAGCAGATCTCTGTGAGTCAAGGCCAGCCTGGTCTACAAAATGAGTCCAAGATAGTCAAGGCTATACAGTGAAACCCTACCCCCCCCTTTTGGTTTTTCGAGACAGAGATCCGCCTGCCTTTGCCTTCTGGATGCTGGGATTAAAGACATGCGCCACCACTGCCCAGCTGTGGAGCCTTATTTTAAAAAATGAAACAACAACAACACCCCCCACCCCCGCAGAAAAGAAAAAATAACAATTGTGTCAGATAGGTGGTGGCGAATCTGTGAAGTGTGAGGCCATCTTACTCTATGTAGTAAGCTCCAGGACAGACATGACTACATAGAGAGACCCTGTTTCAAAAACAAACAAATAAACTACGCACTGGGCATGGTGGCGCACGCCTTTTAATCCCAGCACTTGGGAGGCAGAGGCAGGTGGATCACTGTAAGTTTGAAGCCAGCCTGGTCTACAAAGTGAGTCCAGGACAGCCAAGCCTACACAGAGAGACTCTGTCTCAAAAAAACCAAAAACCAAAAAGAAACAAAGTAAGTAAATAAATAAGGCTGGTATAGATTTCTTTTTGTTTGTTTGTTTGTTTGTTTTGAGACAGGTTTCTCTATGTAGCCCTGGCCATCTTGAGCTTGCTTTCTAGACCAGGCTGGCCTCGAACTCATGGAAATCTGCCTGCCTCTGCCTCCCAAGTGCTGAGATTAAAGGCATGTACCATCACAGCCCAGCCCAGTATGGATGTTTTATTAATTAACTGTTCATTTATTTTATTTTACTATAGGCATGTGAGTGTTTTGCTTGAATACTCATCTGTGCCTGGTGACCTCAGAGGTCAGAAGAAGGCATCAGATCCTCTGGAACTGGAGACGTGAATGATTATAAGCCACCATGGTTAGGGTCAGAGGCTGAGGCTGAGAATCGTCCTCAGCAAGAGCAAGATGTCTCTCTAGGCCTTGTTTTATGGGGCTTCACACATGTTAAGCAAACTCTACCACTGAGCGACACCTCAACCCTTATGGACACTATTTAAATTTTTTTTTATTTATATGGTTTTATTTAAGGGTGTGTATATGTGTGTGTGTGTGTGTGTGTGTGTGTGTGTGTGTGTGTGTGTGTGTGCACAGCAGAGCATGTATGTAGAGGTCAAATTTTTGAGAATTAGTTCCTTCCTGCCACTATATGAATACCAGGGATCAAATTCAAGTTGTCAGACTTGGCTGAAAGCACTTTTACACACTAAGCCACCCTGCTGGCCCAGCCCTATAGATGCTTTGAGCAAGCCGTGGTGTGGATCAGTTTTTGTAAAACCCTCTGCTTTCCTCTAGTGACACACCAGCTCTGCCCTTGACCTCTCGCACACATGCACAGGTGGACACAACCATGGGCTTTCGTGTTTGCAGGAGAGAAACTTCCTGACCCTCACAGGGTCTTCTCTGGGAGTGCCTGAG
The DNA here is from genome assembly GCF_964271855.1 of Acomys minous. Lineage (NCBI taxonomy): Eukaryota > Metazoa > Chordata > Mammalia > Rodentia > Muridae > Acomys > Acomys minous. The sequence goes on from NC_140494.1 coordinate 115,817,318, forward strand.
GCCGCCAGCTGTCTCTGCTCAGGTGTCCATCCTTAGCTCCTGCTCGTCTGACATTTCATTGGAAGGGAATTTGCTGAACATCTTCCATCTAGCCAGGAGATACATGGATGGTGATAGAGAAGACGCATTTTCTAGGTCCCCTGTATTCTTGCCCCTCTGACTGTGTCTCCCAGAGCCACTATGCCTTAGGTCAGACACTCAACTTGGGATGAGCCATCAAGTTGACTTAGGAACTTGGCCTATATCTAGACAAGCCCTTCACCTGGGTCTCTGTATCCCTGAATCTCCTAGGGTCCCCGAACATGTTTGGGATAGCCAGTGCCATGTGTGTGGCCAAAGTGAGCAGCCACATTGGTCCTCTGAGCAAGTGCCTCCTTAGATCAGTGACTAAGCCAATTTGCATCTCACCTCCTCCCCTTGGAGACAGGATGGATTCTATGGGCTTTGTATAAAGGGATTAAGGCTTTAGCTTGCTCCACAGGGAGAAGGGCTATGGATTCTGTGGCAGCATGACCCTGTTTCCTTGTGGCCTCAGGGACTGGAGAAGCCCCCACTCACAGGACAGCATCGGCTGAGGCTGGAAAGGAGAAATACTGGCAGCCTGTGCAAGGAGCTGTGTACACAGCCATGCCGCACAGGCCTTCTGCACAGGGGAGGTGGGCCACACCAGCAGGACACCTGAGGCCAGATAAGCACTGCAGTTATGTCTGACAGAGGTCTGAAGCCCAAGGAGGGTCAGCTCATACGTCATTTCACAGAGGAGCCCAAGTCCACAGACGGCACATCTTGCCAATAATCGTACAGCAAGTTAAATACTGCTCTGGCTCAATTCTTGATTGCTCCATCAGAACTTTAACTGTTGGCTGGGCCCTGCCCTGTTCTCTCCAATTAACGCCGCTTTCCCCTAACTCTCAACCCCAGAGGGTCCTGCTGATGGGGGAACCTGGCATGAGCCTTCACCGGAATCTATTCATCTGGACAGCAGTGCATAGGGAGATGGAGTAGGCTTCACCTACAACCCAGATGGGACCCCCAACAAACTTGACCACATGTCATGGGACATCCACAGGCATCCCTTCTGACAATGGTCTTTGGTTTAGATGTAGGATAGCTTTTAATAGCCCATCAGAAGAGCAAACTGGCGTGGGGATAAAGAGATGGTCTGACTCTGTCTGGGCATGCGCTGGTGCTTCCCAGACTTGCGTTAGGAAGAAGCACAGGCGAGGGGCAGGGCCTCAGAGGGGATTCTAGGTCCTGGAGGAACATGGCTTCACTCATCTGTGTTCCCGGAGCCTACATCGTAACTTTGAGGACAGAAAGACACAAAGCTCTTTGGGCAGAAGACCTTGTAAGGAAGCCAGAGAAGGAGGGAGACACAGGCTGTCTGTCTGGAGTCTTCTGCAGTTCCCTGCCATCTGCCAGAAGACAAGGCCATGCTGAGACCAGGCCAGACTCTGCAGATAGCACAGGAAGTACAGGACAAACAGAGGGACAAGCCTGGCCACGGAACTGCCCTCTGCCTCTGCCTGCACTTGCCAGGCCCTGGGCTCTGAACCCTGTGGCTGCCCGAAGTTCTGCTTTTGAGTGGCTGGTCTGGAAAAGGGCCCCAGGTCACCTCAGCTACAGAGTGACATACATGGTGGTAAAGGGATAAAGGTCTCTGGAGATGCCTCGGACTGGCCCAGCCTCTGAGTCCCTAGAGCAGCCTGCTGTCCTCAGCGTGGCTTCAACTGACCGCCTTAGAACGTGCCATGTTCTAGGATCAAGTTCTTCATCTTAGAATAAAAGATTGGGCCAGTGAGATAGCTCTCTGGGTAAAGAAACTTGTCACCAAGTCTGATGGCCTGAATTACATCCCTGGGAACACATGGTAGAAGGAGAGGATTCCCTCAGGACTTCTACATGTGCACGGAGTACACACACACACACACACACACACACACACACACACACACACACACACACACACACACACCACCATTGCACATAAAGTAAGAATACTTTTTTATGTATTTCTAGGTGGTAGTGGTACACACCTTTAACCCCAGCACTCAGGGAGGCAGAGGCAGGTGGAGCGTTGAGTTCAAGGCCAGCCTGGCCTACAAAGTGAGTCCAGCACAGCCAAGGTTACACAGAGAAACACTGTCTCAAAGCAAAACAAAACAAGACAAAAACGAAGACAACAAAACAAAACAAAAATCATAGATAAATAGGTAGACAGACAGACAGATAGATAGATAGATAGATAGATAGATAGATAGATAGATAGATAGACAGACAGACAGAAATAGGAAGCAGCAGCTGCCTGGTATATGTTGTAAGGTAGGGGCAGTGAGGACCTTGGGGAATGCTGTACACAGTTCCTGCCCATTGGTGTTTGCTTTGCAGGAAACAGAACATGTCCTCTGGTCTGAGTGGGAAGACGGAGGCAGGAAGCAGCTGGCCATCCCTCAGGGCCCAGGGCCAGTCTAGACAGGCTGCCTTCCCAGAACTGCTCTACGATGGACCCGGGCCTCTAGCTTTTAGGGACATGGCTTTCTGTTTACTTCCTGCCTGGCTTCTGTGGGCACTGTGTGAACTAGCCTGTGTGGGCTCTGCAATTTAAGGCTGGCAGCAAAAGCCCCATCCCTGACTGCCAGTGCGGAGGCCTCAGCTCACCAGCTATTGTTTGGAGTACACCATCCAAGGGTAGCCAGGTGGCCAAGGTGCCAGCCCAAGCCATCTTCTAGTGTGTACTTCACGTCCAATTGCACAAATGGGGAAACTGAGGCAGACATCACAGTGACTTGTACCAATGGTTGTGGTAGAACTGGACCAAGGCACCTGGTCTTCAGCTCAAGGCAGACAGTGAACCGGAAGTCCCTTGTCCCTCTGGGCTTCCTTGAGCCGAGGTAGACTTCGGGAGACCCTGGACCTCAAGTTTCCCAGGATGTCTCTCGGGACTGAAATAAGAAGAGTGGGCAGAAAGGGGTGTGGCTTTTCCACTGTGGCCTGGTGGGGCCCGTGCTCCTTTAGTCTCTGAGAACTTGACCCAGAGCTGAGAGGGCCCCAAGGCTCCTCCCCAAGCCGGCTTGGCTGCACTCCACTCTGGGAAACAGACTTGGTTTTGAGTCCCACCTCCACTTCTCACCCAACTCGTCCAACTGAGCAGCCGCTGGAAAGCCAGTTCTTCATCTCAGCCCTCCGTCTATAAAATGGGCTCATAACCCCTTGGACTTGGCCCACAGTGGGAGCTGTGCCATCCACCTGTCCAAGCTCCCACTGAGAGGGCCCAGAATCCTGACGTTTCTGGACAGGCCTAAGCTGCAACAGCCGAGAGGGACTATTGAGTGCTGTGTGCTCTCTAGGAAAGGCTGGATGTGGGTGGTCTGGCTGGTGGCCCCACAGTGCAAGAGCCACCCAGTCTACAGTCAAGCCAGTTCATAGAAACTGCCCAGACTTGTATCCATCTACAGGACAAAGGAAATAACAGGTCCTCACAAGACAGGCTCGTGGGTGGTGGGAGGGGCCACCGTTTGTCTTCCCAGCCAGTCTGTTCCCTGGCCATGGCCTTTTATTTTTTTGGCCACTGACAAAGAAATGTGTGTTTGTGGGGGGTAGAGAGGGGGGTGTGTGTCTGTCACTGTCCCCAGCATGACTTGTCCCCTTGTCCCCTGGTCTGCTTCTCTAAGTAGCTTAACACCTCCTCCAGCTTTCTTTCTTTCTTTTCTTTTTTTTTTTTTAAATGCGTTTCCTCAGCTTAGGCCCCCAGGGCCTCCTTGACAAGCAGAAAGAGAAAGGCACTCATGGTCTCTATCCCAGCAGCCCCTGGGCTGTTCCCTGCCGGCAGCAGGCTTCAAGGTCAGACCGAGGCTAGATGACCTTGAAAAGCTTCCTGCAGCCCCTGGCGTGCCTCCTCTATCCGAGCTCACTGAGCTCCATCACATTAAGAGGCTGTTAAAAGTGCATGTCTGCTTGGCTGCCTCTGTGGCCGGGGATCGATGAACGGCGCGGGTCTGGAGGGCTAGTTCAGATCAGGGACAAGTCACTGCAATAGGAGTGGATCTGCCCTGAAGATCCAGGCCCAGGGGGACCTCCCGGCAGCTTCTCACCCAGATATTTCTACAAGGATGGCCAGTGAGAGAAATATAAAATGGTCAGGGCAGAGAGGTTGTGCTCTGCACATTGTGTCTCTGAAAGGTGCCTCCTACTCTTGTGTTGTTGAAGTGTGCACAGCAAAAGTCACACTGAGGCAGGGACGGGCGTGAGTTCAAGTGTGTCAGGCGGATGGACTCATTTACCAGGGTCTTCACAGCAGCCTTACAAAACAGGCCGACTACCGATCTTGTGTTGCACTTGGGGAACTGAGACACAGAGAGGTTAAATAACTTATCCCAGGCCACACAGCTGGTGAAGGGGCAGTAGAACCCAGGAAGTCTGAGTCCGGAACTCCTTTTAGAGGCCGGGGATGGCTGGGGCTGCTCTCAGGGAGAAGACAAAGATAACATCTTCATAGCAACGCCAAGAGAGAAGCATGGTCATTTTTATATTAAATCAAAGAACTAATGGTCAGAAAGGTTATGACAGGACTCCATGGGTACACAGTAAGTGGATGAGGAAGTCTGGGGCAGCAGGAAAACAGCCCCCAAACTGCCACCAGTATCGGGAAAAGTGCCTGCCCCTCTTAGGTACCACCTACTCATGTAACACTCATGCATCATTCTTGACGATCCTGCAAGAAAAGAATTCCAAGATGCGTGGAAGTCAAGCAAAGTCAGTAAGCTTACAGAGATAAGGAGCTTGTGCTAGGCTTCGGGGGCGGGAGGTTCAAGAAGACGCTGAGCTGGATCGCTGGCTGCTGATAAGGAATTTCTTGGGAGGTTTATTCACGAGAGGGACACACAGGGCAAAGGCATGGTGGGGACTAGAGAGCGCACGGCAGAGCCTCTGAAGAGAGGCAGAGCCCACCTGGCAGAGGGAAGCTCTTCTTACACCTTCTGAGGATGCGGAGGTTCACACGGAGAGCCTGAAGCCAGACTCAGGAATCCCCAGAGAAGCAGGTGGGGGGCAGGACTTGGTTTCCCTTGGATGTACACTCACTCTCCGGGGGAGATGGTGCTGTGCCTGCACATGGGCCAGCTCGGGACTCACACACAGTGGGCCAGCAGAGCGATGTCAGCAGCTAAGTGGAAGCCAGAACAGAACCCTAACATTACACACTCTTTTGTTTGTTTGTTTGTTTGCTTGCTTGCTTGCTTTTTATTTTGTTTTTGAGACAGGGTTTCTCTATGTAGCCTTGACTGTCCTAGAGCCACTCTGTAGACCAGGCTGGCCTTGAACTCACAGCGCCTCTGCCTCTTGGGTGCTGGGAATATTACACCATTACAGTACAGGCTTTCGATGTACATTTAAGCATGAGGAGGGGCTTCTGAAGAGACATACTTAGGTCTCTCTATATGGGTTGTAATACATAAGATTCTGTGGTTTTTTTTTTTTTTTCCTTTTGATAGTGTTTCATCTATCTCAGGCAGACCTCAAAAGAATGACTTTGAACTCCTATTCTTCCCTCATCTACCTCTGGAGTGCTGGGATTATAGGCCTGGGCCACCACAGCCAGGTTGTGAGGGGCTGCTTGCTTTATCCTCCTCACAAAAGCCTATCCCTAGCACTGCACTGCAAACTGTTACCTTGTCTCCTCCCATCCCCAGTCCCTACTCTGTTAGATCCCACAAATGTGTCACTCTCTGACTCCTTAAAATCAGCTTCCTTACACTGTTTCTCTCTTCTCCAGTGAAGTCCAACTTTACAAGGGCTGGGACCTCACAGCCTCTCCCTATATAGAATGTGTGATGTGACGCCTAACACAGCAGGTGCTGGATGAGGACCTGGGACGTGAATAAAAGAGACAGGCGTTAGGAGTTCTCAAAGCGGAATGACCTAGCCTTTGCTTAAGGGCCAGAAAAGAAAGCGTGGGAAGACACAGGGCAGGGCCTCACCTCTTCCTTGTCCTTTCGGGGTGCTGAAAGCAGGTCACAGGCTCTCATGGGCTCAGCTTTCCCACTGTACCTATGCCTTGCTTCTGCAGCCACACTGGGTAGATGGTGCACTCACAAGACGTACCTGTCTTGTCTAGCCCTCTATAGCTCCCGCTCTCCACAGATGGAGCCTGCATGGACAGGTCCTTCATGACAGGTCTTCTTCAACTCAGCTTGCAGCTTTGGGCTGTCCTCAGCCTTCTCTCATGAGGGAGGAAGGGACACACTCAAGCAGAGGTAGCAGGGACTTTGGAGGTCCAGAGAGGTAAAGGAGCCCATTTGGCTGTATAAGGGCTCTAAATCAGTCCTCTACCCAGCATCTGATGTACTTCTGGAAGGTTCCATCACATGGCGCTTCATGTGTCCTGAGGAGATGGCTGTTCTGCCCCAAGTCTGCTTTGGAGTGCCAGCAATTTGGGGCACACATGCACGTTTGTTTATCTTCTCCCCATTAAGTGGGGTGCGCGTAGGGAAAGCATTGATCTCCCACTCATAGTGAGGAAGCAGAGGCTCAGAGAAGGGTCAGTCACTTTAGTCATTGTGGCAAAATCCCTGAACAAATTGACACGAAGAACCGAAGGGTCATTGCTCAGGGTTTCAGGGGTTTTAGCCCATGGTCAGCTGGTGCAGTTGCTTGTAGCCATGGTGACTCAAGCATCATGGCTAAGAAGAAAATTCTGCTTGTCTTGTGACGGGGCCTGTGGCATGCAGAAGAGACCAGGGATAAGTATATCCTTCTAGGCCACAACCTCAGTGACAGGTTCCTTCCAAATCTTGTGGAGCTATGACTCAGTCAGCAGAACAAACTACTGATAAGGTCCGAGTTCTCATGGTACACACACTTTCCAGGGGCCCCAAATCCCAACACTGCATGGGAACTAAGCCAATGAGGTTTGGGGGTACAGTTCATAGCGCACCATCACAGCCGTCCCTGGGCACACAGAGTCAGGAAGTAAAAAGCCAGGATTTGAAGCTCTTCCGATAGCCCCAGGGTCTGCATCCTTCTCAATGGGAAGAACAGTCTCTGTTTAATTAGAAGTTGTGTGCCAGGCACGGTGGCACATGCCTGTAATCCCAGCACTCGGGAGGCAGAGGCAGGTAGATCTCTGTGAGTTCGAGGCCAGACTGGTCTAAGATCTAGTTCCAGAGCTGCCCAGGGCTACACAGAAAAACCCTGCCTTTGGGGAAAAGAAAAGAAGTTGCTGTCTCTAGAAGTGAAATCAGGTAAACTAGAGACCCAGACCCATGAAGAGGGAAAGTGCCTACAGGACGCATCCAGGAAAACGAACCTTGGGAACAACAGGAGCAAGAGGTAAAGTTTTGGGAACACTTTCTAGGAGCTGGCATCATGCCCAAACGCTTTGTGGGGTTGTCTCCAACACTTGGGAGTGTCCACAGCATTAAGTGTACCCGCACTTTTGGCTAATTGCTGGGATTTAGCGGTGTGAGCTCACTTGCGAAGAGGAGGCTTCAAGCTGAGAGGTGAGGCTGTGTTCAGGCTGTGTCTAACCTGGGGTAAGTGCCACTGAGCCATGGCTGAAGTTGGCCACAAGCTGAACAGACAGATTGTAGACACCACTCCCAGACCATTCTACAATCAATCAGATTCCTAGTGTCCCTTCTGAACCTCGCTTTCCCTACCCTTTTATCAAACCACCTCGAATGTCCCTGGCGATCCAGGTGCCTGAGGCTGAGCAAAAGCCTGCGGTCTCTCGGGAGCAAAGAAAGATCTGGTGAAGGAGGTGCTGGAAATAAAGGCCTTAGCCAGAGTCTCAGAAGGGAGGACAACCTACACAAATGGATGCTTATGCTGATGGGGTGAAGGTGGGGACCCGGATGATGAGGCAGGCTCCCCAACCACCACATTGAACCATCCCTTGTCCATGTGAGGCTGGCAAAAAGATGAAATGAATGATGGCTGCCTCACCCAAGAGGGACCGCATATCTAGCTACACCGCAGTACTTTTGGTCCTCAGTTTCCCCCTTGAGAACAGAGGGCGCCTGCCCTTCAGCTTGGAGAGGGTTTTTCGTTCCTTGGATGGCATCCTAGCAGGAAAGACAAGAGTGGATCTTTCCTTCCTTCCCCAGAGTCTGGATTGGTGTGTCGCCAAGGCCCTCCCCCACCCCTCCCCCACCCCTCCCCCACCCCCAAGTTATTAGTTTAGGTTCATTTAGGATGGGCTTAGCAACCCCACACCCCTGGAACCTGGAAGCTTAGAGCACAAGCTGTCTGGCAAATGGAAATTCAATTGCTTTAATATACAGACTATTTTGCTGCAGCCGAACTCGAGCCTCTTATTAAGAATCTGATGGAATTTCTAAACAGGGAGAGAGGCCCTGAGGAAGGGGCATCGCCCAGCACACACCAACATTGCTCTTGACATATTTATGGCTCCAATAAAAATCTCCCATCTGGTATATTTTAAAATAAAATTGAAAATTTATCACTTTCCCGGAGTCGGTTTGTCGTTCTCCCCAGGAGGAGATAGCCAGCTCCAGATTACAGGCGGGCTGCTGCGAGCAGGCGGTGAGAGGTTAGGCTGGGCTTGGATTTAAATTTCAATACTTTCCCTATTACAGCTGTCTGGACTGGGAAAATTACTAGGGAGAAACCATCCAGCTCCTTCTGTTTCTCAAAGCTTCCACTTGACTCTCTGCTGGGGCCGCAGGATGGGTTTGCTCTTTGCCCTGCTTTGCAAGGTCTGCAGGGACTGGGCCCCTCTGGCCTGAAACTCAGCCTTGTTGGTACGTGCTTAGAGCCCAGAAGTCAGGTCTCCTTGTTAGGCCTCAGAGAGCAGGGTCAGAGCTTAGACTGGTCCGGGAAAGGGAGTCAGAGCTCATTCTAGACCTAAGATCCAATCAGATGTAGCGATGCATGCCTACAACCTCAGCACTTGGGAGGTACGAGGAGGCGGATCAGTTCATGGTCTTCCTTAGGCATGAATCAAATTCAAGGTCAGCCAGGGTCACACAAAACCTTATCCCAAAAATACATGAATGGACCACTGAATAAATACATATGTCTAACCTGGCATGGTGGCTTATACTTTTAATTCCAGAATGGAGGAGACAGATCTCTGTGGGTTTGAGGCCAGCCTGGTCTACCCACTGAGTTCCAGAACAACCAGAGTTTGATGTTGACAGATCTTGTCTTAAAAACAAATGAACAAACAAACAAATAAACATAGGTCTGGAGAGACTGCTCAGTGATGAAGAGGCTGCTGCTCTTCTGTTCCCTGCCCCCACATCAGGTGTCTTACGACTGTCTGTAACTCCAGCTAAAGGGATCTGACACCCTCGTCCGGCCTCCAAGGACACAAGTATACACAAAGAGACACTTAAACATAAATAATAAATAGGTAAATAAAATAAAGAAATCTTAAAAAAAAAAAAAAAAAGGAAGCCGGGTGGTGGTGGCACACGCCTTTAATCCCAGCACTCCGGAGGCAGAGGCAGGCAGATTCTGTATGAGTTCAAGGCCAGCCTGGTCTACAAAGCAAGACTAGGACTCATGAATACACAGAGAAACCCTCTCTTGAAAAACAAACAAACAGAAAAAAAAAAAAAGGAAAAGATACAATTGAAACCTAATGAGTAGCTTATGTCATGATCTTGGTTCGGTCTATAAACGATGCCAGGTCTCAGGTAGGGTCTGGGAACAAGTTCAGCTTTATATTTGTCACTATAGAAGTCAATCCATATTTCTGATCCCTGCTTCTTCTCCAGTTGAAATGTGTCACCTGTCTACTGCTTGAGGCCACGCAGAAGAATTTAACCCTCACCATAATCACTATATACAAATAGGACATGTATACGTCTATTTGAATTGGGTTCTTATGGTTCCCAAGCTGGTCTCCAACTCACTAAATAGCCAAAGATGAGCTTGAATTCTTGTACCATCTGCCTTTTCCTTCCAAGTGCTGGGAGTGTTGGCATCTCACAATAAAAACAGGAATAAATACTGCAGAAGTTAGGGGGCCTAGCTTGTCTCGGGTCAGGATTACTGCTGATTCAAACCAGTTTCCAGGATGCAGCAGAATGAGGAAGCACTGACAGGCTTCTTCCTGCCAGATCTGTTATCAGGCCCCAGGCTACCAGATCCTGTGAAGGGTCACACCCCAGACCACAGATCCACATTAACTTAGTGGGCCACTTCTCCTCACATGCCACCCTCAAGGTCACACATTCTTACCTTGAAGTGCAAGGCCCTTCCTTCACCCAAGCTGCCAAGAAATCAGCCTGATTTCAGCCTGGTGTATGTACTGCCCATCTCTGAAACCTCTAAGAAGGGACCTCTTGTCTGCCATGTGTGCCTGAGCTCTCCTCGGTGCCCCTACCATCCATCTGTTGCTCTGTTGTGTTGCTGTCTAATAAATCTTTTACCTCAGAGACAATCTGCAGCAGTGTCCTTGACCCTGTAAACCTTTCATCCAGTCCTTCTCTCTCTCTCTCTCTCTCTCTCTCTCTCTCTCTCTCTCTCTCTCTCTCTCTCTCTCTCTCCAGGGGTTTCTCTATGCAGCCTTGGCTGTCCTGGAACTCACTCTGTAGACCAGGCTGGCCTTGAACTCACAGCAATCTACCTGCCTCTGGCTCCCTCGTGCTGGGATGAAATGCATGCTCCACCACTGCTGGTCTTTTCTCTTTTTCCTTTGGTATCTATCTTAGTCAGTGCTCCATCGCTGGGAAGAGACACCATGACCACTACAGCTCTTATAAAGGAAACCATTTCATTGGAGCTGGTTTACAGTTCAGAAGTTTGGTCCATTATCATCATGGCAGGAAGCATGGCGGCGTGCAGGCAGACACGGTGCTGGAGGAGGAGTAGAGAGTTCTGTATCTGGATCCGAAGGCAGAAGAAAGAGAACTGAAACACACTTCCTCTAACAAGGCCATACCTCCTAACTAATCATTTCAAAAAGCGCCATTCCTTGGCAACCAACTTTCACTTCTATGAGCCTTCCTTCCTTCCTTCCTTCCTTCCTTCCTTTCTTTCTTTCTTTTTAATTTATTTATTTATTTTTTATTTTATTTTTTAATTTTTCGAGACAGGGTTTCTCTGTGGAGCCTTGGCTGCCCTAGACTCACTTTGTCACTTTGTAGACCAGGCTGGCCTTGAACTCACAGTGATCTGCCTGCTCTGCCTCCTGAGTGCTGAGATTAAAGGCGTGCGCCACCACTCCTGGCCTATGAGCCCTTCTCATTCAAGTCATCACAGTATCAGAACCTTAATTTTATTCTAGAGGCAACTGATCCAGCTAAAAGACTACATTTCCCAGCTTCCCTTGAAGCCAGGCAAAGCCAAGGAGATATAGTCAAAGGAATTAATTGGACAGGACTTGCAGGGAATTCTGCACTAGGGAGACAGATGAAGTGTGGATTGTTCCTCTTTCCAGCTTCTTGCTGATTCCCGGGAATGAAGACAGGTTGGGGACCAGCAGCCATTGTGGAAAATGGAGTGACACTGAAGATGACCATATATGTGTAGAGAGTAATCCTTCTGGACACTTCAGGAAGACTCACTTGGGGGCACCTGCTGCCCATGTTCTCTCTTTGGAGTCTTAGTCTCATTAATAAAAGAATTTAAGAATGGAGTCAAAAGAAAGCTCAAAGGCAATTTTATTAGAGTTTAAAAGAAAAACCTGCCAAGGCTACACAGGGAAACCTTGTCTCAAAAAAAATAGAAAGAAAGAAAGAAAGAAAGAAAGAAAGAAAGAAAGAAAGAAGAAAAATCTTATAGTAATGGATGGCATCATATTCCTTTTCTTCCAGCACTTGAAAGGCAGAGGTAGGAGGATCTCTGTGAGTTCAAGGACATCCTGGGCTGCACAGGGAGCTCCAGGACAGCCAGCCATGGTTACATAGAGAGACCTTGTTTTATTTCTTTTTTTCTTTTTGTTTTTTGAGACAAGGCCTTGGCTGGCCTTGAACGCAGAGAGACCTTCCTGCCTCTTGAGTGCTGAGATTAAAGATGTGCACCTCTGTTTTCTAAAAAAAAGCCCAGTGTAGGAAAGCTGTAATCTCAAAAGTGCCAAGAGGAAGATGTAGTGTGTGTTCATGTGTGTGTGTGTGTGTGTGTGTGTGTGTGTGTGTGTGTGTGTGTGTAGGAGAGGTAGATAACTTCATAGAGCAAAGAGTAAAATCTCAAAGTATCAGAGAAAATATTTTTAGGCTCCTGCCAGCATCTGAAAGAAAGAGAAAGAAAAAGAAACGTTATGCCTACCGAGTTAGGCCTCAGAAGGGTGTGCGGACCTAACAGAAGCTCTCAGCAGCCATGGTCACCATACAGGAGGCAGGGATCCTGGCAAAGATAATCCACTATCTCACGACAGGGATAAACATTCCCTCTGTGTCTTTAGTGCAGCTCCAGGCCAATCAGCAATGGAGGTGTAGTCCTTTGGCCTGGAGACTGACCTGCCCTGGAGATGGGATTAATTCTTAGGGGAGAAGACAATATCTTGTCCCAGAGTTAGATTCCATTAGGCTAGGTGGGAAAGAAAAGATATAGCGCTGGAAAATGTAGCCATGACCCCACCCTAGACCCCCACCTTCATGTCCTCCACCCACCCAGCTTAGAGGGAACAGCTTCTGAGCTGCCCGGCACCAGCTGGTGAGTGGCTGCTCTTGGCTGTGCTTTGCTGGCCAAGGAGAACACCTTCTGGAAAAGTAAAGGATGTAGCTGTGAAACCCAATTCCTCTGCCCCTAGCTGGCCAATCAAAACAAAACAACAGAAGATGTTCTACAGCACAGGCTAGCACTCAGGATTTCAGTTCCTGGGTGTCTGAGGGGGGGCGGGGCCAGGCAGGGGAGGGCTAATTTGGAGACAAGGACAGGAAAAACTATCTGGATTAAGACGACATCCAAGAGGCATCTTGGGGCCTTTGTGGGTGGGGCTCGGCTCACAGTTTTAGGGCTGTCCCATGGAGCCCTTCTCATAAGACGTAAGGTTTGGTGCTGAGCACTGCTCAGTGGATCACGTGCTTGCTTGCACAAGCTTAGTTCCTCAGCACCCAGATCCTATGAATCCCAGCTCTGAGAAGGTCTCAGGAGGACCCTTAGGGCTCCCTGGCTTGTCAGTCTAGATGAATTAATAAGTTCCAGGATTCTCAATAGACCCTGTCTAAAAAAGTACAGTGTAGCAAAGCATGGCTGTGCATGCTTTAATAGCAGCAGGTGGGAGGCAGAGGCAGGTGGATCTCTGTGAGTTTTAGCCAGGGCTATATAGTGAGACCCACACATGTCTGTGCATTTATACACATATATGGACATGCATTTGTCCCTCCCTGCCCCCCTCACCCCACCCTCAATGCTAGCTGCCCTGTTACTCTTCTGTCAGTTGTGGAGAATGGACCCTTGGCCAGCACAAAAGGTCCCAGGGCAAGGAGCTTCTTTCTGTTCTGTTCTCAGGACGCCATATTTTTTCCCCTGCCTTTGCATTTTTCCTTGTTCACTCACACTTTCAGCCATTTGAAATTCAGACGGCAATGGCAACCTCAGAGGTTGTCTGGCTGGTCACTGCACCCTATAGGGGACTGTCACCAGAGAAGGAGCCGGAACCCAGGGTCTCTTACATGATAAGCAACTATTCTTGTTATGACCTAAGCCATAGGCAGAACAAATTCACACCATGTGGCGGATCTCTCGGGGGAGGCTTTTTGGGGGTGTACAGAGCAAGGGTGGCGGGGGAAGGAGAGTGAAGAGAAGAGGGGTTTTGTTGTTGTTGTTGTTGTTGTTTTTTTGTTTTTGGTTTTTTTGAGACAGGGTTTCTCTGTGTAGCCTTGGGGTCGCTTTGTAGACCAGGCTGGCCTCGAACTCACATCAATCTGTCTGAGGGATTGGCTTTTTATAAGGGGATGTAGCACGTTGGCAGGAGGAGGGCATGGCAATAGTGGGAAAGTGTCACATCTTGACAGCTAGTGATATGACACTGTGCTATCGCTGGGTCCCTGGGGTAGGCAGTGGAGGTACCTGGTTCTAATGTCTCCTGTGGAGTGACACTTGATGGTCCATTGCTTGCGTGTGTGTGTGTGTGTGTGTGTGTGTGTGTGTGTGTGTGTGTGTTTTGAGTCAGAGTTTCTCTGTGTAGCCCTGGCTGTTCTGGACTCACTTTGTAGACCAGGCTGGTCTTGAACTCACAAAGATCTGCCTGCCTCTGCTTCTGTGCTGGGATTAAAGGCGTGCGCTACCACACCTGGAGATCCATTGCTTTTTTAAAAATAAGAAGTCCTTCTTGGAGCTGGGCTGGGTGGTACACCCCTATAATCCCGGCATTCGGGGAGGCAGAAAGCAGGCAGATCTCTGTGAGTTCAAGGACAGCCTGGTCTAAAAAGCAAGACTAGGATAGTCAAAGCTACACAGAGAAACCTTGTCTTGAAAAACCAAAACCCAAAACCCAACCCAAACCAAACCAACTAACCAAATAAACAAAAGAAGTCTGCCATGGACAGCAAGGCCTGAGCTGAGGGCAACTGCCCACCACCCAGTGTCCGGCAGGACAGGGACTCCCTCCATACACGATGGATGGAGGACGTGAAGGAGGGGTCCAGGTGGGATCATGGCCATGGTGTCCAGAAGCGTGAATGAGGCGTACCTTCAGGCTCTCTGAGCCCATTCTGTGTTCAGAGCCTAGCACCTCCAGACCCATCTGTCCATCCACATTACAGAAACTGGACCTGGCCTCTGAAATCTTGTTCAGCATCTGGTTTCTAAGACTCTCTTCTCCTTTGGGCTTGCAGTTCCAGAGGGCACCGAGACTATTGTCCTTCATAGCTCTGAACTAAGGCAATAAGCAGCAGGCATGGTGGCAGGAGTAGGAAAGTGGAAGCTCACATCTTAACCATAAACAGGAAGCAGCGAGAGTCACCTGGAAGTGGCACAAGGCTTTTAACCTCAAAGCCCCGGCCCCCCCCCCCCCCCGCCCTGATGTGTAATGTGCTTCCTCCACCTAAATCTCACTTCGCCGCAGTGCCCACTGGGGACCAAATGTTCAGATGCCTGAGACTTTGGGGGAGCATTTCCCTTTAAATCACCACATGCTGGCAATTGAGGAAGGCAAGCAGTCCTCTTTTGCCAGGAAGCTCCAAAGGATGGGATTCATGCCCGCCGCCCCCCACCTAGCCCAGAACCTGCCCCTGGCGTGTGAGTTGGCTCGGTGGAAGAGCACCCTTCCCCAGTCACAGTGCAGCAGGTAGGGAACTGAGTTGGGGGGGGGTATTCCCCCATTCATGATTCTGTCACGGGGGTGGGGGTGGGGGGGAGGAGTGTGCGGGGAATGCAGCACCCCAGCTCAGGATTGTCACAAGCCCAGGCCAAGTATGTCATTTAAATGGCAATCCTCTGGGCTGCCCGGGGGGGGGGGGGCGGGGGGGCTGTTTGTACACAGTGTGGAAGTGCAGGTGGTCGTCCCTGACCCTCCCTCCCTCATCATCTGCTGTCCCCCTGTCCACACCCCCCCACCACCACCCTGCAAAGAGCTGGAAGCTGTCTGCTGGGGTTTGTGAGGGTTCATCTGCAATGCTGATGAAGCAGCTGAGGGCCAAGAATGAGAACAAGGCTTTAATTTTCACAAAGGCCGATTCAGAAGCATCATTTCCTGTTCTGCCCGGGGCGCCAGCATCTGTGTGGGAGACCCTGATTCTCAGCCGGTCGGAGACCCGCACGGGGTCCTGCCAAAGTCAGAAGGGTGCACACACGTGCCTACCAGCCAAGCCTGTGTACACGTGTGCGCATCCACACTCAGATAGGAGGCCCGTTCTGTGCCTAGACCTGAGTCAGAAAAGTACATCTATCTATTCTCTGAGACAGTTGAGCTGGGGGACACTGTGACAGAAGTCCCCATGGGCCAGTGGGGACTTAGTGCACCCTGGAAGAGGTGACTCTAGCCTAGGGTGTTCAGAGAGGGTTTCCTGGGAGAAATGACACCTCCCAGAGGGGCACAATCCAGTAGCTACTACCCATATGTATCCATTAACATTCAAAGTAGTGAAACACAAGTTTCAGGCTCAGTTCCTCAGGCGAGGGGGGCGGGGCAGTGGCTCAGTCAGTGAAGTGTTTGCTGCGCAAGCATGGTAGCCTGAGTGCAGCCCTTAACACCCACGTGAAAACACGGGCTCAGCAGTATGTGTCTCTGCTGAGGAGCCGGGCAGGGGGTGTGTGGAGCTTACTGACCAGCGAGTCTAACTGAATTGGTGAATTCCAGGTTTAGTGAGCCACCCTGTCTCAAAAAACAAGGTGAAAAGCAGTGGAGAAAGATACCTGATGTCGACCTCTGGCCTTTACACACACACACACACACACACACACACACACACACACTGCATTCCCTTAGCCACACTTAGCCATATTTTAAATGGCCAGTAGTTACCTCATTGAAGAGTGAGAGAAAGAAAGTACGCCCTGTTGGTATGCAGGTGATCCAACTAGCCTGTCCTCGGGGGCCTTCAAGGTCCTGACAAGGTCCTATGTCATCATTTGCCGCTACCGCCAGGTGTGTGCCTGATATAAGGATCCTCCAAGCCTCCCCATCTCTCTGTCTCTTTCTCTCTCCCTCCCTCTGTTTCTCTTTCTCTCTCTGCCATGGGTGCCCTCCCCTCCCCCCTCCTTTTCCCACAATAAACCTCCTTTATACCAAATATGCTGTGGTGGCATATTAATCATTATTATAACACCCCTTGCCAGAGGAAAACTTGGCAGTCCGTTCCATGAGGTCACAGAAAGGTGTCCCTGTCCCGTGGAACAGCTTCAAGGTTTAGAGGGGTTGGAACCCTGAGTGCAGGTATGAGGAGGATGGTGGCACACAGAGCTGCAGAGCAAGAACTCAGATGACAGAGGCAAGGCCAGGCCAGGCCAGATTTCCTTGTTTGAAGTGCTTCCTTGGGAAAATGGTCTTGCAAGGCTGGAGGGTGGTACCTACCTGAAGGGTACAACCACCAGCACCTACGGCAGCCAAGGCAAGATGAGGGCGTGGCTTGGGGTTATGCTGGGAGGGTCTGGGCACTAGAACAAAGGCTCTGTCTTGAGTGTGGTCTTGTTGGGTGGTCCTCATGGAGAGTAGAGGGACCTGGGGTGGCCTAGGCTGGTAGACAGGGGAGGAACTGTGTTGGGGCTGTGCTGGGTGAAGAGGAAAATGGAAACCATATATATCTGGTGGGTGGGTGAAGGCACCTGGACCTCTGGGGAAAGTCAGGGCTGGAGTTACTGACTGCAGTCATCTGAAAGGGATGGTGTGCGATTTCGACAAACACTGAGCTCCACAGAGTTCTCAGCAAGACAACAGAGCACCTTGGAAAGCGAAGGCCCATGTGTGGCCATGGGGCTTGCATGCAGGAAGAGTGAGG
This sequence comes from Acomys minous, assembly GCF_964271855.1. NCBI lineage: Eukaryota > Metazoa > Chordata > Mammalia > Rodentia > Muridae > Acomys > Acomys minous. Next base: position 115,834,666 of record NC_140494.1, read on the forward strand.
GACACAAGTGGCCTGAGAGGCAGAGTGCATGTGTCTTCGGTTCTGTCCCCTGGGGTGTGGGAACTGTGGCTGACAGTCTAGGCAAGGTTGCCGTAGGACACAGTGCAATGTCTGGTCACAGAAGGGATGGGGCTTGGAGAAGAAGGAAATGAATGTGGTAAAAGGAGAAGGAGCAGGGCCACAGCCACCTCTCCTGTCCCCAATCTCACAGGCTCTTCAACTGTTATGGCCTCATGTCCCTTTCCTGGACAGACAGGTCTGCATCTCTCTCAGAATTGTTGGGTAGGCTACAGAGGTGTCCCATGGGATTTCTGAAGTCAGGCCATAAGCACACTGTGGCTTCTGCTCTATCTGGGACACTTCCCTCAGAGCCTAGCATCTAAGTGCTGACTAGAATGCAGCCTCTATGCCCTGAGGAAGTCTGGGCTGGGTGAAGAGGCCCCGGGCAGGTTTTCTGGGGGGAAACCCAGCCTAGCTTGCAGCCAGATCAGTGTTTGGACACGTGTCTGCGTGATCGCAGCCCCTGAGGCCCAAGATGCCCCTTCTATGACCTGTCCAAATGCCTGTCCTAGAGGACCCATGAGCCCAAGGAAAGGGGCACTGTCTACACCACTGTGTTTTGAGTGTAGTGACTAGGAAACAGGCAGGAAGCAAACAGGCCCGTCTGTGGGCAGTGGAGAGACTGAACATTAACCGGATGTGGGATGGAGACTCAAAGGCCTGGGGGAGGGGAGGGGGTGACTTTGTCTGGTCAGTGGTACAGGAAGGTGAGGTAGAGCAGACCTAGAAGGCTCTGACACTCAGAAACTGGGCATATTGAGGAAGGGGATTTGGGTGAGGTTTGGATGTTGGGGGAGCTTCTGGTGGCAGCAGAGTATGTGCGTGCACGTGTGTGTGTGTGTGTGTGTGTGTGTGTGTGTGTGTGTTACATCTCTGTGTTCAGTTCCTTGCTCCTTCCCCTTAGCCAGCTGCCTTAAAGCCTTGGTTTGCTGACCTAGAAGATGGTAGTACCTATGCCTCTCTGCTTTGTAGCACACACCAAGGGAAAGTGAGAGAAAAGGCTTTTCTTTCTATCATTTTGGTCCTTTGATTTGTGTTCTCCTAACAAGAGACCCTTCCATGTATATGACTTAATTGTAAAAAAGATTGCTGGCATCGTTCTATAGACATAGAGACTGAGATGGGAAAGGTCTGAGAGTAACCTAGGCCTCAGAGGCCTTGCCTGCGCCTTGTGTCTCCTGTGTGTCTCTCCACAACTGTCTATCCTTCCCTGTCCCAGCAGGTAGGAGGGCTGGCATGCTGGGGCACAGGCTGGGGTCAGTACGGCGCTGTGCAGGGTCAAGTGTGCGTCCCTAGCTCAACAACCTCTTGAGTTCTAGAGACCCAGAGACACTGCTGTCCTGAAAGCAAGAGCAGTGGGGACTTAACAGACGTGAGGGAGGAGGCTCTCTCTCTGTGTCCTCTTTCCCAGTGGAAATACCTGCCCTGGGTCAGAATAGTACTCAAGGGCTCCCACCAACACACCCCCCCCACATACTATACCATACCACCCCCCCCATATCACCTCCCCACCATACACACACAAAAAAACCCCACCACACCACACACACGACACCCACATACTATACCATATTACACACACACACACTATATCCCCCACCACATGACACACACACACACACACACACACACACACACACACACACACACTATATCCCCCACCACATCACACACACACACACACAAAACCCCACAACACACACATACACACACACATACAGATATGGCACATACCATGCCCCACCGACATCTCACACACATACACACACACACACACACACACACATACACACAAACACACACACATATACACACACCACATACCACACATACGCAACCCCACCACACACACACACACACACACACACACACACACACACACACACACACACACACACCACAGACCATGTCTCCTCCCCACACACACAACGCATGTCCCAGCTTCTTCCCGGGCTCTGGACTGCATGCTCCGCCCTCACCCCCAAGCCTACCAAGCCTTGGATCTGCTGCCCTCCTCAGCATCTGGTTCCTCCTCAGGATGCAGTGCTGTTGCCCCTAGCAACCGAGTTCCAGGCCCAGCCTGATCCTCCTCCCTCCACCCCCTCTCCTCTGGACTTCTGCTTTCTTCTCCCTCCCTTCCTCCAACCTTGGAGTCAGTGCCCAGACTCAGAACTCTCCCAGAAGATCATGTGCCAGCTGGGTGGCCCAGCCAAGCTCTCTCATCTTCCTGGCTTGCTAGGTAACTAATGAACAAGGTCAGTACTCTTCCTGTCCAGCTGATGTGGAACTAGGCAGACCGAGTACTGCAGGTACCAGGGGGCGACTAGACTCTCACATGGCGCTCTCTGCACACCCCAGGCACAGAATCAGCAACTAGAGAGAAAGCAGGCGGCTCCAAGGATAAAGAGAGCTATTTGAGAGAGTGAGCTCCCCGGGGCTGGTGGTACCCAAGAAGAGGCCTTATAATAATGATGGTGCTGGTGTGGCCCTGGGCAGTAAGACCTGCAGCCCTGGTTTGCCTGGCTGTCACTCTTAGCCACAGTTTTTGCTGTTGTTGTTTGTCCCCAAAATTCCCTTTTTCTCCACTCTCTCCCCTCCCAGATGAGTCCTAGAGAGGACAGCATTAGGGAGAGGCTCTTAGAAAACCTGATATCATCAATTTCAGGGTAAGCCCAACGCTGGGCACAGGGGGACATAGCAGGGCTCTGCAATACAGTGGCCACCAGACTCAGACCCAGTGCTTTCCTGCCCAGCTCCTTTCTCTTGCAGACACCCATAGCTCCCCTGCAGCCCTGCCACACTCTCCTCGCTCAGGTCTCCTGACTGGGCTGTGGTGTCTAACTATTCCTGCATCCCTTCCCCTTAGCCTCCTCACACTCCTGCCTGGGCCTCTGCACGGCTTCTCCCTCCCCTGAGGGATGCTCTGCTCTGCCTTTCACCAGGATTCAGCTGAGAGGTGTCTCCTCTAGGAAGCCTTCCTGTCTAGGTTGCCTGGGGTAGGCTTCTCCTAGCCTCCTGTCCCAAGACGTCTGTCTGGCAGCTTTCTCATCCTGCCCAGTGGTCACAGTTTACAGTTTTTCCCAGAGGGCACCTGGAAGTTCCTCAGGCCAGGAATTCTGTGTCCTGTGTTTGTTAACAAATACTAAATGACAAGACTAGTAAGTATAACAACATCCTGCCTGTCTCTGGGCCGGTTTCCCATCTGGAATGTGAGGGAGACAGGCCCGGGCAGGCTCCAGTTGAATAGCAAGGGTGACCAAGACTGAGCTGTTAGCAGGGTCAGAGACCGTCTGACTCAGCTTCCTGGCCAAGACCAAGGACTGAGCAATGGAATCTTGAGCAGTGAGGGACTACTACATGCTATGGGGTCTGGAGCAGCCTGAGCAGCCCAGGCCTCGCTATGGGGTCCCTGGGGCTCTGCTGCCCTCCAGTGGCTGGAGGCCCCAGGGCACTTAGAATCCTCAGTTTCTGGCTGTTCCACTGATAATCTAAAAGCAACGCCTGGCGTTAGGGTTAGGGTATTGCTGTCACCCAGAAAGTTAGCAGAACTTGGGGATTCCAGACCCCAACACCTCCAGGCTCTGGATGGGGCACCATTCTTTGACAAGAGTCAAGCCTTGTGTGTTGGGGTGCTGGGGGTGGGGGGGGGTCAACCTTCCTCAACTTTGGGGACATTTGTCATGTGGTGGCCTTTCTCCACTCACTAGTCATTCTCAGCACAGACTTTGCTGACCCTTTGTCAAGTGCTCTCAGACACCTGCTCAGGGGTCCTTCCAGATTCAGAAAACAGTGTTGGGGGCTAGAAGGGTGCCTTAGTCCCCTCCCCCGCTTAATTAATCAAATACTTAAAATAATGGCAGCGGTCATGATTGATGGACAGAGCATAGCTAATTACCCCGGAGATTAAAATGACTGTTTCTGTTTAAAAAGGCTGCAAATGAGTTAATTATTTCCTTTGCTCACCTCTCTAACCTTGTTACACTTCTAAATGAATAGCAATATTGATCTTGGAACTGATTTTGGTGTTCCACTGCCCGAGCGGGTTTAATTAGGGTTTGAGAACGATGCGGCGCCTCCTCCTTCTGACCGGGGAAATTAGCCTTGGGTTTTACTTACACTTCATAGCCGTGTCCTCCACACAGACAGAAGGGCTGCAGCATGGCGAGCGACACCTGCCAGCTCGCCGACTTGGCATTGCCCTGGCTCTTGGCTCTGCTCTGTCCGGAGAGGCCTGCACTGACCCTAGCCTCTGATCTCTTGCAAGATGGAAGGCCCTAGGGAGTGGCTCATTTTTGTCTCCTCTGTCATACCTGCAGGCCTGGATGTGACAGGGAAGGGCCCAGTATCAGTTGGTGAGGTTGGCAGGTGTGGGACCTGGAGCTGTCATGTTTTTACAGCTCTGGACCTTGGTAACAACCTAGCTGAATAAACACTTCTCTGTTCTGGTTCAGTTCTTTTTCGCAAGCCGGAGACCCCCAGGCATCCTCCATCCTTACCTCAGCCTCCCTCCAAGGCTCTGCTCCTTGCGTGCTGCTGGGGCAGAGGCTAGCAGCCCAGAGCAGGAGGCCAGCGTGCCAACCCTGGATTAATTGCTGGCATATGGGTGACCTTGAGCTAGTCGGGTGACCTTGAGCTAGTCTGGCATCCCTCCTCTGAATCTGGCCATCTGTTTCATGTCACTTCCTCTCACCTCCCCCAGCGGGAGCCTTCAAGGGCGCACAGGTGGGAGCTGGGCACTGAGGGGGTGGTGGTGGGGAGCGATCAGGGCAGACATGCTGTGCCTTATCTGAAAGAAAGCCTGCCCCTGGCCTTGTATCCCTTTGCCATGGCCAGATCTGCCTTCAGGCTGGCTTCTTCACTGTCCCAACCCTAGCTCTCTCCTCTCCTTCCCATGCTTGCTGTCCCTGGCTAGAGAATTACCACCGAGGCCATCTGCAACCTAGAGGTGACAGAGAGAGTGAGTACAGCAGGGAATAAGCCTGCCTCTATGCCCCCTGCCCCCACCCCTTCCACTTCTGGCCATGTGCTCTGGTTTCTCTCCTTCCCCGCTCTCCTTCACAGCTATACCCCTCGCTTGACCCTTAAAAGCTGGATGTAAAAAAAAGAACAAAATAATTTATTTGCAGAAAAAAAATGGTTGGGACTGGAAATCATGATAAGTGAAATAAGCCTCGCTCAGAAAGACAAAAGATAGTGTCACACATTCTTTTCTCTTTTGTGGAATCTTCCTCTCTCTCTCTCTCTCTCTCTCTCTCTCTCTCTCTCTCTCTCTCTTCCTGTAGATATGGATATGGCATGACAGTAGAAGGGGAGCAAATTGGAATGAGGAAGGGAACCAATAGATGGAAAAAATGAGGAACAAATGGTAAGGGGGTGTAAATATGATAAAGTTATATTACCTGCATGCATGATATAAAACCAATTATACATTTAATATTCAGTAATAGAATAGAATAAAAAGCTTCAGGGCATGTCTTGAACCTTTACCCTGCCTCCCCTCCCTTCCTCTTCTCACTTTACATAGCTGCCCACCCTCCCTTCCATGGGGGAGGCCCCATCTCTCAGGGTTGTGGAGAAGATGTGTCTCAGATAGCTGCTTTAGGTCAGTTCTGTTTGGGACTCTCCAGGGAGTGATGTGGTCAGATTAAGTCTTGGGGAAGATGCTCTGGCTGTCAGAGAAGGGCAGGGGAAGACGATGGTGGGTGAGGGCATGTGAGGCAGCAGTTAGGCCAACGAGAGAATAGCCGCATCTGCTGCAGAAGGGTAGGGGTAGGCCTTGCAGGGATGGGTTCTAGGCCTAGGCCATTTCAAGTCGCATCATCAGGCGCCATTGATTGACACTGGTGATGTCAGGGAGAAGCAGGTGTCCAAGGAGCATTTGATCTGTGGGATGGAGGCTGAGATAGCTATAGGGACATCAAGGAGCAATGAGACTGAAGGAAGGAAGGTGACTTACCCAAATTGCTATAGCCCATTTGTGGTCTTTTCCTGTGGGACATGAACGGTCTGTATTGCAAGGAGGCTGTTAGTGGCTTCATGTTAGGGGCTGGGCTATGGGGCACTGATGGAGGTCAGTCTGCCAGGAGGACATGGGACAGGAAGAAGGAGCATTAAACACAGCAATGCATATTTGGTTTGCTGGACAAAATCGACACCAAGTGCACTGTTTGTCACTCAGAGAGGAGAGTAAGGGTCAGAGCCTGAGTGAGCCCCAATCTTGGGTTAGAGAGGTCCCTGAGATAGCTTACACATTGAGCCCTGAGCCTGGTCATACATTGAGTACCCAGCCTGGTTACATGCTGAGCCCTGACTCTGGTCACACACTGGGCCCTGGTCTGTTGACATTCTGAGCCTGACCCTGCTCATACACTGGGCCCTGGTCTGTTGATATGCTGAGCCTGACCCTGCTCACACACTGGGCCCTGGTCTGTTGACATTCTGGGCCTGACCCTGCTCACACACTGGGCCCTGGTCTGTTGACATTCTGGGCCTGACCCTGCTCACACACTGCGCCCTGGGCTGCTCACATTCTGAGTCTGACCCTGCTCACACACTGGGCCCTGGTCTGTTGATATGCTGAGCCTGACCCTGCTCATACACTGGACCCTGGTCTGTTGATATGCTGAGCCTGACTCTGCTCACATATTAGGCCAAGTTTTGATTGTACACTGAGATAGGCCCTTATTGCACATTGAGCTCTGGTCCTTGACTCTGTCCAGGAGAGCATGTTTTACTGTCCTCTGGGGCTGAAGACTGTACAGTAAGGGCACATCTTGGTCCCACTCTTTCGCTCCCTGGGGATGGAGAGGAGCTAGAAGTGTCAAGAAGGACTGTCCTGGTAAGGCATCGGTGGTGCATGCCTAGAATCCCAGCATTCTGGGAGGCAGAAGCAGGCAGATCTCTGTGAGTTCGAGGCCAGCCTGGTCTACAAAGTGAGTCCAGGACAGCCAAGGCTACACAGAGAAACCCTGTCTCAAAAACAAAACCAAAAAAACCAAAAAGACTGTTTTGGAACAGGTAAGTCACCTATGGTGTACCAGCCCAGCCAATCCCTTACAGTTAATAGCATTCTTTTTTTTGGGGGGGGGGGGTTGTTTTGTTTTGTTTTGTTTTTGAGACAGGGTTTCTCTGTGTAGCCTTGGCTGTCCTGGACTCACTTTGTAGACCAGGCTGGCCTTGAACTCACAGCGATCGCTTGCCTCTGCTTCCCGAGTACTGAGACTAAAGGCATGAGCCACCACACCCAGCTCAGTTAATAGCATTCTTACAGCTAGTGGCTTAACTGTGGATGCCGGAACTTTTAGGGGTACAGTTAAAGAAAGACTCACAGTCACCCTAAAGCAGCCATGTAGAAGATCTTTAGTCACTGCTGTAGCATCAGGGCTTCCCAGGCCTGCCAAAGATCCTCAGTTATAGCAGAAATCCTTGGGACAAGTGGCCTGTGTTTGCTCTGGTCCCTTGTTACTGCATCCTGTCACCTGCTCAGCTCACCTGAGCCTACTGGATGCAGGCAGAACACTGTGTTCCCCGGGGGTGTCCAGTATGACACGAAACGCATTTAGATTCTGCAACCAGACAACCTGCAGAGCAGACCTTGGGACCTGCCCTTCCCAGCTGTGTGATCACAGGCCCTGAGTCTTGTCATCTGTATGCTGGGGGTGAGATCAGCACTCAGACACGGGCGTATCCCTAAGGACTGACAGGAGGTTGCTCATCACGGTATTAAGATTAGGCACCCGGCAAATGGTGAGTACTTGAGTTGAGTTGGGTATGTATACCCTCATACTGGGCAAGAAAGACTGAAGGGAGGCTGCCAGGCAGACATTTGGTCAGTGGGTGGGGTGGGGTGGGGTAGGGGGGTGGGAGGTATTGTACCTCCCTATGCCTCCTGCCCTGGACTTGCTTCTCCCACACAATTAGCTGCTCTTGTCTCTAATTGATTCCTTTGGTACTCACAGGACAATTAGAATTTAAATTGCCTTTTACAAAGGTCAGGAAAACATGATCAAAGAAGAATCTATTAGAGGGGCTGGGGGCCCCCTTTCTCCCAACCTCCCAGAGTCTAGGGGTGGAGGCCAGGCCTTGAGGGGCCACCACTATCTACACCTACCCTTTCGACACCCTTAAGTCTTCCCCAGGGCTTTCTGCTTCCCTTCTCCTCATGTGGAGGGTGGAGAAGGGCAAAGCCAGTCCCCAGCTGGGTTTTGTGGACTCCTCTTTGCCCCCTTCCATATCCCAGGCTTTCCTGCCATCCTTTCTCTAGCATAGGCACTGCTAACACCCCACCCCCCGCCCCCAAAACTGATGCACCAAGCCTTTCAGGTGTCCTAGCCCGTCCCTCGACAGCCCATAACTGTAAGGACACTTTTTGCCCTCTCCCAAAAGCCCGGACATCCTGTTCCCTGAAGGTGGGTGGCTCCCCAGGGAGAATGCTTGACACCCCGCCCGTTCTCAGATCTTGTCTTCTCAGCACCCACCAATTTTTCTGCCTTTACATGGAAGTTGGCTCAGGATCTCTGTCCCCTGGGTCCTTCAGCCCTGACTGTGGCCCATGCTCTTCGTATTGCCAGCCGAGGTGAGGTGGCCTGTACCTACATGAGGTCCACTACAGACACGTCGGTCTCCCTCCATTGGCTCCTGCAGAAGCCTGGACAGAGCTGGCCACCAGCTTATCTGAGCCTCGGATCTGGGGGGGTGGGGGTGGGGAGGAAGCCCTGGAATCTACCTTTTTATCTTTTGCATCTTTTCCCTGTGGATTTAGATTCTTGCCTTGGGTCTGCTGAAGCTTAGTGGGATCTGGCCAGGCACGGTGGGGCACTCCTTCCATCCCAGCACTTGCAAGGCAAATCTCGGTGAATCTGAGGTCTACATAGCGAGTTCCAGGGCAGCAAGGCTTTGTAGTAAGACATGTCAAAAAAAAAAAAAAAGCTGGTGGAGGGACAGAGGGCTGGACAGGCAGACTTAGCAGCATTTGGGGAGCCTGGCCTGGCCCTACTGGGCTTACAGGGACAATGAGAAACCAGGAGCTGGCTTCCTGGAGAGTATTGTCAGCCTCCTAGGCTCACTTGGCTTCTCTCCCAAGGACACAATGGGAGTGGTCACCTAGCCAGCCAGAACTAGTTACAGCTGCTTCTGGTGGTCTTCTACTGTAAAGATCCCGTCACACTTTGGAAAGGGAGCAGTGTCCACTGAGCACCTACGGTATCCTAGTCCCTGGGCTGGAGGCCTTGCGCACCTCATCTCACAGCAAAGCTCACCTTCTAGCAATCTTCTGTCACTATTCCCGAAGCGAGGACACAGACTCAGAATTAGCTGAACGATTTGTCCAAGGTCATGTAGCAAAAGACAGACATAGCTGGGATGCACATCAAAGCTTGCCTAGTTCAAACGGAAGCCCTGCAAGGCCTTGCTCCATGCTGACACTACTCACAAGGGGTACCATCAGTAGGATGTCCCGTGAGGAGAAAGGTGTCAGGGAGCCTCTTGTGACCTTAGGGAGGAACAGCAAAGTATTAGTATTCCTGGCCCCTCTGTAGTGGCCCAAGGTCAGGAGACATCACTGTTCCTCATTTAGAAGCAGGCGTGGGGCCTTGGGATGGAGAGGATTACTTAGATAATCCAGCCTGATTAGCAGGCCTGGTGGAACTTCATTTGGATGCCTGAGAAGCCACTGCCGGCCTCCGGCTGCCAGTGCAGTCAATGAATGTTCCGCTCCCTGACCCAGTGTGACAAGGGTCTGCAGCCCCCTGAGGAAGACCACATTTAAGTGGAGAAGCGGGAGGGAGAGAGATGCCAGGCCCATCCAGGAGCTCTGGATTATATGTGAGGGGACCCCCCCCATACACCATGTATCCCAGGCTGGGAGCCTGGCAGAGCCATCTGACTGTACCTCCTCTTTAGAGGCCTTCAATCCTGTTGTATGCAGCAGAATTTGGTTAGAGTTGGGGAGACACTCAGGTGCCTCAGGAAAAGGGGGGAGGATTGATCTTGTCCAAGACATCCTGAAGGGCAAGATTTTAGCCTCGGCAGCCCCTGGGCTCCGTGGGACCAGGCTTTCGGTGTCTGAAGAACAAGGTGTCTTTGGGGTCATAAATTCCAGGGGCCTGGCGAGCAGGCCCACAAAGCTGTTGTGACAGCAGTGGTTAAATTAAGTGCCCTTGCAGAGCAGGGCAGGGCAGGCTTGCACGGTGGGATTTACGGCCTCCCCGCCCCATTTGCTGCCAATCAGCCTAGCAGCTCTCCCAAGCCTGTCCTGTGAGGGAGATCCACGGGAGCTGCTCACCATCAGGGAACCAGCAGGGGCTGCCTAGCCTGGGCTATAAGGATGGGGGTGCCTCTGTGACTGGGACCCCCGAGAGCCACATCACTGCCATCTGGGCCTCCAGAAGCAGGAGGTGAGGGAAGGCATGCAGCCATGTGGGCTTCTACTTTTTTGTACTTTACCACCTCTTTGCCTTTGCTCAAGCTGTCATCCTCCTGCAGGGACTGCCTTTGCTGTCACTACTTTTTTTTGATCCCCTGCATCCGCCAAGCCCCAGATGGAGCTGCATCCTGTTGTTTTTCTCCGGATGCTGCTAGATGTGGGGCCCTGGGCCTTCCCTTCAGTTGGGAGAGGATGGTCTGGGGATGAAGATAGACACAGGCCCATTTTGCCCTGATGGATCCTCGACTCTGGAAACCAAGACATCAGCCCCCACCCCCCCACCCCGTGCTCTCCCCCGTTCACTCTGGTCCTCAGTTTTGTGTGAGGACATGAGGGAGCCTAGAACAGGGTGCCCTCCTGACATGTCCTGGCTGGGTCACCCTGGCTTTTGGAGGCAACAGATGGTTGCAAAGTGGGTTGTGTCAGCATCAGGGACCACAGAGGAAGAGGGGTTTATAGGCAAGGATAGGTGAGTTCTGCAAGTCAAGCCTGGGGGGGGGGTGCAAATGGCGCGTGCGCATGTGTGTGTGTGTGTGTGTGTGTATGTGTGTGTGTGTGTGTGTAGTGTGCTGTGTGTGTGGTAAATGTATGTTGTGCAATGTGAGTATGTATATGTACATGTGTGCATTTGTATGCAAGCATGTATGTCTACCTTATGTGCATATACATGTTATATATATACAAATGACTATGTACAGCATAGCACTGTACATGGTGAATGCTGGGAATGCCCCCAGAGCACAGTCTATGGAGATGGCCCTCCATCTTCCTGTCCAAGACTTTGCACAGCCCTCTCAGGAGACCTTTTTGAAAGCACCCTGGTCTCAGTGTCCCCAAAGATGACAGGGAGCTGGGGGAGAAGGAGAACGTGTTCGGGAAATGACAAACAAACATCTAGCCATCAAGAAGAGTCTTCAGGGAGCCTGCTCACTCCTAACTCAGAGTGTGGAATTGTTTCCAGGCTCATCCCAGGTCTATCCTGGAGCCCTCTGTCCTTCAAATGACCGTCTGCTCCAGCCCCTCCGATGGTCAGCACACCCATGTCTCCGCTTGCTGTCTGCCTCACTGGAAAGATGAAGGCTAGGGGCAGGCAAAGGGTCATCTAACTGTTCCCACCCCTGCCTTCCTGTCTCCTTGCTCTGATGGGCCAGCTGCCTCCATCCTGGGAACGTGGCTGGGCCTGGTCTCCAAAGCACAGTGGTTACAGCTCTTGTGACTTTGCTTGCCCCAGTTTTTAGGGTTTCCTCTGGGCTCTAAAGCCTCATTTCCCACTTGTTTCCCTAGGTCTCTGGTTCCCCTGACATGATTCATTCCCAGGTGCCTGGCCATGACCAGCCTTCCAGGAGACAGGCCAAAAAAGCAAAGGAGGCCGGGCGGTGGTGGCGCACGCCTTTAATTCCAGCACTCGGGAGGCAGAGGCAGGTGGATCGCTGTGCGTTCGAGGCCAGCCTGGTCTACAAAGCGAGTCCAGGACAGCCAAGGCTACACAGAGAAACCCTGTCTCGAAAAACCAACAAAACAAAACAAAATTTTAAAAAAGCAAAGGAGGTCTTACACAATAAGACCTCCCATAGGTTGAAGAGGGGTAGGAGGCCCCAAGCCCTGACTTTGGGGGTTCTCTTTTCTGGAAATGGTGTCCAGGAGTGACACAACGCAGATTCACAGGGTGTACAATAAGACAGTGGGGAAATGGGTCAGGTAGGGTTCGTGGGCATGCGCAGATTTAGCCTTGGTGAATGGGAGCGCAAGGACAGGGTAGGACACATATGTAGATCAAAGGGTGGACCAATGGGGAGCTCCCTGTCCAGGTGGATCCCAAGGCTCAGGACAGCAGAGCTGGGCAGATGCAGGGAGAGAGGAGGCAAGCACAGAGAGGCCAGCAGCAGATGAGCAGCACCGGAGGCAATGAGGAGGGAGCAGGGACTGCTGCTGGAGGCAGGGCCAAGTCGGCAGTGCTGGACATCAAAGCCCTAGGTATATTCCCAGGATGCTGGTTTCCCTCCCATGGAGAGACAGATGTCCCTTTGATGGTGAGAAGAAAGGAAGTTGTACAGGCGTGGGTGGGAGGGGCAGGGGAGATGGATCTCCTTCCTGTGGCCACCAAGGAACTAGAGTCCATCATAAATACCATGTACTCTACTTCCTGTGATCTGTGAAGCCAAGCCCACTCACTGGTTTCCAAGGAAGCGGGTACCGGGGGAGGGTTATCCAGCTGGTTGAATGGGGAGGATTAATCTTGCTGTGGTCGGACAGCTGCATGGTATATCCTCTGACCGCTTCACGTGAGGTGTCTCCTGGATGCCTTGGGAGCACATCTGTGTGTACTCCAGCCTGGCCCTCCGGTCTCTCCGGGCCCCCTACTCTAGTAAGAAGAAGGCACGCGTGCCTCAAAGTCCCTGGGTCTCCTGTGTGCTCCCAACTGTCCTCTAGGTTCCTCCAGTGTCTCTGTGTAGTTGCTCATCTGCTCACACTCCTCTTAAGGCTATAGAATGCTTTTGTCATAACTGACGCCAAGCAGGCCTTTGACGTGGCTCAGCAGATAAAGGTGCTCACTGTTCAAGCCCGGAAACCTGACTTAAATCCTTGGAAAGGTGCAAGGAGGAAAATGGTTCCACAAGTTGCCCTCTGGCCTCCATGTGAGTGCCCAGCATGAATGCCCACACAAATTAGTCATTCTCCAATTAAATAAAATAATGATAATAATAATAATAATAATAATAATAACAACAACAACAACAATAATACTTTAAAAAAAAACAAGGCTACATAGAGAAACCCTGTCTCAAAAAAAAAAAGCTTAAAAAAATAAGCTCCAACAAAGCCCCTCTTTCTCCAGTCGTATTACTGCGACCTGCTGACAAATGTCACAGGAACTTTGCTATCCAGGGTGAACACAGAATCTGTGGCATCCCTGGAGATGTGAGTTGAGGACCCAGACCCCGTTCCTACCCTTCCTCTCCCTGGTCTACATTCCTTCCTGAAGTGCTCTAGAGGTTCCATCGTGTGCCCGTCAGTTAGAGCCTGTGGCCAGAGCTTGGAAAGAGCAGAGGCGGCCTGGTGCATCATCCGAAGGCCTGGATTCAGGGCTGGGGTGAAGGATGGGTCTGCCCCAGGGCCTCCCCTGCACTCCGTTATCACTTCCCACAGAGAGCACACTGGAAACCAGGGATCCTGGGGTACAGAGTGAAAAAGCGTCGCTGCCTTGCTGAGGCATGGTTTGGGGTCTCACTGCTGCAACCGGGAGGAAGTATCTTCTGGAGGGAATATTCAGAAGAGCCCCACTGGCCGGGTGTGGTGGTGCACGCCTTTAATCACAGCACTTGGAAGGTAGAGGCAGGTGGATCGCTGTGAGTTTGAGGTCAGCCTGGTCTACAGAGCGAGTCAGGACAGCCAAGGCCAAAACAGAGAGACCCTGTCTCGAAAAACCAAGCCAAACCAACCAACCAACCAAACAAGAAATAAAAAGCAGAAGAGCCCCGCTGTAGTTCAACTGTTTCTGAACTCGCTGAGCCTTTTGGTTTTCTCCCCACAGTTCTTTGAGAAGGACGTCTGCACGGAGAGGCCTCTCTGAGGACACCCCATGGGAAGGCAGGTCCTGGGTGGAGACCTGTTCCCCTCTGACTCACAGTTGTCCTGCTTCCTCTGTCCCAAGATTCTTTTGTGTAGACCTATGATGTTCTGGGTGTCCACACTCCCCAGCTCTGCTGTGCTTTGGCACCTGTTTCTGGAACTCCATCTTGGTGACACTAGCTCCTGGAGGCTTTATTCATGTGTGCCTGAAGCTAGGCTTTTCCAGAGACCTTTAGTGGCTCTCATCCTCGTCATACAGACAGAAGCTTGTAGTGTGCGGTGGGCTTATCTGCTCACTGGACGGGCCCAGAACCCTAGGGTGTGGGGCCAAGACTGAGCTGTGTTCTTTGTTCCGAGAAACTCCATACAACCTTCCACTTGTGCCCAGGCTCCATCAGCCACCTGGTGGATAAAACCAGCCTGCAGTCACTCTAGCCCTTTCTCGAAAAGAAAGGAGGAATAAAGTAGAGGTGGGGGATGGGGAGGGGAGGGGGGAACATTGAAAAATAAATTTGCAAACCCTGCCTGTGACGGTGGCATTCCAACGTCCGCTGCTGGCCGTGGAAAAATAAAAGTCACTCACTTGTTTTCTTTGCCCTCTCTTTCTGAATGATTTGATGTTTTATTCCCCTCCATCAAACTCTCTATTCTCTGCTAATGGCAGAATAATAAAAAATTATCCCTCATAGCATGTGAGCGAGAGGACAAGCTGAGAGCCCAGGAGAGGGAGGAAGGAGAGGAAGAAAAAGGTTATTATAAACGTGTCAGCCTTGTTTATGGCCCTTTATCAGCTGGGGAGCGGCACCGCCAGTGCACACTCTAAAGCACTGCCAGCTTGGTTGGGGGGCTGTAAATAATTTTTATCTCCGGCTGCATTTAGATGTTTTAAAATACACACCCGCCAGCCATCATGGGGAGCTGGCTGAGCCTGCAGGGGCAGAGCGGGGTGAGCACGCCCGCCTTTTGGCCCCTTTTTAAGGAACCATATTTGACAGTCAGAGCTTTCAAAAGCAGCTTTCCCAAATAAAGGCCACGTCCCAGGGAGCCTTGCACAGGGAGATTGGGAGGCTGGCCTGGTGGCTGCCAAGCTCTCTGCTGGCTGGCTGGGGGCTAATCTAACAGTGCAGGAGTTGAGGGGTGGTGTAGGTCTGGGCAAGAGGCTGGCAAGGACATGGCTACCCTGGGCTAGTACTCCATTTCTCCTCAGTGCCAACTTTCCCACCTCTATCCTGGACTAGCGACTCTGTAGCCTCAGAGCCTGCAGTTTTATTCACACTGCCACTTGTAGGTCAATGCTTACTGAGTACCTATTGTGGGTTCAAGGACAGAGAAACTCAGATTACCTCACCTAACTAGTCCGATTACCTCACCTGACTAGTTCTTTGATCTCTCTTCCAGTGCCTCCAGAGACCAACTTTCTTGACCTTTAGAGACTGATCACAGTCTAGGTTTGAAATATGCTGTCTGAAGGAACAGAGGTGAATCTTGGCCTTGAACTCTGAGCAAGTGGCTCCCAAGGGCTGAGCCCCTCCATATATAACACACACACACATATACACACATATATATACATATGTGTGTATATATACACATATATAACATACATATATATGCGTGCATATATACACATATATGGTTTTTTTTGTAAAATGGGAGTAACAAGGATAATGAGATAATAGTATAAAGATTTTAGAAGGAAGATTACTATATAAAGACTTTAATATCTGATAAACAGACAGTACGCATTAATAATGTCTCTATTTTTAATTAAGTAATTAATTAATTATATACCTATGGATGTGGATATCAGAAGGCAACTTGTCAGTCAGTCCCAGGCATCAGGCTCAGGTTGTCAAAATTAGCAGCAAGTACCTTTACTCACTGAGCCACCTCACTGGCCCAACAATGTCTCTTGTCACTTACTGCGTACAACAATGGGCATATTAAACTTACCTGATAAATATCTGAATGTTTCAGTGTGCCCCAAACAAAAACCAAGGCCTACAAGATGCTGTCTTCTGGGACTTCATGAGAAAGGCAGATGGGGGGGGGGGCGCTGTGCTTAGAGCAGGCATAGTTCCTGGGAGCTGGCTTCAGAAGACGTGGGAAGATGGGAAAGCAGTGGAAGGGACCTAGCCCAGATGGAGAAGCGGGGTAGTCAGAGGCCAGGTGGCCTGAGCATCGACCCCGGATGGCTGCCAAGTGTGTTCAGAGAGGGGTTTGGGCATGAGAGCTACATACTGGGTACATTGCCAGTGCATCACCAGCTCCCGCACTGCTGTGATGAAACACCATGACCAAAGCACTTTGGGGAGTAAAGCATGTTTATTCAGCTTACACTTCAGTATCACTGTTCGCCATCAAAGGACATCAGGGCAGGAACTCAAACAGAGCAGGAACCTGGAGGCAGGAGCTGATGCAGAGGCCACGGAGGGGTGTTGCTTACTGGCTTGCTTCCCATGGCTCACTCAGCCTGCTTTCCTATAGAACCCAGGACCACCAGCTTAGAGGTGACACCACCTTCAATGGTCTGGGGGATTCCTCATCAATCACTAATTAAGAAAATGCCCTACAGGTTTGCCTACAGCCTGAGCTTACAGAGGCATTTTCTTAATTGAGGCTTTCTCCTTTCTGATGACTCTAGCTTGATGTAAAACTAGAAAGCACATATAATATCAGCCAAGCAAAAATAAATAAATAAATAAAAAAGAAAAAGAAAGAAAGGAAAGAAGAGAGGGAAGGAGACAGTGAGGTGCTTGCTGCCATGCCTAATGATCTGAGTTCAATCATCAGAACCCACATGGTAGAAAGAGAGAATTGATTCCCACAAGTTGTCCTCTGCCCTACACACACACACACACACACACACACACACACACACACACACACAGGCTATTGCATAAGCCTATCCCTATTCCCTACAAAATAAAAAGACATGTGAAGAAAGTCTTAAAAAGAATCCTTTAGGACCTGAAGACACGGCTCAGCAGTTAAGAATGCTTCCTTTTCTTTCCAGGGGCCCAACTTTGGTTTCTAGAACCCACATCTCATAGCTTACAACCACTTGGACCTCCAGCTCCGGGGAATCCAATGCCCTCTTCTGGACTCTGTAGGCTTGTGCACAGACACAAACTACACAAGATATGTACTTACTAATAAAAAAAATTAAATCCCTTAAAAAAGAAAGGAAGGAAGAGAGAGAAGAAAGAAGAGGAGGAGGAGGAGAAGGCGAAGCTATCTAGGGCTTTGTCCCACCTCTTGTCATTGCTTCAGTTCAATTCGTTGTGCCACTGATGGAAGGCTACCAGCTCTGGGCAGCCACAGCCACACGACGTAAATGGATATACAAGCAGCCGGGATGAGCCAGCGTCCAAGACTAAATGACAAGACTAGTAAGTATAACAACATCCTGCCTGTCTCTGGGCCGGTTTCCCATCTGGAATGTGAGGGAGACAGGCCCGGGCAGGCTCCAGTTGAATAGCAAGGGTGACCAAGACTGAGCTGTTAGCAGGGTCAGAGACCGTCTGACTCAGCTTCCTGGCCAAGACCAAGGACTGAGCAATGGAATCTTGAGCAGTGAGGGACTACTACATGCTATGGGGTCTGGAGCAGCCTGAGCAGCCCAGGCCTCGCTATGGGGTCCCTGGGGCTCTGCTGCCCTCCAGTGGCTGGAGGCCCCAGGGCACTTAGAATCCTCAGTTTCTGGCTGTTCCACTGATAATCTAAAAGCAACGCCTGGCGTTAGGGTTAGGGTATTGCTGTCACCCAGAAAGTTAGCAGAACTTGGGGATTCCAGACCCCAACACCTCCAGGCTCTGGATGGGGCACCATTCTTTGACAAGAGTCAAGCCTTGTGTGTTGGGGTGCTGGGGGTGGGGGGGGGTCAACCTTCCTCAACTTTGGGGACATTTGTCCAGGAGCAGGGAGAGGAAGTGGGCATCGGGAAAGACGCGCAGAGCAAGGCAGACTTGGCCAGGTTTCAGAAGTAGGCATCAAATTTCCTAAGAAGACTAAGCAGGGGATAAATGTTTTTCTGAGAGTACAGCATGAGCAAGGCCTGAAGGATGTGGCCCCGTGGACCACCCGGGGGAAACAGAAGGCAAGAGTGAGGGGCTGCCCTAGTGCCAGCAACTATGCCCCAAGCATTGATCTTGAGAATGTCAACTAATGTTATCTAAAGAGAGGGTCTGTTCTGGACTGATATATTTGGGAAACACTGGGCTAAATACCCAAAGCGCAGGTGTAAGACCAACATATAGAAATCAACTGTTTTCGTAGACACTGGCAATGTGCAATAAAATTAAGATGGCAACTTCATGTACATTATAAGAAAGAATAGAATACTTTGGAATAAACTTAACCAAGCATCCCTAAATCTAAATTAAGGAAGACTGAAGTAAGAGGAAAGATGTCCCACATTTATGGATTGGGAGACAGTGTGCTAAAAAGCACAATACAATGAAGCCGGTTTACAGAGCCGTCTCTGTCAAGATCTCACTTTTTGAAGTAGTTGACAAGATGATACTAAATTTTTAATGAAAATGCAAGGAATTGTTGTAGGAGTGTAAAATGGCACTGACACCTTGGAAGACAGTTTGGTGGTCTTTTTGTTTGGTTTGTTTTGCTTTTGTTTTTCCAAACAGGATTTCTCTGAGTAGCCCTGGCTGTCCAAGACTTGCTTTGTAGACCAGGCTGGCCTTAAACTCACAAAGATCAGCCTGCCTCTGCCTTCCAGAGTGCTGGGATCACAGTGCCCAGCTCAGTTTGGTGGTCTTAAAAATCTAAACATACTCAGCCAATTTGGCTCCTTAGTATATTCTCCAGTGAACTAAAAACTTGTGTGCACACAAAGGCTTGTAAAGGCACGGGGCCACCTGCTGCAAGTTTGTAATCCGAGCTGAGTCTAGAGGCTCATAAGCCTGCGTGGGCTAGAGACTGAATTTGAAGGGAGTCTGGTCTAGCAGGGCATGGTGGTGCACATCTTTAATCCCAGCACTTAGGAGGTTGAGGCAGGCGGATCGCTGTGAGTTCAAGGCCAGCCTGGTCTACAGAGTGTGAGTCCAGGACAGCCAGGGCTACACAGAGAAACCCTGTCTTGAAAAACCAAAGGGAAAAAAAGTGTTCAGGGGCTGGAGAGATGGCTCAGCGTTCAAGAGCACTGGCTGCTTTCTCAGAGGATCTCGGCTCAATTCCCAGCACCCACATGGCAGTTTATAATGGTCTGTAACTCCTTTTTCAGGGGATCTGATACCCTCACATAAACATAGATGCAAGCCAAGCCCCAATGCACATAAAAACCAACCAATCAACCAATCAATAAAATTAAAAAAGAAATGGTCAGAGAAGCAGAAGAAATGGTTAATAGCACTTGCTGCTCTCTCGGAGAACCTGTGCTTAGTCCCCAGCACACACACGGCAGTTCACAACTGTCTGTAATTGCAGTTCCAAGGGATCCGGCATCTTCTTCTGCCTCCATAGGTACCAAGCATGCATGTGGTACACAGACAGACATGCAGACAAAATACCCATACATCCAAAAAAATTTTTTTTAGATTTATTTATTTATTTAATTACTTATTTATTATACAGTATTCTGCCCACATGTGTGCCTGCACACCAGAAGAAGACACTAGATCTCATTATAGATGGTTGTGAGCCATCATGTGGTTGCTGGGAATTGAACTCAGGACCTCTGGAAGAACAGCCAGTGCTCTTAACCTCTGAGCCATCTCTCCAGCCCAAAACACAATTTTGTTTTGTTTTTCAGGACAGGGTTTCTCTGTGTAGCCTTGGTTGTCATGGAACTCTCTTTGTACAGCACGTTGGCCTTGAACTTACAGAGATCTACCTACTTCTGTCTCCTGAGCTCTAGGATTAAAGGTGTATGCCACCATGCGCCCCCCTCCAATTTTTTTTTTAAAGAAGAGATCAGGGCTGGTGAAATGAGATGCTTCAATGAGTAGAGGCATTTCCTGCCAATCATGATGACCTCAGTTTGATTCCCCAGAACACATATGGTATGAGAAAAGAACCAACTCCAGCAAATTGTCCTCTGACCTTGCCATTGCATGTGGACAACCCTGACCCCCCAAAAATAAACAAATGTTTAAAATGTAAGCAACATGTAAGTCATGTTGTGTGTAAATCATGCGAAAATGTCTAATGCATATTACTTTTTGGTTTGTTGTTGTTGTTTTGTTTTTGTTTTTGTTTTTTGAGACAGGGTTTCTCTGTGTAGCCTTGGCTGTCCTGGTCTCACTTTGTTTTTTGTTTTTTGTTTTTTTTTTTCAGTTTTTATTTTTATTTTTTTTTCTGTTTTTTTTCTCCTTTATTAGTTTATTCTTGTTATATCTCAGTGGTTATCCCATCCCTTGTATCCTCCCATTCTTCCCTCCCTCCCATTTTCCCCTTATTCCCCTCCCCTATGACTGTTCCTGAGGGGGATTACCTCCCCCTGTATATGTTCATAGGGTATCAAGTCTCTTCTTGGTAACCTGCTGTCCTTCCTCTGAGTGCCACCAGGTCTCCCCCTCCAGGGGACATGGTCAAAGGTGAGGCACCAGAGTATGTGAGAAAGTCATATCCCACTCTCCACTCTACTGTGGAGAGTGTTCTGTCCATTGTCTAGATCTGGGTAGGGGTTTAAGGTTTACCGCCTGTATTGTCCTTGGCTGGTGCCTTAGTTTGAGTGGGACCCCTGGGCCCAAATCTGCCTATCATAATGTTCTACTTGTAGGCTTCTAGGACCCTCTGGATCCTTCTACTTTGCCATTCTCCCATGATTCTCTCATCTAGAGTCCCACTAGAATGTCCTCCCCTCTGTCTCAGTTTCCTGGTAAGTGAAGGCTTTCGTGGGACTTGCCCCTTGGGCTAATATGCAGATATACTGGTCTCACTTTGTAGACCAGGCTGGCCTCGGACTCACAGCGATCCGCCTGCCTCTGCCGAATGTTGGGATGACAGGCATGTGCCACCAGGCCCGGCCCTAATGCATATTGCTAAGTGAAAGATGCCAATCAGTAAAGACTACAGACTGTACAACTGCAACTAGCTGACATTAGTCTGGTGAAGGTGAAACCGTAAAGACATTAAGAGGGCAGTGATTTCTGGGGCTTGAGGCAAGAGCGGGATGAAGCATGGGACTTAATGAGTGCGGAAACTATTCTGCGTGGTGCTGTGATGGTGGATATGGCAGGTACCGTATCCGTACAATGTCCAACACCAACAGTAAGAACTTAATGTGAACTGCATACCTCAGACATGTCAGCATAGGCTCCCATCAGCTATAACAAATGCACTGACTTGGGATTCTGAAGACAGGGGAGGTTGTGTGTGTGTGTGTGTGTGTGTGTGTGTGTGTGTGTGTGTGTGTGTGTAGGTCATATGGGAATTCTGTACTCTTTTAATTTTACTGTGAACTTGAAGCTGCTCTGAAAAAAAAAAGTCTATTTAAGGGACCTGGAATAGCCAAAATCATCTTTAAAAAACAACCAAGTTGGCAGACTCATGCTTCCCAGAGCTCAAAACTTACCACAGAGCTACAATAATCAAGACAGTGTAATGCGGGCATGAGATAAGACGTGTGGATCAATGGGACAGAAATGAGAGCTCAGAAATGAACTCTCACATTTACAGTCTATCGATTTTCAACAGAGAGCCAAGAAAATTCAATGGGGTCGGGGTTGGGGGTGGGGGAGGGGAGGGTAGTCTGTTCAACACACGCACTGGCTATCCACAACAAAAGAATGAGGCTAGATAGACCCCTCTCCTCGTGGTATACACAAAAAATGATCTCAATGATGACCAAGGATCTGAACACAAGGTTGGAGGCTGGGAAAGGTCAAGCTATAGGGCTCAAAGCCAGAGAGCACTCATTATTAGCCAGCTTGGCTATCTACGTCTCCACAGTGATCACTGTGGTCCTTTACCCTGGACCTCTGAGGTTGGCAAGTGTCAGTGATAGACACTGAGGTGACGCCATTGAGGTAGGAAGTGCCTGGTAAGACTCTCCATCCTAGCCAGGCGTGGTGGCGCGTGCCTGTAATCCCAGCACTCCGGAGGCAGAGGCAGGTGGATCTCTGTGAGTTCTAGTCCAGCCTGGTCTACAAAGAGGGTTCAGGACAGCCAAGGCTATACAGAGAAACTTTGTCTTGAAAAACTGAAAAAACCCAACCAACCAACCAACCAACAAACAAACAAACAAAAACAAAACAAAACACTCATCTGCAGAAACACCAGCCTATTATAACGGAGAGCAGTAGGTACAAAATTATTTGTATTAGGCTCTTTGACAAAATGGCCTCAGTTTGCCAATCTCCCATCGGGTTAGGGTTAAGTTTTTCATCCCTTAATCCTGGATTAACTTTCTGACTAGCACCAGCCAAAGGGATACGGTGGTGGGCGTGGTCAGGCAGACGTTCCAAGTGCTGTCTGAAGAGCTCTTCCACTAGTTCCCACCATGGGATGAGTCTAGGTAGGCCTGCTGTAGGGTGAGAAAGCATGAGATAAGCATCCTAGGGGCTGGAGAGATGGCTCAGCAGTTAAGAGCACTCGATGCTCTTCCAGAGGACCTGGATTCAGTTCCCAGCATCCACATGGCTCCTCACAACTGTTACTGCAATTCCAAGGGGATCTGACACCCTCTTCTGGCCTCTGTAGGCACCAGGACACATGCAGTACACATCTATACATGCAGGCAAACCACCCATATTCAATAAAAATAAAATAAAAAATCTTTAAGAAAAACCCAAACCAAAATCCTCCCATGTCAGAGCCACAGCCATTCCTCCAACTGACCACAGGCCTGTGGATGAGCTCACCTGGGAGTCAGCCCAGCCCGCGGCTGCCCTTGTAGACGGTGAGCAGAATAAATGCTCCTTTAAGACACTAAGCTTAGGGGCTGTCAGGTAACTATTATTTATAGTTTCAAAAAAAAAAAACTGATACAGCCCCAAATTGGAGCCAACCCAGATGACCATCGATGCGGGGTTAGAGGTATAAATGGCGGTCTATCAGGACAGTGGAGCACCCCACAGCCATTAAAAAATGAGTTCGATTTGAATATACTGACCTAGAAGAAGTCCATGATATATTGGTGAGGGATAAAGCAAGTGGCTAATCAATACATAAGCCGCGACCCCATTTTGATTCTTTAAAAAAGTCTCTGTGTGTGAATATAGAGGATAGATCTACCTTGGCCGGAGTTGGCAGGGATACGTGACAGGGTTCTCAGAGGTTGCTACTGGAGGAGACAAGACAATTTGATGGGTTTTGCTTTTCTGTTTTCACTCTAGTTTTTAAAAATTCATTTAAAAATGGCATACAGAGTAATAGGTTGCATTTTGGTATTTTCACACAGGCCGTTTCTGTTACCTCTCCCCTCTATTCCCCTATGTTGTCCTCGGCCCCTTCCTGCTGACCAGCCCACAGTAACCTCTCCTCTTTTGTTTTCACATCACACATACTCTCTTATCCCTCTCTTCTCAACTGCTAGTTTTTTGTTTGTTTGTTTGTTGTTGTTGTTGTTTTGAAAAGCCTTTTGGTGACAGTGTTTGTGGAAACTGAGGCCGAGCTGACTCATAAAGTGTCTCTCTTTCTTCTCTGGCTTCCCGGGCCCTGTGGCAAGTTCTTAGCGGAGTGTCCTTCCTCCCGCAGCAAAAAGCCACACCCTGAGCATCTCATGTCCACAGAGACACCCCCACAAGGACCCTCGATGACTCTGTCACCTGTGGCTCTCAAGTTTTTACTTATTTACCTTGGGAGAACTTTGGGGGAATCAAGTCTCTCATGGCACAGATTTAGGGAAACAGAAACGCAGGAGGTACAGGGACATATGGAAGGCGTCCGTGATACCTCAGAGGTCCCTGCTCACCTCAGAAGCCCATGGCCAGCTCAGACACCGCTGCTCCCATCTCCCTCAGAGTGACCTAGAGGATTGCACAAGCTCCTTCGTGCTGAGTATGGGGGAGGGGCTGTGAGGAGGAGTGGAAGGACCAGAGCCCAAGAAGGCGGGGTGGGCATCTGTGCCAGCCTCAGCCTGGAGCCTTTGGCTGCAGTGGATAAAAAGCAAGAATAATAACGGAAAGAGAGCAAAATGTCACACATGCTCTGCTGCCATTAGCCACCCGAGAAGGAAATATCCCATAATTAGGCCAGGCCTTTGTTTGCTTTTGTAGAGGGGAGGATGAGGAGGATGGCCCTGGGTGGGGACTGTCCTTCTGGGGGCACAAATATCTTAGGGCCAGAGCTCCATAGCCTAACCCCAACCCCCACCCCGTTCCTGGGCCTGATGTGACTTGTGACTAGGAGAGGGTGGGTAGAAATGAGGCCGGGGAAGGGATGGAACTCCTCCCCTTGGAAGCCTGCACGTGCAGCCCCAAGGCCTCCCTGCTAAACCACCGAGCTGTTGTTTGTTTATATTTCTCTCATTATTATCCAAGTCACAGAAACACCCGGGTAATAGCTGTAAAATTACACACTCGCAGCTAATTCGGGTACGACTCTTGGCATAGCAGCCGCGTTTTAAGGAGAAATAAACAAGGCCTGAAATAAAAGTCGGCAGGAATACAAATCTACAGCAATGAGCAGGGGGCATCCCTCAAGGCGCATGTGCACTTCATTCTCCCCCCCAACCCCCACCCCATGCACAAGTGCGCATGACAGGCACCCGGCCTTTTTAATTGCCTCTGTTGCCTGTAGGGCTGCCCTTTTCTCAACCCTTGGCTTCTCTTGCCAGGCTTTGGACTGGACTAGCCTAGTCTATGGAGACCAGGCTGGCCTTCCCATCTCGATTCCCTTTCTCCTGTGGGAGCATACCTGTACTCTTCTCTCTTAGACTAGGGAGAGATAGTAAGCTAACTGCTACCCTACAATTCATTCATTCATTCATTCATTCACTCATTCATTTCATGAGTAGCTGGGTGGGCCAGGTACTTTGTCTTCTAGTGATCAGTAAAACACAGAAGTCAATCCTTTCTCAGGGTTGATGCCTTGTGCAAGAGACAGAGAACAAAAACAGAAACACAAGAATCAAAGCACGAACAAAATAAACCAAAATTCTGAACTGCCAGCTGCAGGAAGATATGCACTAAATGGTAAGCCACTTGATTCGTTAGAAGGGCACTGGCAGCCATATTGAAAAGTTGCCTGGTGATGGATTAGATGTCAGTCAGGGGCGGTGGTGGCGCATGCCTTTAATCTCCGCACTTGGGAGGCAGACGCAGGCGGATCTCTCTATCTGTCCATATCACGACTACCAAGTGTCTGTGGCCTGGGATGTTTGTGGGAGTATAATCCACATCATAGATGGGACCCCAAAGGGACTCGTAGAACGTACCCAAAGGTGAGAGAGCTGATGTGGCAGGGGTAGGAGCAGGAGGGGGCTAGAAGAGAAAATGGTGGGCTAAGTGGGGAGCACAGAGGAAACAGGAGGATGCCAAGGAGGTGGGTGGGCAAGGAGAGGTTGCTTATCCCTGCAGGCACTCCTGGCCTCTGGGAACTAATTAGCATAGGCAAAAGCCCCCTATAGCCTCTGGCTGAATCCCCCATCCTCACCGTATTATTACATATGAAGGGCGTATGCTAGAAGTAAGGGCACAGGCACCAAATTTCCACTCTCTTCTGCCTTCAGAAACCCATGGCGCAGGTGGAGCTGGGACACACAAGGACAGGCCTTAGCCGAACCCTCAACTCTGCTTGCCTGTGGGCTGTCTAAGGATTCTTGGACCCTGGGAAGTGGCTTAAGCCCCTCCAAATCCAAACCTTCCTGCACCCCACGGTTTGTCCACCAGTGTGTGCTGGAGGAGGTGTATTTTTCACATTCATGCGCTTAAATCAGAGCACACAGTAAAAACACGCACAAGTTGAGCACGGTGACAACACATCTGTAATCTCAGTACTCCAGAGGCTAAGGTAAGAGCTCAAGGCTGTCCCACCATATTCCAAGGCCAACCCCAGTTATATAGGGAGATCCTGTCTCAAAACAGTAATGAGAAATAACAACCCCCGCAACAGGATCTGGAGAGATGGCTTAGCAGCTAAAAGCACTGGCTTCTCTCTTAAGAGGTCGCAGGTTTGATTCCCGGCACCCACTACATGGTTCACAGCTGCCCGTAACTCCAGTTGCAGGGGATTAGATGCCCTCTTATGATCTTCATGGGCACCAGGCACAAATCATACATACACACACACACACACATACATACATACATACATACATACATACATCAAAATATTCGTACAAATAAAAGAAAGTAAACAACTCAGCCATTATCCTGGGGCTGAGTTCTGGTGCTCTCTGGAGGCTTCAGAATGATAACCCCTCCCCAACCTGCCGCCGCCGCCTTCTTCTTCTTCTTCTTCTTCTTCTTCTTCTTCTTCTTCTTCTTCTTCTTCTTCTTCTTCTTCTTCTCCTTCTCCTTCTCCTTCTCCTTCTCCTTTTCCTTCTTCTTCTTTGTTTTTTGCAACAGGGTTTCTCTATGTTATCCTGGACTCGCTGTGTAGACCACGCTGGCCTCGAACTCACAGCGATCTGCCTGCCTCTTGCCTTCATTTGTATTGGGCTGTTCAGGAAGCCTGCTGTACACAGTAGCCATTGAGAAGTTGGGTAATACTGGAGCAGAGGCCTGAGCTTCCCAAGCCGGAAGAGGGAGAGCTCCTGGAGCACTGGGAGAGGTGTCTGCACTGACTGAAGGCTGCTGAGGCAGCCACCGCTTCAGCAACCCCTGGGCACTGACAAGGTCACCTCAGCAGCATGGCCGGGCCTGAAAACCCTCTCCTCTACACTCTGTGGCCTGTCACCGTCCCATGTGTGTGGTGCATGGAGCCTGTCCCAAACACGTTCAGCATCATTTAACAGCTCTAGGCAACTCAGAGCTCACAGGACTTCGGGGAGAGAATGCATAAACAATCACAGACAAAGGCTGACACAATAGTTGGTGTAGACACCTGGGTGGCCCCTGCTCCGAGCTGAGTACTCCTAGGTAGAGTTCAACATCCTATAATATCCTCATCTCTTTGATATATCTAAACAGGACCAGGGAGCTGGTGGCCCCAAGGAGCAGCTTAAACATTTTAATTATTATTTTGAAAGGAGAACACATTTATATCTTTTTTTTTTTTTTAATTTAAGAAGGTAGCCCAGTATGAAAGAAGAAATCTTTCCTATCCCACCCACCTACTAGTTGCTCCTTCCCAGTCTAAGCCTCTTTGGCTTCCGGTGGGTATGAGATGGCTTTGGGGATCTTGTGGTGTGGGACGGGCCTGGCCTTCTGTCCCCGCCCACGCTCAGACCCAGGGCCGCAGCCATGACAGGGTGATAATCGATAGGGCACTTTCAAATATTTATGAAACCCTGGTGGGTTTTCTCAGTCTGGAGTTGTAGTTTTCATGGAATTTGGCATTAGGAACTAGAAGGTCAATATTTTCCCTGGGCCACCGATGACTGACCGAGATGTAAGCCTTCCTGGCTTGCCTCTGGCCCTTTGGGCCTGGCTGTTCTTGCCCTGTCAGCTTCTTGCTGATGGTTCTTGAATTTCCTGCCCTGGGAGGCTGAGAAAGAAGGACACAGAGAGGCTAAACCTCTGTGGGGGTTTTGGGGTGGGCAGAAGCGCTGCCCAGACTCCTGTGGGGATCTGAGGAGGTCATTTTCCTTCCTGTCAGCCATGTCCAGAATAAGAAGCCCGGTCGGTCTCTGAGCTCCCTCCCAGGTTTCCACAGGCCTCTCTGTCTCTCCCACATGCCCAGGCACGAGGCAGGACAGGATCGGGCTCTTTCTTCCTCAGGGTACCAAACTTTGCTGGCTTTTTGTGGAGCTGTTTCCAGGTTACTGAGGAAGCTGTGGCCTGAGAGCCTGGGCGTCTTCCGGAACTTGTCCCTACCTCCTCATGGCTTCTTGCTGGGGCCCAAGGGCGCGGATGTTACAAAACTGATGGCATCCAGTTTGATCAGGATTGAGGGACGGCCACCCGCTCAGCTGATGGAAGGTTGTGAAAACCAAGCTGACAGTTCCATAACCCTGAGGGCAGAGCTGGGGCAGCCAGGACCAAATGAGCTCAGCTGTGATGGGGCTGGGGAGGGGCAGCCAGGGGGAGCCAGGCAGGATAAACTGCAAGGGTCTTCCTCGCCCGCCCCGTGTAGTCTTCTGAGATGTGGAGAGGAGAAGGTATTTAATTTTGTACTCGTGTAATTAGAAAGTATTTAAAGATTACTATGCTTATTATTTTCCCCATGAAACTGAAGCAGTCTGCCACCCTACCACACAGGTCCCCCTTCCCTGAGCCGACTGACTCCCCCCCCCCCACCCACTCTCTCTTGGTTTTTTGGAGACAGGGTTTCTCTGTGTAGCTCTGGCTGTCCTAGACTTGCTTTGGAGACCAGGCTGGTCTCAAACTCACAGCGATCCACCTGCCTCTGACTTCCTGAGTGCTGGGATTAAAGGCATGTGCCACCATGTCCAGCTGCTGGCCAAACTCTTATAATAAACTCTGTGCTTGGTCTGTCTCAGACCCTTTCACCCACTGCAGGATGAGCCGAATACCTGCCTGCAGGCAGAGCTGTGTCTTGTCTGTTTTACTTTGTTTTTGAGACAGGGGGTTACTATGCAGACCCTGTCTAGGCGGGCCTGGAATTCACAGAGATCCTTGCCTCTACCTCTGGAGTGCTGGGATTGAAGGCATGTGCTACCATGCCTGGCCCAAATTGTGGTCTTTTTAAATGACTTAAATGGGATTCTGCTTTATAGAACTCATTCTGGAATTTGCTTTTCGCAATAAGTTTGAGGGAATCTTGCCACGTTAGAAACTGATCTTTACTCCTTTTAGCTGTGTCAAGGTATTCCTTACTTCTTCCAACAGGTCCTTTATTGATGGGGGCTAGGCAGTTTCTGGTATTTTGCTATTATACAAAGGACCCCTGAGAATACCCTTTTGTACGTGTGTTCTTGCTTGCATGTGAGTATGTGGATGCATGCTGCGGTTAGAGGACAGCTTTGGATGGTTGCTCAAGACCTGTCTGTGTGCACATGTGTGGAGGGGCCAGAGGGTAATGTGTCTTCCTTGTTAACACTCTACCTCTTTTTTTTTTTTTCCAGGCAGGGTCTCTCACTGAGCCTGAGGCTCACTGATGGGCTAAGATGGCTGTCCAGGGAGTCCCAGACGTCAGCAAGAAGTAGCTTTTAGGAAGTGAACTGGCATTGCAGTGTCCGGGATGCCAAGGCTACAGGTTCCAAGTTTTGAGGCCAAGGCACAGGCAGAATGGCGAGGGAGCCTAGGGCATCCTCGCTTGTGCCTTCATCTGTTAGTATTAGGGGTTTCCTCCAGACTCTCAAAAGTGTCTGTGGCAGAGAGAGAGAGAGAGAGAGAGAGAGAGAGAGAGAGAGAGAGAGAGAGAGAGAGACTCCGAGCCTGTGGACTGAGGCAGTCTTCACATGCCATGAGGATATTCACGACCCAGGTTCAAACCTCACCTCTACCCTGACTTGATCTCCATCTGTACTTAAGGGACTGGGCCTGACTATCCCTAGTGGTTTCCTGGCTCTGCCTCTCTTAGACTTAGGAAAAGCGCTTCTGGAAGGTCCCTAGGTTCCTGGGGACAAAGAATAAAAGAGCTAAATACTGGGGGAGCAGGAGATGTTGCAAAAAGCGGGTGGTCTGAGGTCAAGGGAGTCCCTTGTACTCTGTTGCATGTACAAATAGAAGTTATAACAATATAGGCAGGAGTATCCAGACACGGAGAGCCCAGAGAAAGCTGTCCAGGCCTGGACTCCCTAGACTGCTCTGTAGCCCTCCCTCAGGCTCTAGATCCAGTTGGCCCACAGTGTATGGAAGAGGAAAGGAAAGAACTACCCTATCTACAGAGAACTCTTGCCAGACCTCAGGAGCAAATTCCAGGTCAAGGCACTGGCCTCGGGCTGTAGGGGATTCAAGAAGAAAGCCGTCTTGCGGGGCTACAGCAGTCTGTGCATGAGGCTTTGACACTGGCAGGCGGCTTTAGTATCTCAGTCCAGGTGGGCTTCCTGGAGGAGGAGAAGGGAGTCTGGACTGAGTGGGTTTCCTAGATTTGTGTCCTGGCACCAGGCACACCTGGGTAGAGCTGTACCACCTCGCCTATCAGATGGGCAGCCATGAATAACTGACTTGGCACCTCTGCTCTCCTGTCCGTTGTGAAATGGCAGTAATAATAGATTCTGACCTAGAGGGCTGTGGTGAAGATGCTAAACGTTTATAATGGCGCCTGGCACAAAGTGAGCACTCAATAAAGATGGGCTTTGTTTTTTTTTTTTGTTACTATTTCATCATTGTAATTAAAGGATGGGAGGCTATGAAAAGTGGTGAGAGGATGGAGTGGGCTGTTTAGCATCTAGAAAGAGGCTTTACTTTTTTTGTGCAGAAAGAGGTGTTCTTAGACGTTCAAGGTGATGATTGCATAGCTCTAGTTCTGACACCCACACCCTAGGGACCACATGTTACGAGCCCACTACAATGACCAGTACCCAGATTGCCATCCCAGGTGTAGTGACAGGGTTAAGGAAACCATGTGGGGCTGGGGCTGGGCTTGGAAGCCAGGAGGTGACTGCTTATTGTGACCACGCAGAAGGTCATGAGTGAGGACCTCGTATTGAGCCAACCACAGATCTCCAGGGATGCGGGCTGGTGTCTCTCCAGAACCAGGACTCTACTTCCTCATCTGTAACATGGGAAGGGGGAAGTTAGATCAGGTTACCAGAGAGTCCTGACTGTAAGTAGCCACCTCCAAGAGGAGGAGGAGAAATTAGGTATGGAAGGTGCGTTGGAGGGTCGCTTGAGAGAGGTCCCTCCAGGAGGGAAAGGTAAGCAGCAGTCTCGAATAAGCCAGATCCTGTCATCCCGGGCCCCCACCACCCCCACCCCTTGGCTGGCAAGAGGTGACAGCTCCCCTACTTCCGAAGCAGAGGCTGACTGACTGATGAGAAGGCTCCCGAGCTAGCCTGTCAGCAAGTGCCCCCTGCCACCTTTGAATGGCTAATTTGCATAACATTTGCACAAATCTGCATAATTTAGGAAGCAGGCAGTGCTCCTCTTGGGCAGTCAGTGCTCTGTGATTTTATGAGCTTTGAAGTAGCCCTTTCTTCTTCTGCCCACCCCCCCTCTGTTTTCCTTTCTTCTGCATCTGGCCTGTCAGGTTCTGTTGCCTCTGCGCACCTCTCTGGGGTGGTAGGTTGGACCCCCCCCCCCAAGGCTTTTTCAGTCCCTAAAGAAAGGCCCTGCAACTGTTGAGAGCGGCCTCTAAGGCTCTCAGCTCAGCCCTTGGAGGGGACTACAGAGTCCACCGAGAGTGCTCAGGATCCAGGACAGACCCTCATCCTGAAGGGAGGGGGGGAGCAAGGTGCACACGAGTTTCAGAGACTTTTAGCTTCTGCTCTTGGCGGTAAGGCTAGGATTGTGTCCTGAGGCTCAGAGACTGACTGTCCAGGCAGCCGTCCCTACCGTCACTATGTAGGGCTCTGATCGTGTCCTCTCAACATTTTTATTCTTGGCCTGATTGAAGACTCTCTTGAGTATGAGTAATACCAACTTTATTCCACATAGCTTAAGCAAAACCAGAAGAAGCTAGCTATGGTACAGTTCAATGTGACAGGGTGTGTGCTGAGAATGCACAAGGTCCTGAATTAGAACCCCGGGTATAGAAAAGGAAGAGAGAGGGAAAGGAAGAAAGAGAGGGGGAGGTAAAGCAGGGGGGAAGAGAGAAGGGGGGAGGTAAAGGGGGAGGGAAGAGAGGAGGGGGGAGGGAGGGAAGCAATGTCCTCTCTCACATAATTGAACCACAAAGAGGATATGGGGTTTCAGGCACAGGCTGGCTCTAGGGAAGCAAACATTATCATGGAGAAATTTCTTTGTCATCCTTTCCTTGGTGGTGACTCAGTCTTCTGGCCTTCACCCCCAGAAGCTCTACAGTTACGTCCTATTGGCTCTAAGTCCAGGCCTGGTCCAGAATCGATCTTATTGACCCTCTTGGGTCATGTGCCCTAATGCGTGTGGTCCCTCATTGGCCAGGCTCAGGTCACATTTCCAGCCTGGGGACAAAGGCAGGAACAACCTCAGTACAAGAGCTGGGAGTGGGGAGAAAGGTTCCCTAGAGAAAAATCAGTGACCACTCTTAGAAGGTGGAGGTGGGGTGGCCATGGGATTGGGGGTGGGTGAGAGGGAGTGCTGGGTTTCAGATGACCCATACATAGTGCTTCCCTAGGGAAAGTGTGAATCTGATTCCAAGCGCAAAGAGCAGGAGGTGGGGTGGGGCTGTGGATGGGAGGGCGTGGCCTCACAGTGGGAGTTCTCTTTCCTCAGTGGCCTAAGGCTTGTGCAGAATTTGAACCTAGCCCCGCAGGTACCTTGTTACAAGACAGGTTATGATGTTTTTACCTCCTGGTGACTAGAACCCAGAGCCACCTGGACTCTGAAAGGCAAAGATGGTCCCTGCTGTGGTATAGAAGAGGCCGTCTAGGTAAAGGACAGGAAGACACTGTCATTGAACTCTGAAGGAAGAAAGACAGCAAACCCATCTCTGTAATGCTGGGGATGCAGAGAGCCGGGTGAGGCATTATAGACTAGAGCGGCTCCCTTTTCTGCACACTTCCTCAGCAGGGGTTCAGCCTCCACCCACCCCATCAGCATCAGCACAGCGGAGTCTCCAGCTCTGCCAGGGGCAAGCTTGGCACTTGTCCTGCTCTGCAGGCTCCCAGCTGCCAAGTCTAGACTCACTCTGAGCTCCTGCTGTGCCCACTCTGTGCTTCCAAGCAACCTGCTGATCCTGACAGTTTTGGAGAGCTGGAGTAGGCTCCTGTTCCTCAAGACTGTTCCCCAAGGAAGGGTCACCTGCTTCCCGGGCACTCCTGACTGCCAATACCGGGGCTCAGAACTTTACTACTACTACTACTTCTTCTTCTTCTTCTTCTTCTTCTTCTTCTTCTTCTTCTTCTTCTTCTTCTTCTTCTTACTTCTTAAAATCTATTTTTTTAATTTTTAATTTTAATTTTATTAATTTATTCAGATTACAACTTAATTGTTATCCCATCACTTGTATCCTCCTATTCCTCCCTCCCTCCCGCTTTCACCTTATTCCCCTTCCCTAGGTCTATGACCGAGGGGGACCTCCTCCCCCACTATATGATCATAGGCTATCAAGTCTCATCTTGGTAGCCTGCTTATTCTTTCTTTGAGTGCCACCAGGCCTCCCCACCAAGGGGAGGTGGTCAAATATGGGGCACCAGAGTTCATGTCAAAGTAAGTCCCTGCTCTCCACATAACTGTGGAGAATGTCCTGTCCCTTGGCTAGGTCAGAGTAGGGGTTCGATGTTTACTACTTGTATTGTCCTTGGTTAGTGCAATAGTTTGAGCAGAACCCCCTGGGCCCCAATCCACCTATCACGATGTTCTTCTTGTAGGTTTCTAGGACCTTCTGGGTCCTTCTATTTCCCCATCTCCTATATTTCTCTTACCTAGAGTCTCAGTAGGATGTCCTCACATCTATCCCAATCTCCTGGTAAGTGAAGACTTTCATGGGACATGCCTTTTGGGCTAGTGCCCAACTCTAAGTGAGTATATACCATGTGAATCTTTCTGCTTCTGGGTTAACTCACTCATTATGATATTTTCTAGTTCAATCCATTTGTCCACAAATTTCGGGAACTCCTTGTTTTTAATAGCTGAGTAATATTCCATAGTGTAAATGTACCACAGTTTCTTTATCCATTCTTCAACTGAGGGACATTTAGGCTGTTTCCAGGTTCTGCCTATTATAAATAAGGTTGCTATGAACATTGTTGAGCATATGTCCTTGTTGTGTGGTGGAACATCTTCTGGGTATATTCCAAGGAGTGGAATAGCTAGGTCTTGAGGAAGCCCTATTCCCAGTTTTCTGAGAAAGCGACAGATAGATTTCCAAAGTGGTTGTACAAGTTTGCATTCCCACCAGCAATGAAGGAGTGTTCCTCTTTCTCCACATCCTTGCCAGCATGTGGTGTTGCTTGAATTTTTGATCTTAGCAAACATGCAGAGGAAGAAATTAAGAAAATGACACCTTTCATGATAGCCACCAGCAATATAAAATATCTAGGAGTAACTCTAACCAAGCAAGTAAAGGACTTGTTTGAAAAAAACTTTAAATCTCTGAAGAAAGAGATTGAACATGACATCAGAAGATGGAGGGATCGCCCTTGTTTGTGGATCAGAAGAATTAACATGGTAAAAATGGCCATCTTACCAAAAGCAATTTACAGATTCAATGAAATCCCTATCAAAATACCTACAAAATATTTTAAAGACATTGAAAGATCAATTCTCACCTTCATATGGAAAAACAAAAAACCCAGAATAGCAAAAACAATCCTATATCCTATACAATAAAAGATCTTCTGGAGAAATTTTATTTCCCGATCTCAAGCTATATTATACAGCAACAGTAATTAAAACAGCATGGTACTGGCACAGTAATAGGCTGGTTGATCAATGAAATCGAATTGAAGACCCAGAAATGAATCCACACACATATGGTCACTTGATTTTTGACAAAGAAGCCAAATCTATTCAATGGAAAAAGGATAACATATTCAACAAACGGTGCTGGTCTAACTGGATGTCTACATGTAGAAATTGCCATCGGACTCATATTTTTCACCATGCACAAAACTCAAGTCCAAGTGGATTAAAGACCTCAACATAAAACCAGAGACACTAAATTGGTTAGAAGAAAAACTGGGGAAGAGCCTGGAATACATTGGCACAGGAGACAACTTCCTGAACAGAACACCAACAGCCCAGGCCTTAAGGTCAACAATTAATAAATGGGACCTCATGAGGCTGAGAAACTTCTGTAAGGCAGGAGACACTGTCAACAGAACAAAGCGACAGCCTACAGACTGGGAAAAGATCTTCACCAACCCTACATCTGACAAAGGTGTAATATCCAAATTATATAAAGAACTTGGGAAATTAAACACCACCAAACCAAATAACCCAATTGAGAAATGGGGCTCAGAACTAAACAGAGATTTCTCAACAGAGGAATATCGAATGGCTGAGAAACACTTAAAGAAATGTTCAACGTCTTTAGTCATCAGAGAAATGCAAATCAAAACGACTCTGAGATTCCATCTTACACCCATTAGAATGGCTAAGAACTTTACTTCTTAATCTTCAACAGCACCACCAGGAGTCTAGGGCCTCCCTGAGCTGCGAGTCTCAGGAGCAGAGATCCTGAGAGGGTAAGCCATTTGCTTAAAGTGGTACACTGGTAAGCCACTTGGTTAAGGTGGTACACTGGTAAGCCACTGGTTAAGGTGGTACACTGGTAAGCCACTGGTTAAGGTGGTACACTGGTAAGCCACTAGTTAAGGTGGTACACTGGTAAGC
The DNA here is from genome assembly GCF_964271855.1 of Acomys minous. Classification (NCBI taxonomy): domain Eukaryota; kingdom Metazoa; phylum Chordata; class Mammalia; order Rodentia; family Muridae; genus Acomys; species Acomys minous. The sequence goes on from NC_140494.1 coordinate 115,870,102, forward strand.
CACTGGTTAAGGTGGTACACTGGTAAGCCACTGGTTAAGGTGGTACACTGGTAAGCCACTGGTTAAGGTGGTACACTGGCAAGCCACTTGGTTAAAGTGGTACACTGGTAAGCCACTGGTTAAGGTGGTACACTGGTAAGCCACTGGTTAAAGTGGTACACTGGTAAGCCACTGGTTAAGGTGGTACACTGGTAAGCCACTTGGTTAAGGTGGTACACTGGTAAGCCACTGGTTAAGGTGGTACACTGGTAAGCCACTGGTTAAGGTGGTACACTGGTAAGCCACTGGTTAAGGTGGTACACTGGTAAGCCACTGGTTAAGGTGGTACACTGGTAAGCCACTTGGTTAAGGTGGTACACTGGCAAGCCACTTGGTTAAAGTGGTATACTGGTAAGCCACTGGTTAAGGTGGTACACTGGTAAGCCACTGGTTAAAGTGGTACACTGGTAAGCCACTGGTTAAGGTGGTACACTGGTAAGCCACTTGGTTAAGGTGGTACACTGGTAAGCCACTTGGTTAAGGTGGTACACTGGTAAGCCACTGGTTAAGGTGGTACACTGGTAAGCCACTGGTTAAGGTGGTACACTGGTAAGCCACTGGTTAAGGTGGTACACTGGTAAGCCACTGGTTAAGGTGGTACACTGGTAAGCCACTGGTTAAGGTGGTACACTGGTAAGCCACTTGGTTAAGGTGGTACACTGGTAAGCCACTTGGTTAAGGTGGTACACTGGTAAGCCACTTGGTTAAGGTGGTACACTGGCAAGCCATTTGGTTAAAGTGGTACACTGGTAAGCCACTGGTTAAGGTGGTACACTGGTAAGCCACTGGTTAAGGTGGTACACTGGTAAGCCACTGGTTAAGGTGGTACACTGGTAAGCCACTTGGTTAAGGTGGTACACTGGTAAGCCACTGGTTAAGGTGGTATACTGGTAAGCCACTGGTTAAGGTGGTACACTGGCAAGCCACTTGGTTAAAATGGTACACTGGCAAGTGGCAGGAGATTTGGGACCTATACAGCTATACAGCACCCTTTACTCTGCCTGGGCCTGGGTCTCACTGTCTGTACAATGAGCCAAATGTCACCTGTGTCCCACACTGTCAGAGGTACATGAGTAACCAAACAGGTTTTTAGAAGACATAAGTAGGTGTTCTTTAAATCCTTGTCCAAGCTGCCAGTGAGGGAGGGGCAAGGGAGCCAGGAGCCTGTAGCCCCCAAGGACTCTGGCAGAGGTGAAAGAATAGGGGGGCACTCGGCCTCGTGTCAGAGAGAGGAGACTGAAAAGGATGAGGCTTCTAGTGAGCAACCTGTCCTGACCTGTGAGGGACTTCAGTGGAAAGGATTTGGTACCAGGGGGAGCGGGACCCGAGCAGAGACCTCGCTGAGACAGAGGGAGCCAGCAGATTCCCTGCAGCCTGCAGTGCTGATGCTGGGCCAGGCTCATCTAGGTGCACTTCTAGTTCTCCCAGATAGGGGTGCTGGGTCTGGAGCCCCAGTGTTCTGTTTCATGTTCCACGGATGTCCTGGCCCCCACCCAGCCACCCAGCCACCCAGCCACCCACCACTGCTAGCACTTCCTGCTGCCTATGGTCTGAAGTACACAGAGGCCACATTTCAGCTCTTCGTCATTCTTGAAAGCTGGAGCCGCCACAAGCTTGCAGAGAAGGAAGCCCATGGAGGGTTCTGCAGCCTGACTTGTAATTGTTTCTTTTCTTTTCCTTTTTTTCCCCCCTGAGACAGGGTTTCTGTGTGTAGCCCTGGCTGTCCTGGACTCATTCTGTAGACCAGGCTGGCTTCAAACTCACAGCGATCTGCCAGCCTCTGCCTCCTGAGTGCTGGGATTAAAGGTGTGCGTCACCACGCCCGGCTGCAGCCTGGCTTGTAACTGGTGTTTTCTCCTACCAGGAAAGAGCCAAGCTTAGGTTCTGGAACTTTCTAAGATAACAAGCTGCTTTATTAGTTTTGTTTGTTTGATTTTGAGACAGGGTTTCTCTGTGTAGCCTTGGCTGTCCTGGACTCCTTTTGTAGACTAGGCTGGCCTTGAACTCAAAGAGATCTGCCTACCTCTGCCTCCCTGAGTGCTGGGATTACAGGCATGTGCCACCACACCCAGATTGCTTTATTTGGTTTTAATTTTAAAATTACATCTATTTATGTATTGTGCACGTGTGTGCAAGCATATGAGCGCCCGCGCACGTGTGTGTGTGTGTGTGTGTATGTGTGTGTGTGTGTATGTGTGTGTGTGTGTGTGTGTGTGTATGTGTGTGTGTATGTGTGTGTGTGTGTGTGTGTGTGTGTGAATGCACTTGCTTTCACATGCAAGTGCATGCCTCAGTACTCATATAGGGCTCAACAGACAACTGGTAGAAGGTGGTTCTTTCCTTCCACCATATGGGCCCAGAAAATCAGACTGAGGTCATCAAATTTGGCTGCTAGTATCATTACACCCTGAGCCATCTTGTCAGTCAGCCTCACAACCTGCCTTGATGGTGGAGTTTCTGGCAGAGTAGCCATGTGCGTGTGGTGTCGTTTCCCCGGTTCCCTGGGCTATGGGTTGCCTGTCTGTGTATGCTTCTCACTGCCTCAAGTTTCCAGTGAACACACAGTGAGTTGAGTAGCCCAGGAGAGGCCCCATCCCCACAGAAACAGCCAGTGTTCCCTAGTAGCTAACTATGGCAGCTGCCCAGAGCAAGACCTGAGGAGAAAGAGGCAAGGGTCCCACGCCAGAGCAGGGAGGTGGCTCTGCCACCTGCCACACAGCCTGCGCCAGGGACCACTAAGCCTCATTGCTGAGCTGGCTCCTGCAGCCATGTGGGTCCCCCCTCTGGGAAGCCACTCCGTCTGCATCATCTCCTTGCCTGCTGAAGAGTGGCTCCCAGAGGATGTGGACACACTCTCTCAGGAGACATCTGGGGGGTCCTTTGCTGTTGTTCTGCCTGCCAGTTTCTGGTTCCAGGCCCCAGGTGGCTGTGTGAGTTTCTTTCCAGAGATGCCAGCTTGCAGAGCTGCCTGATGGTTACCCAGCAACGCTGCAGCACGTATTTGGGTCAGCCAGCCTGGCCTTTGCCCTCATCCTTGATTTACTGGGACCCTAGGAAGCCTGCAACCCCATTGGTTTTGCCCTCTTTTTAAAATACTTGGGTACTTAGTAAAAATAAAACTTCTGGCAAAACCCTGCAACCTATCCGTTACACAAGGTTTTCTAGTTAGAGGCCTGGATGGGTGAGTTGTTTGGGTAGACAGAAGAAAAGGCATGGAAGAAAAGGTCCAGGTTTCATGTTTCAGAACCTCTGGTGATGGTGCCAGCCTTACAGTCCCACATGCCAGAGCTGCTCTGTCCTTCCCACTGTGCCCCTGTTCAGACCCCTGGCCTGCCCCACCCTCTATCACTATCCCTGCTAGAGCCCTGTGCATCCTTCCCTTGCCCTACTCAAGAGCATCCTCTGTCCCAAGGGTACTCACACTGTACACCCGCTCTTTTATACTCTTGAGCCCCATCTATCCCATAGTACCTCAGTGGTCCTCTGGTTCCTTCAACTCAGTCTCCACACCAGAGTTAGCATTAAAAAGGCAGATTGATTTGATCCCACCAAGTGGTTGGACAGAGCCTACACAAATTCTGACCCCTACCAGCGTGTTCCTCTCAGCTGGGTGCCTATGCCACTGTACTTTCCTCCCAGGCTCCTCCCAGGCTCCTCCCATGCTTCTCCTAGACTCCTCCCAGGCTCCTCCCAGGCTCCTCCCAGGCTCCTCCTATGCTCCTCTTAGACTCCTCCCAGCCTCCTCCCAGGCTCCTCCCAGGCTCCTCCTATGCTTCTCCTAGACTCCTCCCAGCCTCCTCCCAGGCTCCTCACAGGCTCCTCCCAGCCTCCTCCCAGGCATGTGTGGCTGTCTAACTCACACTCTCCTGAGTCTCCAGGCCCTTGTTGGGCCTGCACCTAGGGTGCTACCCATCTCTGTCCTTCCAGTATTTCGATGGCTTCTCCTAGCGCTTTCTTGGATGCTCAGTTTGGACCTCTTTTGGCATTCCTGGCTGGTACCTGCTCCTATGCTACAAGTGCCGAGCCACTATTTTCTATTGATTCTCTTGCTCTGGCTATATGCTCCCCACCCGCATTGGTACAAGGCAGATACCCCAAAGCAGTCTGTGTTAAGGAAGAGAGGGCTACCACTGGGCAATGGTGACACACACCTTTAATCCCAGCACTTGGGAGGCAGAGGCAGGTGGATTTCTGAGTTCAAGGCCAGTCTGCTGGTCTGCAGAGTGAGTTCCAGGACAGCCAGGGCTACATAGAGAAACCTTGTCTGAGGAAAAGAAAGAAAGAAGAATGAGAAGGAGGAGGAGGAAGAGGAGGAGGAGGAGGAGAAGATGAAGAAGAAGAAGAAGAAGAAGAAGAAGAAGAAGAAGAAGAAGAAGAAGAAGAAGAAGAAGAAGAAGAGCTTATGTTTCATCTTCCTGGGCTTGGGTACTGTCTACAGAGAGGCTCCGCCCACAGTGGGCCCAAGCTGGCACATGGCCAGGGCCAAATGGTCCATGCTCCTTTCCCATGGACTGCTTTGGTCACATCCTCTTCTTGAGAATGGGCTTAAAGCTAAGATTGGACTTGTGCCTGGGGTGTCCAGAATTGATGGGCCTGGCCAGGAGAGGCAGAGGGAGGGCGCGAGGGGCATCCCTGAGGCCCAGCCAGGCTGTGCTTAGCCTCACTTCACTCTCACTTCACTCTTCCCCACCTCAAGTCAGATGCTTGGGAGTGGGGCTGTCCCAGGCATCCAGAAACCCTGGCCTGCCTGGCCTGCCTGGCCTACCCACCTATGTCAGCAGGAGGCAAGCACCTTGCAGCTGAGGCAGGGAAAAGGACCACAAGCTCTCACTCACCCAGGTGATGGGGAAGAGGGTAAATCGGCAGGCGCTCCTGTCACACCCGGGCAAAGCCAAAATTTTCACAGAAGCCTACACAGTCATATTGGATTGGCTCCTCCTTGACCGCATGATACACACACACACACACACACACACACACACACACACACACACACACACACACACTGCCTCAACTTCTGCCCCAAGTTCACTCTGTGCCCTGGCACTGGTCTCAGATGTTACCTTCTATGACAGAGCTCCGATCCCCACCTTTGTACTTGTGTGACTTCTGAGCCTCAAGCCCAGGACCCGCAGACCTCACCAACTTTGTATCTCTCCCCCAGGTACACACTCGGGGAGGCCCCACCCACCGACTTGTTAGATTGCTACCGGCTGAGGGCTTTTTCAAGCCTGTACCTGGTTTTTCCATTCACACCAATCACCATCTAAGGCACTTTCTCCCCTTTCCTTATCTCAATTGTGCTCATTCTTCTTCCTGATGGGATGTCAGCCCCCGTGAGGTCAGAAATTTGCGCTGCCAATCCCCAGTGCTCTGGGGACGGGTGAAATGGAAGGAGTGCTTGCGGAGTAAAGGAGAGACCGAGTTACAACAATGAGACAGGAATAGCAACTACCAGGTAAGGGCACTGACCTGAGCCAGGCCCTAGGAAAACATCTGTGATGTTCTGGAATCTTCCTGAACTTCTGCTCCTCAGATGGCAAGGAAACCAAGGACGAAGGCATTGAGCTTTCCTAAGGTCACTTAGCCAGTGGCAACTGAACCAGGCTAGTGACACTGTCTCCAAGGAAAGCCCCAGTCTGGGCTCTGTAGCAGCCAGCGAGTACTTTCACATGGTGATTCCCTTAGCTTTGGTGCTGGGCCTCCACGGCATGTGCAGACTTTGGCATTCTCAGCCCAGCAGTGGAACCAGAGCCTTAGGCTGAGGAGGGAGTAGAGAGAAGACAAGTGAGTGGCTATCTTCTGTCCCTGCCACTAGGTCCCCTCCTGTTTCCTGCAAGGCCTCCTCGTGCAGCAGGGTCACCTGAACTCCTCTCATAGCTGGCATTGATGCTCCAGCCTGCAGCCTCCCAGGAGCCGGGCTTAAGCAGCACAACGTTCCCCTCTCCCTGGCCAGCTTTGCCCATCATGTCAGAAGCGCATAAATTACTTTCTGACTCAACCTTTCTCGGGTTCCTTGTCACGTCCTCTTCTTATATTGGCCCCCAGACCCTCATTTCCCACAGTCCTGTGCTGTCATCTCCTTCAGCAGAGTCTCTGGGGGGGATGTTGTATATGAAATTATTTTGTGAAATCCAATAAAAATTTTAATCAGGTCAACATCATTACAGGAGAGGAAATGATAAATCATCCCTGATGCAGATGATGTGGAAAAACAAAAGAACCTGTCAACCCATATACTTGGGTATACTGACAAGCTCGCACCAGCACCAGTGGCTCCTCGCCTGCACATGCATGACACCTGCACACATAGCGGTGGGACCAGAGCCTAGGCTGGGGAGGAAGAAGAAAGAAACAAGTGAGTGCCTATCTTCTGTCCCTCCAGCAGGTCCCCTCCAGTTGTCTGTTTTACACACACATGTGTGTATATTACCAGACAGTCCCTGCTACGTTGACCATGGATATGGGTTGATGGACTCAAATCCTGCTCGTCTGGGAGATGGCTGCCTGGTGTCTGCTGGTGCTGGGCCGCAATCGACTCACCGCAGAGGCAGCTACCTTGACCCCGTAGCTGAGAGATGCCACCTCAGAGAAGAAGCCTAATGCCCACCAGCTCCCGCTCCAGGCTCTGACATCGGTGAGTCCTGGGCTGTGGCACAAGTACAGATGTTGCCCATAAACAATGTGTCTGGATATTTAAGGTGCCCACCTGTGTATCCTTCTCAGGCTCTAAGTGTGCACTTCGATGAATCCAGGAAAGCGTGAACTTTCAGGCTGGCTGGGAGTAGGCATGGGGTCATGGGATAGCACGGGCAAAAGGGGCTTCTGCGTCTGCCCAGTTCCATGAGCTCCATCCCTCAGGGACAGGAGTGAGAACTGGACACAGGGATGCAGAGGGAGAGAGGTACCCAGCCAGGCACTCAGGGAAAGGCAAGCTCTAGAGTATAGCAAAAGAATACCCACTGTGCACTCCTGGGAGCAGGGGGTTGGATGTCTTCAGAGCCTTGCTCAAGGTTCGAGAGGTTGCAGGAAACCTGCCTTAGTATCACTAGGCTCTGGAGCTCAGGTAACTTCCTATTCATGACTGTGGCAGCAGCTGCCTCTTGGGAGTGGGTAGGAGGGAGGTCCTCCTGGCATTGTCACAGGTGCTGCATTCCTGAAGTGACTGGGGTAGACAACAGAGACCACTCCCTCTCCACTGGACTTCATTTCTTCCCTAGTCCTACCTGCCCTGGTACCCAGGATGCTATGCCAACTCCATAGCATCTCTCCTCCCTCCCTTCCAGATGATGTTCAGGCTTCCACCGGGGCTTGCTCTGGACCCCATCCCAGGCATCTAGGACCCTTAGCCATTGCAGGCTGGTGGGGTTCAGAAGGATGAGGTTGGATGGGTGGGAGGCCACTCTACGCTGCCTCTTTTTTTTAAACCCATTGTTTACAGGGTGCTTGTGCCTAACCTCCAGAAATAACCCACAGCAAGCCCACCATGGCTTCCCACCAGACACTTCCTTCCTTAATCTGGGACCTGGTTTCTTTGATGCTAGTATGCCTCCTCTCTCCCTTGGTGTTTCTAATGATGGCTTGTGGACTCCTTGATCATTTCAGGACCTCCAATAGGAAGAGGCGGGGCCTGTAGCCTGTGGGCCCCAGGCTCCTGGCCTTCCTGGCTGCTTGTCTGTATGCACTACAGTCTGAATCTCTGGTCAATACCTTGTGCAATGGTACTCAGAGGTGGGGCCTGAGTGCTTTCTACTCCTGTGACTGTGCAGGGAGGAAAAAGCCACCCATGGGGAATGAACCCTCACCAGACGCATTCCCCTACCCCATCCTCCCCGGCCCCCCCCCCCCCGCCATTGTTTAGTACCTTAATATTGCATTTTCCAACCTCCAGAATGCCAAGGAATAAGTACCTGTTGATCATGGGTTACCTAGCCCAAAATATCTTGCTCTAGCAGCCAGGATAGGCTGAGACACCCTAGACTGCTTGTAGAGAGAGGCACAGAGCCCCCAGGAGAACTGCAGCTCCCCAGGTGGCCACGTGCCCACCAGAGGGAACTATCTCAGGAGAATAATTATCTATGTCTCTGTTTTGGGAGCCTGTTGGGGATTGTGCCCTCTGCAATTGCCTATGACTCAACCAATGAGCTCTTTCCCTGAAGCTTTAAAAATGGCTTTTGGATAGTCTAGAACATTTCCAAGATAAAGGCAATCTTTATTGAGGACATACTGTGTGCCGGGCACTGTGTTATTATTACCTTATTAAAGTTCAAAGTGGTCCAGGCATGGTGGGACTACAGATCCAGAAACAGGAAGATTGCACGTTTGAGGCCATTTGAAGCTATTACAGCAGGACTCTAGAAAGAAAAGCAAGCAAGCTAGGCCACACTAGTCAAATATGGTGGCGCATGCCTATGTTATAGCATTTGCTGGGAGGTGGAGACAGGATAACAGGTTCAAGGTCAGCCTGGCCTACATATTACACTGGAGGATTATCCTGAACTACAAGAAAACCTATCTCAACAAAACAAAACAAAAACACTGGGGCTAGTAAGGTAGCTCAATGGGTAAAAGTGCTTGCCACTAAATTTGAAAAACTGAATTCAATTCCAGGACCCACAGGGTAGAAGGAAAGAACCGATTCCCATAGGTCGTCCTCTGATCTCCAGAAGTGTGCTACTGCATGCAAGGACACATACACAAACCTCACACACACACACACACACACACTTTCACATGCACACACACACACAAGCACAATCATACACATCACACACATGCATACACGTATATACTCACTACACACACACATGCACACACACAACACACACACATACATGTGCATGTATGCACACACTCAGACACATACACTCACTCACTCTCTCATACACACACTTTCACATGCACATGCTCACAAACACAATCATACACATTACACACATGCACACACACACTCAATATACACTCACACACACAGACACATACACACAAACACATTCTCACACACATACACAGACACACACACACACACACACACACACACACACACACACACACACACACGAGAAATTTTTGAAGAAAGCAATTGCCCTGTGGAAAAGTTAGCGTGTCTTATAGGTAAGGAGATTAAAGCTCAGCAGTGATGTGTCTGTTCAATGCTCACTGTGTGGCAGGCGCTGTGGGCCTTGCTCACACCTCGATGATCCCATTGTGTCTACACCAAGCTTTCCAGTTTGAGCATCTGCATCCTTTGCTAGGGACTTCCTGTGGTCCAGGAGCTGGCTGAACCACAGCCCAATATCTTTACAGTGTCAGGAGTAGCCTCACTAAAGGACAAGGAGACAAGGAACAAATGCTCCCTCCAAAACACCATGGTAGGACAGCTCAGGCATGCACCCTGTAGTACTGCAGAGGCTCCCCAAGGACCCAGTTACCATAGCAACCTTTCTTTTCCCAGTTTCCCTCATCCTCCCTCCCAGTATTCCCAGAGGTCACTTCCTAAAGTCACTACCTGTGCCCAGGTGCCTGACTTAGCATCCACTTCGGGAGCTACGGGTATGGTTGGTGCCAGCTTGGCTGTGACCTTGGGAGAGGAGAGGACATTTTCACTCCCACAAAGCAAAACCTGGGTTCTGATAGTGGGTCCTCCTCACAGGCTCTTGTCCCTAAGACAGTCTGCACTCCTTTCTCTTCCTCTTAGACCAGAGGACTGGCATCTGGCACCAGTGTAGCCCCAGCTTTATGGCTTCCTCAAAGGACGAGGATGCTGACTGTGCCGCAAGAGCGCAGCACTGCAGAGCAGATGCCTTCCCCTGCCCAGCCCAAGGGAGTCTCAGCCATGGGGACATCAGTGCTGTTCACCACAGTTACCAGCGTCACCTCAGACTCTTTTTCAGTTTCCAAAGAGGCCTTTCTGCCAGGAGGCCTCCCAGTGCTGTGACAGGGCTATGGGACATAAAGGGTAGGTTGGGGGCAATACAGGGGGGGGGGGCGGGGGGAGTGGTCCCTTGGGGACCCTGATGGGAATGTGAGGGCAGAGCAGTGAGGCTTGTCACCAGTGCAGGCAGCTCAACCTGCAGGTTGTCAGCCTTCTCCCCATTGTCTACTCGTCCCAGTCCTATGCTGGGGCAGGTGTCTCAGTCACTGTTGACCAGGAGTGGCCCAGACAAGGTAAAGTCTTGAGAAGAGCCCAGAGACCCTTTTTAAGATGCCTGTCTTCCAATCTCTGATCCTTATTGGCTTGTGACCTGGACCTTATTTTTCCCACCGGCCATATATATGTACAGTAGTAGCAAAATCAAAGGACGGTGTTGTTCGTTCCTAGAGCATAAATCTACTGAGCATTTCCAGGGGCCAAGGCCATGAAAGGGGGTGAACCCAGCACTCCTGGCTTCTCTCTTGCTCGGTGTAGAATATGATTTGGCTTTTATGGTTTGCATTGTATTTTCCTTTATGTTAACATCTATTTATGGAAGCTGAGATTGGCTCCCCCCTACTTTCAGATACTGACAGTAAGATGTCTTTTCAAATAAACTTTCTTAATAAGGAAGTTGATTAGAGAAAAATAGCATGGCAGTCTGACAAAGGTTTCTGAGGTGGGGCCTGAGGGTGTAATGAAGTTGGCAGGGCGTTTGCTGAGCGTCATTGAAGCCCAGGTTCGGTCTCACATAGCTTAAACAAAGCGTGCTGGCAAACTTCTGTAATCCTAGGTGGATGCAGGAGAAACAGAAATTCAAGGTCATCCCTGGTTATATAATGAGTTGGAAACCAGCCTGGGCTACCCAAGACCCTGTTTCTAAAGGAAAACCCTGAGGTGAGCTCCCGAAAGAGCGCGAGTCGAGACTCTCTGAGCTGATGTTCAGCCAGAGTGTAGCTGTGCCAAACCCTCACACCTCATAGATGCTCAGTGGTGAGGCCTGGTGGCTCTTAGCGATCTTCCATGTGACTCCCAGTGTTTCCCAGACCCCTAGTGGCTCTCACACCCCAAAATCACCTCCCCTGACCCATCATCCTGCCCTGCTGACCTCTTCCCGGGCTATAGCTGCTAAGAGAAACAGAAAGCTGGGAGGCAGGGTGCCAGCACAATGGGGCTTCCCCCAAAAAGCAGAATCTGGGTCCTTTCCTGCCCTGTGTGGCTGAAGGCTGAACGCCTTTGCTAGCTCCTCCAAAAGAGCCCTGCCAGTGGCGAGGGAGGCCAGGAGGACTTTAATCACCATGGCTGTCACACCCTGAGCCAGCCTCTCCAATCCTGCCTGCCCCTTGGGAACTGAACTGTTGTCACATTTTCTTAGCCCTCTCTCCAATTTCCACATGCCCTTTCTCTGTGCTTGGCCATACATCATCCTTAAAGGTTGGCATGAACCAGAGGGAATGAGGCAGGAGGGGTGTTTGGGGCTGTCCCCAGAAAGGAGGTTTGCTTTGGCCCCAGTGCAGCTGTCTGGGGGCTCCAATGAAGAAGGGTGAGCCTGGCCAGCTGCCCACCAGGCTGGGCCAGCCTAGTATGAGGCTGATTATCACAAGCAGGTCACTGTCACCACTTGGACCCTCTGCCTACGGTGCATTCTGCAGCTTTGCTGGCTGAAGTTTCACTCCATCCACCTTCAGACTCATGCATTAACAATGGGCCCCAATGGTGGTGTGTAACACTGAATTCTTCCAGTGCTGCAAGCAAGATTCTGGGCACTTCTGTGGGCATCATTCTTTTTGCGAGACACTTCTTGTACATCAAGGCTTTTTCCAGCATCCCCACTGGAACTTTAACCAGACATCACAGCGGTCCAGCCTAGCTGCATTGCCTGCCTGACCATGCTGTCTTGGCTACACTGCCATGTCCAAATTCTGGTCCTTTGTTCCCTACCTGATCTCACGTGGGATGTCCTTATCTTGACCATCTCGAGGACAGAGACTGTTGAGCTTCTCCACGTGTCTTTGCTGATGCTCTTGCCTATCTCCTGCCTTCTCTTTGGATCTTCATCTGTGAAAGCTCCCACACTCTCCCTTCCAGCGAGAACTCCTTTGAATTCCAGTTCTGCATGGACTTTCTGCACTAGTGTAAGCACAGGAAAAGGCGAGGCTGGACACTGGACAGATGGGTTAGCCCAGAAACTTCCAGGGGGTGATTGCCCTCTTTTTTACCATCTTGGTCTCCTTATAGGCATGCCCAACTTTTGTTGATGCTCCCAAGGGGCCTTGTCAGATAGTTCTCAGGGGCTGAGCCATGCCTACTCTCTGTTATGGTTCCAGATAGATGGGACCACGATAGTGAGTAATGATGGCTCTCTCTCTCCCTCCCTCCCTTCTTCCCTCCCTTCTTCCCTCCCTGATTTCTTCTCTTCCCCCTCTTTTCCTTCCTTCCTCTCTTCCTTTTTTCCTTTATTCCTTTCTTCTTTTCATGGCACTAGACTGAGCCTAGGACCTCTTGAATGTGAGTCGGGTTCTCTCTCACGTCTATATCTTCTCGTGGCTTATTTAGAGAAAGGGTCCCATTAATTTGTCCAAGCTGAACTTTCATTCACTGTGTAGGCCAGGCTAGCCTTGAACTTTCAGTCTTTCTCACCATAGCCTTTCCTGTAGCTGGGATTATAGGCATGGGCTATCAGGCCTCAGTCCTCTTGGATTTAAAACAACAAGCCACTATTCTGTGTGGTGCTCAGCCCACCTAGGGTCAGGCATGAGATGGACTGGACCCGGGGAGTGTCAGTTCTCTGTTTCCCTGCTCAGTCTGAACGTGTTTCTAGGGGTCAGTACTGGTCTAAGGTAGGCTTCCCAACTTCTCTGAACCCAGGCCTACCTGTGCAGAAGCCTAGTATCCTCAGGTGCCACACAGTGTGAGCCCCACTAGAAAGAGCTTTCATCTTATTCCTTCTGAGAGCTTGTAGAGCGCCATGTAGTAGGTGGAGAATGTTCCAGATGGGGCAGACTCCTGCAATGGCAGAGTCCTAGCATCTGTACCCTTCTGGCAGCCGGCTTGTCTTACTGTACTGGGCTCTTGATGCTCAAAGGCCCTAAAGCAAGTACTGCTTGGGCTCAAACCCTACCCTTCACCAATCAGCTGGCGATGCTGGGCCTGCTCTGGGCCTGTTTTTTTTTTTTTTTTCCATCTTTAAAATAGACTTAAGAGCATCTAAGTCCATAGGGAGATGGTGAGAATTTAATGGGCGATGGAGTTTAATTCATGCATGGTGTACCCAGGCAGTGCTCAACACACACAGCTAATGCCTCCTGCCCGCCTGGCTCATTCAAACCAAGCCCTCGAGGGAAGAAGCAGGAGGGGACAGCTTGGCAGAAAGGACAGAGTTCCTCTTCTGTCACAGCTTGCCATCCTCAGTTTCCCCTTGTCACGTGAGGGTGACCAGACTCTGTTGGCCAGGGACAGGGATACAGTCTCGAGTGAGCATATGTTCCCTCCTCCACACAAGCCTGACCTTCTGAGGAAGGTGACCTTGAGGGCCAGCAGGACAGGGTAAACTAGGCTGGTGAGGGACTGACAGCTGGTAGATCCAGGAGTCTTGGCTCGGCCAGACCCTCTGAAATTCTGGTCTTAGCACCGCTGGAAATTCTTAAGCTGGGATTTCAGTTTAATTACATATTGATTAAACGGAACAAAGGCAAGAGGCTCCAGGGAGCAGGCCCTGTAAGTGCCTGATGGAATTTCAATCGTGCTGGACCCTGCCTCACTCTCATATCCAAGCTCTCCTTATAGAAGGGGGCTGACCCTCCTCCCCGACCCCTCCTCCATGGGCTCTGCTGGCTTCACAGACTCAGCCTGAGAAGGAGAATAGTAGTTGGCCCTTGGCCACAACGCATGGGGTTTACTCTCCTGCCTCAGCTCCCAGCATCTTACTGTACTTACTGCTTACACACTGTTCCAAACGCTGGTCATGTACACAACCAGACCAAGGTCAGAGGCAGACGTGGGGACTCCCTGTGCTCAGCACTGCTCTCCAAAGGGCAGCACCGGGCACCATGGGCACTTTGTTCTGTATCCAAGCTCACTAAGACACCACACTGAAAAAAAAACCCCATATTCCTATTTAACAGGATTAATTAGATGCCTGCCCAATACCGGTTCTTGTCTAGGTCCTGGAAGTGAGTCTTATGTGTGTTTGCCCTTCCTGGACCCTCAGTCTTATCTGGTGACCAAGTATGGTCTTTCTGCTGAGATGATATCCAACCAGAAGATAGGCAGGCAAAGGCAGGACCATAGCATAGAGAGGGCCAGCCTTCCAAGTAGAAGAAACAGCATGTAGGAAGAATCAAGTCAAAGGTGGTAGAGACACTATTGAGAAAGAGGAGGCTGGACCAGAGAGGTAATGAGCAGGTATAAACAGAATCCATCACAAGAGGCCATTGGTGTCACACTGGGGCATTGCCACATTCTTCCTGCTCTTCCCTCACAGTGTAGTTTGGGAATTGACAGGCATTGGGGGACAGAGTCAGGAAGGGGCTTGTAACCCAATCCTCATCGACGAACGGTGAGATGTGGAAGGACATCTTTGCCAAAACAATAGGCGCTGAGGCCCACTCCTTTTTTTGGAATTCATGCTGTTTCTTTACTGAATAAGCCAGGACCAACTAGATATTTCGTTACTTACAGGCAAAAGCTTCCTAACTGATAGAGCCATACAGACAATGATGAGGACTCTAAACATCACTGCCAAAGCAGTCAGAAGCCATGGGAAAAGTCTGACTTGCAAATAGTCTTCCTTTAAAAGTATACAGGTTTATTTATTATCATGTGTATGTGTATGCATGATGGGGTATGTCGGGGGAATATACATGTGAAGGTCAGAGAAAAACATGGTAGAGTTGTTTCTTTCCCTCCACCTTCACATAGTTTCCAGAAATCAAACTCATGTCTTCAGGCTTGCTCAGCGAGTGCTGTTGATGACTGAACCATCCACCTGGCCCCGGCACATAGTTTTTAAATACAAATATAATGTTAATAATATAAGGATAATGCGCTGACTTGTATACCTAAAAAGTTAAGATAGCAAATGTTTGTAGTATTTTTTATTAATTCTTTGATAATTTTCTATTTGGATCATATTTATCCTTCAATCTTCCCTCCTAACTCCCACCAGATCCTCTCCTCATCTCCTACTCTTTCCCAACTTTGTGTCTTCCTCCTCCTCCTCCTCCTCCTCCTCCTCCTCCTCCTCCTCCTCCTCTTCTTCTTCTTCTTCTTCTTCTTCTTCTTCTTCTTCTTCTTCTTCTTCTTCTACGTGCCAAGGCAAATTTGTGCTGGCTGTATACTCTTGGGTGTAGGGCCATTCACTGGCCAACCTACCAGGGCCATACTCTTTTTTGTTCGTTTGTTTGAGACAGGGTTTCACTGCATAGCTTTGGTTGTCCTGGACTCTCTTTGGAGACCAGGCTGGCCTCAAACTCACAGAGATCCACCTGCCTCTGCCTCCTGAGTGCTGAGATTAAAGGTATATGCTACCACCGCCTAGCTCAGGGCCATATTCTTAAAGAAAATGGACTGCTTCTTTTTCAGACGCCATCATCTGTCAATGGCTCCCCAGCTCGGGTGGACGCTCATGACACCTTTTCCCCTTCATGCTAAAACGTTGGCCAGCTTGACATTTTGTGGGTCTTGCGCAGGCAGCTGCAGCTGTGTGGTTGTATATGTGTAACACTCCTGTCATATCCAGAAGATACTGTTTTGCTGTGGTTGTCCCCAGCCTTTGGCTTAGAATCTTTCTGCCCCATTTTCCTTTATGAAGGTGATGTAGGTGTCCCACCTGTGGCTGGGCATTCCACTGCCACTCACTCTCTGTCCTTTGATCAGATGTGAGAGTCTGTGTTAATCACTATCCACAGTATAAAGCAACTTTGATGTCTGTAGTGGTTTAATGAAAATGGCTCCCATAGGCTCACAGGGAGGGGCACTATTAGGAGATGTGGCCTTGTTGAAGTAGGTGTGCCCTTGTTGGAGAAAGTGTGTCACTGAGGGCAGGCTCTGAGGATAGCAGATGCTCAAGCCACACGAAGTGTCTCACTGTCTCTTCTTGCTGCCTGCAGATCCAGATGGAGAACCCTCAGCTTCTTCTCCAGCACCATGTCTGCCCACACGTCGCCATGCTTCCTGCCATGATGATGATGGACTAAACCTCTGAACCTATAAGCCAGCCCCAGTGAACTGTTTTCCTTTATAAGAGCTGCTATGGTCATGGTGTCTCTTCACAGCAATAACGCCCAAACTAAGATAGTATCTGAGAGCTGTACTAATCAAAGGGTAGGAAGCTATGAATTTACAGGCAGTTTAGTATTATGTCCATTTAGCGTAATAATCTTAGTAGGTTTAGTTCTGTGGGTTGTAAGCTTCCCAACCATGGGTTCTTGGACAGATTTACAGTACCAGGCATTTGTTTTCTCCAGTGGAGTGGGCCTTAAATCCAGGCAGAGAGCCATTGTTTACATCCATAACATCTGTGCCACAATAGTAAATTTTATGTATACTTTGCTAGGGGAAAAAAAATGTCGCCCTAGGGTGCAAAATCAAGATTGTCTAGTGCAATAACTTCCTCATCAGTGAGGTGACTAAGAAGACCCCATCAAAGAGTTGAGAGCGCACCCCGTATCCAGGTTAGGTTTGGGGTAACAAACCTTCAAGTTCTTGTCTACTCTAAGGTTCAAGGCATCATGGATCACTTTCCCACTTCCCTTGGCATGAGAATAAATATCCTTGGCCCCGGCTGGGTAGATGGCACAATAGATAAAGAGCTTCCCATGCAAATGTGAGGTCCAGAGTTCTGATTTCTAGAACCCACATAAAAGCATAAAAGCTAGCATACGTGGAGACCTTCTGCTACACGAGGCAGAATGTGCAAGTTCCAGGTCCAGTGAGCAAGAGCAACTCTGCCTCCGGAAATAAAGTGGAGAGAAATCCAGGAAGTCACTTTTGTAAACTTGTAAACTCTGGGCTTCACATGTGTGTACACACACACACACACACACACACACACACACACACACACACACACACCATACACCATATACACATATGAGAGGGCGCGGTCCTGGACCTAAGTGAAACTCTCCAGGATGAGAGAGATGCCTACCCAGAGCTCCTTGCTCCCCTCCCTCACAACTCTGTCTTCTTTCATAGCTCTCATCACTTTCAAATATTGCCATAGGGTCAGCTTTAGCTCAAGCGATTATCATCAAATATTGCCAGAGCTGACTTATTTATCTTATTTATTGTCTGTTTCTCCCACACAGCCTGTGCTATCCAATATGGAGGCCATTGGCCACAGGGGGCTGTTTGGTCATAGGAAATGTGACTGGTCCGAACTGCCACATGCTGTAAGTATAAAAATCACATCATATTATGAAGACTTGGTGTTAGAAAGTGAATAAAAGATCTCATATTTAATTTTAGTAAGATCACTCACTGAAGCCTATGTCTATAAAATTAATCTCACTCGATTCTTATAAACTAGCTGCTGGAAATTTAACATGAACTCGGTGTCCCACGATGCTTTTCTACTGGAGAGCATCGCAATAGACTAGGGACTGATGGACTATAGCCCGAGTGTCACATGAGCCAGCCACCTGCTTGGGGGTGGCTCAGGAATAAGAATAGTCTTATTATAATCTTTAAGGGATTATAAGAAAATAAAGAAGTTAAATATACACAAAAACAAAGATGACATGTGGCCCGCAAAGCCCAGACTACTTACTTGGCAGGAAGTATCTGTTGCTATTGTGATTGTTGCTAGGCTGTAAGACTGACCCAGGCATGAGCTTCAGCCCATTCTGTTTTTCATTGTGTCCCTAGTACCTAATACGATATGTACACTGTTGGGCACATGGTAGGTATTCAGTAAACCTTTGCTAAGTGGATGAGTGAATGGCCACACTGAAGGCTGCTGTCCCTGCTGCTCCAAGGGCAGATGTGTGCCCGGGGCCCCTATATCCTACCATACCCTCCTACAGGACACAGGACTCAGCCATGAGCTGGGGGTGTCATCCTGAGGATGACATTCTGGGCTTCGTACTGTCTCTTACCATCTGTTCTGAGGCCAGAGATACTAGCGTCCCTTCCGGCTGCTGGAGCTTTGGGGTGGAGGATGTGGACAGAAACTCACCCACTCCTTGACCTCAAAGCAATGCAGGTTGTGGAAGAAAAAGAGTTCTGCGTGGGAAAGGGAGTTAAGCCTGGGTGGGAAGCCATAGTTTGGAGGATTGAGTCTTCAGTGTCAGATCTTCTCCTGGGAATGAAAGAGCCTGTCTATGGAAGCCAAAGTGATTAAAGCCTACAGAAAGAGCCTCAGCCAACAAGGGATCCTGCCTCCCTGTGTAGGGTACTGTGGCTTTGAGGGATTAGAAATCAGAGTGTCATATATATATATATATATATATATATATATATATATATATATTCATATATATATATATATTATTTTTAAAGTAGGTTTTATGTTTTGACCTTAGTGTCTGTATCCTTTATAATTCTTTTTATTTTTAAATTTATTTATTTATTTATGAAAATTTTATTTATTTAGATAGCATCTCTCTATGTAGTTCTTGCTGTCCTGTGTAAACAAGGCTGGCCTTGCACTCAGAGATCTGTCTGCCTCTGCCTCGGCTCCCCAAGGGCATGCACCACTAGGCGTGTCCTACTAGGCAGGCCTCCCGAGTGCTAGACTTGCAGGTGTGGGCTGCCACACACCCAGCTTATACACTCAGAGGACCTGTGAGATGGTTCCGAGGGGTTGAGGCACTCTCTGTGCAAGCCTAATGATTTGAATTTGATCCCTCATAAAGGTGGGAGGAGAGAAGCAACTCCACAACGTTGTCCTCTGACTTACACACACACACACACACACACACACACACACACACACACACACACACACACACAGTAATTCCTCCTTACCCTCTGTATCTTCCAGCATGTGTAGTGAAGTGAAAGGAATGGGTTATTTGGCATCTGCCTTTTCATACAGAGCCTAGAGGGAGGACACAAAAGACTTCAAGACTTCAAAGTACAGGGGTGAGGAGGGCTCTCTCCGACAGGAGCTGGCAAGTTTGCTGGAGGCCCGGCCTTTGCAATCAGACTCATTTTCCAGAAGGACACACTTAGCCTTTCCAGAACTCATTTCTGCTCCTCTGTAGAACGTCTAATGGCGGTGGGGTTGAGAGGGTCAGAGAGGTGTCTGAGTAGAGACCCATAAAGGGCCCTGGGTGAGTGGCCAGTGTCCCTAACTACTCAGAGTCTAGATGGCACCCACTTGCTTGGTATAGATGAGGTCTCGTTGGCCTGCTGAGCTCCAGCACTGCAGCTGCAGCGACTGGCAGCGTCATTGCGAGCGTCTCTTTGCTGCAGCCTCTCTTCCCTCTGTTTACTTATAATTTGTTAAATGGGCTGTAATGAAGGAGGGAAAATCTGAAACAATTAAGTGATTCTATAGGCACGGAGCAAGGCTGGGAGGCCACAGGGGCTGCGTCCACACCTGTGGGTAAATGTTCTGATGGCTCAGTGCCTGGCACCCCACACGCATCTTTTGGGAATTCCCATCGGGTACTGAGTGTCTGGGCTGTAGACCTGGCCTCCCTAATGGGGATGGCAGCCTGTAGGGAGCAGACATTTAAGCAGACAGCTGGATTGCCGGTGACAGAGGCGATTTTATTCTCAACAAATCATCATGGGGAAATGAGGTGTTTTTTTTTCCTTTAGTTAAAAAAATTATCTTTGGTTCTGGCAGTGGTGGCCCGTGCTTTTAACCCCAGCACTCAGGAGGCAGAGGCATGGAGATTTCTGTGTTCAAGGTCAGCCTGGTCTACAGAGTGAGCTCTAGGGCAGCCATACTTAGAGAAACCCCGTCTCAAAAATGAATGAACAAACAAACAAATCAAAAGTTATATTTGTTTATTTTTATTTTATGTGTGCTTTTTGCCTGCATGTATGTGTGGGCATGGCTGGTGCCCTAGGGATGTCAGAGTCCCTGGAAGTGGAGTGACAAATGATTGTAAGCTGTCATATGGGTTTTAGGTGTCTCTTATGCAAGAAAAAGCACTGTTCTTAACCACCTAGCCATCTCTCCAACTGTTGGCTTCAGGGAGGAAGCCAAGAAAACTCACCTCAGATGCAGAAGCTTAAAATGAAAGCTATTTTCTGGGCTCAGGCCAGTTCGGGATCTGAACCATGTCCCTGAGGGGAAGCTGCTACATTGTGTATTTTAAGGGTGAAACCCGCAAGTCGAGGGGGCATTGGTGAGTGTCGCGCACAGCTGTATATGCAGTTGGAGAATTTTTGCTGATTAATAAGGATATGCAAATCATAAACATAGCTTATGGATGACTTGACCTAGTGTAGAGAGTTTTTCCCGGAACTGAAGGTGTAGACATTTCCCTCAGAACATAGACATTATTTTTATCTAGTCTTGTGGTCAGCTTGGCCTTTTCTAAGGAACTTTCCTAGAGCTGGTGGTCTTCGGGATGGAGTTGGGCTGTTTCTAACAAAATGGAGTCTGACTGTTTCTTAACACGATTCCTTCACAACCCCTTCTTTTCTTTTTTAAAGATTTATTTTAAAATTATGTGTTTGCATGTGTGCCTGTGTGAGCTTGTGTGCAGATGGCCTCAAAGGCAAGAGGGCTTCAGAGCCCTGAAACGGGAATTAAAGGTGGCTGTGAACAGTTTAGCATGGATGCTGGGAACTGGACCTGGGTCCTCTGCAAGAGCACTAACTGCTCTTTTTCTTTCTTTTTTCTTTTGTTTTGAGATGGGGTCTCTCTATGTAGTCCTGGCTGTCTTAGAGCTCACTATGAAGAACAGGATGGCCTCAAACTCAGCTTCCTGAACACTGGGCTTAAATGTGTGCACCACCAAGCCCAGTCCACCAAGACCTCCTAACTGAGCTACCTGTCTAGACTTTAACTTGTCCAAAATATAGCTTCCATCCTGGGTGGTTCCTGAAGGAGACCACCTGCTCAGCTGGGGGATGGGATTAGGGAAGTCTCTCTGGAAGGGTGACTTTAACACTTTATTATTATTTTTTTCACTGTTATGTCAAGGTCCTAACATTATTTTTTTATTAATTTATTCATATTACATCTCGATTGTTAGCCCTTCCCCTGTTTCCTCCCATTCCTCCCTCCCTCCCACTTCCCCCTTCTCCCCTCCCCTATGTCTGTGATTGAGGGAGACCTCCTCCCCCTATATATGCTCTTAGAATATTGAGTCTCTTCTTGGTAACTTGCTATCCTTCCTCTGAGTGCCGCCAGGCCTCCCCATCCACTGGGATGTGGTCAGAAAAGGGGCACCAGAGTTCGTGTGAGAGTCAGATCTCACTCTCCACTCAACAGTGGAGAATATCCTGTTCGTCGGCTAGGTCTTGGTAGGGGTTAGAAGTTTACTGCCTATATTCTCCTTGGCTGGTGCCTTAGTTTGAGGAGGACCCCAGGACCCAGATCTGCCTGTCATAAAGGACTTTAACACTTTAAAGAAGGCATCTCAGAGCAGCCCCCGACCCCCACCCCCATGCAGTGCAGTGCAGGCAGGCACCACTACGACGAGCAAGTACGTGATGGAGAGATGGGAGAGAAAGAGAAGTAGAAAGGTTTGTGGGCTATGAGGGGAGGCAAGACTGGAGACTCTAGAGTGGTGAGGAACGGCTCAAAGTGCATAACCCATGCTGCCACCTGCGGCCCTGGTGATGTCCTGGGCCATGCTACTGTCGAGGGCCATGTCTGGGTTTGAGGCCCTGAAGCGGCAGGGCTTTGTATTGATGTCCATGACCCATGTCCCTGGTCTGGACTGCCACCTGTGGCCACATGGATGTTCGAGGGCTGCACAGAGCTGGCTCCACCCTGTTAGCGTGTATTTTTTTTTTCCTATTTTAATATGCTTCTACCTCCCTTCTCCACCCCAATCCCTTCCAACACCCCAACACTAGGTAGGAGAGAAAGAAGTTTAGTGGGGGAAGGGAGTATGGTTCTCTTTTGACTACTTCCTGCTGGTTAGGGTTGTCAGGTTGCTTGGGGCAAGACCAACCTTTGTTTCAGGATATCTCCAACTTCTCATGAAACTACAACAACCAGGAACAGCATGGGGGAGCAACAGTCGCCTTCTTCCTTCCAGCATCCCCATCCCTCTCTGGGCTCTGGCATTTATACCCTCTCAGAGCCCTCAGAATTAAACTATCTATATCTGGCAAAGACCATGCCCCTATCAGAGCCCGCAAGAGGCGAACAGTCAGCTGCTGTGAACAATCTGAGGTTGTTCCCAGACCTGGAATTAAAACAAAAACATGTTTACATAACATAACTGAGTTTTAAAAGAAACCAAAACTCCCACTATACTGGCCCTCACCTGGGCAAAGCCGGAGAGCTTGCCCTGGTGGCACAGCTCCCACCCAGGCTCAGATCCGGGGCTCTTGAGTTGGCCCACCCCAACATCTATGCCCTGCTGGAGCACGTGAAGGGGCCGGTGCTGCAAGTCCAAAGCTGCAGGAGCTCCATGACGCAGGGCAGCAGCAGGATATCCCGGTGAGGAGTCCCGGTGAGGTTCCGGTGTTGATAGTGCAGCAGCAGCCAGAAGCCTGGAACCTGACACATGACTCATTGCAATGAGCGTTTGCAAATAACGATGTGTGGACAAAGGAGTGTTCTGTGTCACACTTGATGACGCACCACAGCTTCCACAGCGAGATGTTTTTTTCTTTTTCCTTTTTGTTTTCTTTTGGAGTGGAGGCTGTAGAGTTGAAGGTGGGGTATGGAAGGGCGGGGGGATGAGTGAGACTGGGGTGCATGATGTGAAATTCACAAAGAATCAGTAACAAGTTTTTAAAATTATTATACTTTATTCATTTTGTGTTCGTATAGGGGAGTTATGTACATGACATGTGTGTGTGTGTGTGTGTGTGTGTGTGTGTGTCTGTGTATGTGTGTTTGTGTCTGTGTCTGTATGTGTCTGTGTCTCTGTGTGTGTGTGTGTCTGTATGTGTCTGTGTCTCTGTGTGTGTGTCTCTGTGTGTGTGTGTCTGTGTCTCTGTTTCTGTGTGTGTCTGTGTCTCTCTGTGTGTGTGTGTCTGTGTGTCTGTGCCTGTGTCTCTGTGTGTGTGTGTGTGTGTGTGTGTGTCTGTCTGTCTGTCTGTCTCTGTGTGTGTGTGTGTGTGTGTATGTGTCTGTCTGTCTGTCTGTCTCTCTCTCTCTCTGTGTGTGTGTCTGTCTATCTGTCTGTCTCTCTCTCTCTCTCTCTCTCTGTGTGTGTGTGTGTCTGTGTGTCTGTGCCTGTGTCTCTGTGTGTCTGTGTCTCTGTGTGTGTGTGTGTGTGTGCAGGTCAGAGGCCAAGCTTTGAGAGTTAGTTCTCTCCTTCTCCCATGTGGGTCTCAGGGACTGAGTCCAGATCTTCTGGCTTGGAGGCAAGCATCTTTTTATGCTGAACCATCTCAAAACCACCATTTTTTTAAAGCACTGATAGAGATCTAGTCCAACTATTTGCTCAACATGAATATAGCTGGCAGTGGCCCAGTTGGTAGAGTGCTTGCCCGGCGTGCATGAAGCCCTGGGTTTGGTCTCTGGCAGTGCATAAGCCCAGTGTGCTAGTGTATGACTGTAATCTCTATACTCAGGAGGTGAAAGCAGGGGGGTCAGAAAGTCAAGGTCGTCCTTGGCTATACAGAGTTTGAGGCCAGCTTGTTACAAGGTCATATCTAAGAAATAGTGCTGGGTCAGCTAGTGCTCTGTCACTGACCACTCTCCCAGCTTGTTGGAGACAGAACAGAACTGCACTTGAAATCCAGAGTCCTCCTGCATAGGCGGGTGTGTGCGGGGCCCACCAGTTGGGGAGGGAGTTGGGTGGAGAGGATTCGAACACTGACCTCAGAGTGGGGAATGATGTTGGCCAAGCGATGGGAAAGCTTTAGGGGTGGAAGCAATCGCACTTGAGTCCTGAGTGAGCAGCCTGGGGCTCAGGGCAGCGAAGGTCTTGCTGCAGCTCCACAGACTCAGAGCTGGATCCTGAGCTCTGGGGCCGCCACCGACGCCTTTGATAACAGTGTTAATGACTCTAACTCACTTTAGGCCATTAACGAGTCTTTATTGAGCTGGAGTGGGGCGGGCGCCAGGAGTGCGTGGGTGTGAGCTAGTATGCAGGCGCCTGCAGGCCCCGCCCCCACAAGAGATAGCCATCTGAGCCTCCCTGGGCATGGTCAGAGGCTGAGGTGCTGTCCTCTGCCTCTATCACCACCCCTGGGCTGCAGAGCCTCCAGGCACCCCTTTAGAACTGGTGAAGCCTCTATTCATGGGGTCAGTGTTGAAATGTGGTCACCGGGGACACACTTGGAACTAAGCTACAGTCATTTTCAGGGCTGTCTGCTTTTCAACTCCCATCTCCCATTGCTGCCACAGGTAAGGCAGTGTCAGAAGTTTGGGGGAAACCCAGGAAGCCTGGATGACAGTCCTCACAGAACTGAGAGCACAGAAAAGAGATGCCAGAAGTGGTATCAGGCTCAGCCTGGAATAGAATAATTCATGCATATGCATGAAATCTCATTACTATGCATGAAAACACACACACGACACACACACACACACACACACACACCACATATCCATGGGCCTGGCTGAGCTAGGCTCAGGACAAGGTAGGAAGCTCCAACTGCCCATT
The DNA here is from genome assembly GCF_964271855.1 of Acomys minous. Lineage (NCBI taxonomy): Eukaryota > Metazoa > Chordata > Mammalia > Rodentia > Muridae > Acomys > Acomys minous. Next base: position 115,894,759 of record NC_140494.1, read on the forward strand.
CCTCTGGCCATATGATACTGTTTTACGAAGCTGGCCGTGCTGAAGGGATGGGGGGGGGGGGGGGAGCCGGCACAGGGGACGACTCTGTCCTGCCTTGCTTCTGCTCCTGTTTCCTGCTGTGGCATTGAGCCAATCACTATCTGCAGTAAAAACTCAGCTTTGCCTTCTACATAGTGGTGTGAAATCTCTGCCTGAACCGCCTCCTAGGGCTTTTCAGAACGCAGAGCTAGGCAGTCACTACAGTGGGCTTTCTGGGTAGCTCATAGAGAGGTTTTGAGAGGCAGGAGCTGCCTGGGCTTTTGGGCAGGGGCCCAAGAAGTGCTGAAATATTATTCCTATTTCACAGGTGTGAAAACCAAGGCCTAGAAAAGTAGAGGCAGAACCAAGCCCACACTGCTAAACCCTGTAGCCTGACCCTGGTTCTCAGGAGATGTCAGAGCCCCAATATAGGGATGCTTCTCCACCACCTGGGTACTGGTGCTCAGTTCCTCACAGTTTTGAGTGTTCTGTTTCCTTTCTTCCCCCTCCTTATTTATTTATTTACTTATTTATTTATTTTTAATATTCGAGACAGTTTTAACTCTGTAGCCTAAGCTGGTTTTAAACTCACAGCAAGCCTCCTGCCTCAGCTTCCCGAGTGTGGAGATCACAGGCCTGGGCTGCCATGTTTGGCAGCAAGGCATTTGTTTTTATGTCTGTACGTGGGGTGGCCTGTGAGCCGGCGGCTGTCCGCCGGTGAGAATAAAAAGCTGACAAGAGGCGCTGGCAGAGTGTGGAAGCTGTCAGCAGAGCAGCCGCCTGTGAAATTAACATGATATCAAAAGCGTCAATGTTTATTTACTGGAAATATCTGGACAGGATGCAGATCGGGCCTGCAGCTGGTGCCTGAGGGTGAGGGTCACCCCTGCTAGTCCCTCAGCAGCCACTAGGCCCTGCTGGCAGAACCAGATGAATCCACGGCTGAGATCTCCACTCTCTTCCTCGATCACTCGCCGAGGATCAGTGCTTCAGGGACATTTGTCCTACCACGGCGTCAGGTTCACGTGGACACTGTGGGCCTTTCTGAGGCCAGTGCTCTCTGGGAGACTAAAGGGTTGAAGCAGAGAGAACTCCCCAGCCCTTTCTACCCTGACAGGGAGGGGCTGCTAGTTTTCCATTGGCCCCCTACCTAGCCTTAGCTGTTTGGCCAGATTGATACCACCTGACTAAATTCAGCCAATCAGAATGTGTCTTGTAGGACTTTGAAATAGGGGTCATAGCGATTTGGTTCGAAACTGGGAGCTGAAGTTGAGGCGTTTGGAGAAGCGTGGAACAGGGAACAAAGTCCGGAGATGCCTCCCGCGGAGACCTCTCTCACACACAGGTGGGGGTTTCCAACTTGGGAGAGGGAAGACTGGAGATTAAAAAAAAAAGTCCCCCTCCTATAAAATGTATTATTGCTGGGCGTGGTGTCACACACCTTTAATCCCCGCACTCTGGAGGCAGAGGCAGGCAGATATCTGTGAGTTCGAGGCCAGTCAGGGCCACAGGATAAAACCCTGTGACCAAAAAACTATTGTTGGTTTGCCAAATACAAATAGCCAAATCACTACGAAAGTAACATTTATACAATTCCTGATTGTTTCGTGGTTCTTCTTGCTGTATGCAGTTTATTTTATTTATGCGTATTAATATAAATGTGTAAGTAAAAAATATAATAAACAAAAATATTTTAAAAAAACTATTGTTGTTGTTGTTGGGGAAGGCGGTGGCATATGGCACAGTGGGCATGAAGGTCAGAGCACACTTTGTAGAGTTGGTTCTCCTTCCAACTTTACACGGGTTTGGGTGATGGGACTGCTTTCCCCGGGGGACTGCTTTCTCTGCAAGTGTCTTGATTCACCCAGTCATCTTGCTGGCTCCAAAGACTGGCAGATCTTTCAGCAATGGTGCTTAGCATCTCACTGTAATCCTATGTTCCTTCCCAGGACACTGGGAGTAAAGAGGTCTTTTGTCCATGATAATGTGGTAGCTGTAAGGTTTCAAACCAGGACAAATGGCTGAGGTGCCTATTTAACATGTTGAAGTAAACCTGGCTGCCTGCCAGGTTCTCCCTGCATCCCGCAGCCCCAACCTCTTACAGGGCCCTCCTGGCTGGCATACCTGCTCCCTTCCCCTGGCTGCCCTTCCCTATATAAGCCAACCATTTTGGTTAACTGGCCACTTTGTTGACTCTCTTTTGGGCCTCCTGGCTGCGGCATTTGGCTCCCCTCTCTCCCTTCTCCCTCTCCCCCCACCCCCACCCGACCTCCTGCCACTCAGGTCCTGTCCACCACGGACTCTCCCAGACTACCCCACCATATCTAGGAGCAGTCAATGTTCCTTTCCTTTCCTTTTTGTTTTGTTTTGTTTTTTCTTTCCGAGACAGGGTTTCTCTCTGTAGCCCTGGCTGTCCTGGACTCTCTCTGTAGACCAGACTGACCTCAAACTCACAGCGATCCACCTGCTTCTGCCTCCCGAGTGCCAGGATTACAGGTGTGCCTGCTTTCTTGTTTTGTTTTTTCATTCATCACGTTCCTTTTCCTCTCTCTCTCTTTCTCTCTTGTGTGTGTGTGTGTGTGTGTGTGTGTGTGTGCGCGCGTGTGCGCGTGCGCACAAAGCCAGGAATTCTGCTGTGGCCTACAGACCTGAAGCCCACTGAGAGCCAGGCTCAAGGGACTGCAGAGGAAAACAGAACCAGTGTTTCAGCACTCCTTTGCTGGCCTCTGCTCCTCCAGGAGTCTGAATTGGAGGCAGGACTTTTTTGTTGTTGTTGTTTTTCTTTTTCCTTTTTAAATTTTTATTTAAGTAATTTATTCAGATTACATCTCATTTGTTATCCCCCTCACTTGTATCTTCCTGTTCCCCCTCCCTTCCTTTTTCATCCTATTCCCCTCCCCTAGGTCTGTGACAAAAGGGGGCCTTGTCTCTCACTATAAGATCACAGCCTACCAGGTCCCTTCCTGGTAGCCTGCTTACTCTTCCTCTGGGTGTCACAGGTCTCCCCACCAAGGGGAAGTAGTCAAATAGTGCGCACCAGAGTTCATGTCTTGAGTCAGTCCCTGCTCCGCACACAACTGTGGAGAATGTGCCGTCCATTGGCTAGATCTGGATAGGGGTTCTAGGTTTACTGCATGTATTGTCCTTGGTTGGTACAGTAGTTGGAAGCAGGACTTAATGTATGATTCACACACCTTCCTCAGCCTCCCCTTTGACCGAACCGAACTTAAACATCCCAGGGAAGGGTTCTGATCGCTATCAGCGGTTCAAGCAGCAAGGTGATTGTTAACAGCAAGGACACGTGGATGTGACCAGTTCTGTGTGGATCAGGTACCCTCTTATATGCGAGGCAAGTCTTGGCCAGGGGCTCCTATCAGATAGCAGTTCACTACTCATCCCAAGTGATCGCGAGTGGGGAGGCACATCTCTGTCAGAGCAAGAGCTGCCCAGTCTATTTCTCCAGCAAAGGAATGGGAGCCAGGTGATCAGGACAGGAGGAGGACCACAGAGACCTAACTGGCCTCTACTGCTGACAAATGCACAGCGATGGGCTCAGAACTGATGCTGCGTCTCCTTTGCTGCATGGAAGTTCCCATGGCTTGGGCTGACTTCCCACTATGATCGGATTGCATGCCTTGTATGCTGATGTCGTGGAAAAGGGTCCTCAGCTGGTGCTCTGATCTGGCTGGGCTGGGCTCCCCCACGTGTTCTAGAGCCACCTGGGTAACACTGATTTAGGTAATGAGAGCGAGCCTTGTGGCCTGAGTGAGAGCAGAGGAGCAGATGTCTGCAGTGAGGGACCAGGCATGGGAAAGGGGCTAACACTGGCTGTGAACCTTGTCTGCACACTCCAAGGAACTGCGGAGCTCTTGAGCTGCAGGAGCTGCCTGTGACTTCAACAGGCAGCTGGAGGCTAGCCACCTGTGTGTGTGTGTGTGTGTGTGTGTGTGTGTGTATGTGTGTGTGTATCACCTTCATTCCATCCACCTGCATACTTCGTCCTTCCACAGCCCAGAAGAGGATGCCTTCCCTGCTTCCTGGTCCTGTCCTGGCTGGTTGGACCAACGGTAGATACTTGACCTAATCCTGTCTCTACAGTTCCCTCTGGGAGTCTACAGCTAAACACGGAGGCTGGTGAGTTGTCCCTGGGGGCTTGGGAAGTGGAGGCTGCCATCTCAGGGTCACACGCTCAGTCATGCATCCCCTGACAGGACAGCTGAGCAAGCCACCTCTACAAAGAGGGACAGGTGACTTGAGCTCTGTGCAGCCATAAGCTAAGTCAAGGGGAAAGAAAGGAAGCACACCTCTGCCCCCATTCGCTTACCCAGCCGCTGTTCAGCAGGAACCCCCTCCTACCCTACCCCCACTCAATCGGGCTGTTGTTCTAGCAGTCAGGTAGTAAGGGGACACAGGCAGCCCTGGTAGTTAACAGATGGAGTGGCCCCATGGCTCTTACTCCATTTCCTGAAGGGCCCACTGTAGGGCAGCAGCTGGCACCTACTGGGCACATCTCACAAGCCTGGTACTTTTCCTGGGCATGGCATTCTAAGTTTGCCAACAGTCCCATAAGGGGGAGCCGTGATCTTCATTTCTTTTTTCTGCTGAGAGGAGCGGTAATGTGCCTCAGGGTGCCTGCAGATTAGTGCAGAGCGAGGCTTAAGCTGATGTGCCAAATCACTTCCAACCGATCTCACCAGAAGCCAATTATGTAAAGCAGATCTGAGGGCAGATCCTGCTGTGATAAAGGGGTGGGGGGCTGCTGCTTGCCTGTCCCCCTGAGTGACACAGGACGAGAAAGGAGGGGCAGGGGACTGACCATTGTGGAAAACTCCTTTGGGTTTGTGTCTCCAGAAGGTAGCAGCAGCAGAGGAAAGGGGTGGGGTGCAGTCTGTGTACAAGGCACTCAGACAGGAGTTATGGTCTTTCCCATGGACTGTGGTCCCAATCGATAGCTGACTGACAGCCCACAGAGTACTGTGTGTGACCCACAGACTGCTCCTGTGTGAATTCTCACAAGGCTTGGTACTCATGTCTCTCTTGATGATGAGTGGTGTGTGTGTGTGTGTGTGTGTGTGTGTGTGTGTGTGTGTGTGTGTGTGTGTGTGTAGGACAGAGGTCAACTTTAAGCGTCATTCCTCAGGAGCCATGACCTCATTTTTTTGAGACAATGTCTTCATTGGCTTGAGTCTCACTAATTAGACAAGGGATCAGCCTGTGTCTGGGTTACAAGTGTGTTGTTCTTTTGGGCTTTTTGTGTGGGTTCTGGGGATCAAAATCAGGACTTCATGATTGCATAGCAAGTACTTTACCAACTCAACTATTTTCCCAGCCCACTCCCTACATTTTTCTATATGTTTCCCATGAGGCACTGGTTGCTCCTGCCTTGCTCCATCCGCCCCACCCCCACCCCCAAGCGTCCCAGGGGTAAGGACCCTACTCATTGTACTGTTTGTACTGTCCCCTGTGCCCTCGGTGACTGGTGGAAGTAGGTCCTCGGTGGGGGAAACGGTTCCAGCGCAGCAAGCAACATCCCATTTTCCAAATGGGGAAAAGCCCAGAAGGCGTCACTCACCAAGGCGTCACACAGGAATGACAGCTGGGTTGAGCTAGCCCCTGGCTCTATGTACCATACAGGATGCGTACAGACATATTTTGTCCTGGGAAGGTGTACGAAGCCAGATTGGATTAGAATAGGAGGGTCTAAAGCCTCATCTGATAGGTGGGGAACAACTTCCCCTTCCGGCAGGAGCAGGAGAATCTTCCAGAAGCTGAAGGCAATGGGCCTGAAATAGAGAATGTGTCAGCATGCAGAGCCCTGCCCAAGAGCCTGGTAGAAGCCATGCTTGCTTTTAATGTAACGGATAGCATGGAAGCTTGTTCACCCAGTAGGAAAATGACAATTAGGACTGCTGATTGTCCCATGTCACCCCAATGGGACAAATCTCCTCTTTGGGTAGGGCACCTGGTGTTGGAAGGGCTCTGACTGTGTGGCAGGGACAAACCCTCGTCATGCGCCTATGAGGCTCTTGCTTTAGTGGCCCGTGATTGCTCTGCATGTTTTGAACAAAGACTGGGCACTGAAAGCGTGGGAATCTGCATGGATCATAACAGTAGGGGCAAACATTTATTGGCCACTTATTCTGTGCCAGACCCAGCTCTAAGGGCCTCGGAGGCACGATCTAATTCACTCCTCGCAAGCTGAATGGGCAGCTTGCCACAGTCACACAGCTGGCTGGTGGCAGAGCCAAGATTTGGACCCAGCTCTCTTGGCTGCAGACCCTGTGTTCTTATGCCCCTACATTCAGCCCAACTCCCTGATGTGTTATGTTTCAATGGGTCAAAAATTCAAGGTCTGGCCCCCATGTTGGCAAATCTAATATTAGGGGATTTATTTGTGGAAGGGGCCTAGACCACGAACTGAAGCTTGCCATTAAGTGTGTGTGTGTGTGTGTGTGTGTGTGTGTGTGTGTGTGTGTCTGGGTGGTGGTGGTGCACACCTTTAATCCCAGCACTCAGGGAGGCAGAGGCAGGCAGATCTCTGTGAGTTCAAGGCCAGCCTGGCCTATAAAGTGAGCCCAGGAGAGCTACACAGAGAAACCCTGTCTTGAAAAATAAATAAATAAAATTGAGAGAAAGAGAGAGAGAGAGAGAGAGGGGGGGGGGAGCGCACGAATGCACAGGTACATGCAGTCAGGACAGAGTCAGCCACATGGTTTCTCTGGCCAGGATGCTCACCTGTTCCAACCTCATCTAGAGAGATCAGCATCATTGCAATTCATTTTCACCTGGGTGCTCCTAAGCCATTATCACTCTAGCCCACGGCATCCCAACCTTTTAGGAACAAGGGCCAAAGCACACAGGTCCAAAAGGCAATATATATGTATGGGGTCCCCATGTCCCCTCCCTAGCCCCTCCTAGCATAGCCAGGCAACTCAAGCTGGTTGCCTAGGAGACAGTGCTCAGAATGCACTCATTGGTTGTCCTAGGCTCTGAGGGTACAATGAGGAGGCTCCAGGCTGAGGCTACCATGTATGCAAGTGTATGTGTGTGTGTAAGATTTTGTGTGGATGTGATCTACTGTCCTGTCACTGTGGGCTGTACTGATGTTGAATTCTTTGGTATGCACGCATGCTTGCTGGGGTGGCGTGTATGTGTGTGCAGAGGTATGCATACTCATGTATTTCTCCAATACTTTCCCCCCCGTAAGCTGTGAGATGTGTCACTCTAATGTTCAAGAATGTACTACAGCTCCCCATTGCCCAGGCAATGCTCTGCCAAGCATTCTGCCTCAGCTTCCCCAACCATCACCTCATACCTGTCCTCCCTTCTCTCCACGGGAATATCACATGCCAATAGGAGGGAGGATTCTGATTTAACCCTGGGAGATCTCAGAAAGCAAGGAAGAAGCTTTCAAATAGATTTTCATTTTAAACCTGGGGACTTGTAGCTGAGGGTCTGGGACCCTTTGAAAAGCTGGTACCTGTTTTTTATCCCCTGACACTGTACCCCAGCCTGTCGCTGGTGGGACTCTAGACTGCACATGAAGTCTCCAGGTGAGACCCCGCTCCCCAGGAGCTCCTCCACAGGTGTGCTGGGAAAGCTAATTTCCGGTTCCAGCTGGAGCCTGGGAACCCATCCTGCTCGACTGATGGCTTCTGCTTGTGTCTTCACTCCAGAACAGTTCTCCCAGCCATCTTAACCCACACTCCTAGAAGTCCTGCCTGCCTGGGTGACAGCAGGGACCCATCAAACCTTGCAGTGTTACTGTCCTTTTCAGCCACCCCACACAAGAAAGGCAACAGCTGCCCTCCTGGCTCATGGCCAGCCAGGTCCCGGCCCTGGCTCTGGCTGTAGGACCTGTTACCCATCCTGCTTTTGCTGGGCCTCTACCTGCTCTCACAAGAGGCCAGAAGAGCCTAGCTGCTTCTCAGAGCTGAGCCCATCTGCCCCCGCCCCCCACCTCAGCTGTACAGAGAAGAAAGAGAGACAGAGGGGTGGGACATCCCCAGGTGGCGGATGGTTGGCAGGTTTTGGAGGAAGGACACAGGAGTGGGTAAGGAGACTTCCAAGGCACTGTGAGGGGCTTTTAAGAAAAGAGGCCTCTGTGCTGAGCAGCATTTGAGGCAGTGTGGGAAATGGGCCAGAAGGGGGTGGCAGGGCTAGGGGCAGGTGGAGGGGCCGTAGCTCTCGGTCTGTCATTCCAGGTGACTGTCGGGGTAGCATGCCACCCTGCAGATGGAGATTGATGGGCCAGGCGTAGTCCTTCTAATGAGAGGTTGTAATTGTTGCGTCTGCCATCATAGCCAGGCCAGGCTGGAGCATGATTGGACCTCGCTGAGGTCAGGGAGGAAGCTGGAAAGGGGGCGGAAGGCACAGATGGTGTTGGCTTCTCTCAGGCTCTTGGGAAAGATAAGTTCAGAGGTGTTCAGGAAGTTGTGCAAAGTCACTCCACAAAGCATGTCCATTTCTCCTGCTGGACCATGGGCAGGGGCACAGGAGAGACAACACCTGGCCTGCTTCGCCCTCCAGCACTGGGTGCTGCTGTGGGTGCAGCTTCGTTTCCATGCAGCTGTATTTCTTGTGTCCTTGGAGTGTCCCTTACGAAGCTGTGGAGCTGGCAGGTAATGGAGGGCCAAGCTTTACTGTGCCCATGTCTCTCTTTACGACGCCATATTTTTTTAACGAGCTATGTAAATGTCTGAGAGTCAGAACAAAGTCAGGGCCTCCAGCTGCCCCCTCCCTCACGCGCCCGACCTTGTGCGTCCCATGGGAAAGTTTTCTGAGGACTGTGGTGGTGGCCTCCTTGGGGCCCGCTTCCTGGTTCAGCTTGAGTCAAAGCATATTGCTGAGCGAGTTACTTTGTGACCTCAGGCCAGTCGCCTCACTTGCCGTACCTCATCTACACAATGGGAATGCGGAACATTTTATGCTTTCGGAAGCATCACGGTGCCACTGTGCAGCCCTGGGCAGTGGCCGGGTCCCTCTGAGACTTTGGTTCCTCACTGTCAAAACAGGTCAACCACTGCTTTAGTGTTGATCAGCCCCGGGCTCTGTACAATGGGCGAGGGATAGTCCCAGAGAGGAGGCCCCTGTCTTCACTCCTGCCTGGCTTTCTCTTTCTCTGGTTCTCTGGCATATTCTGCAATGCCATTGCCAGGAAGGTGTCCCCACAGTTACAGAGGGCCCGGGGAACAAGGCTGGAGCCGGTGAGTGTGGAATGAGAACCAGGCTGTGCTCACCGCTGGTGTCCTGGGTGGCACGGGGGCTGGACTCAAAGGTGCTAAGGCAAAGAGAGGGGTCTGGGATTGTACTAGGGCCGTCCTTAGTCTCTGTGTTGCAGAGGCCTCCCCAGCCCTCCCTGCACAGTAACAGCCAGGGTTGGGGATACAGACTGTGCCATAACAGGAGGCCATAAATCCCATTGCAGGCTGAGCACCTAGGACTATACTGCATGGCCACTGTGTCCCCAGCTACTAGCAGATGCCAAGGCCAGATTGCTAGGCCCTTAGAACAGCTGTTAAACCTTATGTCTCGTATTCTGATCAGAGTCCTACACCCTACAGAGGTGCCAGGTGGCCCAGGAGAATTGACTAGTCAGTCAATTGATCTTGACCACGGGTGATCACACACCCACTGTGCTCACCTACCCACACCATAGCATGCTTGCCATTGGCACCTCATTCATCCACGAGGAAGAAACTGAAGGAGGCAGTGTGCTGTCCGTGTCCACTTCATGGACGGGAAGTGGTTCAACACGAGTTCTGGCTTCCAAACCTACCTGGAGACGGGCCTAGGCATCTCTTCTACCTCCTGACCCTCCAGGGGAATGTGTTAGAAGTTCTTCATGGGGCGGGGGGCAGGTTTAAAGAAGAGAGTGCAGGGATGGCTCGTAGCCTAGCCCCCAGCACAACCGCTGCCAAACTGTAGCCATCAGGATCACCACTACTGCCTCTGCCACAGCCTGCCACAGAGAGGATACTGTATGAGGGCACAGCAAAGCCAGTCCATCTTGGTAGGACCCTGCTCCTGAGCAAATTTAGAGGCCTGTACATCAATGGATGCACCTGCCAAAGACAAAAGGACTACAGAGGCGCCTGCAGAGCAGGGGTTCTCAACCTGTGGGTCGCGACCCCCCCCATCAAATTTCTATCTCCAAAAATGTTTACATTATAACTTATAACAGTAGCACATTTACAGTTATGAAGTAGCAAAGATAATGATTCTATGGTTGGGGGGGGTGGGGCGGAGATCACCACAACATGAGAAGCTGTATTAAAGGGCCACAGCATTAGGAAGGCTGAGAACCACTGCTGTGGAGGGTGACTTCCATGAGTCTGTGGCCCTTTTCATGTCCTCTAGTATGAGTGGGCAGATCCTCCTGTCAAGCGCTAGATTCTCTCCTCCCTTTGAAGCTGAGGAGCCTGTGATGCGCCCAGACAACAGAAGGAGCCCAGATGCTCTTGAGGAACATTCTGGCCCAGGCCTCAAGATGCTCGGTGGCTTCTGTTACACTGCAGTAGAGGTGAGCCTCCAAGAAGATGTTATGCTAGGCTGACAGACCGTGTGGAAACAGAAGGGAGTTGTCTCTGGCCTTTCCAACCTCTCCTGATAAGGCAACAGACGTGGTTCCAAACCACCTTGGGTCATTTAGCCCCGCTCAAGCCGTGGTAGACAGACGTCCCGCAGGACAGAGAGAGCTGCTGTCCACCCCCAAGGGCTGCACTAGTTCCAGAAGGGGACTATCAATAAATGGTTCTGCTCCCAAACCACTAAGTTTTTTTGGGGGGCGGGGTAGTGGTGAAGAAACAGGAAACTCTATCTCCCCACCCCCACCCCCTTCTGTGACTTCTTTACCCAAATTTGGCCTCTGCAACTCCTTAGCCACATCTAATTGGATAAGAGAGGAGTTACCTTACACTGGCTGGTGAGTGGCCAGTCAGATTCATTTCCCTTGGGACTCAGAATGAAGGGATGAGACTCCAGTCAACACACTAGGAAGGGGGCTGGCGCTGGGGATTTCCTAAGAGGGGCTAGGATTTGGGGAGGAACTTTCAGCCCAGTGTGGGCTGTTCCCTTAGGAGGATATTCACTCCTCGGCGTGATTGGTTTGGTTGTTTTTTGTTGTTGTTGTTTGTTTGTTTTTTCATTTCCCCCACAGGCTGCCCTTGAACTCGCTACATAGCTGAGAGTGCCCTTGAACTCTAGTCCTCCGGTATCTACGCCTAGGATAACAGGCATGTACCACCACACTTATTTGTGATACCAGGGATGGAACCTTGTGCATGCTGCATAAACATTCTACGAGAGGAACAACACCTCCTGCCTCTGCCCTTCTCTTGTGCCACAGGGACCCCAACATCAGCCAAAGGTCTATCCTGCTTCTTCCCTTTGTTGTCTGCAGCCCTTTCTCCTCAGTACTCACGTGGGTGGTCCCGTCCTTCAGGGCCTTGGGTATGGCTGGTCTATCCTAAGCAGAGAGATAGGCGACCAGGTCTGTTCTTACCTCCCCACTGAGGCCTCCAGGAACCATGTGGAGGGGGTGGCCAGGATTGGCTTCCAATGGACCCCATGTGGAGACCAGATGCTTCTGGGTCCCCACCAGGTCCTACAAAGTCTCTGACACCCCCACTTCTGGATTCAGCCCAGTCCCCTGCTCACCCATCATCTGATCACAGCAGTCACCAGTGTACCCCAACTCACACAACACGGTCTTTAATATTTCCAGACACCCTGAGAATCGGAATCTGAAACTTGTTTTGTGCAGGGGTCTCAGTGGTGATGGGATTTGAACCAGGGTCAGCCTGACCGTAAAGCCTGTGTGATCCACCTGCCTCTGCTGTGCAACTCTGGTGAGTTACTCTCCCTTTCTGAGCCTCAACCTGACATATCAGGGGCAAACAGAAAAGGGGAGCCCATGCAGTGCTCACCTCCTGGGTGCCAGCTTGGCTCAGTCCATTTGCTTTATTAGGGTTTGGCCCATCATCTTTCTCTCTTTCATGCCCTGCTCCTGGAAGTGACTTTGGTTCTGTCCCTTGGAAAATGGGTAGACCCTCAGGATTCCAGATCTTGTCCTCTCTTCCCTAGTAGCTTCTTACAACTTCTTCCCTTGGTCCCAGGTGGAAAGGTGCTCTGGGTGCAGTGACCTGTGACACTTGGGATGGCAGGACATCCTAGCAGAGTCATAGGTCCAGGTCAGGACCCCAGGACTGTGGCAGGATGGATGTGGCCTGAAAGACTTTGATTCTGTCTGCCTCTGGGGTCAGGTTCCAGGCCAGTGCCTGTGGGTCCTTGGTGTGGGTGTGTGTGGGCGTCTCTGCTGTTCATGTGTCCCCTCCAGAGGCTGCTGGGCATGAAGAAGTAGATTCCCCAGCCTGGCATTCCAGGATACCCCTCTGAGCCCTACCTAGCAAAGCTTATGGCAGTAGTGTAGTTCACTGCCCTCTGGTTGACATCAGCTAAAACCCTCCAGCCTTCTAGCTCCCAGATGATCAACCTTGCCCTATGACCCTGGGCACTCGTCTCCCAAACTGAGTCTTTCCAACTTGAAAACGACCTAAGAATTTTCTCATGTCCCTTAGTTTCTGTGAGAACCATTTCTGTCCCAGCAGCCAGGAGTAAATTAGCTCCTTGGCCCTGTTACTCTCAGTTGCACCTGAGCCCAGAGATCATGTGACAATTCCGTATGCACCCTCTTGGAGAGGAAGGAAGGCGTACCAAACCAGCCTGCAAACTGGGTAGCAGAGAGCCTTGGTTCTGTCTCTCTCAGGAGACGGCAGGTCTGCATGAATCTTGAAGCCTAATACAACATGACTAGCCTCTTATTGGGTGCAGGTCACTTATGTGCTGAGGAGCTTGCACACCCCAGCCTCTCTGGTTTCCCATTGAGTTCTCTTGTCCCTGCATTGCTGAGAAGCCCTGTGTGGCTTGGAGAGTCTGGAAGCAAGCCCTGGTCCTGTCACTTGGAGGCTGACCAGCCATTGCCACCGCGACACCAGTCAACAATGTATCTCTTCCTCATTTGATCCTTCTCCCCAGCAAAAGCAGTAAGATCGAGGCTAGGCATGGTGGCACACATCTTTAACGCAGCGTTCAGGAGGCAGAGGCAGGTGACCTGTGAGTTTCGGGTCAGGTAGGGCTACACAGCGAGACCTGACTTTTAAAGAACCCCCAAAACCAAGTATCTTTATTCTGCAGGGGAGGAACTGAGGCCGGGAGGATAAAATCCTACCTGACTGGTGAGTAACAGGATTAGAACCTGAACTCAGACTGCAACTTGAACCTCACAACCTCCTAACCACCTGTTTTAGCTCCAGGGATCGCCACTGAGTCCTGTAGGAGGTCACCAGAGGGCTTACGCCTTGTCCAGAACCAGGGCAGTGGTTGAGGGAACAGGTTGGGGCAAGGCTGACTATGGCCTTAGACATCAGCCAAGCTGGGAGCAGAGCCACAGCAGTCATGTCTGAGTGAATGAATGAATGAATGAATGAATGAATGAAGAGTGCTGATTCCAGGCTATGTCACCAGACGCGCTGCTCACTCCCAGGCCTCGGTTTGGAGGTGGGAGCCCACCAGATGTGCTGCATCCTGGCAGCTTCCAGATGCTGAGGCCTGACCTCTCTATTGCTCTCTTGGTCTGTGCCTGACCCTGCCATAGACTTCTCCTAGCCGGAGGATGAATGGTCTTAAGTGGGAGCTGTCCATAAGAGGAAGCCCCAACATAGAGTGGAGAGGAGGCCTGGCGTCCCTGCCTCATGCCCTCCCTGCCCACAGACACGAGGCATAGTGAGTACGGGGTCTGCTGACTGAGCTGATGTTAGCTTTTCAGACCGGATTCTTTCTAGGAAATTGACAACCAACCACTAACGTGTCACTCTGTTGCCCTGGGCAACCCTCTCCAAGGTTGAGATGGGAGCATTTAGATTTGGTTTGACTGGTATGGTCCATGTGGAGGCTACTGTATGGCTCTCCTCATCAGCTCAAGGGCAGTGGGATCCACGAGGCCCCTGGCAAAGGACCCTGGGCAGAGAGGATAGACCCAGAGCACGAACTAGTGCCCGGGCTGATACAGATGGGTGGCGGGCTCAGTTTGGGGTGTCTCCAGGCTGCCCCAGAAGGGCCTCCTACCCTGAGGACTCTACATAGAAAGTAGCATACAGCAGATAAGACTTGGGGAGAGCTGGCACTCCCCATGTCTGTCCACGTCCAGGCCAAAGCGGCTTCTAGGGGGCCTCCTGCCCAGAGGAAGATGAGTCTACCATGTTCTCCAGCCCAGCCAGTGTCCTAGGAAGAGGCTGTGGGAGACCCAGGAGCTGCCCTTCCCTCTCCCCAGCCCTGACCCCATGGGGGATCCCATCCCACAGTGACAGAATAATGACCATAATGACAGCAGTCACCCACACACGTGTGCACAGCGCTTTACAGATTACAAAGTGTTTCACATACATCATCATCTCATCAGTTCCTCACAACAGCCCTGTGAGGTAGGCAGGGCAGGGATAATGCTCCCATTTGTACAGATGTGGAGACTGAGGCCCAGAGAGCGCCAATGACCTGCTTGAGGTCACACAACAGTGAGCAGCAGAGCTGGGACCAGAGGAGAGGACTCAGGCCTGCCTCTGGCTCCTGGACTCTTTCCGCTGACTGTGCGGTTCCCCCAGGAAGACCCCAGCCCGGCCCAGTTTGAGCCACACCCGAGCCTGGCCCCCACCTCCCCTCGGTAGCGCTGCCTGGCAGCCAGCAGACAAGCCCCACCTGCACTGGGCGGTCCTGTACCCTTCCGTACTTCCTGCAAAAAGCCAGCTAGAGCTAGGCCCTGGAGCTGAGCTGCCACCCACGGCTCCAAATGGTGCCTAACAGAGTGGGCCAGAGGGTGGGGCTGGAATCTCCTTCCCTGTTTTCCTGAGTGATCCCTCCCCACAGGGGAAGAGAAGAGAAAGGAGGAAGAGGAGGAGGAAGAGAAAAACAAGAAACTGAGTTGGGAGGTGGCCCTGGAGCCATCAGGACGTCAAAAGTTTGCATTCCGACTAGCTATAGGAAATAGTTTTTTTTCTTTTTATTATTTCAAGTTTTCATAAAAATCCATAATTATTGAAACCCAAGTTACAGAGGAAGTTTGTAACTTTTTTTTTTTTTGTAATTGAATTATTGACTCTGCCGTGTGTCGGTTTGTCGGCTTTGGATTCTGTCTGTCAACTCTGGCCCCTGTGCAGGTGGGGGGGTCCTCAGGCCTGACCTTCCGGAAGTCCTGGTAGAAGGAGGGTAGGCGGTGAGGGCTGGCGAGGCAGCAGGGGCACATGGCGGGAGGTGGAGCGTGTGTGAGGAAAGCCAGGAGGAGGTGGAAAGGCCTGGGGGTGAGTGGGCAGCATCCAGGCTCCTTCCCTGCCCAGTGTTCCCCGAGGGGGTGTCCCTGCGCCCCCACCCCGCCCCGTCCTCATATCATCTTCATGTTGAACTTGCGGGGTGCATCAGCTGAGCTGATGCCTGCGTCCGATTTCCGGGGCACATACTCGATTTCGATGTTGTGCTTTGTGTTGCCTTTACCCCGGCTCCAGAGAAACAGCAGCACCAGGCAGAACAGGACCACGCCCAGGAAAGAGATGAAGCCCATGGTGGTGGCGATGATGAGCGTCTTGATGTCGAAGGGGAAAGGCACGGTGGCGCGGGTGCTGTTGGCCTCTCCCTCGCCCGGCTGGTTGGAGATGAAGGCGAAGGTCTTGTTGGGCTGATGGGGCCAGTCAGGTGAGTAGCTGCGCACGTGCAGATGGGCGGGCATGGAGTCGTTGCCGCCAGCATTGGCTGCGATACACAGGTACGTGCCGTTGTCCTGTACCTGGGCATAGCGCACCTCCAGCGTGCCATCAGGGAAGACTGTGAGCCGCCCATTGCTTTTGGCTGAGACCAAGTGCTTGCGGGGCGAGAGCCAAAGGATGGCTGGCGGAGGATCGCCATCTGCCCGGCACACAAACTGCACCGTGTGGCCCTCGTCTACAAACACTTGCTGTGCCTTGCGGTCCCGGATGTGGGCCCGGCGGCAGGTGAAGTAGTTGGGTAGGAGCACGTCGGGAAAGTCCTTGAACTCCTTGCCCTGGACGAACTCGGGTGTGGCGCAGGTGGGTTGCTGCCTGTTAAAGTTGAGCCGCCAGCGGCGCCGAAACACCCACAGCAGCCGGCAGTCGCACGCCAGCGGGTTGGAGTCCAGGATGAGCGTCTCCAGGTTGCCCACGGAGTGGAAAGCTGACTCCTCCAGGGTGGTCAGCTGGTTGCCAGAGACGTTGAGCACGCGTAGGTAGTTGAGCCCCCGGAAGGCGTAGGGCTCCACCACGGCCAGCTGCCCGCCCACCAGCTGGATCTCCTGCAACCGCAGCAGCTCATGCAGCATGGAGCCCTCGATGGTACTGATGGGGTTATAGGAAAGGTTGAGGAAGCGGAGATAGACCAGGTGACGCACCGCCAGATAGGGCACAGCCGTCAGGTTGCAGTGCGTGATGGATAGGGATGTCAGGTTGAGGCCGTAGAGGCAGTTGGGGGTCATGGTGTCCAGGTAGGGCCAGTGGGAGATCTCCAAGACCTTGAGTCGGTACAGCCTCTTGAAGGAGTAGTCCCTGATGGCATTGATGTTGAGATGGCGTAGCCGCAGGACGATGAGGCCATGCAGGTGGGAAAGTGCCTCGGTGGGGATGGAGGTCAGATTGCATTTCTCCAGCGTCAGCTGTTCCAGGCTGTTGAGGCCGCTGAAGGCTCGGTGGGAGATGTAGACAAGGTCGTTGTCGCCGACCTCCAGCGACTTGAGGTTGTACAGGTCTTGGAACATGTAGTCTAGAAGGATGACGATCTTGTTCTCACTGATGTCCAGCTTGGTCAGGTTGCTGAGGCCGGTGAAGACGCCCAGCGGGATGAGCTTCAGGCGGTTGCTCCGCAGCCCCAGCGTCCTCAGGTTGAAGAGGTTGTTGAAGGCCCCTGGCTCCACGGCGCTCACGATGTTCTCATTGAGCTCCAGCTCCTCCAGGTGCGGGAAGCTGGCAAACTCGTCCTGGTTGAGCGTCTTGATGCGGTTTTTGCCCAGGTCCAGCAGGCGAGTCTCGGTGGGGATGCCTTCGGGCACAGCCACGAAGCGCTTGCGGTGGCAGAGCACTGCTCGGTCCTGCGCCGAACACTCACAGCGGGGCGGGCAGCCCGTGGCAGAGCCTGACAGCACAGAGCCCAGTACCAGCAGGAGGATGGGCTGCCAGCAGGCCAGGAGGGGGCTGGGCATGCTTTTCACACCCCCTGCCAGCATCCTCTCGCTCACCTGCAGCCGGAAGCAAGCACAGGACAGAGATGGCAGTGAGCAGGCAGTGCTTGGCTGGACCCCCGCGCCCACCCCCATGGAAAGGCTGCAGAGGAGGGGCAACGGGGTCTCCTTCAGGGTTCGTGCACAATTCACTCTTAGGTATGTCCTGGGTCTCAGCTCACCCAGGGCCTCATCGGGGATAAAGCCAGCCTTGGTGAGCCACCCAGAGTCACAGAGGATCGAAGGGCTCAAGGCCAGGTTTCTGGGAATAGCACTGAGGAGGAAGGGAGTCCACGGTGCAGGGGCTCCTGAGGCTACTGGGCACGCTACCATGACAGACACTGTGATACACTCCACCGGACTCTACCACTGAGTCAAGGGGGGGCCATAAACCCGTGTGCCTGTAGAAGATACCAAATACGCTACAGGATGAGGCTCCATTTCCGGAAGTCAGGACCCATACAGGAAGCCTCTGCACCTGAACTCCCTCCTGGGGTCCTGCGGGCCCTGTTAGCCCTGGACTAGCTCTTCTACAAGAGCCTTGCCCTGATGGGATCAGCTATCCAGCCCAGGGCACGAGTGCTTCCTGCTTCCTGGCCTTTCTTCTTAGGTCATTCTTCCTAGAATGTCACTTTTCTAGACTGCAGAAACCCTGGCTTTGAAGACCCAACCAAGTCCGGGAGTTTCCTGATCCCCAAGATGAGGGCCGCCCCCTTCAGAAGTCCCATCCATTCGCTTCTCTGGGTTCCCAGCACCTCTTTCCACCACCAGGGTCCTCTTTAGTTACTGGTTTGACCTCTGACACCAGGACAGACAGACAGTCTTACAGGTATAGCAATGAGTGTACCAGGCTGCCTAAAGCTGGGTCCTGAGACATGCTGAACTTGGTGGGAGGTGGCAGAGTTGGCGTGGGAGACTGCCAGGGGCGCAGGTGGAGTGAGCAGGGCTATGCGGAGCTCAGTTCTGAACCTCCATCCCACTCACTGCTGCAGCCACCTGTTCCTGGTGCTGCCGGCCTTGCCTTCTGCTCCCTCTGTGGGAACTGGCCTGGAGATGGGGCGAGAAGGAGCCAAGAGGGTGTCAAAGCAACGGTCCACTGTAGCCTTCCGCCACCAGTGGGATGAAAACCCTTAGCTGCTCATCACTCTGGCCTCTGGCCCTAGTGGGCTATACTGCTACATGCACTCCTACTATGTAGCCTACAGCAGGATGAGGAGGCCAGGCTTGGGAGTCCTGTCTGTGCCCAGTTTGGCATCTTCTCCACCCACTGACACAGCTTCGGCCTTCAAGCCACAATTTATTATAGTCATTGTCCACATTCGTCATCTATGTCAACTGATAAGGCATCTGAGGCTCCGAGAGACTGTGGCTGCCACTCAACCAGTAGCAGAGATCAGTATGGACCAGAAGCTCTGGCTCCACATGCTTTCAAGTGCTCTACTGGTCTTCGAGAACTGACAGGTATTTCCTGATTGTTGATCGACTAAGTGACTGATTAGCCAGAGAGAACTCATGGTGTCATTGACATGTTATGGAATCAGCACCGTTTTGTTATCCCCGAGGGTTTCCTCACCCACCTCCTTCCTCCCCCTCATTCTCTCTCTCCAGATTCTTCTGTGTCTGAGCCTCTCCCTACCCTGCCCCCACAGGACCATTTTCCACAAGTCGCACACGCTCCAGTGACCCACCAGAAAAGCAAACATCCTGACAGGCGATCAATAAGTAATTGGGCCAGCAGCTGGGGCTGGTGTGGGTGTGAGGCTGGGGACCTCAGGAGGTAAATGGGACTTTTAGCACCCCTCTCAGGCCTGGGCTAGTCTGGGATCCGCCAGAGAAGAGGCCAAAGAAGGGAAAAGGGAAGCATGAGGATGCCGAGATGCCGGCAAACCATTCGTGCATGTGTGCAGCATCTGAAACCCTGACCAATCCACCCCCCCTCCTTTCCCACCCCTCAACGCCACACAGGTGTCCCCACTTTGTCCTGCAACCCTGTCCCAGCTGCCTTTTCAGCCTTTCACCCCAAAGCTCCTCTTCCCCATGAAGCCTTCCCTGAGTCGCTCAGATGTCATCTCTTGACACGCTTGATTCTTCCTAGTGGTGGCATGTGACTGCCGCGTGGCACGCCTCATTCCAAATAACAGTTGGACTGATTGAGAGAAAAGTTAAGGTGAAAGAGGATGACAAAAATTAGGAAGGGAGGCAGTTGGGGGTAATGCCACAATGCCCTGCATAACCAATGGGGAGGAGGAGGACAGCCCAGGAGTCTAGCAAAGAAGGAAACATGTCCCAACGCCCTCCAGCCACCATGTGATATATGCTCAACTCTGGGTCACACCGCCACTGTCTCAGCCACATGTGCCTGGCCTGCTATAGTGAAGTGCCCAAGAATACACACTGGTGGCGGTGGCAGCACACACCTTTCATCGCAGCCCTCGGGAGGCAGAGGCAGGTGGATCGCTGTGAGTTCAAGGCCAGCCTGGTCTACAAAGCAAGTCCAGGACAGGCAAGGCTACACACAGAAAAACCCTGTCTCGAACCCCACCACCACCACCAAAATACACGCTGGTGAACATTTGTGGGAGGCAACATGTGATCAGGAGGGAGTTGCTACAGGGGATGAAAGCCCTTCCAGGGTTGACCTTGGTGCCACCCCCTGAAAAATGAAACCTGGGGTATTTAAACATGTTGATTAAAAAAAAAAAAAAGGCTGGGCAGCTTTGCCCTGTAGAGCTACCACCCCAAGCCAGGCAGCTAGCCACAGAGCAATGGCCATGGGGTAGGTGTATGCTCCATGAACACACCCTCCGGATTGCCTCTTCTGTGTGTGACCACATGTATGTGTGAGTGCATGGTTATGTATGTGCATCTGGAGGCCAGAGGTCAACACCAGGTGTCCTCTATCACTTTCTACCTTTCACCTTCACACAACCTCTCTCTTGGAAGTGCAAGCTCACCAATTCAGCTAGACTGGCTGACTAACCAGCTGTAGGGAGCCCTGTCTCCTCCTCCCCAGCACTGAGATTACAGGGAACAGGGGGTTGGAGATCTGAACCCAGGCTCTCATGGCAAGCAGTCTACAGACTGAGCTCCCTTCCCAGCCCATCGCCCTCTGTCTTTTACAGGTGGCTGTCCTGAAAGTTCGGGAAACTAAGATCCTGAGAGGCTAGGATGCCTGTCCATAGCAGCACAGCAGACAGCAGAGCATGCTGGGTCGAGGCTCTCAGACTCGCACCTTCACGGGGTCCTTGTCAGTATGACATATTGTGAGGGGTCATATCTGAGGGGTCACCCGAGCTGCTGAGAGGGCAATGTGTAACCCACCACCAGGGCTCTGGCAGTCCGAGGCTGCTCCTGTACTTTCCAGGGTGCTTTATGTTTTTAATCACTGCTTTAATTTGGATCCTAACCCCCGGAAGGGCTTCTCCTGAGGGCAAGAATTCAAAATTGGAACAATAAATACAAAGAAAATAAACATCAAAGACAGGCAGGTGGCAGGCAGAGGAGAGCAGTGCCCAGGGCATGTTGCCCAGACCCTGCAGCGGCCTGAGTCCTCCCCAAAGCAGTGCTGGGGATGCAGTTGAGCCATCAGTGTAGTTTAAGATGAGGCTTTGAACTGCTCGGGCGTAGGGATGGATGGGTTGCCAGCCACCACCCACGCCTTCCCTCGGGTCCCAGGGCAAACATGGTGTGTGGGTCAGACACTGCTGCCCAACACTGGTCATTTGCAGTTCTCAGCACCAGCCTATCAGTGCCCTGGGCAATGCCTGCTTTTCCTGGCATTCAGACGTTGTGGTGTTCTTCACTGACCACTGTGTTTCAGAGTCTTTCAGGGAAGCCAAAACACTGGACAATCAAATAGCCTTGGCTGGGCACAAAGAGGGGGCTGAGGAGATCTGAGCTGAAGTTTCGTCAGGGCTGGGAGGATCCAGGGGGCCCTGGGCTACTTCATCTCCCTGACTGGAGTCCCCTCACACTGCGACTCTGGTGGGGAAGGCAAGGGTGTGGGACTGCTCATGTGTGGGCTTGGGCCATGTTGTCCCATAGACAGTGTCTGGTGGCACCTGGCTACAGCACTGAGCCAGGCCCACAAAGCCTGCTGGGAAAAGGGGAGGGACTGACACCGGAGAGCTGGTGCTGTAGGCTGCAGGGGTGGAGCTTCACACACCATCTCAGAAACCCTGGAGTTGTCAAGAGATATTTCTCACTCGTTTGACACCTGAAAAACCAAGGTCCAGGAAAGGAACTCAGTCGTGCTAGTACGAGGCCACAAAGTCAGAAGGCAGCAGAGCCTTGTGTGTGTGTGTGTGTGTGTGTGTGTGTGTGTGTGTGTGTGTGTGTGTGTGTGTGTGTGTCGGAGTCCTATTATAGTGTGGCCTGGGGAAGAGGGAAGCTTTGCTCCTCAGGAGTTTAGCCCTTGTGGCATATGGACACCTGACATAAGTTCAGGGATTGTCTACGGCTGTCTGCGAACCTATGCCCCTCAAATCTCTCCTCACAGAGCTGCGGCATGGGTAGAAGGCTTAAGTATGTTGGGCTTTCTGTATTTCATGGTGTTCCCACTCAGCATTCCTCAGGGATGGCAGTCCTCCGTGTTGTACCCCGGCCCCTCCAGCTTCTCCAGGAATGACTTGACTTTTGCACAGTCTCTGCTCTGTGAGGCTGGGCCTGGGCCCTCTGAGCACCAGAGCTTTGAGCTTTGAGCTTCTTATGCTGGTAAAGTGGCCTGGGTCCTTTCTCTCTGGGAACAAGGTTGGTGACCTCTGTTCACATGGCCTTGAAGCCCACTGTTCCCACAGCTGAGTCTGCAGCAGAGAAGAGCTGGAAGGCTGGTAGAGGACTTCCTAAAGTGCTCGGGGCCTGGCCTCACTGTTCATAAAGGACCACGTGGGAGAGCAAGAGAAGGGAAGATGACAGAAGAGAGGCACGTGGGGTTTCATAGTATGAGGAGGCATGAGAGAAAGTAGGGGCAAAGACAAGGAGGAGGTGGGTGAGAGGTGGGCACAGGGACAGGGAAGTGGCAAAAGTCAGGGAGAGGTCCTGGCTTGGTTGGTGGCATATGCCTTTAATCCCAGCACTTGGGAGGGAGAGGCAGGTGGATCTATGTGGGTTCCAGGTCAGCCTGGTCTACATAGCCAGTTCTAGAGCAGCCAGGGAAACACAGTGAGACCCCTTTAAAAAAAAAAAAAAATATATATATATATATATCAGAAGTCAATGGGGCAAGAGTCTGCTAATCCACCCGTCTACTCCTACCTCTCCCATCGAATGGCATTCGGTTGTTAACACTGGGACCTGTTAACTTACCCCGTTCTCACCACTGTCCCCGCAGTGAGTTTGATCAGCTAGCCATCTTCAGATGGACAGAAAGAGACTAACAAAAGGGAGGAGGTTCAGGTCACCAAAGAACAGAAACCAGGCCAAAGCCTGGGTTTCTCAGGGCAGCCCTGCTCCCAGTTGCTGCCTTGCTGGGGGCCTCAGTGTTTCTGGGTCCATGTTACAGATGATGGCACCAGTTACATGTACCTGTTCACTGGCAGCTAGGACCAAGCGGCTGGGATAATATATGCCCTTCCAGAGACGTTCACAGCGACCTGTTGGTCCCCCTCCCCCACCCCGCCAGAGGTCTGCCCAGCCTTTACCGCCCAGCTGGCAAAGGGCCTCTCTGGAGCACTGCTCCCAGGTCTGTCTCCCTCCTTCTGGCTTTCTCTACGGCTCCCAGATTAAAATGCTGGGTTGCATTCATCTCTGCCTCCGTAATCTCTCCCACCTCAACTAGTCAAAGAGTCACGCCGCTGTGGGGACAGGCCCTCAAACGCTAGGCATAGAATTCAACCCTGTCCACTAACACCTGCCCAGTCTAGGCTCAGGAAGGGATTCCAGGAAGGGCACTAGTCGGGGAGGAGGCCAGCAAAGGTATGAAGGAAGAGGTGGTTTGTGGCCAGGTCAATCTGAAGGCATGTGAGACTTCCACTGGCTTCTC
The DNA here is from genome assembly GCF_964271855.1 of Acomys minous. Taxonomy (NCBI): domain Eukaryota; kingdom Metazoa; phylum Chordata; class Mammalia; order Rodentia; family Muridae; genus Acomys; species Acomys minous. The sequence goes on from NC_140494.1 coordinate 115,918,026, forward strand.
TTCCTGCCCCAAATCCTGGCCCGGTCCCTGGGCTCCTTTAAGACGCTCTATTCTGGCTGTCCTGACTCATCCCTGCTGAGGTGTGAATGGCTGATAATGGTTTAAGGAGGTAGCTGCTAATGGGGGAATGTGCTGTTAGTCTGCAGGGCTAGGCTGAGAGCCCAGGAGCAGGCCACCTGGGCACAGGGGAGGGGACCCTGAGAGGGGGGTCAGCAACCGGGCTGAACTGCTAGAGAAGTGCTGTCTTCGCAGGCTGGAACAGCCCGGTGTGTACCTTTCTGGCTGGCACTCGCCTCTAGCTACACCCTCCCATCCCCAAGGGGGAGAGAAAAATCAACCTGGAAGGAAATTGAGGTCATGTCCTTTGTCGTACACAATTCCTTATTTTCCTCTTGCTCTTGGTTCTGGCAAGGAGTTGCTAGGCTCCCAGGGTGTGTGTGCACACACATAGGCAAGGGGTGAGGAAGGTACTGGAGAGTAGCAATGTGTGTACATGTGACAGAGAAAAGAAAAGCAGTGTGAGTGTGTATGTGACACACAGAGAGAAAACACCAGTATATACGTGCAACACAGAGAGGACACCAATATGTTTGTGGGTGAGGGAACACCTGGCCTGGCGTCACCAACTCTGTCTCTCTGGCACACTGAGAAATTCAGTCTTCTCCCGAGTGTGCGCACCTGGCCAGTGGCTGAAGGACACCAACTGCGTACCTATCAGCCTTTTATGGCAAGTGAGGTCAGGCCAGCCTCCAGGCACCCTGGATGTCCTGAACTCCCTGGGCTGCCCTGGTCAAGCAACTGGCCCCTAAGTGCAAGGGAGGGAGGCTTCTGCCCACTCCACCCAAGCACAGCCTGTCTCAGGAGCTGCCAGCCTTCCGGCAAGCCCACAACCTCAGGCCATTTGCGGGATAAATTATGAATTTTAATTGTCAAGGCATCTTAGTGTTTAAAGGCTTCTATATATAGGCTCTGCCCTCCAGGAGAGGCTTAGAGAGGAGCAAGGATTGGGCAGGGCAGAGAAAGTCAACTATGGTGACAAAGGGCTCATGGGGCTTTGTCCTGGATTCCAGCCAGGGCACCTCTTCCTGCTGCGTGATCCTGGGGGAGGGCTGGACCACTTTTGGAGCTTGCCACCCACTTTTACAAGGTCACCAGCGCTGGGCCTGCCTGGGTAGGTAGCATTCCCCTTTTAAAATGGGAGCTGTCCCTCAGGTGAAGAGATGAGGGCAAGACCTATGGGAAGTCATGGTAGGAAGGCCTAGGACGCCAAGATCCTGCACCTCTGTATGACCCTTCTTATCTGAGACGCCAACCAATGCTCTCAGGGACAGAAAGGCATCCATGAAGCCCCTACCTTGTCCTCCATTCAATCAAGGATACTCCTGTCCTAATTGCTCACTCCCAGGGGCCTCTTGAGATGCCCCAACTTACAACCATCTGGGGAGTCCCAGGCCATGGGCTTGAGAGAGATGGGCCATAGACCCACAGATCTGAGAAGGCCAAAGTGGAAGGGGAAGCAAGAGAGATTTGGGGTTAGCTAGCTATTTGATCAAGATGGTCATGATGGAGGGTCCCTGGCATCAAGCATCCTACGGGAGCCACAGCTACCCACCGAGGCAGGTGGAATCGTTACTCCATTTTGTGGGTAGAAAATTGGAAACAGCCAGGTGTATGGGCGCACGCCTTTAATCCCAGCACCCGGGAGGCAGAGGCAAGGGGATCTCTGTGAGTTTGAGGCCAGCTTGTTCTACAGAGTTCCAGGCAACCAGGGCTATATAGAGAGATCCTATCTTTAAAAACAAAACAAGACAGAAACACAAAGAGGTTCTGCGAATCTGTTCAAGGCCACAGCATGGTAGGAACCCTGGAGAGTCTAAACTCTGCCTCCCTCCCTTCCTCTCCACAGTGTCTGACAGAACATTCAGACAAAGCTCTCCCCCACAGGCAACCAGTGCCATCTTCACAACCGCTTAGGAGGCTGGCGTACTTATCTCTGTTCTGAATAGAGAGCTGAGGCACAGGGAAGGCATGTCATTGGCTGAAAGTCACACAGCACAAGGGGCAGAGCTGGAGCCTCAGCTTGCCTTGACCACTGTGCTTCTGGAGGCCTGCAAGATCTTGAAGGCCTCTTACCCTTTGAGACCATAATCTCTTCATTTGCAAAAGAGGCTGGCGGATTTCATGCTGTCCTCACCATGCCGGCCACACAGAGTTCTAGAAGATGGAAGGAAAGCATTTATGCTGAGCACACACTAAGCAGGATGGCTCCACTGGCCCTCAGCATGTCAAACTCCCTGAACGGGTGAGGAAACTGAGCTTAGGCTGTTAGGTCAAGACCCTGAGCCAGTCTAAGTCCAGAGGCATGCCATCTTAGAGATCATCATAGAGATGAGGAAAGGAGGCCTAACAGCCCCAGGGATTGCCCACTATCTCTGGCTGCTGTCTTCTTTGTTTACCCACAGTTATCTTCTCGGCCATTCCAATGTGGCCAATACAACTCAGGGTGGAGCCAGGCTCATGGGTGAATGATGGGTTGGGATATTTGTGCTTCATAAAGATGGGGAATAAGCCCTTGATGCATCCTAAAGCAAGATCTGCTGAGTTATTCATGCAATGGTTAGGCAAGCTCTAATAAAAAGACACCACGCTTCTCTTGGCATTGGCTGGTGAAGCCTTCTCGGTTCAACTGAATCCTGGTCAGTCCCTTGGGAAAGCCCATGTTTCTAATGTAGTAAACAGAGCTTGTGCCAGGCGGCTGGCTGGTAGATCCTCTGGTCAGACACAGGCTATGCTGGGCCCTGCACAGCTGGGTGACCATCGAGCTACCCTTGCACAAGTCCATATGTGGTGAGGGGCGTGAGAACCATTGCACACCCTTAAGAGCTGTGTCAAGGCTGAAGGTATCAAGTGTCCATGGCTGGTGCTGAGAGCGGAGCCAAAACCCCATGGGCGGAACCAGACAAAAGGGAGGTGGAAGGCCTGCCCTGGCCTCACTGTGAGCAGCCTGTCATGGGATGCATGCACGCAGAAGCCTCTATCTCAGCAGCCTGTCTCAGCTCTGAGATGCCCACATCTTGGAACCAAGCCAAGGGACTAGAGATAGCCAGGGCCCCCAGCTGTATCTGCAGGCCTGCTCAGGACCAAGTAGAAAAGAAATGTTGGCCAAGCCCCTGCCCCCTTCCCAAGGCAGAGAGTGATCCTCTGCAGACGGAAGCAGAGGAGGTGGCAGGGAGAGATTAATTCCCTGAAATGGAAAAAAAAAAAAATAGAAAAACACATACACACACACACACACACACACACCACACACCCTAATAACATGTAATAAGAGGTTGGAGATGAGGAACAATGCCCGGGTAATGTCACCCTGGCGGCAATCAATTTGGGTGTCACATGAAATAGGCATAATTATTCCGCCAGCCCTGGCGCTTGTCTCTAACCAGCTCCAGGGGCCCAGGCCTGGGCAGGAAGGCGGGTGAAATCAATTGTGGCTACAGCAGACAGGCAGGGGGAGTTACTGCAACTTAGCCCTGCCAGCACCTGGCTTCTTACCTCCTCTGGTGGGCTTTGTGGTTTGGGGACACTTGGATGGCCAGGAGCCATCTTGCTCGGCCACTCTTCATTCCTTGCCTGGGCAAGAGCAGTCAGAGAGGTCTCCCCAGGAAGTTGTGGGTGCAGGAGGAAGGAGCACACATTTGTTTCACCCAGCCGTTGGCCACCTCATTCTTGCTAAGCACTCCCCAATACCAGGCCTTGATGCCAGGGTACAGAAAGGGGAGCTTCGGAGAGTTGAGTAGGAAGAGGGTGTTAAAATAAGCAGAGGCTGCCGGTACCTCCTGAGCCAGGACAGCCCTTTCCTATCCTGAAATGGTCCCAAAGCTACTGGTGTTTGTCTTTTTGTTCTTGCTGCACAGGGACATAAGCTTTGCTCTGCTTTCATTACCACATCCTTGGGGGAGTCTCTTCCCACTACACCTGCCCATGCAAGCTCAGAAGTTTTATAGACACTATCCCCATGCCAGAGGAAACTGAGTTTGCATCCGATCCAGACTGGATGCTGCCTGCCTCAACCTACTTTCACACGCCACAAACCTTGAGTCCCAGAAACACAAATCAAGGCTGTAATGAAATCCCGTTTTACACTCATTCAATCAAGGGAAAAAAAATCAAGACAGACAGCGTGACAGCGTGGAGTTGTCTGGGGAACGGGGAGTGGTGGAAGCGGCCATTCCCTCCCCCCTTGTCCCCCCCCCCCGTCCCCCCCCCCCCGTGAGGGAGACATAAACTGGTCCAGCCAATTTGGAGAACACATTGGCACAGTTCCTAGGAAAGCCAAACATGAACACGCCCTGCAGCCCAACAGTTCAGGGCACTTCCCACACTGCCTCACCAGACAGGGTGAGGGGGTTTGTGGCAGCACTATCTGTAAGAGCCAGAAAGAGTAACAACCCAAATGCTCATCAGTAGGAGGGCCAGGAATACGCTGTTACATTCAAGTGACAACCAAATCCATCAGGGGAAAAAAAATGAATGGGCGCTGAATATCCACTATCACTTGCAAGAATATGATCATGAATGAAAAAGCCAATTGCATAGGACTGCATGTAGTTTATAGTCTATAGGGGGCTAAAATATAACTGAAACGCCACCATTTATTTCGGTGCTGAGAGTTGAACCCAGAACATCATGCACGCTAGGCAAGTGTCGTACCACTGAGCTTACAGCTCAGCCCCAAACACAAGAGGCAAGAGAAATTTGAATATGTAATGTAGGGTGGTAACTGTCTCAGAAAAAGGAGCTGAGGATAAGGTGTGGAGTAGCACACTTGGGAAGAGGAGTCGTCTGCATGTTCAACTTGGAGAGCTGGACCACGTGTTCTTTATGCTGTCATGAGCACTACTACTATTTATTTTGTCTTATTAATTATTATCTTTGTGTATGTCTTACTGTGTAGCCTTGGCTAGCATGAAACTTACTATATTAGGCCAGGCTGGCCTTGAACTCACAGAGACCCACCTGACTCTGCTGGGATCACAGGCATGTGTGACCATGCCCTGGGCAAGTACTACCACCATCACTACAAATGTATGGACCAACAAGTGTGCAGGCTACGCCTGGATCAGTGTGCATAGCCACCACCCATGGCCAGAAGGACCGCACTCTAGAGTGAGCTCCCCCTTGCAAGATGGGGGCTTTTGGTGGGTCACCCCCACCCTTCTGATTGCTTTCTCAGCTTTGACTCTAAATCTCAGTGCCGCCTTACGAGAAGAAAATCGGAGGCAGGCGCTGAAATCAACTGCGAGTAGCTAGCACTCACTAAGCTCTCTCGGTGCACGTCACGCGGGTCTAAGTACTTTGAGTCTATCAGTGCACTCAACCGCCAACGTTGACGTAGACTCCTCAGTCGACCCCACTTTACTGGAAAGGACATTTAAGTAAAGTTACCCAAAGTCATAACTAGGCAGTGAGTGGTGGAGCCGGGGCTTGAGCCGGGACCTCTGGCTCTGCTCTAGGGTCCACTCTCACGGTGAGGTGAGCCGGGGGATGCTGGGGAAGATGAACACTCGGCAGAAGCCAGAAGCAGCAGAAGCGCTCGCTATTGGCCCACAGCTCTCAGGGATATTTATTCACTTATCCACTCACTCACACAAACAAAGGTCGGAATCAAGAATGCCTCACATACATTTGGAAAGGACTCCTCCACCTCCTCAAAGCTTTCTTCAGAAACCCTTGCTTCCTGAGTCTCTGCAGAGCCTGATGCTACTTGGGGACTCAACCAGCCATCCTCTCCTAAGAGCCTGACCCCATCAGCTCCCACAGAGAAACTCCCCCTTCTTGAGTGCTCCGCCTTGGCTCTCTCCAGTCTCTACGTGGGACATTTTTTAGTGAAAATCTAGCTCTACCCATTCATGCGGCTAAGGACTCCATGTCCCCTCAAGGTTGTCCTTGCCAGGAGGTCCTAGGATGTCTTTCCCATCCTTAGAGGCGTGCCTAGGTATTCAAGATAATCCGTAGGGTCCACTCAGGAGCCACGTGAGCCGCTCACTAGGATGCTCAGGATAAGTGTGTGAATGAATGGGCTGTTATGCCATCATGTGTGGACTACTGTGGCTGCTTAGAGCTGTGGGTACTTAGAGCAGCGAGTGGAGGCTTCTGGAAGGAAAGGGCCTTTTGAGGAGGGACGTTAGACCACGTCCAGAGAGGATGTGGGCATATGGGAAAGAACTGGTCGAGACAGAACAATATACAACCGGGGGTCTTGTTCTGGGAGGGGAATTTGGGGCTGGGGCGTCACACACAGAAACACCAGACCAAGATCCAAGCCCATGGGGCCAGTCTTCTGCTTTCAGAGTACTTAACAGTGGCTCAGCAGAGCTATCAGAACACAGGTCCTACTCAACTATTTTTTTTTGCTAAGCAACAGCCCATTGTCGGGGAGGAGGGCAGTGGCCCTCTAAAATTCCGAGTTTAAAACAAACAATTATCTAGCGTAAAAAATAATAATAATAATTGTATGTGTAGAGGCAGGGATAGAGAAGCGGATTCCCCAGGATCGAAGGGGATCGTGACAGGTAAAGCAGTCTCTCCTCATTCCTTTCAGTCTTGCAGGGCCCCCCCCCCCCTCACAAAGCATCAAACCTCAGCATGCAGCGCACACCCGGCACACACCCATCTGGTAAAAGCTTCGTCCTAAACCCTCACTTACTCCAGGTCTACTGGAGCATCGCAGTCTTGCCAGAGCTCTACCCAAGACCCCTCACACTTCAGCTAGGAATGGGGGGTGGGGCACAGAGACAGCAAGAGCTCCACTGCGGGTGGGGGTCCAGCCCTTCTTTGGGCGAGCCTCCTCGAGGAGGCGGCTGGGTGTTGCCCTCAGGTCTTCTGAGACCATGTCCCTTTTCCCTGGCACTTTCAATGTGGCTACAACGCTTTCTTTGCCTCTCCTTTCTGTCACCTCCGTCTTGCCTCCCAGCAAACCAGGTGCCAGCACCTTCCTAGCGGATGAAGACTCTGCACCCCTCTTGGCCTACACAAGGACAAAGGGCCAGTGGCAGTGGAACACCCACCCCTCACCATCGGTCCTCACAGGGGCTAAGGAAACCCCAGGCTCTCTACCTGCGTGGTGCCCTGAGCTCCCCTGGCACCGAGGCCAGTGCTGGAGTCGTTGGCATAATGGCCAGCAGGGCTGAACCCAGGAAGGGAACCAGGAGAGCTGGGCGCCCTCTGGCTGCCCAAGCCCAGCCAAGGACTGAGGCAAGGCCGGGCTGGCAGAAAGGGGCTGGCCCAGATGGTCCTGCCCCCACCTCAGGCCTCTTGCACACCCACCCACCGGGCCAGAGCTGTTCCCATCTTCCATGTGCCCCTGTCGCCACTCCACCCACCCATCACAGAGCCTTTGAGAACAAAGGGGAGGTGCCGCCACAACAAGAGCTGGGCAGGGACCCCAGCAATAAGAGACCCAGGGGACTGCCCACCTGCCTGGCCCCACCCCTCCTCAAAGTGGGACCCACCTAGAGAGAAACCTCTGGGGGTCTTAGAGGGCTGGAAGCCTAAAGCCCACCCAAATAGGGTGTGTTTGGGAGATCCATAGGAGGGAGGCTCCTTCCTCACCTCCCCTTCGCAGCAGGCTTCCACTTCCCACCCATTTCCCTCGGAATGAAAAGTGGGGCAGGAGGAGGTGAGAAGCCCGGCTGAAGGAAGACAAAGGGGGAGCCCCGAAGGTTCCTGGGTCTTCCTCAACTAGACTTCCCCCTCCCATTTCTTCCCCCCTCCACCTCCCTTTCACCCAGAAGGAGCGAGAAAGGAACTAGAGAGAGGCTGACAAGGCTCCTGTGGAGAGCAGGGCAACCCTAGCTGGAGCCTGGGGAGAAACTGTTCCCTAGCTGTGTCCCCAAGCTTGGGGGTGGGGGCGCGGTGTTAGCCAGGGCTGGGGGTTGGTCTCTGGTCCACCGAAAGAGATTCATCCAGGGCTGAGAAAGCATTATCTTCTGGGGGTGACCAAAGCCCAAAATGAGAGGATGATTAAGAGGGCACCAGGGCCGGAATGAAATGGAACGTTAGGGATCTCTCCTTGACCATGGGTCCCAGCTTGCCAAGCCGGGATCTGTTAGGGCTAGCGGTACCGAATTGAGATAATTATCTGAAACTTGAGGATCAGGCCTGTGACCCCACAGAGGGTCTGGGTAGTAGAGGATTGTCCTACATAGCCCCAGGAGGGTGAAGCCTGGGCCCACAGTAGCTCCCAGAGGCACTCGCCGCAGGGCTGCCGACTAGGGCTCAGCCACCGCGGAGGGGCTCACCTGCATCTCGGGCGCGCTGTCCGTCCGCTCGGCTCGGTCACCAATCGCATGTCTCTTTTGCCGGCGCGGCCCCAGCCCCAGCCCAGCCCCCCTCCTCCGTCTCCTCCTCCAACACCTCCGCCCGGTCCGCGCGCCCTCGCAGGGCTGGCCGTCCGTCTGTCTGTCCCACGCGGGCAGGAACCCAGCCGGCCCTAGGGCAGTCGGGGGCGGAGGCTGCGGCCGCGGCGGACAGAGGAGCGGGCGCGCTCAGGACGCTAGGCGCGGGCTCCGGGAGCCTGGCTCTGTCCCTCGGGCCGGCCGGGAGCGGCCGCCGCCGCCTCTACCGCTGGGGCCGGGGTCGAGGCCGGGCGCTCTCCGCAGCGGGGCCGGGGCCAGGGCTGGGGCCGGTGGGCAGCTGCCGCGCATGCTGCTCAGAGCCCCGCATCGGGAGAGGGGCCCGAGCGGCGCGGATGGGGACTCCGCGCGCTCCGGGACCCGAAAGGGTCCAGGTCCGGCCGCCTCCTGCGCTGCCGCCCGCTCCGGCTCCCGCGCCGGCTCCCGCTCGGGCTCCGCGCTCTGCCGCGGCGTGGGGAGGGAGCGAGAGGAGAGAGCAGCGAGCCAGGGAGGGAGGAGGGACAGAGGGAGAGAGGGAGGGAGCTAGTGAGAGAGCGCTGGAGCCGGGCGGGGGAGGAGAAGGCGCGGCCGCAAAACCTGGGAGGGGGTCCTTCTTTCAGAGAAGCGGGCGAGGATCGAGGAGCGCCCCAGCAGCTGCCCAGAGCCCAGGGGGCAGCGAGAGTGGAAGCGGGGTGCCGACGAAGAACACTCCTGAGCTGGCGCCCCCGCGCTCCCGACCTGCATCACGCAGAGCCCTTCTGGGTCCCAGGCTCCTGCAAGTCTCTAGCCAGCCCGGCCCCTGGTCTTCCCAGGGTGCGTGCACCCATTCGTCTGTGATCGTCTCTGGCCACAAGCGTATGCATGTGAACGCGTGTGTTCACACGTGTTAACTGGGGTCACTGCACACTAATGTGTGGACAGACGCACGCACGTGGACAGACAGGGCCCCCAACCTGGCCAGGGTTGTTTAGAGGACGGCGAGAGGAGGGTCAAGCTTTGACCTCTCCTCTCGAAATGTCCATGAACAATAATTCCCTCCCCCCTTTCCTAGAGATCTTAGGGCGAGGCCGGCAGTGGAGAAGCATAGGAGGGCCATGTGGAAGCCGAGCTGGCTAAGCGGGTCTACCCGGAGGCCAAGTCTAGAATCTGTTTTAGCATCCTGGTCCCCACCCGGTCGGGTTTATTGTCCAGCAGAGGGCAGCAGGCCGCTCTGACAGGCTCCAGACCGTGGTACTCTACCAAGCAACCAGCAGAGGGCAGTAGGGAGCTTCAGTCTGGGCTTTGCTATTTACCACCTAACTCTCTAAAATAAATACCGAGTTTTGTGGGTACCACATTTTCAGATGGCTCCAAAGAATAAGACCTTACATAGAGACCCAGACCTTTCTTGGTCCATAGATACAAAGACTAGCCTGGCAGGCAACCCTCTGGGATCTCACATCCTTGTCTTGTAAACCTCTTTCCATCTGCTTGAAGCCAGATGCCCCTTAAAACCAAGCCAGCGTTATTAGAATAGGCATCAACGAAGACGCCACAAGGCAGTTTCTTTCTTCCCATTAGCACCTCAGCACTCCTGGTAGCTTGTAAGGATGCCGGCAGGAAAAGAAGGAAGCTAAACTGGGGGGGAAGGGGGTGGGATGCTGGGAGAAGTGACCAGCCCAAGGCCTGTCTCTCTCTGGGGTGGGCAAGGATCCACTCCTAGTACCTCACTCTTCTTCCAAGGAGCCAGCCTGACATTTCAGGGATACCTGGCTGACTTGGAGAGGCCAGCTTCAAGTCTCCATCACCACCACCCCCAGCACTGCCTTGATTTCCACAGACCAGCCTCACACACACACAGTCCAAAGAATTGCACAAACCTGTTCCAGCGAAAGCGATTCTGGATAGCTCTCAGCCTCACTGCCACAACACTGCTTGGGACAGTCCTGCCTTCTGTCTATGTCCATCCTTACCTCAGGCCTAACTAGAGCCCCTTCCCCGCAGGTGTTCCTCCAACAACCTCGGGAAGAGGCACTATTACTCCCCTGTGACAGAGAGCAGGAACCCCAGGCTCAGAGAGGTTACGTGACTTGGCCACGGTCACACAGCTTGTAAACCGTGGAAAGGGAATTTGAATGGCTTTCCAGGGCTGAGTAAACCAGTGGGAGGCAGGCTTGGCAGAGGGACTTACTGGTAGGAGGGGAGGTGGGGCGGCCACACATGAGTCCCCTCCCTTTCAGAGACTAGCGCGGGCGGCTCACGGGTCCCCCGATTCCGTGATCCTTGCACCCCCTTCCCAGTCTCCCCAGCTCCCCCACCCCGGCTGTTTGTGAAGTTACCGGTGAGCTCCCGCCCTCCCTCGCCGCCTCCTCCCACAGCCCGACAGGAATAGACTCTCCCTAGCTCCTGCGTAAAGGCTCTGCCAGACCCGCTGCGGGGCGGGGGGCGGGGGCGGGGGCTATTCCTGGTGCGGCGACTGACGCAGGCAAGGCGCGGCCACCGCAGATCTCCGCCCCCGACTCACCTGCTCCCTGCCTCAGTGATCTGGTCGGAGAAATGGGGGAAGAGTCCATCGCCCCCATCCCCAGTCTCCAGTTGCCGGATGAGGTGGCTGGCAGTGTCCTAGGCTGGGATCTTGCGGTGCCCACCTACCCATCGGTCTCTCGGTGTCCCGGGGCGATGGAGGTGACACCACAGCTATTTGGAAGCCCTTACTCCTCCATTGTAGGCATCATTCCAGCCACAGCTCTTTCTGTCTCCTGAAGAAATTATCTTTCTCAAATTCTCCACCTTACTTCCCCCATTGAAAGCAATGGGAAAGGAGGCTTGGAAAGGGTGATGCCAAATAGAGGAGGCTAACATTGGGTCCCTCCTTAACCAGAGGTCCTGCTTTCCGTCCTCTCAGCTACAAACAGAACCACAACACAGGGGCGCTCACTCAACACCTGCAGCCCTTTGTTGGTCCACCTCCTAGGCAGTCTTTCACCTGGTTTCCATTGTGTGTTAACAGCAAATGCCTGCTCCCTCCCGAGACTTAATGCCCTTAGGCAAAACCTACCCCCTGCTGCTCTCTGTCCTTTCACTAGGAGCCTCCTAAGAGCAAGTGGGCACAAAGCAGATTCTGGTCTTCATGTAAGTCTTGCTAACTAGGCAAGTCCTAACAAAGTAGGAGCCGATGGTTTCGAGGAACCAGCCTTCTGCAGCCTGAATTCTGGCCATAGAGCAGGGGCTGGAGCGGGCTTGCCAGGGCAGGTGGGTGAGAGGACCCACCCTCTCACACATATCAGCCAGCCAGTCAGGGTTCCAAGCTCCCTTTTCATTCTGCTTCTCATCTCAAGAAGGGCACAGCTGCCAGTTGTGGGGGGGCTCACACCTGGGACCCCAGCACCCAGAAAAATGAGGCTCCGGAGGGTTGCTGCAAATTCCCGAGACCCTGCCTCAAAAAAAAAAAAAAAAAAAAAAGACAGCAATAGAAGGATGGACCTTGCTGATCCCATCATATAAACAGAAAATGAGAGCTTGGATGGACTACGGTGCCGCCCATGACTATTCTGGGGGTAGGGGGGTAGGGGGTGGCAACTGCCCATGGCTATTCTGGGGGGGGTGAGGGGGTGGCAAGCTGGGCTTTGATGCTCCATGGGCTCCAGCTCTGTTCTCCTCTCCCTCTTGGGGCTGAGGTTTCAGGAGGCAGGTCCCTAGCAGGAACAGGAATCCCCCGAGGCACAGACTGGAGAGGGTGGGACACACAAGCCTACCTCCGTGTCTGCTGGTCCTGCCTGCTTGCATCCCGGCAGCTCCTAGGGTTTTTACGATGATGGTTATTTCTGAAGGCACTTGAAATTAATGACGGCTCTAAAATGGCTGGGACAGCAGAGTCATTGCTGAGACCTCTAATTAGCAAGAAAAACGGAGCTGCGGAGCTTAGGAGGCAGTGGAAACTAGGTGAGTAGCAGTCGTAGGGGGTGAAAGGGTGGTGCCCACACTCAGAGCCTTTGGAACTGGGTATCAGGTGAACCTCATATTCTGTTTGATGCCACAAGGGATTGGCTCGCTATATGACCTTGAAAGGGAACTGCCCCCTCTCTGGACCAAAGTTTCCACAGTTATACACCAAGGCCTCAGGTCTCTTCAGCCCTGCCTAGGCAATGGGCACACTGGGATAAAGTTTCCTAGAGGAAAAGCCTAGACTTTTAGAAAGCTGAGGGCTTTGTACTCCGGGGAACTACAGCAGAGGCCCCGCCCTACCACACCTTCTGCAGCCGTTTGTGCCGGTGGTACTGAGTCCATGGCATAATGAAATCCCAGAGAGTCAGGCTGGAGGGAAGTGGACTGGGACATGGCAGTTAATCCATAGGTCAGAGTCCTGTGATGGCGGAACTGCGAGCCAGACGAGGAAGTGGGGACCTGACAGAGCTGGAAGCAAAATCCCAGCTTGGAAGTAGCCCTGTGGCCAGGCTTTGGGCCCCTTCTGGCCACAGGGTACTCTTGAATCCTGTTTCCTCAGAGCTGGGGCCATGGTGCCATTACTGGAAAGGCTCCAGCCTGAGTGATATGCCGCTGTCTGGAAGCAGACCCTCTTGGGGTCATAGTGCTAAGCACTGAGGGGACCTTAGGAGGCTCTCAGAGGCCTCAGCAGAAACCCAGGTAGGGTTGGAAGGCTGCTTGGCCTGGAGGTGGCATCCATGGGGGCTGAAAAGAACTCTGAAGCCAGTGAGTGAGTGCCCTGCCCACTCCAGAGTCCCCAAGAAGAGACCCAATGGGGATAAAAAGGTTAATTGGGAGAAAACCATGCAAATTTAAATAGCAATTTGTATAGAAGGACCACTCTGGAGCTCTTTGGGACCCTGGGCTCTGTGCTGGCAGAGCAGTTGCTCCTAAGGACCTGGGCTTGGCAGTCCCCACAGAGCCACGAGGGGGAATTTGAGCTAATGCATGCAAACAGGCAGCACTGTTAGCAAATCCATTCATTAAGCACTCATCCTGAGTTCCAACGGGCTGCAGACTTGTCTATTAACTCAGCTCAGACCCTGTTATTCTCCGAGGTCAAAGGCAGTGTAGGAGATTCAGAGGCACCCACGCAGCCAGCCTTGGCCTCTAGTTCCGGTACTCTGCCTGTCATGTGACCCTGGGCAAGTCATTTCACTTTCCAGGCTTCAGTTGCCCTGCCCTTAGGGCAGACCCAAGATGATTCCCAGTGGCTCCTGCCTTACAGTCTCTCACTGTGTCATCCCAACATCCCCTGAGTGCACGTGGACCAACTGACTCCCTCTCCCTCCCCTCTCTGGCGTCACACATGCCAGACAAGTATTCTAACCACTGAGCAACACCGCCACTCCCTGACTCCCTTCTGATGAGTGGAATACGGCAAAAGGGACAGGATGTCACTTTGGATATAAGATTATTAAAAAAAAAAAAAAAGATGCAGCTTCCATCTCGGATGTTCTCTGCCCATGGTTGCTTGTTTATTCTAAGGGAATCAGCTGCCATGCCACTAGCAGCTCTAACAAGAAGCCCACTTGGAAAGGAACGTATGTCGCTAGTCAGCACCCACAAGGCCTAATAAGATCATGGAGTGAACATGGAAGCAGATCCTCATGCCCACCCCATCCCCTAGGAGAGCCCTGGGAAGACCACAGCTCTCTCTGAAAACCTCAACTGGAGCCCCCGTCCCCCTTCCCCCAGCAATCCATGAGGTCATATTTGTTTTAAGCCACTCTATGTGTGAATGATTTGTTACAAAGAAAAGCCTAACTAGTGCATGCTACAACTGTTAATCATGTGCAACCATTCCTTACTCCCACTATGGCTCGGGGGTGGGGGTGGGGGAAATGCAGGCACAGCGCCCCCTGCCAATGGGATAAGGAACTGCACAGCAACTTGGTTGCTTCCTGATAAAACTGAAAAGGGGCAGTCTGATATTCAGAAGCTCCATGCTGGGTACAGATCACAGAGAAAGAAGAGAGCCAGTACAGAAAGGTCCCCCACAAGGTTTTTGTAACAGCCAGGGTCAGAAGCACTGGGTGTACCTCTCAATGGCAGGACGATGGACAGAGTGCAGCGTGATCACACAGTGGAACGCCAAATGATGATGCGGACAGACAGAAGAGTCACACAAGTCGGCACTGCCAATCCTATAACGCAGTTTGGAGGAACAAAGCAGAGAAGGCCACAGCATCATATCAAGTTCAGAAGCATACCCTATGCCCCGAGCACACATATCTACACACGTAGAAGTATACACACAGGAGAATGACCACAATTCCAGGAGACTGCCACCTCTCAGAAAGGGAAGGTCCACCCCACACCTTGTGCTCCGAGTAAGCCCCCTATGTCCTCATCCCTACCCCCACCCCATCCCCAAGAGCAGCATACCGCTCCTAACTGTTGATTGCTCACTTAGCAACTCATTTGGTCTTTCAAGAACCCCACGGGGCCATTATTTGTTCTTATGAAAGAGACCGAGGCATGTGGTCCCCAGGGAGATACCCTTGGCCTTTTGAATCCAGTGGACATGTGGGGCTTGGTTTTCACTCTGCTGATAACATGGGAAAGACATGGCCTCCAGCTGGATTTTGGTCCTAAATAGCATAGGCCGAGATGTGGCAACATCTTAATTTATCAGTCTATGGTATGTGTGGAGCCTTCAGGAGCCAAGTCTAGTGCCAACCATGAGACTTGTAGGGGAGGCCCAAACCAGGAAGGAGTGAACAAAAGAAAGTGGGAATAAGGACACCCCATTCAAGACAGCTCAGTTTGCAGACAGACGTTGAGATTAAGGAATATGACTGAACATTGGTGACATGATAGGTCCTCGAGTAACCCTCAACCACACCCACAGAGGGACTGTTGCCATCCCCATTTAGACAAAGGGGAAAGAGTATCAGAAAGGGCGAACAACTTCTCCAATAGCACACATGAGACTGACGGGCCATGCTCTCACTCCACCCTGCTCTGCCCTCTTGTGATGGCGTGTAGATAGAGGGCCCAGGCTTTGCCGCCCTCATGGTGATCTCACTCTAAGCCAGGAGAGAGTAGGGGACCAAGAGGCAGGTGCTTCAGTGGACTCAGGAGTCACTAGGCACTCAACCACTCATCCATCCTTCCACAACACCTCCCCATTTGTTTACCACCCAACAACCATTTGCCATGGTCTAGCAAACAAGATTCAACCCAATGTGACACAGGCTGTGTTTGCACACACACAGAGCCGGCACCGGGGGACCAGGACAGCCATCGGGGTAGTTATGTCTGTGCTGAATCAAAGAGTGAGACGGAGACATTTATGTGTACAGAAGTGGGAAGGTGCCCCTACACGGAAAGCAAGGGAGCTAAGACCCCCACCCTAGGGTGGAGAAGGCTCCTGCTGGCCAAGGAGACTCTAGAGGGTGCGAGGCTGGTGAGCTATGGCCACCTCTCTCAGTCTATAGGCAGCTGGGTCCCTGGGCTATGGTAGCCCTGTGGGGCAGTCTGGGCCCTGCTCCAGAGGGATTTAGAGCAGGGGAGTTCAAACCATAACGGCGTGTGTAATTATGTGCAAAACTGAAGGAGGGCTCCTTAATAATTGATGGTGGGAGAGAGTAAATATCGGCAGAGGCACCGGGCTGCATCGCCCCGTCCCGTCTGGCTGGGGCCCAGGGCAGCCGCCGGGCTGCTAATATGCCTATAAATTATTGAACTTATAAAGAAGAAAGCAGGTGTCATGTCGTACCCATAAACAGCTTGTTAGCTACGACTAACGAAGGGGCGGTGGGCCCCTTGGCATGGCATCAGCTCCCCTATCCTGATCACAGAGGAAGCCACAGGCAGATACACACACACACACACACACACACACACACACACACACACACACACACAGAGAGAGAGAGAGAGAGAGGAGAGAGAGAGAGAGAGAGAGAGACAGAGAGAGAGACAGAGAGAGAGAGAGAGAGAGAGAGAGAGAGAGAGAGAGAGACAGAGAGAGAGACAGAGAGAGAGAGAGAGAGAGAGAGAGAGACAGAGACAGAGAGAGAGACAGAGAGAGAGAGAGAGAGAGAGAGAGAGAGAGACAGAGAGAGAGACAGAGAGAGAGAGAGAGAGAGAGAGAGAGAGAGAGAGAGAGAGAGAGAGAGAGAGAGAAGTCTGCCCCCATCTGGCTTTCCACCATCTGACCTCCTGTGGCATCTGGCAGTGCTAGAAGAAGAGAGGAGGTCTAAAGACAGACTCATGGGTAAGAAGAAGCCAAACTGTGGCCAATAGGCGAATGGGGCCATGCACCTGCCTTAGAGGTCGAGGAACACAGGATGGTGACAGGGTGCACTTCCTAAGGAAGCCACTGTTGACTGTATCACCCTGGCAAGCCACCTGCCCTCTCGGAGTGGAGTGGCTTTCTATTTTAGCTGCCTGGGACAGTCTACTTTGGTAGGCTATGAGGAGGTTCCTAGAAACGTACATGTATGACATTCCTGGTGCAAAGCAAGCTTCAGGAATGGGTGCCCCTCCCCACCTACCTCCACTGCACAGAGCCTCCTAATTAGATCAGACCTAATGAGGCTTTCCCTCTGCCAGGCTGTTTACGCTCCATTAAGGCCGGAGTCCAGGACAGCAGCCGGGGAGGCACAGTGGAAGTGGGGGAAGGTGCTGGGCTGCCAGCAGCTGGCCCACCCAAGCTCTACTATCTACAGGCATCCCAAGGAGTAAAGAGGGCAAATGGAAACAGGGCCCTGGAGCTACAGCTGCCAGAATTGGCTCTCAGGAGGCTGATAGGTGCCCATGGCATGCCCAGCTCTGTCACAGAGGCTTCAAAATCCCTACATGGCCACCAGCAAATAGCGTGCGAGCCTAGGCCACCTCTTGGGCTGGCAACCCTTACCCAGTCCTGATACCTCCAAAGGGCATAACCCTTAAGTAGTGTTTTTTCTTCTGGAGGGAAGAAGAAAATCCTAAAAGCCTGAGTCCACTAAGTAAGGCTCACCTGGGGGGACAGGGTCCTCCTTTGTATTATCTTCTGTAGACTCAGTCTACCCTCAATATCTGTTTGTTTGTCTTCTGGGTGGGCTGAAGAGCGTTCTCATTCCCACCTCAACCCCTTCTAGCATGGGCTGGAGTCTATTTGTCAGGAGGCCTCGGTGGGGTGGAGCTTCTGGAGCATGGTCCTTTCTGGCAAAGCACTCAGACTGTTCTTCTCTTCCCTGCCTTGTTTGACCTCAGCACTTGCTCTGGCAGGTCACGAGACTTCCGGGAGATAGACGATTCTGAGGATCCTGACCCCTGGAACAGGGCCAGCATCCCTCACCTGGGACGCTGAGCCACTGTGAGCAGAAGGCCAGTGTGGGCTGCTCTGTGGGAACCTAGTTTGGGGTATATACCTTGCTGCGTTGTGGATCTGTGTGCCACGTGTCAGGGTGAAATGTGTTGTCTGTCATTTAAACTCAGAGTAGGGCAACCCCAGGCCTTTCTACATCTCTTTCTGTTCTTCAGGGCCCATCAGCCACAGGCAGAAGTTCCTCGTCTCCTGTGCAGGGTTTTCTCTCTGGGCTGAAGAGAGCACCGAGCCCTTGGCCATCCCTCCCTGCCTTCTCTTTCTAAACCCCACATCATGTATGAGGGCGGGGGGGGGGGAGGGAGAGTGCCCTGTGCCCTGATTCCAGGGACCCCAGGGGAGACCTAAGCATCTTCTTCCTCTTTCTGTCCCCACCCACTCCACATGTGGCATTCCTGTCACTGAATAGTGAACTTAGCACTGCTGGGCATAAAAGCACCAACCTAAGGTCCATTCATGAGACAATGGAAAATGGGCCCCAGAGCAGGCTTGAGTACAGGGGCAGGTGGCGCCTCAGCCAAGCTTTTTATTTGTTTGTTTGTTTGTTTGTGGTTTGCTTGCGAGGGGCTTTTCTGTGTAGCCCTGGAACTCACTCTGTAGACCAGGCTACCCTCAGATTCAGAGATATGCTTGCCTCTGCCTCCCAAATTTTGGGATTAAAGGTGTGAATCTGTGCCAGGCTCCTAACTAGGCTTTTACTGGTCACTTTGGAGCTGAGGGAAGATGTGGCCACGCTGTAGATGGGCAGTGAGATAAGATGACTTGTTCTGGTGAAACCAGGACCCATCGCAAGCCCTGACCCTGGCAACTGTCATCCAAGTTCAAGCTTGGACAGAGGCTCCCTGGGTGGGATCCTTTTCTTGAGCGCATGGTATGGATCAGGTGGCGGCCGGAGGAGATTTCAGACCCTAGGAAGGCTCCCCGTTGTCTCAAATTTAAACATGGGTGTGCATACTGAGGCAGTGTGTTCACACCACCTGCTGAGGTGTGAAACCAGCCAGAAATACCTGCACCGTTGAGGTGGCTCAGCAGGAAAGTGGGGGGTGGCGGGGGGGGGGGGGAGACAGGCCTGGTATGCCCTCCGGAAGTCCCAGTGACTCAGACTGCATCGCACCCCACCCCCTGCCCCACACATCCAGACACCCTTCCTCCCATGCTCACGGTCTAAGAACAGGCTTGTCCAGGAGCCTCGATCCTTCTACCCAGAGCAGGGCAGGGAGGCTGCCTCACTGGAGGATCGGAGTGAGGGGGGGGTGCGGTGAGGAGGGCTGAAGTAAGGAGTCCTGGCTGCAGTCTTGCAACCAGGAATCTGGGGGTCAAAAAGGCCCCCAGCATACAATGGGATGGGTAGGATGGGGTGAGGGCTCACTCCTCATTCTCCCAAGAGTCATGCCAGCGGAAGGCAGACTCCACGGCCACTCATTCCACCGCTGGCCAACTCTTTGCACTTCAGTTTGGCGGTGGTATTTTCACAGCGATGAGTTGGAGGCAGAGGGGGTTGTCTGTGTGCGCCTCCTAGCTGGAGATAAATGCCAGCTCATGTCTGAAGCACAGCAGGCAGACAAACATATCTGGGGGTTCCGATCCGCGGCCTCCCTTCTCCGTGCCCGCTGCTCCCATCTATGTGTACCGCCCCCTCTCTCTGCATCTCATGGGTCTCACCGGGCTCCCTGGAGAGATGGCTCCAGACCTACTTTAGAGGGGGTTCAAAGGCTTTTCTTAAGCTACCAGGTAGCTCTTTGGGATGGACAAGTGAGTAGAGGACCTTATTGCTGAGCTCCTCTTGTGGTGGACACTGACTGTTTTTACTGCGGCAGGGAGTTGAGGAAGCCCAGAGGTATAGTATAACATACCAAATGCTCTGGCAGATATGCTACTGCCTGAGGCCCAAGGAGGCCCCGGAACAGCCCTAGCTTGAATGTGCAGGTACACAGGGAGACCTCAGTTTCCCCCTCTGCCTATCCTGCCTGTTTGCCATGGCAAGGTGATGTAGGAGATGTGTACATGAGCCTGCTGAGGGAGCAAGGGGACCGGAACCCAACTGCAGTCCCTTTCACCTTCCAGCTCTATCAACAGAGTAGTGAGTGACCAAGGCTCTGACCATCCTGCTTGTGCTCCAGTTCATGAAACATTCGTGGACCAAGCATGTGACCCAGAAAAGGCCTCACCCAAACACGAAGATCCCAGCCCCACCCCACATTGGCATGCAAGGGGACAACCCACCTGGACACATACGTGCACCTAAAGACTAGCACACACCTGGTCTCACTCTGTTTCTGTCCCTCCAAGGAGTCCTTCTTCCCAATATTCTGTTGTCATGGCAACCAAGAGAGCTAAATGGGGGGCATCAGGGGTAGGGGGGACGGCAGGGGTGGGAAGGGAGAAAGGGCTTAGAACAAAGCTGGAGGCTTTAGCTCCTCTCTCTTCTTTACACCACAAATACATGTCACATTTCTGTGGGCAGCGTGGAATGGGCACAGCTGGGCAGAGCTGCTTCCAGGGACAGCCATCTCAGAGGCCACCAGCCCACTGTCCTGGGGGGGGGGAGGTGCATGTCACTCCCAGCAAACCCAGACATCTTCCTAATAAGGTCAGCATAGGAGCAACCCCCTCCACTGAGTTCCAGAGGCTGCTCCGTCCACAGGGAGGGACTAGCGTTTTGTGGTTGAGCAGGGTCAGCAGATGACCAGTTAAGGAGAGGCTCTCTACATGCGGCCAGAGGAGGGCAGACAGGCCCTGTGACTCTGGGGGCACTGCCAGGCCTCTATTCTACGGCCCTAGGTGCCAGGGCCTGGTTACTGCCAGGGTAGTAACTCGTTTCATACTTTCCATAGCCCCAGGAATCCTGTGCCGGCACCCCTACCACCCAGATGAGAAAACAGGCTCAGGGAGGCCTGGAAGCTACTCAAGGCCATAGAGGACGAGTGGCATCAGGGTGCTCATCTCCTGGAGAAGGCAGGGACCCAGCACCCATGTGGGTAACCACCTGTGTTACTGGCATGGATCTGGGAGGCCAGTCTCCCCAGTGGCCATGTAATGGACGGGGGGAGGGGGGGCGGTGTCCAGATATGGGCAGGGTAAGGATGGCCAGCTGAAAACACCAACCCCAAGATCCCGACCCAGAGCTTGTCTGTGCCAGACCAGGCCAGATGGCACCAGGATTCAGAACTCAGGGTAGCCAGGCTTGTTTGTGGAGGCGTGGGCAAGATCAGAGGTAAGCGTGCTTACAGGAGGATCTGACAGGAGGCAGAGGGTGACCAGAGGAGGAGACGCAGTCCTGTAGGGAGGAATCTAGAGGAGCCCATGGGAGGGACAGGACCCAGCCTGCAGATAAGCAGTGTGAGGAGCAAGAATAAAGAGGAAGGGGGTGCTGGAGAGACGGCTCAGTGGCTTAGAGTTCTGGCTGCTCTTCCAGAGGACCTGGGTTCAATTCCCAGCACCCACATGGTGACACACGATTGTCTGCAACTCCACTTCCAGGGGATCCAGCATCATCAAACATATCCATATATCCAGGCAAAAACACTGATGCGCCATAAAATAAAAATACTTTTTAAAGGGGGGGGGGGTGATGAAAAAGCTATGTCTGAACAAGACCCATGACGGAACCACAGTGGTCCTGAGGGGCTCTAGAGGCTGAGCAAGCCTGAATATTCTCCATAGGGTGTCCCTTCCCAGCACAGGGCACCTTTCTAACTCCATGCTGAGATGCCACAGGGACCAGGATTCTCCTCCAGTCAGGTAGGATGACTCACAGATATAATAACAATTCTACTGGTGTCTTTTTCCACCGGGGTTGTCTTTGAACCCGCGTTTCACAGGGCAGGCACACTGGTGGCTGGTGGATCCCAGCAGCTTCTGGGTAAATGGCAATCTTGCTGAATGCTGTTCCAGGTAGCCCAGGAAAGGCCCTGGCAAAACCCTGCACTCCGTGCTGCCCCGCCCCACGCCCTTCGCCTCTCTCTTCCTTCCCCCACCCCACTTTCCTGTGTCTCTATCATTGTTCCTGTATTTTCAGCCCTCAGCACTTTTCCTGAAAGAGAACAGCTGGGCTGCTGGAGTCACAGAGGAAATATTTTTTTGACTACTTTGCAGATTCCCCTCCTCTATGAAAACTGACGCCACCATTGCAGATAGATTGACAGACAGACAGGGAGATAACTGTCTCCTTGCCTCCTTCTCCTGGGGTTCTGTTTTGGGGAAGGAATGGTGGCAGAGGGGGGGGAGGGGCTTGGTCCCTCAGAGCACCCTCAATCCCATTTTACAGATGAGGAGGCTGAGCCCCAAGATCACCTAGGCACAGCATCCACTGAGTTTACATTCTCACAAAAGCCAGCATTTAAGGAGAGCTTACTGTATGCCAGGCATGGTGGCTAAGGTGAACATGCAATGGTTCTGAGTCACACACGTTGTCGGTGACACTTGGCAGAGAGGAAAACAAGGCTCAAATGTGCACATGGCTATTCTGAAAGGTGTCCCTCCCTCCCTCCCTAAGCAGGGCTTGACTCAACAGTTTTCCTTTTTTTTTTTTTTTCCAAGACAGGGTTTCTCTGTGTAGCCTTGGCTGTCCTGGACTCATTTTGTGACCTCAAACTAACAGCTATCCACCTGCCTCTGCCTCCCGAGTACTGGGATTAAAGGAGTGTGCCTTCACCACGCCTGGCTCAGTTTTCCATTCCTGCAATGGGACTGGGCCACATTCCCACACTGAGTGATTGACTGACTGACCCAATCCTGACTCCTGTGGCAAGAGGTTGAACATGCACAGGAAGGCAAGCCTGTCTCAGCCTCCAGTCATTCATGGCCTCACTGTGAAAAGAGGAGTCAGGGTACACGAAGTCTCAGGGGACAAGTAAAGTTGGGTTGTGCCACGACTTCCATATTAGCCAGCCTATGCCCCTTCTAGCGGGTCACCCTCCTCACCTAATTCTGCAGGATTGGAGATGGAAGGCAGGGCCCTACTCCCCTGGACCCATAGGGTGCCTCCAACTCCCCTGCTAAACAGAGGATCACAAAAGAGACCAGACCTAGGACTTAGGTCACTACTAATGTCCCCCAAATCCTACACAGCTTCTGGATCCCCACAAGGCTGCAGGCTCTCACCTCTGCACCCACTATTGTAGGTCTTTGTGTTTATGTTATGTGTGTATATGTGGTCAGCCTCAGGTGTTGTTTCTTAGGTATGGTCTGTTTTGTATTTTGAGACAGGTTTCTCATTGGTCCCTGAGTGGACCAATGGGTTGGTCAGTGAGCTCCAGGGAACTTCCTGGCTCTGTCTCTCTTGCTTTGGGACTGTGAATATGTACCACCATGCTTAAATTGTGGGTTCTAGTGATGGGCCTCAGGTTCTTGCAAGCGCTTTACTGACAGGGGTATCTCACCAGCCTTGTTATAGACCCTGATCTGGGCAACTCGAGTGCAAAGTGAGAGTGTGGCTCAATGACAGAGAACTTGCCTAGCATGAGCAAGGTTCTGAGTTCAATTCCCTGCATTGGAAGAAAATAAAAACCATACACGCACGCACGCACGCACGCACGCACGCACGCATGCACACACACACATCAGGAAAGTACCTCCAAGATACATCTGAGGAATTTCCCTCCCTTGCAGCAGACAGGAAAGCTACAAGGACAGAAGTGTGAATTTTCTGAAGACTCAGAATCCTCTTTGGATGCCCCGTGGGAATGCTCTTGGCCAACACATGGCCTGTGGAATTGCTCAGGAATCCAAAACCAACAGCCTATGTGGCGACGCCTATTGCAACATCCGTGCTGTTCTTGGTGTGACCGAGGAGTCTGTTGAGGACATGTGGGGAGGACAGGCTTGAGGAGAACAAAACCGGTGGCACAGCCAAGGAGAAATAATTGAAGGACGTGGCGTGGGATGGGTACAGAGGAAGCTGGGCACAGAAAGTCGCTAGGTGCTTGGCCAGCTGATGCCAAGAGCATGGGTCGGGAAGGCTTCAGTGGAGAGACCAGAAACCAAGGGTGGTAAGCGCTTCGTGGGGTCCACTGAGTGTAACAGATCCCAACACTGCTCATGGTGGGGCAAGGGGAGAACAGGGTGGGCAAAAGAGAGGTACTTGCTTCCCACTCTGCCATGGCTCATGCAGGAAGTGATGGGAGAACAGAATGGGGGAGAATAGAAGGCTTGGTTCCAGCCCTGCTCAGCCACCAGATGACCATGTCTTCTCATAGGAAACTACAGAGGCGAGGGTACCCATATGGAACTACATTATACCAGGCGGGGGAGTCATGTGCAGATGAAGAGAAGGGGCCATGCCTTCCCTGTAGCTCTGCTGTGGAAGCACCAGGAGGCCAATTTGCCATCTCCAGTGTGGTGTGTAAACAAGTGCACAGAGTGTGCACCTGTGTGTGTATGTGTGTGTTTAAGATCAAACGCCCTTGGGGACTATGCCATGGAGCCTAAAAGTGAGGGGGGATTTCAAGATAATCTTAAGAGCAAAAAGAAAAAAAATTATTACATGTCAAAAGGAATAGGGAGGCTTAAATGGCTCCCAGGTGGGACACAGAATAAAGGAGTTCTTGCTGTTATTTTTTGATTGTCTCCACGCTGGGAAGACTGGCAGAGGGTCTCCATGGCAACTCTGGGCATCCAGCAGGGGCCAACCTGGACCCTGCAGGTCTGGTCTGGGCTGAGCAGTGAGTCAGCCTATTGGAGTCCAGAGACCAGGTCTGGATCCAACCCTGGCAGAACCCTTGTCCTGAATTCCAGTTTCCTCCTGTTCTGGAAGTCACTTGAAGGTTGAGAAAAGGACAGGCAGGCGTTGTATAATGGAGAGGCCAGGTCAAAGATGTGGGAACCTTAGGATGGGGACAGTGTAAAGGCAGTCTGAAGGGTGGTCACAGGAGAGGACAGAGGCCTTGAGTGGACAACAGAGGATAGGATGAGGATGGGGGAGGGGAGGGAAGGGAAGGGAAGGGTTAGGCTGGCATGTACAGGCTCGATTCTGGCGGCTGTCCACAGCCACCCCTGAGCCTCTGCTGAGACAGTGTTTTCAGGGCTGCATCCAGAGTGCATTTAGCCTCCCTGGTGGCTTTCACAGGTCAGGATCAGACAGAGGGATGCACAGAGAAAGAAAGCCTGGGAAAACAGCTATGGTAGGCCCACCCACGCACGCATGCTCATACACAGAAGCAAGGTTGGTTTTTTTTTTTTGGTTTTGTTTTTTTTCTGCTGGTATGTATATGTACATATGGAGGCCTGAGGTTGATGTCAAGGGTTTTCCTTGATTCCTATCTGTCCTATTTATTGGGACAGAGTCTTTCCATTGAATCCAGAGGTTGCCCATTTGTCTAGCTAGCCATCTTGCTCTGGGGACTGTGGGCCTTCTGATCCTGGGCAGGGCTCATGGCCTTCCTATGGGTTCTAAAGACCTGGACTCTCCCCCTCACACTTGCATGGCAAGAACTTCATCCATATGCTACCTTCCCACCCCCACAGAGGCCACATGTAGGGAACAAACTGTGGGATGAATGAGCTCTCTGTTTATGGAACTGTAACGGCAAGTTCTGCCTCTGGCACCCCTGCATCCCAGGGCGTGGCGCTCAATCAGTATGCTCCGGGTAAGTGAGTGAATGACAGACACTGAATGAACCGCGCTCAGAAAGCTGCACGGGAACCCAGGAGGCAGTTAACACCTTCCCTCCGCTAATTTGCAGGCTGGTATTGAAAGAGCTAAACAAGCTAATGAAACCCAACTGATCTAAAAATGGCAGGCGCTAGTGTTGCTGGGAGGCTAATGGAGTCTGAGTGTTGCACGGCCTGGGCCGTACCCAGAACTATGGACAAGCCAGATCTAGACAACACGGCCCTGACTCCTTCTGAAGATCAAATAGCAAAACCTCAAATGTGGATGAAGCTGTGGTTGGCACTGGGGCCATCTTGACCCAGGGTTTCTTTCAGTCTTGGGTTGGCACTAATAAGCAAGGGCCCTGATGCATGTGCCATCTCTCACTCAAAGTTCTGGAAATCACACTATGTGCAAACCAGCTTCCAATGGTGAGCAAGCACGCACAAACTGCCGGGTGCTTAGCCAGCAGAATTCCCCCAAGTGACAGGCACTAGAACCAGTCTGGCCAGTGCCGGGCTGGCCCCTTTACCTGATGGACTGGCTTCTTCTATCCAGTCTGTGTCCAGGGAAAGAGACTTGGTGTATTTAGATCTTGAAGTCGTTGTCGCTATTGTTGTTGTTGTTGTTGTCGACGTTGAATCTCTGGATTGATCCTCGGGGATTCTGGGATGAGGTTGAGTGACAGAGGCCTCAGAATGCTTCTTAAATTCTGAAGAAGTCAGGGAAATCCAGAGTGGAAAATCCAGAATCCATGTCTCCTTCATGCCAGATCCCAGAGGCAGGCTCATGTGACTCCTGAAAGGCAGGCACAAGTAGACCAAGGAGTTAACCAGCATGAGGGCAGGCTGTGACTCACTGACTTCAGGCAAAGCTTTTGCCTTCTCTGAATTAAGCACTGAATTATGAGGACAGAATCATCCTTCACAGGGCCACTGTGGGGATCAAACAGGAAGGCAGACACAAAGTGCTTCATCAACAAAAAGTGCCAGAAGGGGTTGGTACTATTCCTGCTGCTGATGGGGGGGACTCATTAGGTAGAAGGGGTCTCGCTCCAGAGTCCCCCGAGACACAGAAGCATCTCCGGGCTCCCAGAACTGCACCTGCAAGACAGTGGCTGACAGCTATTCTGTTTTCTCAAACAAACCCACCATCTCTTGCCTGTGGCTATAGCTGGAGAAGGCACGCGGTGTGTGTGTGTGTGTGTGTGTGTGTGTGTGTGTGTGTATGTGTGTGTGTGTAACAAGTAAATCATTTCCCCCATGTCAATATATCCTCTGGGTGCTGTCTATCACTCACCTGCCGCAGATGCTAAGCCTTCTGTCCTTCCATGACTGAGCTCCTGCAGGGCAGAGCGGTGTCTAGCACATAGGGCCTGACTAGTTAGGGAAAGGCCAA
This sequence comes from Acomys minous, assembly GCF_964271855.1. Classification (NCBI taxonomy): domain Eukaryota; kingdom Metazoa; phylum Chordata; class Mammalia; order Rodentia; family Muridae; genus Acomys; species Acomys minous. The sequence continues at coordinate 115,944,688 of NC_140494.1, forward strand.
AGGTAGGGAAGATGGTAAGGCCCTCATTTTCACCGCAGTCTCCTCAGTTTGAGGAGAAGCGTCTTCAGAGCACTAAGGTCAGAGGTGGGGATGCACTCTGGGAGAGACTGAAACCCAAAGAGAAGGGGTTGCCCAAGGTCACGGCCCTATGGCTGTGGACTCAGATCTAATCATTGTCCCTCCCCACTGTCCCTCCCCACTGTCCTCTACACACCAGGACTTACTTCCTGATCTTAAACTCTAGGGCACACCTATGCCAGGGAGAGTAGCAACTTTCTTTGAATCAAGAGGCAGGTCCCCACCCAAGTGGGATACCCAGACCCCCGCCCCCCCCAGGCCCTCGTGGTGTTGAATGGAACATTTGTTGAATGGAATCGAATTTACTGTTCGATTGCAGGAGATGTAATTTGATCTGTGTCTTATGAAGTCCTTAATAGAGTTAAGGTATTACCAGGATCAGCTGCTTTTTTCATTTGTTCAAAGAGGTTCTGGGCTGGAAAAGGGACTCAGCAGAGTGAGGCACCTGGTCTGTTCTTCCTGCCCCCAGCTGCCATCATGCCATACCCTGGGGGAAGTTGCCATCTGTTTCCGTTCCAAAGCTAAAGGCTCTTTATCTCTGCAGTAGGGATTGTCACTGCTGGTAATTTGTCTGAGAGACATGGCCAGGAAAGGGAAGGGAGGTGGGTCCCCTTAGAATTGGGGGCCCAGGGGAGAGGAGCTCACATTCGTCAGGTACACTCTGTGTGTCCCTTTCATTTGCTCAGTGCTCACAGCATCCCTGTGTGGCAGGTGCCTGAGGCCATCATGAAGGGATGTTTACCAATTCTCCAGGTGACTTGGTTTTTCTTTGAGCACGTGGCTAAGGGTTGTACTTTCTTGTCCCCTTCAGAGTTAACATGTGGCTCATGGCACACTTTGAACGATGAGAGTTTTAGTGGAAGTTACATGACTCACAAGAGAAACTGGCCGTGCTTCTTCCTGCTGCCATGGCAACTGTGGATGTACATGTTAAAATGGTGGACAGCCGTCAGCCTGGGGTCTTGAGTGACAACGAGAAGCAGCTAGTCCGTGTAACAGGCTCAGAAATGAGCGCGCGTGCTGTTTGAACTCTCAGGAGTTTAGTCATCCAGTTCAACAGCTACAGTGCCACTATGGTCCCTCTTTTCCAGGTGAAGAAATGGAGGCTAAGAAAAGTTCAGCAACATGCTCTGGGAGCCAGAGGGGGTAATTGGTAAAGACAGGGCTTAGTTCCAATCTATATGATGCCACCACAGCATCCTTTCCAAGCTGGGCTCTAGTAGCTACCCCAGGCTGGCCAGATGTGGCCAGACAGTGTTCCTAGGCAGTGAGGATGTGGTCTGAACTTACTGTCTGTACACACTTGTCTTTGCTGACTACAGTGTCCTGCAGCCTTCGCGGTGGTCTGCTAGAGATGCCAGATGGTGAAGCCTGGAGGTCAGAGGTCAGAGGTTGGACACCCTGAAAGTGCTGCTCCCTCTGGTAGGGTGATCTTGATAAACTGCGAGTCTTTTCTGAGCCTCAGCCTTTTTTAGGTCTTAAATACTGCTATTCCCTCTGGTCATCTCAGGAAGTAAGTGAGATTTTGGCACACAGTAGGACTCCACACCCAGGCTCTGCTGTTACTTGAGGCAGGACCAGGGGCTGTGCTGGCTTACTGCCCCACCTCTATACCCAACAGCTTCATGGGAAGAAAGCCATATGTTCATTCTTTGGAGCCCCTAGGAACCCTTTCATTTTATGGGCCCCTCCCTGGCTCCTGGAGAGACAGGACAGCAGTGTGGCCTGACCTGCCTCATGCCTGGGGGACTGGGATGGGTCAGATCTGGCTCTCTCCTCTACCCCAAATTTTCTACTTGTTGGCCACCTCACTCTGGTCACCTGCCAGAGCAGTTCCTCTCCAGGGTTTAGCCACACCAGGTCCCATACCACACTCCTGCCCAGATGGGGACTCCTTTCAGGATTGGGGCCATATCTCTAATTCACCTGTTGCTGGAGCCGTGTCCATAACTCTTATATGAAAGCACTGCCACAGAATGGGCTGCTTGGGCCTCTCCCAGGTAGACGGGAGGCCCCCAGGTTGGTGCTATTAGCCCATTGCAGGGACTAGAGTTTTAACAGTGGGGCCTGCATCTTCTACTTTTAGATGTCCCCTATGTCACTTTCCACAGCGCGGAGCAACTGAGGACAGAAATAAGAGAGTACGGACCTCAGAAAGGGCCCAGAGAATCGACAGAGACATCAGACAGGGGGCAAGGCCACGTGATTTAAGGAAAAAAAAATTCTGCTCAAGGCCAGAATTAGTGATCAGAAGGGATCCTAGACCCTGCTTCGGCCCTGGGCTGGGCCTTGGAGAAGAGTGGCCCCTGATCTACCCTCAACAGCCCCAGACAGCCAGTTGCTCCCTCGGAGCTGTCAGTCTGACTCTGCCACCCTCCCTCCTCACCTTCTCCCACCCCCTTCCCCTGCCCTTTTTTTCCCTTCCTAAAAACACAGAGAAATGGGATTCAGAAGCCTACACTGCCTGCAGAACATGGTTCAGCCTCCCAAAAGAGGAAATGCCACTGTGCAGGTTCTCATGGTAACTCCAGCTCCGCCCCCTGCAGCCGCCCAGCGCCCATATGGTGAGATTCTCTCTAGCAGGGGAACAGGGCGCATTGACTCAGCCGGCCTGCCACCCCCCCCCCCGGGTCTGGCTGTGGCTGCTATGGGGGACATGTTGAATTCCTCAGCTGCCCTTTGGCAGCCCTACCATGCAGGGCTCAGCACGGTACTCAGGGGCTGCCCCATCACCAAGTAGGGCTCTCTGTGGGCAGCAATGAGCCGGTGCTCCCCTGCCCCCAATATAAACCCTGGGCTTGGCAGTTCCCCCATGAGGTGTGGAAGGGCATGGGGAACAGAGGCGGGGCCAGACTATTTTTCTTGTCTCTGGCAATGGTGCCATAATCACCTAGCCCTCCCCACCTACAACAGTGAAGGTGCTAGAGCCCTGACCTTAGAGCTGTGGAATGAAGAAGCAGCCCAGACCTTAGCTGAGCTGCCCTAGGGTACCACCCCTCCCCAGGGCATCACTCCCTCCCTAGCTGCAAACCTCCCCTGCCCACCGGGTTAGTGCCTGCCAGCCTGCCTTGTAGACAACCCTGCTTTTCCAGGCCAGCTGGCATTTCCGTGACTAATGTGGTGGAAAGCTAGTGCCAGGGTTGGGGGACTGCAGGGCTGGTGGCTAAGGAGCAGTCTGCTAGGGCTTGGCGCCCATCCTTCATCCTTTGCTGGGGCCCTTTGGTACCCGAGAAACAGGGCAGCAGAGGCACTAAGGTCCCTGGCTCTTCCCACCTCTTCCTCCCTTGACCCCAAAGTAGCCTGGTCAGACATCAGGTAGTGCTAGGACATCTTCTTTCTTGGGTGGGCGTGGCAGACTGGGTAGGCCAGTGTGAGGAGGAGTGAAAACTGATCTGTCTGCTCCCCTTGCTCCTTCTTCTGGAGGCTCTGAACCCCAATCTTTCTGTGTGAGCTCTTCTTGTGTATCTCTTGTTTCTAGCCCATCTAGAGGATATTTTTATACACGTCAGAGCCAGAGAACCCCAAAGGCGGCGGGCCAGAGCCCACAGGAACACATAAATGGGGCCACAGCGTGTAGAAACTGCACAAGGTCACACAGCAGAGCTGCAAAGCAAAAGCCGTTGTCTCCCTGCTGAGGAGGCCCTTCTCAGAGTCCCAAGCCGCTGCCTCCAATTATGACTCCTCTCGACTGAAAGAAGGATGGGTGGTTGGTGGGGGCAGGGCACAGGGACTGTGGAACAGATGGGCTTCGAGGCTCCATGGAGGGGTGCGGAGGGGGGAGGATGCGCTGAGGGAGGGGGAGGAGCTCTGGAGAACCTGGAACTCTTACAAAGTTGCGAGTTAAAACATTCTTCACACTCCCGCCTCCTTTACTGTTCTGATGAACCAAGACGTGACAAAAATGTGTCAGATTTTTTTTTTTTTAAACCACACACATACACAAATGCCAGGCCTGTATCTGCCGCCCGCCCAAGCTTGGCCCATCTGCTTCCTGGGGGTGGAAGGGAAGGGGCCTTAGCAAGTCGCACCTCACTCTGGACGCCGCAGTCTTGGCTGGGTAAATGGCCTAGGCCATGATGGGAAGCCGTCAAGGGAAGGCTCTACCCGAGCCTACTGGCCGTGCCTCACCCTGGAGGCCAGTACATGCCCTCTTCACTCTGAGCTGGGTGTAGTCTCCCTCTTACCCCCTGCAGCTGGAGCCCAGGAGTCTGAGAGCTCTCCCTCAATGTACAGAAGGGAAACTGAGGCCCAAAGAGTCAGTTCACTCATCAAACACCAGCTTAGCATGAATTTGCTCTTCGTCTCAGGCTCATCAGGGAAAGGAGATTCAGGCATTGCTCCCTGACAGGGCAAGGCCAGACTGTTATGCCTACTCAGCTGCACACGAAAGTATGATAGGCTGGGGCCTTCTGAGGAGGAAGACAGCTGGGGCTGGCAGTGGGGCCTGGAGAGACACTCAGTTGGGCCTCACTCCGCTGTGAAGGGTAGTCAGTCGGCTTCCCCGCAAAGTTCAGCACCCTGGGACATGGGTCACTTTGATAGCTAATCTAGGTTGGGTTGAGGAAGGTCATGTGGTCATGAGATCAAATGTGACTCCGGAGCCCAGAGGCAGCTGAGAGAACAGCAGGTGCAAAGGCCGCAAATGCAGAGGACAGAAAGAAATTCCTCAAGGCTGGAGGCCTGAGTGTGGGGTAGGGCAGGGACTAGACAGGTCCCTGAGGGGACTGTTGAGAGTGCCGGGCACTGCCAGAGAACATAAGTATGTGCTTGCTGTGATCAGATATGCAGAGAAGAAGTGCCACTCCTCAGAGCAGTTCACTCTAGAATTCAGCTCAACCCAGGCCCCATGCCAAGGAGGCTCTTTCTTAAGAGTCTGGTTCAAATGCCTTAACGCCACCTTTTCTGAGAAAGGTACTGGAGCTTGCCGAGACAAGCAGGCACGGTAGGCCCAACATGGAACTTTCCCACCCAAGGACCCTCCCCCCCCAAGCAGGGTTCCTCAGGGAACCTTATTGGAGCGGCCACTCTGTCAATCCCCCTTGTCACTCTGATATCAAAGCCATATGACCAGACACTATCCTAGGTACAGACACAGGGGTTCAGAGAGGACAAGGAGTTTGTCTCACAGCACACAGCAGTTGACAGGTGGGGGGTCAGTTCAGAGTGGTGCCACCTCGGTCTGAGTTGAGATGCTCTAGGGTCCTGCTGCAGAGCAATGGGTAAGTTAGGTGGGGTAGGTTGTTGTAGTGGTAGGTGCTGAGCAAATGGGAAAAGCTGGCCATGGCTGGGAGATTTCTAATGAAAAAGTCTCCTGGATCAGTTATTGTAGAGCCAGGCAGCCTGACCTTGAAAGCCTGAGGCTGGGAAAGGCTGTGGGCAGCCTAGCAGCGGATACCCAGCGTCCTCCGGGGGACTGCTGGGAGATGGAGGCAGCTTAGTCAGTGGAGGGTGAAAGAGGCCTGGCAGCCACCGCCCCCATCCCCACCAGGGGTGTTCAGGAGCAAGCTCTTTTCTGAGGAGCAAGAATGACATGGTTACATCTCTCAGACCTCAGCCTTCCCATTGCAACATGGGATCCCTGTGTCAGCTCCACTTGAGGCTTAGAGACAAGCTTTGGAGGAGGCTAACACAGCAGGGTCCCATGGCCCCAGGGCCCAGGAAGAGGTACCTCTGATTCCTCAGTGGGCCTGTGTGATGACTGCAACACCCAGGTCTCCTCCAAAGACCATGAGGTCCTGGGATGGAGAACGGTGAGCCCCAAGCAGCCCTTGCCCTCCCAGGGATCCGTGCAACTGCTTGCTGTGGCTGGAAGTGCTCACAGCTGGGAATGGAAGGAAAGGAGGGAGAGGCTGAACTCTCTCCTCACTCCCTCATCCCTCAACATTCTCCCTTCCTACTCATTAGAAATCCATCTGCGTTAATGGATTAATTAAACGATTTAATATATGCACAGTGTTAGAACAGCGCTCGACACAGTAAAAACTGAGCACTAGCAGTCAATGATACTACTGTGGCGACACTCCTTCATATACTACTGTCATAGGCTGAAAAAGCTCTAGCAGTCATATACTACTTAGTATAAATTAGTTAAAAAAAAAAAAAAAAACAAACCAGCTTGTTTTCCAGGTCGCCTTAATCTGAAGCCAGCCAATTTTGAGCTAAGAGTCATTTCGGATTTTGTTGAGTGGAAGGCAAACTAAGCAAGGCCTCTGAGTATCCATCTGGTCTAGGGTGACATCTCTAGACTAGGTGGAGGAGAGTGAGTGGCCTTCAAGGACTAGGGTGTGCCCTCAGTTCTCCAGGGGCAGGGTTTGGGGACAGGCATGCACAAACGAAGGAAGGTCCAAAGCAGCACGTAGAGCCTCCTCAGGTGATGGTCCCCCATCCACGGTGGAGGAGCCACTGCCACTTTGGATCTCAGAGTTTTCCATGAAATGGGGGATAATAGCGCCTACCATGCCATCTGAGGTTCCCGATATGATCCAGTTTCATCCCTGTCCAGCCCAGGGTGCCTCCTCCTACGACGTGGTGGTGAATGAGGGGCCTGCCTGCCTCTCTGTGGTCTGTAACCAACACTTCCAGCCTTGCAGAGCTGCACTCTCTGCTCCAGATTGTAAGACCATTTTGAAGCCAACAAACCCACTCCTGGGTGCACACATGTGTCTTCATTATTACGTAAGCGCACACGCATGTCACACACACACACACACACACACACACACACACACACACACACACACACACACCCTATGATGCTGGGAGAGTGCAGATGCCACACAGGGCTCTGGGTATAGACAAACCAAGGCAGGAAAGCCACCGCGCCACCACACTCGGAAAGTGACGTCTAGCTTCTGAAGAAAGCTGAAGAGCGCTTCTGGGAGTCATCTCAAGACCCGGAAGACATTTTGAAGCTCTGCCTCACATCTGTAAACATCAAATCTTAGGCTGACGCTTTCCTCGGTGGCATCTGGGAGAGCCCCTTCCTTGCCCCTTACAGCCAGCTTAAACCAAAAGGACTATCCTGTCATTCAACTGGCACAGGTAACACCCCTGACCATGCCCTGGCAGAAGGAATACAGATTGGCTGGGTCCCCTGAGGACTGTGCCAGGGGGGGCTTCCAGCTGAGAACCCCCTGAATGCAGTCTCCCCGCTAAGAGGGGCCATACTAGCCAAAAAGCCCATTACCCTTTCCCTTGCACACAGCCTCTCCCAGCTGAGCCAAGTCCCTCTCGCTCCAAGCTCCCTTCTGAAACAGCAGTGGCTTCTTCGGCCTCCTCTCCACTTCCTCCTAGGAAAGCCCTTCCCTGAGGCATCTTCGCCAGACTCCACCTTACCCCCAACACAGAGTCCTCCTCTGTGCCTTGGCCATTACTATTTGGCCCTGGGGCCATAGACCAAGGCTCACTGGAGACAGTCACAAACCCTTCTTGCCCCTCAGACCCCAGAGGTGGAAATGGGAGGGTCCTGAGGGGTGAGAGGATGTATGTCACCCTCTGTGACATATGGAGAGGGGAAAACGTGACTCCCACGTCCTAGGGCCTGGTTAGAGGTCTAGGGTCAACCTTGGCCTGGGACTGCAGCCAGGATTTGCAGCATTGAGCATCTGCTGGGAGAATGGAGGAGCCTGAGGAGCCCTTTCTGGAAGAATGAACCAGATCTATCCCTACCTACTCCCCAACCTCGGTGTGGGGTGTGTGTGTGTGTGTGTGTGTGTGTGTGTGTGTATGTGTGTGTACACGCGCACGCACGCGCACGAGCACGCGTGCGCGCCCCAGCGGTTGGAGCAGGGGTGTGGAGGAGGCTTGCTTAAAGCCCTGGGAAATGAAAGAGAAATCCTCCCAAATCCCTAGCTGCTATCACTAATGGCTGAAATATGCTCTTGACAACAAGGTGAAAGGCCCTGGATCCTCCAGCTGGGACTCCAGGCCTAGCCGAGAGAAGAGGTTGAGACCTTGGCTGGTCATAGGTTTGCGGCCCATGAGACCCTCCAGCTTTCCCCTCAAGGCCCACGTCTTTTCACAGTGCCAGCCACCGAGAGATCCCCAGCAAGTTGACTGGGCCTGTCTCTTGGACTTGAGAGGACCTTGTGAGGCACCAGGGAGAGCCAGGCCCAGGAGCAGCAAGTCCCTGTAGCCTCTGCTGTTGGTGGATGCACGGGGGGGGGGGGGAAATGGGGGAGAAGGAGGTATCCCTGTAGAGCCAGCTGATGGCCATGCCAGGCTCTTGTGTCCACACGTGGCCACAGATTCCTGCTCCCAGAACCCATACTGCACCCTACCCGCTTATGCATTAGCGAGAACTTGCAACCAATGGGTCTGTATGTACACCTGCCTGGGCCCTGTGAGCGTGGGCAGGGCCTGCTTGCTGCTTTTGTGGCCACTCTGGGCCCCGTGGGTATGACAGAAAAATTTCTGAGATTGGCCATTGGATGTCCAAGCCAATGGACATGTCTGGGAGATGAGATTTCAGGGGAAGCCCCTTACCACCTGATCAGGCTTAGTGCCAGGTCAGTGTCTTTCTGTGACCCTGCATTAACACTTTCCCACCAAGCCTGTCCACTACACGTCCTTACATGGCATATAGCCCAGCTCTACGTTGAACCCTAAGAGCTGGAGCCCTGGCCCTGGCCAAGGACTTCAACATTCCACAGAAGGGTAAGTACCTGCCTAGGTGGGACTCCAGCCTTAGTCTCCACTCTGCCTATCAGCAGATGCTGTGAGCTGAAGGCTTTCACAGCTGTGGAGCTAGCCACGATCCCAGCTGTCCTCCAGGCCTAGCTCACAGCACCTGGCTCAAGGCAGTTCCAGCTTGTCTTCAGACCTCCCCTCTGTGGCTGGCTCAGTTCCTAGGCTGGGGGCACTGCCCACCCACAAATGCTGACCTGCCCATGCAGAGAAGGTGAGAAGCAAAACTTCTGGTTTGCCTACAGTGGGTGCCAGGCCTGCTCAGAGTGTTGCATAGGCTGTCCCCTCTTTCTGCAGTGCTTGTGCCTCCCCAACCGTCTGAACACACCCGCTTTTCCTTAAGAGTTCAAATGTTTCATTTCTGCACAGCCTTTGTCCTCCAACCCATCTATCCCCAGTCAGCACTATGTAGCCTCCACTGGGCTGGTCCCCCTGCACTGCTCAGGCCTGTTCAAGCTTCTGTCCCCAAGTAGGCTATGGGCTCCCTAAGAGCATGGCCATAGGCCTTAGTACCCAGCATCCTGCAAGTGCTGGTGAAGTGAATGAAAGATGTGGATATAAAGGCGTCCTGGCCAAGTCCCTGCTCTGCATTGAGACCTCAGTGCCACAGGGTCCCCCAGGTCCTTGTGGTCACACACCATGCCCCATTCAGCAAACATCACCAACCTGGAGCATCAGAACTATGATGAAGGCCTCATTTTCAGAGTGTACAGCACCCTGGGGGGGGGGGTGTGAATGCACTGGAAAACGTGGAGTGCTGTTGTCACCACCCTGGTGGCTGACTAAGGGAAGAGTGAGCACCTGCTTCAGGACTGCCTCCAGGTTGGGGGTTGGGGGTTGGGGTGTAACTGCACACCCCGGAGCTCCTTGTGCACAAATAGATTTCCCTAGACAAAGTGATGTGAGACAGAGGCAAGGCAGAGGCTCATGGGAGATCTTGGGACCCACCCAGCCTGCTTCCCACTGCCACGGCTTGGCTCTGCAATCCCCGGCAGCTAATATGACTTCTTAGCACCTCAGTTTCTCCAACTGTAAAAATGGAAAGGGTGAGTGGAGGATCCAGTGCTTGCGAACTGTTCCTAACGTAGCCTGGCACATAGTAAAGCATTCAAACTGCAGCTGGGGCTGGAGACGGCTCTGGCAGTGAAGTGCGGCTCTTGTCTGCACAAGGCTTGGGTTGGGTCAATAGAACGCATTAATACAAACCTGGGCACAGTGGCTCTCACTTGAAATCACACGTGCTGGGGGTGTAGAGACAGGCAGATCCTTGGAGCTCAACGGCTGGCTAGACTAGCCTACTCGGGAGCTTCAGGCCAGTGAGCGATTATATCCAAAAAAAAAAAAAAGATGGACAGCACCAAGGATCAATACCTAATGCTGTCCTCTGGATTCCACATGCATGCATACACATATGTGCCTCTACATTCATGTACACATATACGTGTCTCTACATGCATACACACACACACACACCACACACACACACACACACAGAGAGAGAGAGAGAGAGAGAGAGAGAGAGAGAGAGAGAGAGCATTGCATTGCTATTTTAACACGGGTCCAGCTGTCAAGCCCTGGATAGGCCACAGCCAGTGGCAAGGAAGAGGCAAAGGCAGACAGCCAGGCGAGTAACTCTGGTAGTGCTTGGCTTGGCTTGGCTCCCTCTGCTCATGGAATGGAAGGATCTAGTGATCTGGATGGGAGTGTATGGAGGCAAATAGCACCGATGATGTGAGGTTGCTGACCCAGGCATACTCTGGGTAGAAAGAAGAACAGAAAACCTGAAGTAGATGGACCAGGAAGCTGCAGTCTGGGAGCATCCATGCCCTACAGGGGAGCTGTGCCTGCCTTTCTGAGGAAGAAGGCTTGTACAAGCCTAAGTGAAACCGGCCATCTTCCTGGTGCTGAGGACGGAGGCTGAGTCAATGTTCTGTCCCCTCCAGCAATCCTGGAGGCCTTGACGGAGACTCCAGGGACAACAGGGACCCAAGGCAGAGCATCCAGGGTTTTCCCAGAACTGTGGAAGCTGCTCCTTAGACCAGGCCACCCTGGCAGAGTGGGGTGGGTAGGGTAGAGGTTCTGGGAATAGGCAGGATGGTGGGTGCTCGGGTAAGCTGTGTGAAGGGGCCACAAGTATCTCTTGGAAGAGATGTGGCAGAGAGAGAAGTGCAGAAGGGTACTTGACACTCTGACCCTCACTGCCCCGCCTCCCGGAGCCCCCCTCCAGATCGGCCTCAGCCAGGCAGGAATGGCTAATTACAGCCAATGAGAGCAGCAGCACCCTGGTACCTGCCTGTTTAAGATGAAGAGATGCTAGGGCCATCACTCCAGGACACTGTGAGTGGGAGGAGGAGGAGGAGGAAGAGGAAGAAGAGAGCAAGCTGTGGAGAAAGGAGCATCCTCTAGCTTGGGTCATCCATTTCCCAAGCAAGGTCTACCAAAGGTCCGGAGCTGGGTCTACACCAGAAAAGGATCTTCCCTCACCCCCACCCCCACCCCCGCCCCATTCACCAGGCCTGCCTCTGCCCATCTAGGCCCCCGTATCACTTTCTGCCATAGGGGTAAAATAATTCTAGTCATATCTGTAGTGTGTAAATGAGGGAGCGATTGGTGAATGATGAATGAGGGGCAAAAACCAGGCGGGAAGGGGAGAGGGGAGGGGGAGGGAGTGCTCCATGAGCAAGTGCAGGAAGTTTATGGACTAGGACAGACAGGAAGTCAAAGCAAAGGTGTCAGGACCCGCCAACAAACGTCCTGGTTTAATGAACTCTCAGAAGAAAATACCATTAACACCCTCAATAAAGTACTAGACTCTGATCATAATTAAATAGACCCTGACAACCTCATGTCAGCAGTAGTCTGCTGCGCCCCTGAGCCTGGGAGCTATGAGGGCTTTCAAGACTTCCAGGCCACACACAGACCCTGACTAGACACAACCACAGGCTAGCCCTTTGCATGAGAGAACCTGAGAATGCCATCTGTGGAGTCAGAAAAACAGGCTCATTGAGAAGTTCCTGAGATAGCCGACAGCAAGCACAGGAAGCTTGCATGCTGAATGGTCACATATGAACCAGCATGGTAAGGGTTACATACTTTGTCATGCATGAACATGTACAGATGAGAAAGAGGCAAATGCACAGATACACACACTCAAAAAATACATACCCCAAACACACAGACACAGGGAGACACATACATATGATCGGATGTCCAACATACACACACACACACACACACACACACACACACACACACACAACACACACACACACACACACACAGGCACACACGCACACGCACACACACAGAGAATCTGAAGCTCCAAGCTGGGCCCTCAATGGCCCTCGAGGCTCTTTCTGCTGAGAAGTGAATAAAAAGCTCCATGCTGCCTCTGGACACACGAGGCCTCTCTAGCACTGGCCAAGGCATGCAGCAGCGACTAGGCTGGCTGCAGGCAAAGCCCAGTGTGGCCTGAATATTTCACAGGAGATTTGGTTTCACGGAAAATCCCTACTTCGCTTCTGTGTATGTCAGGGTATAATTACCCATTAAGTGGCAGAGCAGAAACCTGGGTATCGGCACTGCCTCTGGCTTTGCACATCTCTGGGAGCTCCTGGCCAGGCCTGACCCAGCTCTCACTTGCTCATCTCAGAGCACAGAGGAGAATTCTGGATGTCATCTTGGCACATGAAGTATCCTACTTTAGGGCCGCCTCAGTCCTGGCTTCTCAGACTGCTAGCTCCTGAGAAAGGGATGAAGCTAACCATGAATGAATTTCCCTTTCTCTCCAGTCAGTCTGTTTTCTGGAAAAATGATAGAGGACTCAGAGTGAGACAGCAGGCAAGCACCAGAGGCAGGGAGACACTGAGACTGGGCCTGCTGCCCCCGATCCGGCCCCCGGAAACTTACTGCTCCCCTCCCAAGCCCCAGAATATGTTCTCAGGGATGAAGTTCGGCCCAGGTGGGTCCTCTCCCTCCCCAGAACGTTCTCTAGGACCTTCCCAGGTCAGCAGCCCTCTCCATCACTGGTTCAAATCAAGGGCTGACACAGCAGAGGGGTGACAGTGCCCGAGGGCCTATGTCCAGTGCATCCAAACTAAGTAGGGCTCAGACCCAGCAAGTCCACACTTCAGAACAGACCCAGGAGGCTCACAACAAGGCTTCAAGCTGACAGCTGCACTTTTCACAAACTACTCAAATGTCCTCGAATGAGCAGATACACTGATGTGACACCTGTAGCGGACTATTATGCAGCTGTGAAAATGAACAGAGCACAGGTGCAGACCAAAGCTTAAAGGAACATGAGTCAGTGATGCTGAGGACCAGGACTTCCTGTGACTCCTATTGAAACCAGAGTGGGTCAGTGGTTGCAGCGCCTGAGCAAAGGGGGAGAATGGGGGGGGCACTGCTTATAGGCACAGGGTCTCTCTTGGGGTGATGAAAACAAACTGGAATTAGATAGTGACTATGTTTGCATAATCCTGTGGCTATCCTAAGAACTATTTCAAAATGGCGGCTTTTATGGTATATGGACTAGATCTCAGTTAAAAAAAAAAAAAACCAAGTTGCTTAAAGTGGAACAAAGCATACACACATGGGGCCTCTTGCTTTTGCCTCTTGCTTACACAGTTGTCTCCCTCCCAAGCCCCTGAAGGGTGGAAGTGGAGCCCAGGGCGCAGCCATGGACTTGGCCAGAATGGTGACCACACCAGCACGCTGCCCAGGACATACTCATGTGCTCTCAATGCCCAGGCTGGCAGCCGTCCAGAGACCTGGCCCTAATGTCAGGTGGCAGGCTGGAGGTAACACTCAGAAGAAAAGCCAGGCCTTGTACGACCAGGCTGTCCCATTGTTGGTACAGAGACTGTATCTTTCCCTGTGACCCTCCAGTTTTCCCCAGCCTCGGTGTCAAGTGTGCTCTATAGCCTGGCGGACTTCCTTCTCATAGGTGAATGTCACCCAGCCCCTTCTGCCCCTCTGTTCATATAGCGTCTCTTCAAACTCTTACTCAGCCCTGCTCTCAGGTACCAGGCATTTCCTCCCTCCCTGGAAGACTGGCTTCCTGCCCCTCTAACAGGGTGTCCTCTTCTGAGCACTTTTGGGAACTTGAGTGCACCTGGTTGCAGGCTGACCCAGGACCTGCTGGGCCTCCAGCTAGGAGCAAGGTGGCTGGTGACTCAGGGTCTGGTTACCATCAAGGAGCACCAGGCCAGGGGAGAGGAGGAGCAGAGAGAGAGGGCAGGGGGCAGGGGATGCTGTTGGGCTGGGGGGGCAGTGAGTGGTTGCCTTTAGTCTAAGGGTCCCAGCAAGACTAAGTCTAACACAGAGTTGAACACAGTAAGAACAGTTGGACACCCGGGTGAGATGGCGCATGCTTTTAATCCCAGCACTTGGGAGGCAGAGGCAGGTAGATCACTGTGAGTTTGAGGCCAGCCTGCTCCACAAAAGGAGTCCAGAACAGCCAGGGCTACACAGAGAAACCCTGTCTCTGGGGTGGGGGTTGGGGGGAGCAGCTGGGCATTGGTTACATTTGCATATATGATGGCCACCTATAGACACAGATCAGTCCTGGGCACAGAGGTAAGGGGAGGAGAGGAGTCCCATTCAGGCAAATAGTCCCTCCTTCTGTCCCCTTCCCAGGGCACAGTAGCAATAGCAACAGGAAGCAGATGTACCCCTGGGCTATGTTAATGAGCCCAGATCCCTGTATACCTTGAAATTGACTCTGATGACAGACTGAGCCTTAACCCTCCAGGCAGGGTAGGTGGACTGGCTCTCGGGAGAACTGGAGGAGATTCCAGATGGCTCCTGCTCTGTCCTCCCCCTCCAAAGGGTTGGATGACAGATCTGAACTGTGGGTGTTGAAGTTGGGTCTCAGCTGAGTGAGTGCCGGCTGACAGCTGGGACCAGGGTGGATCATGGGTGGCTGATTTTCTGACCTTCCGGAGACCACACACACACACACACACACACATACATAGCAGGTGCCCAATGGGTGTCAGCCCCCTCTCTGAGCCCCACCCCAGGCCTCTTGGAGTTGTTGCTCCCCTCCCCCACCTTTCCTCACGTGGTCCAATCACCTCTCTCTCTCCAGCCAGAGCCAGGGGATACTGTGAACTGCCTGGTGCACTTCTCAGTCTTTCTTAACCCAGATACACCTCTCCAGGCACCATGCCACGCCACTCGGTACCCTCAGCTGGCTGCCAGCTAACCCCTCAGAGGTGTTAGCTGATAATGAAGACGTTAGCTGTAAGCTGAAGTGCTGTTCCATGCCAGGAGTATTTTGGTCTTTCTGGGTTGGTTTTAGAAATGGGAAAACCTTCCAGACCTAGCCAAATGACAGACGGGGATGCAGAGGGAGGTGTAGGGGACAGTTGGTGCCGGAGCCTTCCACCTCTCTGAGAGGAAGAGAATATAGGGCTTCTAGTTTTAGAAGCACGCCAAGAAGGTGGCCCCACTAGCCTCAGTTTCCTTGTATGCAGATGAAGAAATAGAACAGCAACCTCACAAAACTGTGTTGCCAAGTGACGACCTGCAGCGAAGCTAAGGGCACGGACTGGGCACAGGGGAGCACCTTGGCGCCTGACGCTCTTCTCCCCTTTGTGTCCTGTCAGCCTCCCCTCCCCTTGCTCCTCACACTGCCCCCATCAACCACTGAGTCAACTGTCCCAATTTCCAAAGTCTCTTCTCTCACAGGCAGAGGTTTCACAGCAAAGGATGACAGAGTGGTGGCTGTGAGACATGGGGGCTTGGGCAGACGCTGAAGGCTGCCTCACGGGAGGAGAGCGCCTTCCTCCCTGAACAGCTTCCTGCTGTAGTCTGAATAAGAAGCATCCCTCGCATACAGTTCCCTGTAAGTGGAGAGGTTTGGGGGAGTCGTGGGACCCTTAGGAGGGGCAGCCTTGTTGGATGAGGTATGCCACGGAGTGGGTGAGTCGGGGGGCATTCACGGGTCCATAGCCTCAAGCCACTTGTGGCTTGTGACCCCTCACTTCCTGTTCCTGCTGGCATGCTATGCCTGCCTGTTGTCATGATGTCCCAAGATTTTGAACTCTAGGAGTTATGAGCCAAAAAATGAACCCGTTTCTTCCATTATTTTCTTCTGGTCATGGTGTTGTATCACAGCAGCAGAAAAGGAACTAATTCAGATTCCTACCTCAAACCATACGTTTCAGCCACACCAGGCTGGGCAGTGGTGGCGCACGCCTTTAATCTCAGCACTCAGGAGGCAGAGGCAGGTGGATCTCTATGAGTTTGAGGCCAGCCTGGTCTACAAAGTGAGTCCAGGACAGCCAAGGCTACACAGAGAACCCCTGTCTTGAAAAAACAAAACAAAACAAAACAACACAACAACAACAACAACAAAAGAATGACATGTTAGACTATAGGGAAATGTTGGACTTTTGAAGGATTAAAATAAACCATATACTTAAATGGAAAAAAAAAGCATACAAGAAACAACCTGTGAAAAGCTATTTGGAACACAAATCGAAGAGTTAAGTTCGTTAACCTCTCACAAATCAATAAGTCGTATTTCACTGCCTCTGCCTGCCCCCACAACCACTGATGGGGTCTCACTGAGTCCCACTCTGTCTCCTAGCCCACCTCACACATAACTGGGAACACATCTTGCTTTTGACCTCCAGGAAAACACACCTGTGCACCTTTATCTTGCCCCCTGGGCTCCTGCTCAGTAGCCCTCTTGCCTGCCCTCTCGGTGCCCTCTCTGCTCCCAACCTCTAACCAGCAGAGGTCCCCTGGTGAGCCCCAGGTTTCTCCTCTGTCTTTGCTCACTCCTGCTCAGCTCTCACTTAATCTCCAAACAATCTTTACACTGAAGGTCACACATCTGTGTCTGGAGCTCAAAACTGTCCCAGAGCTACAGCCTTGTGCCTCTGCCAACCCCCCAGTGCCCCTGTGGAGGTCTGTTGGTGTCACACACTTTACACGTCCACAGTCAGGACTGGATCATAGGTATGCCACTTGGACCCTGTGCTTGGAAGGGCCCCATGCTTGGTTAATGCTCTCCTGTCCCCATCACTTGGAAATTAAAAGAAAAGAAAATTAAGCAAAAGGCCATCTATTTTCATTTTGCACTGGTCCTCTTATGTATGTCCGTTCCTTCCCACAGCTGGGTTCCTTCCCTGCAGCTTCCCCTTCGCATTCTGGTTACAAGTTGAGCATCCCTAATCTAAAAATCCCAAATCCCAAACTTCTGAGCTGGTAACATGATGCCACAAGCAAGGAAGTCCGCAGCATGGAACTGTGGACATAGAGTGCTTGCCGGACATGCACAAAGCCTTGAGTTCAATCCCCAGCACTGCACAAATCAGACACAGTGGTACACGCCTGTGATCCTAGCACTTGGGAGGTAGAGGTATCCTCCTATTATCCAGGCTACCAATGCCCCTTTCCTGGTGTGTGTGTGTGTGTGTGTGTGTGTGTGTGTGTGTGTGTGTGTGTTATTTTGTCTTTTTAATATTTAATGTGTAGGTGTTTTGTCTTTATGTATTTCTGTGCACATGTGTATACAGTACCCTGGAGTCCAGAAGAGGGCATCAGATCCCCTGGAATTAGAATTGTGAGTCACCATGTGGGTGCTGGGAATCGAACCGACATCCTCTGGGAGAGCAACTAGGGCACTTAACTGATGAGCCATGTCCTTTCAGCCCCTCCTGGTTTCTTTTTTTTTCTTTTCTTCCTAGCACACTTGCACACACACACACACACACACACACACACACACACACACACACACACAATCTTTCATGTTCCCATCTGCTTTTCCCCTATTAAAACCTAAGTTCCATGGAGAAGGGCATTCTGGATCAGATCAGTTCACTGTTATGTTCCCAACCCAACCAGTGTTCAACACAAACAAGATGCCTGACAAATATCTACTGAGAAACAGGCTGAAGGCCTGAGTGAAGCCAACTCATCAGAAACGGCCAGTGGATACACGCCCGTATCACTGGTGACTGGAGAAACATAAAGTAAAACCATTTTCTGTCATACTGGGGCAGGAGTGAGTGGGTACTAATGGTGGTGGCTGGCAAGGACAGCCTTGTGCATGGTCTGTGAGCACGTGAGGCAGCCCGACCTCCTAAACGTGCATCTGGCTGTATGGAACGGATCAAATGTGGAAGTCTGCACATTCTCTGACTCGGGTAGACCTCACAGTGCAAGCACACACAGACGAACAAACCCAGAGGTTCCTTGAGTGAGGTTTATAAATAGCCGAATGCGGGAAACCGCCTAAATGGCCCTGACAGGATTAATAATTGATAAAGAATTTACAGACCATCTACACAATGGAGGTGAAAGGGAAGATTTCCGTGGATAAACCTGGGTGGTCCACATGTCTGGCCAAAAAAAAAAAAAAAAAAAAAAAAAAAAAAAAAAAAAAATCATGATGGAGGCATGCACCTGGTATAACAACACATTCTTTAAAAAAAAAAAAAAAAAAAAAAATATATATATATATATATATATATATGTTTGTAATCACAAGGGGGTGGGGTGGGGGCAGAGAAGTCCAGAAGAAAGATCAGATATTTTAGCAGTGGTTGTTAGTCCCTGGGAAGAAGAGCTCTGCTTTTTATTGCCCAGGTATGCGGCTGGCGAGGAGACGTACTACTTTAATATTGGAAAGATGGTCCCACCTAGGATGAAAACATCCTGTGCCTCCCCTGGGTAACAGGATGCAGAAAGAAGTCATCCCAAGGCCCCCATCACGATGCCTCGTCTCATTGCCGTGGCCTCTCTCCTCCATCTCACACCTCAGGCGCTCAGGGCTCTTTCTGTTCCTGCCTCCCTTCACAGCTCCACTCCCCCGTCTCACAGCACTTTTCACAGGCATACAGGCCCAGCTCGCCTCGCCCCATGACCTCCTCAGCCTCGCTCTGCTGCTAGCAGCCAGAAAGGAACTTGCCTCCAGTTCTCTTCTTTGCTTTTTCGAGACAGGGTTTCTATGTGTAGCCTTGGCTGTCCTGGAACTCTCTCTGTAGACCAGGCTGGCCTTGAACTCATAGACACTCGCCTAGCTCTGCCTCTCGAGTGCTAGGATTAAAGGTGGGAGCCACCAAAGCTGGGCAAAGGATCCTGCTGCATTCGTCAGAACCAGGACTGAAATCCCTAGCCTTAGAGCTCTGCCATGTGGACACTTTGGGGATCGATGACTGTGGCCCAAGCAGGCCAGCTGCTCCTGGCTGCAGGATGGCCAGAGCAGGGGACCAACAGAACAATAGGCCGTAGGTGGGACAGAGGGAACTCTCTCTGCAAGGAAGGAGCCCTTCAGAGAGCTGGAAACTTCCAGGTAAAAGCTGTCAGATGGCTATGGAACCAAGCATTCAAAAGCCAGAGTGATGGTGAAGGAGCTGCCGAAGCCATACTTCCTGTGGTAGGATACTTGGTGGGTACACACGGCATCCGGATCCGGAGTGCCAAACTGGGCCTCCCTGAGTATGCACCTGCAGCAGGGACCTCAAGCCCTAGATTGAAGGCTGGCGTTCAGTCACTGAGAGCTGTCTTGGTCAGGACCCTGGTCCTCACACTGAGCCTTCAGACCCCAGGACTACACAGGGACAGTGAGTCGCCTTGCTCTCTCCCTACCTGGATTAGATGGCCCAGGTAGTCAGAAGGGCAGCCAGAGGCCCGGGGAGCAGCAGCCTGCTGGCCTCAGTCTCAGCACGCACTGTAGGAAAGAACGGGAAGGTTAGCATGACAAAGATGGGCTTCCAGCTAGCCTGGGGCAGGTGGCCCTGGCCTGGCCAGCAGGGCTCCAAGCTACACAGTATCAGCCTCTGGGTACCAGCCTCTGGGTACCAGCCTCTATCTCCATCCTGTATCCCACTCAAGTACGAGCATGCACCCTGAGTGGCCATATCCTAGGAGCACAGACTCCCTGGCCAGCTCCTTTCTTCCTCACTGTCTCCCTCGGTATTCCATGGGTCTGCCTACCCTGGCTTTGTTGACATAGCACACAGGACCGCCCCTGGCCCTCAAGCCTCTTCGTCATTTTCAGGCCGCCCATCGCATCTGTCCCCTGCCTGCCGGAAGCTTCACTAGTTTGTCTTCAGCCCTCAGCTCCCAGGATGCCTGGTCTCTAATCCACCATGCCACAATATTAACAATGAGGTCCCTACTGCTGCCCGCCAGTTCTCCTGCCTTGGCCTGGGGGGGTCTATGGCTGGCTGACATCCTCCTATAGGACTCGCCTTCCCATGCTGTGTGGCACCCAGCCTCTTGCCCGCCTCTTAATCACGGTCCCAGCACTGTTTCCCTTCCTCTTCCCTCCCAGGCCATTGGTACCCATGTCTCAGTCTCCCTACCTGTTCCTCAGTGGTACCCAGAGCTCGGCCCTCAGGCCTTGTCCTTCTCTTTCAGCCCAGGTTGCCTCGATGCCTCTACCTAACTCCTCCTCCTCACCTGGGTCTCACTCCAAGGCACCCCCCTCAAAGAGCCCTTGACCAGAGATCGAGGAAGATGTGGGGGCCTCCACCGCATGCTGCCCTCCCCCACATGTATGCCACCTGTCCCTGTTCCAGCAGTTTTATAGAACACAGTCTCTCAGGCACAGTAATTGAGGTATAATTAACATGCAGTTCAGCTCACCCTTTCTAGTGCACAGTTCTGTGACAACTGTATACAGGCATGTAGCCGCCGCCACAGTGAAGGCAGAGAACAATTCTACCCCAGGTCTCCATGGGCTGCCCT
Organism: Acomys minous; assembly: GCF_964271855.1. Taxonomy (NCBI): domain Eukaryota; kingdom Metazoa; phylum Chordata; class Mammalia; order Rodentia; family Muridae; genus Acomys; species Acomys minous. The sequence goes on from NC_140494.1 coordinate 115,965,166, forward strand.
TTTGTAACCAATGTCTCCCTAAGCTCTGGCAACTACTGACCTGTTTCTGTCCCTGTAGTTTTGCTTTCTCTGGTGTCTACAAAATAGATGTCTATGAGGAGCCTCGCGTCTGGTTCTATTCACGTAGCACAACACATTTGAGCTTTATTTGTGTTGCCTTGTGTCAGAACCTCATTCCTTTTTAGTGCTGAGTAGTATTCCATTATTTATCCACTTACCAGTTAAAGGGCCCTTGCGTTGCTAACCGGTTTTTGTAGACTATGAATAGTGCCACCATAAATATTCAGATGGGTTCGTGCATGAGTGAAGCTGTTTCTTTTAGTAAGTACCTAGCGGCAGCATTGTGAGGTTGTGGGGTAAGCCTTCTTTGGAAGAAACCGCCATGTTTGTTTGTGCATTTGTTTGTTTTCTGCCAAAGTGGCTCTACTATCTTGCATTCCCATGAGCAAACTTTGAGTGTCCCAGTTGCTCTGTGTCCTCTCTGACACTTCATACTGTCAGTTGTGAAGGCATCCGTGTGGCAATAGTATAGTCGTGTCTCACTGGGGTTATGGTCTGTGCCTCCGCCTCCCCCGTACTGTGGGCCAGGAGCACTTTCTCTTGTGCCTCGTTCGTTTTCTAGTGCAAACCTTATAGGAAATGTTCTTCTTGGTCTAATTATTTTATTTTCTGTGTGAGTGGTTTTGCCTGTGTGTATGTCTGCACAGTGCATGTGTTCCTGGTGTCCATGCAGGTGGGAAGAAGGAGTCAGATTCCCTCATGTGGAATTACAAAATGGTTGTGAGCCTCTATGTGGATGCTGGGACTCAAACCCAGGTCCTCTGAAAACCGCCATCTGGTGCTGGGTGGTGACGGTGGTGGTAACCGGCATCCGTAAAGCCCTGGGCACTGTTCTAGCACTTTACAAATACTAGCTCATATAAACCCCACAGCCATCCTGATAGAGATGGATGTTGTCAACCGTCCCACCTAATTTGTTCCTTTTGTGGTGCTGGCCATACATCCTAGGTCCCTGAACATGTTAGGCAAGCCCTTCACAATGAACTGTACCACAAACCATCCAACATTCTAACTCTGCTTAGGAGACAACAGAAACACAAAGAAGGAACCGGACCACACGGTCACACAGGAAACAAGAGGCAGAGCTGATTTTTGTTTTTTCAAGACAGGGTCTCTCTGTGTGGGATTAAAGACGTGTGCCACCACGCCCAGCTCTAGAACTGAATTTTCATCCTGGTGTCCAGGACTCAGAATCAATTGTCCTGATCAGGACATTTCATGGACCACAACAGCCGTGTAATCAACTCTAAGCAGGAGGTTTTTTGGTTGTCGTTGTTTTGTTTTGTTTCTTTTGTGAGTGTTTGTGTTACAGTAACCCTGTAATGGCCTTGGGAGCAAAGTGTGTTCCCACCGAAAGCACATGCTCTCTGCCCTCTGCGCTCATCCGGCCTGTGGGAGAGGCTTAGGCTAATAGGGTATGAGCTGAATCCATGAGTAACACAGCTGGACCACCCCACTATCACACACACACACACACACACACACACACACACATACACACACACACACACACACATACACACATACACACACACATACACACATACACACACACACATACACACACACACACACACACACACACACACACACACACACACACACACACACACACACACCCCTGTGGCTGGTTCCAAGTAGTGAGGCCCAAAAATGACAATTACTTCTGGCAGTCGGTCCCTGAGTGGCTGGGTGCACTCGAGCTCTCAGCTTCCCCGCCCTGGCGCTTGTGCTCCATAGTAACAGAGGGGAGAGTCAGGAAACACCAAGGCCCTCCCTGAGCTGCCAAGTTTCCAAGACCCTTACTGGTAAAGCACAGACCCTGGAACCAGATGACCACAGCTTGGCCTCCCAGGATGGCTCTCCGGGAGGCAGAACTAGGCCCCTGTGTAGCCTTTAAAGAACTGAGGTTTGGGATAAGCCACCACAGTTACCAGTTACGGAGTTTCTTCTCCACAAGAAAGAGCTCCCAGGCCCCACAGAGGGGCTCCCGGTGGGGGTATGCTCACATGGAGAAAGGAGGTAAGGGCTGAGGCAAGGAGACAATGCCATGACCACTGGGAGCCTACAAGGGCCTGAATTTGACTTTAGAAAGGCCAGGGCACCCTGCGAGTGGCCAGCTAGCCTTGGAACTGGGGTCAGTTCTCAGAAAGACCTCAGGACCCCCAACTCGGCTGCCTGTGGTGAATCATGAGGGAAAAGGAGTAACCCATAGGGCTTTGGTCCTGTTAACTTAATTGTGGGCTTATGTTTCAGACTCATTGGTGCTTTACTTGGCAATTATCACTTTTAGATACGGTATACTCCTATGGGAGCATAGAACAGAGAAAAGAGGCAGCTTGCCTGCCCCAAGATAACATTCGCACTGGCGGCACCCAAGGAAAGGTCTTAAAGTTCACATACACCCTGCTCCTCACTTTTTCTAAGAAGTGAGACAGAATACAGTGGAAACCCCCCCCCCCAAATAGTAGGTACCATTTGGCTCCTCATAGACAGTTAGAAAGACTTTCCAGGTCAATTTAGCTCCTCGTGTGACCAGGCACCAATTTCCCGTGCATGCGTGCGTGGGTGCCTCTGTGTATCCACAGGCCTGGCTGGCTTTGGATTCCACAGAGGCTTCATTTGTAAAGCAGCTTGCAGGGTTCTGGGTGTGGTGGGGAGTGGGGGTGGGTGGATGGGCGTGGAGGTTGTTTAAAGACAAGATGCCCCTGGAGAGAAGGGCAGGTTGAGTGGGGCCCTGGGGAGACCTGGAGACAGGGTTTCCAGAAGATGGTTGTGAGGAAGCCTCTCAGAGGCGGTGGAGTGATAGCTTCTGTTGGATGTGGCCACTCAGGGAGGACCAAATGGCATTCCACCACCTTTTACATTTTATTTTATGTGTATGGGTGTTTTGTTTTCATGGATGTCTATAAACTACATGCACGCTGAGCCATCAGAGGCCAGAGGAGGGCATTCGGTTCCTCAAAGCTGCAGTCACAGAAGTTATGAGCCGCTTTGTGAGTGCTGGGAATTGAACCCAGGTCCATGCTGGTGCTCGTAACCACTAAACTATCTCTCCAGTCCAGCATCCCACCCATTGTGTGTGTGTGTGTGTGTGTGTGTGTGTGTGTGTGTGTGTGTGTGTGTGAGATGAACAAACTGCCCTGGAAGACAGACACACCAGCAGCAGCAGTAGTGACCACTCTTTTTTTCCTGAGGCGTTCGCTACTTGGGTGGGAAACTCCAAGAATGTAAGATCAGTAACCTCTGCGAGCACAGGCAGTTTCACCTGCTGCAGGCCTGAGAAGTCTGAGTTGAGACACCTCGCAGCCGTTCCCCAGGATCCGCCCAACTGGTGAGATGGGGAGCTGTGCCCCGGATTAGCCATGTATTCTTGATTCTGATGCCTGGCTAAGGGTGGTGAAAGGGATTCTTCCTGGGGTCAGATTTCAGGAGTGGTGTGGGGCTAGAGAAGCCAGGCTCTCAGACCGTGTGCAGCTGAGCACACTCGGGAAGTGAGAGCTGTCACCCTGGACTGCACAGTCCGCTTCTCAGAGACTGGGCTATGATGGATGAGTGGACCTTGCAGGAAATGCCTGACCAGAGTGGCCTCAAGAGATGCCCCAGAGGGCACCCTAACTGCTCCCCTTTGATTTTTTTTTTCCTGACAGATTTGGGCTTTAATTCACAGTCTGGCAAGGGTTTGAGACCAAAAGCAGAGGACAAAGGTTCAAAGGCAAATGCTGACGAGATTCTTAGGGGGACTGAGGAGCACAGGGACGGAAGGTTGGTGGTGGATACCACAGAGGGACAGGAGGAGATGAAGGCAATGCCAACACAAAGGCAACGTGTGAAGCCATTGCCAGCACTGTCATCACCACCGTCACTGCCACCAGATGCACCAGTGAGCCCCCGTGTTAAGCGAACTGACTCACATTGCCCACAGACACCCAAAGAGGTGGGCACTGTGATCGTAACACACTCAGGAGGGAGGGCGTAAGGACAGAAGATGAAAGGTCCCAGTAGAGCCAGGCCACATATCAAACACAGGCTCCGTGATTGTCCCTGAGCATCCCTGATGATTCCAGCTGGTCACATTAGAAATGAGTGGAAGACCATGGCAGGAATTCTGGGGGGAGGAGGTTGGGCCAGAGTTTCCTAAAAATAAAAAACAACTTCTTCGCCCCATTTAACAGCTCTCTGACCCTCAGTGAGTAGCAATGCTTCTAGGTCTTGTTCCTTATGGAAAACTAAGTTTCCTATGGCAATAGGGGAGGGAGGGGAGAAAGGAGAGAAGAGAGACAGAGACAGGCAGACAGGGAGGGAAGGAGGGAGAGGGAGGGAGGGAGGGAGGGAGGGAGGGAGAGACAGAGAGACAGAGAGAGAGAATTATACTCTACAAAAGCAAACACCCTCCCCAGCCAGGCTACAGTATAGATGCAACACTACCCAGAACCTCCAAGCATGTACACGAAGCATGTACATGTGTGTGTATGTATGTGAAGCATGTGTACATGTATGTGCTCATATGTCTGTGCCCTGGAGAGGTGACCACTCATACGTACCATACACGTTTCCTTCCATAGTCCTAGCCCCTACCCAGAGTGGAGGTGGCGCTAGCCATGCAGCCTCCAAGTCAGACACCATGATATTGCTCTTTGCCTCTCACCATCACGCCCTGTCACCATGGCCAGTCAGCTCTAGAACAATCTCTTCAGGCTTTATGTTTCCCTCATCTCCCACTGTCTTATCTGGCACAAGGGCCTCAGTTGCAGCCAGAAGTATCGTTCCAGTCATACCTGACCTTGTCCCTGTCCCACTGAGAAAGCCTTACAGGAAGTTTCCCCAAGCCAGATGCATACCTCAGAGGCCCAGGGCAACCTGACAGACTTGACTAAATAAAGATGTAAGGCCTCTACATGGCCAGAGATGCCATAAACAGAGCTAAAAAGACAAACGGCTGGCTAGGGAGAATATTTCCAACACAAGCAACAGACGCAAGTTTGACCATTCCTAATGTGCTAAAAGCTCCTTTATATCAATAAGAAAAAGGCAAAAAGAAAAGAAAAATGGGCAAAGGATCTGAGCAGTCAACTCACATAGGAAGAAGCGCCCGTGGCCAATAACCACATGAAAAGATGGCCTCATTGGGAAGGCACAAAGTGAGTGCTGGAACCGCAGCGAGGCGTTTTTCTAGATTGGCAAAAATTAACAAGACTGACTGTGCTGGCTGTGGAAGGTGGTGGGGCAGCCACTCCCCTCACCAAGGACGGGCGGAGGCTGGCCTTATCTTTCAGAAGAGCAATGGAACTGTCGAAACTTAACATCTGCACCCCCTCCCTGAAACTCCACCCTAGAAATCCATCCTCAGGAGATGCCTGCATGTGTCAGCGAGATACACATTCGAGGATAGTCACTGAAGCATTGTTTGCGAGAATGAAGAGTGTGAGACAACCTAACTATCTATCAATCGGGGAACGGCTACATGAATTACACTGTGTCCAAACAATGGAATATTAGACAACGATTAAAAAGAACACCATAGACACGTGCTGTGGCGTTGACAGATGCCCCCCGCCACACACTGGTGAGAATAATAGGTAGATAGGATTCCATTTATTTTCTAAAGTGTTACACAACAAATATATTGGTAAAGGCACAGGGAAAGTTCTAGAAGGAGACACACCCAACCTGAGGCATTGCCGAGGGGGCTTGGGAGCAAGGGGGACTTTGTCATACAAGGACAGTCCGACATGGGTGCAGCTCTTTGCCTTTTCCCAAGGCATGTCCCCTCCTGCCTGTGTGCCTCACGTCGTCCCCTTTCACGCTGCTGCTCCTATGTCCCCATCTTCTGAAACCCTTCCTGAATGCCACCCCCAAAATACCTTCATGGGGCCACTGCAGTAATAGCAGTGGATGGAGGGCATGCGCACTGTGTCCTGAGTGCATGGCAGGCCTGGCACTGTACTGGATCACCCCTTCGTGGTGCAATCATCTATAGCAGGCCTGTCATTGCCTCTTTAATAGAAGAGGAAACCCAAGCACAGAGAGGTTGGAGGGTCTGCTCATGATCACAGAGCCAGGATTGGGAAAACAGGTGAGGGAACCCAGACACTGCCCTGTGTAGCCTTCCACCTGTCTCAGCAGCCCAGGCAGGGATCCTCTGGTTCTGGGCCCTCTGTGTCTTAAGACTTGCCTGAGAGGCCCTCATTCCACGTATCTTGATCCTTTCCCCACAGCTAGGCATCATGGGAGGATGCGCAAGGAAGTTTACGGAAGCAGGAAGCTGGCATCCACCCCAGAAAGCACTGGATGGGGGAGGATCGGATTCTGTGAGGGACTTACTGAGGCAGGACAGAAGAAGAGAAGCCATGGCCACCAGAAGATGGGGTGATGGGTATAAAGGGGACCTCAGCGACCTCTTGTGTACCTCCTGTGTGGCAGATTCAGGGGACAACTGGCCTAGGATACTAGGGACGGATAATAATACCCTCAGCTCCCCGTGTGGCTGACATGTCCGAAGAGAGTACCCAAGAGCCCAGGAGGTAGGCAGTCAATAGCTGGGAAATGGTGCCCACGGGGAGTGCCCGGCACTGAGCCCACAGTCAGGGGCCACAGAGGAGGAATCTGGGTCCAGTCTGGAAGGCTGCTAGGGTGCAGGTGGAAGAGGATGGGGAGACGGCACTCGCAGAGCTGGAACCCTAGCAGGACTGGCTGGCAGGAGAGGCGTGAGAGACCCCAGGGACCAGGCCTGCTTCTGGCTGGAGGCCTGGGATGTGGCAGGGGTGCTTAGGGACCCTTGGAGGGCAGGGGGGTGGGGGTGGGGGCGTGATGGTGGAGGAAAACTCTGGCAAGGAAGGGAGGCTCTAAGCCGACAGGCCTGGGGTGGGGCTTCTGACCTCAGCTTGGACCTGGCTTCCCAGGCCCCAGAGGGTTAGACAATTGAGGGCGGGTCCTCTGGGGGGGGGTTAGGAGGATGCTGCTGTGAAGAATGAGCTAGGGTGAGCATGTGCCCCTCAAGGCTCCCACTCCAGGGGAAGTGTGAAATGTCTGTTTAGGGAGACAAGTCAAGATAACGTGATCTCAGGTTCTGCCCCTTAGTGGCTTTGGGGGCAAAGCCAGTGACCTCGAGCGAGTCCATGCGTCACTCTCTCTTGGCTTCCTTTTTCTCATGGGTGTCTTCTGTACTCCTTCCTGCATATTCAGTGATGGGGAAATGGGGGGGAGGGGATGCAGAGGGGTGGGATCCGGGAGGCGGAGGAAGCAGAGGATGGGGACAGAAGCTGACCCCCTCCCCCTCCCCAGGCTCCCGGGCTAGCACCATGCTCTGGGCTATGGTCAGAGGCTCTCCTCACTTCTTCAGGCCAAAGACCCAGCTCTGGGTGACAGTCTGGTGGCTCAAGGCTCTCTGACTGACTCCTTAGGCCCTGTTAGTGCCCAGCTGTGTCCTCCAGGTGGTAAAAGAAGGGCGCCTGACCGCATGCCCTGGCTTAGAGAATTCCTGTGTGCAGGCCTGGAGGCCACAGGCCCAGCATACAGCAGCTTGGCCTGGATGTATTCAGATGAGCATTCCCACACAGAGCCCTGCCTGTCCCTAAGCCTTCTAGGAAAGGAACATACATGGCTCCTTAGTAAGGTGCCACTACCAGCCCAATGCCAGGCACATCGCCAACCCTCCCCAGTGGGAGTACCTTGGCTCCCTGTGAGGGTCATAGCTAGTTCCTAGCCTCTCACAGGTGTCTTCTTCTTCCTCTTCCTTTCCTGGCTGTCCCCACCTCTAGCCCTCCACCTCCCACCTGTCCAAGCCGATGCTCTAAACACAGATGCATGGATGACTCCAGCCCCCAAACCACCCCCACCTCAGCTCTGCTCACTCAGTGCTGTTGTTCCTGTTTTTTTTTTTTCCACCTCCCCCACCAGCCCTGTGGGCAGGGACCATGTCTGATTCATCTAGGCCATTCTGAGCAGGGTCTGGCACAGGAATCTTGCCCGCAGGCGGCAGAGCTGGCGGTGGGGATGGACAAACAGGGCCACTCCATCCTCCCGCCCCAGCACCCATCCCTCTGCTGGAAGCTGCACCCCAGTGCTTGGCTTACACGGGTTTTGAGCAAGTACAGAGAGGACACTGAGGTCTTGGGAGTCCACATCATTGCCTGAGGCAACACACACAGCCTCAGGCCTGGGACCGATCTTCTGAGCCGTTCTTCAGCTAGGCCTATCCAGTGTCCACTCCACATAACTAGGGCGGCATTCCGAGACCCCTCTGCCCCAACCATGGGCAGATGGCAGCAAAGGTGACTCCAGGGGGAAGTGCTTCCTTAAGAACACAGCAAATATGGCCAGCCTTCTAGAATGGATGCCCAGGCACAGTGTTCTATGGGTCACTGGGGACACCCTAAACTCCATTCTGCTCTCCTCCATATTAATCCAATTTCTCTATTACCACAGCTGCCTCAACCCTAGCCTGGGTCTGGCTGGACATACGGGAGAAGGTGCCGCCCTCAACACCTCTGCTGTCAATGCTAGAAACCCTCCTGCATTCCTTTGTGTTTGTTTTGTTTTGTTTTTCACCTGCTTTGCTATCTCGGTGTCTGAAGGTCATATGACCTTGGCTCTTCGAAGGTGGGGACCCCCCACCCCACGTATTCAGGCCTCGGGTAGTTCAGACCTGGCCCTTATGCAGCTCAGCAACAGGAACTGAATGACAGGCCTGAGTAGGCATCACCTCTGAGGGCCGCCGGGCCAGGGCTGGGGATGCCACCACCTTGAGCCCCGACTTACTTAGCCAAGTTTCCTACTGTCTGCCAGTTGCCCTCGAGCACAGGGTCAAGTTGGCTTGCTGGCAAGACACACAGCTCTCATTTTAATTAATTAAAGAAAAATCTAATCACTGCATTAAACTTCTCATTACTCCACTTGAATACCCGTTAAGTAAATTTAATTACCAGAGGATTGGGTTTCCAGCCTCTTTCATTAGCTTCTGATAAGCCAGGGAGGGAGGAGAGGGCTGGGAGCAGAACAATGCTCTTCACAAGCCCCAGAGTGCAGGGTGGGCACTGGCCAGGGCCCCCGTGGTCAGGCTTTGACGTCTGTCTCCTTGGACACAAGTCTGGACCTGAGCCAGGGATGCCCTCTTCCCAGGCTGCCTCTAGAAAGGTCAAGGCCAGCATTTGTCTGCAGTCCGTGGAGTGCTGCACTTTCAGCCCTGCCTGGTTATCTCTGCCCCTGCCTCTTTCCTAGGGTTTGAGGCAACTGAGAACAGTGGCAGCAGCACAGCTTAAAAACAAGAAATCAGGACAATAATAAAAAGGACAAGAAGGCAAAGCTGGGGGACAGGTTGATTGAACAGTTGTGTCCAGAAGGCTTAGTACAAAGAGCTACAAACTGCCTGTGAACTTCCCAGTGGTCAAGGCAGAGCAAGATGCTTTGGCACTGATACAGTAACCAGTGGAGTGTTTCTGGGGAAATGCATGGGTCTCTGTCCTCCTTATACGGAACATGGATTCCTTGGAGAGAGATATGGAAGAGCAAGAAGAGACTGAAAAGAAGGGGCCCTTGGAAAATGGGTGAGGGCGGAGAAGAAGGAAAGACATAAAAAGGGCAGAAAAGAGAAGGGTTGCTGAGGACCAGGCAGAGGGACAGCAACCCCATCTCCAGAAAAATACCCTGCAAATGGGCATCCCTTTACATGAGCAATGCTGAGCCCTGGGGGTCACCAGTGGCTGATTAGCACAGAGTGGCGAGCCTGGCTCCTCATCCAGGGATTGCTCTGAATTATGTTTCAGGACCGACTGGCCTTTACCCAAGACCAGGGCCACACGACCCTCCCACTCCTGCCTCAGTCTCCCCTTTTCCCCCCGCCCCCTCTTCTCCAGAGATCCTGCCCTCTGCATACAGGTCTTTGGCTCAAGCCCAGTTGATGGGGATTCTGACCAACACGCTCCCCCAGCAGATCTTTCCAGGTCTGAGGAAAATGCAGCTGTCTCAAGCTTCCCCCAAAGTAGGACGGGGAAGAGAACAAGGCCGTCCTGAGCTCCTGCCAGATGCCACGTGGCTCTCTTGGTGGCCCTGTCAGACGAGGAAACTAAACCCAGAGAAGAGTATAAGGACTCGTCTGGGGGCCCACGGCATGGTCATGTCCATCTTGTCTGGTTCCAAGCTGTCAAATTCTGTCTGCAATGGCCACTTGTTATGTGTCACCTTCAGGTATTAAGTCTCTGATATCCTACAGATTTCTTTAAGAGACAAGATTTCTTTAAGAAACAACCTTCTCTCCATCCTGGTTACCTGCCTAGAAAAAGCCAGACCCTGGCGAACTAGACCAGCAGTGTCTTCAAGACTTGTGGACCTAGTTAAAGGCTCAGGGATAGTCCAAATCCTGCCAATGAGAACCAAGAGGTCAATTCTAGAACTTTAATTTGTTTTACCATGAAATCTGATTTCTTTCTTCAACCCCAGATGTAAATCTAGAAATACATTGGCCCAGATGGTGTCAAATGCCTCTTAAGAGTGCAGCCATTACCAAGGAAGAGGCTTCAAAGACACAGACAGAAGCCAGAGTCTTTCCATATCGTCTGAAATGCTGGATCAAGCTTTGTTTGAAGCCTGCACTACCACTAGACCCCACTGGCTACCTGAGCTGAGAATTTCATTTTATTGAAACAGAGTTTCCCCAACCCTTACCTATAATTCTGATAGGAAGTGCTCAAAAGGGGGTGTTCTTTCTTCTGTGGGGCCGAGAACCCTCAGGTATCCCTAGAGCCAGGAGAAGGGGTGCTCGGGGTGCACCTACTGTAACTGTCCCAGTGCTTGGCTGAATCCTGAAGTGTGAGGAGTCCCTCGGACCAGGTGGGCACAGGAATCAGCTTGAAGCTGGTGAGGGCTGGACAGGGTCAGGACCCAAAAGAGTTGGACAAGAGGTTGTGCAGTCCACAGACTCAAGGGAGCTAGGATATTTCCTCAGGATCCCTAGAAAAGAAGAGAAACAAGAGATGGCTGTAGGGGGTCTTATGAGAGACAGAGGGGCCGGGTCGGGGATGGTATTGGACTAATTGTAAATCTGAGGTGAGATCAGCCAGGCTTGCCTTTGTTTTCTTATCTTGGCATCTTATTCCTACTCTGGGGTTCCCCAGGTGGCAGAAGGACCTCTATCCCAGGGTTCCTCCCATAAGGGAGAGAGGGAGGCACCGGGTTCTTAGAACCCTCCCGTGTGAGCAATCAGAAGGCCACAGGCTGGACTCCCACACTATGCTACTGACCCATTCCTGCCTCATCTTCTCCAAGCAGAGGCTCTGGCTGAAGGACACAGTGTAGTGACCACACACAGAGACCCTTCCAGAGCTGCTAGCCTTTGGCGAGTTACCTCTTCTTCAGTCAACTCTGGCTTCAAGCTCAGAGCCACCCCATTTTGCCCTGGCCCTATGACAAGATCTGAAGACAGAGAGGGCCAGAATCATACAGAGTCCCAGCTCACCAGGGCTTACCAGGTCCCAGGAGGTACTTTCAGACCTGCATGCCCAATAGAGTTTCTATGTTAAGATCAAGGACCAAGATTCTGCACGTTGCATTGTCATAGTCAACATGGTGGCTACCAAACACCCATGCATATAGACATGTGGATAGTGATGCTGACTGACTGATTGACGTGAGAGAAAGAAGGGGTGGGGAGTTGATTCTCTCCTGTGGTAGGATCTGGGGACAGAACTCAGATGTTCAGTTTTCAGAACAAGTCCTTTTAGCTATAGAGTCATATCCCTGGCCCACTTTGTTTTTACATTTTACTTTACAGATGGCTAATGGCTGCCATACTGGACCAACCACAGCTTGACCAACCCTTGTTTATCTGAGCCACAGTCCATGGAAAAGTCTGAAGTTCAGATAAGGGAAAGGATTCATTCAAGATCACATACAGTTAGAGATGAGAAAAGGCAAAACCACAACCTGGCTCCATCAAGCCTGCTCTGCCCCTTCCAGGAGGCCACCAGCCTTCTCATGAGTGGCCTCAGGCTTATTCATCACAGAACTGTCAGTATCTCACAGTCCTAACGCCCATGCTGCTGCCCCAGGGTAGTGTGACAAGTCATCCTCGAAAGGTTCCACCTTTCCAAGCCACTCCCCATCCCCTACCTGTCAGACCCCTGACATGGCAGTCTCAAGAGGTATCCCTGAGAGTGCCTGGTAGAAGAATGCTTCTAGAAGAAGAAGAAGAAGAAGAAGAAGAAGAAGAAGAAGAAGAAGAAGAAGAAGAAGAAGAAGAAGAAGAAGAAGAAGAAGAAGAAGAAGAAGAAACCTTTGGGTACAGAACTGACCTCTACCTAAACATTACAACCGTAACAACAAGGAAGACTCCCAGTCCTTAAAAATAATCAACAGAGCCGGGAGTGGTGGCGCACACCTTTAATTCCAGCATTTGGGAGGCAGAGGCAGGCGGATTGCTGTGAGTTCGAGGCCAGCCTGGTCTACAAAGCAAGTCCAGGACAGTCAAGGCTACACAGAGAGACCCTGTCTCGAAAAACCAAAACAACAAAAACAAAACAAAACAAAACAAAAAAACCCCCAACAGCCTGGAATTGATAACACAGAAATGATCCCCTGACAATAATGGGTAGGAAACAAGGAGGGTGGGCTCGAGGCACACAGGGGAGCTTGGGGAACCCACTCATGCCTCATGCCTCCACTTGTGCTGCAGGATCCTGCTTCCAGCCCACAGACCCATGGTATAGGTAATGGCTGAGGTCTGAAGCAATCACACATGACTTTGGCGCCACCAGAGTAAAGGTAGGGGTTGGGGCTGAAACTTGGATTCCTTCCTCCAAGGAGAGACCTCTCTGTCCGGCTCCCCCGCCATGACGGTGGTATCCAAAATGAAGACGGGACTCCTTTCATGGGGAGGCGGGGCGGGAGGAAAACCAAGGCACAGAGCAAAGAAACCTTCCACCTAAGGTCAAGAGCCACTTGTGCCACATTCTAGCACCGTCTTCACAGGAAAAAGCCTAGGGGGCAGAAAGGGAACCGCCATGGCCTTGGCATGGTGGAATTGAGACAGAGTGGGATTTTTTTTTCTTGTCTTTTCATTTTTATTTCATGGGGAAAAAATACATAGCAATGGAAAGCTGGGAGTTCAAGAAATAAATGTATCAGAAAAAAAAGTTCTTGAAAACACAAGGCCACACACAAAAGGATGAAAACTTATCCAATTGAAGTTGCCACTGCATCTAGGGACCTTGACAGTGAATGCAGTCTGTCTCCCAGCAGCTTCCTGGCCTGCGTGTATATGCCAGGAACAGATTGCCAAGGTGAACTGCTATCCACACCTGATTCTCCCTCCCAGCCAGTGCTGGCAAAGATGGCCTCAAGGGCCACGGCCTCCAGCCAGGCAGCATCAGTCCACAGGTGGAGTAGTGAAGGCCTGAGAGGCAAGAGACCTCACATGGCTGAACAGGAAATATACCCTGACATCTGCGAGCCTCCTCTGCATGTGGAGCTTCAGGTCAGGGCCTCCCAAGCCTGTTATTAAAAGGGCAAATGACTTACACACACACACACACACACATACACACACACACACACACACACACACACACACACACACAGAGAGAGAGAGAGAGAGAGAGAGACAGAGACAGAGACAGACAGAGTGTGTCATCAACTGTCTGCATTACTTGTTTATTTACAAAATGCTTTTGAGGAAGTGCTAAGTTCTAGGTGTGCTGTAGGTACTGGCAACACACGAGGGCACAAAGCACGAGAGCGCAAGGACTGGAGATAGATGAGTCTGGCATTGTCACGAAGCTAGAGAGAGAAACAAGACACTTCTTAAGAGAGGCCAGCTCAGTGGCAACCCACAGAGGAGGGCGGCAGGACCAGGACTGCAGTTTCTCTAGCCAGCGGGTCAAGGGAGGTCTTCCTGAAGGGGGTCACAATTGAACTTATCCTTCAGGAAGTGAGGGCTGTGAGGAGCCTGAGGTGCTGAAGGCCAGGATGGGGGCTTTGGCTCTCATCCCGAGTGCAAGAGAAGCCACTGGAGGGCTTTAACCAGATAAATGGAATGGCGTTTTCTTCATTGTTAAAAGTCCCCTGGAGCCGCCAACTGGAGCCTGGGCTGCTCCCCCAGAGCAGGGGGGCAGCGGGCTGGCTGTCACAGTCACCCAAGGAGGAGGAGGAGGAGACAAGACTGGAGAGTGTGAGGGGGAGGCTGCCCGCCTCAGCAGCACCAACAGCAGTTGTCTGATGCCTGGGGATGAGGAGGCGGGGTAAGAGGAAGAGGGTGACTCCAGAGCCACATCCACAGACACGTGCTGCTCTTACAACCAGACCACCTGCCTAAAATAACTCTGAAAAATAACAAGCAGATGCGACATCCATGGAGCCACCTACCCCTCCTGAGTCTCAGTTCCCTAGGGGGGGCTGTCTTCCTTACCCACCCCCTTTTCTGTTCCTTCATCCTGTGCAGGGAACACAGGAAAAGGCATAGTGGGCCTTACCCGCACACAGGGGACAAGCCAGGCCTCAGACAGGACCAGATGAGTGGCCCCAGCTGGGGCTTGCTCAAGAGTATGCCCACTGAGCCTGGGAGAGGGGACAGGCTGGAGGGATGCTCAATAGTGTGGTGCTGAGGGCAGGGCGGTAAGGGGCAGAACTTTGAGCTCGATGGACCGGGGAGCATCCTAGATTAGAGTTGCCACCCTGCTCTGTCCTTGCTAGCTGTGGGGTCTGCGTTGGTCGTGTCATTTCTGAAGGCTCCATTCCCCGATCTATACACACACTCCTGACACATCATCCCACTAAACGTTGGATGGCGAGTCCTGAAAAGAGGGACATCAAGGTTGGCACCCAGCCCCATTGGTTTCCTGAAGAGGACTAAAAGGTTAAACGGGCTTGAGGTAGTTAGTTTCTGGGCTGTTCTAAAAAGTTCTAGAAATGCTATGCCAAACACTGAAAACATATAGGCAGGCCGGAGGGGTCTGTGCCGTTTGCTCCTTTCCTCCAGAGATTGCTGTTTATCAAATAATCCCAGAGACTCCAGCAGGCACAAGCAAGACCTCTGTGACTCTTTGTGGGTAAACCAGAAACCTATGGGCTAGGAAGCACAACAGCTAAATAGCCAGTTCCAAGCCTGTGAGTGAGTGCACCACACAGGGTCCTGGAGAGAGGCTCTTACAGAGGTGGAGGGGATGGTCAGACTGGCTCCCTAGAGGCTCTCAAGGCATGAGCAGGTCCTGCCAGAAACAAGACTGACAGACTCAGAAGAAGCTCTGAAGGAAGACGCAGCCCATTAGGGTCAATAGGGGAGGTAGAGGTCACAGCTCAAATCCCCCCCCCTCCCACCCCGCTTGCTATATAAATACGCAAAGTAGACAGGGGAGTTTCTAGATTAAGAGTTGGCCCTATGAGTCACTCTAAGGACCAGATGCAGAGTGGAGCCTACAGGAATTACCTGGATGGGCTGGAGAGATGGCTCAGAGGTTAAGAGCACTCACTGCTCTCCCAAAGGTCCTGAGTTCAATTCCCAGCAACAACATGGTGGCTCACAACCATCTATACTGAGATCTGGTGCCCTCTTTTGGCGTGTGGTGTACATGCAGGCAGAGCACCATATACACAATAAATAAATAAAATTTTAAAAAAGAAGAATTGCCTGGCTGCTTAGAGTTCTTGGTGCCACATGATCAGCTGCTCCCAATTTTTAATTTTAATTTCATTTTAAATATTTGCTTATTTAATGTATGTTTTACGTTGTTTATATTATATGTTTTGCCTGCATGCATGCTTACATACCATGTGTGTGCCTGCAGAGTCCAGAAGAGGGCATCAGATTCTCTGGACTTGGAGTTACAGATGGTTATGAGCTGCCATTGGATGCCGAGAGTTGCACCTGAGCCCTTGAGAAAAAAACAGCCAGTGCTCTTAACTCTTGAGCCATCTCTTCAGCACTACAACAGCTCTTGAAATGGTCCGGCCCCCTCCAAAGAGCCATGCTCCATCACCCTGTCAAAAGGTCTGCTCAGAGAGACACCATCAGGAAGGGATGCCAATGTCTCCGGCAGAAGATCTCGGGGGCTTAGGCGGGACTTCAGGTTTCTGACAGAGCGGTGTGGCATTCATATTCAGAGAGTAGAGCAGAGCCCAGCGAGAAAGGATTGCAGACTCCTGTCCTGCATGAGGAGCGAGCGAGGTCTGTCCCCAAAGGCTGCAAGGGAGTCTGGGATGCCCACATGTTGGGTGAAGATTTGCATTGAACAGGCAAGTTGCTTCTTGCGATGAATACACCTTACATTCCATACATGTACAGAACCAAGGCTACGTTGTATATGCCAAAGTGCGCGTGACACAGACTGAAAGCAAAACAGTGCCCAGGACAGCAGTCAGCCAAATCACTATACTCTAGAGTACCTTTTCTCCAATTTGATCCTCACCCACACCAGGAGCAAATAAACTGCATAATCCCATCCAGCAGGTGGGAAATTGCATTCCAGAGAGAAAAATGGGACCAGCCTAAGGTTCTGCAGCACACCAGCCCCAGAAGCCCTCAATGGCACCTCACCTACAGAACTTCCCAACTCCCAACCCCAAGATTCCTGAGAGAAACAGGAATCTCCCTGCACGGAAGTGCTTCCCAGCTGCTGCATCCCTCATCCAGAAGATCACAGGCTGCAAGGTCATCCAGAAGACTCCTCCAGTATCCGCGGACCCTGGGTTCCGTCTGTCTCCTGGGAGTGCCCACTCTCAGCTCAGCTCAGAGAGCAAGCCAGGCCTCTGTGGGCCTGGAGCTCAGCAGCACAGGGAGATACAGGCTATCTGCCAGCCTCCATCCTAGCCTAGCCAGAGTCCTCCAGCAGCACATGGTTGAGCCAGTGCTCTGGCCCAGCCAGGCCCCATGACGGATGGCAGCTGAGCACAATGATGCTGTCCCCAGAGCATGCAGGGTTTAAGCAATAGCCTTTCAGCTGAATATTTAAGAAGAAAATCCTTTTTTTTTTTTTTTTTAAGAGGGGGTAGGGAGAAAGAAAACCAGCAAAACAAGAGGGGGGCGGAGATAGGGAGGGAGAAACCTACCCCATCACTGCAGTCAAGGTCATGGGCACCAGTGCGGGGCGGGCACGGGCAAGGAGTCTTTAATCTGGGAGTTCAGGCTGAGGAAACTAACCGCTTGAAGCTGGAGTACATTACTGCCCAGAATGATCTGTCGGCTTCTATTAGGCTAAATATCTCTGTATAATGGGGAATTATCCTCCGAATAGGCAAAGTGCCTGCCTCTTGGGGGAGGGGCCCTGGAGCCTCTCCTGTGAGGGCTCTCCCACAGTAGGTGATGTAGGGGATAGGACCAACCTGAAGCCACCCGCCCCATTCCTCCTGGGAAGTCCCTGCAGGCAGCTGCTTTGCCTGACTTGTGGGGTGTGGCAGCATCAGCCGCCTTTCCCCTCTTGCAGACCTTCTTCTAGCTTCCTCTCTTAGGAGCCTAAATTGACAACAAACAAGAGTCCAGGCCTATCAATGCCTCTGTTTCTCCACTGTTAGATGGGCCCAATCACACCCACTATCCATGCTGGTGGCTGGTGTGAGGCTGGTGCAGAGCCCAGAGCAGAGCCAGCAGTTGTGCCCACCAGTGAAGACCTCATGGTCCTTCTTGTTGGCCCATCTAGACACCACAGCCTCCCTGGTCCCCTTTCCTGACCCTGCCTACCTCCTGACAGCTGCAGTGAGACCCTCTCTGGGCCTATCCAAGGAGACAGCTCAGGGTTGTTCACTGAAGCTGCTGCACCCACAGGGCCATTCTGGAAGCCCAGGCAGGCAGGATGCCAGTGGGTTAGAGGGCCCAGAGCAGCTCTCCTTCCTTCTTACCCCCACAGCAGCGCCTGGCACACAGCACAGGTTTACAATTATAAGGCAGGGGGTTGGCAGGAACTGGGAACAAATATGGTGGCTTAGCCCCACCGGATGGTAGCACTCGTAGAAAAAGGAGTCGGCCCTGCAAAGCTGGCCAGCAAGCCAGAAATGCAAGAATAGGGAGGTGGCCAAACCATAGCAGGACAAAAGAGAGGCCTGGGTTAGTGGTGTCAGGACAGAGAGACATGGATGTGGGGGGTCACTGCTGGGTACATACACATATGTGCATGTAAACACACACACACACACACGCACACACACACACACACACACACAGAGAGAGAGAGAGAGAGAGAGAGAGAGAGAGACAGACAGACAGACAGACAGACAGACAGACAGACAGACAGACAGACACAGACAGACAGAGACAAAGGCAGGCTGGCAGACAGACAGATAGACAGAGATGGAGATGGAGAGACACCTAGGGAAAGGAGAACCTGTATATGTGGGCTGAGGGTCAGGGCCCCCATGCTTCCCTCAGCAAGGCATCCCATGACTCCCAGGGGAATGCTCAGGGCCCCTCTCTGAAAACACAGCCCCTGCTATTCCAGGGCACATGTAATAACAGCAGGGCCATTCTGGAGGCACGGCTAGGTCAGATGCCAATGGGACATACAGAAAGGAAGGCCACTCCCAGAGCACACAGAGGCACATTGTGTTGCTCCCAGACTCCTCCCCCACAGATTCCCTGTACCCTGAGAGAGCTGCTCATTCATTCATTCATTCATTCATTCATTCATTCAGCTAGTGTCCACCAATGCTTTGTGAAAACTAAGAATACAAAAGTGCCCAAGATCCTATCTTAGGGCACTCATAGCCTAGTGGGACTATGTTAGAAGGTAGAGACAGTTCTGGGGTTGTGTGAATGGAAGCCCAAGAGGTTTGGCAATGCATCAAGGGGTGTCAAGTTCACGGTTGGATTCAGGGAAGGGCCCCCCCCCTTGTGAAGGAATTTGAAGGGATTTGGAGGCTTTGTAGACAGAGGCAGGCTGGAGCAATGGATTGGAGAGGGAGACCAGCCCCCTCCCTCATGGTCTAAGGGGTTTAGCTCTTATCCTCAGAGCCATCAGGAGCCTGAAGGGTTTTAAGTAGAGAATGACAGGGACCAATTTGTGCTTCAGAAAGATCTTGCTAGATGCCACCAGGTGGAGGATGGATTACAAGGGAGAAGTGGCAGTGAGCCAAGCTGAAAAAGAAGCAGAGGACAGGAGAGGGTGGGGCCCAGGGACGGGGAGGAGAGGGATGGAGAGGAGGGGCTGCCTGCAGTGAAGCAGCATCCCAACACCCAACACCCCTGTGCAGAACATCCTCTTGCACACCCTGGGTGCCAGCTGTCCAAACAACACAGCCAAGCCTTGCCAAGCCCTTGTAAGACATCAGCTGCTTTGATCTCCACAATGCTCAGGTGGCACACGCAAGCCAGAACTTGCCCCTTGGTTCCACAATTCAACAAGCATCTATTGGGAGCCTATTATGCTCCAGGCACCATTCTAGCCTGCTCAACGGCCAGAGACACTGAGACAGGAAAGCATGGCCCAGGAGTTCTAAGAGGCCATCCCAAAGTCTGGCTTAGAGATGCTCTCCAGAGCTGGGGGTGAGTGCAAGGCAAACACTGTGGAAGGAGGTGCCTGGGGAGGGGTGGCCCACACATAAACCCAAGCTGAGCTCCAGGCTGGCAGGAGAATGGGAAAGTGGAGATACTGGGAGAGATGTGTGGCCATGGTGGTAACACTGGGAGTGAGGCGTGGCCATGGTGGTAACACTGGGAGTGAGGCGTGGCCATGGTGGTAACACTGGGAGTGAGGTGTGGCCATGGTGGAGACACTGGGAGTAAGGCGTGGCCATGGTGGAGACACTGGAGTGAGGCGTGGCCATGGTGGTAACACTGGGAGTGAGGTGTGGTCATAGTGGAGATACTGGGAGAGAGGCGTGGCCATGGTGGAGACACTGGGAGTGAGGCGTGGCCATGGTGGAGACACTGGGAGTGAGGCGTGGCCATGGTGGAGACACTGGAGTGAGGCGAGGCCATGGTGGAGACACTGGAGTGAGGCGAGGCCATGGTGGAGACACTGGAGTGAGGCGAGGCCATGGTGGAGACACGGGAGTGAGGCGTGGCCATGGTGGAGACACTGGAGTGAGGCGAGGCCATGGTGGAGACACGGGAGTGAGGCGTGGCCATGGTGGAGACACTGGGAGTGAGGCGTGGCCATGGTAGAGACACTGGGAGTGAGGCGTGGCCATGGTGGAGACACTGGGAGTGAGGCGTGGCCATGGTGGAGACACTGGGAGTGAGGCGTGGCCATGGTGGAGACACTGGAGTGAGGCGTGGCCATGGTGGAGACACTGGGAGTGAGGCGTGGCCATGGTGGAGACACTGGGAGTGAGGTGTGGCCATGGTGGAGACACTGGGAGTGAGGCGTGGCCATGGTGGAGACACTGGGAGTGAGGCATGGCCATGGTGGAGACACCGGAGTGAGGCGTGGCCATGGTGGAGACACTGGGAGTGAGGCGTGGCCATGGTGGAGATACTGGGAGTGAGGCGTGGCCATGGTGGAGATACTGGGAGTGAGGTGTGGCCATGGTGGAGATAC
Organism: Acomys minous; assembly: GCF_964271855.1. Taxonomy (NCBI): domain Eukaryota; kingdom Metazoa; phylum Chordata; class Mammalia; order Rodentia; family Muridae; genus Acomys; species Acomys minous. The sequence continues at coordinate 115,985,682 of NC_140494.1, forward strand.
TGGGAGTGAGGCGTGGCCATGGTGGAGACACTGGGAGTGAGGCGTGGCCATGGTGGAGACACTGGAGTGAGGCGTGGCCATGGTGGAGACACTGGGAGTGAGGCGTGGCCATGGTGGAGATACTGGGAGTGAGGTGTGGCCATGGTGGAGACACTGGGGGTGAGGTGTGGCCATGGTGGAGGGTGCTAGCCTCTGTTAGCCAGAGCTTGAAAGGATGCCAGGGGCATAGACCAGGAACGGCAAGGGTATTCAGGGTATTCAGGAAGAGTCTAAAGCATAAGAGTGAACATGGATCTGGGCTTAGCTCCATAAGGTGCCCATAGGGAAAGTGGAGACACAGGAAGCTCTGTAGACCAGCACACACCCTCGTGGACTGTGCTGAAAGATACCCAATGTTTTGACCTTAGGCTATCTGCTCTATACTCAAGCTAGTTAGGGGCACTCAGGTGTCTTCTGGCATGGTGGAAGCCACCATGATGGGAGCCTCCAAAGTCAGCTCCACTTCCTTCAAGCCCAGCCTGGTTTCCTTGGACATTCATATTTGCTGCTGAAGACATTAAAATAACCTTCATTCTTGGACCTTCTCCTTCTCCTTCTCCTTCTCCTTCTCCTTCTCCTTCTCCTTCTCCTTCTCCTTCTCCTTCTCCTTCTCCTTCTCCTTCTCCTTCTCCTTCTTCTTCTTCTTCTTCTTCTTCTTGAGACAGGATTTCTCTTTGTAGACTAGGCTGGCCTCGAACTCACATCAATCCACCTGCCTCTGCCTCCTAAGTGCTGGGATTAAAGGCATGAGCCACCATGCCTGGCTTCTGGGCCTTCTTTTTATCATCAGCAAACAGTTGGAGGATTCCTAACCCACAACTAGTCTAGTGCCTGGCAGGCCCAAAGGTGCACCCTAAAGATTACCTTCTATCTCAACCTGGTAACTGGGTCTTCTGGAGTCCGTCCCTCAGCACCCCCACTGCCTGGGACACACTGTTTAATTAACTCCCATTGACCCAAGTCTAACAGCCTCCCCATTAGTAGCCTTGTGACCAGGCTGGACTGCTATCCAGGAAGTGGGGACAAGGACCAAAACCAAGGTCAGTATCAGAGGCCCTGCTCTTACAACCACACCAGCACTCTTGGAGGTGTAGCAGGTCCTCGTGGGAGGATGGGAGGACGGCTGGGGATGGGATAGATTCGGCAGTGCCTCTATGCCCTCAAAGCTACCCTCAGGTCTCCTTGTAGCAGCAGCCCTGTGAGCAGCTATTCCCTCCAACATACATACCCCACATCTTGGAATCCACCTCACTGTGTGCCAGGCCCTGCTTCAAGCCAGAGCACTGGACAGAAATGGAAGCAAGTCACAGGAAGGCACAACTCAGGGGGGGGGGGGGAGAAGCGGAGCTTCGTGAGATGGTGGCTTTCAGCTGGTTGAGGCTCCCCTCTGATGATGGCTCACTACTTATACTCCTAAAAATAACAGCTAAAGCATCTGGGGCATGGCTTATGGTTTCTATTGTTGTGATAAATAGCATGACCAAAAGCAACTTGGGGAAGAAAGGGTATATTTCATCCTAGAGCTTGTAGTCCACCATCCAAGAGGCCAGGGGAGGAACCCAAGGCAGAGACCTGGAGGGAGCAGCTGATGCAGAAGCCATCAGGTGACATGCGGTACCAGCTCACCAATAACTTGCTCAGCCTGCTTTCTTATGCCATCCAGGACCACCTGCCCAGGGACAGCACTACCACTATGAGTTGGGACCTCCCCTGTCAGTCGCTAATTAAGAAAATGCACCACAGGATTGCCTACAGGTCAATCTGATGGTGTCATTTTCTCCAATGGGGCCACCTCTTCCCAGATGACTATAACTCATGTCAAGTTGACGTAAAACCAGCCAGCACAGGGCACACTTTCTCTATGCCAAGTCAATATGAGTACTTTGTACACAGTGATATCAGGGTGGATCTAAGGCTAAGGCTGTCCTCTTCGAAAAGCTACCAGTTGGGCTGGAGAGATGGCTCAGGGGTTAAGAGCACTGGCTGTTCTTCCAAAGGTCCTGAGTTCAACTCCCAGCAACCACATGGTGGCTCACAACCATCTATAATGAGTTCTGATGCCCTCTTCTGGCCTGCTGGCTCACACGCAGGTAGAATACTATATAAATAATAAATAAATCTTTTTTTCTTTATATAAAGCTACCAGTTTGACCGGGAGGTGGGTGGAGCTGTTGACTGGGGTCTGGGTCTTAATCTAGCTACAGGCAGAAAGTGGCTTAGGTCAGTACCACACTGGATCCAGAACTCCAATTTGAATTACTCCAAGTATTCTTCAGCATCAGTCCTAGTAGCTGCTGTTGTTAAATTTGGGTAAGTGAAGAATGGAGGTGGTAGTGGCAGAGAACCTTCCAGAAGCAGGCCAGAGGCCACAAAGTCAGAAGTTGCATAAAGGTGCAGCAGCAAGCCTGGGACTAGGTTACTAGGGAGAGCTGGGAGGATGACGTAAGAGGCAGGGGAAAGCAGGAGAGATCCCTCTTTGGTGTCTATGGCTTTCTCCCCCTCTCCATCCCTGCCTCAAAGCACTGCATTTCCATGGTGGGGTGAATACCCAAGGCTCAGGGGACCTCCTGCTGCAGTGGAGCCTGACCAGGCTTGGACAGGGGCAGGGTGTCGTAGGGACAGGCAAAGAGGTAAAGCCCAACTTAGAACTAGGACAGCAGCTAATACGCGGAGAAGAGAAAAGCGCACGAGAACAGGTGTTAGGGTGTCATACCAGGCCCGCATTCAAAAGGCAACATCTAGAGCTATTGGCAGTGGGAGGTGAGACACAGGAGCAACGAAATCTTTCAAATGACTCACAATGGGAAGACTCGTGTTGCTGGGAAGTGTCAGGGGGGGCGGGTCTGGTCCCACTCAGAAGACACAGTTCCTTGGTGCATTCGTAGATTTTCAGATTCCTATAAGTGGCTTGAACCTGAGAAGGGGACCACTGGCAGCCAGAGGAAGAACTCCCAGATTCCAGTCGCCCCCCCCCCCAGTAATACACCCTGTGTCTTGGGCTCAAATGCAGCTCGGGGTATCCTTGACTATAAGGAGGAAGGGGTAGCTCTCATGCCCCCCACTTCCTAGAAGCAAAGGAGGATCAATTGTGGGGGTGTCAGGGGCACTGGGAAGGATCCTTCACAGGTCACAGTGTCCCAAATGTCTCCAGTGTGGCCCATACATCCCTTTACTCTCTATGGAAGGTCAAACTTCAGACCCTGGTTCCTATGGGGTCTGCAGACAGACTCTGTCCAGCCCCGACTCTGAAAGCACAAGATCCGCCCCGAATGCCTGAGACCGCAGAGGAGGGTTCTCCTGGTCTAGGAGCCTCGTTAGTGGTCCTACAGAAGGCCAGATGTTTAACCGGGAGTCCAGATGCAAAGGGGAGGACCATTCAACAGGAGGAGGTCTTGCTGAGCAGGGTGAGAGCATGGAGGCCTCAGAGGATGGTAAGGAAGAATGGGACGAAGAGTTGGGAACCAAGCTAAGCCACTGATCTAGCTGGACAGCTTTAGAGAGCCTTTTATCTTTTTTAGTCCCAGTTTCTTAACGCTGTACGTGATGACAGTAACAGCCACCACTCAGTGTCCACGCAGCACCCAGTGTGTGAGAAGTTCTGAGATGACTGCCAGTGTCACCACTGGGGATTTGAGAGCTCCCAGTCAAAGCTTAGGGTATGTGACATCAGCCTTGGACATATAAGAGGCCCCATGGGGAGACGAACAGAGTGCACGCAGGGAGCATGGATGAGAGACAGCACCAACTCAGGCTACACACTAAGCTCTGATTTTGGTCACACACTGGAGCCTTGACTCTGGTCAAACACTGAGCTCTGAATCTGGTCACACATTGGGCCTTGTCACATACTGAGCCCTGATCCGTGTGACATTCTAGTCTTGACCCTGGTCCCACACTGGACCCTGATCCCAGTCAAACATATGCCACGATTCTGGTCACAGACTAAGCCTACCCTTGGCTCAATGTCCCCCACACTGTGAATTCTAGCCTTGTTTGCAGTATAGTCAACAGTTACCGTGACCAGTTTTGGTTTTTTTGTTTTTTAACTAGGAGCCAATATCAATCTAGGAGTCTATAGGACTTCTTACAGCGTATAAAAGCTGCTGCATTCACCCCGCTGGCCAAGTGCATTCCCATACGGGCTTTAGGGGACAGCATGTTCTGAGTGCAGAGGTGGCCCTGGGTGAAGCCTGTGATGGCTATCGGGACATGGAATGGCCAGTGACACTTATAATGCCACATCAAATTCCCTTTTCTGACTAGCCCATCCTTAGTAGAGGGGACCTGGATGTTACTAAGAGTCCCTCCTAGTCATTTGTCTATACTCTCTCTTCTGTGATGCTGGTTCCTACCTGAGGCTTTTCCTAATGCATGTAAGCACGTGTGTATGTGCCCACTCATGCTCACACACATGAAGAGACAAGGACACATCCTACACCTATCATCCCTGCCTTGGTCACTCCACCCATTTCCTTCAGAGTATTGCTCCCATCTGCCTTCCACAATTCACATCCTAGAGACACTTTTCAGGTCTGCAGAGAAGGCAGGAGGCTGAAGACCCTTGGCGCCAAGGCAAAGGGGCTCACCTTGTGGTGGGGCAGCCTACAGCAGGTCCAGGACATCAGTGGTGCCCAGTCCTATTTCCACCCAGGTTTGAGGTTACCAGGGAACGTTGCTTTTCTGTGCCTAGCTCTGTCAGAGGAGAAGGGCTCTGGGTGATGCAGGCAAGCTCCACTCTTTCTCCAAGTCCGGGAAGTCCAGTGGAGTCTGGGAGCTGCACTGCCCTGAACAGTGAAGAATGTTGTTGCATCTTTCCTCACACAGTGAGGCCACAGAGCTGGTCCGCCCCTATCCAGGGTACTAAGACCTGCTCGCCAAGGGCACCCTCGTGGGGCTTCAGGGGACAGTATGCTCTGAGTCCAGAGATGGCCCTGGGTGAAGACTAAGGTCTCAATAGAGAGATGCTGGGCTCAACAACACCAATGCCGCCTCTCACCCATTCTCTGACCAAGCCCTGTTCTTCTCATGTGCCAAAGACAGAGGAAGGGCACCAAGCACCCGTACTTGGCCAGGCCCATCTCCACCCTCCAGACCACAGAGTTTCTCACCCCATCCTCCGTGCCCCAGTGTCCATCACTCAGCTTTCCCCGATGGACAGATAGTCCCAAGTTAGATTAGGCTCTTTCCTGGTATAAAACTGAACTCCAAGGGGCTCGGAGGTTAAAAGCACATGCTGCTCTTGCAGAGGGTGAGTTCAGTTCACCACACCAGACAGTTCACAACTGTCTGTAACTACAGCTCTAGGTGATCTGATGCCCTCTGCTGGCCTCCATAGGCACTGCATCCGCATGCACAAACCCACATTCAGACATATACACAATAAAAAAAAAAATATGAAAAAGTTAACTTCAGCAATTCTTTCTTCTGCTTTATCATGGCCCAGACCCAGCCTGACATATCTCTGATCTCCTCCCCAACTCCATCTCCTCCTGCTCTTCAGCACACCAGGGCCTTCACAGATCTAGAATGTTCTGCCCTCACAGTGTGCACAGCTTCATCCTCCATAGCTGTCTATGGAGGAAGACACATCCTCAGTGAAGCCCTCACAGACTGTCCTGTCAGACTCTCTATGTCCCTTGTCAGCATTTGCAGTCACACAATTTTATTTTAAAACATATTCCTGTCCCTGAACTTCCCCCAAAGAAGGGGCTACAGCTGTCCTGTTCAGTATATCTGCAGGCTAGCAGAGTTAGCACACAGTAGGTACTCAAAAGCCCTACTGATCTCATCATTAAGAAGCTGATGGGAGAGTTCACCCTCCCCCTCCCCAGCAGCTACATCCTGAGGAAAGGCTCCTAGGCAATGGATGGTTCCATTCCTTGTCTGGGCCCGACACTAACCACTAGCAGTTGTGGCCACGACTGTCACCCACCATGATCCTGAAGACAAGACCATTCTGTAAATAGAGGAAGAGCTCAGAAGGGTCATGTGGCTTGCCCTTGACTATGTACATCATCAAGAAAAGATGGAATATGAGGCCATGTCAGTGCTGAAACAGCAGAGGTTTTAGCCAGACACTAAGGAAGCCTCCACACAGGCGGGAATAGGATAGGATCCTATATAAGAAGGTCCCAGGCCAAGATCAGGGACATGGCTGAAGGCAAGAAGCAGTTTACCGACTTTCAGAGTCCTAGCCCACTGTTATGCTCTGAGCCACTGAAAAAGCTGCTCTTGACTCTAGATGAACTGAGGAAGAGGCAGGGCTGCCTGAGTGCCTGGAGGAAACTTGGCTATCAGACACGAGGCAAGGGTGTGGTCCCCACTAGAGGTAGCTCTGCTCGCTCTGTGAGAGAAGAGACTGACCTCCTGAGGGCCACCAACAGTGACGAGGGTATCCAGGGCTGAGCACAGCAGGGCCCAGAAGGCTGACATGGAGGAGGGAGAAGTCCCCTCCTACTGGCCAAACTAATGCTTGGTGAGCCCAGGCCTGCCAATTTGACAGCAGCGGCACCAAACTTGTTCAGAATCCATCTTGCATGAGGTAATTACAGTTCTTCCTGCGTAATGAGATGGTTTTTAAAAGGCCATTCAAGAGAAATTTCCTATAATGAGGTGAAGGGGTTTACAGTGTTAGACATCAAGGAAGCTGGTAATTGGAGGGACCCAGGCTGAGCCCTGGAGTGAAGTCTCGGGAGTTGGCACATCTAAAAGGTGTGAGCGAGAGGAGCAGAAGGCGGGACGAGGAGTCCAGGGAAGGACCCTTCTGCCACAGAAAGAGCCTGGTGTGTGCTGTGGAATGGACTCAGCTGTGAGGAGGCTGGAATCCTGTTGGGCGGATGGGACTGATGGGGTCCGGGCAGGGTTTGGGGGTGGGGCTTGTGAGGTGGAAGCTCAGAGGCAAAGGAAATGACGAAATGAAAGCACTGAGCTTTAGCAATCCATATAGCTCTGCAGACCAGCCCGGGTAGAAGGCAGTTTGCTGATTTAGGGTGGGTTCTAACCCAGTGCTGATGTTCATAGGCAGACAGTTTGTACGCACGCACGCACACACACACACACCTGCACACACATGCATGCAGACACGCGCCCACACATGTGCACAGATGCACACACGCACACACAAAAACACAAACGCACATACACAAACACACATTCATGTGCACACATGGATGCACACATAGGCATGCATACACACATGCACACACACACACAAACACGCACACATGAAGCTACCGGAAGACAAAGGCGAGACCAAGTGATGCAGCCACAAACCAAAGCACACAAAAATGCCATCAGCCACCAGAATCTGCACAGGATGAGAGGAGATCCCCCAAGGAGCCCCAGGGACCAGCCAGGCTATCAACTTGATTTCAGTCAGACAGACAGCCTGCAGAATGGCACAGAGTAAGTTCTGTTGTTTGAAGCCACCTTGTCTGTGGTAACTTACAGCAGTCAGGGCAACTAATGCAATGGCCATTCCAGCTGCCACCGTGCGGTGACAGGAATGGCGGCCATGAGAGAGAATGAGCATCCCATCCTCACAGCTATGCATGCAAAGCCAGCAGGTCCTCAGCAGGCTGCACATCTTATGTAGTCTCTCATCTGTATTCAGCTTTGGGAACAGAATCTGACAGAGTTACCATCCCTATATCCCACAAGTTTGGAAACTGAGGCATATAAACCTACCCAAGAGCACAGACAGATGGTTGGAGCCAGGAGCAGACCTGGCCTCCAGGAGTCTGGACGGCCTGCGTTTGGCTCTCTACTGCAGGCCCAATGTTTCATTCTTCCTTGTCCCCTGCCTCTAATTCAGTGGTGGCTTAGCAACCTAGAAGGCAGAAACATCTGAGCTCCCAGAACCCAGTAGTTTCCAGGCAAATGAATCTCATGGGAAAACCCTGTAGGGGTTTGAATGAAAATGATGGCGCACACCTGTAACCCTAGCACTCGGGAGGCAGAGGCAGGTGGATCTCTGTGAGTTCGAGGCCAGCCTGGTCTACAAAGAAAGTCCAGGACAGCCAAGGCTACGCAGAGAAACCCTGTCTCAAAAAACAAATAACAAGAAAACAAAACAAAAAAGAAAATGGGCCCCATAAGGTCGTATCTTGTCACACTTGGTCCCCAGGTGGTGGAACTATTTGGGAAGGATTAGGAGGTGTGGCCTTGTTGGAGGAGGTGTGTCATAGGTATAGGCTTTGGGGTTTTAAAAGACTCCTGCAATTTCCAGTACTCTCTCTGCCTTGTGCTTATGGATCAAGATGTGAGCTGTCAGCTCTTCCTGCCCTCTGCCATCACGCACTCTGATGCTCTGAAACTGTGAGCCAAATTAAACACTTTTACAAATCACCTTGGTCATGGTGTTTTATCACAGCAAAAAAAAAAAAATTAATTAAGGCACACCCCCAAACAATTCAAGTGGCACTGTTCTAAGCCTTCTGCTCTGTGTATTTTGGTAGGCTCACCAACTTCTCAGAGGGTACTGTGCTAAGGGAGAAGCCATACTGGCCAACAAGCTTTTACTAAGCAACTACTGTGTGCACAATGGAGGTACTACCCAGGGGAAGGAAGGAGCCTGCCTCTTCTTGAGGACAAAGACCCACTGAACTGCCAGAGCAAATCTAACCTCTGGGTCCTCATCTAGAGCTTCCCGTAGAGGGGACAGAGTTGACATCTTGAGATATTTTAGGCTGAGACAATAAGGAGGGCAGAGCTCCAAGGCAAAGGAACAAGAAAAGTATATCCTGAGAGATGTTCCTTGCCCCTGTAGAGATGACAAGAACTCCTGAGGTCCCACAGCCTACCCTCGTAGGGCAAGTGGTCCTCTGGTGTCAAGAGAGCTTTGCAGGGGCATAGACTAGAACAGCAGGACCAAGGCAGCCTTGCTACCCAAACAGCCTCACCAGCCCAGGCAGCCTGGCCCTAAATGCTGGCTAATTGGCATTGAGTGGCCCAGGGACCTGAGGAACAGACTTTGAAAGCACCTGGTGTGACGTGTCCAGCAGGAACAATGGGCCACCCGGCCAGCGTAGAGCCGCAGCTCCTTCTAATTAGGTGTCGCTTTGAACACGGAGGCATCAGATTAATGAGGTTCACAGCACTCTCTCTTGCAGCACCATGGCGGGCGGCCTCTGTTCTCTGATCACAGTTTGATGCCAAAACCTTGTTCTCTAAATCAAAGCTTCTCCCCAAACTCCACTTTCTGCCATGCCTCGGGTTTGTGCTGGCATCTCTGCCAGGGAGCTAAGCCTTCACCTCATTGCCTTTCCACAGAGGGCCAGCTTGTGTGTGTCACTGGGAGAGATTCTGCAAGGCCTGCAGGGATCCCTCTTGCAGCCCACGTGGGACACTAGGCATTGGTGGGGGTGGCCCTATTTTGCGGTGCATAGTGCTCAAGGACACACAGCAAGCTGGCCCACCACACTCCCAATTGAAGGCCTCTCCAACTCTGCTCTTGGCAGCTTGGGGCATGCGAGGCCTTGGGGGATCCGCTGGCTAGTTGCCCACTCTTGGCATCTGTTCACCAGCCTTCAGTGGGGTTGAAACATCTGCAAGAGCCAGCATGCATGGCCTCCCTCACTCTGGAAGCTTGCCTGGTTCCCTGCCCCCTCTGGATCTTCCTTAGCAAACTCTCTTCCTCCAGGTTGCCTCACCCCTACTCCATTTCACTATTGCCTCCACCCCTTCAAAGCCCAGCCTCACCTGGCTCTTTGCTTGTCAGCAAATATGCTAAATCTTTATTTACTTCTGCAGGAAGTTCCCGGTCCGTAACCTGTTCCCTTGAACAACCACTTTTTTGCCCTGTATCCCACTGGCTAATCTTACTTTATTTGCTCATTATTTTTCCCCCCATGTAACTGTGGCCTAAGGCCAAGAGCGGCATCTGTGTCACCTCTGTGTCCCATGCAATAAAGACTGCCTGACACAGAAGATCCCATCCTCCTTTGACACAGTGAGGCAATCAATAGAGAGAGAGAGCCACCATCTTGTCCTTAGTTTCCCCATATACCACATAGGGGTAAAGGCCTCATCCTGTTTCCTTCAGGAGGCTGCTGGACCATGCAGAGGGACACTAGGCAGAAGTGTGCATGGGAGGGTGAGGCACTTTGAGTGGGTACCTCTGAGAAGCTCATAAGAGATGACAACAGCCTTGGGGGCAAGGGCAAGTCAATGTCAAGCCTCAGTTTTTCTGCACGTAAACAAGGCTGGCCTAAGACTCGCAGGATGGATGCATCACAGTCAACTCTAGCAGCTGGGAGGTAGAGGCAGGAGTATCTAGTGTATTAGGCTAGCCTGGGCTACATAGGTAGACCCTGCCTCAAAAGAAAAAAGAGCCACTCGGTCCTCATCTCTGGGGCACACACCGTTAACTGGCTCTGTTTTACAGAAGAAGAAACACCAGGCTTGTTGTTGGAGGGGCACTGCTCAAGCCCCAGTGTCCCCACTGGTGCCACAGTCTGGCCTTTTCACTGCCACACTGGCCAGACAACCTTTCCAAGCTGTGGCAGGGTCTCTGTTTCTGACACTTGCTTACCTCTGGGCCTCTGTTTTCCTGGTTGAGAGGCAGGTACACAGCCAAGCTTTGTGGATGCCTTCTGCTGGGTCAGAGTAGTTCAAAACACTTCTTGCTCCCTTAGAAAAGCCATCCTTTGCTGGGACAGATGGTCCAGGTGGTCCAGGCCTATAATCCTAGCTACCTGGGATGCTGAAATAGGAGGACCACAAGTAGCTCAAGACCTGCTGGCTACAGAGTGAGTTCGAGGCCAACCTGACAACTCAGCAAGGCTGTCTCAAAGCAACAAGTACAAAGAAGGCTGAGGATGGAGCTCAGTGGTAGGGCATGTGCCCAGAAAGTACAAGACCCTGGGTTCGATTCCCAGTAGTTCAAAAAAGAAAGAGAGAGGTAGGAGGGAGGAAGAGGAGGAGGAAGAGAAAAAAGAGGAAGAGGAAAAGGAAGAGGAAGTCCACTCCCCTAATTTTGCTGAGTTGAAAATAAATAAATCTCAGACCAAACACGGTGATACACACCTCACAGCTGCCAGCACTCGAGAAGCAGAGACAAGCAGGTTGTGAGTTCCAGGACAGCCTAAGCCACACAGTGAGACCCTGTCACAAAAACAAAATAAAACAACCAACAAAACCAATTTTGGTCTCTGGTTATATACAGTTTGATCTCACTTAAGGGACACTTACAAAACAACACCATTATGCGGATGACTGGAGGACAGAGAGAGTAAGGCATGGTGGCTTTCATAAACCATTATGTGCTTCTAGTCTGCTCCGACAGAGATGGCAGTTGCACAGAGCTGTGACAAAAGTCTGTAGAAAATATACACACCAAATAGTGCCTGTCTGCCTGGAGAGATCTGAACAGGGCTTGACTATAGACTGCACAGGGTGTCTCCTGACCCTCTCCTGTGATAGCAGTATGAAGAGGTAGCCCAGAGGGAGACGGAAGTCACTGCAGGCATCTCTACCTTTTTTGATGGCCCCTTTCCTGGCTTCTGGGATACCACGGACCTTTGGGCTGTTGTTTTGGCTCTAGATGTATTCCCTTCACCCTTCCTGTGGCTCCTCCTCCCTCAGCCTTTGCACAGCAGTGAGCCAGTGTTCAGGCCTTGGCCCATGTCCCTTCCTGATGACCTTAGCTGTTTTGGGCTCTTCGGTGTCATGCACAGTGGCTGGCTCCTATGTTCTAGCCTTGTTCCAATCCCTCCTGAGCGCCAGTCTTGCCAACCCAGCAATTCACGCATCAGTTCTTGGTAAAGAATCCATCAAAAACAAACTTGTCAAGACTGGACAGATGGTTCATGTTTAAGAGAACTGGGTACTTTGACAGAGGACCTGGGTTCAATCCCCAGAACCAAATGGCGGCTCACAACCATCTGCAACTCTAGTTCCAAGAGATCTGACACCCTTTTCTAAACTTCGTGGCCATCAGGCATGTGAATGGTGCATGTACATACATACATACATACACACATACATACATACACATACACACATACATACATACATACACACATACATGCAAAACATTCATACACATAATAAAATATAAATATTAAAAAACAGCCGGGCGTGGTGGTGAACGCCTTTAATCTCAGCACTCGGGAGGCAGAGGCAGGCGGATCACTGTGAGTTCAAGGCCAGCCTGGCCTACAAAGTGAGTCCAGGACAGCCAAGGCTACACAGAGAAACCCTGTTTCCAAAAACCAAACCAAACCAAAACAAACAAAACAAAACTTGTCCATCCCCTCAAGTTCTAGTCTTTCAATTCTCCAGTCTCGGGAGAAGGCCATAGAAGATCAAGTAGGAAATTAATCTCATCCTATGCCTGCTATACAGCCTTCAGTACCCTACTTTGTCTCCATAGAGGTTCTGAAATCATCTTCCTCCCTCTATTCCATGAGATCCTTCCAGTAGAAATCTCCATCTCTTTCTATACACCCTCCTCTGCCCTCCTGTGGCAGCCTCTTTTCAAAGTGGAAATCAGTAGCCTTCCCTGTGGACAAACCACGAGCTTGTCACTGCCCCACAGAAAACATGACATGGTCCCCTGAGAGCCCTACATGGCTGTCTGTCTGTCTGTCTGTCTGTCTGTCTGTCTGTCTCTCTCTCTCTCTCTCTCTCTCTCTCTCTCTCTGTCATCTCATTGTTTCCTCCTTCCTACCCAGGCACTCTCACAGGTGTTCTCCATCAAGGACTCCCCACGTACCCATCAGAACCCACCACCTGAGGAGTTTACACACAACGCTTGAGTACAGTAGGCCCTTGGTCACCCTAGATGAGCATCTCCCAGCATCCTCTCCTTCCCCAAGTGAGGCTAGCCAGCCTGTGCCCAAAGAAAGGTATGTGTGTGCATCTCCAGACACGCACATACTTCTCTCTCCTCCAGACAATAGCTGATGCACAGATGACGTGACGGCGTGATAATTTCCACCTCTCAGCTGAGAGCTGCCTACGGCAGTAACAGCTACCTGTTTATGGCCCCAGGAGGATAACAGCTATAACATGCTACAGTGGGCACTGGGTGGAGGCCTCTGTTTAGATACACGGGAGCTGGATACCAGGGGGCTGCTTCCCCACCCTGAATGCAGTGACAAGCCTCCGATAAGAATAAGTTGTTGGGAGGGGACTATGGAACCAGGCGGGGTCCCAGGCCTTGCATCTGGCAAACTGGCACACAGTAGGGGTTCAGGATGGAATGCTGTCATCCCTTCCACCCAAAGCAGATATTGGGAGTGAACACACAGTCCCACTTGGCATGGCCTACTATACTAGGCTTAGTGTCTGACATAGCCAAGACCTACTAAGCGGTAGGTAGGTACAGCTATGAGAGTTTGGCTAAGCCTGTCGCACTGCTGGGGTGAGTGGGGTCCCATGAAACATCATAGGTAATCCTGAGAGGCAGTAAGCCCTCTGTCCACAGAGGTGCCTAGGCAGAGCAGCAGATGGTGGAGGTGATAAGCCATCTACAGTCCCCCCTCATTGGGATGGTGTCCTGTGTAAAGTGAGATGTATCCCAGCTACAAGTCTGTCCCCGCCCCCAAAGTCGGGGTGGGGGGGAGGGGGAGGCCAGCATGAACCTGGCCATGCTCAGCTGTAGATTCACTTCTCCAAGAAGAACACAGGTAAAATGACCATCATTACCAGGTACCCAGTGGACACAAAGCCCACCCGTTCCTGTGCTGGGGCCTGTAACCGTACCCTGCTTCCTTCTGAATCAGCCCAAACATCTCAGTGGACCTTAGTGCTTTCATTCACTTTCCTTTTGCCCAACTGTCCAGTGACAGGCACTGGCCTCTTCCTTGCCACCAGACAGCCTGCACATCAGGGGTTTGAGGCTGGTGTGCCCAACAAGACTCTTACAACCACTTGTGCCCATCAATAATGGCCACAAGCATTTGCTCCACGCTGTGTCCTTTCCCAGCAACTAACTCATCCAGCCTCCACTGTGAAGTCATGAAGGAGACACCAATCTCTCGTTTCCGTCCTTTCCTTTGTTTGTTTGTTTTATTTTGTTGTTTTAGTGTGCATTTGTGCTAGTGAGGATATAGACGCCATGTCCCCTAGCCTTCTATTCTTTTTCACTTTTTTATTTTCTAGACAGGGTCTTATAATGTAGCCCGCCCTGGACTTGAACCATGCCTACTCCTTCCCCCCTGCCTCCTGAATTTCAAGGCCTACAACACTGGGCACAGCCCAGGGAGGTACAATCCTTACCTTCCTGTTACAGGTGGGAACCGAAGCCACAAAGAAGTAAGCTTGGCATCCCATGGAAGGCTGGGGATTATTCTGGGGGGCAATAATGAAGCTCCAAGACTGTGTAGGGCAGCAAACAGAGACATGTGCATGCAAGCATGCGCGCGCGCACACACACACACACACACACACACACACACACACACACACACACCACTTGTGAACACACCCAGACCTAGATGACCCATGAGTGAAAAGCCATGCATGTCGCTTTCACATATGCCAGACTTTCCTCTTCTCCTCCCAAGGTGCTGCAGGCAAAGTGAAGCAGAGACACGGGCTGCCCGCACTAACATCAGGGCTGTCCTCTGACGCTGGATTTCAGTCCCGATCCACCCATGTAGCCAGATCCTTCATCCAGATTGGCCGGAGAGGATTACCCCCAGGTCACACAAGTCTAGGAAGCTGCTGACAAATGCTTTCTCATACTACCTCTGGGGTGGCAGCGGGAAGCCTCCAGAATCCCCAGTCCCAGACCTTTCCCTGTTCCTACTTGCTCTGGGCAGGCCAGAAATAATAAGATAACGATGAAGAGAAACCGAGGAGAAGTGACCAAAGAAGAATGTGAAAGAGACCCTCGAGGAGAGGAAAGGGAGCAGGAGGGAGGGCCAGAGCAACAAGCTAAACTGTGGCATGCGGCTCAGCAGCCTGCACAGCCCTCAGCTGCGCCCCCGAGGCTGCCAGTAAGAGGAACACAGCAAGGCACGGGTTAACTCTCTGCCGTGGAGCAGAAAATGAGGTTCCAGTTATTAGTTGATTTATTGCTCTGTCCTCAATCTGCGCTCAGGTCCTGGAAGGAAATGTTCCACTCGAAAGCATTAAGCGTCTTCAAAGAGCAGAGGCATTAAAAATTGAAATCATAAAATAGACACGTAAATACGGTGGAGGTGAGAGGGGGCAGCCCCAAACAGGCTGGGAGGGGGCAGGCCAGGCCCAGACACCACTGGACCAGGCTTCCATATGCATGTAAGAAGCCCCAGTGTCTAGAGACAAGTGCTTTCCTGTAAAGAATACCTCCACTATACTTGATTCTGAAGACTCAGGGCTGCTCCATCTGAAAACAGGGTTCTCTTGGGGGAAGGGGGGGTGGGGTCAAGGGTCATGTATTCAGCAGGAACCTGATACACTATCAATACCAAATATCAGGGGAGAGAAATGGGTTAGGAACCCCCAGCCCAGAGGAGTAGGTTCAGAGTCCTGTGGAAGGCTGGAAGCTATGCTGGTGATGGAACTCCGTGACCGTGTAGATCAGCACGTACAGAAACACGTGCATGCACACACGCACACAGAGACGTGGGACACTTGGCCTTGCACTTTGCCCCATAGTTTTCATCCACGTTCCTTTCACCCATCTGTTCAACTACTCCAGGAAGCCACCCTGGCTGACTTGATGGGTGCTACATGGTGTTTTCTTGCCAGCAGGCAGGAGTTTGAAACCCGGGGTGTCTAGTAAGAGTCTGGTGACTGACTAGGTCCTCAGATGAGGTTGCTCCAAAGGCTCCTGCTCTGTCATTGGCATGAGTGTTGGTTGGGGAGTCACTGGCAATGTCCCCTCACCCCAGTGACTGATGCATCTGCATAACATGCTAGGGACCAATGAGCTGAAGAAGTGTCTAAAGGCCGCCCAGATATGCATGTTTAAAAGCCACATGTATGCATGTACAGAAGCAGGCCCATGTACATGTGTATACTTTTCAAAACACATGCTTGAGTATACACATGTGTGTGCCAACACTGGCACATGTGGACAGGTGATATGCCCCCCCCCCCGCCAGCAAGTTCACATGTGTGCATGACAATGTACACTCATGTGGCCCTACGCACATATCTGTAGATTTACATATCTATATAGACATATGGAAGCCTCTAGGCCTAGTATCAGGCCCCAGAAACACTGGCTGGAAGCTACTCTGTCATTATCTTCATGAGCAGGAAGGGTTCAGGGACCTACTAGCATGACCTTCTTTGCCAATGGGGACCTTTTGGCCTTGGCCACTCTTGGAACTCTCGAGGGTCAGCAGGCCTGGGCTCAGTGTCTTCTCCAGACCATGATTATGGACTATGGGACTGAGACAAGATCCTGCCTCTGGCCATGTGTTCAGTGGCTACAAGGACCAAAAGTGGGCTCTTCCTAATCCGATAGCACAGCTGAGGCTTCTACAAACCTTGCCTCCTCGGTTACAACAGCAAGGGAGGCTGGCTAAGGCTCTTGCTAAATGGCACCAGGGAATTGTCATGGCCCCAAACTGTGTCTGGAATATAGGATATGGGCTGGCATGAGCTGAACAGGCAGCCAAAGCCTCAGGAATCAGGAGAGTAGCCAGGAAGGGGCAGCAAGAATGACCCGGAAAGGGGCTTACCACACAAGTATGAGGACCCAAGTTCAAATCCCATGAAGCCACATAAAAGCATAGAACACAATGCTAGCATCTGTAATCCCAGGGCTCCTATGGGGAGATAGGAGGAAGAAACAGGAGAATCCCCAGAAGCTCACAAGCCAGCCACTCTAGCATAGTGCAAACAAACAAACAACAAACAGAGAGCCTGTCTCAAGGTAGAAGATGAAGACCAACGTCAAGATTGTTCTCAAACCACAACGTGGGCTCCATAGCACTCACGAGCCACATTACCCCCTCCCATCACACACACACACACACACACACACACACACACACACACACACACTCAATGTACTTTCACACTTATATTCACACATGAACATTTAGGCACAGTCACATAGATTAACATATGTTCTAACACCCTCATAACATGTTCTCCTGCATACATGACATGCATAAACGCATCCTTTTATACATCCCACATGCACATACTCACACATACACATATACACATATGCTCACCTTTGCACACACATACCCTTTATGGGAAAATCTTATCTCTGAGCCACTGTGTGATTGATCCGGCACCCAGACCAGCTGAACACAGCCATGAACTGGGGTTGGACTCGGCGAGCGGGGACCAGGGCTCAGCGCCACAGCTTGACTTCTCACACCCTCACTTCTGGAACACAACAGCTGCTTCCTGTATGGTATGGGGGGGGCGGAGCTTCTACCCCACCCCCACCCCCAGCTCCAGCAACTGCATTCCCAGGCCCCTCCCATCCCAGTGACAGGGTTGCACACCTCCCCAGATTCACACACTCACACCTCCACTACAGCCACAATTTTGGCCTGGCCACGTTGCTCCCCGACATGTAAGTTTTCTTAATTGGGAGCTTGTTAATTATCTTTATGCTTTCCATAGGAAATAAACATCAATTAGAGAAATAAGTGGTATTATCATTCTCCCGCAGACTCAGCCACGGTGGCCTGGCTCATCGGATGCTGCCCGTAGCTGGGCCAGCTGCCTATCTGGTCCCTCTCCTGTCCCCTCTGCCTGTATCCATCCTCACACGTGCGGAGCCAAGCGCCCACCACCAGGCCACCCTGGCAGCAGGGTCGTCTCTTAGAATCAGTATGAAGAAGCGTAAATTGCTGAGAAAGGGCCTCGCTCCCTGTGTGACAGAAGGTTAGAGTGTTTAAAGAGAGCAGTGGAACTGTTTTTATTAATCAGAACTGCTATAAAGAAAGCATTTTAATTAACATAATTATCCCGATTGAGAAAAGCAGTCCTTATCCCATAGATACTTTTCAGACTAAAGACGCAAGCTGTCACAATCAGTCATAATTAAGGAAAGCCTGCTATTTTCTTCTCTCCCTCCTTCCCCTCTGGGCACTGGCTCCTCCCTGGGTTAGACCTCACAGGGGTGACACAGAGTGAACCCCTCTACCTCGCCCTCTTGTCTGCAGCTGTGTCTCTAGCTGCCTCTAAGAAAGAGCACCACACTATGATCCTCATGCTGGCCTTGACTGGCCTCTCAGCCTCATAGAGAAAGAGAACAGACCCTTCTGGAAAGCAGCTGCCTATGCAGCTGGGGAGAAAATTCTAAGGACAGCGAAAGACGGTGGGTCCAAGCCTCCACTCCTACTGGAAGCTCACACTCACCCCTAGCTGCCTACCCGCGAGGGCCAATCTTGATTTGAGTCCATTCCCCCACATAACAAGCAGAAACCATGCCCACATCCACACCCAAGAATACAGCTCTCCCCAGACTGGTTAACTACCTTCATGGATTTCCTGGATGTCTGGCTGGGCCTGCTTCAGGCAGATCTTCCTCCACACCTCCCCACAGTGCCATGCCCCAGCCACGCTGGCCTTACAGATTCTCACAGGAGTGTCTACCACAGGACCTTTGCACATGCTAGCCCCTCTGTTTGTGGCTTTCGTTTTTCCCTCCCCCAACCTGCTACCCTCAGCACACAATCACACTCAGTCAGGGCTGCCTGCTTAGGAAGCCTCCCTACCCACTGGGCCCGGTTGGTCTCTCAGAGCCCCTCATCTGTTCCTGGGTGGTGGATGCATCCTTGTACTCCTGCTTACACTCTATTTACCCTGAGTCCATGAAACCGGAAGCTCCACACATAGCCAGAGACCAGGTTGGTTTTGCTGCCTTTTTTTTTTTTTTTTCCTGTTGACCTTATTTGTGTTTAGTGGTTTTTCTTCTTTGATAGTTTGCTTGTAATTTTGCCTGTTCTTTGTTGTCTACTCAGCATTTGGCTTGTTCTAAACCCGGGCCTATCCTGGACCCAGGAATATCTGGACTGGATGAGGGATGGAAAGATGATACAGGAGCCCTTCCTTTACCACGCCCCCCCTTGGACTCAGGCCAGGCTTGGAGCTGCTTTTAGCACAGTCAGAAGTCTGAATTTTCTGGATCTCAGCTTCTCCACTTGGGAATTGAACAGCCGGCAGCCTGTTAATCTCCTCTGCCTCCCAAAGCCAGGAACCCCACTACCACATCAAAGCTGCAGCCCTCCCCCAAGTTCCCCTGGCAGAGGCATTGGATGCACCAGCTCACCAAGCACCTGCCACCTCCCAAGGCCACCTGGGGAAGGGTACCTCTGGGTGCTGATCCCACTGCCACCCTCAGCATCAGGGTAACAGGTGACGCCGTGGCCATATTTCACCCGCTGAGCTGCAGCTTCCTCCCTGAAAAAGGTGCTTATTTTTTTTAGGACGTCTTAAATAGGAGGCTGCAAAGTGTGTTGTCAGCGCTTTTTAAATGGCTTGTTAAATGCCTCCGCAAAGCTCAGCATTGGCCGGAGAAGACAGCTCACTCTGCATGGCACGGCCACATCAAGCACAGCTTTTGCTCCACACAGCCATGCTGAACCCCTGCTGCACTCTGCTGTGAGCAGGCCCAGGAACAAAAGTATGTTCCGGGCCCACCCAGGGCTACTCTCTAGGGCTGCAGAGGGCAGACCAGCACCCTGCCTGGTGGAGAAAAGATAACGTATCATTGGCTTTGTAGGTTGGTGGCTCGTGAGCAAATTTTTACTTGGCCACTCAGCAGCTGTGTGACCAAGGGCCAGTCGTCAGCTCCTACCTCAAGGCTATTTGAATAGTAAATCAGGTTAACACATACTGGGTAATGTTTGATTTTTAAGATGTTGTAAAAATGGTTTTGTTGTTGCTGTTTTATTTTATTGGAGACAGAATCTCAATACGTATCCATGGCTGGCTGGGACTTCACTATGTAGACTTAGGCTAGTCTGGAACACACACAAAGCTTTAGCATGTACACCCAGTGGTACTCAGTAATGTAGAGGGTGCATCCTGTGGGCTCAGTCCAGCCTCCCAGGGCAAGAGCAGAGGCCAGGGGCGGCAACACTGTGATGATGTCAGGTGGGGGTGTTTTGTGGGAGAGCTTCCCCAGAGGCTCCTGCATCTGGAGAAGGAGAAACCACAGGTGAGGTGGCCTACACCTGCCCACGTGGGAGCTTGTGTAGTGTGTGTGTAGGGAGGGAGCACCCTCTTTTCTTGATCCACCACTTCAGCTATGTAATACAGGAGACACTGCTTCCTACTTTCTCTGAGCCTCCCTGAGGAGGTTATGAGTGAAAACCAATACAGCCACACAGCGGGGGCGCAGCCTGAGGTGGCTCAGGTAACCTCACTCCCTACCTTTCTGGTCAACCATGATCCCCCAAAATTGCTGTTGTCTACTGAATGCCACAGTGAGCACTGCACTTCTCGGCACTAAGGGACAGGCCAGAGCTGTCTCGCCCTGTCCCTGAGAAACTCCCAGGAGGGGAATATCAGGTAGTCATGACACCTGAGGTTGAGCCAACATGCTTGGCTGTGCCTGGCCCATTGTCACACCTTCATCCTCACTTATCTGCTACAAAGAAGATCACTTTCCCTCATTAAGGGGAAACTGAGGCTTAGTGCAGAGTCCTGACCCCAGTCCTCTGAGGCCATAGCCAGCAGGCTGTGTCCCTGGGCACCATAAGGGGCCAGAAGAGATTAGTCTCAGAACCTGTGGCTCCCTGGTGGAGCCATCCCTCTCTAGACCTCAGTTTCTTTCTCCAGCTCCAGCCCCACCCGCTGGGTACCAGGAGACTGAGACAGGGTGAAGAGGAGCCACAGCCTGATGGCACCCTCAAGGCAGCAGTGAGGTAAGTAGGGGCGCGGGGGCGGAGGCGAGAGAAGGAGACAGATCTCGGGTGCGGCTCAGCGCTGTGATATTTTTCCCGGTTATATTTTTAGATGGACTACTTTCTCTCCCATCCCCCTGCCTCAGTAGGAGGAGGAACACAGAAATAGCCGCCGTGCGTGTCTGAGCCGGGCTATATATAGTGGGCACAAAACCCAGCTGCCCAGGGCTTCTCCCACTCACTGCCCTAAGCAGGAGCAGAGGGGGAAGGGGAGGCCTTGCCCTCCTGTCCAGTCACCATGTGCTTGCTCAGTACCGCCAGCCTCCACAGACTTTCAACTCTCCTAGCACCCTCCAGCACACACATGGCTTCTGTCTCCCTGCTGACCCCCCAGGGGCCCTTTGAGGGACCTGGAGTGTCCAAGAGGTTTGATTCAGGGAGGACAGGCAGGTGGCAGACATGGGCAAGAGATCTCAGCTGGGCGGCCAATGAACCTGGCCTCCTCAGCTCTGGGAAACCTCTTATCTTCTATCCTCCTTAGGAGAAGGCATCATTCATATCCAGAGCATTTCCTCAGACGCCTCTGTCTCGTCCCTGTAATTGTGATGAGGAAATCAGAAGCCGGGACTAGCCTAGGAGTTGCCTTCCTGTGTCTGCACTCTATTTCTCCATCTATAAAGTGGGGATGAGGTCAGCACAGGCCACTGTAGACCCAATGAGGCAAGCACATAATGTCCCCAAGGGTGGGTGTCCCTAATTAAGAGGAGATTCCCCAAGTTCCAAGTCAGTGAGTACCTATTTCTCCCTTGACCAGATCCCCGCCTGACAAAGTGACTGTCTGTAGGCAAGCTTCTGCCTCCCACCACAGCCCATCTAGCAGATCTCCAAGTGCTACAGCCTCCTGATTGGCAGATGTTAGGCTGACAGTGGGTGGACCACTGTGGCCTATTCCGGCAAACTTGAGCTGGAGGCAAGGTCTCCCTGGGGGCCTCCCCACAGGCCACCCTGGCTATATGAAATATCATGGCAAAGGGATCCACCAGACAGCCACATCCCTCATGGGCTTGAGCTACTCCAGGATGTCTGGAGCTGGCTTGAGTGTGGTTCATCCAAAGGCAGGTCCAATGAACTCCACCGGCTTCCTGTCACAGAACCAAGGCAGAAGGCTTGTGCACTTTGAGGGTGTCAGTTTCCCCTTCTGTGCTTGCCCCTAGCATGGATTTAAGTACATACAGCCATCTTGTTTAGCCCTTACATTTCCTCTATGATAAGGAAGCAACAATTACTTTACAGGTGGAGAAACTGAAGTCTGTGGCAAGGACAGGCCTGCCTGGACCACACAGATATGGTAGGCAGAGCCTGCGAACCCTTTTTCTCAGGCCATCCCATCAGAGCTAGAGCCTGTGCCTGTCGGAGCTGAGAAAGCGAGGATCCAGGGAGTAGGGACTCTGTGTTGAACTGCTGGCTTGAAAAATTCCTAATCATGGCCAAAGACCCAAGAGTACTGAACCCAGCAGCTCCAACACAGGACAGATAGAGAAGGCCAGGGGCTATCTACCTGCCCCACCCCCACTCTGAGCCTTTGAGCCCAAATATAGACCCTCCTTCTTCTTCTTCTTCTTCTTCTTCTTCTTCTTCTTCTTCTTCTTCTTCTTCTTCTTCTTCTTCTTCTTCTTCTTCTTCTTCTTCTTTTCTGAGACAAGGTTTCTCTGTGCAGCCCTGGCTGACCTGGAATTTGCTCTGTAGACCAGGCTGGCTTCCATCTAAGAGATCTGACCTACTCTGCCTTTCGAGTGTTGGGATTAAAGGCGTGGGCCACCGCTGTCCGGCTCAGACCATTCTTCTAACTCCAAAGTTTCTTTTACTTTTTGAGAGCTGCCTGAGCACCAAGATGAAAGCCAGCCACCTCTCAGTGCTACGCGTGGGACTCTGCACTGTCGTGTGACTTCAGCCAGAGCCCAAAAGTGCACACTGAAGCACCATTCCAAGTGTCCAATTGATTCTGGGCTGCTGGTCCTGTGTAAAAACTTCCAAGAGCTGGGCATGGTGGCACACACCTTTTCCCTGTCACAGAGTTCCAGGCCAAACCCATGGCAGTGGATATTTGGGGGTGGGGGGAGTTGGAGAAGAGGCCCACGTCCCTGCAATGTTCACACCGTTCTGGTGGGCTGTGAGCCCTGCCTGAGCTGGGAAAGAGGAAGTGACATTGACTTGTCCTCAGATGCACAGACAGACACTGTATGAAAAAGAATGAGCAAGCACTGGTTGCCACTGAAAATGGATGAAAGACCCAAACATATGACCAGCAACTACAGAAGTCCCAGAAGACAGCGGAGCAAGACTCATGGGTTGGATTTGATGATAACCTGGATATGACAGTAAAGGCTGCTGCTCAGAGAAGGAAGAAAAGAGCCAAGTGGAGTGGGTGGGGTGGTTGTGGAGGGCGTGGCACAGACCAACAGTGGGGAGTAGAAGCAGGAGAGGATCAGGAGTTCAATTCGTCTTCCGCAACAGAGCAAGTTCAAGGCCAGCCTACGCTACATGACAGCTTCGCATTCTGCGATCAAACGAATAAACCTAAAGAAACAAAGGAAATGGTGACAGGCCAGCCAGGTGGCTGGGAGGGTAAAGGGTCTTGCTTTGCTAACCTGGCAAGCTGAGTCCAGCCCCTGCAATTGATATGAAAGTGGAAGGTGAGCACTGACTTTACAAAAACCTCTGACCTCAACACGAGCACCATGGTGTGTGTGCCCACACACTCATACACACATAATAACACAACATTTTTTTTAAAGTACTGATGTACCATTATATGTGGTGGCACACACCTTTAATCCCAGCACTCAGGAGGCAGAGGCAACGTGGTCTATAGATGAGTCCAGGACAGCCAGGACTACACTGAGAAACCCTGACTCTAAAAACAAAACAAAAAGCCCAGTGATGGAAGAGGAGAATGCTATCCAAGAGCTGACAGGATGTGATGAAATTCAAGTTTTGCACATTGTCGGTGGGATATAAATCGGGGCAGTCAGTTGGGGAATACCAGAGAGGGTGTGCCCTCAAAATTTTAGGATAGAATTATCTAAAGAACCAGCAGTCTGCCTCTGGCTAGATATCCAAAAGCACGAAGGGAGGCTGTCGGAGACACTTGCCACCCAAGTTTACTTGAGCACCACTTCTCAGTGGCCAGGAGAGAAGGCAGTGAGTGCATCAGCCGATGAACAGAGAAGCAGTGGGGTGTGTCCATGGATGGAATAGTAGCCATCTTTCAAAAAGGAAGAAAATTGTGTCGTGTGCCACAACACGACCTTGAGGGTATTGTGTTTCTCCCGTGCTAAAGGAGCTAGGCCGGTTACAAAAAGAACCAGGACGTTATAAGCCCCTTAC
The DNA here is from genome assembly GCF_964271855.1 of Acomys minous. Classification (NCBI taxonomy): domain Eukaryota; kingdom Metazoa; phylum Chordata; class Mammalia; order Rodentia; family Muridae; genus Acomys; species Acomys minous. The sequence goes on from NC_140494.1 coordinate 116,009,867, forward strand.
TTGTGCCTTTCTACTGAGTTCAGGCTGCTTGGTCTGAGGTCCTATTCTGCCCCTCACAGATGGTTTAACTTTAGGGAAGTTACTTAACCTCTCTGTGCTTCTGTAATAGTGGCTCATGGCATGTGGTGAGGATTAAACCAATAAATATCTGTGAAATGCTCAGAGCAGCACCTGGCACCCAGCGGGAGCCTGGAAGCCTCTGCTATTACTGTTGCTATGCCATTGCCGTCCTACTTTGCAGGGCTGATTTGAGGTCTGGGCTTGGCCAAGTATGTGGAAGACATTCTGAACACTGGAAGGCCACTCACTGTGATGCTGATGGTCCGTGCTCTTTGCCCCTTTCCTCAAAAGGCTTAACACACACACACACACACACACACACACACACACACACACACACACACTTACACACATAGACACACATACATGCACACACACATGTGCACACACACACAGACATACACACATATCTGGCCCAGGTGGCACTGGACAGAAGTGGGGGATACACCAATTTTTGAGGGGCTCAGCACCAGTGGGGCAGTAAAGCTGGCTCACCCAAGCCCTGAGCACCTGTGGCGTTGGAAGGGACACAGAGAGGCCTGAGCCAGCTCTGGTATGAGCCTGGAGGCCAGACTGAGGCTGGGAGGAATGCAGATTCTTGGTGAAGGAAGGAGAGTAGAGCTGGCTTGGATCCAAGCAGCAGATAGATAGGCAAGCCCCGCTAGGTAGGCAAGGCAGAGTCAGGTGCAAGGGAGCTGTGAGCTGAGGCCTACTCACACCTCCAGTAAGATGGCCTCTTCCTGGGGCAGCAGCGTACCCTGTGCAGAAAGAGTTTCCTCATCCTGGAGTAAGCCAGAACCCTGAGGGTGCCTGCCTGCCTGCCTGCCATGGCCCACTACACCCTGCTTCCCCGGGCCCAAGTGTCAATGACTGGAACACAAAGCGTCACTTAGACCTCTGCCCAGCTCCAACCAAGGGCTCCGGGTGCCCTGTCCTCACCCAAAGCTGCAACACAAACCTTCATCTCCACAGGTTGGGCCTCCTGGATGGTCAGGAATCGCCCGCCACATCCCTGTCCCCAGTAGGTCCTCCTTCCAAGGAAGCCTGTCGTCAGGCGGTTCTGCTCTGCTCTTCTACAGGAGCACAAACGCATAGCTCCCATTTCCCCCTTCTCACTCCGGCCGCCAAGAACCACAGGCAGCACCCTCCTCCACGAGACCGTGATCTGAAGCCGCCGTCCTCTCTGCTCTTCTCTACACAGACCACGTCTGTCTTTGCATCACGCGTGTGCTTGGAAGCCCTCACAAATACACAGCGGCATACGATGGGCACAGGTATTAGTAAATATGTGGAACGATGGCTCATGGGTGAAGGGCTTGCTGCACAAGCAGAAGGACCTGAGTTTGGATCCCCAGCACTCACATAAAACCTGGACGTGGTGGTACATGACTGTCGCTCTAGCCCTAGGGGCGGGCACAGAGACAGGTGGATCCCAGGGGATCTCTGGCCAGCCAGTCTGGCCACAATGGCGAGCTCCAAGTTCAGTGAGAGATTCTGTCTAAAACAACAGGGTAGAGAGTGACAGAGGAGGACACCCAGAGTTGACTTTTGGCCTTTACCTGTTCACACATGGGTGGGTGCACCGTCACACAAGTACATATACCACACACGCGCTCACGCACAGTTACTAAATACATTAAATGTCAGTCCTCCGCCCCCTACCCAGATGTGACGCTTGGTCAGGTAATAGAAAATCTAGGGCTGATATATTGGGCAAGAGCTGAGAGTGGATGGGAAGAGGCTAAAGCGGGCTCCATATGTAGTTACGTGAAGGAGCCAGGAGGACCCCTGCTCTCACCTCAGGATACTCTATAGCCCTGAAGAAAACTCTGACAACCTCAAGGTCACCGAGCGCATCTGACGTAGGTAGTAGCATCACGGGCACACTCGCCTGTGCACGCTGTGGTGAGGCTGCAAGGAAGCCCTCCCTCGGGTGCAGCCCTTCCTCCACCTTGGACTCCTAAACTCTAGAAACATAACAAATATGCTTCCAGTCACTAAATGGATAAGACAGACAGCAAGGCGGGGCGTTGCCCTGACGGAGCTGAGATGGGCCAGCGACTTTGGGGATGGAGGTGAAGGAAAGCTGTGAGGGTTTGGAGGAAGAGGTCAGGGAAAGCCTTCCTTGCTGTGAAGAGAGAACGGAAGGTGAGAAGAGATGAGGATGGCAAGGACCATTCTGATGGGATCTCAGATGGAACAGGCATGGAGGTTCCAAGGCCAGGGAAAGGTACCCAGGTTACAATAAGGACTTTCATCATGTCTGGGCCCCAGGACTTGGTGGGAGGTGGACTTAAAGACAAAGGACTATGATATTTAGCAGAAAAACAAAAACAAAAAACAAAAAAACAAGGGCGCCAAAGCACTCAGGGCTCCACACGGCATCTGCTGGGTTGTGCCGCAGAATGTGGGAATGGAGGAGCAGTGGCAAGAGGAAACTGAGCAGTCAGAGGAAGGCGGGAGTGACCCTGAGACTCTTCACCCAACCACAGAGATTAGCAAAGCATGTTTGCGAGAGAGCGCTAAGGGCATGGCCCAGTGACTGTGTGAGGCTGTCAGGGGCCGAGGAGGCCCTGCTCCTGGAGATAACGAGGACCACGAGAGTGTTTCCAAAGGGGTGCTTCAGCTATCCCAGGCCTGCGCTACCACAGAATTCTTCTCCCCAGGTACCAGAGTGAACCTGGTGACTGTCCCAGTCATGCCTCCTGTGGACCCAGGTATGGCTCAACTCGCCACTCCAGAAGGTACAAGCCGTGAGCCTCGGCAGTACCCATGTAGGATTCAAAAGCCGTGGGGCTGTTCTAAGAGTGCTTCGGAAAATAAATAAATAAGTTAATTGATTAATTAAAAAAGAATGCTGCGCACAGCCTGGGGACCCAGGCAGAGACAACAAGGACGAAGAGCCTAGAGAGCTCCAATTCAGGTAATGCCTACGGAAGAAGAGGCGGTGAGGCAGCTCTCATGACCACAAGAGCAAAGAACCACTACTGTGCAGCCAGCCCCGCTTGGAGAAGCCACATGAGACACCAACCTCGTAGGCTAAAGCAAAGCTATCCAGTCAGGGCTGCCTGGGACTGTGAGGACCCAAACCCTGCACTGGCACAGCCAGGATATGGCCAGTGACATCAGAGGAGATTATTGTCCAGCTTGAAAACGGAATGACGGTTTCCTAGTGGCTTTGGACTTGCTTGGGACCAGTTTACGCTTATTTGGTGATGGTAGTGTCCATTTGAGGCTTGGCCTTGACTGCGCTTTGCAAGTGGGTCGCTTGTTTGATCTCCCAGACTCAGGCATGGAAGACGCTGCTTCGGGATTGGCTGTTCCCAGTGTCTTGTCCATATCTGATTAAGGGACACTTTGGACTTTGCACTTTGGAAGTGATGGGGGAACAGGCTGGGGCTTTAGGGATGGAGAAGGTGTACTGTGCATGTAAGAAAAGCATGGACAGGCTGGGTGTGGTGGTGCATGCCTTTAATCCCAGCACTCAGGAGGCAGAGGCTGGCGGATTGATGTGAGTTCGAGGCCAGCCTGGTCTACAAAGTGACTCCAGGACAACCAAGGCTAACACAGAGAGACCCTGTCTTGAAAAGACAAAACAAAACAAAAGCATGGATTAGGGGTACAGAAGGGACGCTATGACTTGGATGGATCCCCACGGTTCCCATGTTGGCAATGATCCTCAAAGCAACTATGTAGAGTCGGAGCCTTTGAGAGGTGCCATACTCATGAGCATGCAGGCCTTTCTGGATTGCTCCATCCAGTGACACAGCAGGAGAGCCCAACTTGGGTGTGTGCATGTTGTTTTTAATGCTGAAAATTAAATCCAGATGCTAGGCAAGTAATCTACCCCTGAACTGTACCTTTAGTCTCCAGGCCCTTTCATTTTTCACATACTAGCCTCCAGAACTATAGGAAATAGGTTTCTTTGATTTTGGGGTTTTTTTTTTTTCCTTTCTTTCTTTCTTTTTTCTTTTTTTTTTTGTACTGGGAATTAACCTCGGGCTCTCACAGATGATAAACAAGCACTCACCTACTGAGCCGTACCCACAATCCTTTTAATATTATTTAATTTAGAGACAGTAAGTTGCCCGGACTGACCTGTACTCACTCAGGCTTTCAACTGATGATCCTCCTGCCTCAGCCCCTAAACAGCTCTCATTATAGGCCAGTGCCCAAAGGCCTAACTACAATTCTTTCTTGATAAGTAAATAACCTAACCCCAGACCCTCAGACCGGGGGGATGGCTCAGTGGGTAAAGTGCTCGCTGTGCAAGCTTAAGGACCCAAGTTTGGATCCCCAGCACCCATGCAAAAGGCAGACAGAGTGTTTTATAACTCCAGGGGATAGAGATAGCTAGGTGGACCCCAGGAGCCTGATGACACTCTGAGTCAGCCCAGACAAAATAGCTCCAGGTTCAGTGATGGAGGAGGTGGAGGGGGGGGCGGTGAGGGAGGAAGGGATGGATGGACAGAGGGACAGAGGGGGAGGGATGGAGGGACAGAGGGAAGGAAGGAGGAAGGAATACACCTGGCATCGACCTCTGGCCTCCACATATGTAGAGTGTGTGTGCGCGCGCACACACACACACACACACACACACACACACACACACACACACGGAGGTGAGGGTGGAGAAGGAATATACCTGGCATTGATCTCTGGCCTCTACATGTGTAGAGTGCATACACAGAGGGGGGGGAGGGAGGGAGGGAGGGAAAGAGAGAGGGAGGAAGGGAGGGAGGGAAAGAGAGAGGGAGGAAGGGAGGGAGGGAAAGAGAGGAAGGGAGGGAGGGAGAGAGGGGAAAGGGAGAGAGAAGGGGAGAGAGAGAGAGAGAGAGAGAGAGAGAGAGAGAGAGAGAGAGAGAGAGAGAGAGAAACAATCTTCTAAGAGCCACACTATCATTCTCCTTCTTAAGATACAGGCGGAGGCCTCACACCTCTGAGAGCACACAGCTGCCTACACAGGAACTAGGCTCTACAGCAGGAACTGAGATGCCACAGACCAGGCCCATAGCAGCTGCTCATGATGCCTTGAGAGAAGAGAACACCCCTGTATGTCTCCCCGCCTCCCCAAGTGCAGGGACTGCCTCTGTCTCTGCCTGTTCACACAGGCCTGAGGTAGAAGGGGGCACATACATGCAACTTGGAGCAGTAGAAGCCTCGGCCAGACTCTCACCAGATATCCCAGACTGACTTGTGAAAATCCTGGGTCCCCTCCTGGCCTCAGCTTCCACATCTGTAATATGGGTCTGGAAGGGCCTCCAGCAAGGTGAGCTATCACAGTGAGTGCCCAGTGCCTGTCTGGAGCCTGACCACAGCAGGCATGGAGATGGTGGCTGGGGTGAGCTCCTCACCTCTCAGAGACTCAAAGGACTGTTCAGAAAGCAAAACCAGACTTGGTCTACAGTGGCTCCTCCCATCATCCAGGCCAGCTGTGCGACTTTGGGCCCAGTCATCCCACTCCTCTGGCCTCGATTTCCTTTGCTTCAGAGTGAAGGAGACTGGAAAATGCTACTGCCACAATGACTTTTATTATCCTACCAAACCTTGCTGCCTCTCCAGGACACCTCTCTCTCCTGGGAGACAAGTGACAGGGGCCTGGGCAGAGTGAGGAGGCACACAGGACCCAGGGACCAGGCCAGGCTGTGGGAGCTTTCCAGGGCTCACACTATGGAAGATAGAAGAAAGCTGCCTGCTGCTTAGTGTTTCTTGCAGGGGGAGAACAGGACACACACACACACACACACACACACACACACACACACACACACACGTCCATCCCAACCCATGCTGGGCCACATCTGGGACAGCTAGAGCCACATGTGAAAACTGTAATTATTCCTGGGGCCCTGAAGCACAGGGCTTGGATAGCTCCTGGGGTCAGCACTGTCCCCCCATCCCCCGCCCCATGATGCATGTGGAAACCCCTACCACATGAGGAATAAATGACGGTGGCTTCCTCTTCTCCCTCCTCCATGGGTCAGGCCTCTCAAGCCCACTCCAATATCCCCAGGGATGCCTCTTTGTACCCAGAAAACGGAGTCTGTTCATCTTGCCACCAGACTTTACCCTTTTGTGCCACCTCCACCTTGTTGGCTGGGGACATCTGTCTCTGAAAGAAGGACAAGTGCTGTCCAACCTCACGCCACGTCCCACTTGCTCAGCAGTACTCACGGAAGCATCCCAGCAACTGACACCAAGAGGTAGGTAGAGAGGTGAGAGGCGCCTTCCCCACCAGTGTACCCAGTGTGGCAACCCAAAGAGCACTCACTCCTTCCTGAACTGACCTTGATGCACAGAGATACTGGGAAATGCATCCCAAGTCATGCACCCTCCAAGTGACAGTATGAAGCCAGGTAGTCAAGCTCAGAGTGCAGCTCAGATGCTCCTCCACCCCTGGACCTTGGAAAAGCCCCGCACTGGAAGCCAGGCAGGAGAGGACAATGGGGTCCCCCTGCTGGGATGGGGGAATTGAGGTGAAAACCAAAAAAAGAAAGCAGCATTTGAAGCAGACACAGAATAAGCTCTTAAGGCTAAAAATGTAGCGGACTGGCCTGACAACTAACTCCTCCGCTGCTCTGTTCCTATTCGAGCAGAAATGTGACTCTACCTCAGGTCAGCAGCTCGGGCACACACAGAATCAGACTAGGAGAAACCATGCACCAAGGATGCAGTCAGGAGCGCCAGCCGCCCCGCCCTGCCCCGTCCCCCAAAACGCCCCTTTACTAAGTCTCCAGGGCTCAGCTGCCTGTATCAAACTCCCTTTCATCAAAGCCTCACACTCTGGTCCTCTCAGACAAGTGTCCACCTGTGGAACCTGTGGGACTTCACCCAAGGCAGAGCTCTGTCAAAGGCTGGCACAAGTCATGCCCAGCCTTGACTGCAGAGGAAGGCATACATCCCACATGCCCCACACTTCCTCTCTTGCCCTAGCTGATGTTAATATAATCATTCCTGGATCTTTGTAGCACCTCATCCCAGGCTTCCCTCAGCCTACTCTCGTGCACATGCTCACTTGGGTGCTGTCCAACAGGCAGGCGTCTCTATCTCAGAGGTCTCGCAGGGCCAGCGCACTAATTGCTTAGCAGCCGTATCCAGCAGTGCCGACAGCCCTATAGACTTGAAGCCACCTCCTCCCTACTTCCTCGTCCCACACAACGTCCATGCTTCTGAACCCACACATCTGTGGGCTCCCCAAGTCACCACCTGCCCATTTCCATCCCTCCCCATAAACAGTGGCCACCACTAGCCCTACCTAGGACAAGCGCTCATAGCTTGAGCTCACTCGGCTAATCAGGGCTGGATTTGTTCAGCCACCTTTGGGAGGGACATCAAGGCTGATGACTGTAAGGTGGCCTATCAGAGGCCACATATTACAGTAGGAGAGCTGGCAGGCTCCAAATGCAGAGAAGAAGACAAGCAGGTCACGTCTATGAAGGACAGAAGGGCCCTGCTGGCTGTGGCTTCGTGGTCCCACGTCTGTCCCCGCTTTCTTGAGGATCTGACAACCCCAACTCCTACACACCCCACGGCTCCAAGCCACAGGCAGACCCTGGGTCTAGGAGTGGTGAGCACTGAGCCCCATCCCTACCCAGTCGGCTTTGGCTCCCCCCCCCATCCCCCACCTCCGAGAAGAGAACAAACTGCTCCTTCCCAAGATTGTTGTTGCTAAGACGAATGAGCTAATTAAAGTCTGGAAAGGTTTCTTGAAGACTTAAAAAGAGGTGATTGAGCATGCAAATTAGTGACAATTACTGCCCCTCTTCCAGGCAGGCAGCCTGGATCCCTCTACTGAGCGCATCTCTTCTGGAGTGATAAGCCCTGGCCGTGCTTTCCCTGACCCTCCGGTCCTCACACTCTTCTCACACCTCTGTTGCTTAGCAACTGGTGTGTGTGCTTTACCGTTTATTGAGCACCAACTGTGTGCGTGGTCTTCTCTACACAGAGTAACATCCAAGAGGATTAATTTTTTTTGGAAGCCCCCATTGACCCACCAGAAAATGGAGGAAGTGGCGTCACGCAGAAGGGAGTGAGGCACGACCTTAGTCCCCGCTGCCAGGCTTGGGGAAGGTGCTCAGCACCAATACCATGCTCCACAGCCTCTCCTGCTGGCTTACCTTGTGGAGGTGAGGCTGACTCAGCAGATAAACTCGGGGGGGGGGGGGCCTGATGGGAAATTGAAACCCAAGTCTGCAAGAGTTGCCCTGGGGTGGGGGTGGGGGTGGGGGGGCATCAGGACAGGGACTCAGGAAAGTGTTTGCCCTGAGTCAGCTGGCTCCGCCTCACCCCAGACAGCAGTGCTCATGGGAGAGAGAACGAGATCCTCAAAGTGCTTGCTGATCTCAGCACAAGACAGCCTACAAAGCCACTGTCTGACTGACCAGACAATCCCCAGCCTCAACCTCCTCACCTGGGGCCTCACAGCTCTGCTTGTTCGCTCTCCATTTATGAGAGACCTCGCTGCTGGCTGGTGCCCTAACTGCTCCAAAGGGCCCTGAGTCCCCATGACCTTGCCTCAGTAGACTAGGAGCCACCTCTCCACTCCCAAGCTGATCCCCAAACCTTGCCCTCTTCTTCACTCAACAACTCAGCAAACACCAATAACATGGCTGCCGAAGCGAAGGCAAAGAATGGACAACAGTGGGCTGACTGCTTACCTCTCTGAGGCCTCACTCCAGGCTCTGAGCTCCTCAGTAGGACTCCTGCAGAGAAACAGCAGGGAAGAGGTGAGCAGACACTCAGACCCATCCTGTGGTCGACTTCATCCAAGCCTCTTTTTAGCCTGAACTTCCAGTTCCCCAGGCCAGGAGAGGCTGCCCAGAGATGACAGGCCCGTTTCACGGAGTACAGCCAGCATCAGGTCAGAGCAGCTAGTGGCTGGGATCTAGGGCTTATTCAGGCCAGCCCAGTCTCTCTGCATGTGCCCTGAGATATATGAAGCCTCAGAGAGGTGAGCAGCACTCACCCTACCCCTCCCCACCATCCTACCACCCCACCCTGACTATCCACAGCAACAAGGACAGCTGACTGGTGACTGGACCCAAAGAGCTGGGCCTCACATTCCCTTTCAAGGCCACATGTGAACCACGGTCCAAAGTGGCCCAGGAAAGCTGGCAAGAATGGAGTGATAAGGCCCACATATGCCTGGCACCATGACCCAGCCTAATTCAGCTATGTCACTGGCTCACCCTGTGACACTGGGCTGGCTCTTTTCCCATCAGTACCAGCAGGTGCATCCATCAACAGAGGGCTCGAGGAAACACAGCTTGCTGCCAACCTCCAAGTTTCTGAGCAACAGGTCCTGGGTGGGCCTGAGAATCTGCATTTCGAGCCGTCTCCCCTAGGTGCTAGTACTGCCATATGGGGTCCTACTTCAAAAACATCTGGGTTTGCACATATATCTAGCCTGCAAAGTATACAGTCTGGACTCAAGGAGTTCATAGGCTGAGAACACACACACACACAACAAACACACACAAACACACACACTCATATCTAACTCAAAGTAGCCATGGGGGTGGGGGTACTATCCAAACACAGATTTGACAGTAGGGGGCGATGGGCTGGTGCAGTTCTAGAAGATTTCCAGGAGGTAAAAATGTAAATGCCCAAGCACAGATGGCACATGCCTTTAATCCCAGCACTCAGAAGGCAGAGGCAGGTGGATCTCTGAGTTCGAGGCCAGCCTGGTCTACAGAGTGAGTTCAAGGACAACCAGAGATACTTGGAAAAACCCTGTCTCAAAACCAAACAAACGACATTGCCAAATTTTCATTATTACAGGGCATTGTTTTGTTGTTCAAGTACAGTAGACAAACTCCTGCTCCAGGCCACTTCTCAGAGATATGGAGGGCCCTCTGGGGTACACGCGGACCTGTAGGGAGGTGCATGCACAGAGTCTACACCAGGGCGCACCGGCTCCTGTGTCCTTCTACAACGTACTATAGATCTTTCCTCAAGGAGCATCAACTTCTGCTTGTACTCACTGAGCACCAGACAGCAGGCTGAGAGTGCCACGTGTTGACCTCACTGGTCCTCATAACATGTTTTCGACATGATGCCACTCAGCCCTCATTCTCTAGCACAGAGGTTCTCAAGCTGAGCCTCGTGACCCTTTTGCAGGGGGTGGGGGTGGGGGGGTCACATATCAGACATGCCACATGTCAGAAATTCACATTATGATTCGTAACAGTAGCAAAATTACAGTTATGAAGTAGCAACAAAAAGAACTCTAGGACTGAGAGACGCCACAACATGAGGAACTGTGTTAAAGGGTTGCCTCGGCATTAGGAAGGCTGAGAACCACTGGAAGATACCAGAGTGTTGAATAGTGAGTGGGAGAGCAGCGGCCTGGAGACTGGGAATGCCACGCATGCTATACTGTGCTCCTCCACAAGGGGGCACACCCTCTCCAGATGACTAAGAACCCGAGTACGCATGCCTAGAGCATTCCAACTTTTTGTTTCAACCGTTACTTACTGGGTGGTGGGTGAGTGGGGGAAATCCTGTTTCCCTGTGTACAAATGTAGGCATTTCTCTAGGCACATTCCTGAGGGGGGGGTCTGTCAAAGGGCGTACACACTCCAGATTTCTCTACTTGTTTCCAAAATAACCTCCAAAAGCTTATTTTGGCTGATACATTGTTATCTAATTCCCCATGAGAGCTTTTACTTAAGATTAGTTCCAGCTCGGTACACGCCTTTAATCCCAGAACTTGGAAAGTAGAGGCAGGCAGAGCTCTGTGAGTTCGATGCCAGCCTGGTCTACACAGTGAGTCCCAGAACAGCCGGAGCTACACAGTGAAACTCTTATTCACTGAGATCCAGTGACATCTGAGATGGCGTCTCCATTTTGCAAGGAAAAACAAAAACCTAAGAATCAGAGAGATTGAGTTACTTGTCTGACGCTCAACCTGCCACAGTATCATAGCAGAGTTAGATGGGAAGACGACAGTAGGGATGGACGGAGGAGATGGGCTTTCAGCTCCTCCAGGCTTCAGCACAGTTCTGGTGAGTGGCACACAGCTCTCTCTGAAGCTCAGCTCCGGTCCCTTCCACTCCACAAGATGGTCATATCAACATGCCCAGAAGGCTCTTCGGCCAGACTAATGGCCATGCTGTCTGTGGCCTGGTCCCCAAGATCTGGACAGTATCTGCAGTTCTGATGGCTTCTTCCATGTGGAGACACTCACCTCAGGCCTCCCAGGACTAGCCTCTGGCTACTCTCACTCCAAACATGGGGTGGGGGGGGGGGATTTCAGTATTTACAGGCTCTCTTCTCTCTCCTGACCACTCACTCCTTGCCTGGTTTCACAGCTCCGCCTCCAGCTCCTCCATGCTAGTCCCAGTCTCCTGAGCACAGCTCCAGAGGTAGGACTCAATTTGTCATCTCCACTTACTCTCCTAACAGCCCTGTCCACCACAGAACACTTAATTTTTAACCCAAAATTACATCTCCCTCATCCTTTACTCCTCTTTATTCCACACACCCACACCCAAGCCATCATCAGCCACTGCCATTTGTTTCCTCACATCCGTCCAGACCCTGACCACTCAGCTCCCTTCTGCCCCCACTCTGCCTTTGTCCCCGCTGGCACTGACCACCTCACATGGACAACAGCTCAAACCAGCACAGCAGTGCCAGGACATGCCACGGCTGCCCTGTCCCAGAATCCCTTCCTAAAACCTCTGGGCCCTCCCTACTCTCAGAACCCCCTTTCAACCACTGTGGCCTCCTGCCTCCCTCAGTTGGGTCAGCCTCAGACTGCAGACATCTTACTCCTGGTGTCAAGTCTCTCCCTCAGATGGAGACGCCTTCTTCCCCTCAGCCCCTGAGTAAAATGCCTGCACACACCAACCACTCCCTTTCATAGCATTTTCCTCACCTGACATTCATCTGCTTGTGTATGTGTGTCCCTTGTCCATCTCCTTCTCAACACAGACAACAGACACCTTGTTTGCCTCTGAACTTCTGTGTGTACTGTGTGCGCCAAGTGGATGCTCAGCAACTATTTGTTGAATGAATGAATGAATGAATGAATGAATGAATTATCCAAGCCAGCTCTCTGTGATTTTACTCTCTGAAGAAGTCTCCCATGGGAAGTAGAGGGCACTCTTATCAGGGCAAGACACTGGGCACAGACTGGTGTGTGGCAAAGGCTGAGCAGTAGGTGCTGACGGGTACCAGTGGGCTTTGTAGCATCCCTGGGATGCCACACTCAGCAACCCCAACCGAGGGGGCATGTGGGGCTTTCACACCTGCCAACCCGCCCCACTCAGGAGGGAGCCTTGGGGCAGCCGGCAGCTGAGAGAGGTTGGCAGGGGGCCAGCATGCCTGCCAACAGCTGGTGCTGCTGCCAGGCAGCCGGGTAATCGTGTTAGCCAGCGGAAATTGGTCCAGGGAGTTTTTTTTTTTCCTTCGCCTCCCATTTTCTTTCTCTTCCCTTCCCCCTTGGAGCTGCAAGACTCAGAAGATTGATCTCCGCCTGAAACGGAGGAGATAACTCGATATAATGAACTCCACTGTCCCTCTCGCTGTTTGGAGCTTTTAAAAAATTTAACAGGGCTGGGGACAAGGGGGGAAAAAGCTGTTCTGGAGGGGACACATTCTGGAAGCCCCCAGCCCTGCTCTCGGCCCGCCCCCCACCCCCCAGTTTGCCTTCTGCCTCCTTTCCCTCCCTGCTCCCCTGGGATGCCTTCATGGAACAAGGTTAAAAATATCCCCTCTCTCTCTTGCGGGTTTGAAACATAATTTGGGTGAGGTCAGGACTGGGCCCACCAATGGCCCTGCTTCGCACAGCCCCCAGCCTCATGGCTGGCTCCACTCCCAGAGTCACCAGCCTGCCTAGGGGGTGACAAGTTGGCTCAGTCCATTGCTCTTCAGCAGGCCAACCGCCCACTGAGGCCCTGGCAGCTGTGTGGCTTTTGTTCCTGCAAACAGCTCTTTAAAGAGCCGCCTAATGACACAAAGGAGCCCAGCTCGCTGCACCCGGGCACTGCGCACACCTCCTTGCTGGGCTCCCCTCAGCCCTCATCCCTACCTCTTTCTGCTTGGCAGCTCCTCAGCTGGTATCCCTCCCATAGTCACATAGCTGTTTAGTAAGCACCTACTGTGTGCCACCTACTGGGCTGGAAGCTGGGACCACCAAGCCATGAGATTCCTGACCTAAAGAACCTTACAAAGTCTGGTGACAGAGGCAACCATCAGTCAATGACCACAAAGGTAAAGGGTACATTGGAAAGAGCTTTAGAGGCCAGGGAGTCCCCAGGGTGTGGCAGTGATCAAGGAAAGCCTCTCAGAGGAAGTGTCCTTGCAGTGAGAGGCAAAGGACAATAAGACCACCAGGCTGGGGAGGAGCATGCAACTCAATGGGACCCCTCACCTGGTGCTCTGGGCTTACAGAAAGAGACCAGGTCCACAATTTACTTAGCACCCAAGGCCTCATCTCACATGCTGTCTGCAAGCCAGACCATGTTAAACCCGGTGAACCTTTCAGCATACAGCTCAATGGTTTCTTGGGAGCCCTTACCTTAATGGATGTCTGGAAACTTCTTGGGTTTTCAATTCTCTGCTCTTGGACTCTGAGGACCAGCTCAATCTCCGGCACCCTCAGATCCAAGAATACAGGAGAGTCAAAGAGCTATGGGCCCAGGAAAACCCCTAACCCCCCTTCCTAGATGTTCTCCGCAATCTCACAAGCAGCAGGTCTGGCCACTCAGGGAAGTCTGTGGCCTGTCTTCTCCCTAGGACCTCCTGCTGGCAGGAAGAAACTAAACAGTCTGACATTGCTGCTCTGCAGGCAAGTATCTTCCCAGCTCAGCTTCCCCGTGCAGCCTCCTGGGGACTACAGACATTGGGGAGACCTGGAGGTACAGGAAGCTTAGTGCAAACCAGCCCTGCCCTGCCTCTGGAAGCAGCTCAGGCCTCCATGCAGATCTGGAAAACTTGCCGAAAACCTCAGCAGAAACAGAGACCATGGGGGCCTGAAGGAGCCCTGGGTTCAGCGAAAGGAAGAGGGCTGGTGAGGCAGAGGCAGAGAGGGGTTGGGGCCCTAGATCAGGCAGAAGGTGCCAGGGTACAGGGGTAACTGCATGACTGGTCCAAGGAAAGCTTGCCAACCTAGCTGACGCCCTACCTCCGGCCCATGCCAGCTTGGAGCAGACCAAAAGTGCTAACAAGCACAAGGGGGCTGGTCATTCTTTCAGACGTGTCTGAATTGGGAGAAGGCCCAGCCCCCACCCCCATCCTACTGTAGCCAATATACAGAGAGGCAGAAACAGCAGCCCTTACAGAGTACTGTCAGGGGGCCACCTGTCCTCCGGGAACACCTCTGAGATGGGCGCTTGCATCTTCCTTTACAGAAGGAGAAACTGAGACTTGAGTCAGGACAACTTTCCAAAGATCACGTCAGCTCATGGTGGGGATAGAACAGAACCCAGGCCTATGCAAAGATTCCAACTACTGTAGCCAAACAGGACATAGAAGCCACACAGCAGCTCCCAGGCAGAAAACTTGCAAACCTCAAACTTGTATTCATCCCAGGAGATATGATGAGGTCACAACGTAGTTGGGAAAAACTAATTCCAAGGTTGGCATGCTGTTGGAGGAGATGAGGACATGAAGGGTTAACCTTTGGCAGAGGCTGGAGCAAAAAGCTGCCTGCCAAGCAGCAAGGAACTGCCCTGGCACTAAGCATGGCTAGCCCTGGCAGTCCCCACATGAGGAGTCCCTTGCTGCCAGCTCATCCCATGAATCCCACAGGTGCACAAGAGAGCCCAGCTTACGGAAAGGGACCTCTTAGCAGGTACATGAGTAGGGCCAGAGCCCCCTTTGCTCTTAGGAAAGAGACAGAACCCACGGGGAGGTAGGAGAGGTGAGTAAGCACTCAAGCTGGCCAGAGGGAGCATCAATGGGGTTTGCAGCCTCAGCTTCCCGGCACCAGCCCATTCCCTAACTAGAAGGGGCTCCTGAAGAAGACACGGGGCTCCCCTTCCTCCCTAGGCTCCTCCCCCTCTCTCATCATGCCCCATCCCCCACTGTACCAGAGACAAGCTTATGGAATCCCTTAGGGGCTGGACAGAGGGACAGAGGACACAACCATATCCCATATAAAAGCAAGTGTATAACGCCCACCCATAGGAGATCTGGAAGGACAGGAAGAGGGTCAGACTTGGGAGCAAGGAGAATCAGAGCTCACTCAGCCCTCCCAGCCTGTGGTCCCTAGTCTGTGCCCTGTGCCTTTCTAAAGGGATGAGTATGGGTCCAAAGCGCTGAGGCCAAGGTTCCTAGAGAGCTCACTTGGGGCAGAGTGGGGAGTAGCTTTGCTTCTTTTCCTCCAAGAACCTTTCCACAGTCAAAATTACAGTTCGATAGAAAAGCACAGGTAAAGACAAGGAGTAGGGCGACTGGGGATTTAGTCTCGCCTTAACAAGCTATTGGGAGGACAGCTGAATGTGACTGAGATTTGCTGCCTCCACCCCCCCCCACACACACACAATGAGAAGCAAACCACCACCTCCCTGGAGAAGAGCTTCAGGTGAGACAGCTGGGTGGGACACTGGGGGGCTGGAGGGGTGCTCCCAACTAAGCACATAAGAGGGTGGTTAGTGGGATTGTCCAGTGAATGCTAAGAGTCCTGGGAGCAACTAATCAGGCCCCTTCGCCTGCCAAACTATACATCCAATAAGAAAGCGTTTCTGAGAAACTGCTGTGGTCCCAGTGCTCTGGGTCTCGTTGGACATACTGGTGAGAGAAGGTCTTGCCCTCAGAAGAGAAGTCAGCTAGGCAAAGCCTGGTCCAGCACACACACACACACACACACACACACACACACACACACACACACACACGGGAGGCTACAGCAGTGGCTGGACACCACGGGCCTCTACTAGACACTGGGACTGCCTCAGCAGAGTTTTGGAATCAAGTAAGTGTCAGCCTGCACCTTGAGCCTTCCTATCAGCCAGTCCTCAGCCACAGGCCACTCCCCTGGTCCACAATTGCCAGCTTATCTAGTGCTTTACAAGCAGAATCTCATGAACCAGCGCCACCCCCACAAAGTCTGTGTTTTGGGGAGGGAAGGAGATCAAGACAGAGGCTTTATGCCTTGATCAAGGTCAAGCACATGGAGCTGCTAAGTGTTGCAGCCAGGATGCACAGCTAGACAGCTCCTCAGGAACCTCCAACCAGCGCATCATAGTTAGACCAAGCCTTCCTGCCTTCCAAACATCCCACTAATATCCAGACCCACTGACACGCACCCGATGAGCTGATCAGATACCTTCCTTTTAGGGTGAGGCCTGGAGACTCCTCCTAGGGTGGAGGAGGGGACCCACGTGCACCAGGACCCTGCTATGAGCTGGGCCTTATGGCAATCATCTCATACACAGGAATCTGGACTTGAAAGGAGTCCCCAAGGCTCAGACATATCAAGTGGCTTTCCAGTGTCACCTAGTTGCCACCCTCACTGCATATCTAGTAGGGACTGGGCAGTGGTGGGGGTGAGATGGGCAAACAACTGTTTGTAAATGGAAGTCAGTATATGGTCACTGTTGGTTCTGGGGCCACCTGGGAAGGGTATTGAGCACCCGGGCCTAAAGGAACAGGAGGAACAGGAGGATAGAAGATCAGGGGAGAGGATCCATCAATCAGTTGGTCAATAAGCATTGCCTAGAACCCCATATAAGTACATGTGAACCAAGAGTGCCTTCCAGCCTGCTGAATGGGGCCCACCATCCCCCGCCCCCCAGCCCATGCTGTAAGCAACCCTTGCTCTTTCTCTCTATCTGACTCCTGCCGGCGTTGCCACTGCTTCCGAGAAGCCAGCCCTGATTGTCCTCAGAATTCTCTCAGGACCCTGTACCTGTGGTCTGACTGAGGTACACCTGCCACTCGTACCACTGAGATGAAGCACTCTTGTAGGGGGAGGGGAACCCTGCCTGGAAGATAACGGGGCCCCTGCCTTGCAGGAGCTGCTCAGGTGGGAGCTGGCTGTACCTGCTGGCAGCAATGCTAGCGTGATGGATGGTACCATTCAGGAAGAAATAAATCCCGAGACTCATGTGCCAGGTGAACTGGGGGGGGTGTATCCATCTTAGAGATGCTTAATGAATGTGCTGGCTGCGATAGACAACAGCAAATGCATCTGCCTCCTACTCTTAATGCCTCAGGCCCCAGGGAACATTCCAGGCTTACCCCCTCTTCTCCAAGTGTCCATAGAGTTAGGCATGGTGGGTGCTGAAGGAGTCCAGCGATTGGCTGGTACAGACCAAAACCCCCATCACACAGATGGGAAAACTGGGGCCAGAGGGAGTGCAGACTTAACCAAAGACACACGGGGAAACAGCAGAAGCGGAAGCCAGGCTCCTGCCTCGGCCTCATGGCCTCTCCCTCACCAGTGCTTCTCAACCTATGGGTCATGATGCCTTTGGACAGGAGTCACCTAAAACACAGAGATTTACATTACTATTTACATTACTATTCGTGAGAATTGCAAAATCATAGTTATGAAGTAGCGACAAAAAAAAAAAAAAAAAAGCTTTGGTTGGGAGTCACCACCACAGGAGAAACTGTATTAAGGGGTCACAGCATTAGAAAGGTTGAGAACCACTGTTCTAACCACCCCACCCCACCCCCGTTCAAACTTCCTGTGTCTCCAAGAAGAAACCCTGACCATCCTAAGCCCTGGTCCAGGACCTGCTCCTCCACAGCACCAATCCCGGACCCCCATGTCCCCTTGCTCCCTCACCAGGCCCAGTATGACCTATGTGTCCTCTTTTCCTGCCTCTGCCTTACCAGCCAGCGATGATCAGCCAACAGCAGAGTTTAGAACAGCCTGAGACCCACCTCCAGGTTTCCCCACCCTGGCTTATCACTCCTCCACTTTGCCCAGCAACCCTGCCTTGCTTCAGGAGCAGGAGCTGTCCCTGCCTGCACAGAACGCTCGCCAACTCCCAAGCCTCAGAACAAATCCCTCAATCAACTTGAGGCGACGCTGGCCTGCCCATGAGCAGGCCCTAGGGAGCCTGGAGGAGGAGAGTGGTAAAGGGACAAAAGTGAGGATCTACCAGACATCAAGCCAGAACTCCTCCCCACCCCCACCGCCCCCACCTCACCCTCCCAGCAATTCCACGCACCCTCGCCATACCTAAAATGTCACCATTAAAAGGAAGCATAGTTCCACTCCGGTTTCAGAGACATTAAGTCTCTCAACAAAGTGTGACTATCCTGAAAAGAAATGCACCCTCGGTCATTGCCACCATCACACATCAGCGGAGAAAGAGGGGCGGTGATGAGGAGAGTGACAGTCACTGTGAGACTCCTGCAACAAGTGCCCAGCCGAAGGCTATAGCCAGTGAGAGGCAGAGGTGGGATTTTAGCTCAGATGATCCTCCCTCCCTCCCGTGTGACTCCAGAGAGTGGGGCTGGCACCACCCAGAGCAGTGAGACAGCAGACATAACCACTCCTATGGGGGCTGCAGGAGCTTGGGGTGTGTCTTGCTGTTCCCAGAGGTGTAAAACTGTCCTGAGTCCAGGCTCTGAGGGCTGTTCCTAAGGAGGTCACATTTTTCACACCACATCGCCCTCTGAAGAAGCTGCACCTCCTACATTTTTTTCCATAGGCTGGCAGAGTTTTCCGAAGAGCAAAGAAACTGTCTTTAGAGCCAGTGGACAACCCAAATTCATGTCCCTGGACCTCTCTGAGACTCAGTTTCCCCTCCTGTAACATGAGAGAGAACCCCACTTTGCAGTATCACCGTGGAGTGCAAGCCAGCATGAATCCCTCTGCCCGAGGGCATGGCCAACCTACTGACACCCTGAATCCCTCAGGAAGGAACAGGAAATGTTCATCACCAAAGGGAAGTCCTCCACAGAGAGCAGGAACCAGGGAGCTTGAGGAGAAGCTAGAGAAAGCTAGCCCTCTGCTGATCCCACCCACCCACGCTACTGCAGGAAACCTCATGGGCTCCTACCCAGCCCTAATCCTGGAAAGGAGTCTAAACCGGTTCTCACCTGCTGGCCCCAGGGAGCACCCCTATCATAGATGAGCATCACTAGAACCTCTTCCTGATTCTCTAAGCGATCCCTCACACCTGGCCTCATGGTCCAGCTAAGACTATGGAGAGGCTCAGGCAGCACTGCCAGCTTGCCCAGGGTCTCTGCAGCTTAGGGGGCTAGAGTACAGGGTTTGAACGGAACCTGATCTTGTTTCCCCCAAGATTCATTTAAGAAGCACCTATGTGCACCAGGCTCACAGTCCCTTCTCAGGGGACATGCTCCTTTCACCATTCCCTGAGTAGTGCTGAGTGGACCTCGATGGTTACCTGGGAAACCCACTCCTAAACCTCTGTGAGGCTCCTGCCACCGGCCATCTAATTGTCCAGACTCCCAGCCAAGTCCTGAGATGGGGATCAGACTTCTGGTCATGTCTTGGACTGGCAATCCAGGTAGTGGACTGGCTGAGAGCTTCAGAGTCGTTGAAACCCACACAAGTGGCCAGCTTGGGAATGGACGGGTGTAATCTGAGCTCAGGAACAAGCATTTCTGCAGAGTCTTCCCCAAGCAGGGCCACTATTTCCACGCAGTCTTTCCAATAGCCCTGAGGAAGGTGGGATCATGCTCACTTTACAGAGAGAATGAGCCTCCTTGATCCAGGCACAAGTCCTTGAGGCTGGGTGCTCTCCTTGCTGCCCTCCCCACCCCCAAGAGCTGAGAAACACAACCAGGCCTGCCCTGCAGTGAGACAGAACCCAGTGCCCCCGATGCCCTCTGAAATAGCCTTGCCAACCCTTGGGGGTGTGCAGCTGACTGAGTCTGACCCCAGGGCTAGGGAGACACCTGCTGTCTTCCTCTGAGGCTGCCTTCCTCTCTCCCTATCTCTCCCACTCACACTAGCAAATGAGTAAGAAGAATAGAATTACAGTTTGGCTACACAAGACACAGAATTAGCAGGATTAAATATAAATAGCTATTAAAAGTGCCTTATAATTAAATTCATTTTCCAGTTATTTGTTTTACACACACACACCCGCCCACACGTGTGCACACACACACACACACATGAGCTTGCATCCCCAGCTCTACACAGAGTGGGTGTCGAGGCCCCCAAATGCTAACCAACCTCCTCCCACTGCTACCTCTTCCTTGGCGCTCTCCTGTCTGCTCTCCCTGTCTCTCTCCCCTCCCTGGCCTCTTTTGGTTCCCCCACCCCCACCCCCACAATCCTTCCCAGAAGAATGAATGCCAACAATTACTGCTACCGCTATTCCCGTGTGCCGAGCGAGACACTTGACACCCATCACCCCCTTTTATTCTGCCCAAAGATGTTTTGTCACTCAATAAATACTTGGTTGAGGGCCAAGTGCTTAATATTATTTAATCCCCATAATGCCATTCATCTTTCCATTAAGCAAGTACTAGTTGGGCATCTACTACATGCCAAGGTTTGGTAAATGCTAGAAATACTTTGGCCTGCAAAATCCCCCTCCTCTTCCCTTAAGAGTCCCACCCTACAGAAAGCACCGGATCAGATATAGGACCACACAAAGTAAGGTGGAAGGAGGCAGACAGGTCAGGGAACTCCCAGAAGGTACATGGTAGGGTGGAGTCCTAGAAACTGCGAGCACTTGGCCTGAGCATGTCCCTTCTCTTTCTATGTTTAGGACAGGGAGTAGAGTGGGAATGTCATCAGAGATGCTAGGCTGGCCTGCCCTAAGCCAGATACAACGCTCTGCATGACATCCTATGCCTCTGGGTGGCCCTGTCTTCTCTTCAGTTCTCAACTTCCTTCTCTGTAGAATGGGCGGAAGTCTGCCCCTGTCTAGTTGGAGTTAGGGAGTTAGCACTCACAGAGCACTTTGCACAGGCACAGAGCTCAAGAAGGTAGGTCAATGGCATCTGTTACCATCACCAGGTAGGACCCCAGCAGAGTACCATCAAGCATGAGAGAACATGGAGTACTGTGAAGTCACACATGGAAAGGTGACAAGGCCTGTAATGGGGGGAGGGGTTACCCTTGAAGGGTGACAGAAAGCCCTGGAGTTGGATAGGGAGGATCTCCAATCACCCTCAGAGGGCTTCTGGAGGAGGGGCCAGCACCTCAGGCCTCTTCATCAGCCTCATGTGCTCTAATGATTTAGCTCGATCTTCAGACCATCCCTTGGGGCTGCAGGAAGAGTCACTTCCAACACGTTATTATTTGAGTCCAGTCAATCAACCTGCCATGCTGCCTCCTGGGCCCTGGCAGAGGTGAGGGGAAGGGAGGCACACAGCTAAGTGGCAATGCACACGTGCCCAAGGGGGGCATCAAACTATCAGCACACAGTGTGTGCCAAGCACCCAGCTCTGTCCTGTCACCCAAGGAGGTCAGCTGTGCCTTGGCCAAGGTCACAAGCCTATGAGTAGGAGAGCTGGGGATAAAACACAGATCTATGTGTCCCCCAAGCTCCTGCTGGGGACAGAATGCCTAGGAAACAGGTCCCTGGAAAATCACTGGCCCTGGCCATCTCAGCTTCCGGCTTCCTCCTGTCAGAGCCCCCACCCACCCAGGCAGGCTGCCCACCTGCTGACTTCTCAGAGCCCCACTACTCAGCCAGCTGCAGAAGCCCAATAGTGAATACTTTTGTCCTATAGGAGGTGGCTGAGCTAATAGCGGGGGCTCCAGCCCTCCTCGGTGAGGACATTATTTCATTATCCGAAGGCAAACATAGCCCCATGGTGTCCGGCAAAGCGACTCAGGCGGCTGGCAAAAGCAACGCAAATCGATGGGCAGCAAGAGGCCTTCTCTGGCCCAGCCTTCCCACAGGGCACTGGGGCTCTGTCCCATCTTTTTGACAAATGCTGAGGAAGAGAAAGGAGCCGGTGCCGGGTGGAACAATTACAGGCAGAGTGATAAGGCACAAAGGCCCTTACAGACAACCACGACCTATTGTCACTTCTAGATGAAATCAGCTGACCCCCCAAGTAAGGAGGGGGCCAGCATCAAGCCAGGCTACCCTGGGAACTGGATGAGACAGCCCACAGTGCCACAGTGGTCAGCTGTGTGGCCTCAGGACCTTGAGTAGCCTCTTTGCAAAAACACTACTTACCTTCCAGCTCTCAGTTGCCATGTGCCCTCCACCCACCAAAGGCTTCTTCCCACCCATTCAGCTCTAGTGACCAGATTGTTTCTCCCTCCTTCTGCAGTCCTAGGTGTCATTTCCTCCTCAGGACTTTCCCAATCTGCTCCACCCTGTGCAACCACTTTCAGCCTCACAGATACTGCAGACTCGAGCACACAGTTGATGGTCTGTGCTGTGCCCTGCACCCCACCTGAAGTAGTGGGTGAGACATTATTTTGTGGGTCTTATCTACAGGAAAGAACATAAATCTGATGTCTCCACCCCTGAGCTTGCCACAGAGATGGGAGCATAGTAGGTGCTGTGCTCTGTGTCTGCTGACATTAAAAGTCCCTTTAAATCCACCTCACCCCCCCCCCCCATCCCCAATCACAGGAGGGATTCAGAAGGCAGAATATATGAGGTTCGGGCCTAAAGATGAGCTTCTGTGTGTGCTCCAATGTCTTTGGCGCTCTCCTGGCTCTGCTGTATCCACACTGTGCAAGCCTACCTGGGCTCAAATTGGCCGTGGTGCTGTCCGTGGTGCTGAAGCTGGTGGGGGCCGAAGGAACGCTGGGGGAAGACAATCGCGGAGAGCAACAATCTGACTGGATTGCTGTTTGTGGGCACTGCAAGAGACCGCTGGCATGGGGGCCACTCACTCAGACTGTTGGGAAGGTTCTGTCTCAGCCATTAAAGAATCAACAATCCAGCCAAATACCCTCCCCAAGCTGTACTGAGAACACTGCCTGATGCGGGGGGAGGGGCTGGAAACACTCAAACACTGTGTGCGCATACACAAACACACACGCACAATGTTTATGTAAACATCATATGGCCAAGCCTTGCAGCATCATGCTTGCCAACCCAGAGAGGGGCACTGCCACACTTGTGCCCTACACCCAAAAAGGAGCAGGACACCCCTCAAAGATCCACTGAAGAGAGGGGAGAGTGAATCCTCACTCCTGGGTCCTTCTCTCCTCCATCATACGGAGGGCTACTGTCCAATCTTTCCCTCTAATGGTGCCAGGTGCCTGTTTCTATGAGAGACAAAGAAGGCATGTGTGGTGGGGAAAGTGGGCAACAGGCCCAGAGCTGGGAGAGGAAGTGGAAGAGGGAGGGGTGGGAGAAAAACAGGGGAGAGAAAGAAGGAAGAGGAAAGAGGGAAGAAGGAGAGAAAGTAAGGAAGAGATGGAAGGAGGGATGTTGGGAGCAAGGAAGTGAGGGAAAGAGGAAGGAAGGAAGGAAGAAAGGAAGGAAGGAAAGAAGGATGGAAGGAAGGAAGGAAGAAGTTATTTTGATTGGTTGCTTGCCTTGTTCCTCCACCACTGCAGAGCAAATCTTGGCAGGCCCTCTGCTGGCCCAGACATCGTCCTCTTCTGAATAATTTCTCCAGCAGAAACTCCATAATTATGGGTAATAACAATCACTCTGATTTGCATGTATTGAGCACCTTTCAGCCTGGGATCTCCAAGTGCTTCACCAACATTAATTAATTCATTAGACATGCCCGCCTCTCTGGGACAGAGCGACAGGCTGCTCCACCCAGAGCAGCACAGCTGGCTGTGGGGTAGACAGCAGGTGGCAGTCCCAGCAGGGGCTTGTGTTGGGAGGCTCTGCAGAGAGGCTCTGAGGAGTCTGGAGAGTGCTTTCTGACCCAGCTCCCCCATACCCTGCCTTTGGCTGCTTCCTCAGAACTCAGGACACCTCTCTGTGCCCTTCCTAGGCCATCCCAAGGGCAGTCAGGAGGGGATTAGTCTGCCTGCCATAGCCCTGACCTCAGGCACACCTGGGAAATTCATATACGTCCATGAAACTCAACTTCTTCATCTGTAAAATGGGACATCAAGCCCTCCATCTCGTGGTTATGAGACTTGAATGGCAAGTCCTTCAAGCCTTTCATGGATGTATACAAGGAAGATACAGCTTTCCCATCTGCGATTTGAGCCAGTAAGGAACCAGGCCATATACAGAATTACAAACTCTCTAGAAGCCAGCCCTGTCATTTTAAGGACAGATAGACACAAGAGGTCCCTACTTTGTCCCTTCCAGGAACCTGGAGATGCCCTTCACAGATGACTGCTCTCAGTCCCACCCCTAAAGCTCAACTCTGGCCAGACTCCACACTGGCATTGCAAAAAAAAAAATAATAATTCAGGGGGCTCTGATGAGAAGGCTCCTTCCAAAGGCCGGGCTTGGAATCTCAGGCACAAGAGGGAACTCAAGGTTCAAAGCAGGCCCCCAAACTTAAGAAAGTAGACAAATCCAAGATCATCTTCCAGACCTTCATGGTGACAAGAGGAAGACTGAGGCTTTGACATCCATCCTGGAATCCAGTCCCAGCAGGACTACCCATGAGCCTCTGCTTCTCTATCAACAAATGAAATAGCCTCAGCCATGTCCAAGAAGCAGGTGTGGTGCTGCTCACTCTGCTGGGGCTGAACTAGTGGAGCTGTAGTCGCTGGTGATAGCCCAGCTACACTTCCCACTTCATTCTTTCCCAGAGGTCACATGGAACACTCCCTAACTGGTTTCATTTCCCCAATGTCCTTTGAGCATCTTGTATTGGGTATTCTGCAGTCACAGTGTTAGCCTCTGTTGCTCGAGGACCTTATGGGCCACCCCAGTCCCTCCCTCAAGATGCCAAGTGTCTGCCCATGCTGATTCCACCACCTAGGTTGCCCTCCTTCTCCTCTGCAAAGGTGAAGACCTTGCCAGGGCTCTGTGGCTCAATTAGCCCCTCCTCCAGAAATCTGGGAGGCCTGGTGTGGTTTGGCATTTAACTCCTTCAATGCCATGACGTCATCTGTGGGGCTGAGTTCGGGTCTTTCCACCAAAGTTTCAACCAAGTCTCCTCCCCATCCTGTAGGGACAATGTGGCTAAGCAAAGGAGGATCTGGGCCTGGCACTGGTAATGAGAAATATGCGAAAGATCCAGGACAGAGCCTGACCCATTCAACCTGCTTACCTCCAAACATGTGTGGCTATGCCTCACAACTATACAGCCCGTGTTCTCCTTCAGCCCACAGAACTCAGACAACGTAACAGTCACACACTTGCAGACATGGCCACAGACATACAAGGAGTGAGCATGCAATGACCCAGCCGGGCATAAATTCTCACACACATATTTACAAGTAGCAAGCATTCCTGTAAGCCCCCCCCCCCCCAAGGAAGGCCAACCCTGAGCTGGACCAACTCCTGGCTGGTGAGATGAGTATATGGTCATTTCCTTCAGAGCACAACAGTGTGGCTTTCAGTTACATATACGTACTAGTCTCTTTTAAGAGCCCCATGTGAATGGGCTAACTTGAAAAACAAGTACAGGGGCCTGGAGAGATGGCTCAGAGGCTAAGAGCACTGGCTGTTCTTCCAAAGATCCTGCATTCAATTCCTAGCAACCACATGTTGGCTCACAACCATCTATAATGAGATCTGGTGCCCTCTTCTGGCCTGCAGACAGAACACAGTATACATAATAAATAAATAAATTTCTTAAAAAGAAAAACAGCTACAAAGCCACCTAAGAAGGGCATGGTTGTCTAGGGAACAATCCCCTCCAGTGCCTCCCTGGAGGGCACTGCATACTGCTGCAGTGTATGTGTACCCATGGTGCACTATTGCAACATGACCTTTTGTGCACTGCACACTCAGCCGCACTCATCACTTTCTCGGCCCATGGGTGGGACCAGCCACCATCCTTCCTGTGCAGGTCTCCTGTGCATACAGACTCCCAATTCTGCAACCCGTGAGACAGAAGAATGAGCAACAGGACGGAAAAGCCAGCTTGTTGCATGTGTCCCACCACCCTCGAACAGGAACAGATCCTAGGGGACCAGCTCGTCCCTCGGCCAGGTCATCTTACCCCTGATTCAGGGGTCATTCTTTCTAGAAGGCCCTCTAGTTCCTCATAAATTAGTGTGACTTGATGTTCGACATTGTGTCTCAGAGAAAAATTCTTTGGGCAGTCTTCTTAGGGGTCTCTGGCTCTGGTCTGACAACACCCAAGACCCCGGAACAGGAACAGCCGGAGTCATGTTCATCTGACACTGAGCAGACACTGTGATCTTTGGCCCTAAAACACAGGTGCCGAGGAGTGAGAGGACCATCAGCCAAAGGGAAACATGACCATAGGAACAGCACATGGGCAGAGGCTGGGACCCTGTGGCCACAGGGGAATGACATTCTTTACCCCCGGCCTCAGGTTCCTCACTGCTCGGTGGGTAGTGTGAAAACCTAGTCAGATGTCTTTGATTCCCCAGGGCCAGGTGGGAGGTATAAAGGTCTTGTGGACTGTTGGTTTTAGGATTTTTGTTTGTTTGTTTGTTCAGTTGGGTTTTTTTTTGGGGGGGGTAAAATTTTTTTTTGTTTTGGTTTTTATTTTTAGTGTGTGTGTGTGTGTGTGTGTGTGTGTGTGTGTGTGTGTGCACGTGCGTGTCTTAGAACACAAAGTTTTTTCTCTTCATAGACCCTGAGTCATGTTTCCTCAGGTCCCAGATGACTGCAGATAAAGTGCGGAGACAGGTGAAGAGAGCTGGCCATAGGCAGAGGCCACTAGAGGCTGAGAGCAGGGTGGAGAGCAGCTAGCACCCTAGGTCTTCTTTTTCAATCCAGGCCAGAGATAGCTGGAACTCCCTGACTCTGGAGAACAGCCCCTCACCCCAGCATGCACCCCAGACCCCAGGCCTGGTGAGGAGCCCAGTCTGCAGCTCGCTAATCACTGCAGACTGCCTCTCCTAGCCTTGGCTGTGTCAACCGTAATAATATATGAAGAACATTCATTTATTCACCAACTTCCCACTCAGGAAAAGATAGATGACACTGTAGGAAAAGATTTATCCTGACACCCAGATTTCAGCAAAGTGAGGCTAATTTAAACATTTAAGTCAATGGCTCGCCCCTCCCCGCCCCTCCCAAGTTGTCTTTCTTTCTTTTTTTTTTTTTTAATGGTGACACATGGGAGGGAGGGTTGGAAATGTACCAGTCCACATGGCTTGAGGTTGGAGGCGAAGGAGAGGGGAAGGCTGGTTAGTAGGGTTGCCTCTGGCTTTTCCTCAACCATCCCCCAGCCCTGGCTCTACAACCAAACCCAGGAAAGAAGTAGGTGGACTTGGACAAAAGCACTGGGTGACGTTGAGTCCCGCGCCTCACTGTTTGCTCGCTATGCACCACAGAGCAAGCCATCCCCCAGTTCCCAACCCCTGCTCGCTAATCTGGGAGGACTCTTCCAAACCAGTGGGGACCCACTTCTCAGCCACTTTCCGTTCTTCCCTAGGTTCCTCCTCCTATCAGCGTGCTCTGAGGAGAATGGCTAGGAGGGAGGTTGCAGACCTAGGACCGTTGGGTGTGGCTGGGGCAGGGCGAGTGGCCAGGCCTCCCGCTAAGACCACAGCTCCTGGAGCTCAGCCGTCAGGCTCCGGTCCCTGCTTTCCCAGTTAAGTCTGTGACCCTGGCAAGCTGCTTACCCTTTCGTGACTCAGTGTCTTCCATCAGAGAAATGCCCAAGATGAACATTCCCATTTCAAAAATAAAAAACCCCTGGGACTCCACTTCGCATAAGAAGAACCAAGACAATGTGAGCTTCCCAGTCAATGGGGGGGGGGGTGTGAGAGGGGGCGGAGGGCCTCAAGTACATCAGGGCTGGAGGTCATCCTGACCCAAACCTCCTCAGTGCTCATCCTCTCTTCAGCCAGGACCTGTCACAAGTGTTCCAAGGAGGGCTGTGTGCCACTCAGCTCACAGGGAAGCTACCTCAAGCCTCCTCTCTCCCCCCCCCCCATCCCACCCAGAGGAAGCTGAGAAATTCCCTCTATTCAAAGCTGAGCAAACTGCCTACCCTCCTCCATGAAGAAGAGGCAAAGCACCTGAGGGCAGGCCAGGTGAGGTGAGGAAGGGTCGGTTCCAGAGGGCTGGCAACACGTGTCCTGAGTGAACTCAAGATCTGTGTCCTTCCATACCACCTTCTGCGGGCCTTCCTCTTCCTTCAGCGGCCTCTGGCCTGAGGTTACAAGGCTCCAGGAGCCCTGAAACTTTTGAACCAGAGGGTGATTATCACAGAGAGGTCCCTGCCAGAGGCAAAGGCTGGTAGAGAGAGTAGGGACTTGGAAGGTCTAGCAGCTTCTACCCTGCCGGAGCCACCTCCAACCCCCCTGGTAGGCCTGGGGTATGGGCCCAGTTACTTTCTAAGACTCTGCTTCCTCACTTGAACAAATGGAGCCCAGAACACAAACCTCCACAGTGGCTGTGTCAAACATGGTGCCAAAACCACAGCAGGCACTCAGAAACTTTCCCCTTTGCCTTAAAAGCCTGTCCCTCATTCCAAAAGTGCAGAGAGAGCCAAAAGGTGCCGTACTTTCATGTCACTCTGCGACAGACTGGAGTGGCCACAGAGAAAAGCACTGATTTCTGAGGGGAGGGAGGCGGTGTCTTGCAACTCTATGATTCTTGAGTGTCCTGTGAAAGCATGTCAATTGGTGACACCGTCGCTTTAATAAAATAAAAAAAAAAAAAGATTTCTGTGTTATTTTTAAAGCCATAACTAAACATGCTGAGCCATCTGCCCTAGCTAGAGCTGTGGGGGTCCAGGAGAGCCCACTGTTCCCCTGGTGCCAGCCAGTACCTATCCCTGAGGGGGACATGCTTCAGAAAGTAACTGCCAGGTCTCAAAGGGCACCCTCCCTGAGTGGGCCTGGATGACAATTCAAAAGAGGCAGCTTCTTTACGCTCCTTAAAAGGGAGCGTGGTGGTGACTCACACCTGTTTTCCCCAGAAGCAGCTCTGTTTCTGCTTGTCACTCAAGCACACCCAATGGCTTCCTCCTCTGTGGTGAGGAAAGAGAAAGCTCAACAGACTAACTGGATTGGTGACAGCCAAGCTGGTGTGAAGGACCACAGAGACTGGACTGGTGACTAAAGCAAAATTGGAAACATCGTGGTCCCCACAAGCCTCCACCGCATCCTGGGGTTTGAGTCTGAGAGACCTGGGCAAGGGCTTTCCTGGGGGAAACCTTCAGTTCTGCGTATGCACCAAGACCCCTGTGTCCCACTGGGGCCAGAGGACCCAGACCCAGGAGGAAAAGAAGGTGGGTGGCTCCAGAGAGCAGGGTTTGGGTTACAGGGCTCATATCAAGGCCCAGACTGTGACCACCACTAGCAACATAAAGCCACAAATACTTTATAAAAGTTTACTTTGTTGTTGCAAACAGGTACCATGTCTCAATCCAGGCTGCCCTATTAAATCAGACCCTAATCTGGTGCATTGGTTGAGTCAATGTATGAACCAACCACAAAACTGAGGGTCAAGGCCACTGGCAGCCCAGGCCCCGGGTACAGGACTACGGCTGTCGCAAGGCGTGGGGGTTGAGAAGGACGTTCTCCGCTTTCATACCCAGGGACATAGTAATGGGTCTAAAGGGCTGAGGTGTAATCGTGCAAATACACATAATGGACTAAAAGCTTTCCCCATCATCGCGGTGAGCTCTTGAGTTAAGATGTCTAGACTCCAGAAAGGCCCTTTCATCTGCTCCAGGTCAGGTACAGCACATTCCAGGTAAAGCATCTCCTGCCGTAATTAAGTGCTTGAAAGAAAACAGCGGCATTCTCAAACAGAAGGGCACCAAGGTCTGGGGACCCAGTTGCTCCTTGGCTTCAGAGATACAGAGAGGCGGGTGCCCCCTTACTCACTGTTTTTAGTCCTCTGGTCCAACATGTCCTCCAAGGGAATGAAGTGAGAGAAGAAGACCCCAAGCAGTCTGCCAGAGCATTGTGACACACTGTGGCTAGAGCTTCCATCCATGACCTTTGGCCTTTGGTTCTTTTCCCCTCTGTGAGGCAGGCAGGGGTACTAGAAT
The DNA here is from genome assembly GCF_964271855.1 of Acomys minous. NCBI lineage: Eukaryota > Metazoa > Chordata > Mammalia > Rodentia > Muridae > Acomys > Acomys minous. The sequence continues at coordinate 116,039,870 of NC_140494.1, forward strand.
GAAGCCTCACTTACAGTAGTGCCCCGAGAGAGAAGTCACAGTGTACCCAATGTTCTTATTCCCTGAAGAAACAGCCTGCCAGCCACCAAAGACCTGGTCCTAGGATGCTGAGCTTAGGCCCAGCTGTCCCCATCTTTAAAAATTGGACTTTTGGCCTCTTGGGACTCTATAGAGTCCCACAGCTTAATGAACTGAACCTGAGTTCACCCTGGCATGTTTAGCTACAGCCAGAGGAGCCTGAAGCCACTCAGAACCTGAGGAAACAGAAGGGTAGCCAAGGGCTGACAGCGGCCTGCGGCAGCACTAAGATATAGGCAGAGTGGGACGGCGGGATTAGGGCAAGAGGCCGTTCTTATAAGTAACCTGACGTGGTAGTCAGACATGGCTCCAACGGGACCATGGTTTCACCCCAAGTGTATCCTATGTTCCAAGAGTCAAGTGCAAGGACAACAGATCTAGATTAGAAACTGGAAAACAAAACCAGAGAGGGACAGCACTTCACAGGACTACACAGGAGACAAGACTTCAGCCTTACCAAGTCAACCGAAGCTGGACCCTCCCCACAAAGCCTTCTCTGACACTCTACCCCCCAAAAATATACCACTTCCTCTTCTAGTTCATCAGTCTTCTCCCGCCCCAGGGGCCTAGACTCCCCCAAACTGGCCTTACATAGGGCTGGGTGCTCCCTGCAAGAGTGGGCCAGCCCCAGGACAGCACTTGGCACACAGTAGGCACTTTCACAGATGTCGGAGGCCTGAATGAAGGTCTTGAGTAAGATCCCTAGGAGAACCACCCAGAAAGGGAGGCCCATGCCCCGCCCTCGCCGGGCTGGTGAAAGCTGCAGAATTAAGCACAAGTTATAATTAAGATGGGATGTTTGAAGAGAAACATAATCCCAGTTTCCGTGGGATCCGCGGGCACAACAGTAATTAACGTCTCATTAACATTCGCCTAATTAAGCAGTTTATGAAAGTGTATGGATTTGCATACTGCCACGCCAGGCTTGCTCAGACGCATCAAAATTAACCCTTTCAGTCCAGGAAGGCCCAAGGGGAGGGGGCAGTGGGCGGTGGATCAGCTTAGCCTGGAGTGAGTGGAGGGGGACAGATGCCCAGTCAACAGAGGCTGGGGACAGGATAACCCTCACCAACTTGGGATCTACTACCTCCCCCAGACCCACCACACAGGACCAACTCACCGGACCGAGGTCAGTTTCAGTGTAGATCATCCATGACGCAGTCAGGAGTACTAACCCACCACCACCCCTGGTTTTGTTCGCCTCCCTGTGATGGCCCTTACTCCTCTGTCTCAGGAGTGCCTGCCCTCCTCCATAGCTCTCCTGGAACAGACTTCATCTGAGAGGCCTTTGAGCTCCAAGAACTCTGACCCATATTACTCCACTCAGTCCCCCGGCTCTCTGCAAGCGTCCTCAGCATCATTTCCATCCTACTCAGGACAGGCTCAGAGAGGTCCCAAACCTGCTCAAGGTCACAGAGTCCACCAGCTGAGGCAGAACCAAAGCTCTGGACCCCGGGGCCCCACCCACTTCCCTGGGAAGGTTGATTTTTGGAGGCACGCACGTGCCTCCAATGCCAGCAACAACAGCACACAGGCTCCCACCATCCCACATGGGAAAGGCCCGCTGTGGCTTCTCTCCTTCCCTGGACACTAATTAACCACCTTCCCCGGAGCCTCAACACCTCCCAGCCGGGCACGGCTGCTAGAGCTGAGCTTGAATCAAAGTCACCTGTGACCGCCCTGTGGGGGAAGCCTCGGTTCTCCAAAGGAGAGGAAGGCAGGGGTCTTTTTGGATTGTGCCGGGGATCAAGCAAAGCTTTCTCCTCTAAAGCACTTGGAAGCCCTGCGTGTGCAAGGCAGGCACTTTAGTTGCTCATTGATGATTGCGCTTCTCCTCAACGCCCACTTCCGCTGCACTCCTGCGTGCCATGCATGCCCATTCCAAAGGCGCATTAAGGCAAACCTTCCCTGTGATAAGTTAGCAAGACACATCAAGAGGCTTCAAAATAGTCCCAACAAGCTATTAAAAGCATGAGCAAACAAGGTGAGAAATTTGACTTGGTTGCAATTTAAATCATCAATGCAACAAAAGCCATCACAAAGGGACACAGACAGGCCAGCAGACACTGCAGTACCTAGAGCTTAAAAAAAATGTTTCCAGGCTATATAAAGAAGTCTGCAAATCAATAATAAAAGAAAAAGACAAATCGCCTTCATGTTTTAAAAGGCATTTGTTAGGTGAGGAGGCTTGAGGCAGACACGCACATGACAAGGCAGAGGCGCACTAAGTAACTCGGTTGAGTCCTGAAAAATGCCAAGGGAAACCAAAGGTTTCCCATGTCCCCCCGAAGTCAGAAGGTGCCAAGTGTTGGCAGGCATCAGGACCTCTCATGAATGGCTGGGGGGTGAAAAGTCACTCCAACAATATGAGGAAGCCATCCACCCTCTCGTAAATCCAAAAGTACAAATGTCTTCCCAACAAACAATTCCAAACCAAGATGGCCTCCGTGTGGGTGTGGACCGTGTAGGAGGCTCAACCTGCTCCCAAGATTCAAAAGAGAAAAGGTTCCTGCATGCCTGCCAGCAGGAGAGCAGATCAGCTGTGGCTAAGATAAGCCACTGCAGGTTAGGAGCACGCGTTGTTTGCCTCTTCTCTCCTACAAAAAAACTCTGTTACGACGATAAAGGAGGATTTCTCTTTTGCACATAAAGCCACAAGGACGCAGACTGGAAAGAAAATCCAGAAACATAATGTTGGAGTTGGGGAGCAGATGGGTGAATGGTAATTGATTTGGCACAGCCGACGAGGCTGCATCCTTAAGGCTGTCTCCCATCACCTAGCAGAGCACAGGTTTGGGAACTAACTAACCCAGGCACCCTTGGCATCCCTGGACACAGGAATGCAGAGCTAGGTGAAAGGCTAGGTAAGAAGCAGGCGAAGCCCAATATGTTCTCTGTCTCTCCAGCTCCCTCTTACTCTCCGTCTCTGCCTCTCCATCCCCCTCTCTGTTTCTCTCTCTCTCTCTCTCTCTCTCTCTCTCTCTCTCTCTCTCTCTCTCTCTCTCTTCCTCCCTGCCCCCCTCCTTGCCCCTCCCCCACTCTTCAGCTCCATCATTGGCCCTTCTGGGGAGGCATCCATCTGGAGTGTCTCTGGCCCTGGGCAAGTGAGAGGTCGGTACTGAAAACAGAAGTGAAAAATCTGTGCACGGAATCCCAGCTGGGCCTTCCTGGCCAACTCAGCCCCCAGGAAACTGAAAGTCCTCTCAGGAGATGTTGTCTCTGCAGTTTCTGGCGAGCCAACCCAGGCAAGCAGACTAGCCACGAGGTAGCTTCAGGTAACGGACTCAGCCATGCATTAGGGACACCAGCCTTTCCTTAACAACCACCCACCCACTACACAGGTCTGGGTGTCCTCCCCCAGCAGCCTAGCAACGTCTGATCCATTTTGTTCAGGGCTAGAGAACGGGCTGGCCACCAGGGGAAGCACGCGACAAATGCTGCAAAGTGAGCCAGTGGAGAGAATCTTTATTATGCAGCCCTGAGTCCCAAAGAGAAAAGGGGAGCAAGTTAAAGAGAGGAGGAGATGCAGAGGGAAGCTTTAAAAGGAAAAAAAAAAGCTATCATAATTTTCTCTAACAAGAACTGCATGGAGATGAGTCAGCCAGCCAACTGCCTGCTGCACAAACATGAGGATTGGGGGGTCACAACCCCAGCACCCATGTACCAGCAGAGTGCAGTGCCCTGCCTCTGTAACCCCACGCAGAAGGTGGTGGAGACAGGAGGACCTGGAGCTTGCCAGCCAGCCAATCAGAGAGCTCCATGTCTAGTGAAAGAAACTGTCTCAAAAAACAAGGTAGAGAGCAATAGAGGTGCCCACAGTCTACCTGTGGAGCCACATGCAGACATGCACACACATGTGTACACACGCTACGCATTAGATAAATATCTTCAAAAGAAGAGGATGGAATAAAAGATGGGTTAGAGGAATCGGGAGATGGCTTAGTGGCTAAGAGAAACTAGTTGCTCTTCCAGGGGTCCTGGGTTTGATTCTCAGTGCCCACGTGGCAGCTCACAGCCATCTGTAACTCCTGTCTCAGGGACCCCAACACCTTCTTCAGGCCTCCGCAGGCTTCTGTGTACCAGAGACACCCCTGGTACACAGACTACAACACCCAAACACATAAAAAAAATTTAAAAAGGGAAAAAATTTTAAGAGATGAAGGTGAGTGATGCTGCCTATAATCCTAGCACCCAGGAAGTCAAAATAAGTGGATTGCAATTTTGAGGCTAGTCTGGGCTACCCAGAAAGACTCTGTCTCAAAAAAAATTAATATTAAAAAATTTGAAATGTAATACATATGATTCAGAAAGAAATTAATACTCTATTAGAAAGGCAGATTTATAAAACGAAGGAGATCTAGAAAAAGACACAGAAAGAGATATAACAGAAGAAAAGGACATCAGGGTCCTTGACACCTGGATTATTGGAGTTTCAGAAAGAAAGCAGAAAGAAAATGAAGGCCAACTGGGCGGTGGTGGCGCATGCCTTTAATCCCAGCACTCAGGAGGCAGAGGCAGGTGGATCAATGTGAGTTCGAGGCCAGCTAGGTCTACAAAGTTAGTCCAGGACAGCAAAGACTACACAGAGAAACCCTGTCTTGGAAAAAAAAAAAGAAAAAAAAATTAAGGTCAAGAAATCATTGAACAAGTTAATTCGAAAAACTTTGCAGAGCCAATAAGAATTCCCCATTTGGAACAGCAGACCCTCACCAAGGCAAGGCTTGTAATGGCTTATCGGAGCATGGAGGATAAGAGCTCTGGGTGCTTCCAGAAACTCCAGGCATCAAGTGTAGAACAACTGTGGCTTGTCCACACCAGCTAGGAACCAGTGGAATTAGAGAGAGGGGCCCATTAAAATACTCGGGGCAAGAGCACCACCTGGGAATTCTATACCCAGCCAGGGTATCAGTCAAGATAAGAGACCCAACAAAGAGCTCCAAGCAACACCTCTCCCATGCAACCCCTTAGAGAACTTTGAAGGAAAATACATGGGATCCAGGAGGCAGGAGACGCAAGAAGAGAGCTGATGTCTAAATCCAAACTGGACAAGTCACAAAACACTGAGAACTGGTTCTCCCCTTAGGTAAATTGGGAATAGCAATTACAGTGTTTTAGAAGATAGCCCCTCCCTCTGAAAGAAAACCAGTGTTAACTCCAAAGCAGACAGAGTGGTGAGGAAAGGAAAGCCACTAGCGTGTAACTGTGTGGCTCTGGATGGGGCTCAACCAACCGCAAGCTGGGCAAATGGGCCTAAATCCCTAAATAGTACAGCCACAGTTCGTGGTTAATGCCTGGACTGGGAGTCCAAGGACAGCAATATAAATAAGCCCTTTATTCAGAAGCAGGGGAAGAACATACAGGAGTGACTGAAGAGGCTGTCCCTGCAGAGTAAGAATAAAAGACTTAGGGACTTGTGACAGAAAAAAAAAAACTCGCTTTCAGTTTCAGTAAATTGCCCCCTCCTTTCCCTAATGAGTGAGCAGATTCACTGACCCGTGCATTCCACCCACCAACATCTCTGGGCAACTCCTGCTCCACCCCCATCTCCCCGACCCCCATCTCCCCAACCCCCCATCTCCCCGACCCCCCATCTCCCCGACCCCCATCTCCCCGACCCCCCATCTCCCCGACCCCCCGACCCCCGATCCCACAACTAGATCTCATGGAATTATCAGTGGCTCCTGAGCAGATAGGGCAACCTTTGGCTTCTTCTGCCTTCTCCGGGGGGCAGAGATCTGCCCAAGCCTGAAGCCTACTGACTTTTCCTATCTCTCGTGTAACAAATATTTATTGAGCACCTCCTCTGTACCAGGCACGGGGGACGAGGCAGCCGCAGCCTCTGGCCTCACATTAAGCAAATAAAGCAATAAATACAGATTGTGTGCAAAGCCATGAAGAAAGAGAAGCGAGTCGGCCCAGACAGCCCTGGTTTCTCCATGGGGACACTGAGGGGCCAGGCGGTGATGGAAACACAGACTCGATTGTTGGGGTTTAGAGGGGAGGGAAAGAGACCGATGTCAGGGGACACCATGAGGGTCTCTACTCTGCCCTCATTTCTTTCCTCTCCACCCATCACACAGGACAGGTCTAGGGCCTGGCTTGTCAGAGGACAGCAGAGAGAGAAATTCACAGTCCTGCTTTTTAATGGAAATCGATGCCCACTACCAGGGTGATCTACACGGCTGATTCATTCCTCACTCAGGTCAGATGAAGCTCTCCAGCCCTGGCAGAGAGCAATGGGGAGCTATACCCTCTTCCAGGGATGTCTCTGGGCCTGCCGCAGCAACCCCATCACTGTTGCCATTCAGTCCTCCCCTGCTCAAGAGCCCTCCATGACTCCCAAGGCTCTCCTCAGGGACAATTTATGGGCCCTGGTATACAGGCTGTACCCAAGACTCTGGCCTTACTAACCCAGACCTGAGCTGTAGGCACAGCCAGGTCAGGTTCAATGCCACAGAGCTAAACTCAAGCTGACTATCTCTCAGTACCCTCCTTCCTGGAAGAGGTTACCCATGGCAGAGTAGGGAGCTCCATCTACCACAAGCCAGCAAAGGCCTCCAGCAGGACTCATGGACACTTAGTTCTGGAACAGGAGAAATTCACCAAGCATTTAAGAAAGGAAGCAGCCCAACTTGGTCCAGTCCAACCCCAAAGCACTTGCGTTTCCTGGCACCTTCGTGCCTTAGGGCTTTTCCTTGTCCACCACAAGCCAGCCTATATCCAGCTCCACTGTGGTCCCTCCTTTCAGCATCCTTCCATACTTCTCCCCTGCTTCTCCTCATGCCCCCGTCCCCAGGGAGATCTGGAGGCCAAGATGAATAGGCAAGGTCACCCCAAGGAAAGACAGCTGTACCCTCATGGCAGGGGTGACTGGAACCCGGCTCCTTCTGCAATTCCACATGTCAGGTTGGATTCACCAATGTCAAGGCCAACTGAAGAGAAGTTGGAGGCGAAGGATTTCCACAGAGACAGGAAGAAAGAGCCAAACACAGCAGCCTACTACCCCAGCCCTGGTAGTGGCTAGCACCTTCCAGTGCTGCCCAGCTGGATCCATTAGCCTGGCCTGGCACCCACCGCACGCCGTAAGCAGAGAGGTCCCTGGGAAGGGAGACCTGCAAGGATAGTCATCGGTGGCATTGCCTACCTACCAAGTAAGGCCTACCAACCCTCACATTCCTGCTCTGCAAGTACAGAATGCTGCTACCACTCCACCACCCTGGACAACAGACTGGAGTTCAGAGAGGCTTGGTGACGACTTCCCTGCAGTCACACCACAGTAAGGGGTGAGGCTCAGATGTGGGGGTCAGAAACACGGCAGCTTGAAGGAGAATGCTTCTCTCCAAGGCCACTCAAGGGACTGCACCGCTATCTATGCACATGGGGACACCCAGGAGACTCTGTGAGGTCAAGCGCTCAGACAGGTCACAGTGGAAGGAGTGGCCACTGTTTAGGTCACTGCTGAGGGAATAGAAACTGAACCGTGGTGCCCAGTGATAAGCAGGACTGGGGTCACACTCTGTTAACTAACTGTGGCTGCTGGGCACTGACCCCATGGTCTCAGCGTTCTTGTTCTACAGCTCCAGGTAGGGGAGGTGGGGGACGGGGTTATAATTTAGTCTTTTCATCTGGAGATCCAAGAGTCTAAATGGCCATGAAACCTCAGTCCTAGGCTCTCCACCATCAGTTCTCAGACCATAGGAAGGAAACCCCTCCCCTGGCCTTGGTGGCCACTGTCCCTTCCATAGGCTGTGTAGATAGGAGCAGCCAGTGTTCCACGTGGACAGAGTTCTCCGGCCTGTCCCATGGATGCAGCAACCTGCTCTACCCAACTCCGCAGGCATCTGCTAGTGATCTTGTTCTGGTCCAAGCAGTCTCAGAGGCAGCTGTCCCTTCTAGACTTGATAAGATGGATGGTCCTCTTCCTAGCCAGGCTCCCAAGGTTGGCAGAGTCCACAGAGGGATGGCTGCCCACCAATTTAAAAGCTACAGGAAAAGGAAAGCCCAGTTGCATTATATGCCCCATTACCAAACACACAGCAAGCACCCCTCAGATTGCACCTTCATCTCCTCTTGGTCAGGGCAGGCAAGAAATGCCCCTGAGAGAAGCTAGAGGGACATTTCCATTCCCCTGGGTCCAGCAGTGTCATGAGGTGAAGGGGCAGTGTTAAGAGACCAAGGCTGTCACTCACCAACCCTCATACCTTGCCCTCAGGACTCGGGCAAGTCCTGAAACCTCAATTTGCTCATCTCACGCCCCAGCCAGTCCCCTTGAGTAGAAACAGAAGGCCACATGAGCTGAAGCCCAGGACAGAGGTGAGAACTCGGCCTCCCTGAGCCCCAACTCTGTCCCACCAGTCCTATACTGTGGCCTACACGTCTGCCGTCTCAAATCCATGGGGTGCGGGCTGTAGTTTCAAATCAAGGGGAAATTGCTGCTCATTAAACTCAAGTTGGTTACCTCTCTTACAACCTGTCCTTCTCAGCTGCAGAAGAGGCACATTAACACATTTTTTTTTTCTTTCTCCAAATGAGGCAAGAGTGGGTAGGCCTGAAAATCCCCCACGGACAGTGAAAAAGCCAGAGAAGACCTCCCCCTCCAGCTGCCCCCCAGCGTCCAAAAACTCATTGTAATTATCTGTCTGGGAGCAGGCTCGGGAGTGCTCACAGGAACACGGTTCGTTAAGGCACTAATTAGCGGGAACCTGCTTCCTCTCTGGGAACTAGGGGCTGGGGTGGGGGTGGGCTTCGGTCTCCCCCTTCCCTCCCATCTCCCACTGCCTGATCCACTCAGTGTCACCTGCATTTGTGACAAGGGGGTGTTCCCTGTGGGTACAGAGCATGGGCTGAAGAAAGAGAAGGTGGCTGTGGAAAGACTGCGGGGGCAAGGGCTACCCTCACAAGGCTTAGAGCCTAGGTCTCTGCAGCAACCCTGTCCCTTCAGAACTCACTCTCCAAATTCAAGCAAAGGAAGGCTGGACCACGGGGGTCAAAGACAGTCAGTGGGAGGCTCTGGCATAGAATTGACAGCATGAAGGGGTCGCTTAGAGCCCTGAAGACCTGCAAATACAACAGTAAGACACTGAGAGTGGTGTTTAATGAGCATCTACTATGATCCAAATGGACTTTCTTAACCTTAATAGTGCAGCCCCACAACGTACAGCCAGATAGAGGCCGGCGGCAGCCTAATAGGTAGGATGTGGTTAGAAGCGGGCCAACCTAGGATCACATCCACTCCTTTTGCCCACCTTAACCCCAGGCCTTCGACGCAGAGGAAGGCACACATGGCTCTTCAGTGGCACCTTTTGCCACCAGAAACTGATACTGTGCCCACTGCACAGAGATGTGAGGAGCAGAGAAACTTATCGGGGTGCCACAGCCTGAAGAAGTGAGGACTTAAAGAGCAAGGCCCCAAAAACTCACTTGGGGCCCAGCCAGCCTACAGCAGCCTTGCCCCAGTGCCAAGCCACTTGCCCAGCACCCTCAGCCTGGGAGCCTTCCTAAGGAACAGCTGCCTGTCCTGCCTACACCAGGTCTCTGTCCACCTTGACTGCTACGAAGACCCTTTGGCCTCCTGCCAGCCCTCAGAACATCTTCTCAGTCCCCCCAAATCCCCCTCTAGAGAGGAACCTGAGTCAAGAATTCTCAGAAGAGAGCATAAGTCATGAGGGGCCATTGGCCTCTGATATATGACTCCTAAGAAGGAATCCTGTGAGACCAAAGGCTTGCCATGTTGGCAAGCCCAGCACCTTCTCCAGAGGTTAAGAGGATGTTAGTGGGATGTTCGTGTTCCCAGGAAGTTCTCTCAGGTCTGCAAGTGCACAGGAGAGTAGAGGTGTTCACTGATGTGGCACACCAGGCAGACGCGGGCCTCACCTCACTGCCAGTTCCAAATAGACTCTGCCCCAAGCCTCTAGCTCTATGGCAACCTAACTAGGCCCAGCAGCCAACGCATACCTTCTGCTTAGATTCTACCTCAAAATGGAAGTATGTGCTGCCCAGCCCATTCCCTGGATCCCTGAGGATAGAGGATACAGGTATAAATGCTTCAGGCTTCATCCTATGGGAGCTGGATCAGGATGGCTCCTCACACTAACTAGTCTCACGTGTGCACACACACACAATTCTTGTGCCTAAGTCTGGGCAGAGTACACGCAGCACAGGTAGCCTGCACAGGGTTGACCCGTGTCCATTGCCCTTGTGGAATTAGAAGCGAGCCCACAGGCCCAACTCAGTAGAGCGAGCTGCATAAAAGCCTTCCGATCTCACACAAGCCCTGGGCCTGCTCGGAGGCATGCGCAGGTGCTCCTGGATGTGAGAACCTGAGCTAGGCCCAACCAGCTTCAGAAGAAAGCACCCCCACCCCCATCCCTACCCCCACCCCCACCCCTACCCCCACCCCCGGCAGAGCTGTCAGCATCCAGCAGCAATGCCCAACGGTCCCTCCACAGGAGCTCCTAGCCCTACACACCTAAGTGCTCCTAAAAATATTCACCAGAGATGCCCAGGGCTCTGCTGAGTTCACACAGCAAGGGAGGCTAAGCTCGGTGTAGCACTCCGCTCTCCTGGACTGGTCTTCAAGCTTGTTTGCATAGCTCCAGGAAGCCCAGCTGTGGCTCTGATTGAGATGACTTCCCCAGACCTGACTCTACAAGAGCAACCGATGCAGAATGCAGGTCTAAGATTTGGGGAGAATTCTAGACAGCAAGTGTAGTCTCTGAGCTGGCTATTCCCCCAGGTGACAAATCCGAATCCCTCCTGCCTCTTCCTCATGCTTATAACTCGGTGGAACTAAGGGAGGCCAGGGGCGGGCAGCAACTGGCTGGTGCCCAAAGGTCAGCTCTCAAATTCAGAAACGTAAGTGAATCTCTGGCCTCAGCGGCCTTCACAGTGTGGGCCCATCACACCCAGCCCTGGGCAAGGGCCTACGCCTGACTGAGTCTCCCCAGTCAGCTCTCCTTGTAATGCAGCCCCTTAGACCTTTGTGACGGTTTTCCCATCCTTTCCGTGCTGTGTCTCTTTTAGCCCAGAACAGCATTGTGGGGGAGATTCTCCTGTGTGCCCACTGCTAAAGAGTTAGCTTCCTAGCTCTGAAAACCTCTCTCTGGTAAAACTGACCTGTCTCTGAGGTTGGCCCCAAGCCATGGGACAGAGGCTGGAGGGTATACCCTCAGCGTCAGATGGTGGCAGACATCTGACTGTCCCCCTCAGACAACTACTTCCAGGCCTTTGTCCCTCTATACACATCCCCAGCACCCCCTCATTAGTGTAGTTGGCTGCCCCTGAGCCCCCACCCCACCACGGCATGGTGAGTTACAGCCCATCTAAGCCCTCTGAACGGCCTCACCATCGCCTCCATGGGCCCATATTACCACATGCACATCTGTCAGCCTGTGGCTGCCACCGCCACTGCTGTTTCCAGGGAGACAGACTCCATTTATGACATTATCAAAAAGTCCGGCCCCTCCTCCCCCTCCCAGGCCTTCCCCCTCCTTGCCTCCCTTTATGGAGACAGAGATTTGGGCTGTAAATATGGCCACATGGTTTCCCAGCAGCTTCTAACGGGCCGTGAAAGCACTGCTGTTCCAGCGGTCACCGCAGAGGTCACACAAGTCACAGCCTCCCTGACTGTCCAAACATCTTCCCTGCCATGCCCAGGCTGGGGCAGGGGGGAGTGAAGGCTGGACACGGGTGGAGGGGGGGGGGTCAGGATGGAAGAGCCCTCAGCCCATCCGGCTCCCCATGTTTCTTCCTGTTTTATAAGCTCTACAACAATCTGTTCATAGAAGCAGTGGCTTGTAGGGGTAAGTCATCTGCCTAGGGCTTTGGCAAAAGGAAGGAAGGAAAGGAGCTGACCCTGGCAAAACCCCAGAGATGGGGGGGGTTCCCCCAATATAACAGGCCTTTTTACATGTCAGACAGCATGTTCTCCTAATAGCTGCACAAGAAACTGGCAGTCTGCACGGAAAATTAAACCACCATGTAAAGGTAGCATGGGGGGTGGGGGGGGGGTGCTGAGCGCAAAGTCCTGCCCTATACTCAGGCCAAGCCTGGGGATTTGGGGGGGTGCTAATATATAGTGGATGTCTCATATGTCCATGAATGTAAACCGCACAGGGACCCCCATGAGGTCAGCATTGCCACTGTACCCATTTTACAGACAGAACACTGAAGCCCAGACAGGGCCACCCAGCTAGCAGGTAGAGGCCTAGGCAGATCAGGGCCTCCCCCCACCCCCACCCCACATCAGCTCCAAGAGCTCTGCCTGTGTCACCCTTTTGGTGAGACTTTACTACCTGGAGCCTGCCTCTTAGATGGCCCCTGCCATTGCTAGGCAACCTGTGACCAGGAAGCCAGACACAAGTGTTCACCCCATCCCAAGCCTTATCACATGTGGGACAACAAAGATCAAATATGCATGACTTCATCCACCAAGTTGGGGTGGGGAGCAGCTGCAGGTGGTAGCATCGTCCTTATCGATGCTGTCATGGTACAGAGAGCCTATCCCATTGTTGCGGATGTTCTAACTTCACACACCGCAGGGTACCAACTGTAGGACACATGATCCCTAGGGCCCCAGGACACTGAGCACACTTCACTCTCTCTCTCCAAGCCTACGTTTCTGTACTAATGTCCTATAACTGCTTTAGCCATCAACTTTGTGGCTTGAAAGCAGTACAGATAACTCCCTTGCCACTCTGGAGGCAAGCAACATGAACACCATGGGCCACAAGCAAGGTGCAAGTAAGACAGGTTCCCTCCTTAAGCTTCTGAACAGATCCAGTCTCCTGCTTCAGACTTCTGGTGGCTCTGACATATCTTGACTCCAGGTGACATCTTTGCCCCGCCCCCAAGACATGCCACCTTCTCCTTTCCTGTAGTCATATCCCCCAGTTTCCTCCAGGCCAACACAGGCTCAAGACTTAGCTTAACCACGTGTGCAAAGACGTTTTCCTCAGAAGTAACTCACAGGCATCAGGGGTAAGGGTTTGGCGTACTTGAGAGTCATTGTCTAGCCATCCCGTCACCTCCCTAAACACGCAGGACACCAAACTCCACAGGGTCAGAGCTGAGTGAGTACCTCTGTTTACTCGGTCTCATCTGCTTGACCTCCCAACTCAGGAGATGGGACTCTCATCATGGCAGGGACTGGAACCAATCCTTTCATCTGCTCTTGCCTCAAGCCTACAGCTAAACCACAACGAGCTTCCCTCTATCCAAAATCTAATCCTTTCCGCCCTGCAGCCTTGCCTTGCCCTGGTCCAGGCACCCTTTCCCTCTCCTGCATCACTGTGTACCCACTGGGCCACCTGCTGTGCCTTGCTTTCTCCAGGTCCTCAACACAGAAGCCAGAGGGAAAGCCCATTCAAAGCATTTCACTCCTGTCAAGCCCCATGGTGTGCCCTGTCTCACTCAGAGCCAAAGCCCAGGACCTCATGCTGAGGCAGCGCACATTCTGGTAAGTCCTGAAGCCTCTGGGTGCCTAGAGGCTTCTCAAAGGCCAGGCATGCTCCCACAGAGGAGGGTGCTTCCACAGAGGAGGGTGCTCTCATGGAGGAGGGGCTCCCCCCCCCCAAGCTCTCTCTGGAAATCCATGCCTCCTTTGGGTACTAAGAGTCCCTTGCTCCCTCTCCAACCCTGCTGATCCTTCCCCATCATCAATTTCCTCCTTGACCTTATCACTATAGAATACCACGCAGATTTGACTTCATCAGGTTTGCTGCCTCCCTGACTGGAATGGGAGGTCCTTGATGAACCTAAGCCTACATAGCCCTGAGGTAGCACTGGGCTGCAGGTGCTTGGTCACTGCTTACCCACTTATCCGCTTGACCACAACTACAGGTAGGTGGTACAGCCCCTGCACAAGGCCCATCAGGGCACCAGGCCCAGCACACAGGGAAGCCCAGAGTGCCAGGGACGACTGTAGAGGAGGGCTATAAGAGAAAAGGAGTTCTGGCTGGTGAGTTGGTAGCTCCATACCTTACAGAAGAAGCTGCAGGCACAAAAGCTGGCAAGAAAATTGGGGGGCGGGGTTGTTAGTGAGGCTGAATAAGCCTAGTTTTGAAGGGCCTTGGAGACAGCCCCTTCATGAGGAGAAGTGACCAGGTTATAAGTCAGGACACTCCAGCTCCGAAGGCCACTACACAGCCTGGATGCAGAGAGAAGTTGGGGTCCTGGAGCTGTGGCTCATCCAGGAAGCAGCTCAAGCCCCAGTGTTGCTGTGAAGCCCTGTGGTGTTTAATTTCTCCCAGGGCCCCTTCCAAGGCCTGTGCTAGGATGGGCCTTGGGAGAAATTAAACACCAGTTTACAAGAAAGTCCAGACTGTGCAGCTCTTATATGGGACAGGGGTAGCACTACAAACAGGATTGGGTCCCTCTACCCCAAATGTACATTATTAAAGTTCTAACTCTGAATAAAACTGTATGTGGAATAAGGAAGAAATGAAGGTGAATGAAGTCATGAGGATAAAACCTTAACATAATAGATTAGTGTCCTTATAAAAAGAAAATTGTGTGTGTGTGTGTGTGTGTGTTTCTCTCTCTCTCTCTCTCTCTCTGTGTGTGTGTGTGTGTGTGTGTGTGTGTCTGTGTCTGTGTCTGTGTCTGTGTGTGTTTCTCTCTCTCTCTCTGTGTGTGTCTGTGTGTGTGTGTGTGTGTCTGTGTGTGTGTCTCTATGTGTGTGTCTGTGTCTGTGTGTATGTGTCTGTGTGTGACTCTGTCTGTCTGTCTCTGTGTCTATATGTGTGTGTCTGTCTGTGTGTGTCTATCTGTCTGTCTCTCTGTCTCTGTCTATCTTTCTGTGTGTGTGTGTGTGTGTGTCTATCTGTCTGTCTGTCTCTCTCTCTCTCTCTCTCTCTCTCTCTCTCTCTCTCTCTGTTTCTCTGTCTCTCTGTGTATCTCTCTGTTTCACTCTATCTCCCTTGCATGCTTACACATACACTCAGACATTGTCACACACAGAGATAAAGAGGGAGAGAGAGAAGCCTCCACCAGAATCAAACCATGCAGGCCTCAGTTTCCAGCCCTGCTGCGGAAAAATAAACGTCTGTTGTTTGAGCTCTCAACTCTGTGGAACCTTGTTGGGGCTGCTGAAGTAAACTATAGTGGCTAGAAGAACTGAGGAGAACCCCCTGAAAGCAACCACCCCTGGCCACTGACCCTCCGATGCCCACAGCAGGCCTTCAGGCCAGTCCTTATTACAGCAGTGTCTTCCGGGTTAGTCTCTCTGCTGAGCAGCACAGAGGAAGTCCCTGGGCTGACAGAACTCTGCATCTTCTCTGAGATACGGCCAGATTCCTCGAGGCTGCAAGAAGAGGCAGGAATGTTCTGGCTACTGAGCACAGAGTAGAATTTCCCCTGTGGCCTCCATGAAGGTAACTCAGGCTGGCGAAAGCCATCGGAGTCAATATACAGAGACTCCCCCCCAAGCCTGGCTTCCACTCCAAAGGGAGCAGGACAGAAATGGTCATGATACCCCAGGCAAGAAGTCTATAGGTGAGCAGGCTTTTTGTAAATTGCCTTTAACTAAGTGAAGTTAATTTATCTTAAGAAAAGTTGAAGTGCCCTAAAGTATTTCAGAAGAAGACAAGAGTCCCTGAATCCAGAGACTCCTGAGAGCGGCCTGGGGCTAAGGCAGGATATCCTCCCAGGGACATTACTCCCATCTAAATAGCCACAAACACCATGCTGCTTCATTCTGCCAGCCCTGGCCCGTTCAGTCACCAAAATGGCTCACTGCACCAAAAGCCCCCTTGACATCTCTGCAGCCCAGCCCAGGCTGCTGCCCCAGCCCACCTAGGTTTCCTCTATCTATAAGGCAGGGGCCTCTCACTCTGACAATCTGGCTCCTCTGAGGCCTGGCATGGGGAAGATAGAGGGAAGCAGCCTAGGGGTTGGGGACAGGAGCCAGCAAGGGAAAGGACCCGAAATCAACAAGCGTTCCAGAATTTTAAGCAGTTTTTGGAGGAAAATGAGGAACAGGTTCAGCTGTTGCGATTTGCTCCAGGGGAAAATTATGTTCCCGTGCTCTATTATACAGAACAGAAGGAACATTTGGTGGGTTGAATACTTGTTAATTTATTTCTCTGTTTGTTAATGGGCTCGCCACACGCGCATGCTCAGGCACCCCCACTACACACACACACACACACACACACACACACACACACACACACACACACACCAGTGAAGGATCAGCAGGAGCCAGCACAGGCTCCCTGTGTCTCCCTGAGATCCCCCTGTCCATAGCTCTGGCTCTTTCCTGTCTGCATAAAGGGGCTAGAAGGAGACTGGGCTACCTGGAAATTGGACTGGCAGTGAGGTCAGCCAATAGGCTCTGACCTTGGAGAGGTGGGCGGGCTGAGGAGTGTCCCTGTGAGGACCGCAGACAGCAGAGTTTGGATAACAAGGTTTCTGTTGCTGTGATCAACACCATGACAAAAAAGCAGCTTGAGGAGGAGAGGGTCTGTTTCGCTTACACTCCCAGGTCACAGATCATCACTGAGAAAAGTCAGGGCAGGGACTCAAGGCAGGAACCTGGAGGCAGGAGCCATGGAGAGGTGCTGCTTACTGGCTTGTCCCCCATGGCTTGTTCAGCCTGCCTTCTTGTAGAAGCAAGGACCACGTGCTCAGAGCTGGCACCGTCCACTGAGGCATTGGCCCTGGCACATCAATCAATCAGGAAACGCTCCACAGTCTTGCCTACGGTCCAATCTTTTTCCCCCCTCCCTATATGCCAATCTTATAGAGGCATTTTCTCAATTAAGAGTCCCACTTCCCAGATATGTCCAGGTTTAGGTCAAGTTGACAAAAACCGACCAGCATAGGCAATAAGTCATTAACATGGACCCAATAAAGGACGATTGCACTTGGGCCCCTGGATTCGCTGCACACAGGGCAATCCAAAGGCAAGGTTCTGAGCCTTCCCCTGCCTCTGAGCTCTCAACTCAGAAAACAGCTACCACCTCTAACCAGGTTCATTCCCTAACCTTGACCAAACTGACCTCACCCTACCCCCCTCAGCCCCCCACCACCACCCACACCCTCACGCACTGACCCCCTCCCACACCTACACCCAGTACTCGGGACACAGTCCCCATCTCTCTCTCTCTCTCTCTCTCTCTCTCTCTCTCTCTCTCTCTCTCTCTCTCTCTCTCTCTCACACACACACACACACACACACACACACACACACACACACTGCCCTCCTCCCACATCTACACCCAAAGCTCAGGCCACCACTGGCCATGATCTACCCACCCCTCCTGGAAACACTGTACCAGCCACACTTTGAGACTACAGCTTCCCTCAACACACACACACACACACACACACACACACACACACACACTGACTATGTGCATTCTCTCCCACAGAGGGAGACACAAATCAGATCCTCCTCTCTCGTGCTTAGCACCCCACCCCGCCCCCAGTATTGTGCTCCCAACACAATCCTCATCGCTAAGCAGCAGCAGGCTTCCCTCCAACCCCGGCTCTCCTCTCTCTGCTCCATCTTAGCCAGTCATCCAGTCACCTTGGCTTCTTCCAAGTCTCAAGATACTCCCAACCCCTTCCCCCCCACCCCTTCCCCTTACCACTACCACCTCCCAGCCCCCACCAACCCACACCACCACCACCTCCCAGCCCTCCTCCCCACACCCCCACACCCCTGTCCCCACACCTCCACCTCCGTGCCCTCATTTTGTCTCCTCTGCTCAATGTCCCCAATTCAGAAAGGCGTCTGGGCCCCCTCAGAGCCACTTACTTATCCGTTCCACATATTGTGGCCTTCTTTAGTTTCTTTCCAAGTTCACCACAGACGGAGAGTCCCTGAATTTCCTTGTCACTTGGCTGGATTCCATTCCAACAGGAGCAAAAGCCCCGTGAGGGCAGGAGCCTGTGCGCAGTACCTGCGGAGCCCAGCGTGGTGCCCACACCGAGTAGGTACCGTAGATACTACATCAGTATGAATGGTCTCCAGCCCCACCCCCAACCTTGGTCACAGCCTCCAGGGCTTATGTGGAAAGTGGGATGGAGAAAACCTTTCTCCGTGAGTTGAGCTTCACTGTGCTCATCTGTGCTTCTGAGGAGGAATGGCTACCTTCACCTTCCTTTGTAATCGTGTCTGCACAGAGACATGTAAGGCGCTAGAGTAACAGGCTAGAGAGCTGGGGCTGAAGCAAGTACCTGCACTCAGACAGGTAAACTGAGGCAAATAGACTGCTAGGGTAAGAGGAGCTTTCCTCGGACTAATACACTGTCCTAGACATGAGGGGGACAGATGACACAAGGAAGGACATGAGCTTCCCCGGGTAGCAGCCGCAGCAGAAGGCTTGGCCAACTCAGAGAGGATGGTGACACTGTCACTGAAGGACCAGAGCCCGGAGGTAAGGCTGCCCTAGCAGAGACCCTGCCTGCCCAGCTGGATGAGGGATGGTGCTGCCGAGGGCCAAAGTGTCCTCCTCTCTCACGGCACACATTAGGAATTATTTCTCTCTGGAGCAAACGATTTGTTACAATATCCAGCACGCCTTTCCCAGCTGGGCACCCTCCCGTAGAGCCTGGATTAATCCTGGAAGTCACTCCATTCATTTAGGCCGTGCCTAAGTATGCCTCCTCTTTTATTAGGGAAATTTTTCATTGTTTTGAGGAGCTCATAGGTTTTAATTTGGTGCAGAAATTTTACAGCCTCCCTCCGGTGGCGTGGCTCGAGGCACAAGTAGACTTGTGCCTGAAAAGACCTCCTGGGTCCCCAAAGGCCAGGCAGGGGACCATGGATGGACTCTAGGGAGGAAGTTAGCATGGCATAACCCCTCCCTCCAGGGACCAAGAACTCAGCTTTTGGTGCTGGGTGGCATCGGGTCACCCTTTAACATCCCTGATAGGCGAAGCCAAAGAAGACTGCATTGCTTGGGTGCTCATGCACTGAGCTTGCCCAGGGAAGTCTAGGGGCCACCACCACCAGGGATCAATGTAAATGAATGATGACTCAAGTTCAGATGGAAAAGCACAGTCCAGGACAAGCAAGGCACTGGCCACTCAAAGCCTAGTTCCATACTCTTGCAAATATGCCTGTCCAGGCCAATCGGAGAGCACTGCCGAGGGCCTGGCTGTCACGCAGAGGTGCTCGGAAAGATGAGACTCTGGGGTCTCGGCCTACCCAGTTCCCCCAGACTCTTCCCAAGTCACCTTCTTGCAAGAGTCAAACAGCCTAGCCCTTGGTCCCTTTGCTCTGGATAATGGTTGCCCCTCAGGCTGATCCCCACAGGCACAGCATGCCAACTTGAAGAATTGACATGACCCCACCCCACCCCACCCCCAGCACCAGCCCTTGCATGAGACCTTCCAACCCTTTACCTTCAGCCTTGAAGTCTGGCTATTCACCGACCCAACACAAACCCTTGACCCTCCCCTCAGGCCGTCTGTGCAGGATGCAGGCTATGCACCTGCTCCCTGAACTAAGTTAAGAGATATCTCCAATTCTTACGCCTCCATCCCTCAGAGTCCGTATCTGTCTGTCTCCCCATTTCCACCCCCACTGCGCGTGCACACACACACACACACACACACACACACACACACACACACACACATCCTTTCTCTCCTACCATTGCTGCCCTTGGGCTACTCATAATTTGCCCCAGGCTTACTCATGCAGCCAGAGCTTTGCTCACACTGCTCCCCACCAGACAAACTCTTTGTCACCACCCTTCTTCCTTCCAGGCTTCCATGAGTCCTCTTGAATCCCAGGGACCAGACCCCGCCCCCAGGGCGTGCTCCCCAACTTCCCAAGCCCTAGCTGATGCTCCTTACTGAGGTTCATAGCGTTTTCCCCCCTCGATCCTGTAAACTTTAGGATGCTACAGAGGTGGGGATGTGTTAAACCTAAAAGTTGAGAGAAGAACAATAAAGTCCTCAATCGTCTAATTAAAGCAAGACTCACTTAACACTGGCCAAGCCCGGACCGGGGCTGACCCAGAGAATGGCTCTGAATTAGGTTAGGCTGGGTATAAAGGCAGAACTCACAAGGCGACATCCCTCCCACCTTCGTCCAGTTGGGGCAAGCATACATTCTGACGTACTTCCTGCCTATGGACCTCCCACTTATGTGTGATCAAGCATCTCCCGTGCAGCTGGGGCAACCAAGCTTGTTTGCAGACGTGGAAACACTCAGCTCGCTATCTTACATGAACAATGCCCCCTCCGCACCTCCTCCCCCCCCCCCGGGATTCCAGGAAGTTGTCCATCCTTGGGCAAGGGGGGCTTACAGGTTAGAAGCATTTTTGTTTTATAGATCTCTTAAGCACAGTAATTTAAACTGAAAACATAACTTTAGCCCTCACAGACGATGCCACCCACTCAGTCTGTGATAGCTGGGCCCAGGCAAAGCCCACTGGGTACTCAAGAAAAAGTAGTTTATTAAATGACTCAGTGGGAGGACTACCACTGAGGGGGTTATAATACTTTCCTGAACAAGGTGTTATTGTGCCCATTGCGCATATGGGAGAACTGAGAATACATAAATCCCTTCCTTGCCCAAGAAGCAGAGCTGGGAATGCAACCAGATCCGCCAATCGGTGCGCATAGGGTGTTGTCCACACGTCTCTGTTCTATGAACCACTACCCAACCAGCCCCGTGGCCAGCACAGCCAGACGTGTTAGTTCCTCTGAGTCTCACCACACGTCTGGGAGGCTATCTGTGACACACAAGAGCGAGCAGAGGTCCACAGAGGTTGGGCCGCTCACTCAAAGCCACACAGGAAGTGGTCAGGCTGGCATCTGAATGCAAATTCCCTCTGCTTCCAGAAGCTGATCAGGACTCCCCAGCCCACTTGAGGATCTGTAGGACCTGCCCTCCCTGGGGCTGCGGGCCTCCCCTCCCCCAGGACTCCCAGGAGTGCCTCATCATGGTTGGCTGACCTTTTGGAGGGCCAGGCTTTCACAGTTCTAAGTGTTTACACAGTCAGCCTGGCTGTGACAGCTCAAGAAAGTAGGACATGCAGAGGAGGGAGGGGGCACGGCAAGTGTGGGCTGCAAACGCTCCCACTATCTTCCTTCCACATTGCTTGGACAGAAGAGCCACCAGGGCACAAGCTCCTCCAATGACCTTGGCAACCACTGGGAACAGCATCCCTGGACTTGGGGTAAAGGTCTGGTCTGGCCACTGAGAGGAAGGCACATAGCTAATCTTTCCTACAGCCTCTCGATGCTTAACGACTTGGAGGGCCCCAAGAGACATGGAATGAGAGGACTCTTCTAGCAGGAACCCATTTGAGTTGAATCTAGGCCTCGGAGTTCCTGTTTCCTCATCTGTGAATGGGGTGGTCATCACCACCACCAGCACCACCACTCCGCCTCCCCAGACATCATGGAAGCAGGAGGAACCCAGTGGGACTCAGCAAGCCTGAGCTGTGCCTGCTCTGGAGCACACAATAAATAATCAGATTCAAGCTGGACAAATCCTAGAACATCCCAGAAAGCCACCTGGGTAGCATCAGGTGTGGGTATTAGACTAACAACAACAAAACCACACCCACGTGTGACCAGGAAAGCTAGGGTACCAGGTGTGTCTTGGAACCAGTGACCATGGGCGCTCAGAAGGCAAGAAGAGGGCCCAGGCCTTCTCCCAACTGTACTCTGCCCTAAGAGGAACTCCCAGGAGTGACCCCAGGCTCTGTGAGTTCAGCCAGGGCTCTCCAGATGGTCAGAACAAAAGGACTCAACATATCACGTGGACAGAACTGAACACCAAGCAAGGACAAGAAAGCAGCACAGGGGAAGGCCTTGGGCTGGCCCAGCGTAGGGTGGGCTGTGAGGGACAGGACCCTAGTGGAGATCACACATAGGTGGGCTGGAAGCTTGAAGCTAGAGGTTCCCCCCAGCCAATGGCGCAGCCTGGCACGGGCCTCGCCCTCTTCCACAGTTCTTCTAGCAGCTCCGAGGCACTCCAGGCCCAGGCGGCCTTTCACCACACAGAAGAGCCTCTTGACTGAAAGGCCTCTGAGGCGCCTCACTGCTGTGTGTCCCTTAATTGGGAAATTGTTAACTTCTCCAAGAGGAATTTTAATTCAACTCGATTGAAGGCTGGGCAAAGCCAAGTACCAGCACTGCCCCCTATCCCTTCCCTAAACCACGACCTGCCTGGTGCAGCGGGAAGGCAGGCAGCATGTTGCCCAGGCCACTTGCACAGTGTCATATCCTATTGACTTCCAGGCTTTCTATTTCTGCTTCTGGTGCAGCATGCCTGTGGTGTGCCCTAAGGACAGTTCTGCTCTGCCCCTCTTTGACCCGCCATGTCGCCTGGGCCTCTCATGGTAGTGGCCCACAGCCCTTCGTGTCCTCTACCACACTCCCCTTGGACCTAGCCCCTCCAGGCACATTTGTTGAGCATTTACTATGCGCCAGCCCTTTATATGCATCAGACTTCCTCATCTGCACAAGGCAGATGCCATTATTAGTCCCAGTTTGCTGGTAACAAGACCGAGGCCAATCCGGCTAAAGTAAATCGCCTCGAGTCACACCATTTGGGAGCAGCGGAGCTGGGGACGAATCCTGCACTGCCAGCTCCAAAGCAGATTCCATTTTTAACTGCCATCTACAACTCGACTACTGCCTCACCCATGGCTGTGAGCCTCACCCTCGGGGGCCGTAGTCACTTCATCTCTGTGTCCCTGGGAATGGCCCAGCCTAGGCTACAATCATGCTTCATAAATGTTTGCAGAGTGAAAAAAAAAATTGAAAGATGATCAAAACCACTTTGCTAGTTATTTCCCCCTTTGATCCTAACCTCGTCTATGACAAAAAAAAAGACAGGCAGTGGGGCTAGAGAAATGGCTCAGCAGTTAAGATCACTTGGTCCTCTTGCAGAAGATTTGGATTGCGTTCCCAGAACCCACGTGGCAGCCTATAACCCTCCATAGCTCTGGTTTCAGGGGGTCTGATGCCTTCCTCAGCCACCAAGCAAGCATATGATACACTCACATACAGGCAGGTGAAACACTCAACCACATAAAATAAAATAAATAAATCTTTTCAAAAAACAGACAAGAAAGTGATTACTAAATCGCAGGCAGGTAGATCAAAACTTAGTGTTAACTGCAGCTGCCCCAGGGTACCCTGCTTCAGCGTAGAGCCCTGAGGGGTTGCACCCAGCCACCTGAGTGTGCACAGCTGCCCCTCACCCTGAGTGTGCAGGGCTGCACTGGGAACAGAGGATAGGTATTCCTGAGCACGGCTCCCCTCCGAGGCTGAAAGGGGCCTCTGAGAAGCTATCCTGCCTGCTGTAGGATTTGATTCCCTTCCTGGTAGCTTGGAATCACCACAAGACAAGGTGTTCATCACAATAGGGCTGCCTGGTCCATCTTGGGACCGTTCACTGCTATGTAAGTCAGACCACCGGTCCCTTGCTGTTAATGGGTGGCCAGGCATTAGCACACAGGGACACGGGCAGGAAGATCTGGATTCTGGAGGCATCCTTAAGACCCTGCATATCAAGACCCTGTCATGAGAGCTAGAGATACAGGTCAGTCATTGATCAACCTAGCACGCTCAGAGCATTGGTTCCCATCCCCAAAACCAAAATGCTTATGTGCCGAAATTATAACTCCTAAATAAGGTCAAGATGTGGCCATGCCCTTGTTTGGAAGGTAGGATGCTGTAATGCAATTATTAGCTAATTAGGATGAGGTCACACAAGAGTACGATGGCCCTTAATTCAATACAGCTTTTTGATAAAGAGTATGGGCCAGGAGGCTGCCTCTGAGGGTAAAGGTGCCTGCCACTAAGCCTAACGAACTGCGTTTGATCTCTGGAGAGAAGGAGAGGGTAGACAGTCTGTTTCAACAAGTTCTCCTCTGCCCTCCACGTGTGTTCTATGGCACTACAATCTCATTTTTTAAAAAGATTTATTATTTATTATTATGTATACAGAGCTCTGCCTGCATGTACATCTGCAGGCCAGAGGAGGGTATCAGATCACATTACAGATGGTTGTGAGCCACCACGTGGTTGCTGGGAATTGAACTCATGACCTCTGGAAGAACAGTCAGTGCTCTTAACCACTGAGCCATCTCTCCAGCCCTACAATCTAATTTTTTTAAAAAACTTCGGTTCACATACATTTTTTTAGAATATGAAGATCCAATCTAAAGCAGCTAAATTTTTGGTAGGGCAATTTGCCAACATAGCAACCCAGGGTGACACCATGGGATGAGACATGGGGAGGCCAGGCAGAGAGGTCTGGCATAGACCCTCCTTCACAGCCCTCTGGCCTCCGGAGAAGTAAGACAATACTCTCTTGGTGTTCAAGCCATGTAGGTGTGGAGTTCTGTTGTGCAGCCCTACTAATAGGCCACATATGAGGGGTTTGGGGGCCTGACTCGACCCCTCATGGGTTGTGTGGCTTTGGCGGGCTACTGCCTTCTCTAAGTCCCTGTTTGCCCATGTCACCCCTAGAAGACTGCACACAGCAGGTTCTCCATTAAGCCAGGATGAATGAGCAAAGAGCATCCCTTACCCCCACCCCCCACCCCTCACCCCGTGCCTGTGATACAGATGCAGTGAGCTGGAGGATGGGTGGTGTCCTGGAAACACCAATGGAGACACTGAATCCACAAACAACCATCTCAGGTACCCTGTGCTGCTCCTTGACTCTAAGTGGGAGGAGGTTCAGGGTGGGACTGTATCCATCAAGTCTAAGACACTGCTGAGTCCCTGCCAGGGATGACCCCCCCACCACCACCACCACCACCAGGCTCTAGAGTGAGAGAAGAGACCGTCCCAGGCGAGCACCAGGTGCATCTTCTGTCCCAGGGAGCCTGGACCTGACTTCAGGGAGGCAGATTCAGCTCTGTCAACATCGGGAAGAGCTTCACCAGAGCTGTTCCAGGACCTGGACAGAGTGACGTCATCAGCCTTGCAGCTGTGTAAGGAAAAGGTCAGATGGGCACCTGGACTCCCCTGGCATGAATGAGCCTGATTTGAACCAGAGCCCCAGCATGAACAATCATCAAGAGGTGCCTGGGGGCGGCTAAGGAGAAAGCTCACTTGGTAAAGTATTCGCACCTCAAGCATAAAGGCCTGAATTAAATCCTCAAGACCAAAACTTTTTAAATTAGACTTTGAAGTGGTGATGTGTGCTTTATAACACCAGTTCTGAGGAGGCAGATGAGCCCGAGGGCTTGCTGGCTGCCCTGCCTCGCCTACTGAACAAGCTCCAGGATAATGAGGAAACCTGTCTCAAAAAACAAGGTGGGTGCATCGGGCATAGTGGCACACACCATTAATCCCAGAGCTGCTCTGGAGGCAGAGGCTGGTGAATCTTTGTGAGTTCGAGACCAGCCTCGCCTACAAAGCAAGTCCAGAACAGACAGTGTGTGCGTGGCCTGAGTAGCAGCACCCATGGTTGACCTCTGCCCTCCACATTTAAGCACCGTATGCTTACACACACATACATACACACGCACATGCACACACACACACACACACACTAGGGGACTGAACCTTCTTCATCATCTACATTCTTGGATTTCCCTCTGTCTCTAATAACTTATATGGTGGTTTGAATGAAGTATTCTCCATAATCTTAGGCATTTGATTGTTTGGTCCCCAGTAGGTGGAGCTGTTCAGGAAGGCTTAGGAGGTGTGGCCTCATTGGAGAAAGTGTGTCACTAGAAGGAAACTTTGAGAGTTAAGCTTCCTACTTAGGGTTCCAAAAATATTCTCTCCGCCTCTACTCCTGCGCCATGGCACCACTCTGCCAGCATGGACTCCGCTCCCTCTGGAACCATAAGCCACATAAAGCCTTCCCCCTGCCGGTTGCTTTATGCATGGTGTTTTTAATCACAGCAATACAAAAGCAAGTCGTACAGTGTCCCTGCGCAGAGCACAGCTTGGGCACCCCAGTCGCCAGAGCTCCGTGGCCTGGGAAGAGCTCTGTCAACGGTGCATGAGGTGGGAGGGGGTGCGAGAGCATGAGGACGCACGGTGAAAGCAAGTGGAAGATGATGACACTGAGGAGCTGAGATGACACAACAGGTTAAGTCAGCTCACCGTAAGCCAACGGGTCTGGGGAAAAGTACCAAACGGCTAGTGAGAGAGAGACCGAGAGGAAGCGGGGTCAGAGAAGGCATCTTAGAGAGGTCACACTTAGCTGGCTGTGAGAAACGCATTCCAGAAGGAAAGTGAGACAGAGCTTGGGGTGAGATGAGTCACCTGCTGGAAAGAAGAGGGATACAAAGGGCTTAGCCAGCTCATGACAGAGTCAACAGGGTTAGGGCTTTGGACTTCAGCCCCAGGCAAACAGGGAACTGCTGCAGGTTCCTGAGGAGAAGTGTGACCTGAAGGCAGGCCTCTTAGTAATGCTCAGAGGAACCTGTGCTGCTGCAATCTCACCAGACGGGGCTCTCTTGTGGGGAGCAGTTGATAGGATTGAGCCCAGTATCAGCAATCTGCACACCTCCCTGCCCTGACAAGCATCACAGAAAGTACCAAGCACTGGGTCCTGGGGAGGAGAGGCCTGGAGAGTAAACGGGCAGGAGTTTGTGTGGACTGAAATCCCTCCTCTGCAGAGCTGCAGTAAAAGGGCAGGCTGTCGCTAGGGAGCCCTAATGGCTGGGTTTGTGTTGGGTGGTGAGCCCCAGCCTCCTCTCTGCATGCCCTAGCCTAGGCTGTGAGGCTTCCCCAGCCACCTGGATCATGGCAATAGCCATGTGTCTACGTGTGCAGCCTCGGCTATTTCCAGGTCCACCTTGCCTGCCTCCAGCTTCAAAACACCTCCAAATGGGACTCCTGTCTTCTCCTCCAAGCCTACCCAATCCCTGAGTAAGTTGTGTCCACCACACACACACACCCAGACTCTGCTCTCCCACAGCCTCCGCCACCCTACAGATGCCGCTTCCAAAGCCCCCAGGTTAACCCTGCCATCACTGGACCAAAAATGGGTCTGGGGTCCTTAGACTTACCTTCTAGCTTCTCTGACCCACCCACCTTACCAGGGATCCAGAGCCTGGGAGCTATGAGTCACCTCTGTGGTGACCTCTAGGTCTGGTTTGTCCAGAACCTCCCTCAGGCCTCTGTTCTTCCTCCTGGTCTTTGCTCAAAGATGCCTCTGTCACCAGCCCTGTCCCAGCCATGCAGGATGGGCGGCCCCCATCTTGTGTTTACCCTTTCTAGCCTTACCTGTGTCCGGAATGAGTATTACTCCCTGGTCTAACTGATAAACTGTTCTAAATTTCCCTGTCTGTCCTGTTTGAAGGTCAGCTCTGTGAGGGTAGGGATTTGTCTGGCACATCCCCGATAGAGACTCATGGCTCTCCAGATGCAAGGCTAAGCACAGGGAGCCACACCTAGTGTGCAACGTTGCCTGTCAGCAAGTCAGGAGAATGAGAAATGAACGAACCACCGGGCCAGCGAGGACACCAGGGAATGCCCACGGAGCACCTAGCATACACCATGTAAGGATAAACGTGTGACTCAGGAGACAGTCCGCCCTGAGAATCCCCACAGACACATACCCATGGGCAATCCCAGCATCCAAGGAGGTAGTGCTGAATCCAACAGCACCGCCCAGGGGTCAGGGAAGCTACGCCAGCCGTCCTGGGCCTCCATCATGAGCCACTAGCCCAAAGGAGCCGAGGAAAGGCCTGTCTGAGCAGTCGTTCTCATTCAGACAAGAACCAGGGAATGCATGCTCCCTGCAAAGGATGAGAACTGGGCAGGGCTCCCCCCCCCCCCCAAATACATAGAGGCTCCATAGAACACCACAGATACACTTGTACTAAGGGGTGGAAGGCAGTAACACCTGGGACCTGTCTTGCCTGCACTTCCTTCTCCTTCCCGAACATAGGATCACTTCAAAAAGCACTCACGGAGAAGGCGGGGGAAAGAAATTAAACAAATAAATAAATAAATAAAAACCCATGGGCTTCCTCAAGATTTCAGGAGTTCACTAAACCAGGTGCCTGCATCTCGGCACAGAGGCAAAGACTCTCCACAGCTGGCCAGCTTCCCGGGCTTAAACACCATGCAAATGCCCCACCTCTACAATACAGCTTAAGCTGCCCTTCCCGACCTCAGCCCTTTCCTGCCAGCATCACCCTCTGTGCACCACTTTGTTCACCCAGGCTTTATTATAGTGACAAAACACTAGAAACCATCAAAATACACAACAGAGAACTAGTTAAATGGGACACAGCAACACAGGCTGGAACATTATGCTGCCATTAAAAATCACATTATAAAAGAGTATTTAATGATGGGAAAATGATCTTGGTGTAGTATTAAGTGCAAAAGGCAGGTTAGAAAACAGTGAGTACAGCTTGATCCCAATTATGTCATAAATACATATTTTGTAAAAGACTGACGGGCAAAACACCCAAGCACTTGCATTTTTCTATTGAGAACACACATTACATTTTATAACCAGAAAAAAAAAAATAGATGGTTTTTAAAGGACCCTACAGGCTTCCAGCCTTGGCCTGGAAACATCTCCTTCAGCCAGCCCTGCCAGCCCCCAGCTGAGCCAGGCTTCCCCTGCCCTGCACTTCGTGGAATGGTTCCATCTTGTACCTGTCACTGCTGCTACCCACAGGGCAGAGGCAGGACAGCAGCAGCCTCCTGGCCAGAGTGAGACAGAGCCCAGGACCCTGTTCCCCATCACCCAGGCGTCTCTCCCATCCCCTGGTAACTATCACAGGCAAATTAACAACAATACCCAGGACCAACCAGTTATCAGAACTGTTACAGTGGGGGTAAGTGGACTTCAGAGTGACATGTAGGGTCAGGAAAAGAACTCCTGCCACACCCAACAACTTTCTCCCCCAGCCACACACAGCTGTCTCCAAGGCCCAGGAAGGGATCTTCTGAGCCCACAGCCCCACTGAGCCTAGAGCAGAGGACAGCATGGTCTAGCCTGCACCACTGTTCCTACTTAGCAGAGTACCACTGTAGCCTTCCCATTGGTGCAGACACAGGAATAAGGTGACTTATCTGTCACAATCAAGCCATGGTCAAGCCAAGCAGAATCCCAGGTCTCTCCTGTCCTGCCTGCTCCCTTCCCGTCTCATCGCTTGTATACTAGTTTCCACATATTGCCTCCTTTGGGACAAGGAATGGAAGGGCCTGTCACCTCCCTCATGGTGTTCCCTGCTCCTTGGGATACAGACCAAGGGGCTGTCAAGAGGCCGTCTGCTCTGTCCACACAAAGCCAAGTGCAGCTAGCTGACAGTGCTTGTCACAAACACATACTCCTAGGATCTGAGCCTTGTCCTGCCCTGAAGGTGTCTGATCCCAAATACCAACTGTGGAGCCCCATTAACTCCACACATCAGAGCCAAGGCTGGCCTCTTGACAGTTTCTTGGACACTGACTATCTCCGTCCACACATTCCCACTCCCTCCTGACCTGGAGTCAAGCATATATTTGGTCAACGATGTGACAGGACTGAGGGCAGAGTGCTTCAGTTTGCCATTAGAGACCCCCGCCTCAATGCCAAACGGGAACCTATTAGCCAGTGCTGTCTGTGAAACCATGTGGCTGGGACAAGTGCCCCAGGCTTCTCAGCTGGCCGTGGACCAGGACTGGCCACAGCAAGGGCTACTGGGATTTGATGGCAGAGGAGAGGGGCAGATGGATGCATGAAGAAAAAGACCATGAGACAGCCCTCCCTGGAAGCCCCCATTAACCCACAAATGGCCTCTTACCTGTGACTGGGTATGTTGGGTGCAGGTGGGCTGGGATTAGTTAGCCTGGGCCTGCTTCAGTTGGCCTTTTGGCCCATAGGCACCAGCACCTCGGGGTCTGTAGACATGGGAGTCTGTGGGAAGGAAGAGGGCGTGGCTGTCAGACAGGGTGAGCAGGATGAAATGAGAGGGTAAACGTGCAAATGGCTCTGAGTCCATCCAACTGGGTAAGTAACACTGTACACACACACACACACACACACACACACACCACTTTACTCAGTGGCACACGCACATTCACACCATCAGCTGGATCAGGGAGGCTCTGGGAACTTGGGTATCTGGCACCAGGGTGATGGGTCTGGCTACTTGTCCTCACAGTTGGCCCTGTGATCTTGGAACAGTCGACTCACTAAGTCTCACTCCCCTCACTCGTGAAATAAGGGATTCTCTCTTCTGCCAGGACAGCAAGAGAAGAGCCGAGACACAGGGCCTAGAGGGCTGTAGGTGTCCAACAATACCACTACTTGCCTCCTGCCTGGCCGCTAGGTGCCAAGATAAGTTCCAGGCTAATCCCAGAGTGTGCCATCAACAGAGCCCAGGAAGCCTGTCCCAGGGCCTGAGCCCTTGCCTGTCCTCAAAGATCCTTGTAGCTCCCACTTGCCCTCTCCCTCTCTTACTTCCTCTTCAAGCATCCTAGAAAGGTTTAGGAAAGCATCCTAGTCAGGAGCAGGAAGGATGCTAAGGTGTCCAGCCTGGGATCTCTGGTACATGACACTACCAGAAGGCCAGAAACAAGGTAGGTGCTCCCAGC
Organism: Acomys minous; assembly: GCF_964271855.1. NCBI lineage: Eukaryota > Metazoa > Chordata > Mammalia > Rodentia > Muridae > Acomys > Acomys minous. The sequence goes on from NC_140494.1 coordinate 116,070,437, forward strand.
TCTCCTATATCATGACCCTGTGGTCCTGAGCAGATTTTCCCCCTCTGCCTCAGTTTCTTCAAACCTCTCAAAGTCCTGAAGAGTTATCACGGAGGGGTCCCGATCAGATCTGTGTTTCTCAGAGTGTGAGACACACATCTCTGAGCTGCATGGGGCGGAGGATTTAGGCAGTATGTAAACATTTTTACTTCCATTGGCTTGTGTTTATTGTAGAGGAAAGCAACAAGCACGTCACAGGCATGATTTCACGGGTGTGTGGCTCAGAGACAGCACTGTGGTAATCCACCTTCAAATAGTTGTCCATGAAAACCAAAGGCCACAGGGACAAGCGCAGGTGAGGAAGAGCCTAGGAAACCTGGCTGCGTCCCAGCAGCCTTTACCTGCCTTTCCCCGGGGGGCCAGGCCCTGAGCTCTTTGGTTTTTCCATGTGGGACCGTCCAGCATAGGCCTGATCCCCAGAGCCTCTCACAGAGCTGTAAAATCAGATAGATGGGAGGATGGGTGGATGGCAGTTGATGCAATGAGGGCAGAAAATGGCAAAGGTTCAGAGTCCCTCCCAGAATCCCCGTTCTAGCAATCAAGATGTTGGTTCAATTTCTAGCCGTGTGGCAGGCAGAAAGGGTGAGATTTTGAAAGTGGGTCTTTCTGCCTCCTGGGCTTCAAGTTCTCCTCCTACAAGGAGGCAGAGAGTTAGGTGCCAAGCGGGACATGGACTACCACAAAAGGACCAGAGAGGAAAGGGCCCACTGGCCACCCTGCCTCTGGCCCTATCCTGTGTTCCCATTCAAACGACCTTAAAGGTGTTTCTCGGTGACTGAAGATCCGGGAGATCGAGACAGGATACAGTGGTGTCAGCTTGGCACAAGTGGGTAGCCAGGGCCTGAACAATTCATCAGGTCTGAGTCCCCAAAGCCAGGTCCAGCCAGGCAGGAGTGCCCTCAATGCCTGCCCAAGCTGGCTCCCGGTAGACTGGCATGAGCCAGCTAGACCCAGGCCAACAAGGACAGCCATGTCCCTGGCAGACCTCCAGACCACCTGGCTGGCGGCCCTGAGCTTAGCTCTACCTGAGCTGGCAGGCCAAGGCATCCCCCCTACGAGTGCTTCTCAAACCCCCACCACCCCCCCCACACACACACACCCGCTGCCATGCTCCCAGACAATGAATGGGTCTCCAGCTCCCTTCCCCCAGCCCTTTTTGAAGCTCCTGCTCTCCTCTCAGAGGCATCACAAGAAGTTGCTATGGAAATGGGACCACAGGCAGAGCATGACAATGATTTGGGGCAGGGAGGAGCTGCAGTGGGAGCCAGTGCTCTCCTGGACACGAGGCCTGCCCATGTGCTGAGCCCCACGAAGAATGAGAGAGCTACGGAGGACTGGGGAACCAGGGCAGAGACAGAGCTTCCTTCCAACCTGCCCTGTCGGATCCTTGCCCCTCAGCAGAGCCCTGAAAACCCAGTGCGTATTCAGCAGCAACTGAGGATGCGGCCAAAGTGGGTTCAGCTCTGGGGGAAGCGGGGACAAACACTGCCAACAAACAGCATGTCACAGAAGTTATATTCCTGTTCTGGGACACGCCGCACGGAACTGGAGTCTGAGAGGTTTCCCACCATACAGACTGCAGACTGAGAGCTACTAGGGCTAGCATCCCCCAGCAGGTCAGCCCACAGCCAACCCGGAGCCCCAGTCTCCTCGCCCCCCCCCCCCAACCAGAACCCTCCGACAACACACTGCCTTTCACTTATTCATCCTCCCGGCTCCTTTACACACTTTCTGTTAAGTGCCACTGCGAGCCTGGTGACTGAGGTGGACGCAAAGGGCACAGAAGATACATGGACAAAGGTGACCCATCTCCATTAAAGGGAAGACATCCAGACAGGGATCCAGCACCCGTGAGTCAGGGATGGTGGCCTTGGATTTTAGGTTCTGCACTTGAGCCATGCTGCAGAGACCTGGCAATCCCTCCCCCACCCCCACCCCCGCCCGCTCACCTCCCAAGCACTCGCTCCTCTACAGCCCACAGAGGCCTCGTTTCCAGAAGGCTGTGGGGAGTGTTTCCACAAGCATCTTGCTATAGTATGGAGATTGCATGTCTCCCACAGGTCCGTGCTTTAAAGACACGGTCTCCAGGGAGGCACTAGTAGGAGGGGGCTGAACTAGTGGGAGAGCCTTAGGTCAATAGGGTGTGGTTTTTTTGGAGATTGAGGCCCCACTCTCTTCTGCAGTAAGGGCTTTGCTCCACAGTTCTTCTACAATGAGGAGCTACCTCATTGTAATGGAGCCAACCAATCATGGACCAGGACCTTTAAAACTATGAGCAAAAGTAAACCTTTACTCTATCTAAAGAGAAGATCTCAAGCTGCGGATCATGACCCCTTTGGAGTCAAACAACCCTTTCCCAGGGGTCTTGAATATCAGATATTTACATTAGGGTTCATAACAGTACCAAAATTATAGTTATAAAGTAGAAATGAAATAGTTTTATGGTTGTGGGGTGCACTACAACTTGAACTGTTTTAAAGGGTCACAGTATTAGGTAGATTGAGAACCACTGCTCTATAAGATGGCTGCTTCGGATATTTTGTTATAGTCATGGTAAGCTACGCCCTGCACACTTACCTCTTTTATTCCTTGAGTACCGTGTCTGCCCTACCAGAGGTGGGGGTAGGGAGAATTTGCACGCTGCTGACACAGAAGTGGGGTCTTGAGTTCCACCAGTAGACAGCCCATTAGACACTTTCTTCTCCTCAGACCTCAGGCCCAACACAACACCTGGCAAGCACAAGGTGCCCAAGGCGAATACACGAGTGAGGGATGGAACAGACCTTGTGGGGACAGCAACTTGGCAGGTGTGACAGGAGTAGGGCACGCGCTTTGAGCTCCTTGTGTATAACAAAGTGCTCTCCACGTGATTCCTAGCTTGGAAGACCAGCTCCGGGGCATCCTGCGTGGGATCTGTCTCCCTGCAGCAGGTGCAGCCTCCCCGGGCCTGTGTTATACAGGTGGAGACTAAGACCTGAGTAGTGGCAGCTACATTACAAGGAGCCCCGCACTGAGCCGGCAGGAACAGGAGAGAGCAGCAGGGAGAGAAGGGTGGGGCCGGGTCCAAGTCTATGGGAAAGAGCTAGGTGGGCCTGAGAGGCTTCCTGGTGGAGGTGGGACTAGGGCTGGCTCAGAGCCTGCCCTCCAGAAAGAAGAACTTTTTTTTTTTCTTTTTCAGAGAACGGGCACAAAGTCTGTTAGTCAGTCCACATGACTTGAGGCTAGACTGTCAGGTAGAAGGTGAAGGGAGGAGCCCTTTCTCTGACAGCTGTCATCATGTCCCCACCCCCACCAGGGCGTTCCTTGTTACTTCTGCCTAATGAGACAATAGCTGGGGCAGATCCTGGGAGAGACAGAAGAGGGATGGGGCAGAGCACCCAGGAGACGGAGGTCCAAAGACAGAGGTGCAGTTATCTCAGACCTGCATGGACATAGGGAGGGACAGAACTGAAGGGCAGACAGATGGGGCCACTGCCCGCCACTCCCGCCAGAGACGGCACTGCAGCTGCTGAGAGGAGCAGACAGCTGGGAAGGAGCCTGCAAACACAGCTTTGAGAAGACTCTCAGCAATAAAACTCATATTTGAAATGAGACTCTGTGCAGTTGGGGGGAAGCCTTCCTATGCCAAACATTAAATCCAGACGCTGTAAAGTGGAAATTTGACAAATCCAACAACATAAACACGTAAAACATCTGTACAGCAGAAGACACCATAAACAATGTTAAAATGCAAGTGAGGCACTGCAAGAAAATATCGCTAATATGCAAAGAGCCCCTACAAATCAATAAGAAAAAAGACAAAAGAGAAAAATTGGGAGTGAATTAGAAATCCTCAGAGAAAGAAGTAAATTGGCCAATAAACGTATGAAAAGATGTTCTGTCTCACTAGCAACGAGGCAAATGCAAATGAAAACGACACGATACCATTTTTTGCCCATCAGATTGGGAAAAATTAAAATGATTTATAACAAGCAGTGCTGGCAAGGATGATGGGAAATGAACACTCACAGACCATTGAAGGGAGAGGAGTTGGCTCAGCCACTGCAAGGGTAATTTGGCAATATTGATTAACATTTTAAACCCACACACCCTACAACCTAGTAATCCCATTTCCAGAAGCCTTTTTCTACGGGGGCGGGGGGGGGGGGAACAGTGCAAGGGCACACATAAAAATGCTCAAGGATGCTCATAGCAGCGTTGCCAGTAAGAGTAAGGAAGAAATTGGAAATGGCCTAAGTGTTTATCAATAAGGAAATATTCAAGTAAAACATAGCACATCCACACGACGGAACATTCTGCAGCCATTCAACAGCGTGAGGCATGGCGGCATGACAACAGCGGAACAAAGATGCTACTTCAAAGTAACTATGTTTACAAATAACAGCCTATTCATGGATGGAGAGCCAGTATGCCAGGTCTTGGGGTGATCACCTTTGAGGGGTGGAGCAAGGTGGGACAAGGGGCTTGTGTGGCTTCTGCATTCCACAAATGTAGTGTTGGGTTTTCTTTTGTAATCAGAAAAACAAAATCAATAGAGAGCTAATGGATTTTTTAAAAATCTTGCCCAGACCCTAATATAAAATGCAAGTCTAAGCAGCACTTCTCTGGCTTGAAAGGCAGGACTCTGCGCTCCCACTGGGCCCCAGGCGCCGACCCCCAGGCCCCTACTGGACCAATTTGAGACCTTGGCTGAAGAATGTGGGGCCAAGATGACAAGGGCAGAAGGTCACCCCAAGTGCACAGGCTGGCTGGGACCCAAGCCCAGGACTCTAGCCTATGAATGCTGGCTACGGGACTAGGGGAATTCTCTAGTTGAAAAAGAAAAGTCACCTCCCTGGGGAACTCTGGTCTGAGCATCTCAAGAAAAGGGAGCACAGAGGGCACCTTTGCAGTAAGCCAGGGGGTGGAGGGGGATGGGTGTGGGTTTTCTCTACACTGCAGAGGAGGTTGCAGAGCCGGGTGTGTGGGCAGGGGCTGTGTACACATGTGACAGGTGTACACATGGGCTGAATCTGGAGGGTGTGTGCACTCCCAGTAGCATGCCTGTCTGTGTAGTCAGTGGGAGCGTAGGTCTGTTGTTACTCCCTGGGTGACAGCAAGGAAGGGTGTGTGTGTCTCAAGAGGGGAAAAAGAAAAACCCAAGAGGCCGTGTGTGTGTGTGTGTGTGTGTGTGTGTGTGTGTGTGTGTGTGAGCGCGCGCACGCGCGCGCCTGGGAGTTGCCAACGGTGAGGAGACTCTGTGTGCACTTGTTTCTTTTCCCACCCACCCTGTGTGTATGAGGGCATTTCTACAGGGAGACTGGGCATGTGAGCATGTGTGTTAGGATATTTGAATACCAGCAGCTCTGCAGAGGCCCGGAGCGAGTGGTGAACCCCAACACTCACACTACAGATCTCCCCAGGAGCCCAGGCCAGTCAAATACATCTCTCCCACTGCAAACCAATCAGAGAAAACTGCCTAGAAGGCAGAGGCCTCTGCAATTCTAGAAGGCTCCTCTCCCTTAAATATTTATTTACATGGCTAAGATCTCACTGACTCCCAGCACACCCTCAAAGAAACAAGTCGAGTTATATGAAGCAAGGCCAGCAAGGGCCAGCAAAGCTGCCATGAAGGGTGGTGAATGACACTTGCTACCTTAGTTCAACCCACTCACCCACTTCACAAGAATTTTAAATATATTCTGTCTCTCTGTCTCTGTCTCTCTGTCTGTCTGTCTGTCTGTCTGTCTGTCTCTCTCTCTCTCTCTCTTTCTGTGTGTGTGTGTGTGTGTGTGTGTGTGTGTGTGTGTATGAGTGTGGGGTGTGTGTGTGTGTGTGTGTGTGTGTGTGTGTGTGTGTGTGTGTGTGTGTGTGTGTGTGCAAATGAGTACAAGTGCCAGTGGAGACCAGAAGAGGGCACCAGATCCCCTGAGCTAGATTTCCAGTAGCTGTGAGCTGCTCAGCATGGGAGCTGGGAACTGGGATAGAATAGTCCGTAGGCACGCACAGTGCAGGCTCCTGAGTACTGAACCATCTCTTCAGCTCCGTCTGAGGGCCTTCCATCTCATCTGCAGGGGCCAGGGGCTGCATTCCACAATGAGGATCCAACCCCCTGAAGGGCCTGCTTCCCTCTCTCTTGATGGGGAGATGGCTGTCACTGACATCTCCCTACATTCCTTACTGGACTCAGGAGGCCTCTTATGACCCATCCCCTATGGCCCTCTGCCCCAAGCCAGGTCCCAGCGCCTCCCAGCTCTACCTCAGTCAGTGTGGGGCCTCCTGTCCTCCTTGGCAAAATCAGGCTTCTCAGACCTGCACCTGCTGTGCCCTCTGCCAGGGATACCCTCCCTCCCTGGCCAGTTCCCGGTACCCTTCAAGAAGCTTCTCCTATGGACTCGGGGGACCACATCCTGGCATCCCTGCCTTTGCCAAGTCCTGCTCTCACTCTCCTCACCCCTGGCTCAGGACAGTTCTGACTCTCCCGGGGGGGGGGGTAGGTCTTGGTCTCTGATCCTAGAGCCCAGCCCAGGCCTGATACAGAGGAGGCACCAGGAATACGCGATCATGAGATAAATGAATGGGTTGTCAGAGCACTGGTCCTGACCTAGGCACACCACGGGCCTTCATAAGGTGGCAGGGTAGAGCATAATGGCTTAGCTTCCTATCCTGTGTCACCACAATGGGCAGCAGGCATTAACCATGATGCCCAGACAATAACTGAAGTGAGCTCCTCACTAGGGACCCCCAGGGACCTGTGAACACCGAAACAACACAGAGCTGGATATGAACACATGCTGGGATGGGGCCTTCTGCACACGTACTGACTCGGGACCTTTAGATCTAGGGTGTCCCTAGCCCAAAGTGATTGAGAACCGCTAAGCAGCCCCCCCCCACTAAAGTGAAGGCAAAGCACACAATGTCCCCGTACATGTCAGGCACCAGGTACAAACAAGATGACATGGGAGTCATGGAGAGAGCACGCAGCACCGACGTGGGAAAGGAGCCGTCCAAGATGGGAGGAAGCAGTTTAGGTGTGCAGTGAGCCTCCATTCAAGGAAGAGAGACGGCACTAGCTGGATGGGGCAGAGGCCAGGAGGGACTGGCAACCTCAAATCTCCCTTGAGCTCTCTGGGACTTGGTTTCTCCACTTAAGTCCCTGGCCACCTGTGATGGTCCTCGGGAGCCCTGAGAGTGTGCATGGGTGTGGCTGCCCCATACACCAGGTTGCAGGCCTCATCTGTACTGTCCACGCGGCAGCGGCTGCATCTCTCATTCCTTAGCTTCCTGTTGCCCTGACTGGGGTAAGAAACTGTCTTCTCTGGAGTGTTAAATGGCCTTGCTGAGCCCTAGGTCCACCCTGAGGACTACAACCACCACTTCCCATATTAAAAGGACAAAGGGAATAAGAGACGTCATTATGAGTTGGGGGTGGAGGGCAATGGGAGCCTGGGACCAGGCAAGAATGCTGAGCAACCAAGTCACCAAGTCATGGCCACATGGGCCCAGTTGTCCCTTCCTTGCTTCCCTCTGACTCCTTCCTCCAGGGGCTTTCCTCAGCTTGGCCTTGGTCACACTGTGAGCAGGTGACAGAGCTGGGCCAGGGGCCCCCTGTCCTGGCTGGACTCACTTCTGATACAATCATACCCTGTGCCTCAGCATCTCCGTGCATGCCTCAGCACCTCCTCATCCCCCAAGAAGCAGGCAGCTGGCCTAAGCTCCACTGAACTGACTCAAACAGATCTGCAGAAGCCCCAGTTCCAGCCACCAGGGGCCTTGGTTTCCACCCCTCTAAAACTGGGCCACAAAAACTACCCTCTAGTCTGTTGTGAAGATCGATAAGGGCCTAGTGCTACAGTCTGCTCAGAGCAGAGCAGGGGACTTGTCTGTCCTTCATCTCTAGGCCTCAGTTTCCCCATATGAAGCAGCAGGATTGCCATGAGTGATGTTTTAGGGAGCCTGCCGGGTGCCAGGCCAAAACTCTGAAGATGAACACTATCCACCCGGCAAGGACAGTGTAACCATGTGGAAGAGTCACAGCCGGGCTCCAAGCTGCAGGTGTCTGAGGCACAGTCTCTACCACTCCCTGTTACATCCCTCCTGCCCTTTAAGTTCCAAAGGCCACAAGCCGCTTAAAAATGAAAAGCCCAGTGTGAGAGGAACAGTGAACAGGGAAATGGGGTAGGACGGTCAAGAACCCCAGATTCTCAGGAGCCACTGTGGTTCCATATGTTCCTGACCCTGCAGATCCGTGACACGTGCACAAGGATTTGGTGGCAGAGCTGAGCTCCAGGCTTCTGTCACCTGTCCTCTATAGCCATGGACCATACATAACTCAGTTCCTAGAAACCAGTCCTTGCGAGCAATGGCCAGTGGCTGCCCAGACCTCGTTGCAAACAACTTTGCCACTGGTGATTGCTGTCTTGGCCAATGCCAGCCTCGGCTCATTCATATTCCAGTCTGGCTGCCCGCTTCAATATGGCTTCGAGACACAAGGGCAGAGGCAGCCCTCCGAGGGTGCCCGGCGATGATTCCTCTCTGATTCCAATTTACTCTCTATCATTAATGCTTTTTGAAAAGCCCCACATACTTAGCAAACAGGGAGGGAACGTTGTCTGGAGAAGTGGGAAAAGGAGATGGCTGCAGACTGGAGGAGCGAGGTTCGGCAGAGGTAGTGCTGGCAGCGGGCTGGGGGCCCTGAAACCCGGAGTTGAAGCCCAGCGGGGCCTATGTCTATCAAAGACACAGGTGCCTGTTCTTCCATCTCTGCTTCCTCAAGGAATTGTTCCAGGTCAGCTTACAGTCAGAAATAAAAGGGTGTGCCCTGAAGAACACAGGGAAGCAAATCTGTCTAGAAAATTAAAGTCATATGACCTCAATGCCCCCACCAAATCAGGGAACCCCCATGCCAGGGTCCTTAAGCCCCTCTCACCACAACATGGACAGCAGATGAGCAGCAGGATGTGGGTCCTTTATCTTAAACACATAGCCATGAGCTACACTCTCCCCCACACTTTCCTCAGTGGATTCCAGCTAGTATCCCCACCCCAGCGGCCCCACTGCAAACCCAAAGGGATCCTGTGAGCACCTATCTCCCATTCAGAACCCTGGATGGCTCTCCCCTTCCCCCACAGGCTCCTGCACAACCCACCCGGGAGACCTCGGCACCAGCCACACCTAAATCGTCTAAGGTCACCCTTCCCTTTGCAATGCCACCTTGGCCGGGCATAAAAGTTCCAACTAACTCACCTATCAGACCCCTAGATGCAAATCAGATCTCCAAGATGCAACCCAAGTGTTTCTCATCTATGTAGCTCTCTCTCTCTCTCTCTCTCTCTCTCTCTCTCTCTCTCTCTCTCTCTCTCTCATTCCCCTGACACACATCATGCCCTGAACTGGAACTTGGCAACAGGAAAATTATGTTTGTGTGGTGCTTCCGCTAGACCCAGTGGGCTGTCACGCACAGAGGCTTTGCCCAGCTCTTCCTGTACACTCCCATTGCAAGGCAAAGTCCCTGACTCATAGTAGGGCTGTTCCTCCAGGCAGTCGAATGTCACTGGGCACATGCTACATGTCACATCCCGCTGGGGATACCGTGGCTGATGACCAAGGTGCCCTTGCTCTCCAGTTGTCTCCAGTGTACCTGATGCGCAAATGCCCACCAGAGGCTAAAGGACACGCGACCATCTTGTAACAGGGAAACGAAAGCCCAGAGAGGTAAAATGCTCCTGTGTTTGCTTCCAACTGGCTTCTCTTCTACTCTTTCTCTCTCATGACTGTGGCAGCAGCGAAGGGCACCTCAAAATGAAACATTAGAGTCAAAAAAAAGGGAAGAAAATATGGCGGATCTTCCACCCTTCCCCCATAATGTAAAGAAAATTGCTTTCTGCCAACCATCGCAGCTTAAAAGCAATTAGAATTTTTGGAGGGGACTCTGGGCACGAGCAGGAGTGACAAAGCGAGCGCCCGGCAAGGAATGGTTCCAGGATTCCATTTGCATCAAGTAAGGGGTGGGAGGAGGAGGGGGGGGGTGTTAAAGGCACCAATTTTGAACAGCAGAGATAGTGAAGATAAAATATTTACAGCCTCAGAGGGAAGGTCTTGAAGGGGCCAGGGACAACCCCCTTCCCCCCCCCCTTACCTCTCCCACCCTACATTGACAGAGGCAAAGGATCAGATGTGGTAAAGAGAGGAACGCCCTTCTTCTACCTGCACCCAAGGGAGAGACTGCCTAGAGGCTCCCACCCCTCTCCCTACCATCCCCCACAGCCACAGGAACCATCTCTGGAAACCTCAGACCTTCCAATCCTGAGGAAAGCCACCACTCCAAGTCTGGGGACAACCATTCCAGGTGCTGCTCAACAGTGGCGAGCAGGTTCTCGGTAAACTCTGCCTTCATCTCTGCTTGACCCTCAGACATGACTCTCGAGGTCTTGGGATGGCCTACATATGTGTCCAGACCTCACCGGGCCTCTGCATTTGACCACCTGCCCCTGCCCCGCCCCCACCCCCACACCCTGAACCTCTCAGGACCATTGAAGTCCTCTTACCAAACCTAGGACAGCTGTCCTCTTCCGTGACTTCGCCTCAGCCCAGCTCCACACTGAGTTCTTGCCCAGGACAGACACATCCTCCTTAAGGAGCAATTACTCATCTCCCTGTGTGCTCTCCAAGGCCCTTGATCTCTCTGTGTCAACGTTCCTTACCTATTAAATAGGGACAGTAGCAAAACACAGCCCATGGGCCTGCTAGGATTGGGTAAGGTAATACAAAGTACCCAGCACTGCGACAAACAGGTGCTCCGTACTCACCCTGCCTTCACCCATGCTTGAGCCTCAGGCATGAGTCTCCTGGATGAACTATAGGAGTCCACAGGCTCCTACGCCACCATGGAGAGTCTCCCAGCAAATGCTCACCAGGAAGGTCTGTGGCAGCTGTGAGCAAAAGGTGTAGAAAGCTCTGGAAAGCTTTGTGCACACGGAGGCCTAGAGAGAGTGTATGGGGCCAGTGATACCAAGGCCTAAGAAAGACATCCCATGGAGACCCTCTTTCTGAGCCCTGGGAAGCCTCCTGCAGAAGAAAGGGAGGAGAACAGATATTCTGTGTAGCCTGCAGCTTAACTCCTAATACCTTCCCTCCCTGAGGCCCATGGGATCCATTCAGGAGCCAACACCAAGAGATAAAGCAGAGAACAGAAGCCAGGCCTCACGATCCAACAGCCAGCTCTAGGCTCAAATGCCAACTTCACACTGACCAGGTAGGAAGGTGGCCTCTCTGAGCCATAGTTTGAGAAGAGCAGCATCCTCTCAGGGCCCACCTGGGCTCCTGCAGAGAAAGTGTAGACAGTGCAGGGATACACACAGACCATAGGCACTGTCAACCCCTACCACACCAGGACGATGGAAAAAGGCCCCTGAGGTAGTGGACAAGAACTCAAACTCTCTTAAAATCCTTCTCACCTCACTTCTGTTGAGCAGGGCTTGAAGGACCAGGCAGCAGAAAGTCACAGCCTGGCTCTCCCATCACACTCGGAGCAGAAGAGACTTCTCCCCCTCTCTTCTCCATCCAGTAAAACCGCTGACAGGCACTGCCTCAGCCCTCACTGGGCCACTGTTCTGAGTCAGTTTCCATCCTCTCCTTCCCTGACTGCAGAGGTTGCACAGACTTGATGAAGTCTGTCAGCTTGCAGGGACACAGGCCAGGGATCAAAAGCTTTTTTGCTGTCTCTGTCCTTTGCTCTCCCTCTGGTCACCTCCCTTTCAGGGGCTTTCCCACCCCTACCCCCCAATGCCACCAAATAACCCTGATACAATCAGACAGAGCTCGCATTATGATGGGGGTCAGGGAAGGAAATGTGATGTCAGTATCAGAGCATCCTACTGAGGCCTCTTTGCTCATCTGTCCCCCTGCTGCTGGTAAGTGGGTAAGTGGGTAAGTGACTGCACTGTCATACAGATTCTCTCTCTCTCTCTCTCTCTCTCTCTCTCTCTCTCTACACACACACACACACACACACACACACACACACACACACACACACACACACACACACCCTACCCACCCACTGGCCGTCCAGACTGGAGTCCTAAGCCCCCCATCTCCGTCTTTCCCGTTGCCCCCTCAAGGAGGCTAGTGGGGACAGATCTGCCTGTGATGCCAACAGAAGCTCCCTAGAACCAGCATGGCCAACGCCTGACAGCAGTCTCCTAAATTAAACAATAAACAAGAAGTTGTTTTAGATTGGTTTTTTTCCTGACACCGCAGTTCCTTATTAATCCCGCTGCAAACAAAGGGAAGGGAAACAATTAATCTAAAAGAGGTCACTTTCTGTCTCCCATGGAACCTCCAATCTGTGCCCAAAGACTCACCCAGAGGTGGGTTCTATTCCAGTGCCCTGCTGGACTCCAGGGATCCTCAGCCTCTTTTGCCCTTGTTGGGTACATCAGGCTTGAGATGACACCCAGGTCCCCTTTCTGTTCTCTGCTTTGTGACCCTGGAAAGGACAGCTGGCTTCTGGGACCTTGGTTTCCTCGTTTTGTCAGCATCCTCATCCCTCAAGGATAAAAATGTAGAGAATGTACATGACCCTTTGAGATTAGGCGGAAACGCCGTCTCTTGTTTTAAGAGACAAATGCTGAAGTGCTTAGGGATGAAATGTCACGATGTCTATGATATACTTCAAAATAATTTAGAAAAAAAAAAAAAGGGAAAGATTGTTAAATCCAGGCGAGAGTGTCTGGGAGTTCCCTCTACTGTTCTCTCTGCTTTTCTAGGTGTCTGAAAATGTTCTTAACAGAAAGTTAAAAGGCACTGATCACATGACCAAGCCCACAAACAATGCCCTGAGCTCCCTGGCATACCTGAAAGGCAACTGGGTCTCGTATGTAGGTTAGACATCCCCGCCCCCCACCCCACCCCACCCCCACCACCTCCTCACGCCGGTTCCCTAGAAATTGCTTGCTCACACATTTGCCCTGGAGCCCAGCTCCATGTTGAGAAGCCAGACCCAGCACTTGATTGAGGTAACTAATGCCTATGGCCGTGGTCCTCTATCCTCCAGCCTCCTGTCCACTCTGCACTAAATTGTGGTTCTGGGTCCATTGTCGCTGAACTTCAAGACGTTCCTACTCAAGGCAAGTCAAGTAGGAACGAGGTCAATTGTTCAAAGGCAAAGCACCACCCCTGTGGAGTGACTGACATCCCATTTAACAGGTGAGAGAGAGGAGACTCGGGGATAGAATAGACCGGAAACAGAATAAAGATGATTAAAAGACAGAGGAGAATAGAGGTGAGCAAAAAATTCCCTGTGTGCCCCAAAGATAAAAACCCTCTTCCACCATCTCAACCCTGCCTCACAGACTGGAGGGAGGTCCGGAACCTCTGTTCTTAAGCTTCTCTCTGTCCAGCCTCCTTGTCAGGGATAAATTGCAGGATGGAAATCCTCCAGCCTGGCCCAGCTGACCCAGGCCCAGCGCTGGCCAGGCCTGCCCCACTGGTCGATCGGGAAGAGTTATCAGTACCCCAGATAATCAATCGCTAATTGCTGAATGCCATGCAATTCATCGGCAAGAGTTATGTGTGGCCAGTTACTGGGCGCCCCCACACCAGTCTGATGGAGACTCCCGGGACCGAGAGGGCTATGTCTGTGGTAAGCAATGCAGCAGAAAAGCTGCCCATAACTTTAAGTTTCTCAAACAATATCCTGGGCACTGCCCACATCCTGGGCCCTGGGGCCACCAAGGGAGGAAGTGGCAAAGGCCATGGAGGCCTTGAGGAATGAACCACATCCCTCAATTAGTTTATCTGTCCCCCGAGCATGACAGCTACCCAAGATGGATAAACCACAGAAGCATGGAGTCAGATTATGCCTGGTGCTGGGGAGTTGGGACACCAGCCTGGAGGGAACAGGGAATCTTATAGGGTGCTGAGTGACAGCCTACCCAACACATTGAGCTGAGAGGGACTATCCACAGTCACCTCTGGCCACATGCTTCAAGCGATTGGTCTTAGTCATTTCTGTCCCCGCAGCACCCAGCACAGCTGGGCTCAAAGCAAGCACCCAACAAGTCAATCACCAAATGCTTGCAGGATCATTAAGTCGTAGGGTCCAGACTCCTGGGCGTCACTGTCATAGAATATCATGTCTTTATGCTGCAGCAACTTACAAATATACATTTGTACTAGAGCCTCAAAAACAGCTTTGGGACATAGGCTAAGAGATCACACTTTCCAATGTACAAAGCAATGGGGCTTGTGAGAATTGTGACCTCTCTAGAGTCACAGAGCAGTCATAGAGTCCAGGGCCTTCACCCCCCCCACCCCCTGCAAAGGCTGAGCCCCACTCACTTTGGCACATCCCTAAGCTGTATGGAAGCCACTCCCAGATCCCCCCAGTTTCCCACCACCACCAGGAGGCTACCCACACTCAGCCCATTGCCCACATGGAGAGGGTACAGAGACACTCACAACGCTCTCGAATACCCCAGCTCAACTGAGGCTGCTCACTAGGACCATGTGCTCCTGCTTTAATGGAAACAGGGCTGAGCAGGAGTTTCCCCAGTCCCCAAGCTTGGAGCAGACAGAAGACAAAGCCACCCTCAGTCTCTGAGGAATCTCATCCTGGGGCAAGAACACTGCACTAGGAGACCAGAAACATGTTTCAACCCAATCATCATTTCCCTGGCACCTCTGTTTCCCCCTCTGCGGACTGAGGCAACGCTCTGCCCACAGTATAGAACAGCCATCAGGATGAGCCATGAAGATCAAAATCCAGGAAAGAGGATAGAGAGATGGCTCTGTAGCTCTCGCAGATGACCCAGGTTCAGTTTCAAGCATCCAACTTGGTGGCTCACAACCATCTCTCTAACTCCAGTTCCAGAGGATCCAACCCCCTCTGCTGACCTGTTTTGGGACTATATGCCTATGGGGCACTTACATACAGCCAGGCAAAAACTCAGACACTTAAAATTAAAATAATAAGTAAATATTTTATAATATATGTGTATAGTATACATGTACACACATAGATATATAGATGATAGATAGATGATAGATAGATAGATAGATAGATAGATAGATAGATAGATCCAGATGTAATGGTACATGCTTGTGATCCCAGCACTTTGTAGGTGGAGACAGAAGGATTAGGAGTTCAAGGTCAGCCCCTGCTGATAGTGAGTTTAAGGCCAGCCTGAGTCACAGGAAGCCCTACTACCGTCCCCCAAAACTTATAAATACATAAAAATTATAAAACAAATTTTGCTCTAGGAGATAATCCTAAGGCTCCTCTTTGTTTCAGTCAGGACAGTGAAACCAACAGGACTCAGCATCCTCCCCCTCATGCTTGCAGAAGGCACAAAATGAGCTACCATTGCCTGAACAGAAAACACTGTTCTCGAAGTGTGTTGATGACATTTCTGCTAAGCTAATATTAATCTCTCCATGATACAGGTAAAGAAAATGAAGTTCAGGGAACAAAAAAAAAAAAAATGTGATTTATCCAAGTTCACCAGGCACAGCAGCAGCTGAATAAAAATTAAAACCCAGCTCCACCTGGCATCTACAGGCCTTTTTTTTGGTGGGGCTGGAGGGGGGGGGTTCAAGATAGGGTTTCTTGGCTGTCCAGGAACTCACGCTGTAGACCAGGCTGACCTCAAACTCAGAGATCCGCCTGCCTCTGTCTTCCGGGTACTGAAATTAAAGATGTGCTGCTACCCGGCTAATTTTGATCACACCTGTTTGATTTAAGAAGCCTATCCATAGCCGGGCGTGGGGGTGCACGCCTGTAATCCCAGTACTCAGGGAGGCAGATCCAGGTGGATCTCTAGGAGTTCAAAGACAGCCTAGTCTACAAAGTGAATAGAGGACAGCCAAGTCTACACAGAGAAACCCTGTCTCGAAAAACAGAAGAAGAAGAAGAAGAAGAAGAAGAAGAAGAAGAAGAAGAAGAAGAAGAAGAAGAAGAAGAAGAAGCAGAAGAAGAAGAAGAAGAAGAAGCCTGCCCGCACCCAAAATTTCAGAGACAGAATGAGTTCTCAGTGTGAGGAAGTTTACACACACACATACAGACTCCACTGAAGCCTGAAACTGGCTCCCCAAGGCTCAGGGGCCACAGGGCCATCAGAGATGGGTAGACAGTGAGGTGGCTGTCACAGCTGGACAAATCCCAGACACAAAGCTGCCTGTCCAGCTGCCCTAGCAGACGGGTGTTACAACTGGGCCACCTGCCAAGACCCAACCTCCGTGTCCAAACCAACCTGGGCATCAAGGTTCCATTCTGGCCTCTGCCTGCTCTGGCCCTGGTGGCTGGCAGTGCCCATGTAGGCCCAGAAGGCCGTGGTGACAGCCACAATCTCTTCTTCGGCGGGCAGCTCCTCCCCTGATGTGGCCATATGGCCCCATATGCTCCCTGACAGCTGGACTGCCGAAGCAACTGCCTGAGGATGTCCTCTGCGGAGCCCCTGAGGCCTCATCACTCCACCCACCTCTGCCCAGCAGGCCACAGGAATAGCCAGGGAAACTCTAGGCTGGAATGCTGTGCCCCCAACTTCATGCCAGTCACAGCCTCTCTGGGGCTCAATCTCTCCATCTGCTGACCTCTACCCATTTCCTTCCTTTGCAGCCCCCTTCTGAAGTCATAAATCACCCAAACTCATCCAGTTATCCAAGGAGACAATCTTGCCCATTTCACAAAGAGACACCAGGGCCCAAAAGCTCAGTAGGTTGCTCGTAGGCATCTGTGACTCAGGGCCCTTACCATGTCTGCATGTCACATAAGTGGAGCTAACCTGAGCCCTAGGCTAACAATTGTGATCCACTCATGTCCCCACTCAGAAACAAACCAAAAAAAAAAAAAAATCTGTCTTTGATCACCTGCCCTTCCCAGGAAGAGACACCAAGCTTCTGCCCTGCCACAAGCCTGGACTTCCCCCCCCCCCCCCCCCGCGGCCTCACTGCCTCTCAGGCCAAAGCTCCTCACCATCAGCAGCAGGTGCGGTTTAAATCACAAATCTAATTTTTGTCCCTCGAGAACCTCATCCCTGACCCCTGTACCTGGCATCAGCACACGCTCCTTCTCTGGACACTCAGAGTCTTCATGTGGTCTTGCTTAGTGCCTGTCATTCTCCTGAGTGAGCTACTCCACAGCAAACACTCTACCCACACCGGGCGCGTCCCACCCCCTTGCCTTTGCTACTGCTGGGCCATCTCCTGGAAAGCCCTCACCCGCGTCCATAGTCCCCAGTCATTCATTGATTCAACAAAGATTTATTGAGCATCCACCATGTGCCAGAAACATTCCAGCAGGCCCGAATCCCTCCCCCCCGGCCCTCAGGGCTCTCTGAACTGTCCCCTCGCACCCTACGCTGTGTACTCACTTGGCCTGCTCTGCTCAGACCTAGGGCTGTGGGTCCAAGCCTGGTTCCCCTTCACAGCTCATCGAAGGAGGACTAGCGCTGTCATCAGTATCCACAGCAGGCACCCCAGGTTCCAAACCAGATGTATAATGAGCCCTAAGTGCAGGATTCCAGGTAGTGGGGAGCAAGGTTCAAGGTGTGGTTGGGGGAGGGGCAGTTATTTAGCCCTAGGAAATCATAAAAAAGACTATACCAGCCAGGGTGACCCTTTACCCCTAAAGGAGGTCTAAGGGGTCAAAGATCATTTGTGCCATCAGTTCACCCCAAGATCCAGTCTAATCACAACCGCCGTAGGTAGCTAAAGTTGAATGTGACAATTTAAAGCCCAGAGAAAATGGGGGGGGGGGAGGCTCAGGCCCTGGCTAGGGAGAAAATCCCGGGGCCACAGTCCTGAGGTTGGAGTGGGAGTGGCTTTTTTCCCAAGAGGGCAGTCAGTGGGACTCAGGAAGAGCCTTATCCCAGCAGCACAAGGGGCCAAAGAGGTGACCTGCCATTTCCCCAGCTCAGGAAGACACAGTACTTCTCTAGCTAGAACCATCTGGAGGCACGGGGCAGAGCCACCTCTGGAACAGGAGAACCTGGCAGGAGTTCAAACAGGCCTGGATGACAAAAGTTGGGCCATGCCAGACAGTAGGCCAGTCTCCAGCCACCTAGAACAGTGGCCCACACCTAAGAAACAAAACTCCAGGGCTCCATAATGGAGCCCTTTCAGAACTTGCAGGCCCCTCCGTTGGGGTGCCAGCACCTCAGAACGAAATAGAAGTCCAGCCTGGGGAGACATGGAGGGAGAGGGAGCATGGTTGAAAGAGAACAGAAGAGCCTTGGCTGACAAACGTCATCAAGTCAGCAGGAGTTTAAGAGTCAGCCAGAGCCAGGCCAGGAGAAAGGAAAGGCACAGAGGCTGCCTGGGAGGGAGAAAGCCCACACAGGCTGAAGAAGCCATGAAAGCACCCATCCTGCAGGCACAACCACTGCACCCAAGGTGAGACCGGTCATCTCTGAGCCACAGCCTGAATGGGCCCAAGGAGTCACCTGCAGGCTGAGAGCTTTGACCTCCTGTGTTTGAGTTGGGCCCCTTAGGGGAGGGATTAGCCCAGAAGCCATCAAGATGTCTTCTCTTCCCCCTAACCATATTTTTAGCTCTCAATGACAAGATTACTTGCTAAAGGATGAACTCTTTGGTCCAGGGGGCTCACACAGACGGACAATGCCAAGGCTCACCGTAACGCGGATCCTAGGATCATATTGACATGCCAGGGCCGGGCTGGGCAGTCTACAGACCATCATGGAGCACAGACAGGCTCTGGCACCAAATCTAGACAGCACGAGTCTAACCAGACTGGAACAGGAGGTCCCATAGATCAGGTCAGGGAGATATAGTGCCTTGGCTGAACTGCATCAGACTGAGTAGCTACCTCATCCAGGAACAATATTGGTGACAGACAGCAGAGAGCTGTACTGGGGTGACTCCAGCCACAGGCCTCTTGGAGTCCCGATTCCAGGTCCATAAACAACGTCCAATTGCCCTGCCTGCCTCGGCAGGACCAGGATCAGAGCATCCCTTCAGAGAGGCGAGGGACTGCCCTGAGGCTAGAGAGAGGTGTTCTCTTAGTGCAGTTTCTACTTCAGCACCTTCCTCTGTGAACAGAAAGCCTCCCTGAGGATCCTGCCTTCTCCTGAGGGGGCTGAGAGACTGACTCCAGGGAGATAATGGAGGTTGTAGGAAGTGTTACATCTGAACGCTAGCCACAAGTAGAGACTGCTGGGAAATCCAGAAAGATACTGGCTGGTCCCTCCAAGTAGCATCCAAGCTAAGATCAAAGCTTCCAAGCCCAGAGGCTTGTACTTTAAATGCCAGGGGGGAAAAAAACGGATATGGGCTCCATCTGCACAGAAGAGAACTGGAAGAATTCAAAATCAATCGGCAGCCAAAAGTTGCTTCCTAGAGGAGGGAGAACCCGTGCTGGAGATAAGGAGGGTCTCTGGGACGTTCCCTGAAGTAGCCAGTTAAGGACCAGCAGAGACTCACGGAAAAAGGAGATACATGGAATAAGACAGGCTTAACATGCAATGCTGCAAGCTGGAATGAGGATGCCGGGCTAGCGGGCCTGAGTATGCCCCTCCGGTCTATCCCCAGTCTCTTGAGAGCTGGGCATCTGGTTCCTCAAGTAGCACAACTCAAGCACAATCGTTTGCACTGGCAGGTAGTTTGAGCAGGAGTCACCTGGGGACACACCTGGGATCACACATCTGCATGCTTTCCACTCCCCCACCTTCCCGCCAGTTGCAAAGACATCTCTTGGCCCTCGTGAAGCTGTCAGTATGCGGTCCCACCTGACCCTGGCAGGGTCACAGGAATCTGGTATGGGGACAACAACTCCAGGGCCACTGCTGGGTTTGATAGGCGGTCCAGAGAACCCACGGCTGACATGATGGGGTATCAGAGGGGCAACCCTCGACCCACCAGGGGCCCCAACCAGAGCCTCCACCCCACTCTCCCTCATGTTTTCTCCTTATGAAAGAAAAGGCAAAGTTGTACCATTAAATCACCTCCACCCCCACCGCCTCCAGGCCTGCCACACCCGGGATGCTCGGCAAAGTTGCTCCAAGCCTTCGTGATTCCTGAGCCAGGTGAGGGTTTGGAGGAGCTGCGCAGCAGGAGGGGAGCGCGGTCACGCCGAGGGGTGCTGAGCGTGCACGCCCATCACGGACGCGCACTCAACACCCCACCCCCACGGCTGCCCCCGAGGTTCCAGCCCAATCAGAGGCTTCGAACGCAGCGCTGCCGCTGGGCTAACACCCTAGCTCCCCCGCCAGCACCCCCGCAGCCCCAGCCCAGCCGCAGCATCCAGACCCCGCCACACTCACCGTCGGAGCGCGCCGTCCGCGCGCGGCTCCGCTCGGGGCCGGCATCACAGGGCTGGGCTCGCCTCCGATCCCTGCCCCAGCTTGGGTTCTCGCTCCTCAGGTCTCACTCCGAGATGGTGGCAGCGGCAACCAGCGAAGCAGGAAGGGCGTGTGTGCGTGCGTGCGTGTGTGTATGTGCGCGTGTGTATGTGAGAGAGAGTGTGTGAGTGTGTGTGCACGGGAGAGCGCGCACGGCGTGTGCGCGGCAGAGGCCCGCGCTCCCCTGCGCGCCCAGCTCCTGCCTCCTGCTCTCCACGCTGCGATGCCGGCAGAATCCCTAACGCGCGCTCTCACCCGCCCGTGCGCTCACACACGCGCACTTGGGCGCGCACACACCCCCGCCGCCGCACACCCGGCTCCGCACTCCGGGTCCTCGCCCTCCCCGGGAGCTCATTGAGGGCCCCCGCTGCCCCAATGTCCTCGCCACGCGACCCCTCCTGGGCCGACAGCGCCTCAAGTTCCCTGCCGCTCCCAGAGGACACCCCCGCGGGCGTCCCTGCTCCTCCGCTGTGCCCTGCCCCGCCGTGGCCGTGCTCGCAACCCCAGACCGGGCCCAGCTGCCCGGCTCCTGCGGCTTCCCACGCACCCCGCCCGTGGTTCTCAATTCTTTTGGTTGCTGCTCTTATCATCCACCTGTACCCGACCGGTCCCCGGCCTCTCTCGCTGCCTCTCGGTCTGCCTCTCTGCCGCCCTTTTCCGCGCCAACCTCCCCACTGCCCTGCGCTGCCTCTCACATTTTCCGCATCACAGCGGGTGCTACCCGCCGCTCGCTGAGCCCCAGCTATGGGCGCGCAGTGGGCGGCGAGGGTCCCCGCTGTCCCTCCGCTCTTGGCCTGAGCCGGGCTGATGGCGACGTCCCGCGCTAGCCTCGCTAGCCTCGGCTGCGACTCACAGCGCCCATCTCCCGGAGACTTAAAGGCATAGCGCACACGGCTCGACCTGCCCCACCCGGGACGCCGAGAAGAGCGGCCTCTCAGCGCTGGAGCAAGCCCAGGCGGTGGTGCAGCTGGGGCCGTGTCCGCGGAGCTTTAGTCCAGCCCTCCGGGGCTGGAGGTGAGTCAAGGAGAAGGACGAAGGAGAGCTGCCCAGACCATGCCATCCAGGGGGCGCTCAGCGGCTGTCGCTCTAAGCCTTAGGGCCAGCTAGGGTCTGGGAGAAGTGTAGGCTAGATCACCAAGGCTGTAGGGTCCAAGGAGGAGGGATTAGGGAGATAGTTGTCTGGACATCAATCCACCCTGGGTGAAGACACTTGTTAAGCAGGGAAGACAGGGCCCCTGACCCGAGGTGGCCTCCCCCTCTTACTATGTAACCTTAGACAGATGCCTACACCTCAGTTTACCTAGAAAAGACACGGGCTTCCTTGCATCACCTCTAACGCCCTGTCCAGTTCTGATAGGTTAGCTGTTCTAAGGACTCTGGGGTCCTGGAGTCCAGCCTCTTCCTTCAGGTCCTGGTTGCTCTGACTCTTCTCCCATCTCATTAGAAGCAAAGGGAAAAGGTAAAGTTGAGCAGAACAAAAACCTACCAGAACAGCACTCTACAAAACAGCATCTCCCTGGACTTTGATGTTCCCTCACGGGCTGCCCAGTCATGCAGAGAGTTGTTGGTTTCTCTAGGCATTTGTTTGCTCCCATCTTGTGCTGTAGGTAAAGGAGTATTAGACACCTCCACCAATCAGAAAATAGGGAGGCACGTGGTGTAATGGAGATGTTGGGGTACAGGGGAACCTAGAAAGCTTCCTGGAAAAGATGACGGAGGTGAGCAGGGGGTGCCCAGGCCCAAAGGGAAGGGACAGGAGTCTCACTCAGAAAGAAACATGCACAAAGATCAGGAAATGGCAAGTGAGGAATGGCGTGTGTCTTTTTGAGGAACCTTGAATTGAATTTCAACTTGATTCTGGGGCAGCAACAAGGTTACAACTTGACAGATCTAGGTAGGAGCCCCATTCTCACCTCCCACCCGGGGCAGTCTTTATAGTAGGCTACTTCTCTCTTCTCCTCTTGCCTAAGCCCTGCTCTGCTTATGTCTCTGCAGCCTAATGAAGCACAGCCTCCCCCTGCTGACTGGAGCTGGAAGTGGGAGAAGCCGGGATGTGGCTGATCATCAAGAAGTTGTCCCACAGCCAGGTGGTGGTGGTACACATCTTTCACACACACACACACACACACATACACACACACACACACCTGCCCCCCCCACTCAGGAGGCAGAGGCAGGAGGAACTCTGAGTTCAAGGCCAGCCTGGTCTACAGAGTGATTCCAGGATAGCTAGGACGGAAGGAAGGAAGGAAGGATGGACAGAAGGGGAAAGAAAAAAGAGCAAAGGGGAATACCACAGAGAAGTAACAAACCATAGTGGCATTTGGCATCTGTTCTTTTCCTGTCCCCACTCCTGACTCTGTTGCCCATCCCAAAGTCCCTTCCTGCATCCATTTTTTCCCCTTCCCTGTACACTTTCTCTCTCCCTTCCCATCAGACTTCCCTGAGCCTCCAGGGAGATGAGCTCATGGCTGTTGCTGCGTTGGCTCCACACACCTCCTAAGGAGTCACCCAGGGCATCCAGGTGGCCCTAGGGAAGCAAACAGAGACAAACAGCCATTTCCCAGAGGCCCTGAAATCCAAGCAGAGGAGCAGTTGCAGCTTATTTCTCCATCCATTTCTCCTACTTTCCCTGTCCTGGAAGCCACACGACTTTTAAGTATGAGGGTTGGCATCAATGTCTCCTGCTTTGCAGTGCAGCCCCACAGCTAGCACAATTTCTCTGGCTTCAGCTTTCTTCCTAAATGTGGAAGCCAGGAGGCCCATCGGTGGTGAGGCAACGAAGTCTAGTTCTTTTATTCTTCCATGGTATATCCAGATCTAGCTCCACCACTCCCTCCAGTTCTGCATAAAGGAAGCAAGTGTAGAGGTTAAAGACTGGCTATTCCCATGGAAACGGTTGGAGCAGTGCCTCCAGGGGTGTCTCGCCAAGGTCCCATCGCTGCTTCCACTCATATCCAGTAAGGCCAAGAAAGGACAACTTGGCTGAATTTCTGACCCAATCATCAAGCAAGGGCCAGCCTGGGCTGCCAACACCGATGGACAATCCCAGGAAGAAGTGGGCATTTGCCACCTGCCACGACCCATGAAGACTGGGTCTGGAACCCTGACTACGTGCAGCAAGGCATGAAGAAAGGACAAATACATGGACAGAGAAAAGCTAAGGTCAAATGGGGGAGGGGGTGTGCTCTGGACACATTACCACAGTGAGCAGGAGTGTTCACTATACACAGCACAGAGCCGGGGCTTAGCTAGTGTCCGTAGAAGGTCTGGATATGTGAGCAGTCTCGAGCTGTAATCATCCGGGAAGCAAAGCAGCAAAGCAGCAGTTGCTGCTTTCATATGCATAGGGCACTTGCTCTCACTTGGACCCCAGGAAGGCTTTGCCATCCCTCTGAGCCTCCCCCAGGGAAGACTTTGCCCCTCCCACCCAGCTGAAACATTGAGGTCCTTGACATGGCTAAGCCCATGTCAACAACACACGGTCACCAGATACTTCACTTAGCCAGGGCTGCTTCTGCACCTACCCACTCCACAAGCCTCTGTTTCCTGGATCAAAGTAAATAATGAGTTTCAAAGCATTCAGAGAAAAGTCCCACCAAGCTAGGCTGTCTACCCTGTGCCTTTAAACACGTGGCACCTCCCTGTCCCCAAGCCTTCACTCACTTATCTAACCCACCACCTCCTGACTCGATGTACTCACCTCTCAAGTCCCTCCGTCCCTAAGCAGCCCCCTCCCAATTCCTGTTTTAACCTCTCTACTCCATGCTTAACCACAATTTGCACTGAGCCCCCCCCCCATCATTTCACATCCTGACTCTAGTCCTGGTGGCATCCCCATTTCTGAGAAGGAAAGAGCAAGGCTCAGCATGGGGTTCCAAGATTTGAACTGAGAGCCTGTATTTGCCATTCTTTCTGTGAGCATGGACCGAGGCCCTACCTGGCAGCCGAGGGTAGGAAGAAAGGGACAAAATAAATAAATAAATAAATAAATAAATAAATAAATAAATAAAAACAAAAAAAACCATCATCCAGAAAAAAAAAAAAAAGAACTGCAACAATAGACTTGTGGGGTGGGGGAGGGCTGGCATGATCTGGAGAATCAGAGAGATCTAGTCTTAGGGTTTGACCTGGCGCCAAAGGAGTGAATAGACATGAACCCATAGACATGGTGGGTTCCGTGGAGAGCCCCACGTGTGCAGAGGCCCTGTGGTGAGAAGACAAAGAGAGAACCCGTGTGACCAGGACACAGCAAGGAAAAGGAAGGGAAGATGGGCTACAAGCAGGGGAGACCGAGCCTAAAAAAGGCTCTAGTGGGCTGTGTTGGGAGTTGGGTTTTAAGCCTTGAGGCTCTGAGCAACCCTGGAAGTTCAAAGCAAAGGATGACACACCCGCTTTCTGTTTGCTCTGCCACATCTCGGCACCCTGTACCCAGGTAGCACTTTTCCTAATTCCCAGGGCCTGGCACAAGGCAGAACATACTCGGGAACTTGGGCTTAGCAGCGGAGCTGACAATTCAAGAGATCAGGAGAGCTTGGCTCCTCCTGAGTGAATCTAGGCAGCACCCAACCCTGGCTGTCCCCAGTAAGCAAGCACTGGACTCTACCATCATCTGCCATCTCTGCTCCATCATGGGCCATAGCCCATCACAAGGAAGGAAATAGGGGGGGGACCACAAGCAAAATGTCCCTATCCAGGGCCCAGGGGCTTTCCCAAGCCTGCCATTGGCCCATGCTTCCCAGCCCTCCTCCACTCTTCCTAATGGGACATGCCAGCAGTTTCCTTCCCTGGAAGACATCTTCCTTGGCTCTCAATTTTTCCTTGTTCTCTTACCAACACCTCACAGCCTGAGAACATGGCAGAAGGAGTGCCACAGTGCCACCGTGCAGGTCCAAAAAGGAACTGGCTCCCTCCTAGATGCACTGCCCTGTGCTGCTTCACCTGCCACATTCACTCTGCAGTCCCTGGTCAGAGAGGTACCTGATCTCTCCTCCGAAGGAGGTGAAGATGGCCCTGCAGGTAATCTTGAGCCCATGGAGCAAGGGCTCAGGGCATCTTGCAGGGAGGGCTCTGTCACACCTCTTTCTCCCATGCTAATCACACCCACCTAGGCCTTGGGGGAGGTCTCTGCTGTGCTCAAAGCCCAGGGAGGCTCCCTGTTGCCCAAGGAGGGAGGTATGTAGTCCAGCACAGGCATACAACAGGGGCTTAGGGAAGAGTGGTACCATGGCAGCAGGGCTATAGGGTGGTGGGTCTCACTCAGTGCACTAGGCAAAACTAAGAGCCCTGTCCCACTGCTGAACAGTAGGGTTGAAACTTCATTTTGGTAGGTCCCTGGAGCAAAGAGAGTTTGGGGGATTATAGCAGGCACAGCTCGGGGATTCAGTACACAGATCCACCATTTAGTACTCACTGAGGTTGGATTCTGTGCCAAGCCCATAGGCCTGTCTTCAAGGGGCTCATAGGCTGTGGGCAGAGAGACACACAGATAGTTGTGGCTGTGATGAGGAAAGCCATGGCCCCACGTTCTGAAATGGATGATACGTCAGGAGAGTGAGGAGAACAGGAGTAAACGTATCCCAGGCTGAGGAGCGTGTCCCTGAGGAAGGAGGGGACGATGGCTGGGCACTCTCTTGCGAGCCCTAGTTCTAGGTCTAGATCCACCTGCATCTGGCTCACCAGGAGTGTTTTCCTTGAAGGGCTAGGGAGTAGGCTAGGGGAAGGAACACTATCAGCCAGGATCCCTCTGAATCACTTGGCATGTGATATCTCAGGCCCGGCTTGCTGTGGGGCAGGTTGTAAAGCATGCCCTGACCACATGGAAGTGCTCTGAGCTCAAGGATGAGGGGGTGAAGGGGAGAGGAACTGAAGAAAAGAAACAGGAAAAAAAAAATGGGATGTAGGCACAGTGCTGTGTCATTAGCAAGGAACAAGCAAGGTATGTGGAGAGGGTGGCAGGTCAAGGGTCAGGGCCTGGTCACTAACAAGGGATGTTTTAGTCATGGGAAGCGTGTGGTTAGATCCAAATGTTCGACTATTGCCTATGGTTCCTGGAGGCCAGCATCCTTCAGGGATGGAGAGGAGAGCCTGGAGACCGCAGGGAGGGCCTAGGGAGAGAAGGAGACGCATATGCATGGGCAGAACAGGAAGGATTTGTGTCTTTGCAGGAGGGTCCTGAGGAGAATTCCTAGACCCTTTGAGCAGGGTCGCTTTTAATGGTTTCCAGCTGACCCTTCCCAAGCTTCATAGCCCTGTGCCAGAGACCCTTTGCACCAGGGGTGCAGGGGACACCCCAGGGCACTGCTCAGGAGGTCCCTCAGATGAAGGGCTTACCGCCTGCTGCTGGAAGAGGAGAATCTGGCCTGCAGACGAGTCCTTCCCCCTGAGCAGAGGAAGCCTCTGGTCCTAGGGCCTTGTCCTCCCAGTGGCAGCTGCAGCCAAGGACTGGCCAGAAAGCAGCTGGAGGCCTGAACCTCATGCCCAACTCAGGTCAGCTCCTCAGCGACAGAACCCTACAGCCTGTGTGGTGAAGTCACAGCCCAGCTTCTCCCTCTGCCCCTTGCTGCTTCCATCCCCCTACCGCGTGTCCCCATAAATCTTCAACATGCCCCTCTCCCGAAAGCCGGCTTTGAGGAAGCCCGCCTGCCACTAGCTGCCGTCACTGTCTCCACTCTCAGTTGTGTTTCTAAGCAGCAGCTGGTGACCTGGAAAAGGAAGAGAAGACTGAGCCTGGGGGCTGCTGGCTGCCTGCGGCAGGGTGGAGAGGCTTGTCCCTGCAGCCTGGGCCTGAGCTAGGGCTGGCAGCAAATCCTTCCATCTGCCATTCTCCCCATCCTATAGACAGAGAAACTGAGGGCAGAGAAGGGTACACCTGCCCCAGCCATTTAGTGCCTATTAATAAGGTCTGGGGAGAGGGTTCTATAGGTCTACTTCCTACCCCAGCTTTGCTAGTTTTTTCCAGCACCTCTTCCTTCTGAGCCTGGCACACGGTCTGAGGGTCAGGTACCCTGGTTAGGTTGACTGTTACCAATTACCCCCTAAGCAAGAGTAAGATACCATCTGAAAGCTCCTTTCAGCAATCCGAGCCTGCCCAGCCCTGGTGGGGGGGGTAGGGAGGATGGGATGAACTGGGACCCGTGGGCAGGCATTCATCTGACTGGCACAGAAGAGCAAACAGACGGGAAGGAAATCAATTTGAATGTTTGATTAATTTTAATTTTTAATTTGCACGGAGAGTAACGCCACCCCATTTGACACCGCGTCCTCACTGCGAGCGGCTGGCGTTCGCCATGGCTGCCACCACCACCACCTCGAGTGCCCAAGGCTCCCTGCCCTTCTGTCAGGCAAGCTATTCGATGTAGCACATTGGCCTAGGCAGCACAAAGGGTCCCCTCCAGAGGCCTCTAGCCAGCCTGCCCAAGGTTCAATGTCTGTACTTCTGTCTCTATGTGAAAGCGGGGCGGGGGGGGGGGGCAGGAGGGTGTGCAGGGTGGGCAGGGCAGGGCACATTAGACAATATCTGTCCCAAAGTCAGCATGTACCAATGCACTCACACATGACAAAGGACCAACTAGAGGGACAAGGAGAATGTGCCTCAGTGAGCAGGTGCTACTGCCTTCAAGAAAGACCCCACACTTAGAGCTTGTCTACATTAAAATTGGAACCACTCCTGTCGCTCTGAGACCCAGAACTCTTCCAGTTTTTGTTTTTGCCTTTTTTTTTTTTTTTTTAATTTGGGATCCAACCACGAATGGCTAGCAAAAAGCTGACCTGGTCTGGGAGAAGCTAAGTCTCCTTGCTGTGCAGATCTTGATCCTCTTCCCCCAAGCCAGGTAAGACACCGAAATTAATGTCGCGAGAAGGAAGCTCTAAAATAAGACAGGTTTTGTGAGACTCCTGCCTCTGTTGCTTCTTAGCTGGGCCACCCTGGGCAAGTCACATGATCTTGCTGAACATGGCCTTTAAGACTTGCAATTACGTTGTTTCCTGCTCGCTGTCTGGACTCACCTCTCAGTACCTACAGGGTACGGAGCTCACAATGGCCTCCTGGAAGCCTTCCCTAATGACACCTTTTCTCCTTTCTACTGGGTGGCCTCAAACCCAGATACACGCACGCGCGCGCGCGCACACACACGCACACACACACACACACACACACACACACACACACACACCCTTGGACCTTAATAGCCCAACTGCAAGCTTCCTATTCTGCCTGGCTGAGCATTCTTCAAAGCATGCATCTATGAATCAAGTCCAAGTTCCTCTCCAGTTGTATAGGCCTATCTCCCAAAACCCTCAAATCCTTGTCCCTTTCTCCCCTCGTCTCAATAAACAACTCCCCAGTCTGCCAGCTGCTTAAGCCTGAGAGCTGAGAGTTACCAGAACTCCTCTCTCTGTCTCATTCCCACATTCTGCTCTGCCCCGGCCTTAGGTCCCCACCCCCAACCCTCTCTCTGATGGGGCCTGCAGACAGATACTCTATAGACGACAGAGCCAGGCAAGCCCTCTGGAAAGAGTCTATCCCTGTGCTAGATGGAGAAACAAGGTCTCACGTGTTACTGTAGTTTTACCTGTGTATCACTCTGTATTTTCCATATCTTCTTGCCCTGTGACCATGAGGAGAAGGATACCAAGGCATCCTGAAGTTCTGGCCCTCTTCTTCCTTACACCCGTGCCAGGAAGATGTTACAGGTAAGGACTGAGGACCTGGGATGTGTTCCAAGTCCTGAGCCGACTAAATAATCCACTAATAAGAACTCATGAGAATCAGACCTCACGTCTGGGCAACTCCACAGCACAGCCCCTAGATGTCTCCGTCACCGCTGGATGTGACCACAGCAGCAAGTGAGAAGGAGCCTCAACCAGTGACTGTTCACTGTGCCCATCTCCCATCCCTACCAGTGCCTGCAACTCCACCACTGCACCTGGCTGGGGCTACCCATGATGGCTCTGATGCAAGTTGAATGCCTGCCCTGACCACTGGCGGTGCTGGCCCCAGGCTGGGAGAGAGGCATGAAGAATCATCTAGCCAAGCCTCCCAGAGGCAACACGGCAGCAGGAGCAAAGCTCCTTTATTGAATATCTTTGCATGCTGGGCTCCGTGCTAAAAAGCTTCACAAGTTTGAGGTTTGTTCTCCCTCCCTGAGGCTCCAAGGCCCCCCACACACACACACCCCAGTAGTCCCAAGTATCATCAACCCCTCTGGGTCTCAGTTTCCTCCCCTGTAAAATAAAATTAGTAATAATAACCATTTCTAGAGGCTGTTGGGTAATTAAATGAGAAAAGGTATGTAAAGTGCTTCCTACAGTAGCAGACACAAAGTAGATGCTAATCAAATGCTAATTATAGATGAGATAACTCATGTGATAAGGCCTGGGAACCCGCTCGGTTTATGCTTGTCAAACCCAAGCTGTTAATAAGGTAAATGCTCCTCTTCTTACTGCTGGGTGGAGGTGGGAGCGGAGAGGGGTGGGGTGGGGGGTAAGGGACAAAAGACTTTAGAAATTTGGAGCACTGATGCTAAGACAAGGCAGGGACAGGGAACAAGGCCACCAGAGGCCAGGCCTGTTCCTGCTTGAAAGCTTTCCCCATGAGGTTTAGCTATGAGTGGGCTAACTCCAAAGGCCCTATGTCCCCTGGATAGAACCAAGCCTAGATTCAAGGAGAAAGAAAGAGCTTTCCTCATGACAAGGCGAAGGGGAGGGGCACAGATGCCAAGTAAGACAGAAACATTGGGAAAACAGGCACATGACAGCCAAAACTACACTGCTTGTGCTCCAGATATGATTAGCCTTTAACTGCATTTTTTTTTCTTCTCAGAGGAGATGTGTCAAGGGTGCTGAGGTATCAATAAACAAGAGACAAGCTTGCCTAAGGTTACTGCCAATAAGATGCAGGGCAAAGGTTGAAGCCTGGGTCTCCCTTGCTCTAAAGGCTGCTTGGACCACAAGGGAGAAAGCTAGGGTCAGGATCCAGCCTCCCTTCTGCAGCTCAGATCTATGGCCCAGAGCAGTACACCTCCCAGCACCCAAACCCCTACTCCCCCAAAGAGCCTTGCCATTGCTCGGTGGCTTACAACGCAGGGGCACGTCTGCCTCCACCCATCCGTAGGCCTGGGAAGAAAGAAGAGGAGCACCAGGGAAAGAATTTGCCCATGGGTCAGAGTTGGGGCAGCAAAGCTTAGTGCTACAAAGTACTAACACTTCATTCCTTCAAGTGCTCCATACATGCTAGCTTCATTCTGACAGTAATCTATGAAGGATGCATTGTATCCTCATCTCACAGATGAAGAAATTAAGGCATGGAGGTTAAGCAATTCGCCCAAAGTTTCACAGCCTGAGAGTGACAGGGCCTAGCTTTGTTTTCAGGTCAGGAGGTGGCAGAGGTCATTTGCCTACCCAAATGGTGAAGTACTGCTACACACCAAGAACTTCACAGATGGAGATAAGGGCAGGATGCAGCTGATGGCATTTCTTTCTTTCTTTCTTTCTTTTTTTTTTTTTAAAGTTTTTTGTTTGTTTGTTTGTTTGTTTGTTTTTAGTTTTTGGGACAGGTTTCTCTGTGTAGCCTTGACTGTCCTGGACTCACTTTGTAGACCAGGCTGGCCTCGAACTCACAGAGATCCACCTACCTCTGCCTCCCAAATGCTGGGATTAAAGGCGTGAGCCACCATGCACTGCTCACTGATGGTATTTCTATTTGTTCTGGAGAAACCTGTGTCTTCAGACCCAGCAAAGGAGACCAGCTATGCCGCAGTTTTGCCTCTACTCCATGACACACAGACCAAGTAGTTGGACCACACAGAAATGAGATCACTGACCCACAGAATGACATGGGAAGCCTAGTTACTCCAGGCACCCCATCCTGGTTTCCGTTCATGGTATGATTCTCAATATCTACCATATCCTACAAAGCTGGACTCATGCCTCCAATTCCCAGGAAAAGGGGTGCTTTCCAGGGTCCTGAAACTCTTCCCTGGTATGGGCAAGGTTTCTGGAGACCCTGGTACTCTGGAGTCTTTAAAAACCAATCATACAGGAGGGAAAGAGATGGTTCAGCCATTAAGAGTTACTTCTTGCTCTTGCAGAGGACCAGAGTTTGGTTCTCAGTACCCATAATCACCTGTAACTTTTGCTCCAGGGGATCCATCTCCTAGCCTGTACCAGTACCTGAACTCACACAGAGAGAAACTCCGCCCCCCCCCCCCTCTCTCTCTCTCACACACACACATACACACACACACACACACACACACACACACACACACTAAAATTTTTAAATGAAATCTTTATAAGGCCAGGCAGGTGAAATCACTATTTTGGGCATGTTCTATTGGCCTTAACATACATGGACGGCTCATTCTTAAATTCTACCATAAATAGAACCCCTTTTGAGAAGGTCATGAATGAATGCACCTCTCCGTCCTGCCTGGGAGTGGCTCTGTTCTCCCTTCAGGGTTCCTGGAGGATGGACCTCACTGAGATGGGGTTACCTGTAGCTCCCAAACTGGAGTTCGCACAGTAGGAAGCATCCAGTGGTTCAGTGACTGTCACCAATAGACACTGACATTATCATCTACTTTCAAGCTTCTCTTCTGGGGTAGCAACCACACCCGGATGAGTACCCTAGCTGGGGTCTCCAGGAAGCACATACAAATGGAAGGCAAATACCCCATTTGCTGAGTTGGAGAGATGACCAAGTAGCAGCATTTAGAAAGAGGGAAGGAGGCCCCTCCTTCCTGAGGCTGCTCAGACCTCTCCCCTCCTGTGCCTTCCAACGTGGGTAGAGATCTGAGAGGGTCTTCATCTACAACTTCTGATGAGGTTGTCCCATGGTATGACTCAGGGACAAACTGTAATGCTATACTTTTTCCTCCATACTCACTTCTCTGAGCCCTGAGTTTCTCATCCCAGGGAGAAAGCAGAACCTAGGTATTGAAGAAAACAGGGTTCCTCTGCAATGAAAGAAATGGTCTAGCTCATGAGAAAGGCTATGTCCTCCCCCGGCCCCACATTCTCCAACTTAGACCAATTTGGAAGAGGCAAAGCCCATAGAAGATGTCGCTCACTTTTACCGTCGCATTCCTGCCCCACCAGCAGAGGCACAGCCTTGACATCAAGACTTCACTGCAGAGTAACTTTTCTGGCCCCAGCAATGAGTCTGGGATTTCTTGCCTCCTCCTCCCAGCAAACATGGGCACCCATCATGCTCCTGACCTATGCTGGGGTCATCTTCTCACTGACAGTCCCAGCTGGTCTCCATGACAACTGATCAGCATGAGTGTCTGCTGATGAGGAAACTGGGGCTCAAAGAAGTTATTGTCCCAATGTTGCACTAGCTGAGGAGAGGACTGCCACGCCACCCTTTTACAGTATGATGAGAACAGTTCTTCCGGCCCTGTCACAAGTGCTTCACTCCACAGAACTTACTGGAACACAAACCATTGCCTGGAAACAAAACAACAAAAAACCTGAAGGCTAAGGGCCAGGAGGGCCCAGCCACCAGACCATCGCCTGAGGAAAACTAAGCCTCCCTGAGGGACAAGGGACAGGAATACCCAGTCCAGCTGTTATACCTGATCTGGGAAAAACCTGCCCAAATGGCTCCCTGGGTTTTCAAAGAACATGCCATGTGGGCAATGGTCCAGGCCTTAGATTTTTCTTGGAGAGGAAATACAACATCCAAGGCAGAGCATTGCTAGCTGAGGCCAGGCGCATTGAGGGGGTGCACTGAGGAAGTCAGGAGGAAGTGACATCATCATCCTCTCCCACACTGTGAGGTTGCCACAGAGGCAGAAACTACAGCTCAAGGGGAAGCAGGGTTCTTCACAGGTAGGTCCTGACCCAGGCCAGGTCTCCTTCTGCTGCCCAACATCAGTGGCCTGACTCCTCCTGATGGCCAGGGGAAACCCACAGTAGACCCTGGGGTGGGGATGGTGACCCAGGCCTCCACCCAATAAAATGGGCCTGAGCACAGCTGAAGCTCCTGGATGCCCTGAGGCCAGGGGAGACACTGGTTTTGTCTCTGACCTAGCAGTCTGTGCTGGAACAAGCCCAGACTCTGGAAAATGTTAAACCTGTGGGCAGGTGGCCTCTCTTAACTTGGTGCTGGCAACCAGTGGTGGACTAGGCTGGCTATCCTATTTGGAGATGATAGTGGCTCAGCTGCAGGACAGAGTCATTTATATTTCCTGTCCAAAAAAAAAGTTGCTGCTTGGGAGCTAGAAAGATGGCTCAGCAAATAAAGGAAGCTTGGTGACCTGAGCGTGGCCCCTGGGACCCACACTGTAGTAGGAGAAAACCGACTCCATCAAGTTGACCTCTCACTTCCACATGCACACTGTGGCATGCTTACCCCTCTCCTCCTGCTATGCAAAATAAATAGATACAATAAAAAATTAATTTAAAAAAAAAAGCTGAAGGATGGAAAGATGGCTGAGTGGCTAAGAGCACTTGCTGCTCTTACAGAGGACCCAGGCCCAGTTCCAAGCACCCACACACACTGGGATATTTACAACCACCAGTAACTCCAGTTTCAAAGGATTTGATGTCTTCTTCTGGCTTCTGTGGATACCAGGCACACACATGACGCACATAGATGTATGTAGACACTTACACCTACACATAAAATAAAATAAATCTTTTTTTAAGAAGAAAGGGTCACTAGGAGACTAGGCCTAGAGGCACTGTAGATACCTAGCATCCTGCCCTGAGTGAATGTTGGGTCAGTGTGGGAAGTGATCTTATAGCAGCATCAAGCAAAGGAACGAGAGCAACGGGGCGGCAGAGAGACAAGGAGGCATCGGGCAGCTTCCCTAATGAGAGTGTTGAGGCTATCTAATGACGTGTCTCTATGGGGATGAAAAAAAAAACAAAACAAAAAAAACAGGAAGGACCCAAAGACCCCTTCAACATCCTTTCCTAATAGGCCTCCAGGATTCCTCAGGCTGAACATACACCCAAGCATGCACACGCACGCGCACGCACACCACTTGGCAGAGCTACTCGATATCTCCCTCAGAGCATCAGTTCCTGAAGCCCCCAACCTCCCAGAGCAGTTCCAGACCCAGGATTGTACTTGGAAAATGTAAGGCCAGCAGCAGTGGAGAGGCAGCTTCCAGCACCTAGCAACAGAGAAACTAGACCAAATATGATTGGTCACTTCTGCCTTACAGGAGAGAAGTCATGAGCTGATTGGCTGGCATGCTTATTAACTAGAGAAGCAAGCCTGCAAAAGGAGATCGTGGGGTTTGGCTGTCCTCTGGAGCTTCTGAAGTCAGAAAGACGACAAGCCACAGCTCAAAACTCCTCTTGGACAGAGGAAGCCAGAGGAGAGGACTCCCTGCGAAGATGTTCGGTTCCGGCCGCATCCCAAGAAGGCAGGCCCACATTCTCCATTCTGGCACTCAGATCTCAAACTGGGACTAATCAGATCAATCATATGAGCAGTCCAGGGAGCTCCAGCACTTTCATGCCCACCGGAGCACAGGGGATCAGAATATCATGTCTGGCCGTATCTGAGAAAAACCGAGAGCTTCCTCACTCTTAGGATCTGGGGAAGGGTGACACCCAGTTCCTGTTACATGAATGAATAAACCAAGGCCCAGAGGACGGTGATCTGTCTTCTATCACTCAGTTATTCCAATACAGAGCTGGCACTGCGACTTCGGTCTATGACTTCTGGAACGCCCAGTGTGCTTTCCCCTGTGACTCTGCACTCTTATCTTATGTCCCTGGTTCATCTTTCCCTTCGTCTCTTCCTTGCAAGCTTCAGTTTCTTCCTCAGGGAGGTCCTCATGGAAGAAGCCTCTTGATGACTCTTTGCCCTCTCTGTTCCCCTCCCCCAGTCCTCTACACACCCTCTACTGCAGCTAAGTCACACCGGATACTTAACTATCTGCTTGCTAGGCCCCGCCTCCAAGAACAGGGTCAATCGGCTCCATCATCTCCTGCCCACCACCTGGGTGAGCCCAAGGTGCAGCTAAAGGTTGCTAAGTGTCTTCAAGAGAGGACTGGGGGGGTGGGGCTAGAGAGATGGCTCAGAGGTTAAGAGCACTAACTGCTTTTCCAGAGGTTCTGAGTTCAATTCCCAGCAACCACATGGTGGCTCACAACCATCTATAATGGGATCTGGTGCCCTCTTCTGGTGTGCAGGTGTACACTGTGTACATAGTAAATGGGAGGAGAGAGAGGGAGGGAGGGAGGGAGGGAGGGAGGGAGAGAGAGAGAGAGCAAGAGAGAGAGAGAGAGAGAGCAAGAGAGAGAGAGAGAGAGAGCAAGAGAGAGAGAGAGAGAGAGAGCGCGCTAGAAGAGCTTGGCATGTTAATCTCCTAGTTTGCCTCCAGGATTGGTATGCCCAGCCTTGTGCTTACCAGGAGAGTTAGGGAAGGGCAGTGGCCCAGCCCAGCCTGGTCCCCAATGTGCAGGCAGGACAGGAGCTGTGTTACCTAAGAGTTCAGGCCCAGAGTGCTCAGAAGCACATCTTACTTCTTGGGGTTCCAGGTGGGGAGTGTGATGCTAATCAAAGCAAGGATGGGCTCTTGAACTGGCCTTAAGCCACATAGCCAACAGGTCATTGGGAGAGAACTGTCCACTTCTCCAGGTCTCCCTAACCACGTGTGCTGTGACACGCTGCCCCACCTGAGCTCTCAGCCTCAGCCACCCAGATCCAGCAGCATCAGTCATATCGGTTTCTGTATCTAAGTCCCCGGGCCCATTCCCTGGAGCCCTACTGCTTCTACCACAACACGAATGGAACCCCTCCCCCCCCCCAGAACAGGACAATATAGTAGCCCTTGGGGACTCAGGGCAGCCAACCAGGAACCCCTAACCCCACTTCTGCTGGCTGCCAGATGAAATGTCCCCTTGGCCCTGTCTGATTCCCCTCAGCCGCCATCCGTGATAAGCTGGAGACAGCCCAAGGCCACCTAGCTGGACACACTGGGTGAACTCACACGGCAGACAGGAAGTAGTTTCCACGGGATGCCCTTCGCTGCAGGGAAGTGTGTATAGTGCCACTGTCTGGCAAAGAGGTGGCTGTGTATCGAGAGTGCTGCTCCTTATCATAGTGACATCACTGTCACAATGTGTCACTGTCAGGGTGCCACACGCCATGTGTCACTTCGAGTCATCACAAAAGTCTTGGCAAAGAGCAGTCCCATTTTGCATGAAAGAAAATTAAGGTTCAAGGATGTGTTGGACTTACACTGTCATTCGAGAGCTGGGACTGGGCAGGGGGGTGGGGGTGCGCCCTGGACGACATCAGAGCTTTCCCTTTGCCCTCTGTTACCCGCAGCAGCTCTGTCCTCAGAGAACACGAAGGCACCAGTGAATTGTATCTGAACAAGCTTCAGCCTGTGTGAGACGACGTCTGTACAGTAAGACCCACAGCTCCCTTTTCCTGCTGTGGACAGGAGCCACTCTCTGCGAGCTGCATATATGTAGCTGTGTACATACATGCGTGCCACATGAAGCAATTGCATGTCCTGATTACTGTGGAGTTCCACTCATTTACACAGGAGCTAAGAGCATGGGCCCTGCAAGTCAGATTGCCCGAGGTCCTGTCCTGACATTTAATCACCTGTTTGACCTTGAACAAGTAACTTCATCTGTCTGTCTGGGCGGTTTACATCTGCCCAGGAGGTCAATAGAAGCATCTAGGTCTCAGGGGGAAACCTATGGGATGGCCACGATACTTGTGGGAACTCTTCCCAGGTTTGAGCAGCAGGAGGTGTTGGCTCCTCACAGGTTAAATGAGCTACTACATAGGCCTGGCAGGTGCTAGGTGAGTTGTTTTCAGCAAAGGCTCACTGGGAGCCTCCTGTGTGCCGGGAGCATTAGAAAAGCTGGGTCACGGTGCTGCTGAAGCCAGGCACAATCCTCACCCCAAAGGAGCCCTTCATATATGGTGGCTTTTCAGATGGTCTCCATCCTTAACCCACAAAGCACATCGACAGAGAACAGGGATGGTGGAGACCAGTACACGAGGGAGGATGGGGAAGGGGAGCACTGGTGTCACAATCTCTTCAGTGGGCTCCCTCCCACCTTTGTGCTGTCCCTTCTCAGGCTGCCATTGGTTGCCTATCCTCTGGCAGCCTCCCCCACCCCCACCCCGGGGCATATGGCGCTCCCAGGACCTTTCTGCTCACCCCAGCTTACTCACTCTCTCCCAGCTGCACGCAGATGGCATCTACATCTCTACTGCAACCCAGCACACCCAGCTGCCGCTCAGCATCTCCACCCAGATGCTGAGCACGGCAGCCGCCAGATGTCAGGTCTCCCTCCCACTCAGGGCTACACTACTTTGGGTCTCCATCTTAGAGCCTGTCAACCCCTAGCTACCTCTACCTCTCTCTCACTTACCCACAACGTTCTCTCTACTCTGCCTTTTACACTATTCTCTCTGTCTCTGTCTCTCTCTCTCTCTCTCTCTCTCTCTTTCTCTCTCTCTCTCTGTGTGTGTGTGTGTGTGTGTGTGTGTGTGTGTGTGCGCGTGCACGCGCGCGCGTCTGTGTCTGTCTGTCTGTCTGTCTGTCTGTCTCTGTCTTTCTAGTCTATCTCAGTGTTTCTCTGTCTCTGCCTCTGTGTGTATGTGTCTCTCTCTCAGTGTTTCTTTGTCTTTCTGTCTGTCTCTGTCTGTGTGTGTGTGTGTGTGTGTGTGTGTGTGTGTGTGTGTTCACTCTACATTATTCTTTTTGGGTTGTTTTGTTTTGTTTTGTTTTGTTTGTTTTTTGTTTTTAGAGACAATGTTTCTCTGTGTAGCCTTGGCTGTCCTGAACTCACTTTGTAGACCAGGCTGGCCTCGAACTCACAGCAATCTGCCTGCCTCTGCCTCCCAAGTGCTGGGATTAAAGGTGTGCGCCACCACGCCGGCTTCTTTTTGTTTTTTTTCCACATTATTCTTTATCCCTCCATCTTCTTCATTTTGTTAGGCTCGCCTCAACCTGTAGCAAGTATTAGTGGTGCCCAGCATAGACCCATTTGCCAGGCCAGGCACCTACCTCCACCTCCCAAGAACGTTTGCTGCTAATAAGTAGAGCCTTGGCCTCAGCCTAAATACAAAGACAGACCTCAAGCAGGTATGCCTAAGGAGCCTCCCCGAACAGCCCACAGCCACTGACTGACAGGGTTCCTAAGGGTTCACAGGGTTCCTTATCACAGAACTCCTCAGAGGACTGAGGCACAGAGCAGACGTGAGCCCTCTCACTGCCCCCACTGTCCCACCTGCTCCAATAAGCTACAGGGAGTCCCTGGCTCCCCCCTTACCAGGCTCTGCTTCTCAAGAGTCCAACTTCAGATACCATCTCCCTACTGGGTTCATCATAGTGACAGAAGACAGGCTGGAGAGGCAAGGGGACAGGAAAAGGACAAGAAGCCAAGAAGCTGAGTTGTGGTTCTCCAGCCTACACGGCCTGGGGTCTGGGACCCACCTATGACTAAGTTCTATGTCAGAGTCTCAGGCTTCCCATCCACTCTTTTGCTTTTCCCCCCTTTTCTCCGTTCAAAGCCTGAATCCCAGTTAACCAGGCAAACCCTTCCGCAGTTTCACCAACAATCTTTCTAAGGTTCAGTCTCCCAAGAACATCTCATGATTACTGCAGACAGAGACGTTAAAGCAAAGGGGGACGAAGAGAGGGGAAAGATGTCTTTAATTAAAAAATTAATTTTCTAACACACCCACTGTCTGCTGCCGGGCTGTGGTGCTTCCTACCCAGGAGATGAGCCCACAACCTACTTTTCCTCACTAAACCTGGGAGTGGGAATGAGGCTGAGGAGAGCAGCCCCTCCCCTGGGAAAGGACCCCCCTCTCTCCCTGGACTCAAAACTGGCAGAGTAATAGGATTCCCTGGCAAGGAGCACAGACTGAGAAACCGGCTTTGGAATCAGTCAGGATGCGTGGCCTGACTAACCACTTGCATCATTTGCTCAGGCCAATGCCTCAGCCAGCCACAGCCACCCCGGGACCCCTTAGAAAAGCCCTCTTGTGTCCACCCCCACAAGACCTGAACCAGCGGTCTGCACTTCCATGAGCTCGCTAGGAAGTCACTTATGGTTCATCATTTAAGAAGCACTGCCACTGCCAGGTCCTGAGCCTCAACCCACTCCTCTGTAAAAATGGGGATGGCAATGTTTGCTTCGAAGTTCAGTGTGCAAGGATTGTGATACTGACAACGGTCTGATGAGTCACAAAGCAGGAGACTAAAAGAAGTGTTCACCTTGAGCCGTTCAGCCGTGATGTCGAACCTCATGCCCAGTGGCATTTGGGGACCTTAACCTGGTAAGCCAGAGACCCAGCTCTTTGGAGCACTTTTGCTCTGGGTATCTTGGGTCCAGCCAGCAAACTCCTAAAGCAAGTAGAGATTTTTTTTAAAAGAAAGAAAAACTTGCCTAAAAGGAATAAAGTCCCTCTGTCTAAAACATAGAGGGTATCTAACCTTCTTACTGCGTGCTGCGGCCAGTGGAGCAGGCACCTCGTGGTCCCACATCAGGAGGCTGGAGGTCTCAGAACTGTCAACAGGACCAGCAAAACGACTCAGCCAATAGAGATGATTCCTAGAAAAGCTTGACAGGCCTGAGTTCAATCCCTGGAAAGCAGGCAAAAGTGGAAGGAGAAAACCAGCTCTACAAAATGGTCCTCAGACCTCCACATGCACACCCACACACATCGTATGTGCATGTACTGATAACATTAAAGTTTAAAAACATATAAGCAGAGAATGGCTTAAATTTTTACCTGATCAATTCCTTCTCAGAGTCTGTCCTAAGGACACACACAAAGCTCCGTGCCCATGGAACTCATCAAGTTAACACAGACCTTTAAAATGTGATTAAAGATATCGTAATAAGAGAAGGTTATGTTTATGGTGTAATGTGGGACTCAGAACATCCATTAAGTCATCTACGTTGAAAGGTTACATATACAAATGCATCCATAAACTTCAATGCATCACTCTAGGAGGTGATTGTATTTATATTATAATTTATAATAAATTATATTTATAG
Organism: Acomys minous; assembly: GCF_964271855.1. Lineage (NCBI taxonomy): Eukaryota > Metazoa > Chordata > Mammalia > Rodentia > Muridae > Acomys > Acomys minous. The sequence continues at coordinate 116,110,816 of NC_140494.1, forward strand.
TTACAAAAGGTGGGGCCTTTATAATGGAGTTAGTGCCCATGTAAGAAGATGCATATGTCCAGGCTGAGAAATAGGTATTTCCTCATCTTACAGTTTACGTCCCTCACTGAGAGAAGTCAAGGCAGGACCTTAGGGCAGGACCTCGGAGCAGAAACCACAGAGGGATGCTGATCACGAGCCTGCTTCCTCCGGCTTGCTCAACTGCACATGTTATCCAGTCCAGACCCACCTGCCCCAAGATGGCATTACCCACAGTGGGCTAGGCCCTCCTACCTCAGCTAGCAATTTAGCAAATTCCTCCCAGATACTCCAGGGTCTGATGGAGGCAACTCTTCAGGTGAGAATCCCCGTGCAAGCATCTCGAGTTCACAGCTAGATACCCAAGACACAGTCCCTCCTGGAATTAAAAGTCAGTTTCCACACTGAAAATGCAGCAAACACGCCAGGTGGTGGTGGTGCACGCCTTTAATCCCAGCACTTGGGAGGCAGAGGCAGGCTGATCTCTGAGTTCGAGGCCAGCCTGGTCTACAGAGGGAGTTCCAGGACAGCCAGAGCTGTCCAAATAAACCAAACAAACCAAATAAAAAGTACAGTAAACACTGTGTGTCAATCCGTGGAGAACAACTGCATAGCAAGCTAAAGACAAAAACTCTAGGCTAAGCAAAGAAACAGACCTTTCACCTCCCAAACCATTGTAAGTGTTTGTTTGGTTGGTTGGTTGTTTGGTTGGTTGTTGTTTTGGTTTTTGTTTTGTTTTGTTTTGTTTTGTTTTTTGTTTTTTGCTTCTTTGTTTGTTTTTGTTTGGGGAGGTTGGTTTCTCTGGGTAGCTCTGGCAGTTCTCGAACTTTGCTCTGCAGACCTGGCTGGCCTCAGACTCATAGATCGGCCTGCCTCTGCCTCCCAACTTCTGGAATTAAAGGTATGCGCCACAACAGCCTGGGTTTGGATTTTGTTTTTCTTTTTGTTTTTGGTTGTTTTTTGTTTTGGTTTGTTTTGGGTTTTGGTTTCTCTGTGCATCCTTGGCTGTCCTGAACTTGCTTTGTAGTCTAGACTGGTCTCAAATTCACAGAGATCTGCCTGCCTCTGCCTCCCTGTGTGCTGGGATTACAGGCATGCACCACCACGCCCAGCTGGTTTTGTTTTTTGTTTTAATGGAGAGTAAAAATTATTTGTTGCCAAATAGTTAGTCACTCAGTATTAAAAGCAAAATAAAGCCTTTTCATATGTATAAATACTGGGAGAATTTATTCACAGCTGACCTTAATTGAAAGAAGTCATTAAGGAGGTACTTCAACAAAAAGAAAAATGAAGTTGAAGGAAAAACAGATGTAAAAAAACAGGAGGAAGTATAAGAAATTGTTTTTAAATATATACATATATAATTATTGACAATAAAACTACGTCAATGATGATAATAGCTATAATTATGTTAGGAAGAAGGGTTTAACTCAAACTATGAACATTTAAAAAAACCCAAAAGGGTAAAAATGATTTTGAACGCCTCTTGAACTTAGAAACTTGAGCAGTGGTTCTCAGCCTGTGGGTCGCAACCCCTTTGTGAAGCAAAGGGCCCTTTCACAGCGTTCACAAATCAGATTTCCCGCATATCAGATGTTTGCATTATGACTCATAACAGTGGCAAAATCACAGTTGTGAAGTAGCAATTAAAATAATTTTGTGGTTGAGGTCACCACACCGTGAGGAACCGGGTTATAGGGCCGCAGCGGTGGGAAGGCCGAGAACCACTGGCCTAGCACCACGTGTGTGTTAAAGTGTGTTAAAGTGTGTTAAAGTGTGAGCAGGCAGCTTCACCATCTCCTCTTCAACCGCAGATGCAAAGCTGGGCAGACTCGAGGAAACAGAAGATTGACACAATAGGCCAACACTCTACCTGGCAGACGTGGACAGAGTTCTCTAGCCACCGCTGGGCTCTCTTTTCTGTCCCATGAAGTTGCTGTCTGCCTTTATGCCAGTCTCACACAGTTCTGATTACTGCAGCTTTGCAGCCAGTCTTGAAGCTCAAACCCTCAAGGGCCCCAGATGTGCTCGTTTTTTTCAACACCCGCTTGGCTATGTGAGATGCCGTATGAGAATTTTCAGATAGGTTATTTCATTTCTGCAGAATTGTTTTTTTTCATTGAGATTTGGATAAAGATTGCTTTAAGCTTGTAGATTGCTTTGGGTGATATTGACATCTTAACAATATGAAGTCTTTCCACTCATTGATGTGCCATGTATTTGATTGGTGTTTATCGACTTTAATTACGGTCAATAAATGTATGGTTCTTACTGTACATGTCCTTCTCCTCTATGGTGAACTTGTAAGGTTTTTGGGTTTTGGTTCGTTGGTTGGTTGGTTTTGCAGTACCATGTATTAAGCCTCAGGCCTCAAACATGTTAAGCAAGCGCTCTATCACCGAACCTAATGTCCCTAGCCCTCTTTTTTATCTAAGTTACCCAGGCTGGCCTTGAACTCACTAGGTAGCCATGGCGTACCTTGAAGATCCCCCTGCCTCAGCCTCCCTACTAGTTGGCGTTACAGGTCTGGGCCACTAGGTGGCTCATTTTATTTTCTTGATGGTATCATAAGTGAAATTATTTTCATAGTTTTCTTTTCGGTTTTGTCATTATCGCATATGGATTGCAGCTGCATTCCAGATGGTGACTTTGCTGAATACATTTATTCCAACAATTTTTTTGTGTGGGTACAGTCTTGAGAATTTTCTATGCTTAAGATCATATCATCTGTTAGTAAAGACAGTTTTTATTTCTTCCTTTCTAGTTTGCATGTCTTATTTTTCTCCCTTAATTGCTCTGGTTAGGATTTCCAGTACAAACTGGGCGTGGTGGTGCACGCCTTTAATCCCAGCACTCAGTTCGAGACCAACCTGGTCTACAAAGCAAGGCCAGGACAGCCAGAGCTATTACACAGAGAAACCCTGTCTCAAATAATAATAATAATAATAATTTCCAGTACTATGTTGAGTAAAACTGGGAGGCTTTGGTCACTTACACTGTGTTCCTGATGTTGGTGGGAAAGCCTACCACCATTATGTTTTGTTTACATGGCTTTTATTACATTGCGGTAGTTTCTATTGATTCTTGGCTTTTTTTTTTTAGCGTTTTATCTTGAAAGGATGTCACTCTGTGCTTTTTCTGCTTCAGTGTCAATGGCCAGGAGCTGTGGTGGTAGAGGGTAGCTCAGTACCATGAAAGAGTCCCTGGATTCTAGTCCCAGCACCACATAAACAGGGTCTCTATAATCCCAGCACCTGAGACTCAGAGACAGGAAGAGCAGAAGTGTAAGGTCATCCTCAGCTATGTAGGGCGTTCGAGGAAAGCCTGGGTTACATGAAATCCTGTTTCAAAGAAACAAAAGAGAGAGAGACAATGGACCCACGAATACAGGCTCTTTGGCTGTGTTTGAGGACCTGAGTAGAGGTGGTAGGAGGGGACTGTCCCCTGACAAGTTGCCTTCTGACTTCCACACATGTACCATGGCTCATACGTGTGAGCCTGTGAGCACACACACATCACATACAGAAAGATAGACACAGACACACAAGATAAATACATAAGTGCAAAAACTTAAATAGCTTACAGCTTTCCCTCAATTCATCCATTAATAAGCCTATTGCATTAAATGCTTTTTTATATACAGAACCATCTTTCCATTTCAAGAATAAATCCTACTTGGTCATGTTAGAAAATCCATTAAATATGCCTCTGCATTCAGCTTGCTAGTGTTTTCTCCCGGACTTACAATAATTTATATATATATTAATGTGTGTGTGTGTGTGTGTGTGTGTGTGTGTGTGTGTGTGTGTGTGTATGTGTGTGTGTGTGTAGGGTAAGTCACACAGTACATGTATGGGGTTCAAGAGTCAGTTCTTGCCGGGCGGTGGTAGCGCACACCTTTAATCCCAGCATTCGGGAGGCAAAGGCAGTCAGATCGTTGTGAGTTTGAGACCAACCTGGTCTACAAATCGAGTCCAGGACAGCCAAGTCTATACAGAGAAACCCTGTCTCAAAAAACAAAACAAAACAAAACAAACTAGAAAGAGTCAGTTCTCTCCCTCCATTTTGTGGGACCTAAGGGTCAGACTCAGGTCGTCAGACTTGGCAGCAAGCCCCTTTACCCACTGAGCCATCTCACTGGCCCTGCTGGAAGGTTCTCCTCAGTGTGCACGAGTGATTGGGTCTGTGGTTATAGAGTTCTGTTTGCTTGTTTTGCTGCAACTGATAATTGAACCTGGACCCTCACACATGCCAGTCAAACACTGACCCCTGAGGGACACCCCTCGATGCTGTCACAGTGGTTTTGTCAGGCCTCGGCTTGGAGGTATGCTGGCTTCATAAAATGAGTAAGAAAGTGTTTTCAAATTAAAAAGGAAAAAGGAAAAAAACAGTTTTAGAAAGATTGGGTGTTATTTTTTTCTAAACGCTTGTTGCAATACACTGGTAAACCGTCAGACTCAGGGTTTTTCTTTATCCTGAGGTTTTTGTCTTATTTTTCTTTTAATCAGAGATTCAATTTTCTTGCTGAATTTGAGCCTGTTCTAATCTTCTAACTTTTTATGACTGGCAGATTTTGCGTTTCTAGTAATTTGTCCACCACATGTGGACGCTGGCACAAACTGTTCATACATTCTCTTACCTTCTTCCTTCTGAAGTCCTCTCTCCCTCCCTCCCTCCCTCCCTCCCTCCCTTCCTTTCATTTTGTTTTCTTTTCTGTCACAGGGTCTCTACATAGTCCTGGCTGGCCTGGAACACAGAGGTCCTCCTGCCTCTGCCTCCTGAGTGCTGGGAATAAAGGTCTGTGCCACCATGCCTGACTTATCCTCTTCTATTTAAAATTTTAGCGCTCTCTCTCTCTCTCTCTCTCTCTCTCTCTCTCTCTCTCTCTCTCTCTCCCCATCCAGTTAAAGCAATGATTCTCAACCTGTGGGTCACGATCCCTTTGAGAGCCAGACAGCCCTGTCACAGGGGTCACCTAAGACCATCAGAAAACACAGCGAGTCTATGGCTGGGGCATCACCACAACATGAGGAGTTGTATTAAAGGGTTGCAGCTTTGGGAAGGTTGAGAATCACTGAGCCAAAGTTTTGTTAATATTATTTTACTTGGGAGACCTGGCTGTTGGCCTCCTGGATGTTCTTCGGTGTTTTCCTGCGTTCTGTTTGATTTGTCTCTGTTCCAATTGCTGTCGTTTCCTTCCTTCTGTTCACTTTGGGCTTTGCTTGTTCCTAGAGTTGAAAACTAAGCTATTGATTTAATATCTTTCTTTATTTCTCTTCTCTTTCTAAGACTGGGTCTCGGGTAGCCCAGGCTAGCCTTAAACTTACTAAGTAAGCAAGGATGACTTCTTCTTCTTCTTCTTCTTCTTCTTCTTCTTCTTCTTCTTCTTCTTTGGTTTTTTGAGACAGGGTTTCTCTATGCAGCCTTGGCTGTCCAGGACTCAAACTCACAGCAATCCACCTGCCTCTGCCTCCTGAGTGCTGGGATTAAAGGCATGTGCCACCATGCCCAGCTGACCTTGAGCGTCTGATCCTCCTGCCTCTGCTTCTTAAGTGCTAGCTAGCACTATGGATAGGTGCTAGGGTACTCGGTCTGCGTGATGCTGGGGACTGAACCCATCAGCTCTTTGATGGCAGGAGAGCAATCTACGACTGAGCCTCGTCCCCAGCCCATCTATCTTATGATGGGATGTAGGTATCTGTGGCTGTAAATTCCCCCTTGACGATGCCTTTGTGATATCCCATAAGCTTTAGTACATCTTTTTCCATCTCCTTTTATGTCTAGATATTTCCCAGAGTCCCTTGCGATTTCTTCTCTGATCCACTGGTTGCTCCCGAGCATGGTTAAACTTCGACAGATTTGTGAAATTTCCCCTTCTCCTCCAGTTCCTGACATCTAACTTGATGCTGCTGCAGTCATAGAACATGCTCTGTAGGCCATCTACCGTTTTAGTTATATTGAGACCGAGTTTTACATCTTGACCGTAATCCCCTACTGAAGAGACTGAGAAGTGGTCTGGTCGCACTGGGAAAGGATGGAAATTCCTGGAAAAGATAGGATCATGCTTACAATAAGCTCCAGCAATCCCGTGCTCTCAAAAGAACTGCAGGTAGGCACTGAGAAACATCTCTGCACTGATGCTCATATCTGAGCACACGATCTGAAATAGATAAAAAACAAACAAACACCCGTTAGCAGAGTAGATAAGCCTGTGTAGTCATGTGGCAGACTCTTGTACAGCTTTAAAAAAAAAAAAGAAAGAAAGAAAAGAAAGGAAGCAGCCTGGCATAACTGAGCATGCCCTTAACCCCAGCACTCAGGAAGCAGAGGCAGACAGATCTCTAAGTTCAAGGCCAGCCTGGTCTACACAGTGAGTTCCAGGTCAACCAGGACTACATTGCAAGATTTTGTCTCAAAAAGAAAGGAAAGGAAGTGGGGAGGGAGGGAGGGAGGGAGGGAGGGAGGGAGGGAGGGAGGGAGCAAACTTTAGGGGTTGGAGGGTTGGAGTACAGCTCAATGTTAGAATGCTTACATAGGATGGATTTCTGGCCCCTCAGGAGGAAAAATGAAAGGACCCGATATAGAAAACAACATCTGGAATCCTGAGGACGTATGCTAAGTGATATAAGCAACTTCACGGAGCCAGCACGCTAGGATGCCGCTACTTGAAGACAGTGAGCGGAGCCCTGCAGGACCATCAGCAGGTAAAGTGCCTTGCTTTGTAAGGTTGGCAGCCTGAGTCAGAGCCCAGGAACATACATGTGCACCATCACACACACACACACACACACACACACACACACACACACACTTACTCTCTCTCTCTCTCTCTCTCTCTCTCTCTCTCTCTCTCATAATAAATAAAACTTTAAAAAAATAATTTGTTAAAGTAAGTAAAATGGTGATTGCCATGATCAAAAGGAAAGGAGAAATAGAGAATCATTCTTTAATGGAAATATTGCATTTTTACAAAATAAAGAGAACTATGGGAATAGATGGTAGCGATGGCTCAGAGCATTGTGGGTGTAGATGCTACTGAGCTGTGCATCTAAGATGATTCAAAGGATAAGTTTTATATTAGGTCTTTTTCACTACAGTAAAAAAAATTGGGGAAAAAAGGAAAAGTAACTACTAAAGATTATGAATAAATATACAGCACGTGATACACAACTAAAGGAATTTGGAAATGAGTGAATTTCTAGAGTATAGAAAAGAGATCAAAAAAGCCCACTGAGATATTTAGCTGCAAAGGGAAGAAAAAGAACAAAATAAAGCCAGTGAGCCTGACGAACTGAGTTCGGTTCCCAGAACTCACACAGCGGAAGGGAAGAACTAACTTCCTCTGGCTGTCTCTGACCCTCAGGCAAGTACTGTCCTACACTCATACACACAAACACACTCATGCATGCACACACACATATACATACACTCACACACACTCACACACACATACACACACTCACACACACAGTCATACATGCACACACACATATACATACACTCACACACACTCACACACACAGTCACGCATGCACACACACACACACACACACATGCACACACAAATGTAATACAATTAAAGAACAAAGTAGCAGGCCCAAGTAAAGCAGAAGGAAGAAAACACCACATATGCTAATAGTAAGTAACAGAAAACAGCTAGGAGGTGCAGAGGTTGACGGAGTATGCTTCTCACATCCACCGTGCGGAAGATACATGTTTGCGCACTATAAATTTTTCATTTTGACCTTGTCTATCTGAAACGTTATCATTTGTTTGAGCGGTCTGATGTTTCCTTGGGAGGTCTAGTGATGAATTCCGTTTGTTTGGGGGTTGATTGGTTGATTCTTTTGAGACAAGGGGTCATGTAGCTCAGGTTGGCCTAGAACTCACTATGTAGCCAAGGCTAGCCTTCAGCTCCTGACTCTCCTGTCTCTACCCTCCAAGTTCGGGGATGTATCACTCACTATCCCTGGTTTGGTGATGGACTTTAAATGAGGCATGACTTTTTTTTTTCACTTGTAGTTAACTTGTTTGTGGGGGAGGGGAGGGCAGGCATGGGTGCTGCTGCGCATCTGTAGAGGTCAGAGGACCAAACAAATCACTTCTCTTCTTCCCTGTGGATTCCAGGGATCAAGTTTAGGAAGTGAGGCTTGGTGGTTGGAACCTTTACCCACTGAGCCATCTTGTCAGCCTGGCACGAATATTTGACCACTGTATGGGGGAAGCAATCTGTGCCAAGCGAGTTAGGACTCCTAACTCATGAAAATCCTCTCAACAGTCAGTGATGTGGGGAGAGGGCAAAGCTACCTCCCAGGGGTCAGCGATGTGCAGGATCCTAGCCCAGCACTCCACTATTTCTTACTTCTCACCAGACCACCCCCCAGGAGAACTGCGAAGAATCTTGACGTCTCCTCCTTGGACAATTCAGAACAATCTTGTGCCTGTGACCTCATTACACCAGTGCCCCAGGGAACACTGCCTAACAATCTAGGCTCCCTTACCCCTCTCCAGGCCACACCCTCAGTGAATCTGGTTTGTTATCTGACTTGGACAAAAACTGGGATTGCCAGATCCTGTGCCTGTCACCTGCTGTCTGAGGTAGACACCAGGAAGGCTTTCCTGTATTCAAAGTGGACAGAGCGGGACGGGGAAGCTCTTGTTAAGATCGTTGTGGCTGCTTCATGTCAGGCCTTGTGTCCTTTAGTTAGTATTTCCATCTGCTTGGGAAGAAAGTAAATCACTGACAACTCGTGAGAGTGACTTGGAACAATATTGTGCCTATAAAACCCCCCTAGCCTGGTAAATTTTCTCATCTGTGAAATGTCCTTCCCCAGGGAGCTTCCAGCACACACAGAGATGGCTGACAGCTTTCTGTGAGCTCCTTAGAGCTTTGGGTTCTCTGCAGGCCTGCGCTGTGCCCTCTGTCCCTGGATGGGCTACACCCTGTTTCCTGGAACCATAGTAGCATCTGGTTCCCCCCAAAAGCTCAACCTGAAGGCAGGAGAATGGGGTGCCCTCTGGTGGAGAGGGGAGGAGTTGCATGCTGCCCTTGCTTCTGTCCAAGTTCTGCAAAGGTGTGTGAGTGTGTGTGTGTGTGTGTGTGTGTGTGTGTGTGTGTGTGTGTGTGTGTTGTTTAATGTCACTTGGGAGGTGGAAGTAAATATTCAGGAGATGACACAAGATCACCTTTGACTCCACAAGTAATTCAAAGGCATCCTGGACTACCCAAGACCCTATCTCAGTTAAAGAGACAGAGTATGACAGACTCAACCCCCTTATGCTCTGAAAAAGCAGCGGGGGGGGGGGGGGGCTTAGAAAGGACCAGCCTGCTGCCCAAGGTCCCAGTATTAGGCGACGGCAAAGGCAGCCTTGAATCTGAAGGTAACAACACCTCACTCACGCTCCCTAGGCCCCACACAGCCATGGGGACCAAATCCGTGCTGCCCAAAGGGGAAGCCTAGAAGAGGAGGGGGGCACAGAGCACAGAGCAGAACACGGGGTGGCAGGAAGCTGCATGAATTTGCTCTGCCCAATTGCAGCTTGATCAATCGGGAGCCGCGAGCGTGGCGGGTGCGGCTTCTGGAGCCACAGCTCCCCAGAGCCCCATCACTCAGCACTACGGTAATAAAGTGGCCGGGCCTGGAAAAACGCTATGAGGCTCCAGAGAGCTCAGTCTCATCCCGCTGGATTATAACCCTGTTATTGGCACCCCTGGGGCTTGTTCTGTCTCCTTCAACCCCAGCGCCACAGTTGAAACTTGCTAGGGGGGCCCGAAGGGGTGAGGCAGCCTGGCGGGCTGCAGCAGGGGTGGGAGAAACCGTGCCTCCTCTCTATCACCTAATGCAACATGCTCTGAGGCCTCAGCCATCACCTCCCCCCACCCCCACCCCGGGAGGGGGGAGAGAAAAGAAGAGATGAGAGGCCTGACAATCCCAGAGGGCTCACATACAGTCCGTACTAAAGAAACAGCAGACTTGCTGTCCAGTGGCAGACACACAGAAGACAGAAATGGCCTTGGTGGCTTCAAAGGGAGAAGGGACGGGTGAGGGGAGGCCGTACCAGGTATAAAAACATCACTGCCACAACTCTTGAGGGATTTGCCTTATCCCCATCCTCCCAGGAAGAAATCTAGGGCATTCTATACAGCACGTGCCTCTCTGTGGTTCCCCCACAGAAAACTCTGCCCAGCAACCCAGTGCTTCCAGGAAAAGAAAAAGAAAAAAAAAAGTCAAAATTCTATCGATAATGTTATTCAGCTCTGTGCAGAGAGGACATTCTGATTCATGTAATATAGATGAAACTCGAAATCATTATACCAAATGAAATAAATCAGACACACACACAAATATATGTTGCATAATCATTACAATAGACAATTCCACAAAAAGCAGAGGAGAGGTGTCCAGGGGCTAGAGGAAGGAGCTGGGAACTTGCTGTGTACTGAGTGCAGCGTTTCTCTTTGGAATGATGAAAACGTTTCAGAAATGGAGAGTCATGACACCTGCACAGCTTATGTGTCAGGCCATACCATAAAATATCTGATAACGTTCTGAGTCCTACACTAAACTCTAAGGCTTTAAAGGGCAACGTCAGTACTTAATGCCACCGGACTGTATATTTTAAAATGGATAACTATTAGATACATATACATGAGCCAGGCAGTGGTGGCACATACCTTTAATCCCAGCACTTGGAAGGCAGGGGCAGGTGGAACTCTGAGTTCGAGGTCAACCTGGTCTACAGAGTAAATTCCAGGACAGACAGGGCTATACAGAGAAACCTTGTCTGGAAGAACAAACAAACAAACAAAGATACATATACATGCATACATATGTATCAAATGTGCATGTGTGTGTGGGGGTGTGTATACATAATTTCTTTAAAAAGCCATCACATGCCACCCAAAGCCCTGGCCAGGAAGCTATGTGTGTAGGATGAGAGAAGACTCAGAAACACAAGCAATGTCCCCAAAGCCACATCTCGCATCTCGCGGGACAGTGGTCTCTGCACCAACACTGTCCCAGCCACTGCAGAGGACTCTTGGTCTCATCAGCACCACGGCCTACCTGACACTGCTGGTTCTTCAAGAATCTGTGAGGTAAAACTGCACTAGGTCACCACCCTCTCTGCAGATACTACCCCATGCCGTGGTCCAACGCAAGAGTTAGGGCAGCCTTCCTCCACCGTCCACACCTGGGATGCCTGTAGGGAACTCCTCAGTCTGTGGGTACAGACAATAAGATGAGCCTGTGGAAGTGGAGCCAGGCAGGGCTGGCTAAGGCATCACCACAAAGGTTCCCAATCATGCCCTGCCTACAGAGATACTTATGTTCTTAATTAAAATAGCAGCAGCAAGTGCATTGCTGAACAGAAGTAGACTTTTGGTGATATCCCCTGCAGATTAGGTCTGCAAGGCAAGCCATGCATCCAAAGCCGGGGAAGTCTAGACCTAACATTAGGGTCAAGCTCAGTGTTACCCTCCCAAGAGAATACAGTGATGCTCTGGCCCATGAGCAACCACAGAAAGAAAGAAGTTTAAGGTATAGGTATTAGCTTAGCAACTTTATGGACTATAAAAATGAAAACCCAGGGCTGGAGAGATGGCTCAGAGTTTAAGAGCACTAGCTATTCTTCCAAAGGTCCTGAGTTCAATTCCCAGCACCCACATGGTGGCTCACAACCATCTACAATGAGATCTGGTGCCCTCTTCTGGCCTTTAAAAAAAAAAAAAAAGAATAGGCGGCAGAGGCAGGCAGATCAGTGTGAGTTCGAGGCCAGCCTGGTCTACAAAGTGAGTCCAGGACAGCCAAGGCTACACAGAGAGACCCTGTCTTGAAAAAACAAAAAGAAAAAAAAAAAAAGAAAACCCACCAATCAAGGTCTAAATTTCTGTTATTTTCCAGAATAGAGGAGTTGATGTAAGTAAAATCACATCAGGGAAAGAGAAAGGATGGAGAGAAAGAAGTGAGGGAAAGAGAGAGGGAACTTGACATGTCTGTGACTAAAACTATCTCTATTTCCAAAATCACGATGACACTTACGCACTCAATGTCTCATGCATCGGCCAGCACCATGCCATGCCTGGTAGTGTGCTGTGCCCCTAACTAGACTGTGTGCTTCTCAAGGGCAAGTGATGTCTCTTTGTAGTCTGGGTCTAACAGAACCGGGCACATAAAAGGAACTAAATGAATGCGTGCTCTGCGGATGAACGCATTGTCCTTCGTCTCTGCCGTACCCAGCACAGTGTATGTTTCATCACCAAGGCTTGATGCGTGATGTGCTGTCCTCAGCTGCACAATGGCCCCGCGTGCTGTCGAAAGACAAGAGGTTCAAGAAGCAGCTGCCGCACACGGGAGCACTGCCGGGCCTTTGCTCGTTAGCTTGCTGGCTGGGGATGTGAAGTGGCCTTGGCCGCTAAGAGGCTGGGCTGCCTGGGTTAGCGGCCTGAATCCAGAGGCAGGAGCTGTGCCAAGCTCTCGGGAATGATGAAATCAAAGGGAAGTTTCCAAAAAGGAGATTCACAGCAGCCGTATCCATTATAGGAAATGGTGGGGGGGGGGGCAGGGCAGGGGGGGATCCAAATGTATTTTAAAAGGGAAAATGGATATATGAGATTAGAGTACTTCTGTGGGAAACTGTACTTCAACAAAATTTTTGAAACTATGGCTATATCTGATCCATAACAACGTGGACACACATCATATAATGATGAGGGAAAAGTAAAGAACTCAGATGACCTTTTTATAAAGTTCACGGAACAGCTCCAGTCAGTCTAGGGACTTGGCTGGGAGATGTTTTCCTGGTTCAACTACACTTCTTGGGGTGGCCTTGGGAAGATCCGGAGAAGGAAATCTCAGTGTGGCAGAAACGTGTAAAAGCTAGAGGTTAGCTCTTCCTCTTTCTCCCCACAACCCCAAACCCAAATCAAAACCTAGAACTGTCATCGGAAACTGTCACAGGGCCGTGGCTGTACCACATGCCTGAGTTTCTGCGATGACCAGAGTCCTCTGGCAAGCTGTCCCCGGTAGAGAAATAAATCTCTGTAAGGTTAAGCCACTGAGACTGGAGACTTTTCGTTGTTGTGGTTATTATGTACTACCTAGTTTATTCTGACTTAGACAGTGATTTTAAAAAAAAAAAATATGTCTTAAAGTGACAGAGAGTAATAGCCAGAAAATGTAGTGCCCTGATTACCTCTGAGAGGCTGCTGGGGTGTGATAGGGAGGAGCACAGAGGCAGACACAAACATCATCAAGATGCTAGATTATGGGTTGAGACCTGATTCAGAGGTGTTCGGTTTGTTGCTATGAATGAGCGGCCTAATCAAGTAATTACAGTGGCTCTGCATGGGCTAATAAAGAGACGGTGTCATAACCAGGATGCTATCAGCCCAGTTCCCTGTATCCGCATCCAGTTAAAAAGAAGAGGGGCTGGCAAGGCAGCTCAGAGGTCAAAGGCAAAGGCAGCAAGCCTGCCTACCTGAGCTCAGACTTGAGACCCCCATGGTAGAAGGAAAGAACCGACTCCTGACAGCTGTGCCCTAACCTGTGGTAATCACACACACACACACACACAGAGAGAGAGAGAGAGAGAGAGAGAGAGAGAGAGAGAGAGACTGAAAAGCATTAAAGAAAAGCAAGAGGGTCAGTAAGATGGTTCCTGTAAGCGGTCCTGCACCAAGCCTGAAAGCTAAATGCAATCCCCAGGACCCACATGGCAACAGGAGAAAGACAGCTCCCGCACGTGTCATCTGATCTCCACACGTGTGCTATGGAAAATGCACACACACACCCGCCCTCTCTTCCACACACACTAAATAAATAAATGTACTTTTTTTTTTAATTAAGAAAACAAGCAGGATGGTGCAGACATTTAATCCCAGCACTAGGGAAACAGAGGCAGGCAGATCTCTGTGAGTTCAAGGCCAGCCTGGTCTACAAAGTGAGACCAGGTCAGCCAGGGCTACACAGAGAAACCCTGTCTTTAAAAAAAAAAAAAAGTTTAAGAAAACAGCCAGGCTGTGATGTCAAACACCTTTAATCCCAGGAGGCAAAGGCAGGTAGACCTCTGAGCCCAAGACCAAGTCTACAGAGTGAGTTCTAAGACAGCTAAGGCTACCTACAGAAACCCTGTCCCAAAAAAAAAATTTTTTAAAAATTAAGAAGACATTTTAAAAAAGCGATCAGCTGGGGAACACGCTAAGCAGAGCACTCTCCCACTGCCCTACCTCCCAGACCCCTTCCACTTTGTATTTTGAGACAGGGTCTCATTAAGTTCCCCAGGCGGGCTTTGAACACCCGCTCCGCCTCACTCACCCTCCTGAGCAGCCTGAATCATAAGCCTGTGTCCCCCAGACCCAGCTTTGTCTCTTCTTGTAGAGGTGGGTACCCATCAAAGGGAATAAGGGAAAGCTGGGAGCTCAGGTAGGAGGTCTTGTTCCTGGTTCCCTAATGACCAGGGTCTGTGATTCTGTTCCCCTCAGGCCCCTCCTCTGGGTCCCCAAGGAACCTCTCACTCCAGCCAGCTGCTTAGAGAGAAGGGAGATGAAGATCGCAGAGCCTTTGTTCCTGGCAGCTTGTCAAAACTGCCTCATTTCAATTTATTTGCATAAGAAGGTTTCATCTCAGCTGCTTACTTCTCCCCACCCCTACCCCAGGGCCACTTACAGGCAAAGTTCCAGCACCGTGGCCTCACATGCCCCCCAACTAATCCCAGGTCGCCTTTGATGATGTTGTTACTTACTGGGAAAGGCTCGACTCGTTCTGTTTCTTTTCTTTTCTTTCTATTTTTTTTTTCTGCACAAGTTTTTCTCCCTCCACCTTAATGCTAACATTATTATATCTCCTGGGGAGCCATTGAGGAGTTTGTGGTGAGAGAGGGGCATCGTGCCAGATTCACTCCGCTTGGCACAAGAGGCGGGATGAGGCAAGGATGGAAGGGTCCTGTGGCCAGCTGAAGAGAGGCAGCAAAGGGACTGGAGATGCCAGCAGATCTGAGAGCCCCCAAGAGTGCACATCTCAGAGCTTGGCAAATGACTCAGAGGCAGAGTTGCCCCACCATCACACGAGGGGACAGAAACATCCCTGCCTGCTCTGGATGCCACAGACTAACACCACTCCATCTGGAGAGTGATGGCTGATGACAGAGAGAAAAAGCATCTGGGGGAAAAGGCTGAGGTCAGCACTCGGGTGCAGGTTTTGCCTCAACAAGGAAAAATATTTTTTTATTGACACTTCCAAAGGCTCTATAACCTGGGTGTTATGACCCATACTTTTAATCCCAAAAAGAACTAGGGAGGCATAGGCAGACAGATCTCTGATCAGTTCAAGGCCAGCAACTCTACATAGCAAAGTCCAGGCCTGTCGGAGCTACACAGCAAAACCCTATCTCAAAAAAATGTCTATGACCTGGTAATAACGATACTAGTTAACATTTATGTAATGCTACGCTTCAGATGCTGTCACATGAACTGCACACACATGATATATAAATCGACTTAATCCCCCACAGCCTCCTGTGAAGGCGTCATCCTTCCTCTACAACTATCATCTGTTAATCCCAAAGCTGGGAGGAGAAAGGCCACCGACTAAATTAATTAAAACAAGCACTTAATTAAAGCAAGATTTTTTTTAAAATTCCGTGTACACAGGCTGCCTTCCCCTAAGGTGGAGTTCGTGAGGTCAGCACTGGAAGTAAGGAAGACAAGGTTTTTATAATTCTCAGGGGTTCCAAGTGGGGGATTTGGTGGGCAAAATAGGTGGGAGTTACAGGAGCAAAACAAAAACAAAAACGTTAGGCCAAATGACCTCCTTCCTCAAACAAAGACATGGCTGCAAGGTGGGCATAAAAACAGGGAGTCATAGGTGGTCATAGAACTGTTTTTTTAAAGATTTATTTGTTTTGTTATGTATACAGTGTTTTGCCTGCATGTACACCTGCAGGCCAGAAGAGGGTACCAGATCACATTGTAGATGGTTGTGAGCCACCTTGTGGTTGTGGGAATTGAACTCAGGACCTTTGGAAGAGCAGCCAGTGCTCTTAACCTCTGAGCCATCTCTCCAGCCCCCATATAACCTTTTGAAACAAAGGTGGGGTTGCGAGATGGTTGTAAACAACTTTTTGAAACAAAGACATGACTGCCATTCCTGGTACAGGCAGCATAGGCCCATCTGTAGTTAAGGTTACAGGTGGGGCAGAGCCCAAGCCTTGAGAAACAGAGGTTTAATCATAAGCAGAAATGAAACCAGTTTGCCTTTACCGTGAGATGGGTTTTAAGCCTAAGATGGAGGCAGGCTGGCTCTTCACACCCTCCTTTTACAAGTGTAGTGACTAAGACACAGAAAGACCCATGAAAAAGTGCCTGGACCAGCCGTCAACTGTGAGCTCACATTCTCTCCATCCAGAGGCCCATGAGGGACATAGGAACGCTTGCAATATCTCACACAGGGTGTGTTGGCCTTGATCCCACAGAGCTCAGAAAGGGCAGGCTAGACCCTCACCATGATCCGAGTCCCCTGAATGGCTTGGAGAAGATCTCCCTGAGCAAAGCCAGGAGGCACAAGAGGGATATTCAAAGACAGGATGGTGGGATAGGATGAGAAGGGTGTGGCAGCCTAGGGCAAAACACCTCAGGTAAAGCAGAAGCTGGCTGGAGTCACACCTCCCAAAGTGTACTCTCAACAGGCACTGTGGGAGCGGGCCCAAGGCATCCAGCGCCCAGCTGAGTCAAAAGTCCACCTCTCAAATTCCCTCAGCCTATCCAGAGCAAAACTACATCTGGATACCAAGCTTCACGTGACAGGCAATTATTCTTCCGTACTGACAAGGGGAGCAAGCAGGGCTGGGTGTCTCCCCTACCCCACCCCAGACTGGGTGGTCCTCACGGCAGCAATAGCCCTCACAAGACCTCACCCTTTCTCCAAGCCCCTTTAAGCAACAGGACACAAAAAAGGGTGCCCTGTCACCCTTCATGAGCCAGCTTTCCCTGGACTCCAGGCAACAACAGCCACCGGCCCCAAGCTGGCTATTTTTAGAGGCTCTCTGCAGCAGCCGGCAGGCTCCGCAGCGCCAGTGTGGCGAGTCCCACAGTGCTCTTGGCTTTTAATTCTTGCAGGGAACGATTCTCACCCAGCACGCTCTCCGCTCCGATTACCCGGGTGATCTTAGCAGCTGCTAAGACTCTTCTCCTCGGCTTAGCCCAAGGCAGTGACTGCAGAAGCTGCAGGCAGGCCCTCCCTCTACACCCCCACAGCCCTGCTACCTCAAACCGCTTGGGCACCGATCCTTAGAAGCAAAGGTGGGACACATAGGTAGGCTTCATTGACTTGATCTGCATAAAATCCCTGCTGTTTCATAGACTGTAAGAACACTCCCAGAGCCAGCAAGGCCCCTCCCCACGGATGCCACGGATCTTGGCAGAAGGGTGCCCTGGAAAGGGGCAGGCAGCCCAAGTCACCCCCATAAAGAGGAATTCACTGAGAAGAGCCCCTCACTCCCCATTTGACAGGGGGTCAGAACGCCAGTATTAGCAGGAGGCTCGGCGGGGCGCCCTAAGCCACCTACTTGCTTTGCAGCTTCAATGCTTTGCATGTAAATGGTTTGTGCCAGTCTCCAATTCCACAGAGGGACATTCCGCACACTGTGTTGATAGGTCTTCTCGCGCCGCGCCCGTGCTTAGGAGAAGTTTAAAATTCAGAATTTGTTGTGGAATCTCCCAGGTTTTTAAGTGTTGGCAACCAGGTCAAGTTTGAAAAGAACGCTGTGAGGTTTAGACAAAACACATTCTAGAAGCACAGGAGAGAGAGAGAGAGACAGGCGGTGTTAACGGTGTCAGCAGAGGGCTTGCTGTGCAGTGCCTCTTCTGCTCCAGGATGACATGTACACCACGGGGACCTCAAACCGGAGGAGTGGAGCAGGTCCCAGAATGCTGGATCCCAAAGGGTAGGGAGCCATACTCTAGGTCCTGTCTAGCCTGTAGGCACAGGTTAGGGAGGTGGGGGGGGAGGGGGAGGAGGGGATCCTCCTGAGGCTATTTGCACATTTTCTTATTTGTGGTCATAACAAATCAGAGCTGTTGACTCCAGCACTCTCCAAGGCCTTGACTGAGACATAATAGGCACTATGCAAGCACCCAGCAGAGAGAGAGGGTGCTTCTCATAGCAGGGAACTCTCCCTCAGTGGGTACCCACTAACATCTCAAAGATGCTGTAGAACGTGGGCCTGCCACATATGCTGATCTACCCATTGCACAGGCCTGGCCACCCAGGCAGGAAACACCTGAGGAGGAACAAGGGAGGAGGTAATGGGCCTGGCCTGGGTATCAGGAACCGGGCTTTGTCCAGAGGCCAGCAGGAGCCATTGATAGGTCTTCAGCCAAGAGGGACGGGTGTAGTGCATGGAAGGGTGGGAGGCGACCTTGAGGAAAGCAGATAAGAAGGAAGGTCTGCTGTCATCAGGCCACAGGGAAGTTGGTGTGGAACGGACGAGTCCCAGGGACATCTGGGAAGTGGGATAAAACACTCAAGACGTGGTGGTGACTGATGGGAAACAGGGGAGGACCAGGACCTGTGTGAGGAGCATGGGAAGAGCCTCCATGGAGACTCTGAGCCCAGAGGAGGCAGAAGGGGTTCAGAGCCCAGGCTGGGATCACTCCCACTGGTAGCCGTGACCCCACACACACACACACACCACCCAACTCCTCAGGGAGTCCAGCTTGCACACACTCCAGCCACCTGGGGTTCCCATGGCAACGGGGTAGAGCGCAGCAGCCAAGCACCTAGGCAAGCAGGAGACACAGAAATGGGTCGGGGGAGGGGCCTTAAATGGCCTGATCACACCTGGCCAAAAGAGCTAGGACCCTCTAGTCCCTATACCTCCAGACGGACCCAGGAGGGTGGTCAGATTCTGGCTGCAGTCGCAAACCCCGGTCCTGCGTTAGCTTCAGGCCTGTGTCCCCACTGGTCATCCAGCCTTTGTCTCTACTTCTGAGAGGAAGGGCGTGTCCGGGAGAGGGTGAGGAGCCAAAACTATCTCCTGCTGCCCCCAAAGCCAGGAGGCTAATTTTAGCCCTGATATCAGGCTGCGGCAAGGCTATTAGTTTAGAGAAGGCTATGTGCCTGTCCACTGCTAAACACTAACCCTGGAAGGCCAACGGAAGGCCCACACAGCCGGTTATCCCTACCTCCACATTTGCCACAGTGTGTGTGTGTGTGTGTGTGTGTGTGTGTGTGTGTGTAGCTCTGAGGACAGCTTCCACCAGTCAGCTGTTTCCTTCCACAGGGGGCCCCAGGGACCAAACTCAGACCATGTCTTGGTGAGAGTCCCCTTCACCTACTGAGCCATCTTCCTGAGCACCCCCCCCCCTTTTTTTTTAACAGTTTATTTTGTGGACAGAGTCTAACTAATTTGCCCAGTCAGGCCTTGAATTTGTGATCCCCTTGCCTCGGCCTCTCAAAATGCTGGGATTCATAGGCACACACCACCAGGCTCAGAGGGAGCTTTGTCTTGTTTCTTCAACCTGTTTTCCCATAAGCCCAGCAGAAGGTTTGTCATAGAGCAGCACTTGCTGGAGTCTGGGAAGGTTGAGGATCAGGGGCTCCGCCACCAGTGGCTCCTCCCACCTTGTCCTAAGAAAGGCTGACCACCCGGGCAAGCTTGAATGTCTGGAGACCAACCCAGCCTCCCCGCCCCCCACCGCCGGCCAGGTGGGAAACGGCTTAAATCAGATGGCCCCACTACTAATCTAAACCGGCCCAGAAACAAACCCAGGAAAGTAATAGACTCAGCTCAGCAGGCAGCGCTGAAGTCAGGAGCTCACCTCTAGGGCAGCCAGCACACAGAGCAGGGGGACAGGTAGGCTCACTGCTCCAGAGGAGCCCTCTGGAAGAAGACAGTGGAGACCCCGTAGACCAGCCGCGAAGTGAGGTTCCTAGTGCGCCTGCGCCTGGAGGCCCAGCTGGCTCCACACCACCCAGAAAGATCCCATTCAGGAAGCCAGTGTGTGGAACAGGTGAGGCTAGTCCGGCACACAGTGAACAAAACAACCCGAAGAGAAAAGAGATTCACTTCACACTTCCAGGTAAGGACAGTCCATCGCTGAGGAAAATGATGGCAGAGACTCAAGCGGGGAGCAGAGGTGAGAACCGTGGAGGCATGCTGCTGCTTACTGGCTCCTCTCTTGCTTGCTCCTTGGCTCGTGTACCATTTGTTTTGTTTTGTCAGTTGTTTTTTTTTCCAAAAAACGTTTCTCTGTGTCCTGGACTCACTCTGTAGACCAGGCTGGCCTTGAACTCACAGAGATTCACCTGCTTCTACCTCCCAAGTGCGGTGATTAAAGGTGTGTGCCACCACCGCCCAGCACGGCTACCCTTTTTTAATATAGTTCTCCTGCCTAAGGATGGTACCTACTACTCATAGTGGCTTGGGCCCTCCCACATCAACCATCAATCAAGACAATGCTACACACGCGCACCCACAAGCCAACATGGTCCATGCAATTCCTCAATCGAGGGTCCCAGATGGCTCTGGTTTATATCACATGGACAGTTAAAACCAAAAAACTAACCAATATACCTGCCTCCCAGCAGAGGACAAAAACTTATCATGTCATCCTTAGCCAAGGTGATGGAGTGAGGGACGGAGGTTTTCGGAGCTCTTCATTCAAGTGTATACCCTAGAGTTGCCACACAGTGGTGGTGGTAGAGACTGGAACCATCCAGAAGAGGTGCCTGCCCTGTAGGTGTCTCCTGCTGGGGTGCCTGTACTCAGAGCCAGCCGGTCTGAACATCTAGAACACCCCCCTGGGAACTCTACCCTGGCTGCCCCAGAACAGCATGAGAAAAGGGCAAGTTTGGGGCTGCAAGCCAACCAGATAACTCCCCAGGAGCAAACCACAGCACCTTCTCTGGCAGGTGCTTCCACCTCCCCATCTCCCTGCCACCCCATTCAAAGGAGGAATGTGCACAGACAAATGTGGTCGTGGCAGACTGGTCTCGGTGGCATCTCTCCCTCTCTGTGTAAACTGCAGTAGCCAGCCATAGTCCTTGGGCATCAGGCTGGCCTGTCCAGAGCCCTTGCTTCTGGATAGGCCTGGAGGACATAGGCCTGGGGCCTAAGGACATGTCCTCACTGATGTTGGCAGAAATAAAAGGGAGAAGGAAAGACAAAGAACAAAAGGAGCCAAGTGCACAGTGGCGCACGCCTGTAAGCCCAGCACTCGGGAGGCAGAGGCAATCAGATCTCTGTGAGTTCGAGGCCAGCCTGGTCTATAAAGCAAGCCCAGGACAGCCAAAGCTACTTTACTATTCTCAAGCCACCCTCCATAAGCCCCCTGCCTCCTACCCAGTCCTACTGTCCCCAACCCCAAGCCCTGCCCTGTGTCCAGCCAGGCCCTGAGCTCTCTGCCTACTACATTTGTGACTTAAGTCTCCCAGTTAACAGGTTTCCCCACGCAGCCCCGCGAGCAGGTATCTGCCATGTTCCCTCCTCCTGCAGCAAGCTCACACTCAGCTCTCCTCTGGACAAGTGGCTCAGGGTCCCTAGAAAGACCAAACGGATGGACAACATTCTGCCTGTCATCAGAGCTTTGTGCCAAGGAAGGACCTAGAACACAGTTCTGGCCCCATGGCTCAGCCGGAAGGAGAAGGCCATCTCAGTGAATGCAGCCGCTAGGAACCAAGGGGCCCCACTTCTGAGGAGGCAGAAGCCCCCCACCAGAGTGCTTGCACTCCCAAGCTGGGTCTGGGAATATTCCCCGCAGGGCACGATCTTTAAAGGACACTACTGGCCACGCGATTCCCTCTGAGTGTCATTCCCCTTTGCTTCCTAAGGTAGGACCTGGGGTAGTGTCTCTTTCCCAAGCTGGAAGCTCCCATTGGCAGGATTGGCGATGCAGAGCAGGCCTGGGAATGCAAGGCCACCCTCTGCCTTGCAGCCGTTCCTGAGGTGCCGCTTCTCCTGGAGAAGGGACTTGGGTGGCATCTGGCAGCCATAAAGCCATCCCGAAAAGGCTCCTGACAACCGGGCGAAACTGCCACCAGTGGAGCAGAGCCAGTAAATCAGAGCTGAGGGGCTGCACACCCCTACTCATATTTATATCTGCCTCAGTGGCCAAAAGTGGATGTTTATGCATTTTCAATGCGCAGGGCAAACGCTCCAGCACAGTGTCTTGGCCCCACAGAGACATCCCTCTTCCACCTGTTTTGCTGTCTTGACTTCCAAAGGTGCCCTAGCCTCTCGGCCTCTGCCAAACCATCTACTCCTACCTCCAGCCCCATAGAACTCAGAGGAGAGCATAAGAAAGGTCGGCCACCATCCTCCCCCACCTCAGAGCCCTCCCAGGGGCAGAAGGGGTACTCTATAGACCAATAGCCAGAGCTCAGATGGTAGGTGGCCTGGGCTAGGTCATGTAGCATCTCTCAAGGCCAGAGCTCTTTCCACACTGCCAGAGGCTGAGAAACGGCTCCTGTGTGAACAGGGTAAGTGTCCAGGTCTCCTTACCTGTCCCCATCTCCAGGTCTTTTATACCTCATTTATCTGCCTCGTTCTTTGTCTCTCTGGCTCTTTCACATCTCTGTCTGTCCTTCAGTGCCACTTCCTTGCTGTCTGCTCCCAGAGTCTTTGACATTCCCCCCCATCCAGGCCCACTTCCCTTCTCCTGCCTCTCTCATCCCTTTAGCCCCTCAGAGCACATGCCTCTGTCTCCTTGACTGTACCTTCAGGCTGAGGTCAGGCAGGGGGGTAAGGAGCCGTCTTGGTATCTGGGAGTAATCTCATGGGGCAGTCGTGTCCCCTGTGGAAAGAGTGCTCTGGCCCTGTAAACCCCCCCTCCCCCCGCCCCCGAACAGAAGTTGAGTGGGGCTTGGAGATCCCAGGGATGATTTCATCTGGGTGAAAGGCCAGTGAGACGCAACAGGATCTCCATCCCATGTGTGGGCCAAGAGCACTTAAGGAGGCCTCTGGCCCAGTCTAGCCACTTGACCCTTGACAGCCCACTGGCTTTAGGACTAGGGCAAAAGGCCTGCCCTGGAGCCAGGTCAGAGTAGAAGCATCAACAGCCCTGATGGTCCCTCGATCTCCTCAGTCCCCACTGCTCCCAGTCCCTTAGGTCACCTTCCAGCTGCTCCGCCCTCTCTGTGTCCCCTCTGTTCTGTCCACTTCCTCCTACTTTTCCTCCCCCGCCCTTCTAGAATGATAAGAATTAATGACATCCTCAGTGCCTGTCTCTATGTTTCCCCCAAGGAATTAAATCTCAGACCCTTAAACCCTGTTAGAGTCCAAGAAAAATAACGTGTGTGTTCTTCCCGAAGATATATGTATCCTTGCACAAAATGGTGTTACCCATAGCCTGGGCTTCTGCACAGATCTGCAGGTCTGACCTGTGTCTCTGAATAGCCCATGTGTGTCTGAGCTGTAAGAGGTCTGGGTGTCTGTGTAATGCACTTGCAACTGCTGGCACGAGATTTTTACATTCCTTGTGGATCTCAATGCATGTGCGGCAAATGTCTGTGTGCAGTGTCTATGTGTTAAATACATGCCTGTGTGGCAAGGCCGGGAAACACATGTTCCTGTACACATCTCTGTTTGCTCATGTGCACCATGTGTCCATGTGCATGAGCATTTCTGTGTGTTTTATCCTGTGTCCACACACTCTAGCTGTCTGTACACACTGTCATCCTGGCTCCCTGGAGCGGACACCCGTCCCTTACCAGAGAGCCAATGTGCCACATCTCTGGGTGATAGTGGTGGCAGTGGAGGCAGAAGGCTAGGTAAGGATTATGCAATGTTGTGGGAGGCTCACTAATGAGGCTACCTTCCTTGCCAGCCTGGGAGCAGGTACCGCTAATTATTGCTCAGTGAGCAGCTCCCTGGAGACAGTCTGCTGAAGGGCTCTGCTCTCTCCTTCCCCTGAGTCCTTTTCCTCTACTCCCTGCTAACCCTGAGGTGCAACCAAATCTGCAGACCCCATAAAGCGGGAGAGGGCGGAGGGCTAGTCAGAGGTCAGTGCGGGTCCTACCAAGAGACTCAAGGTGCTTGTGTGCCATCCCAATTATTAGCTTCCAGAAAACACTTCCCATGTATGCCTCTGTATATGGGCACAGTCTCCAAAATACCTTCAGGAATCACAGCGTGCTCCAGTGAAAAGGAAGGCGTTCCTCCACAGACAAGGAGCAGCCTGGCGGTCACTTGGGCTGGGCGGCTAGCCCTACAGCTGTGTGACCTGGAGCAGGTCCCTACACTTCTAGACCTTGCTGTCTCTGTAAACTGAGGGAAGACTAGAAATCAATATTCACAGAGTGCTGTGTGATCTGTGATGATGCCTAACGGTTTAAAAAGCACGCCTCGTGCAAAATGCTTTGTATTTGCTGTAACCTGAGCACAGCCTCCCAATTGCTTCAGATCTTTTCCAGAATGCTTAAACACCTAATACAATGCCAAAGCTTATGTGCATATATTATATATGATATATATATATGAAATAATGACTTTTCCCAGATATTTTTAATCCTCAATTGGGTGTTATCTGTGGATGCTAATGCCACCAGAAGGGAGTCATGACTGTACACACTGACATGTACGGAAGGGAGTGACACAGCTACGTGCATATATATTTGTGTGTATTAAGATCCTGGTTTTAGAAATCTTGTTGAAGACAAGGTAATCTCTCACATTTGAATTTTAAAAGTAAGCCAGCTTAAGGACCAACACGAGCAAATAAAAGTTCAAAGAGTAGCTGGTCGTGGTGGCACACGCCTTTAATCCCAGCAGAGGCAGGCAGATCTCTGTGAGTTCGAGGCTAGCCTGGTCTACAAAGTGAGTCCAGGACAGCCAGGTCTACAAGAGAAACCCTGTCTTTGAAAACAAAAACAGAAACCAAAAAAGAGTTCCAGGAGTGTGTGTATAAGTGAAGTCCTGATTGGATCCTAACAAGTGACTGCCAACACATGCCTGAAGGTCCCTGAGGCCCTTTGTCCAAGCAATGTTGGATTTTAGGCCCCTGGAATTCAAATTATGCAAACAAGGTCTTATGCCCCCTTTGCTGTCTTGGTCACCAAAACAGGATTCTGCATGAAAAGTCAGAGGCCATTTGCTGAGGGCCCCATAGTGCATGCACGCACTTTGGTCACAAGTCCCACAGAGTCTCAGACACTGCACTCTCGTGGTCCCCAGGTGCACATATGTGGCCTCAGTTTGGTTTAGGCCAGAAACTGAGGGGGCCAGCAGAAGCCTACATCTGGTCCGAGGTGCCACAGAGTGGACCTAGGTCTTCTCTCCGTGAGAAGGCTCTTCACCATTCCTCCTAGGGGGCTGCCTCAGCACCGTGTCATGACCTCAGCTCCGCCGCATGCTCACCTATCCTGTCCAGGAGAGAAAAGCATCTCCCACAGCCCCAAACGCCTCTGTCCTCCAAGAGGCTGGTGTGAATCACAGGAATTTACAGCCAGCCTAGAGTGGGATTTATGAGTCGGCCTGAAGCCGCCGCAGTGAGGAGGGGCTGCCTGTCAGCCCCCCATTGCCACTGATTGATGAGGCTGTTTCCTGCCAAGAAAAACTCCCCTCCGTGGTTGGCAGTGAGGAAGAGATACCCAGGACCAGGGGCTGGCTTCTCACCTCGCACCTGCTTCAGGCCTGAATGTGCTCACACTCACAGACCCGCTTCCACACACACACACACCCAGTCTCACTCACACACTGTTGTGCAAGCCTGTAAGACTAGAGGGACATACTTCCTAGTCTTTCACTTTTTCACCCTCGGGCACAAGTCTTGGAAGCTGTTCGAGTGAACCTGTGGAATCCAGAGCTGGGTGTGTGTGTGTGTGTGTGTGTGTGTGTGTGTGTGTGTGTGTAGAAATGAACCATTTCCATTTATATAACACACAATGGTAAGGCTGACCCTGGAGCTATAGCCTACCTAGTCCCATCTGATTGTCACACGGTCACAGAGGCAATGTTTTGCCTCCAAATGAGGGCTTCTCTCTAGAGGAGAGACTGACTTGGATTTGAATCCCTACTCTACTAGTGTATGTCTAAACAGTCACAACCTCTTTGTATCTGTTCCCTTACCAGAAAAATGGGGATCAAAATAACCTCAGCCACTGTGAGATTCCAATGGATACTGCAGACTGAACCCCAGAACAGAGCACTGTAGATCTCAAGGAATCCACTGCCTGGCTTGCAGGCAAAGGTCAGGGAACGAGGTAGCTTCTTGCTGGAGGAAAGCAAGAGGGCTCCTTGTAAGATCCAGAGCTTTCCATGAAAATAGAGCTGAGATTGCTACCTTGTGCCTTGCCACAGCTAAGTTTCTGCTATGGACAACCTGATAGCAAGTCCCTTTCATTTCTGGCCGTCAGGACAAAGCCGGCGAGGGCCAATTTGGGAAACAGTGCGACCCATCTCTTGCAGTACCCAGTTCTTGCCACATGGAGGCAGCAAGGAGCGGACTTGGAACTCAGCCCCCTTCCAGCTGCTGTTGGCCAGTCCCACTTCCAACGCTGATGGGGTCTTCACTCCCTTCCACCTCCAGCCAGCTCTTCAGAGAACCAGGCCTGGGAGACCATCGCACCCAGAAGCTTGACACTCCCCGTATCGCCCAGGAGCAGCTCACATTCTCTTCTCTTTTCAGATGGGGAAATTGATGAGCCAAAGGAGGGAGGATTTGACCGAAGTCTGGCAACCAAATGTGCTGGAGCCAACTCCTCAACCCTTTCTCTCAGCCACCATCTCCATGGGAGAGCCCATGTGAAGGGAGAGCTGCAGCCAGCCCGACCCTGGCTGCAAACATCCGCCTCACGCCCAGCTGTGTTGCTGGGCGACTCGTTGCCCATCTCCCCTCTCTTTGCTTATGTGAGTGCCTGGGACATGGCAGGGACTGTGCATGAGGCCCCTGCTTGGCTTCTGGTAGATACCACATTCTTACTCACCTGGCACCCGCAATCACGATCTTCCTGCTTGAATCCCCTCCACAATCCAGGGCTAACCCTTTCATCTCTCTCCTCCCCAGGCAGCCTCTACCCGCCCCCTGCCCACACCCACGCACCCAGGCTTTGAGGGGGAACCAAGGCACCCCTTCTCCTCAGCACCCCACTGTCCTCCTCTCCAATGCCCACCGCCATCTCCCAGCCGCCTCTCCTCAGCTCTGCCTCTCTCCCTTGTTCCCTTCTCCTGCTGAGTCTCTGCTTGCTGTGCACTGCAACTGTGTTTACAAGACAGCGATGACAGTTTTTTATTTCTCTCTTTTGTCTCCCTTCCTCCCCTGAAGGGAAACGTGCTCCCAGTCTCCCAGGAAGAAATAAAGGCTCTAGCCAGAAAGGACACAAACAAAGGACATCAGGACCATGGGTGACAGATACCCTTCTCCCACACGTGGGTGACTCCCTTCACCCCACACATGGGTCCCATATACAAACAAGTGCTCATGTGCATGAGCACTCGTGTGCACGTTCTCTCTCTCTCTCTCTCCCTCCCCCTCCCCCTTCCTCCCTCCGTCCCTCCCTCAGCCCCTCACCCCCCCTGGCTGGAGCCTCCAAGAGCAGCTGTGTTATTTCGGGGTAATTGAAAATGTCGATCTTTATTCTAGAGTATAAACAGGGCAGAGGGACACAGGAATCAAGAGGGAAAAGTAGTAGCGGGGACCAGAGGAAGGGAGAGCCAGTGAGGAGAGCCAGGCCAGATGGGAAGCTGCACACACAGAGGGCGGAGGGGAAGAGCAGGAAGTCCTCTTTCCACCACGGACAGCTGAGATGTGCCATTCTCCAACCAGCTACCATCCTGCTCGTTGAGGCATAAGGACAGAAGGGCTGCCTTCTCTCTGCGCACACTCACACACACACACACACACACACTCCAGCAGAGACCACTTGACTTATCCTAGTGGATGAATGACTCCTTTGACCCAGCACACCCAAACTCCCTCATGAGCATGGAGCACTCTCCCCCCCACCCCCCTTCCCCAGCCCGCACCCCACCTCTGCATGTGTGTTTGTGCGGATGCAGGTCCCCTGACACTCTTACAGTCTGTATCCTTTGTTTCTGGGGAGTTGGGGGTGCAACCGTGAGCCAGCCCAGGGTGTGTAAGATGAGGAGGTGTCTGAAATACATGGAAAGTGACAGTAATATCTGCTGTGGATTTGGGGGGGGGTCTCCCTTTCTTCCTGGGTGGACAGTGCAGGGTATGTGTTTAAGGGTAGCTGTAGGGTGAACTGCAGAGTCCCCATTCCTCTGAGAGATGTCTTGGCTCAATGTTGCCTGTAACTAAGGGACCCTCTTTCCTCCTCCTCTTTATCCCTCAGAACCCCAAATCCATTCCAAGAGTCCCCTCTAGCCCTCATGTCTGACCCTACTCATATCTGGTGAGCCTTGGTCAGTCCAGGACAGGACTCTTTTTGTAAAACCAGGCTGGCCTCGAACTCACAGCAATCCGCCTGTCTCTGCCTCCCGAGTGCTGGGATTAAAGGCGTGCGCTACCACGCCCAGCTCATCAGGGGTGTTTCTATGCCCTGGAAGTCAATTTCATCTAACAGGAGTCTTGGCCTACGCTAGGCACTTCATCAGAAAAGGCCTGCTCAGGGCATACGTGGTGGCACATGTCTTTAGTCCCAGCATTCAGGAAGCAGAGACAGGTGAATCTCTGTGAGATGAAGGCCAGCCTGGTATACAAAGCAAGTTCCAGGACAGCGAGGGCTCTGTTAACACAGAGAAACCCTATCTCAAAAAAAAAAGAAAGAAAGAAAGAAAGAAAGAAAGAAAGAAAGAAAGAAAGAAAGAAAGAAAAGGTCCGTACAGATACAGGTCTGAGGCTCACCCGACCTGATGACACAGGAGAGCTTAGCAGCTGCCACCTGCCACCCCCACCTCCACCAACCACTTTCAGCCCAAGCATCACTAATTTTTGCAGCCGCTGTGATAAATGGCATTGTCGGCAAAATGACATCTTTCTAATCTGCTGTAAGACAGATGGGTCCCTGAGCAGGCTTGCGTGTTCTTTCTCTCTCTCTCCTCTCTCTCTCTCTCTCTCTCTCTCTCTCTCTCTCTCTCTCTCTCTCTTTCTCTCTCTCATCCAGACTGGTCTTGCTGAGGTTTGGGGAGTATGAGACAGACATGGACTCAGGGTCTGGGAGAAAGAGACTTCAGGCTGAACGCCAGGTATAACCCAGGCGGCTGCTACAGGCCTCTTTCGTAAACATTGTCGGATCTCTTAATATTCCGCCATGATCTCACTTCCTTGCCTTCCATACTTCGGTCTACTCAATTCAATTTTAATTTCAGCCAAAACTTCAGTGTTAACCCAGAAGTAGTGGTACACATCTGAAATTCCAGCACTCAAGAGAATGGGCCAGGAGGGTCACAAGGTCAAGGCCAGCCTGGGCTGCACAACAAGAACCTGTCTTTTAAAAGAAAACAAAATCCTGGAGCTGAGGAGGTGACTCAGTCAGTAAACTGCCTGGTACATAAGAGCGAGGACTTGCATTTGGTTCCCCAGCACCTGGTAAAAATATCAGGTATAGTAACCTCAGCTCTGAGGAAGAAAGCGGAGAATTGCTGGGGATCCTTTGGCCACAAGAAACCTGGTCTCAAAAATTAAAGTGGAGAGGAATTGAGACCCCCAGCGTTGACCATGGCCTCTGCAGGCACACATACGCATGTGTACCCATATACGCATGTGTGTGCAAACACCTGAACACCTAACACACAGAGAGGCAGGCAGATCTCTGTGAGTTCGAGGCTAGTCTGGTCTACATAGTGAGTTCCAGAACAGCCAGGATTACAAAAAGAGACCCTGTCTCAAAGTAAAATAAAATAATACAAAATAAAGAGAAGTCAAGACACTGAATGCCACTGCCCCGCCCCCCCCCCCCAAGCTGATCCAGTAGGCTCTGCAGACATAGCCTCTTTTCTCCTTTCAGGGTCCCCAAAGCCCCGGATATGACCTTCAGTGAACAGCAGGCCAGGGCTGTCAACACCTGCCTACAGTAGAGAGTGGGAGAGAACCGCTGTAGGGTTGAGGTGAATTAGGGATCTAGAGTGGAAAACTCAAGAGTCACAGACTGGCGAAAGCCTGCTCGGAAGGCCCCAGGCAAAAGGCACCTACACTCAAAAGCAGGTGGAGCCAGGCCTGGCTCTGAAGACTGAGGTAGTGCTGCCCTCCCCTGGCCACACCGACATCCTCTCCAGGCTGAGCTGCTGAGGTTGGGGGCATAGGGAGTGACTCTCCAAAGATAGCAGACCCCCCCCTCCCAGTAGCCCGAAGACTGGCCACGACCTCCAGCGCTGCTCTTGCTGGCCTTCAAAAGTCCTGAGTCTTCACCGGGTGTAGTGTCGTGTGCTAATTGCACACTTGGAAGGCTGAGGACAGCTTGGGGTACAAGACAAACACACAAGACCACTGTGCCCCATCTAGCTAAAGCCCTCAGGGTATAGCCAGGGCCCTTTGCTTGAGCTACCCCTCAGCTTGCACCCTTTGGTCACCCTGCGTGCTGTCGCTCTGCCTCTACGTGCCCCCAACAGTCTTCACATGTCCATTTCGGATCTTCCCAGGAGCCACCCTTTGCTCATCTCAAGCCAAGCTAACCTGCCCACATCCTGGCTCCTTTGCTCCTATCTTGGGGAACCAGAGACACAGCCCTAGAACTAAGGGGATTTAAACTCCATCCTAGGCATCTTTAGCACTGTTGGAAAGGGACTGTGAGACCTAGCGAAGAGCAAGGGAAGGCCAGAGAGCTTGTCAGTGCACCCTCAGGTGGGCTTTCCCAGGCTCCCTGGAGGTCACACAGCTGCTTCCTCTGGTGACCATCATGGAAACCCACGTATACCAGACACATGTACCAAGGATCCCCAACCCCTCACCCAGAGCAGGGACCTAGAGGAAGCAGCAGAAAGTATTTGCAAAACAAAGCAATGAACAAACAAAAATATTTATTCGTTGCCTCTGTGTGCTGGCACAGCTCTACTATAGGTCAGGTTGTTCGGTGTGCTCTAGAAAAATAGCTTCTATGAGGAGGAAGGAGCACGCAGCAGCGGCAGGGGCCTCAGTCAATAATGTTCACAATCAGCGGGCACAAGTGGGGAGAGTGTTTGATGCCCATGGTGAAGGCAGGGATACGGGGCTTGTGCGCAGTGACCAGCTGGACGTTGTGGGAGCCAGGGCCAGGCCGAAGTGTGTGGTCCAGTGGATAGGAAAAGTGCTTGGCCATGCTAAACACGGGGCTTCGGTTCTGGTAGACGGACGGCTCAGGTCGGGCGTGCATAGCAGGTCCAGGACCTCCTGTTATATCCTCCTTATAGAACCAGTTCTTGCTTGAGGAACCCAGACTATAGCAGGGGGCGGCTCGGAAGACAGGGGTGTTGGGTCCCAGCGTGAGTGGCAGCTGGTACCGGTTGGGGGCCGGGTTAGGGTCCATCACCCTGCATGGACACCGGTAGCCAAAAGTATACTGGGGAGCCCTCCGTTCCCCAGGGGGTTGAGTCTTCTCAAGGTTGTAGTGGCAGGGGGCTGGTGTGGTGTATATGCCTGCAAGTAAGGAAAGCGGGAGAGTTTCACAGTGCCTGATACCAGCTCATAATACAACATATATCACAACATTGGCTTCTTTGAATGAAAACAGTGGCACATCCATGGTGAGAGCAGCATTTGTGTCTGTTTTTGTCTTTGTTATCTTAAGATGAGTTACTATGTAACCCTGGCTGGCCTGCGACAGGCTGTGTAGACCAGGCTGCCCTACCTCTGCTGAGATTACTGGTGTGTGCTACCATACTCAGCTGCCATCCGTGTCTTGGTGTGATATAGAGGAAATGCCAGCACTCTCAGGCACGCACCCTGCTCTGCTCTTTCCCCAGTTCTAAGGACATACACCACACACACACACACACACACACACACACACACACACACACACACCATCCTCCCAATGGCCCACCTTCCCAGCCCATCTTACGTAGGTTGGAGATGCGCTCCTCCATGGGGACCTGAGGGCAGGTAGATATTCCAAAACGAGTTGCTTTGGGATCCAAGAAATAGCAAGGCCCGGGGCTGTAAGTGTCTGTGATCCCTGCAGGGGACAAGAAAGAACTGGCCTGCCACAGCTGCCATCCCACCAAGAGCTCCCTTCAGAGTCTTCTGGCCCTTAGATGTCTGTAGACTTTGATTTCCTCGTCTGTAAAATGGGAGCTTTTGTGCATGACTGCCGGAGGCTGCTAGCAGGACAAATGTAAGGCCACAGTGTGGTCAGTCTCCTACCACAGACACATCCGGATTGGTGCCAAGAGCAGTGACAACCAGTGTAGCTACTGTGACTATTGAGAAAGAGCTTAGCCTCAGCCAAGAAACCTCTGCCAAAGAGCTGTGACTAGGGGCGGAGGAGGCAGTCACCCTAGACCTCAGGCCCCGCAAACACAGGACCATATCTCCGCCCTACCTCCTATCTCACTGGCCTTGGCTGTCAGCCATAGGTCATCTTTGACTACTTGTAAGCTTTCCTAGCAGAATATGTGACCCCAGAGCCAAGGAACCCCAGGGAAAGAGAGCCCTGCTCGGCCAGTGACAGATCCCCCACAGCTTCCTGGGGAGATCTACCTGATCTCCATTCAGATGTGGGGGCAGGGACGCAATCCACTTAGGAAATCTTACTGGGTTCCTTCCGTCCCCCTCTTCACCAGCCCCAGCCCTCAGTGGCCTGTGGCAGCAATCTCGGACAGTAGCCCTGACCCTGTAGGGACAGATAGCGGGGAGCACTCACGTTTCTCAGAGTGCCGTGTGTGCAGGCTATAAGCTGGCTCCTGAAACATGGAGGGGTCGTGGGCGATATAGCCAGTACAGGATGGCCGGAGGTACTTGGCAGGCCCTGGACCTGTGAGAACAGACAAGACAACCCTTAGCCTCATCCCTGCCCCTCCCCCTACCCCCAGCATGTTTTACCATGAGAACACAGGGGCTTTGCTCTGGCTGATGGCACACTGCCACAGAGCTGGGCATCGAGCTGGCTCCCTACAAGGAAGGTAGTATGCATGGATAAAAGGCCATTTCCTGTGGACCCACAGCCCATTGTAGAAAGGCAACAGTTGCAGTTAATTAGGAACTGGGTCTATACTAAGACTCCTGCTAATGGCTTGGTGTGGTAATTTCAGCTGAGCTTCTAGACAGCCTTGTGAAGACAGAGACTCACACCCATTCCCTCTTACAGATAACAATACTGAGGTTAAGAAATAGCCATTCTGCCGGGCGGAGTGGCGCACGCCTTTAATCCCAGCCCTCGGGAGGCAGAGGCAGGCAGATCGCTGTGAGTTCGAGGCCAGTTTGGTCTACAAAGTTAGTCCAGGACAGCCAAGGCTATGTAGAGAAATCCTGTCTCAAAAAAAAAAAAAAAAGAAAAGAAAAGAAAAGAAAGAGTCATTCTATCCAGCCATAGTAACTGGTGATGTGAGAGCCAACAGAGCACAAACATTTAATCTAAAACATTTCCCAAATAATAATCAGTCCATAACCACTTAGTGAGAATTCATTGGCCTGGTCTCCGTTGGAAGGAAATAGAAATCACTAAAGGCAAGGTGGCAAGGTGGCTGAGTGGTAGAGCCGTTACCTATCATGTCTGGGTCCTTAAATTCAATCCCTAGCACCCTGAAAAGTGAAAACCAAGCTAAAAGCTTCTAATCCTTACCCCCCAAATATGCTGTATGGCCCCATGCCTTGACCAGCATCTCACAGTGGGTGGGCTTAGCTCGGAGGTGCAGGTTGTTTTAAGGTCTCGAGGAGTAAATTTGCTGGGGCTAAGCAGGAGGCAGGGCTGGCAGGCTAGACCCTTGGCAGCAGCCTAGCAGAATGGGCCCTACAGTGGGGTGCCTCTCACCTCTGATTGTGGCCAGGACGACAGGGGTCTGCTTTATCTCCTGCCATGAGGGCACCTCTTCCTCCTTCTCCGGGTGCTGTGCATAGAACACAAGGTTCCTGGCCTCCTGGGGCTGTTTCATAGTGAAGGCTGGGAGGAAAACAAACAGTAGCGCTTACAAGCAGTGCCTGAGCAGCCAGGAGCCGGTACCCCTGCCCAGGCCCCTCCATCCACTACCCACCCCACTTCAGAGACTCCCAAACAGCTGGGGGGCTGGGCGGGAAGACGCCTGGGCTCAGCAGCTGAAGCCACAGAGGTGCAGCCAGTACGGAGCCCAATGGCAGGAGTGGAAAGTGACATCACACCACGGCAGAACTTGTACTGTGAGGCCCGGAGTGTTTATTTCCCCCCGTTGCCGTGGCGCCTGCACTGTGGCATAGCAGCTCTATGCTGAGAGGCCAACTACAGGAAAATTCTGCTCCATTGCCCTCTCTTGTATCCAACCAGGCTGAATGCCCTGGGCGTTCCCCAGTACTCCTGGCCTGGGAAGCAAATAGTGAGGGACATGACGACTCCTGGGCCAGCTACTCACTACCATTGGGTATCTTCTAATTGGGGACAGGAACAGAAACGGTGGCTAGAAAGGTTCCTGCCCTCTCCCACAGACCCTGGGACTTTCTACCCGTTGTCCCTTCCACCTGTCTCCCCTCCCCTCCCCCCCAGACAAGTCCTCTCTTCTAAGAGTCTATTTGTTTAAGCTAACCTATTTCCCACTAAAGTGTGACAGCCTTACAGCCCCCTTCCCAAACTCCCTTGCCAAGGCATGATAGCTTTAAAGATCCACATCTAGCTAAAGGAATACTTGCCTAATGGCAGCATTTCAGACACAGCATGAGGGCAAACAGAGGGAAATAAAGGGCTCGCACTGAGGTCTGTGGCAGTGGTGGCAGCAGCGGCTGGTGGAAAGTGCCGCTGAGGAAGTACGTTAGGAAATGCTAAGGGTTGGAGGCTGTGCAGTCTCCACATGATGGAGGGGGTGAGCCCCAGGGCTGGGAAAATCCCAGACACTTCTTCATCCTTAAGAGCTCAGGGGCATCCAGGACTGGGCCTTACATGCACCACGGGGGTTAGATCTGAGCCAGGTTTAAAAAGGTCTCCAGGCCGGGCATGGTGGCACACTCTAATCCCAGCACTCGGGAGACAGAGGTAGGCAGATCCCTGTGAGTTCGAGGCCAGCCTGGTCTACAAAGTGAGTCCAGGACAGCCAAGGCTACACAGAGAAATCCTGTCTCTAGGGGGGGGCGGCGGGGGAGGGAGGGAGGGGGTGGAGAGTCTCCATTGTGGAAACTAAAAGATGAAAGGTGCTATGGGCTTTAGATGGGGTCTGTCACCACCCCGGTGTGGACACTGAGACCTCAGCAGGCATCAAGAGCCCCCAATTTCATCAGTGACAGGAATGGAACCAGGACACAAAATTCAGGGACCCCCTTCAGGCCGTAGGCTCTCTACTCTCAAGAATTGCTGTTGTCGCTGTGCTCTGAACTCATGGCAGCTGCCAAGGACAGTTATCATCAGGCATGCTGGGAAATGAAGATTCTCAGGAACTGGAGGGCTCAGAACAGAGAGCAGGCTCCCAGCCAACGGTCCTGGTAGCCCCTCTGCTGAGGAACCACCACTTGTCAATGCTACCTGCTCACCTGACCCTGTGAGAGCTCCAGGCTGTCCCCCCACCATAGCCCCCCACCCCACCCCTACCTGGGGGAGGGGGAGGTTCTCCAAGTGCTTCTTTGTCAGCTCTTCCCTTGTCACAGCTTTCTGAGGAAATGGATCCCCCTCCCTTCAGCTGGCCCAAGCTGTTCTCCTCTGCTCCAGGCACTCACTCCCACCTCCGATGGAGTCTGGGTTCCCTTGAAGCAGGCTCTTGGCCCTCCTTGGCCAATAATCCTTCCATTCGTGCCCCCCCCCTTTGTATCTTAGAGTCCCCTCTTTGTCACACGGGTTCAATGTCCAGGAGTAGCCTCCTCAGTTTCTCTGTGCCACCTGTGCCTCACAACCCGGTGGCCCTGGTTCACGGCTACCTCTGCCTTTCTCCTGGCTCCTCCCACGTCCCTGATAACTTTGGCGCACCTAAGGTTCCATTCTCCAGTCAATGCCTGGTCCCCTTCCTGCAAAGACCTTTGCCACATCCCCCTCAAGCCCTGGTGGCCGCAGTGGTCCTAGGCTTTTCATTACCTCCCACACCGCCAACTGCCGCCTCCCTCTAGACACCGGCCTTCCATTTCCCACTCCCTAACGGCCTCTCTGCACCCAACTGTTGAACCCTGTGCCTCTCCTCGCCCTCAGGCCCTTCCTGCCTTCGGAGCTCTCAACCTTGGACTTGGCAACGTAGATGAGACTCGCCTCTAGGCAGCCTGCCCCCCCTGTGCCCTGACACTGTCCTAGCCTGTCGCACTCTCCTCCACATCACTGTACCTCCATGCAGTTCCTCCTGTTCACCTGCACTGAGAAGAAACAGAGACCAAGGAGCAGGGCTGTGGCTGGAGCCCTCTCAGCCTCCGCACTTCCACATCCCACTGTAAGCTATGGTCTCTCCAGATTTCCACGTGTCGTCTGGCACCTCTATCACTTCTGATATCTAAAGTCCCTTTTATCTGTTAAAAAACAAAACAAAACAAAAAACCAAAAAAAAAAAAAAACCCAAAAACAAAAAACAAAAAAAACAACCTCTGCCTCTGGGGCTCACTGGCTAAAGCATTTGCAGTTCCCAGAACCCACATCAGGTGGCTCATAATCACCTACAACTACAGTTCCAGGGAGTCCAAAACCCTCATCTACCATCTAGGCCCTGCATGCATGTGGTACACACACACATTCAAGCATACACAGTCAAGCATACACACATACACATAAAATGAATAATATATAAATATTATTCATAAAACATATCTGTTTAAAAATTAAAAATTAAAAAAATTAAAAAAAAAAAACAAGCCGGGCGTGGTGGCACACGCCTTTAATCACTGTGAGTTCGAGGCCAGCCTGGTCTACAAAGTGAGTCCAGGACAGCCAAGGCTAACACAAAGAGACCCTGTCTCAAAAGCCTCCCAAAAAATAAATAAATAAAATAAAAAATAAGAAACAGCCCTGTCCTTGAACCCATACATGCCTCTGTCCCTGTCTGTCTGTCTGTCTGTCTGTCTGTCTGTCTGTCTGTCTCTGCCTCTGTCTCTCTCTCCCCCCTCCCCCTCCCTCCCTCTGCCAGTTTGTAGACACATTTAGTCAAAGGGTGTTTTCGCTTGTGGTGTGGTGGCCAGTCTTGCCTCTCTTTCCTTCTTGACTCACTGAAAGCTGGCTTCAGGCCCACTGCCCCACCCACACTAGGCTGGTCGAGATGCCCACAGACCTGCACTCAGGCACCACACACGGTGGACTCTTGGCGTCCTCTTCTTGGCCTCTTAGCAGCACTGGACCAACATGGCTGACCACTCCTGCTTCACAGAGAGCCTCTCCTGGCTCCGGATGCTGCCCTGGTTTTCCTTGCCTGGTTTTGGCTGTCCCATACAGGCTTTCTCCTGGATCTTCTTCCTCGCCCTGACCTTTCAGTCTTGGCAAATGCTTACTACTCACAAAATGGAAAACAGTACGTTTGCTTGGAAGCAGTCTGGCAGGCTCTGCCTCGGCCAGGTGATGCGGGCAGGACGCTGCCTCAGTGGGTGAAATGCTCACTGTGCAAGCCTAAGGACGTGAGCTGGGACTCCCAGGATCCACATAAAGACTGGAGTGAAGCAGTGTATTCCTGTAATCACAGCACAGGGGAGGAGTGCCTGGCCGTGCAGCCCACCTAGCCAGTGAGTTTCAGGTACAGGGAGAAACTTTGCCTCAAGAAGGTGGGGAGCAGTAGAGAGTTGCTCACTGGGTACA
Source organism: Acomys minous (assembly GCF_964271855.1). Classification (NCBI taxonomy): domain Eukaryota; kingdom Metazoa; phylum Chordata; class Mammalia; order Rodentia; family Muridae; genus Acomys; species Acomys minous. The sequence continues at coordinate 116,148,570 of NC_140494.1, forward strand.
GTGGTGGCTTCCACACAGGCGCATACACATGTGCATCACACACAAGAGCTGTTTGTTATCATTATCATTTTATTGTTCTGTGTTATGTGGGTGTGTGCATGCCACAGTGCACGCATGGGAACATGCACTGTGAACAGCTTTTGAGAGTCAGCTCTCTCTGGATCCAGGGACTGAACTCAGGTCGTCAAGTTAGTGAGCACCTCTATCCACTAAATTGTCTTGCCGGCCCCAACTTTGTTGAGTGGGTACGAGTCTCACGTTGTAGCCTTGGCTGTCCTGGAGCTTGCTACAAACACCAGGCTGACCTCAAACTCACAGAGAGGGCTTGCCTCTGCCTCCTGAGTGCTGGGTCTGAAAGTGTGAGCACCACATCTCGTTCCCCCAATATATTTTAATTAAAAACCAAAACAAAGGCAAACAAAACAAAATCCAACTAAGGGAGACACTGGTGCCTCCTGGAAGGGTACACTAGGAGACCACAGCATCGCCCAGCCATGTTTCCCGAAGATGCAAACTCTAAGTCAAACACAAGAATACCAGATAAACTGAAGTCAAGATCCATCCACAAGAAAAAAATAAATAAATAAAACAAAAACAAAAACCCGCCAATACCACAGAAAGCAAAGAAATCCTGAAGAATTGTGCCAGATTTGTAAAAACTCAAAAACTCAGACAGCTTGATGAAACACAGAAGGCAGGACTTGCTTTTGATATAAAGGATGTCGTTATGAAAATTTGCCAAAGCAGAAATAAGTCTATGGGTTATTTCAAAGTGTAGCCGCGTTTATTTCCGGATTGATCATTGCACTCCTAAAAGAGAAAGTCTTTGTTCCTAGGAAACACACACTGACTTGTTTAAAGGAAAATTATTCCTCAAATGGTTCAGGAAACAAACATTATAGATAGATAGATAGATAGATAGATAGATAGATAGATAGATAGATAATAGGCTTTTTTTTTTTAAGTGCTGGGCATCATGGCATCTGCCTTTAGTTCTAGCACTTAGGAGGCAGAGGCAGGCAGAATTCTCTGAGTTTGAAATAAGACTGGAATAGACAAAAAAAAAAAAAAAAGACTAGAATAGACTAGTGTACAGAGTAGACCAGTGTAAACTAGTGTAGAGAATTCCAGAACAGTCAAGCTACATAGAGACCCTGTCACCAAACAAAACAAACAAAGGTGTGGCAAAATAGCAACGATATAGGTGAAGAGTGTGGGAGAACTATTTGTAATAATCTTGCCACTTCTATGGTGTCTAAAACTGTATGCAAAAAAAAAAAAAAATCAAAAGAAAAAAATGTACCGGGCTGGGGAGATGGCTCAGTAAGTAAAGCACTTTGCCCTGTTAAGTGGGAGGAGCCAAGTCGGCATCTTCAGAACCCACATACAGCCAGACTCAGTGGCATGTGTTTGCAATACTACGTGCCTGTTACAACATAGATGGGAGGACAAAGCAGGAGGATCCTGGAAATCTGGGCACCAACTAGCCTGGCATACACAGCAGCAAACAACAGAATCCCAGTACACACACACACACACACACACACACACACACACACACACACACACGTGCACACACACGTGCGCACACATACACACACATGCACACACGCATGTACATATGTGAAAGAGAGACTTAAGAAAACTGTCGGTCCCTGGTGTCTTGCAGCTCAGACCTGGATCTACATCTCCCTTTGTGTCACTCTTCTTGTCTTGTGGCTTTAATTTCGTTAGTGGCACCCCAAAATCTCCCCAGTGTTTCTTTTCTTCCTATATCCTCAGCAGCATTAGGCTTGTGTCGTTTGGGTTTCACGTGCTCTGCAAAGTCACCATGCCCACCTCACTCTGTAGTGGAGGATGACCTTGAACTTCTGATCCTCCTGTCCCTACCTCCCAGGTGCTAAAAATTAAAAGCGTGAGCCACCACTACGCCTTGTCTTATTTGGTTCCTCTGATGGAACCTAGGACTTTGCACATGCTAAACAAGCCATCACCCAACAGAGCCACATCCTTAGCCTCCAAACAATTTTTTTTAAAGATTGATTGATTGATTGATTGATTACATATACATTGCTCTGCCTGCTTGTACCCCTGGAGGCCAGAAGAGGGCATCAGATCACATTATAGATGGTTGTAAGCCACCATGTGGTTGCTGGGAATTGAACTTAGGACCTCTGGAAGAGCAGTCAGTGCTCTTAACCACTGAGCCATCTCTCCAGCCCCCATACAAACAATTTCTTGTGAGATGTCCCCGCTCCCAGGCCATCTCCTATGCCACCCCAGCATCCATCTTAGTGCCTGAGCCTTGAGCTTGTCCAGCACACCTTCCTGTCTTTCCTACCCAGCCAATCGCCAAGTCACTTTGAGGAGCTCCTATATATTAGTCACCCTGTGTCCCAGTGTCTCCCTCTGGTATGGTGCCTGGCACCTGGTCTACATTTAAGAAATATTTCTTGAGAGGTAGGGATGACTCTCTTGATAAAGTTCCTGCCACACAATCCTTGTTACCTGAGTAAACTGGCTAGCCCTCGAGCTCCCAAATAATCTACTTCTCTCTTCACAGAACTGGGATTGCCGCTAAGGCCATGCTGAGCTTTTCACATGGGTGCTGGGAACACAAAATCAGGCCCTCCTACTCGTCCTTAGCCATCTCTTCAGCCTCACCATGAGGTTTTTCATTATATAAGGGCAAGTAGTCGTGCACGAGGAATGGCTGAGGCCCAAGCTCTGTGGGCTAGTGTAGAGTTCAAAGCCCTCAAGCTCCAGGCTGATAGTAGCCTTACCATCTCACTCCAAGTCCCTCTCCTAAAGGGAATCCTGGGAGTCATAACCAAAGGCCGAGACCCTGGCAGAACCTCCAGGCTCTGCCCATCAGTTTACAAGGCCTCAGTGTCTCTGTCAAAGACCATCAGCCCGGTGCCATGGTGGCTCTGAGAAGATGAGGGAAAAGCACAGATAGGTGAGGTGACTCATCTGAGGCGCACAGAAGAGGCTTGGCAAAACCAGCTCCTGCCTCCTCGGCCCACATTCTTTCCATTGCCCTGCCCGGGCCGGCAGCTCAGACTCACATCTAAAACCCATTGCTAGCCTTGGTCCCGGGCCCAAGCAGGTATTTCTCATCCTTTCAGGAGCCTCAGCTGGGCCCCTCAAAGGTGCCAAACCCATGCCAGACCCTGAGTGAGTAGACTCACAGATTTCCCACCAACTGGGGCCCGTCCAGCTTCCCTCCCAGAGGCTGCCTCTGCAGGCAGCCAATGTCCATCAGGACAGCACAGCAAGGGTTAACAGCATGAACTAATATTTAGAAATAGCACATCCCAGAGGGAGTCAGCTGTGGCCAGCTGGTCACAGCCACTGAAGGCACAAGCCTTTATGGACGTGGTATGGCAGGGGAGAGCCTGGGAAGCCCTGAGAGGGTAGCCTACCCCTGCCTCTATACCATCACCCCAGTATGGCATAGGCATGGCCGAGAGCCCACCTGGTCCAGACAGGCAAAGTTCCCCATGGACCTCCCATCCACAGCCTTGCTCCCAAAGCAGCAAAGACAACTTTTCAGCTTCTGAATTGTGTAATTGTTGGAGCTAGCTGCTCCTACCCGCCTGAGCCTGGCTGCTTGCACTTGGAGGAGTCCCATAGGCTCCCTGGGCCAAAAACTGGAGCAAGACCACCCCTCACAGAGGCTTAGCCTAAGGCTGCTGCAGAAAAGTTTGAGACTGATTATGGGACTGTTGGGCCAAGGAACCAATGCCTAAAGCCCATGTCCCCTTGCGCAGGATAGTCTCGGTTCTGTGTCCTTCATGGCAGAGGGCCAACTCCCTAAGGGCAGGTCCTAAGTAGTTGAAGCACAACACGGCTCAGACACCACCCACCCCTTTGAGGGCACAAGCACATGCCATTTACCAACAGGCTGGCTTTGGCCACAGGCTCCTTGGGTGGAGCCAGTCGGTCAGGGTGCAAAACACCCAGGCTGAGGGCAGGGTGTGGCTGCAGCCACTGCCAAAGTGGGTGTCCTTAGTCTCAGATGCACTGGGGATAGGGGCAGTAAAAGTGACCAGAAGAGCCCGGCCAACCTGCAGGGCACAACATTGGTGGGGAAGTGGAAGTTGTTAGACTGTCTGTTGTCTCATTCCTGTACAGTACTTGGGGGAAACTGAGGCCTCAGCTACTCTAGGCCATTGAAACTTCAGAGAATGTGTGACCCTCTGACGGATAGGTGCAGAGTGTCCTGAGTCGTCTTCTTTCCTTGTTTCCCCAGGTGTCCTGTCTGTGAAGAGGTGTCAAGTCTAGAGGGTGGGAAAAATACTGTTAGAACCTCCTGAGCTGGCTAGGGAGAAGACTCCATGGAGTCTTTAGACAGAAAGGTAGGTGGGTGTAGGAGAAAGAGAGATGTGAGGGCTTCCTGGGGGAAGGTTAGACGTGACCCGGGAGGAAGGCCAACACCAGAGTAGTGGCTGTGGACATCTGGTCAACCCAAGTCAAGGAAAATCATGGCAAAGGTTAGCGGGCAGAATGGAGGCAAGAGTCAACCCTGAGGATGCCAGGGAGGTTTAGGTCAGCTCGGCTCAGGGCAGGCATGCCCAAGAGGCTAGGGCGAGGACATGGCACCACCCCACCCAACAGCACTGCTCGGAGGCAGTGGGAGATGTCATTGTAAAGCTACATGGGGCCTCAACTGTCATGCCTTTGCTCAGCTTCAGTCCAGGGCTCAAGTCTCATGCTCCAGACTAACAGAGGCCGAACATACGCATCCAGAGCCCCAGTGACCCTTCAGGACTGAAAGCCTCGGTTTTCTCTTTTGTCTGGAAACACTTATTTCCCAGGTGAATGGTTCTTATTTTTAATTTCTCCCTCTCTTGCTCTCTCACTCGCTTCCCTCATCTCAGGCTAGTCTGGAACTAACTTTGTAGTTGAAAATGACCTTGGGCTTCTGATTCTCCTGCCTCTACCTCAGTGATTAAAAGCTTATGTTGCAATGCCCAATTTTTCCCCTTGGTTCTTGGTGGGGTGGGGTGTGTGTGTGTGTGTGTGTGTGTGTGTGTGTGTGTGTGTGTGTGTGTGTGATGTATACAGATACCTCTGGAAACTAGAAGAGGGTATCAGAGCCCCTAGAGCAGGAGCCACAAGCGTTTGTGAGCCACTCAATGTGGGTGCTGGGAACCAAATTCTGCAAGACTCTTAATCGCTGTGCTATCTCTTCAGCCCCATGCCCAGGTTCTATGCAGTGTCGCAGAGCAAACCCAGGGCTTTTATATCCTGGGCAAGCACTCTACCAATTGAGCTACATTTTACCCCCCAGCCCCAGCCCCAGTGCTGGAGATCGAATCCAGGGTCTTGGGTGTGCTAGGCAACTGGCTCTACTGAGTAATTCCTTCCTCTGGTAAATGTTTTTGCAAACCGGGGAACCCCCAGCAGCGATGCACAAGCTGGGTCATGAATGCAGCGCTGATTGCATTCTTTTTCTAGGTCTGTTTCTCAGCCTCACCAGCAACAGGGCTGGTGAGGCTCTGAGCTCATCCTGTCTTAAGTCTCCACTGTGGGCTGGGCTGCAGCTACCAGTCTGGAGGCTCCCCAGACAGAGAAATGATTCCTGGTCGGGGCGGGGGAGAGGGGGGGGCAAATAAATCTGCGGGTAGGGACCAAGCAAGATGGGAGAAGATGGGTGCCGTAGTACAGTGTACATCTCTACTGTAGCTCCTAATTCATAAATAGCAAACACTCCCTCTCCCTTTCATTCTTAAAAAGAAGCACCAACCACCACCACTCCCAAGCCTTCCAAGAAGCCTCCCCTCCCTAATGTTGGGTCCATATTTGGACAGTAATTGGCCCCTAACGAGGATGAAGTGTTATGCTGACTCAGAAGAAGGAAAACAAAAGACAAGCCATGGACCTGTTGCCTCGGGTTACCTGCCGAAGTCCCCGTAGAATAGCAACCAATGGCTTCTTAGTCAACCCTAACAGTCACTTGTTGAGCACCTACTGTGTGCAACTTCCTCTGGAGGGGGAAATTAGAAGGTTCACAGGAGGCGCCCCCATCAAGGGGAAGATGCGAGTAAATTGTATACAAACTGTGAAGTACTGGGATGTACAGAATGAGCGCCTGCTGTATGCCAGACCCTGGGGTAGGCATTTGAGACATACTTAAACACTTCATCTTTGTAAATTCAAACTTATAAATAAGGAACCAAAACACGGGAGAAAGGATTAGTTAAAGGCCAGACAGTCGAGTGAGAGCATTGGGATCAAGAGCACTGTCAGATCAGGCACGGCTGTAAGAGCACCGAGCTTGGGCTCAATGATTCACCTTCCCCTCATCCGGATCAACTTACTCAAGCCCGTTAGTGTCTCTTGGCCTCAGTTTCTCCATCCAAATGGGGCTCAGTTGTGTCAAAAGTCATGAAATGTTGTGCTCGTGATATAGCTGTTGCTGCTTACAGGCAAGGATTTGGAAGAGGGCGTACAGTGTAGCGGGCTGCGGCTGGGAGCCCAGTGGATATGTGAGAAAGAAAAGAGGAACAGAGGCGTGCCTCTATCCATCCACTGAAGAAACCCAGGCCAGGTCCCATTGCAGCCTGGGCTGGCCAAACACAGGCGCTGGGAAAGGCTGCTTTTTTCCAGCTCCTGGTTGGGAAGAGGCAAGCCTTGCCTGGGAAGGAGCCAGGAGGAGAAGGCCCCAGCCTGAAGCTGTTAGGTAGGAGCTAAATCCAGGGCCAGATTTCCAGGCAGTAGGGCAAGTGAAAAACACCAAGATTCTTAGGTCAGGAGGCCTGGATTCCTGGCAAGAAATGACTGGGCACCTACCTCTGACCCTGGACTCTGAGTTGGTCCCATCCTCCACAAAATGAGGGGAAGGGCGCTCAGCCCCAGCCTTTCAGGATATGTTGTCACAGGGCTGAGCTTCTGCACTGCAAGGTCCAGACCTTTTTGTCTTTACAGGCAGAGGAAGTACAGTCTGTGGACAGAGGGCAAGCTCAGAGCCCTGCCTAGCTCTCTGCTGCAGTGGGGTCCCTCAGAGACCTGTGACCTTGGAGGCACCGAAACCTCCACATCCACGAAGACAGAAGAGGGCTGGCAGCTCACACTTTTATTTCCCGTTCTCAAGCGACCTTACCCACTGTGTTATGAAGATCTAAAGCCTCGGAGACGTTGTCCCAAATCCTTAAATGGGTCTCACTTGGCAGGAGGTCCTTCAACCCCGACCAGGAGCAGGAGCCCAGCACGGCCCCTTTAAGAAGGTTGGGGGTGGGAGCAGACAGAGGGAGCCCCCGCCCGAAATCCAAGCGCGGGTCGGCGCCTGCCCCGCCCCCGGAGTTAAGTACCGGACAGCCCTTGCGCCCTAGCCCGCTCGAGGAGCCCTGCTCCCTCGACTTGCGACTTGCTACTCCCTGCTGTCCAGACTCAGCACGCTGTGTTCCCTCGCCTTACAAGTCCAGACGCCCAGTCCGCCACGATGCTTTTCGGCCCGGGACACCCGCTGTCATCTCCAGCCTTGGCCTTGGCTCTTACCTTGGCCTTGTTGGTCAGATCTGCAGCTCCTGGTGAGTGAGGGGCCCTGAGACCCTGATCCAGCCTCGGGGATCTATGTGGGGGACGCACTTACAGGGGCCTGTACTTTTTCCCCCAGGCTGAAGGTCTGGGAAGAAAGTTCTGATCCCTGCTTATGGGGACTCCCGGCTATCCAAGGCTGTCTGTCCCTGACCCTAGACAGTCAGATCTCCGGAAAGGGGCCCCCCTGGAGTCAGATTGCCAAGGGCGTGGCTCTGCCCACCCAGATTGTCTCAGACAGTTAGGCCACCTCATTGCTATCCAGCCTCTTTGCCAGACAGGTTTGGGGTGACCACAGTGATACCCAGAGGCAGTGTTAAATGGGCAACCTGGCCACAGATACCCTAAACCAGAAATGGGGTTCTGTGAGGTGGGAAATGGTGAAGAAACATAATGCCCCACACTGTGTGTGCCCAGCACAGCCCTGCCATGGCCTCCTCTAACTACCTTCTGGCCTCTGTACTCTCTTAGAGCTCTGCACCCCTCTATTTGTTGCCAGGGGTTGGCTGGCTTATACCTTACCCCCCCACCCACCCACCTTGCTCTCCTCACTGAGAGGACCTGATTGGTGACAGACTGTATCACCCACTCTTCAGGTTACAGAGACAAGGCTATCCCCCACCCCGTTAGATATCTCTGACAACCCTGGGACAACCTGAGCCACACCCCCTGTCCCCAGCTCTCTGGTGTCTGCCCACCAGAGGCTGAATGAGAGTGTGCCTTCTGAGAGGTGCTCGTGGGCATCGCCCCTGTCACAGTGCCAGGAATCCTAGCATTACAACGTTCTTCCTTTACTGGAGACGAGGTCTGACTATGCCATAAGATCTGTGGCCTTGGGGCCCATCAGTCATTACTACCAAGGTATGAATCAGGCCTTCAGCCTACATCTCTCAGGACCGTTTCCAAGAGTAACTAAGAGCAGAGAAGGAAGTTGAGCCTCCCTTCCAGGAGCCCAGGCCACACCCTTCTCCCCATCAGATGGAGGAGAGCAACTCTAAAGAAGGGCATCATGAGACATCCAAAAGGGAAGTGAGTCAGGGAAGGACCCCTGCACTAAGGTGGATCCAGGCTCCTCATTCCTGCTGCACTGACTTCCTTTCCTTAAAAATCTCACAGCCCCAGTGGTGAACAGACCTGAGCGAGGGGAAAAAGAGAGCCCCTGAGGTAGCCGGGAGGTCAGCTCAACCAGGCCCCAATTTCTAGCCAAGAGACTGTTCCCAGCAGCCCCTGCGTACTTGGGCTTCAACTAAGAACAAGTCTCAGATACCACCGTCTTAGCACTGACAGCGTGAGACATGACACTAGGGCTGCACAGAGATGGGCAGGCTCAGTCAGGCTTTGTAACGCCAGCACGGAGGGGGGAGAAGGAAGAAGGTCAATTGCACTGTGGGTTCATGGCCAGCCTGGGCTGCAGAGTGAGACCCTGCCTCCAAAACAAACAAAAAAGAAAAAGGCGGGGGGGGGGGGGGAAGAAAGGAGGAGAAGAGAGGTGAAAGAGGGGGAGAGAATTTGTATTAATTCAAGAGATAGAAGAGTAAAGTCAAATGCAAGGAGCAGTTTCCAATTGTGTATAGGAAGATCCAGGTGAAAAGTGTGGAAGGAACCAGAAACAGGATGGGTGGGCCAGAGGGCCGACCGGCCAGCCGTCCTTGAATCAAGCCTTGAAGGGTGGGAAAGCAGTCTGCACTCCCGTCTGTCTGCGGTCCTCAGCACGGACAGAAGCGGGAGGTGGGTGTAACATGGTGTTGAAATAGAAAGACCAGCAGCCTGACTGGAAGGTGTATTTTGAGCACAGGACAGGAAGAGCCATAGGGCTGGGACACAGAAACCTTAAATGGCAAAATGAAGCCACAGTCTGGGCACTGATGGTGACAAGAAGAGGGTGCAAGTACAGGCAAGGGGCATCAGGGTGTCTATTTTGTGACCTTAAACCCACCCTAGACTTCAGGAAGGATTTGAGCATGCCTGATATTCTCCCCTCTGCTAGGCAGAGCTTCTGCATAAAACACCCAACTCTGTCACACACACCCCCCAACCCAGTCTAGGGAATCTATGTGGGGACCAGACTCACAGCCCAGCATCAGGAGCCCATGGGGGGGGGACTTGTACCTCTTCCCCAGGTTGATTTCTGTTTGTGGGGTCTCCAGGTATCCCCGGTTGTCTGGCTTTCACTACCCATGTGTCAGATTGCCCAGACCCCTCCTGAGCTCTGCCTGGAGAGAGCATCACTCCTCCTCTCTTGGAGGCCGTTGTGTTCTCTTGTCCCAGCTGAGGCACACTTGGGTGGCTGCCCTGGACCTATCAGTGTTCCTGAGTACCCAGGTCCTGGGGTCTGGGAGGCAAGTTCCTTTGACAGCCATCTGGGTCAACATCTCAACTGTACAGACAAAAGAAAATGAGGCCCCAGCGAGGAAGCAGAAGCCTTGGGCAGACCCTCAGCCACCCAAGAAAAGCCCAGGGAGGAAGGGGGTCCACTCCTTCTGAGCTCTGTGGGAGGCGCTCAGCATCTCAGGTCAGAGCTGGGAGAGGCAGGTGAGAGTGGTCCCCAAGAGACAGGCTGAGGAGAAGGAAGATGACATCTAGTACAGGAAGTGTCAGTATAGCACTGGGGTCAGTGACTCCCATAACTCCTCTCTGGCCTGTCCTCACTGACCAAAAGGGGGGGTTTTAAGGGACCAAGGTGGGACCTACATAGACGGGGATCAGAAGTGATGGGGTGTTTAAGACAGCAAGCCTCCAAGGCCCCAGATACAAGAAAGAGAATTGGAGTAGATCCTGTTGGCTCTGGAAATGATTTACAGGGGCACCAGTGGTGTGGAGCCATGTGAACCTTGTGTGTGTGCACTCGTCGTCGCGTTGCCCCAGATCTCTGAGGGAGGGCAGAGGCCAGGGCCTTAGCCCAGCCCACCCAGACTCTAGAAAAGCTGCCCCAAAACCAAACATAACTGAGCTCCCCGCCCCCCCCCCCGCCCTTTTCCCAGTGTCCACATGCCCAGGCAGGACAAGAAGGGCCTTTTAGCATTGCCTGCCTGGGCGGGGGCTGTGGGGGAGGGTGAGCCATGCCAGGTGGGCCAGGCTGCTGTTTGCTGGGACCGGGAGGGGAGGGGGCCGCGGGGAAGGGAATGGGCATGTGTGGGGTTCGCGCAGGAAGTGTATAGGCTGTCTGGGAACTGGGCGTGCTGCCCAGGATGGTTGAGGGGAGGGGGGGACTTGGATATCCGTGACATTCATGCTTGCTTGTTCGCTGGTACACGCAGATGGGACACGCACATGAGGACCCACAGGCGGAGGCCATGGTGGTGTACAGCTGTTCTCATAGACCCTGACAGAGGCAGGAGGAGTACTGCTGCCTGGTCTCCACCCCTACCCCCACCTGACAGACCTGGGCTTGGGTGGTGCCTTACAGGACACGGGGTGGAGGGGGGCGGGTACCAGCCAGAGCCGCACTCCCTGGTCAGGACCAGGAGCAAGATAAACTAGCGGTTCGTGGGCTGGAGTCTAAGCCTGCTTCCTCTTTGGTTCTCTGTTGTGTTACTGACTCCCCCACAACTATGGGTCAGGGCGAGTGCCCCTCCAGCGTCCCCTCCACCCCAGCCTATGTCAATTCTGCAAAGCTTTTTAGAGGGAAAGAACTCTTGCTCCAAGTGCAGATGAAAGCAGGTCTGGATGCTCTGTACTGCCTTCATCACTGGCTCTGCAAGGAATCTTAGAATTAACTGGATTAACATCAACAGCTAAGTGTTTAGATCCTTTCTAGGGCAGGGTTCCCCAGCTCTCTGGTCTCTGGGAGAATCCAAACCTCCTAGCAGGGAGAAGGTCGAGCCAGTTCATGACTCTATCTGAGCACTTGCCTCCAGAGCTAGCCATGTGGGTGCTGGGGTATAATAAGACGGGAGGAAACTGGGCTCAGAGAGAAACAAGGGCCCGTGCAGCCCACTGCCAATCAGCCTCGGCAGTCTCACTCATCCCAACAGAATGGGCCATCCCAGATCAGACCAGCAGGGTGGAGGCATACACCAGTGACTTCAGCCCCGCCCACCCGCACCCCCAGCAGAAGAGAGATATCTCTGGAGAGGTCCAGGTCCCTGTCCCTGTCCCTCCAGCAATTGTCTCTGTCTTTCCCAATGCTCCTACCTCCCAGCAAAAGCAAATACCCCATTAAAAACAAACAAACAAACAAACAAAAAACCCTCCACCTACTTCCAGCTAGAGCCAAAAAAAAAAAAAAAAAAAGGAAGCCACACAGTTGTCTCTGATACGGATTATAGCGCCTGGGGCTGCTGTCAAGGTGGTTTGGTGGCGTAGATCATCCACGTTTCTGGAGGTAGCGTGGGTGGACCTGGCCAGGAGCAGTGCCTGTCTCGTTGACCAGTCCTTCCCGCTCAGTGCCTACCCACGCCCTCCGGCTCGAAGCCTGTGGAGGAGCCAGCTCTGCCAACTCTGGTGTGCGTTAGCCAGGCTGCCAGCCATGGCTCATGCCTACTTAAATGTTTCAGTGTGTCCCCTCCCCCTCTGCCTCCACAGACCTCACAGCAGAAACCCTGACTCCAGCGCAGCCCCAAGTGGGTCACAGCAGGACTTAAGAGGTGGCTTGCCCTTAGTGGATTGGGGGCCAGGCCTCCTTGGCCTTTGTCCTTATTCCTGGCATGAGCAGGGGCCTCACCCATAGGATCAGCAGCCCCATGGGAACAGATGTCTCGTCTCCTTTTTCCTGCCTCTCCACCACATAGCTGAGCACAGGGTTGGTCCACTGGGGCCTGTGGAGGATCACAGTGCTGACCAGGGATTTCAGAATGTGCCTCAGAGTGCTCCCAGGAGTCACACTCCAGCCCTCCTCCTGGAAGGACATGATCCTGGGGATATGAGATGCCTGTCTCACCCAGTGCACATGTAGCAGCCTCCTGAACAAATGGTTACAGATTGAGTTTTCTCTGCTTTTTGCCAGGAGTGATGGCATATTCCTGTGGGGCCCGGACTAGAGAGGAAGAAGCAAGGTTGAAAGCTCATGGCCAGCCTAGGCTACATAGCAAGACCCAGTCTCAAAAAAAAAAAATGATGATGATGATGATGATATAATAATAAGGCTGTTTGGCTGGGATGTAGCTTAGCTGGCAGAGTGCTTGTCAAGCATGCATGAAAGCTTGGTTCGGCCCCAGCAGCACCACATAAGCTGAATGTGGTAGCGAGCACCTGTTATCCCAGGATGCGGAGGTAGAAGCAGGAAGGTATGAAGTTCAAGGCCATCCTTGGCTAAATAGTGCGTCTACGGCCCTTAGGTGCTCTGTGAGATCCTGTGTCAAACAAAACAAAACAAAAACATACTGCTCTAACGGAGGAGTCTGTGGTAGAGAGAGACTGAGGTTGATCGGGATTTCTTCCTAGCTTTCAAAGAATCCCACTCCAGCCTGATTACAGGGTCTTCTGTAAAGAGTCCTTCTCAACACAGTTCAGCAGGAAGCCTGACGGCAGGGAACAGCCCCTGAACACAGCCTCCTCACACTCAGACTCTGAGGTTTCTCCTCCTCCAGACTCCCACTCCACTATACCTACAATCAAATAGGACATTTCTGAACATCAGATCATTGTATCATCGCTGGCAGCCCCCCTACCCCACCCCTCCAACCCCCCCATCCCCCACCCTCGCCTCACCATCGCTATGCTGTGCCCTTCTCCCCCTCCATGCATCCGCCTCTCAGGTCAAGGTGAATCGCGTCCCACTGCCTGACTGATGAGTAGGCCATCAGTTAATGTTGCTGTTAACTCAGCCTTCCTCTTGGGCTCTGTATAAAACATCCAACTTTCACCTTCCCTCTGTCTCCTGACCATGGTTAGACAGGTACGCATGCATGAACACGTGTGTGCCCACATGTACATACGCACACACACAGAACATTCGTCAGTGGGCTCTGACAAGGCGTATGTCCAGCCCCCAAGTCAGCAGCCCTAAGGGAAACCCCTAATTCAGGACACATACCCTGGCCAGTTAATGGCCTCCTGACTAAGTCTAGGCCAGTCCACTCTCTGGGGAGCAGAGGAGACTGAGGAGAGGAGAGCGACTTCCGTTCCCACCTAAGAGCAAACCCTTCCCCGCCCACATTTCAGGAGGGGCAGCTATAAATATCAATGGGCCCAGGATGCTGATTCCCACGACATCAGCTCCTCCCTGCCCCCCTTCTTTACTGCACAGGCACTGAGGCCAAGAAGCTCTGCTGCAGCTGGGGCAAGGCAGGCTCCCGCCCTCCGCCCCCCCCCCCCACTTCCTGGCAGAGAGAGAACAAATCACCATTTTGGGGAGTCTCTGGGCTATGCATGAGCTCCTTTCCTATTCTCATTTGGACTCAACCCCCACCTTTCCTGCTCTCAGCCCTCAGTTCCTCAGAGACCTTCTATGGGGAGGCAGGAGGCTAGGCACAGTGGTTACAAACATGGTGTTAGAGTGCTCATTTGGGATTAGATTCCAGCCCTTGTGTGACCTTGGCTTGGCCATGCTCTGAGCCTCCAGTCAGTCTTTTATGAAACAGGAAAGAAGAGTTCCTACCTCCCATATGTGTTGAAGACAACGAAGCCCGATTGTGACCTGGAAAAGGGCTCTGCAAGCATTTGTGCCTGAGGATGCTGTTATTCTGTTCCTACTGTCTTTCTGGGTGGGGCGGCTCAAAAGTAGGGGTGCTTCCAAGGCAAGGACTCTGTGAGGGCTGGCATCCACCCACCACACTCCCAGCCTGGGACCCTTTACAAAGTGGAAGCAGGGTCCTGAATCTGTCCTGCTTGAGGGCTAAGATTCCACGTTGTTGGGGCCTCGCTGGCAGAAGCAGAAGGTCCTTCCTGGGTACCCAGAACCTCCTTCCCAATAGCTGACAGCTCTGTGGGAGGGCACACTGAGCTGATAATGCAACTGAAACCCAATCAAAGGATGCCAAGCGAGTAACCAAACTCTGTCCCCAGAGCAAGTGACCGGACAGGAAAATGTGGGCCCCAGTATGGTTTATGGACAGGGGAACCCAGCAGCCTGTCTTTTTCTTACCCTCCGCCAACCCTCCAGGGCCTTCCCCTGGTACACTCTCCAACTCTGACCAGAGCCCAGTGACAATGACATAAAGTGGTCCACTGTCTGAGTACCATAAGACCACTAACACCTTGTGATCAGCAATGGGAGATGTTGAGAAGAGGGCTCAAGGATGTTGGTGATGTTGGTGAGGGCCATGTATAAGTCAGTGACGACATGCGAGAAGTGAATTCCCAGAGATGGCTACCAGGTGAGAAGCCTGGCATTGTGATTCTAGAGGAATGAACCCTTGGAGAGAAGGATTATCCAGAGCCTAAACCTCTAGATTGCGATCCTACTGTGTGGACCCCATAGCATTCTGGGAAGACCCCAGCCAGCTCCCCGGATGTGCTAAATGAGATCCAGGCGCCTGCCCCTGGCTGTTTCCGTCTCCAGGCATCTGGGGCCCATGTGCTTCTGGCCACCCATCTGCAGCCCAGCTGAGCCCTTCTAGAAGTAGGGCCTGAGATGGAGGCAGTCTTCCTCCAATTAGTGACAACCAAGGCACAGGGAACTCAAGCCCATGCTTACTATGTGACAGGTTGAAATATCCGACCCTGCCGTGTAGGTACAGGACAGGGGCTCAGCTTCTAGCTAGCTGCTTATCCGAAGCCACGCTGTTGCAGGGGCTGGACCCTCAGTGGGGTTTAAGGGCACTGGTGAGCCTGTGTTCCCTGGCATTGGGAAATCCCGAGACCCGAGGGCTCTCCCAGGAGGAGAGCTTCCCTCCACCCCCGGTTCCCATCTTCCACCCCCTAGCTTGGCCCCACCCTGCCAAAAATAAACTCAGACCACCCCATTTTGTCCCAGCCAGACCCACCCAATCCTTTCCAGAGCCAGTTGAGTCACTACTTGGGCCTGCTCCTTTTTTTAACTGTCTGAGTCACCGGTTGTGGCTATGGTTCTGTGACACATGCTACAGAAGCCCATAGCCCTTAATAGTACAACAACGGCAGCATCTGCATAGTGGCTGGCAGCAGGTGGATTCAGCTTGTGACCTCTCAGGACTAGGAAGCTCACTCCCTAAGTGAGCCAAAGATGGAGCCGACCTCAAAGGCCCTGCCTTACCTGTAGCATTTTATTGCACCCCACCAGCCCTAGGCTTTACAGCAAAAGTACCAGAAAGAGAGAGGTCTCTAAGCCCGATGTCTAGGGATGAGTGGGAAGGCCTGGCTTCTAGGGAAGGCCACGAGATGCCTGCTATTGCCTTTGCCTATTTGGTTCCAGCTGAGGCCCCACACTGTGCCCTGAGTGTCCTGAAGACTCCCTGTTAGCAGGGATAGCCACTTCTGGCTTCCCCTGTTGCTCCTGCCTACCTCTCCTTACAGACCCACTGGGCTGCAGTCTCCCTCGCCACCATCTCGACTATCCCTGTCCCTGGCTGGCTGTCTCCATTTCTCCCCGTATCTCCTGTTTCCTCTGTCTTTCCATCTCGTCCCTCCCCATCGCTGGTTCTGCATCCTTGCCTTTCCCAACTCTGGCCCTGCTTTCTTTCTGTCATCCTTTGCCCAATTTGGGTGACAGTTTGAAGTGTTCCCTCCAAAGCTGGCACCCCAAGGCCCCTCTTCTGTCTTCCCAGTAGACAAAATAGACTCAAATATGCCCATTCCACACATAGGAGTCTGGGCCCCGGGGGACCAATAGGACCAATAATCCTGAGAGAAATTTTCCATCCTCTTCACTCAGGCCCTGTCCCCTAGCCCAAAGCATAGGCTACATCCTGTCCCAGGGAATTCCAGGATCCCACAGGCACTTCCTTAGAGCCTGAGAGTGGGGAGGGGGCCTGGGAATGGTCCCTCCCTGAGCCCTGCTGGGGCAGGAGTCTGCACAGCTTCAAGCCCTATCCTCTGACTGTGGTTATGCCTCCAGCTATAAATAGGGGATCCCAGTCTATTTTCTTTCAAAACAAGCATCAGACTGGGTCACCATGGCCAGAAAAGCAGTCTCCCACCCCTCCTCAGCCACTGTATCCAGTGGTTAGCAGGGCTAGAAAGGAGGAAGGGACAGAGGGTAGGGAATGGAATGAGTCTCCAAGGTGCTGCCTGGACCAGCTAAGGGCCATCCTCCTCACACCCCCTCCCCGTCTCACTCCATTGCACAAGGTCAGTCTTGTGCCTGACACCCACAGTGCCGACAAAAAGAAGTAACAGCAACCCAACTCTCCAAGCCACGGTTGGAGTGCCTTTGCACCCCAAATGAAAGAAGGGTGCCTTGCCTATGAGACAGGGCGAGGGAGGCGTGAGGCTTGTCCTCAGAGCGAAAGAAGACTAGAACTGAGCCGGGCGTGGTGGCGCACGCCTTTAATCCCAGCACTCGGGAGGCAGAGACAGGTGGATCGATGTGAGTTCAAGGCCAACCTGGTCTACAAAGTGAGTCCAAGACAGTCAAGGCTTCACAGAGAAACCCTGTCTCGAAAAACCAAAAAAAACAAAAAAAAAGAAGAAGACTAGAACTGGGTCTAAAGCAGGTAGTACTTGTTGGCTAGATCTGGGCAGAAAAGCCCGAGGTCCAGCAAGGCCGGTACCTGGAAAGTTCAAGGGAGCTGAGGGGAAATGCTGTGGACAGGAGGAAGGCCGCCCAGAGCCCTCTCCACTTCATACTTGGGGGTTTGGAGCCTGATCGTGGCATGGAGAGCCACCCAAAGCTTCCAAGCAAGGGAGAGATGCTTAACAAAGCAGTTTAACTGTGCTTGTAGTGGAAGGCGGGAAGTTGACTAAGGCGGGCACAGGATGGTGGTGATGGCACAGTGGGAAGGGAGATTAATTTGAGGGAGAAGTTAAGAGGCAGGCAGGATGGAGAGTGGCTATCCCTTGACTGTGAGGAGGGAGGGAGGAGTGGATGCAGAAGAAGTCGGATTTCCGTCTATAGCGGCTCCATAGTGGGACCTTTCCTGGACCAGTGAGTCGGTTGGGGCAACATGACCTTGTTTGCTATGAGTGGGGCTGGACATAGGGGGTTCCTGGCCCAGATGTCCAAGGCCACCAGCAGTACGGCCTGAGGACCAGCAGAAGAGGCCATCCGTGCCTGAGGCTGGAGAAGAAAAACTGGGTACACTGTGGCAGGAGTAGAGCTTAGCTCCTGGGAGCCACAGGTGGCAAGAAAGCTCAGCAGGAACCAATTATGAGGAGGAAGGCCCACGTGGAAGGCCTGAGTAGCCGCAGGCCCCTGTGGCCGGGCCAGGGTGGTGTTTCGCTACTCTGCCTGTATGAGACAGATCCCTTTGATAGGAAACACGCAAGGCTGGTGCGGTGGCTCAGACTCTAGGAGCCACTGGCTGCTGCTCTTCAGGGGGACCTGAGCTTGATGTCCAGCACCCACATGCAGATCTCAAGTCCAGTTCCAGGGGATCTGACACCCTCTTCTGCCCTCCCCAGGGACTGCATGCATGTAGTGCCCAGACAAACACCCATACACATAAAATAAATAATACATATTTTTAAAAAGAAAATTCTCACCTGGGCCAAGAGATTTGTGATTTCTACTCAGCTACCTGCTGATGCCTCCTCCACCTATGTTTCCGTGGACCTTGTGGACGTACAAGGGACAGGGACACAAGCCTGGTCCTACTCTGAAGAGCTTCTAACGTGTGGGGGTGCTGCTCAGTGGTAAAGCACAATAGTAAAGCCAAAGCCGGTGGTCCTCAGGACCCACTTCAGTCATCCTAGCTTTCTATCACACCCCTGTCAGGCTGGCCTGAAGCCAAGCATAGATCGGTCTCCCTTTCACAGATGGGAGGACTTGAGGCCAGAGCAAATTAGGAGCCCAGCTCTCTGAGTTGAGGTGTGTGTGTGTGTGTGTGTGTGTGTGTGTGTGTGTGTATGTGTGTGTGTGTCCCTGCCTGTGTCTACATGTACTTTAAGAGAGAGATGATTCCTAATCTAGCTCCAGGTCTCTCCCTCTCCTTCCCTAAATGTTTGATAGGCTATTTCAAGGAACACAGCCTGTCCTGCACACACAATGCCACCAAGCTTTAAATTCAGCACGGCCCAGGCCCACAGCCATTGTTTGCTACCCTCAGCTCACACTGCTCACTCTCTCCAAACCCAGCCTCCCAGGTGAGGAAGCCCCAGCACACCTTCCCAACAGCCCTACAACAGTTATCCCCCACCCCCGCCCTCATCTCACGGCTGCTCTGTGGCAGTGAGTGGACACTGACATATGAGCCCTGACTGGGAGAGGGCTTGGCCCAACAGAGACTCCCAGAGTAGCTTCCCAGCCTGTTTAGTTCCTAGACACCCCTGCTTCCCACCTTTCCTGTCCTCCAAGGCCCCAGGTGGACAGGGGCCCTTAATCACCAGCTTCTGAGAAGACTGGGCCACCTCTTCGCAGCTGCCCCTCCCACCCCCAGCAGCTTCCAGAGCCCACCGCAGCTGCTCCAGGAGAAGCCAGGATGCCTCACCCTGCCAGCCGCAGCAGATGCGTTCCCTCCGGCCCTCCGGCCCTCCCACTTCCACCCTACCCTGACAGAGGGATCCTGGGGCGGGGGGGGGGGGGGGAGACAAGAAGGGAAAAAGTGTGTCTTCCCCAGGCAAGATGCCAGCCCTCACACACCCGCCTCCCACCACAGCCAGTGCAGAGGCGCCACTTCCGACTCACGTGCTGTGGCCGTCACTTCTGTGTGCACACACCTCCTTGCCAGCACCCAGGGCACCCAGCTCTGGAACCGCACCCACAGGGCTTCACCCCCAGCCTGGCCTCTGTCCCTTTGAACCTCTTGCACAGGGATAATGCCCTTGATAAGCCCAGTGTCTTCACTTGTAAGGTGGGATGTGTCTCACAGAGACCCTGCCGGGGATGGGGAGGGTCCTTTCTTTTTCTCCTGCGTGCCAGTAACCTCATCCCAGCCTGGGCCCACTGAGATGGGAATCTCACACCACCTAAGGCTGGGCCAGCCAGAGATAGAGATTGTGGAAAAAGGCCTGGAAATCCACCCATCTGAACAAGGAGGAAAATTATAAGGCAGAGAAAAACCTCTTGGAATTGCTCCCCACCACACTGGCCCTGCCCTCTTTGCCTGAGGCAGGGGAGCAGCCTAGCTCCACAAAGACTCCATTGAGGCCCTGCTTCCTCCCTGTCCCAACCTCCAGCCTGGGTGGACTCTAGGCAATTGGTTCCATCAAAACCTTTCATTTTCCCTCCCACTTCCCCTTGTGCCCCACATGGCCCTGGGGTTGGGATATGTGGCTGGCAGCCCAGGACACCAGCCCTGCCCCCACAGAGCTCACAGGGCATCTCCCAGCCTGTTCCCGCTCTCTCTCCAGGAGCACCCATCCTCCATCTGGGCCTCTCCACTGTGGAAATCATCCTTAGGATATGCCCCTCAGCATGGCTGACTGACAGTAGCTGTCTGGAGGACCAGTAGCTAAGGCCAGTGCCGCAGCTAGAGCTCAGGCAAGAACTAAGGAAACTGTGTTCTGTTCTGGCCTCTTTGGACTTTCGGGGAACCAAAAAGTCAATGTGAGAGATGAAGTCCGGGTGTGATTCTTGTGGCCTCAGAATTCTTGGCATGAGGGGAAGTAGACCATCCCGAACCCAGCAGAAGTCTTTTGGTGTTCATTCCTGGGGGTCGTTTGCCTGTGACCTCGATGCTTGGTGGTCCAGCGCTGCCCTGGGATGAGGTCTTATCTCCTGAGAGGGAGGACGGCTCTGAATCCCAACCCCATGTGGTTTTGAACTAGTCTCCTACTGTTCACATGCCTGGGGAGGCTGGAATCAGGTGAGGAGGGCTGAAGAGCGGCGACCGTGTGCAGTCTCTCCAGGCATTGGGCAGCTCTTAGCCCTGAGACGTGTAGAGTTAGCTGTCATGCCTATGAAGGGAGTTGTCCCTGCAGTCTGACCTGAGTCTGTTCCGCTCACCTTTCCTTTCAGACCTTCAGAGCAGTGGAGTTGAGGAAAGATGATGGCCTGGCCCAGGATGACAGCCTGGCCTTGCAGGGGGTGGGATGTGTTGACAGAGGGAGTGTGGGGAGCAGATAGCCTCCCAACTAGGCCACCTACCAAGGAGATTTTTCTCTTGCCAAGGGACCTGAGGAGGGGGCAGGTACAATAGATTATCCTTTAGTCCTGGCCAACCAGGAGCCAGAACATACAGTTATACCAGTCTTTGGACCCAGTATTCAGCATTGTCACTAAGCCCATTGTCACCTCCACATACTATCCAGGTATGATGACCCAACACACACACACACACACACACACACACACACACACACACACATACACACATGCTACTCAGGTCTATGGGGATTCCACAGGCTGGTTTTGTCAGCCTGTCACTATGCTCCCAAGCCCATAGCAGGGAGAGTCAGTGCCCAGGGCACCAGCCTTTGGCCTCTGCCCACCCCTAGCCTCTTCCAGGTTTCCCTGGCTTGGTGACAGAACTCTGGTGGAAAAAAGAGAGGGAGTCCTTGAAGGTACAAGGGAAGGCAAACTGGCCTGAGGGCTGGGTGACCTCAGAGAGAGCACAGTGGTTCAGGCAGGGCACTTGGCCCATCGCTCTTACAAAGGCTGTATTCAGCCCCAGGTGGGTCCCCACACCCATGAGGTTAGACAGAGAGCCCTTCATCCCTGCCTCAGCCCTCCCAAGAATCTATCCCTCAGCCCCTCAGACTCCCTTGAAGACTCCAGCCTCACCCTGCCTCTTGAGACCTGGAGGCAGGATACACCACCCCTGATGCCAACCCTGCAGTAGAGAAGCCCAGCTTCCCCAAGGCAGAGTCCTCTTCCTCCCGACTCGCTGGACACTGCTCGGTCCAGCCACAGCAGCAGGCTCCTGCCTTCTCTGTCCCCCTTGGCGACCCCATCTCCTTTCTGAACTCTTGTCTGTGTCTCTTGAGTTCAGTGTTTGTGAGGAGGGGTCATTATACCACATTTTCAGTATCTTTCTCCCAGCCTGGCTCTCCTTTTCCATCCCAACTGCTTCATTAGGCTGTGTGTGTGTGTGTGTGTGTATGTGTGTGCGCGCGCGCATGTGTGTGTGTTTGTGCGCTCGCGCGCGCACATTCATGCAGGTATGAGAATGTGAGAGTGTATGTGTGCTTGTGAGTATGTGTGAGAGTGTGTATTTGTGCCCTGTGCATATTTTATGTGTGTGAGTTTGTATGTGAATGCACGTGCGTGTGCGAGTATTTATGTGTGCTTGTGTGTAAGTGTGAGTATGTATGTGTGGCTATGTGTGTGTATGTGTGAGTGCTTGCGTGTGTGTGTGTGTGTGTGTGTGTGTGTGTGTGTGTGTGTGTAAATGAATGATCAGTGAAGGTGTGTTCCCTCTCTGTCCAGCTCTCTTGCAGCAGCATTAGGCGTCACCCCCATGTTCACATACCCAGGGCTCCCACCCCCACCCTGCACTCAGCTGGGCAGCAGGCACTCCTACTGCCCATCCTGCCCAGCAGCTCTGGGCTCCCATTTTCTCCCTTATAAAGTCAGGCGACGGCAGACAACCAAGGAATGCTGCCTCTGCCCATGACGCAAGCCAGCTGTGGGGGGCCCGCCTGCCTGCCCTAGGCTATGAGGGGTAGCATGAAACTCCTGGGGGTTCACTGCCAGGCGGATAGGGTGCTGTGGGTGGGGCTGGGGTAGGGTTCAGACAGTGGCTGCGCTGCTGAGACCTGAAGCTTACTTTTCTGAGACAAAGTCCAATAGATTCTCTCCTGTGTGGCCTGGGCTACAGAGCGTGTTAATGTTGTGGAACTTGTTCTCTGGGCGTGGGGCACCCAGGTCAGCGTAGCCAGAGGCCTGGCTTTCTAGCATATCCTAGGGCAGGGAGTTGTACTCCAAGTCACAGGAAGATGGTGCAGGGGACGCCGAGCTGGGGGAAAGGAGACCAGGGGGTCATCGGGCCCAAAGGTGAGGCAGTGGGCAAGGCTGAGTCAAAGCAGTGGTGTTGAGAGAAACAGGACAGACAGAAAGACAGTTGGCCTGCACAGAGTTCGGAGGCCTGTGAGGAGCTGGGTCTGCAGCAGGCCCCACCTCCACCCCCACCCCTGGACTAGGAAAAGGATCTAAACTGGACACCTTGCTCTCTGCCAGGCAGAGAGGGGCCAATGCACATTGAATCCCATTGATGAAACAGAGTTAAAGGCCAACCTTTGACTACATGTGAGACCCTACCTCAGCAAAAGTAAATGAGATGGGGGCTGCAGCTTTATGCAGGGAGCAGATCCCCACGGACACACTTTCCACACCATCACTGACCCCAGGGATCCAGGAGATACCCGGGTAATCCAGGGACCCTCGAAGGATGGCTAGCTAGATTGACCAAAGCTTCTCCTGACCATCTGTGAAAGGGATTGGCATGGTAGGACACTGGCTCTTTCTATATCCTAACCCTGAGTCTCAGGAAAACCATGGAGCCACCCCACCCTGGGACCCAGACAGCAGCTCCCTGTTCGTGAGAGGAAGGGTGGGAAGCCACGAGGACTTCCCCACCTTCAGCAGAACTCGGGGACGGGAGGGGCAGGAGCCCTGAAGGAACACATGGCTTCTTTGAGGGAGCCAGGCCTGTCGGAGTTATGGCCGGCAGGCAAGGGAGGCAGGACGGGCTGAGCACAATCGCTCCTCTGTCTTAACAGCTCTGGGCCTTTCTGCGTATACACAAACACATAGCCTTACACAAACCCATAGACATCCCAGCCGCCACCCACATACTCATGCACATGCGTCGCACATCTGTGTAGCCCTGGACACTCACCTGTGACCTTCCGCCACAAAAAAAAAAAAAAAAAAAAAAAGCCCACACAGGCAGCAGGCAGCCCTTCTGCAGCTCCAGCTCATCTCCCAGAGCCTGGGGCACTTGCCCCTCCCACACAGAGGGCTTGGCCTATACACACTACCACAGTTAAGTTATGTAGAGCCAGTAGGGGGCGTGGGAGCAGAAGCCTCCACTGTCCCAATCCAAAAGAATCGACACATCCTTGCCAGCCTTTCTCTGATCCTCTTTTCTGAGACCATTTATTCCCCCTTCCTCCGTGCTGCTTTGTGCCGCCCTCACCTCCTCCATGAAGTCCTCTGGGGTTGACTTCTAGCTTGCTAGTTCTCCATCCCACGCCCTCTTCGCCTCCGAAGCCCGTCTCTCCAGCTGCCCCCTTACTTGATGACAGCAATCCTGGATGAAGCCTATCAGAAGGGGTAAGAGGCACACAAGTATGGAGGTGAGGGGGCGTACTGTCAGAGTTTCCAAAGCCCCAGCCAGCCTGGCTTCAGAGGCCTCTGTTCGGACAAGGGGGCTGCCTGGCCTGCGCACTCCAACAAACACAAGGCAGCCAGTGTGAGCGCCTCTCTACACAGGAAACAGCAGGGCCCAGCCCCTCAATGGGCTCATTCAGACCCCAGATCTCTGGAAAGTACCTCTGCTTCCTGCCACCCTCCCAGCTAGCCAAACAAGCTGCTGCTCTCTCCTGTGGGAAGGAAGCAGAGGCAGGTGGTTCAATGGTTAGGGCCAACCATATACCTTAGCTGGGCTTCATCTAAGCCCTGGGAAGTTATCATAGCTTCTCTGCAGGGGACTGTGGATGGGAGAGTGCCCTCTTCCTTGTGGGTGGTGAGCCACCCAGCCTGGTTTGAAATGTTTACCTCTTTGCAGGATATAAATATTCTCCGGGTGGGCAGCATCACCTGGCCCACCAAATCCCTGAAGGTTTCCTGCTCGGCTCTCGACAGCTGCTCCAAACCACTCCAGCCCACCAGGGTGGTTGGCTCCAGCCTGTGGGAGCTGTGCGCCCCACCCTCTGTTCTGCGGCTGCCCTTGGTTTTAGCTCAAGCTGGATTCCACACTCCCACAAGCACCTGCAGCCAGACGGTTCCTCAGTCTGAGGTTCTCTGGGCCCGCAGTGCCTGCCAGCCACACCTGGGCAGGTGGCTTTGCGCTCACTCTATCCTTTTAACTCAGGAGCCACCAGAAAGGATGTCAGCTCATCTCTGAGATCAGAATTCTCTTTCTTAGCCGTCTCTCCCGGGGCAGAAAAGATGCAAGCCCATGCAATGGCTGATGCCGCTTCCTCAGGCGGATGTCAGCTGGCTCAGGCTGGCCAGGGCCCAGCGTTTTGCGGTGGCTGATGCCAGATCTTCTCTATCAAAGCCCCCAGCCTGACTGACCCCTGACGTTTCAGAGAGGCCTGAGTGGGAAGAGTGTCCTTTTCTCCTCCTGCGCTCCTTCCCCAGTACTAGATCACCACAGGAACGGAGCAGAAGTGGTGATGTCAGGCTTAGAGACAGAGAAAAGCTAATTTTTGGAAACTGCCTAGAAGAAGCATGAAGCTACTTCAAAGGAGGAGGTTCTCAGTGTGGTCCAAAGGGGCCTGGATGGTGGTCACTAGCCCTGGGTAGACCATATCTGTCCTGCTACCTCAGGAGGCCCTCTCTGGTCCAGCTGGCCCACCTGCGGTCCATCCCCCACCTTTATGCTGAGATTCAGTCAGGCCTGGCCTGGGCTAGGGAAAGGGAACTCCCCTGTTGTCTTCCCTGGCTCCTTAGGCATATTTAGAAACAGAGAGGCCGGATGTGGCTATTCACCAGAGAGCGGTGATAGAGCCGCAGCAGGAAGCAATCGCGGAGTGATGGAGGAAATTCTGGCCCATTTCAAGTCTGACACTGCACACGCTTTCCATCTGGCCTGAGAGCCTTTGCTCCTTGGCGGGCTCTGAGCAATAGCCGGTCCTGCCCCACCCCATCCCCACAGGCACTAGGAAAATAACACAAGAGAAGCAATTACCTGCATACATAACACCATCAGGCACCAGCCACAGCCACGGCCACAGCCAACCACAGAGGTGAAACGTGGTCACGGCTAGGGGTTCGAGGAGCCCACCCTAGGAGACGGACATGACCAGGGATCAGCCTCCATTGTGAGACTCTCCCCGTTGCTCTATTCCTGGGGACTGTGCCCCGCCCCCCAAGCCAGATGTTCAAGACAAGACAAGGAGAGACCAGAAGACCCAGGATGGACATTCTCGGGGGCCCAAAGGTAGTGAAAAACCTGTGGCTTCAGAACCAAGGAGAGCCGAAGAACTTGACTCTTAATGGGGCCCCTAGGCAGTGCCATGTAGAGCCACTGGCCGTGTCAGCACGGAAGTCCCTCCTGCAGCCCACCTGTAGATCGCTTTGGTACCTAGCCTCTTCCTAGCAGGAGCCTGACCTTGACCACAGCTCCCTCTCTCACCAGCCTCCTTCTTCGGGGAGAACCACCTGGAGGTGCCTGTGCCCACAGCCCTGAGCAGACTAGACTTGCTGCTGCAGTTCTCAACGTCTCAGCCCGAAGCCCTGCTTCTCTTGGCAGCAGGCCAAGCTGACCACCTCCTGCTCCAACTCCACTCTGGCCGCCTACAGGTGAGCGGCACCCCTGGGGCCACGGCTGAGGAGAAGGCCTCCCTTTGGGCTGTGTGACATCATACAAGTCACCTCTGCCCTTGGGGGTTGGTCTGTCTACTGTGAGTGGATAGCAGCCTCCCAGAAAGAGTAAGCTCCTGGTAACGTGGTTCTGCCTACTAGCTGTCTCTAGTCTTGCTTCTCTTCACAGGCCCTAGTTGGCCATCTGTGAACTGCTTCCTGTGGCACTCTTTCACGGGATCTGGTTAGCAGGCTCTTCGTACTATCACCCTTGCTTGCTTCCTTGCTTGCTTTTTTTTATTTTCTTTCTCCCCCCCCCCCCCACTGCGTTTCTCTTCCCTGGGTCTGACCAGTCCCCGCTCCTTGACATCTGTGTGTGAGGAGTATTCCCTCTCCCAGGGAGTGTCCCAGTGCTACTCACCTGGCCGAGTCCCTCCCCTGGGGCGCCTCCTTCCCTGTAGTACGGTGGTGCAGTCTGTGGTAGTAATAGCACCATTACCAGCTGCCACCACCCTCCTATGTTCCTATTCCATGCTGTAAGACCAATTTTGTTAGCAAGGGGTCATTCGGCTCTCGCCTGAATCTTTCCACTAATCACAAAGCGTTTAGGAACGAACCCAGGGTCTTTTTGTTTTTTTGTTTGTTTGTTTGTTTTTTTCAAGACAGGGTCTCTCTGTGTTAGCCTTGGCTGTCCTGGACTCGCTTTGTAGACCAGGCTGGCCTTGAACTCACAGTGATCCACCTCCCGAGTGCTGGGATCAAAGGCGTGCGCCACCACCGCCCGGCCAAACCCAGGGTCTTAAGTTTGGACCCATCCGCTTTCACACCCCATGTGGCTAGAGCAGACCTTGGCCCTATCATCCTACAGCTGCCACGGCTTCTCACTGCCACAAGACGGCGCTCTGAGCCCGGGGCTGGTGCAGAATATGCAGGGCCGCTGCATGCTTGGATTCCTGAGATCCTGTACTCTGCCACCGCGCCAGTCCTAGTCCATGTCATGGAGGAAGCCTCCTCTGCTAGAACCTCAGACATGAACATCTGCGCTGGCAAGGTGGTCAGTGGGAGAGATGCACTTCTGTGCAGGCCTGATGGTCCGAGCTCAATCCCAGAACCCATAAAGTGGCAGGAGAGAGCTGACCCCTCAGAGGTGTCCTCTGACCGTCACATGTGCCTACACATGTACACATATGCACATACATACACACATATACACACCACACTCACACATAGATATATACATATACATACATACACATTCAGACACATATACACACACTTACACATACATATATACCCACACATTCACACACACATAAACACCACACTCACACATACACATATGTGCACATGCATACACATATACACACTCACTCAGGCATATACACAGATGCACACACACTCACACATATACACAGTCACACAATCACGTACACATTCACACATGTACACACACACTCACACACAAATAAGTAGATAAAGCTTTAAAAAGAAAGCACAGACTGGGTGTGGTGGGGTACGCCTGTTATCCCAGCACTCAGGGAGGCAGAGGCAGGAGGATCACTGTGAGTTCGAGGCCAGCCTGGTCTACAAAGTGAGACCAGAAGAGCCAAGGCTACACAGAGAGACACTGTACTTGAAACAAACAAATAAAAACCCCACAGACCATCTCTTTGGGTTCTCACCTTGTAAGGTGAGCCAAGCCACTTTTTCCTATGAAGGCCATCACGGTGCATCCCTTACTCCTCCGGAAGTAATTTTTTTTCTAGAGTCCACAGTAGGTTTCCTGGTACCGCTCACCCAAGGAAAGAGAAGAAGAGTGAGACTAGGCAAAGTGCTGCTTCAGGAGAGAACCTTGCTCTGTGTGTAAACCTCTGGGTCGGGGACAGTATCTGAGTCACACTGGGGCCTTGACTCTCCCCAGTTCACTGGGCCCGGGCCTAGAGGCAAGTAAACAGGGAGGTAAAGGTGGTGTTGTGGGAAGCCCTTGTCCCAGACCCATTCTGCAGTAGGCTCACTGTGGGGTAGCAGAAACTCACCCACTCCCAGCCCTGACCTCCCTGTCTCTCCTCAGGTCAGACTTGTCCTGGATCAGAAGGAGCTGAGGTTGCAGACCCCAGCAGACGCCGTGTTGAGTGACTCCATCCCTCACACTGTAGTGCTGACTGTCTCCAACAGCTGGGCTGTGCTGTCTGTTGATGGGATCCTGAACACCTCTGCTCCAGTCCCCAAAGCCCACCTCAAGGTCACCTACGGGGTCTTTGTGGGCTCCTCCGGAAGCCTTGACCTGCCTTACCTGAAGGGAATCAGCCGACCCCTGAGGGGCTGCCTCCACTCAGCCATCCTCAATGGCCGCAACCTTCTCCGTCCCCTGACCCCCAATGTTCACGAAGGTTGCGCTGAGGAATTCTCTGCTGGTGATGACGTGGGCCTGGGTTTCTCCGGTCCCCACTCACTGGCTGCCTTCCCTGCCTGGAGCACTCAAGAGGAAGGCACTCTGGAGTTTACACTCACCACTCGGAGTCAGCAAGCGCCCCTGGCCTTCCAAGCAGGGGACCAGCGTGGCAACTTTATCTACGTGGACATATTTGAGGGCCACTTGCGGGCTGTGGTTGAAAAGGGCCAAGGCACCATGCTGCTCCGTAACAGCGTGCCTGTGGCTGATGGGCAGCCCCACGAGGTCAGCATACACATTGACGTCCACCGGCTGGAAATCTCGGTGGACCAATACCCTACGCGTACTTTCAACCGTGGGGTCCTCAGCTACCTGGAACCACGCGGCAGTCTCCTCCTTGGGGGGCTCAACACAGAGGCCTCTCGACACCTCCAAGAACACCGTCTGGGCCTGGCACCGGGCGGTGCCAATATCTCCCTGGTTGGCTGCATTGAAGATTTCAGTGTGAATGGCAGGAGGCAGGGCCTCCGAGATGCCTGGCTGACACGTGACATGGAAGCAGGCTGCAGGCCCGAGGAAGATGAGTATGAGGAGGAAGCCTATGGCCCATATGAAACTTTCTCCACCCAGGCACCGGAAGCCTGGCCAGCCATACAACTGCCAGAGCCATGTACTCCTGAACCAGGACTGCCTCCCGTCTTTGCAAACTTCACCCAGCTTCTTACCATCAGCCCACTGGTGGTGGCCGAGGGTGGCACAGCCTGGCTTGAGTGGCGGCACGTGCAGCCCACGCTGGACCTGACAGAGGCAGAGCTGCGCAAGTCCCAGGTGCTGTTCAGTGTGAGCCAGGGTGCCCGCCATGGTGAACTGGAGCTAGACATCCCTGGAGCCCAGACCCGGAAAATGTTTACTCTGTTGGACGTGGTGAACCGGAAGGCCCGCTTTGTTCACGATGGTTCCGAGGACACCGAGGACCAGCTGATGCTGGAGGTGTCGGTGACTGCCCGGGCACCTGTCCCCTCCTGCCTGAGGAGAGGCCAAACTTACATTCTACCCATCCAGGTCAACCCTGTCAATGACCCACCTCGTGTCGTCTTCCCTCACGGCAGCCTCATGGTGATCCTAGAACACACACAGAAGCCGCTGGGACCTGAGATTTTCCAGACCTATGACCCTGATTCTGCCTGTGAGGGTCTCACCATCCAGCTCCTTGGTGCCTCCACGGCTATCCCTGTGGAACGCCGAGACCAGCCCGGGGAGCCAGCAACTGAGTTTTCCTGTCGGGAGCTGGAGGCAGGCAACATAGTCTATGTCCACCGCGGTGGACCCGCACAGGACCTGACATTCCGGGTCAGCGACGGAATGCAGGCCAGCGCTCCGGCTACACTGAAGGTAGTGGCTGTCCGGCCGGCCATACAAATCCGCCACAACACAGGGCTTTACCTGGCCCAGGGCTCCGCCGCACCCATCTTCCCTGCCAACCTGTCGGTAGAAACAAATGCAGTGGGACAGGATGTGAGTGTGCTGTTCCGAGTCACTGGCGCCTTGCAGTTTGGGGAGCTGCAGAAGCAGGGGGCCGGAGGGGTAGAGGGCACTGAGTGGTGGGATACAATGGCATTCCACCAGCGAGACGTGGAGCAAGGCCGCGTGAGGTACCTGAGCACTGACCCACAACACCACACCCAAGACACCGTGGAGGACCTGACCTTGGAGGTCCAGGTGGGCCAGGAGACACTGAGCAATCTGTCTTTCCCAGTGACCATCCAGAGGGCCACAGTATGGATGCAGCGGCTTGAGCCTCTGAATATGCAGAACCCTCACCACGAGACCCTCACCCCAGCTCATCTAGAAGCCTCCCTGGAGGAGGAGGAGGAGGAGGAGGCAGGCCCACACCCTCAAACCTTCCACTATGAGTTGGTTCAGGCCCCCAGGAAAGGCAACCTCCTGCTCCAAGGCACAAGGCTGTCAGATGGCCAGAGCTTTAGCCAGAGTGACCTGCAGGCCGGACGTGTGACCTACAGGGCCACAATGCGGACCTCTGAGGCAGCTGATGACACTTTCCGTTTCCGTGTCACGTCTCCGCCACATTTCTCCCCACTCTACACGTTCCCCATCCACATTGGTGGTGACCCCAATGCTCCGGTCCTCACTAACGTCCTTCTCATGGTACCCGAGGGAGGGGAGGGAGTCCTGTCCGCCGACCACCTCTTTGTCAAGAGTCTCAACAGTGCCAACTATCTCTATGAGGTTATGGAGCAGCCCCACCATGGCAGGTTGGCTTGGAGGGAACCAAAGGGCAAGGCCACACCAGTGGCATCCTTCACTAATGAGGACCTGCTACGTGGCCGACTAGTCTACCAGCATGATGACTCTGAGACCACAGAGGATGACATCCCATTCGTGGCCACACGCCAGGGCGAGGGCAGTGGCGACATGGCCTGGGAGGAGGTGCGTGGTGTCTTCCGGGTGGCCATCCAGCCTGTGAATGACCACGCCCCCGTGCAAACCATCAGCCGTGTCTTCCACGTGGCCCGGGGTGGACAGCGGCTGCTGACTACAGACGACGTGGCCTTCAGCGATGCCGATTCAGGCTTCACCGACGCTCAGCTAGTTCTGACCCGCAAGGACCTCCTCTTTGGCAGCATTGTGGCCATGGAGGAGCCCACACGGCCCATCTACCGCTTCACCCAAGAGGATCTCAGGAAGAAGCAAGTCCTGTTCGTGCACTCAGGGGCCGACCATGGCTGGCTCCAGCTGCAGGTGTCTGATGGGCAACACCAGGCCACTGCCATGCTGGAGGTGCAGGCCTCAGAACCCTATCTTCGCGTTGCCAACAGTTCCAGTCTTGTGGTCCCTCAAGGAGGCCAGGGCACCATTGACACATCAGTGCTCCACCTGGACACCAACCTGGATATCCGAAGTGGAAATGAGGTCCACTACCATGTAGCAGCTGGCCCTCACTGGGGGCAGCTGCTCCGGGATGGCCAGTCGGTCACCACCTTCTCCCAACGGGACTTGCTGGATGGGGCCATTCTCTATAGCCACAATGGCAGCCTCAGCCCCCAAGACACTCTGGCCCTTTCTGTGGCAGCAGGGCCAGTGCACACCAACACCGTTCTACAAGTGACCATTGCCCTAGAGGGCCCCATGGCCCCACTACAACTGGTCCAGCACAAGAAGATCTACGTCTTCCAGGGGGAAGCGGCTGAGATCAGAAGAGACCAGCTAGAGGTAAGGACCAAGGTGGTGAGCCTGGCCGTGGGCCAAGCAGAGGGGTACTTCCATGAAAGGGATGTTCCTGTGGTGACTCAGGGGTTCGGAGTGTTCTGTAGCTACAGTATTCACCCATGTGTGTTGTAGTCCTGCAAGCTTCTAATAAGTCTGTTACACATACATCTACCTGCTAAGCGTCACATACCTCCAGGTAATCCCGTACATGTGTGCCTTTGCTATGGCTAACCACGTTACTATATTTTTTTCGGACTATAAGATGCACCTGACCATAAGATGCACCCAGTTTCTAGAGCAGCAAAACAAGAAAAACAGTAAAAACAGCAGTCGGACTATAAGGCACACCCTAATCCCACCCACCCACCCACACTTTTGGGGGGAGAATAGTGCATCTTATGGCCTGAAAAATATGATAGATCTGGACTGCACCCAGACCCACAGAATCTCTTAAGCAGGGCCCAAGAATATGTATATTTGGGCGTGGTGGCGCCCCCGTTTAATCCCAGCACTCTGGGAGGCAGAGGCAGGTGGATCTCTGTGAGTTTGAGGCCACCTGGTCTACAAAGTGAGTCCAGGACAGTAAAGGCTACACAGTGAAGCCCTGTCTTAAAAGCCAAAACAAAGAAGAAGAGGAGGAGGAGGAGGAAGAGGAGGAGGATCCCGTTAGGTTTCCTAGGAGGTTACCAAGAGGGATGATCTCTAAGGAGTGCTGCTCCTCAGATCCCCGGGTCCTTGGCTCTTTTCCTTGACCCCACACCAGGACTATGAGGGTCTATGAAGTGTTTAGTCACCTTGCTGTGAGACTTGAAGCAGATCCTTTCCAGCTTTGAGGCCCCTCTGGGTCTGAGTGTCTGGACTTTGAGAAAGACCATGGCCAAACATGTCAGGGAAGTGCCCACCTGGGAGGTGACATATGAACCAAGCTGTGCCAATGCACACCTTTAATCCCAAAACTCAGGAGGCAGAGGCGGGCAGAGCTCTATGAGCTCAAGGCCAACTTGATCTATCTAGTTCCAGGACAGCCAAGGCTCAAAAGAAGGGGTGGGGAGCGGAAAATATGGGATATGGACAGCAAAAACTAGAGGATGACATTCCAAGCAGAAAGAATGCGTTCTGAAAAGACACAAAGAAGTGTAATCTGAGAGTGGCACTTACACGTGTGACGTGTGTGTGTGTGTGTGTGTGTGTATGTGTGTGTGTGTGTGTGTGTGTGTCTGCCTGTCTGTCTGTCTGTCTGTCTGTCTGTCTAAATCAGACATTGAGTACTTGGGCCTCCCTTAGATCAGCAAACTGCTTAAGACCTGGAGTCTGAGAGCCTGTGCTTCTACGAATGGTGAGGGTGCCCTCTAGTGGCACATAATGGCAGCAATAACAGCACCAGAACAGAGCTCCCCAGCTTAGCTCTATGCCTTTGACACTGAATCTGGTCATGCAACCAGTCCGACCAGCCAGGAGTCTGCATGTTCTGTGTGTGAACCTGAATGCGTGTGAGCAGCAATGTCCTTGCAGGATCAGCAACATGTGGAGACCAAGCCTGTTCTGCCCGCTGAGGTCCACGACAGCCTATGACCCTCTACGTCCCCACTGTCTCTGTTGACCAGGTAGTCCAGGAGGCAGTACTGCCTGAAGACATCGTGTTCTCCCTGAGAAGCCACCTGAATGCCGGCCACCTAGTGATGGTGTCCCACGGTGCTTCCGCAGATGAGCCGCCCAGGCTGGACCCCGTGCAGAGCTTCTCCCAGGAGGACGTGAATTCAGGCAGGGTTCTCTACCTGAACTCTCGCCCTGGACCCTGGAGTGACTCCTTCTCCCTGGATGCGGCCTCGGGCCTGGGTGACCCCCTCAAGGGCATCTTTGTGGAGCTGGAGGTGCTGCCCACGGTCATCCCCCTGGATGTGCAGAACTTCAGCGTTCCTGAGGGTGGCACTCGTACCCTGGCCCCTCCGCTGCTCCAAATCACTGGGCCTTACTTCCCCACACTGCCGGGCCTTGTCCTACAGGTGCTGGAGCCACCACAGCACGGGGCCCTGCAGAAGGAGGACCAACCTCAAGATGAGAGCCTCAGCACTTTCTCCTGGAGAGAGGTATAGCTGTTCCAGAGACACCCAGGCCTCAGCCCTGCCCTAATTACTGACACTTGCTTTACGCTTTATTTCATGTCTTCCTCCAGGAAATGAAAACCATTCACACACACACACACACACACACACACACACACACACACACACACACATCTTACCTGAGGAAACAGGTTCTAAAGGGTTCTATCTTCTGCACCCAACAATGGAACATTAAGGGTGCTGGTCCCCAGATCCCTGTTGAGTCTTAGGCTCGCTAAAGCCTGACAACCAACCCTGGGTCTGCTTGTAGGTGCAAGAGCAGCTGGTCCGCTATGTGCATGATGGAAGTGAGACACCGACAGACAGCTTTGTCCTGGTGGCTAATGCCTCAGAGATGGATCGCCAGAGCCAACCCATGGCCTTCATAGTCACCATCCTGCCTGTTAATGACCAACCCCCTGTCCTCACCACGAACACGGGCCTGCAGGTAAGTTCACCCCGGGGACTACACCATCTCTGCTCCTGGAAAGAGACTAGAGTCCCTTACTTCTCCCCCCCTTCTCTCAGGCTCAGTTTCACCCTCTGTAAAATGGGTTTGCTGCCACGAACCAGGCTATTGGAAGGAGAGGTGTGATACTGTGCTGAAAACAGAACCCAGTTGGGTTTTGTTACTGGACACTTATTCCCTGAGCAGAAGGTGTCCCCTCAATTCTCAGGCCCAAAATACCTAATTGCTGGGGGCTCCCTCCCGCCACCTGGGGATCCTTGGCCACTAGTTGGAGGTCAAAGGGCACAGAGGCAAGGGAAGGGGGGGGGTCTGGGCAGGCTTTGGATGGCTGTGAGTACTTTGGAAATGGCCTTCAGGATCAACTTCAGCGAGACTGCTCAACTTTATTCAGGGTGAACAAAGGCTATGTCATTCTTAGGGAGTGGGTTGAGGGCTCCCAGGGTAGGCTAGGGGCTAGGAGTTCCAGGAAGGTGTTATTTGCATTTGACAGCACAGTCCTATCATCATAGGAATGGGACCTAATTATCCCACGGGTGAGTGTGGGGTGATGGGGGGAAGGGGAAGGCTAGCAGGGAACAGTGCTGCCAAAGGTCTTATTCCAGATACGGTTAGAGGCGTTTGTGCCAGAGGATACTCTCCAGCTGAGGTCAGGCAGAGAGTTGGAGCCCCCCCCCCCCCCCCCCCGCTGACAAAGGTGGACTGCGCCCTTAGCAGCAGGATTTCCCAGCACCTAATGGAATTGGTTCTAAGCCCCGTATGGTGGGCTGCAGGTGGGGAGCTCAAGAGCCACAGCAAATAAGCATCACAGCGAGGCTTCCCAAGTTTCTGTCCCTTGCTCTGCAGAGATGGAAGCTGAGGTCCAGACAGGGACGGAACTCCAAGACCACAAGAATACCAGTGGACCAGGAAAGGTGTAGCTTGACAGGCCCTCGTGGACAATAGAGGCAGCACTAAGCTTGCGATGGTAGCTTCTGGGGTATAGACCACCACCAGGAGTAGCTTTGGAAAGTTGTAGTAGAAGAGTAACTTTGGCTGTTTCTAGCATGGGGTCTGAGCCTCTTGTGGTTATCTATGGAAAGGTTGCCTACTGTTAGCTGTAGGAGGTGGCTGAGAGATGAGGACACCTAGTGTGAGTGAGACTTGGTCTACGTAAGTAAGGGTTGCCTAGGCTCACAGGTTGGAAATGCTGTGTGGCAAGTTTGCCACTAGGTGGCGATATCCACTCATATTAGCTGCCTGGAGAGCAACACTGCCGCTTCCTTTTACTGGGCCTCTGGGATCCTAAATGGATGTTTTCTCCTATGAGGACCCCTACCCAGAACAGGCCCCAGTAACTGTCCCTGTGTCACATGGAACAGTACCCAGGAAAAGCCCCTTGCCATGCTTGGGTGGGTAGCCTATGGGGTTTCCCATGCATTCTGCATGGGTAGGTTCCTGACTGTGAAGGAAATTCTCAGCTCTCCTCTCTGTTCTCCACCTCCCTCCTGGTCTCCAGCAGGCAGGATAACCTCTTCAGTATCCTCTGCTGGCCGGCTTCTGTCCCGTAGGTTTCCCCCGCCCGCCCCACCCCCCACCCCGGGCTGGGTGGTGCATGCCCTGACAGGAGAGAAGAGAGATCTCCGCCCAGCAGTGAGATACAGACGAAGCTGCATCCCCTTGGTCAGGGATGAGGAGCTCTGGGAAACAAGAACTCAGTGAGGGTCTAACAGGACCATTTCTAAGCAGGAAGTTGTGAGTTGTGAGGTACACTTAAGATTAGAACAGGTAGCTGGGCATGATAGCGCACGTCTTTAATCCCAGCAGCAGGGAGGCAGGGCTTGAGATAGCTCAGTGGATCAGGAACTGTCTCTTCATCCCAGTTTGAGGGATCCCAGTTTGTGCCCCCAAGCATAGATAAAAAGCCAAGCACAGGCCAGGTGGTAGTAAGCGGTGGTGCATGCCTTTGGCGAGGCAGAGGCAAGCAGGTCTCTATGAGTTCGAGGCCAGCCTGGTCTACAGAATAAATCCAGGACAGTCAAGGCCACATAGAGAAACCCTGTCTTGGAAAACAAAACAAATAAAAATAAAGTAAAAGAGCAGGTGGAGACAAAACCTGGACTGAGGTGACAGAAGAAACTGAGGTAGAAGGCCCTTTAATGCAGTAGAGCCTAGAACGGCATAGACATCTGTGACTGCTGAAGAGAGCAGGGTAGAGCCCCGGTGGTAGTCCCAGGGCCAGGAGGAAGGGGGAGTAGGGTGGGCAGATTGTGGACAGAACTTTCACAGGTCTGTGTCCCCCAGATCTGGGAGGACACCACTGTGCCCATCCCTCCGGAGGCCCTCAGGGGCACAGACAATGATTCGGGGCCGGAAGACTTGGTCTACACTGTGGAGCAGCCCAGCAATGGACGGATAGCACTGAGGGCAGCGCCGGACACCGAGGTCCACCACTTCACACAGGCCCAGCTGGACAGCGGCCTTGTGCTGTTCTCACACAGAGGTGTGTACTGAGTGGGTTCTTCAGCCCCTGGGGTCGGGGTACCTTGAGGGTAGGGAGCTACCTTGGACCAGCAGGATGCATATCTACCTACCCCCTCGTGCTTCCAGGGGCCCTGGAAGGAGGCTTCCGCTTCAGCCTCTCTGATGGCGCACACACGTCTCCTGGACACTTCTTCCGAGTGGTGGCCCAGAAGCAGGTGCTCCTGTCACTGGAGGGCAGCCGGAAGTTGACTGTCTGCCCAGGTAGGTCTGCACGCTGAGTAGCTGGGGCAGAATTGAGGCGGGTAGCGCCAGATCCTTGCCTTGGCTTCCGCCAGAAGCTGACAGGCTCCCCTGTGCTTTACAGAGTCCGTGCAGCCACTCAGCAGCCAGAGCCTGAGTGCCAGTTCGAGCCCAGGCACCGACCCACGCCACCTGCTGTATCGAGTGGTAAGAGGGCCCCAACTTGGCCGACTCTTCCACGCCCAGCAAGGAAATGCTGAGGAGGCCTTGGTTAACTTCACCCAGGCTGAGGTAAGGGCCTCACTCCTCAGCCAACCTTCCCTCAGGTGGCTGCTAGCCACTGGCAGCTAAGCTCACCTGGACCCTGCCCTAGTTCCGGGTTAGGTCTCCAGAAGGAAGCTCCAGCTGGATCCTACAGGCTGAAAAGGGCCCCGTAAGGAGGACCAGCAGCGGGTGATGGGCTGAGCTGGCTTCAGTGGGATAGAGTTTGGGATTAAGTTGAGCTTGGGGCTCACGGCAGGTGCCAGAGAAGAACAGAGCAAGCTGGGAGCAGATGAGTAACCAGGCAGAGTGGGCCGAGCTGAGGGACACTGTTTTACACTCTGGAACAGAGTTCCTAGGGCACACCAGGGCCACCAATCAAAATTACAATTCCCAGCCTCGAGTCGAGTCGAGGCTGACTGAGCTCACTGCTGTGACAATGCCAGATCTATTGGTACTAACCAGTGGGAGGCCAGCAGTCATCACCTACCTCAGCACATCTGAGGCTTGGTCCCCAGGGGGTCAAAGGCACTGTGAGCAGCTCCTCCAAGCTGTGGTGGAGGACAGGCTTTCCCCGAGGACAGACTTGGTGCTCCCACCTGGATGCCATGTGGGCATGTAAAGCTAGGGCATTGCTCCTGGTTATTTCCACATGAGCAGGATGCGAGAGGAGACAGCCGACCCTGCCACTGGATGTGCTACACTGTGGTGCTGCTCCAAGAACTTTCCAGAGGGGCTAACCCTGGCCCTTCAAAATGGCAGGCCCCACCCCCAGGCCTCTTTCCAGCATTCCTTCCCCTCAGAGGTCTGCCAGGCTCTCTGAGTTCTTTGCTACCCCATGACAGTGTGCTCCCCACATGGAGGAGCTAACAGGAGATACAGCTCACACCCAGCAGGTAACTCAGAGGAGGAAGCTGGCTTAAGTAGGGTGAAGTAAGATTCCTCAGGTCTGTCACATCATTAGCTGAGCGTGTACTCCCTCTTCTCCTGGGCCCTAGCATCTACCATAGCCCCTTCCTGACCGCTCCGGTGGTGGCTAGGGGCAGCAGCTGTCTGCTCTAAGTCACTGGGGAGTCTTGTTATCAGAGACCAGGACGGAGAGAATAGGCCATGAGTGCCCCTCCCCTCCCCAGCAATCCCCCAGGCTCCAGCAACATGTAGGGCTAGACTGAATGGCCACCAGGGGGCCAGGCTGGCAGTGCCACCCAAGGAGGCTGGAAAGAGGCTACGTGGCACGGACGCCCTCCTCCACAGGAAGAGGCTGAGCAGCAGTAAACCGTGGCTTGACAAACCACTGCCCATCAAGACACTGGGCTAGACAGGGCAAGGCTCAGGTACCCTCCATTTACAGACAAAGAAATGCATGTGGAGGTTGGATGATTTTATTCAGTATAGGCGACTAGTAAGAAGAAAAACCAAGACTAAACCTTCTGAGCGCTTGTCCGAGTTTCACCTAAGGATGCTGTTCCCAAGAGCTTGAGAAGCCCCTGGACACCTGGCCTGAGTTCTGCCATTCTCCCATCCAGGTCTTCTCCTACAGGAACGCTGATAACCAGACATCACGCTGACCTCCACCACCACTGCTGTGGGGGGGCAGGGGGAGGCTCCATTTCCTACCATGCCCACCATCAGCCTGGGCTAGAGGTTACAACCGTCAATCTTCGATCCTTTAGGATAACATCTGACCCACAGATGTGTTTCCTTTGAACACACATTACATATACTTTTTGTTTTGTTTTGTTTTTCGAGACAGGGTTTCTCTGTGTAGCCTTAGCTGTCCTGGACTTGCTGTGTAGACTAGGCTGGCCTCCAACTCACAGCAATCCGCCTGCCTCTGCCTCCCAAGTGCTGGGATTACAGGCATGCACCACCACGCCCGGCATTACATCTAATATTTTAACATTAATTGTCACACAAACTGGACACAGCGATTCTTCAAAGGCCTGTGTTCCTCCTTGTAGCATACTGAGAAGGAGCCCCCTCTTAGCACAGATCTGCTCCCAGGGTAGACAGCACAACCCTACTGTGATACTCTGGGACTCTAAGACTGCCTGCTCACAAGGGTCCCACTCTGTTTCTGTTTTACTACTGCACAAGCACTGTTTTTACTGAAAGGAAAATCTGTGTCTCCCCGCAAATGGGAAAAACAAAGATAGGACATGAGGCTGTGTCTTGCTCAGAAGGTGGAGGAAACGGATTTCTTTACAGAAACAACAAATTGCTTGGTGTTCAGCATATACGCGGCCCTAAAGAAAAGGTGCTACTGTCATAGGGTCGATGTGACAGGGAGTTGGGGTCTCATGGATAACAATGGAGCCATTGTGGTCAGGTAGTGAGCTATTGCAGCATCTGGGCAGTCATTAGCTGAAATGCTGAGCCTGGCACAGCAGCACATACCAGCTACTTGGGAGACTGAGGCAAGAGATTCACTTGAGCTTGGGAAGTCGAGGCCAGCCTGGGCAACATAGAGAGACCCTTGTTCCCCTAGAAGAACAGAGTGAATGAACCATACATTTTCAAAGGTTCACTCCATGTTAGGACAGTAGAGGCAGAGGGCGGAGGCCTGGGGTGGAACACAAAAGAAAGCTTGCAGTAACTCAGGCAAGACCTGGGTGGTGAGGAAGAAAGGAGCCAAGAGGCCTCTGGGCTTTCCCCTGAGCCGCTCAACATCAGAGCTGCTGCCACGGAGATGAGGGTCCCAGGGGGATGAGGCCGCTCAGCACATCTGGGCCTCGAGAGCTTGAAATGTCTATTAGCCATATGTGTGGAGCAAAAGGCACAGGTGGAAATCTGAGACTAGGGTTCCTATACGAGTGACAGTAAACTGGGCTGGAGATTCCGATAAGGACCATTTGAGGTCCTGAGACTGCAGGAGAGTATGTCACAGGATGCTGGGGAAGCATATGAGGACACCCAAAGCAGAGCATCACATCCCATTGTTACCCATGAGACCCCAACTCCCTGTCACATCGACCCTATGACAGTAGCACCTATTCTTTAGGGCCATGTGTATTCTGAACACCAAACAATAGTCTTTGTTTCTGTAAAGAAATCTGTTTCCTCCACCTTCTGAGCAAGACACAGCCTCATGTCTTATCTTTGTTTTTCCCATTTGGGGAGAGACACAGATTTTCCTTTCAGTAAAAAAACGGTACTTGTGCAATAGTAAAACAGAAGTGCCAAGTGATGCTCAGCGGTGAGCCCCAATAATCTCTGGATCTAATGCATAGGGCCTATTAGTACCCTTGGTGAAAATGGGTTTGATGAGGTCATGGGAACAAGATCCTGAGTGGAGTGGGTTGAGCATGTGTGGTGACGGTGGAGACTATTCTTGGGGAATTTTGCTGCACTGAAAAGAGGGAGGCGGCAAATGCCAGCAGAAAATACGGACTGAGGTTTGGGGATGTTGCTCAGGTGGAAGAGTGTCTGCTTCGCCTGCGTGAAGCCCTGGTTTCACTCATCACCACCACATAAAACTGGCATTTTTAGCAAGTTCCAGGGCATACTAGGATGCAGGAGACCCTCTCTCAAGAAGAAAAGAAGGAAGGTAAATTCAAGAATGATTTTCTTTAAGAAGAAAAAAAATTGACTTGGTTACATGGGGGGAAAATCTATTTGGGGGAAAGCTGACATCACAGAAGGGAGACCAGAAGTGGCGTCTGGGGGAAGCGAGGAAGATGGGGGCCACTGCGAAGGAGGAAGGACCACGTTTAATCAGAAACGTGAACAATAGTGACCCCTTGAACAAATGAGATAGAGGGCAGGCTACACAGAGAGACCTAGGTACAGCCAGGAGAACGCAGAGTAAGGCCGGCCACTGGGTATAGGGGAGATTAGGGTGCTTCCAGGTACTGCAGACTGAGTCCACCTGTCACAGCCAACCATGATGTCTCCCCCACCCCACCCCGGCCAGGTGAATGCTGGGAATATTCTGTATGAACATGAGATGTCCTCTGAGCCTTTCTGGGAAGCCCACGACACCATTGGTCTCCTGCTGTCATCACCACCTGCCAGGGATGTGGCTGCCACCCTTACTGTGATTGTGTCTTTTGATGCTGCCTGTCCCCAGCGCCCCAGCCGCCTCTGGAGAAACAAAGGTGAATGGCATGGTGGAGTGGAAGGGTGGAGGATGCAGAAAAATGCCCCCAGTGGAGGGATAGAGGCCTGGCTAGCAGCTTCTGGCTTAGTCTCAGGACTTAGGAAGTTATAGGGGAGGCGGGTGGGGAACACTGACATCAGAGGAAGGCAAAGTCCCTCGGTCTCCCTGGGCCCATGAGCCCCATCCTGGATCTACTGGTCTAAAAGGGAGGCACAGATTTGCCCTGAGGTCTCCTTTCTGAGGATTCACGGCTCTTCTTCCAGTGGACTGGACGTTCATAGGCTGTGTCTCACCCCACCCCACTCCCAGGTCTCTGGGTCCCTGAGGGCCAGCGGGCCAAGATCACCGTGGCTGCCCTTGATGCCTCCAACCTCCTAGCCAGCATTCCAGCATCTCAGCGCACTCGGCAGCATGATGTGCTCTTCGAGGTCACACAGTTCCCCACCCGGGGCCAGCTCTTGCTGTCCGAGGACCCACTTCATGCCAGGAGGCCCCACTTCTGGCAATCTGAGCTGGCTGCAGGACAGCTGGTGTACGCCCACGGTGGTGGGGGCACCCAGCAGGATGGCTTCCGCTTCCATGCCCACCTCCAGGGACTAGGGGGTACTTCTGTGGCAGGACCCCAAACCTCTGAGGCCTTTGCCATCACTGTGCGGGATGTGAACGAGAGAGCCCCTCAGCCACAGGCCTCCACTCCACTCCGAGTCACCAGGGGCTCACGAGCCACTGTCTCTCGAGCCCAGCTGAGTGTCGTAGACCCAGACTCAGCTCCAGGGGAGATTGAGTATGAAGTACAGAGGGCGCCCCACAATGGCTTCCTGAGCCTGGCTGGGGACAACACTGGGCCTGTGACTCATTTCACACAGGCCGATGTGGATGCAGGGCGCCTGGCCTTCGTGGCAAATGGGAGCAGTGTAGCCGGCATCTTCCAATTGAGCATGTCTGACGGAGCCAGCCCTCCAATCCCCATGTCCCTGGCTGTGGATGTCTTGCCATCTGCCATTGAGGTGCAGCTGCGCACACCGCTGGAGGTACCCCAAGCTTTAGGACGCTCCTCACTGAGCCGGCAGCAGCTCCAGGTGATTTCAGATCGTGAGGAGCCGGATGTAGAATACTGCCTCACTCAGGGGCCCCTGTATGGGCAGCTGCTAGTGGGTGGGAAGCTGGCTTCTTCCTTCCACCAGCGGCAAGTAGACCAGGGGGAAGTGGTCTTTGCCTTCACCAACTTTTCCTCGTCTCAGGATCATTTCAAGGTCCTGGCTCTGGCCAGGGGTGTGAATGCATCAGCCACTGTAAATGTCACAGTGCGGGCTCTGTTGCGTGTGTGGGCAGGTGAGCCCTGGCCTCAGGGTACCACCTTGCGCCTTGACTCCACTGTACTAAATGCCAGTGAGCTGGCCAACCTCACAGGCAGTATGCCCCACTTCCGGCTCCTGGCAGGACCCCGATTTGGCCGCGTGGTCCGTGTGTCCCAAGCCCGAGTAGAACCCAGGAGCAACCGACTTGTGGAACATTTCACTCAGCAGGACCTGGACGAGGGAAGGCTGGGGCTAGAGGTTGGCAGGCCAGAGGGTAGGTCCACTGGCCCAGCAAGTGACAGTCTCACTCTGGAGTTGTGGGCAAAGGGTGTCCCACCTGCTGTGGCTTTGCTGGACTTTGCCACTGAGCCTTACCATGCAGCCAAGTCCTACAGTGTGGCCCTGCTCGGCGTCCCTGAGGCTGCTCGGACAGAAACAGAGAAAGCAGGGAGAAGCACCCCTACTGGCCAGCCAGGCCAAGCAGCATCCAGTCCCATGCCCACTGTGGCCAGGAGTGGTTTCCTGGGCTTCCTAGAGGCCAACATGTTCAGCGTCATCATCCCGGTGTGCCTGGTCCTCCTGCTCCTGGCCCTCATCATGCCCTTGCTCTTCTACCTCCGCAAACGCAACAAGACAGGCAAGCACGACGTCCAGGTGTTGACAGCCAAACCCCGCAACGGCCTAGCTGGGGATACAGAGACCTTTCGGAAGGTAGAGCCAGGCCAGGCCATTCCACTCACAACCGTGGCTGGCCAGGGACCCCCACCAGGAGGCCAGCCTGACCCGGAGCTGCTTCAGTTTTGCCGGACACCCAACCCTGCCCTCAGGAACGGCCAGTACTGGGTGTGAGACCTAGCCTGAGCCAAGAAGCTGCCCACCCTCCAGGCCCACTGCTTCTGTACCCTGGTCTGGCCTGAGGATCTCCAGGGCCAAAAAAGAAAAAGAAAAGAAAAGAAAAAAGAAAAAGAAAAAGAAAAAAAAAAAGACCTTGAGATGCCAGGGATGGAGTGGGCTGGGACACAGTCTAGAGACCCTGGAGCGGATGGGATCGAGAGCTGGGACCTCCCTCAGCTCACTTAGACTTGGCAGGGGCCAAGGCGGGAGGCGACTAAAGTCAGCTCATTGCAGAAAACAAGGTGACATCCTGGATGGGTCACAACTCTGGGTCCTGGGTCTGTGATGACCCAGGCAGCCAGGGCCAGGAGAAGAGCACATCCTGGGTTTCCTGTCCCAGCTCTGACCATTTTGTTGTCTCTGAAGACCAGACTCTCCCACTCTGGTACTTTCCTGAAGCTCAATCGGGGAGGAACTTTAGCCAATAGATTTAATATATTCACGGTGCAAAATGGGTGGGTTGCGCTGGGGGGTTGGCTAATTTAAGCCAAGGAAGCTATTTTAACATGGTGCTGGGCTAGCCAGGCCTGCTGAAGCCTTGGAGTACATGGGATGGAGAAAGAGTCTGATGCCTTTTCACCCACAGAGCCCTGGAGTAAAGCACTGAAGCACTAATGAGCAGCCTTCAACCCTTGGACTGGGGGGCATTGAAGGCCACTGTGGTGGCTGTGCTCTCCCCAAGACTAGGGAACAGGCAAACTGGGGCACTTAACTCCATGAAACCTTGATGAATGGTGCTTCAGAGGCTTGGGACAGCTGTGCAGTGTTTGTGTTTGACTGTGCGCTGGGCTCTTATCTATGGCAGCCTCACTCCCCTGGGGCAGGCCATGTGGCCTAGCTTCATGGGCATGGGGATGGACAGATCTGGCCAAGCTCTTGAATTTCCACCTTCCCTAAAGTCCTCTACCCTCACCTGTACAGGCAGATGAGCTGTTTGTTGAGATGGGACCAAAGCCCTTACTCTACAGGGAACTTCAGGGAAATAAAAAATAAAAATAAGTGCTCCAGCCCTAGACTTCTTAGCCTGGGTTTTGGCCTCCACAGCCTTATCCCTCCCCTGCCTCCTTTTTCCTTATGGTGGCAACAGCAAAAGTGAAGGAAATGGGGGTGGGGACGCCACAGCTTGGGACACAGTGCATAACAGGAAGATTTGGCTATGCAGGCGTTTGCGTGGAACCTTTTACCATCTCTCCATCCTTCACCAGGAGGACCAAGGTACTTCTCTGGAGGAGAGGAAGGAAGCAATGCAGACACAGAAAAGCCATACACCTCAGGCCATGTCATTCCGCTAGCAATGGGTCCTGAGATACCGCATCTCCAAAAGAGAAGCCGATATATGAGTTACACGGTAGACAGAATCCTCTAACTGAAAACAAATTCTGGCCCAGGGGATCATCCGGCCCTGAGAATGGATTGACGTCATTAGGAAAGAAACATAAAGCCGAACTGGTGTCACTTGCCTGTAAT
The DNA here is from genome assembly GCF_964271855.1 of Acomys minous. NCBI lineage: Eukaryota > Metazoa > Chordata > Mammalia > Rodentia > Muridae > Acomys > Acomys minous. The sequence continues at coordinate 116,193,389 of NC_140494.1, forward strand.
CCCAGCACTTGGGAGGCAGGAGCAGGAGAGTGAATTCAAAGTCATTCAAGGCCAACCTGGGCTACCTGAGAGTTTGTCAGAGCAAAAGCAAGAGAGGGAGGTAAAAGGTGTCTGAGCTGTGGGGGAAATTGAGGATTCCTTGGGGCCTAAAAACGGGCAGGCTATGCTGGGTGCCAGCGCATGCCTGTAATCCGGCACTCTAGAGGCAGAGGCAGGCAGATTGCTGTGAGTTCAAGGCCAGCGTGGTCTACAAAGCAAGTCTGGGACAGCCAGAGCCACACAGAGAAACCCTGTCTCAAAATAAATAAATAAATAAATAAATAAATAAATAAATAAATAAATAAGAAAAAAAATCAGGCATGCTACTAGAGGTAAAGAGCAGAAATCAGCCTCTGGGGACCAGGACAACCTTTTTATGTGTCCCAACATCTATAACATTTGAGCCAGGAGAGGAGCCTCCCTTCTCACATTCCTGCCCCCCATACTAACCTGCCTCATGACATGATACACCCCCCCACACCCCCTTTGTTTTTGTTCTTCAAGACAGGGTTTCTCTGTGTAATAGCCCTGGCTGTCCTAGATCTCTCTCTGTAGACCAGGCTGGCCTTGAACGCACAACCATCTGCCTGCCTCTACCTCCCAAGTGCAGACATGATACCCCTTTTAACGTCTGGCCCCCAAGAGCCTCTCAGATGGTTCAGGCATAAACTTGGAAGCTAAAATGTGTCACTGACAAAAGGTCTGTAGAGGAACAGGATGGTCAGGGAGACACAATCAGGGTGGATATGAGAGTCAACAAGAGTCACACAGCAAATTAATGGTGGACAACAAGGCTTCGGGGGTCACACAGAAAAGCACTGCCTGAAAAATCACTGCCCCTTGAAAGACAGTAGAGTTGGGGGGGGGGCGTCGGGGAGATGTAACCTTGGAGTTAACTCTGGTCCCCAGAAAGACTCTCCTTTTTTGTTTGTTTTTTGAGACAGGGTTTCTCTGTGTAGCCTTGCCTGTCCTGGACCTGCTTTGTAGACCAGGCTTGGCCTTGAACTCACAGTGACCCCCTCCTGCCTCTGCCTCCCTGACTGAGTGCTGGGATCTGAAGCTCCCAACACTATTTTCCTTTTGTAAACTTAATGTCTCTGGTACCCAGGTTAGGAAGACCAAGCCAAGAAGGATCCCCCACACAACACGCAGCTCTGTGTTGCCACTCCCAGGAAGTTAAGGCTGGAGCCTCAGGGCCTTGATATCTGGAGCCAGTCTCCACCCAAAGTCACCAGCTTCCTTGAAAGTGTAAGCGGAGATGTAGGTGACAGACCTGCCAGACGGGATCTGCCCTGATCTGTTTCCCCTAGAGGACTGACAACACCCTCTGTTCACACAGCCCGCTCTGCCCTGCCCCCCAGGCACTGGCACAGGCTGACACAGCTCTGCTTCTCTGAGCCTGGGATAGGTGGTGAGCTGGTTGCCCAGGCCTTGTGCCTGCAACCCTGCTCTGACCTGAGAGGGTCTTTCCCTACCCAGCCAAGCTGAGGACCTAACACTGTGTAGTGTGTGTGGTGTGTGTGTGTGTGTGTGTGTGTGTGTGTGTGTGTGTGTGTGTGTGTGTAACTTAAGAGCAGGGTTCCATCCCCTCTACCAAATAACTCACCAATGCTGGGGATTTAGCTCTTTGGTAGAATGCAGATCTGGAAAGATTTCTCTGTGGTTTGATTCCCAGCACCCACACGGGGAATCCAACACCCTCCTCTGGCTTCTCTGGGTACTAGGCACAACACATGGCACACAAACATACATGCAGGCAAAACATCTATAACTTTTTTAAAAAATTAAATCATTAAAAAAAAAAAAACCTTAGCTGGGCTGTGGTGGTGCACATCTTTAATCCCAGCACTTGGGAGGCAGAGGCAGGCGGATCGCTGTGAGTTCAAGGCCACACAAGGTACAAAGCGAGTGTAGGACAGCCAAGGCTACACAGAGAAACCCTGTCTCAGAAAAAAACAAACAAGCAAAAATGAACAAACAAACAACAACAACAAAAAACCTTGCCTAGCATAAGGCCCCAAATTCAATCTTTAGCAAAACTAGGGGCAGAGGACCAGCTACACCATCCTCTCCTTTCCTGAGGAACTTGGTCCTCCTAAGCTCTAGAGATAGGTAGGAACTGACCTGAGGAGGAGTCCTGGCAAGTAGGTAAGACTAGGCTGATGTCCGTCTTGCCCTGGGACCCCTCACAGTAAGCGTTCTATCCTATGCACTTTGCAATCACCCCGAAGATTACTCAGGTCTTGGCACATGGAGCCAAAATTGCTGCGGTAGGTGCAAACAGAAACCCACTTAGCCCTTCCTGAAGAGCCCCAGACATTCCAACAAGTAACTAACCAACCACAGGGCGATGTGTGCCTCAAGCCAGTGGAGCTGGCCAATTAGGAGAAGTCCGGGATGGGAGGGCTAGCTGACTCTGTCTGCTCCCTTCTCTCCTGACGTCACTGGGCATTTTCCACTGACCGACAGCAGGCAACCACAGGAGCCGAGCAGGTTTCTGTCCTCAGTGCAATGAATCATAGCCTTTAACTGATGGCTGCTGTCCTTCTAAAGGGCGTCACCTCCTCGGAGGGCCTCCTGTGGCCACCGAGATAATGAGTGGGTTGAGCTGAGTTCCTTTCCATTTCAGATGTGGAACAACCCTTGGCTAAACCAAGCAGTAACCAAGAAAGGGCTTTTCTACATAAACAGGAGCGAGGCTGCGGCTGGTGTTCTGTCCCCCAAGACCTGAGCACTGCTAGCCAGAGAATGAAGCTCATCCTAAGATGACTCTCTGATGCTCTTTCAGAGGTGGCTTACAGAGGATTCATGGGACCCCAGTTCTGGGTCCTGATGGCTCAGATGAAATAGGTGGTCCTCTTTGTCGTTCAAAATGCTCTGTGGACTGGCAGCATGACTTGTGAGCTTGTTAGAAAGAAAGGACAGGACCGGGACAGCCAAGGCTACACAGAGAAACCCTGTCTCAAAAAACAAAGAAAAGAAAAGAAACGAAGAACTACGTTGGGCTGCTGCTCGATGGCAGCGCACTCACCGAAGCAGGTGTATAATGCTCTAGGTCCAACCTCTAACACTGCAAAAAGGAAAGGGAGAGCCCCAGGCCTTTCCTCAGACAGCTGAGAGTTTAACCAGGCTACAGGCAACTGGAAAGCACACAGCACAGTAAAGTTTATGGCAGGTTGAAGACAGCTCCTTAACCTGGAGCTAACTCATTATACTGAGGGGCTGGAGCAAGGCAGGTCACAGTCACACAGTCAATAGCTGGGCTGGAAAGAGTCAGGCCATACAACCCTGTCCAAGAGTTTTGACATTTATTTATTTACTTATTCATTCTCTGTGTACCCTTGGCTGTCCTGGACTCACTTTGTAGGCCAGGCTGACCTCGAACTCACAGCCATCTGCCTGTCTCTGCCTCCCAAGTGCTGGGATTAAAGGCGTGCGCCGCCACCACCCGGTGAGTTTCGACTTTTACTTCTTGATGCCATCTATCCTTCCTCGCACATTTATAAACTCTCCTACATGCTCCGCCTTAGGGTAGGGTTTGGAAATGTGTTCTAAGCACAGGGCACTCCACCAAGATCCAGAGAAGGAAGTAGAGCCGAGATCACAGGCAACCAGGTCTGGTCTGGCGGAAGGCCTGCAAGAAACAGTCCATTCCTACCCTTGCATCCCAAAGGCCTGTCCCTGGCTAGTGAAGCAGCCCCAAACACACTGCCTTCTGCCACTGGGTTAGCCTCGCCCAACAGTGAAAAGGACAGAGATGTCTGGACAAAGTCACCAGTCCATGCTCATCGGTAAAGACTTCTGCCTGGAAGAACGGCAGTTGCCAGCAGAGGTGGAGGATAAAATTAATCAGGAAGGGGCTGGAGAGATGGCTCAGGGGTTAAGAGCACTGACTGTTCTTCCAGAGGTCCTGAGTTCAATTCCCAGCAACCACATGGTGGCTCACAACCATCTATAATGAGACCTGATGTCCTCTTCTGGCCTGCAGGTGTACAAACAGGCAGAATACTGTGTATATAATAAATAAATAAATCTTCTCCACCCATACACAGTGAGTAGCCATAATGAATGTCACATGCTGTAATCCCAGCACTTGGATTATAAGGAAGGAGGATCTCAAATTCCAGGCTAGCCTGGGCTGCCCAGGTAGATACCATCGCAAAAACAACAAAACCCAGACAGTGCAACTGGGGCTGTGTCACTGTCCTTTCTGGCTAGGGAAGGAATATCAGGCCAGGTGACTGTGTGATGTCCTCATGCAGAAAGAGACTTGCCCTTTGTGATTCACCTCTCCTCTGGATTGCTGAGTGTCTAGCTTAGGCAAAGGCCCAACGCTTCTCACCTTGTAGTAAACATTGTTCGGTTCTGCACATCTCATCAAAGCAGAGTCCAGTCTGCCCCCGCTCACCGGTACGCCCAGTGCTGGGTACATCCTAGTTTGCGGTAAACAGCTTTGGCTAGAATATAGCACTTCCTTTTCCACAGAGATACCCTCAAGCCAAAAGGCCTTGCCTCCAAGATGCTCCATGCTCCCACTTTGGGGATGACTTTGGTTCCTCTGACTCCCCCACAACCCCATGGGGTATTGATTGGGCTCCATCTGCTTCTTTGCTGACAGGAGCTTTGTAAGCACCCAGGCAGGTAGAACAACCACAGTCTGAATTTCTCCTCCATGTCGCTTCTCATCCTCACCCCGCACTCACCATGGCTCCCTCCTACCCACTGTCTATCTTCTCTGAACTCTATGAGCAAAACACGTTCACAGATCCTTTGTGGGAGCTCGCCGTATGGAGACAAAGGCCACCGAGCAATGCAGAAGGCAAACACGGCTCCTTGGAGTCCTCTCCTGCTCTGACAGTACTTGCACAGAACCTCTAGGTTCCATGAGCGCCTGTTCCAGCAAGTCTGTCTGTTCTGAAGGGCTCACTGCAGCCAACCACAGGGTGAAGAGCAGACCTGAGGTGCTCCCACCCAGAGGGCCTTGCATTCACCCTTGTGCCCAGAGAAGAGTGTCTGGTTCATAGCCATATAGCCCTACAGAGACTCCCTGGCAGAGCTGGGCCTCTTTGGGGGTCATAATCACTGCCAGGATCTCCCCCTTCCTTCTTGTCCTCCCTCCCCCCCTTTCTTTCTTTACTTTTTTCTTTCTTTTTAGTTTTTTGAGACAGTTTTTGAGCCATGTAGCCTTGGCTGTCCTAGACTCACTCTGTAAAGCAAGTTGGTCTCAAATTCACAGAAATCCACCTGTCTCTGCCTCCTCAGTGCTGGGATTATAGGCCCACACCCCTGTGCCCCACTTAAGAATCACATTTCTTTCTTTCTTTCTTTCTTTCCTTCCTTCTTTCTTTCTTTCTTTCTTTCTTTCTGTCTTTCATTCTTTCTTTCTGTTTGTGTGTGCCTGACCACCAGAAAAGGATACCAGATCTCAGTATAGATGGTCTTGAGCCACCATGTGGTTGCTGGGAATTGAACTCAGGACCTCTGGAAGAGCAGCCAGTGCTCTTAACCTCTGAGCCATCTCTCCAGCCCCCAGAGAATCACGTATCTTAGCAGTTGGCTGCCTGATGGAGAGGGACCTGGGACAAGTGGGATAGACAAGGGACAGACCAGAGAGAGACCTTCAAGAGCCCAAGCACAGTAGGAGGGCCCTAGGACCCAAGTGATACCTGTCAGGGAAAGTAGGGCACCCTTACAAGGCAAGACTCAGGTTGGAAGTACCACTCTTGCCTCTGCCTGGGCATGACTGGACATGGCAAGGCCTAGACACCATAAGAAGTTTACACGGCCAGAGGATTTCTGCTCTTCTGTTCAAGATTGTCCAGAAAGCAAGATGGCTCCACTGGTAAAGATGCTTGCTACTCAGCCAGACAACCTGAGGTTGTCACACACACACACACACACACACACACACACACACACACACACCTCCCTCAGTTTGATTCCTGAGACCCACTGATCCCTGCAAGATGTCCTCTGACCACACACACATGAATAAAAGTCATAATTTTTTTTTCAAAGATTACCTCAGTGTCAGGGGACTGAGTCCATAAACGGAAAGAGGGAGGGCGGGGACGGTGACTTTTACCTGAAGCACTTGTACAAGCTCACTCAGCTGTTCTAACTCAAGATGAGATAACTGGGACGCCCATGCCGAGAGCCATACCCTCAGCATCTGGAAAGGGTTCAAACATATAAGCTCTGTCCAGCTCTGCCAATGAGTTGCTGTGTGACTGTAGGTGAGTTACTCTTCACCTCTGGGCCTAAGGCTTAGTCTCAATAGGAACTTTGGAGACCAAACTGAAAATCTGTGTGTCCCTGGTCCGACAGGGTGTAGACCCTGGAAGGCATCTGTGATGGACTAACTAGATCTTTGTTGTTGTCAATTTATCAGAAAAAAACCCAAAAAACAAAAAAACACTCTGGTGTAGAGTTGGGGTGTGGCTGAGTCCCCAGGGCAGATCTCTGCTCTCAGCTGCCCCACCTTCAATGCTGTTCCCTAGCTATCCAACAGCCACACCAAGAGCCAACAGGATGGGACATGGCAGTCCTTCCTACAAATACACCCTAAATCCCACTCAGCTGATGTTGGCCTGGCTAGGCTGGGCCTCAAGGCTGGAGAGGAGGAAGCTGCAGTTGTGCAGGTTGTGGGGATAGCAGATAGGCAAGGAACGATGAGACAGGACATGAAGGAGCTCTCCAGGTCTCCAGTGGGCTGGGAAAGGCCAGGGCACACCTCCCTCCCTCCTCATGCCTGACTAAGAAAGAGGCAAATACACCCATGTGAGTCACTGGGGCTTGGGGGTGTGGGGATGAGGTCAGGAAGGAGGCATGCTCTCAGCTCTCAGCCACCAGCTGCAATGATGCCAGCACGTGAAAGCCCGTGAACACAGACTCACACGAAAACCACGGCTTACACACGCACTGTCGTGAGAAGAGCTGACACCCCTGCAGGCGTCCCAGAGCAAGGCACTGTGTTAGATATGAGGTCTAGCAGTGACAAAGCTAGACAAGCCCAGTTGCCCTGAATGCAGCTTCACACTTGGGCGAACAGCTTTTCACGTTGGGAGGTAGAGGCAAAGAATTTAAGGTCCTCCTTAGCTAAATAGTAAGTGTGAGGCTTACATGGGCTATATGTATTAATAAAATAAAATGAAGATAAACAGATAAAATTATCTTCCAAGTTGGGCATGGTGGTTCATACCTTTAATGCTAACATACTTGAAAAGCTGAAGCAGGGGAAATGGGAGCCCAAAGCCAGCCCGAGATGCACAAAAATAACCACAGGTAATAATATAGTTTCTTTCCAACTGGCTGCCCTCTTACAGTGTGCTGAATATATAACAGGTCAAAAAATAAAACCAAAGTTGGGTATGGTGGTTCCAGTCTGTAACTGCAACACTTGGGGGACTGAGGCAGGAGGATTACCATATGTTTGAAACCAGCCTGGGCTACATAGTGAGTTCCAGACCATCTTGGGCTGCAGAGATATAGACCTTGACTCAAAAAAAATAAAATTAGGGATAGATGTAATGGCTTGTGTCCTTAATGCCAATACTGGGGAGGCAGAGGCAGGTGGATCTGTGAGTTGAAGCCAAGCCTGGTCTACAGAGTGAGTCCAGGACAGCAGGACTGTCTCAAGACAAACAAACAAACAAAAAGGGAGAGAGAGAGAAAGAAAAAAGATAAATAAAAAATGAAGAATAAATAATAAATATAAACCTTTGCATAGAAGTATTTGCAGAAAGGATTATAAAATGTCTGGAGTTTGCTGGAAAGCAAAGGCTAAGGGGAAAGCAGCACTGGCCCACTGTTGATCATGGTGAAACCGAGGCATGAGTTCACAGAGCCTGCTAGACAAGTTTCTCTATTTTTTGTACATGTTTGAAATTGTCCATAACATAAAAAGGTAAATACTATAATTACAACTGGTAATAAATGATATAAAATTTAAAGACAGGATAAGGGGACAGAAACACTAGGACACCTCCTTAGATGAGGGGTCAGGGAAGGCCGCTCTGAGGAGGTGTCATCTATCGATGATGGTGCACACCTGTAATCCCAGCACTGAGGTGGACACAGGAGGATCAGGAATTCAAGGCCAGCCTTCCCGGGCAGTGGTGGCGCACACCTGTAATCCCAGCACTTGGGAGGCAGAGGCAGGTGGATTGCTGTGAGTTTGAGGCCAGCCTGGTCTACAAAGCAAGTCCAGGACAGCCCAGGCTACACAGAGAAACCCTGTCTCGAAAAACAAAACAAAACAATAAAACAAATCAAGGCCAGCCTTGGCTATATAGTGAGGCTGAGACTAGCGTGGGCTACAGGAGACCCCTATTTAGAGACTCCTATCTCTAAATAAAACAGCACAGCTGAATTAACAAATGTAAATCACTGGGCGTGGTGGCACACGCCTTTAATCCCAGCACTCAGGAGGCAGAGGCAGCCAGATCTCTGAGTTTGAGGCCAGCCTGGTAACAAACTAACCAACCAAACAGAAGCAAAAGCAAGTGCAAATCACATACACACATCTCTATCCTGGAGAAGACCATTCCAGACAGGGAAAGCACATACAAAGGCCGTAAGATACTGGAAACATGGACAAGGGAACCATGAGATGGCTGGTGAGTCTAGAGGTGTAGAAATGAAGGGATGGGGGCGGGGTCCCAAGGTGAGCCCAGAGGGGTCCCTGACAGGGGAGCTACAGTCTATCTGGAACATAGAGAGATGTGGTTTGATCTGGAATGTGACTGCCAAGATCACCCTGGTTCTTCAGAGTGCTGCATCGGTCCAGGCGAGCCAGCGGTGAGGTAGTGAGTGTCACTTTGGGATTTCTTTTGAGGCTTTGCTCATGGGTGTGGTTTGAAGTGAAAAAGCAAGAACAGAGCTAAACACATTCCAAGTCTGGACTGAGTTCCAAAGGCAAGGGATTGCTTTTTCTAGGCTGGGAACAAGGAGCTTGGTGGCTACTAATGACAAAGGTCACTGAACGTCGCTGTCAGCTATGTACACAAACCACACAGATGAACGCACACACTCTGGGTGTCTGGAACCCATCTTCCCTGCCTCTCTCTTCCCCATGGATGACCCCTTCACTGCTATCTCTCTTCCTTAGCCCCAGCACTAACAGGGCCCATTTCTTCTTTTCCCTGACAGCTCTCACTGCCTCTGTATTGTTTCCTGGAGAAAAGCTTTTTACTTTGTTTTGTTTTTAATTTTTTTACATTTATTTATTTATTATTATTATACAGTGTTCTGCCTCCGCGTACACCTGTAGGATAGAAGAGGGCATCAGATCATATTATAGATGGTTGTGAGACACCATGTGGTTGCTGGGAATTGAACTCAGGGCCTCTGGAAGAGGAAGCGGCACTCCTAACCTCTGAGCCATCTCTCCAGCCCCTGTTTTGTTTTGTTTTGTTTTAGAGACAGGCTCTTGCCACAGAATCCAAGCTGGTGGCCTGGAACTCACTACACAGCCCTGATTGCGTCACACTCTCAATCATCTTTCGGCCTTGCCTCCCTGGGATCACCTGGCTCTGACAGTTTTTAATGCCTCCAGTTCACTTGCCCCAGGCCTCTTCTATCCACAGACTGACCCACCCCCTACCTCCCCATCCCCCCACCCCCACCCCGCCTTTCCAGCCCAAGGCCATATAGAAAATGACTATTCAACAAATATTTGCCCAGTCCTATCTGGGGGTCAAACTCTCTGCTCTTCCACCTGCTGACATGAAGGCGGAGCCTCAGCACACAGTCTCAGTTGCACAGGGCGGGTTAAGTGCCTCCTACAAGTGACTCAGTGCCCCTAAGCACTGTCTGCTGGAGTTAGACAGTTCAGGCAGCTCAGCAGGGTTTAACCTGAGGCACACAGTAAGCATTGCACACAGTAAGACTCAAAAAACAGCCACTGGGATGCACTCAGGCCTGCCTTAGCTGGCTGTCTGAGAACACAGCACACCTGGGAATGTAAGAGTGTCCACACTTCTGATGTTGTAGTCCTTATAATCATAACCATTGTTGGACTAATGTGGGGAGGGGGAAGCTGACACTGAATGGTGACCTTGTCTGTGGTCATCCCATAAATTCACCCATGAGAGACCTGGATCGCAGTCTGAGTCTCAACTCCAGGGGGATGCTGTTCTGTGTGTTCTGATGTATGGGGTGGCCCTCCCCTAAAGGCACTCCCACCAGACTACGGGTACCATGATGCCTGGAAGCTGCTCACTATAGAGACAATATGGCAACATGGGTCTGGACCCAAGTCCTGGAGCTAGCTGGTGGGAGACTTGGCCCCTGGTCCAGCCATGCTAGCTAAGATTTGTGGCTTTACAGGACTTGCCCAATTTATTTTCTTACCTAGGAAACAGGATGTCAGAATTGTTGGTTGGCACTGCCCCTCTCTGGGAGTGCTTTGACTGCATCCAAAGGCCAATAATCTCTGCCACTCCTCAAAGAGGCTCAAAGAGAGAGAGGGATCTGCTCAGTGGATATGTTTGCTTATGGAAGCCTCCCAAGAGCCATCTGGAGCTCCGTGGTATATAAAGAAAAATCAGAAGCCTGGAGCAACTGAAAACATCAGTACAGCAAGTACTAGACAGGACTTGTACTTGGCTCGTCAGCTCTGCAGCCCTGCCTCCGATGGTGGAGAAGGAGCCAGAGCCTGTGGCTGCCTGGCGGGCAGCAGGACTGCATGGTAGGGGGGTCTCATATTGCTTCCATTCAGAGCACTTCTGACAAAAGGCACCAAGGTGGCTTGGGTCCCTCTGCACTCCAGCTAGCCTCCAGCTACTGCCCCAGGTACTGGCCACTTACCTTTTAGCACAGGTGGCCCAAGTAGCCCAGGCCACATCCAAGACTTCCCTTTCCCTCCTCTGTAATGTGGATCATCATCTAGCTGTGGAGTAATGACCTTCCAGTGTCCACCACAGGCCGCACTGGTCAAGGTCAGAGGCCTCAGAGAGTTCGAGGAAGCACCCACTGCGATGCAGGCCAGCTGCGGGCCCGACGGCAGGGTCAGTTATACAGCAACCAACCAACAGCGTTGGCATTCCCGGCAAGGGTAAAGATAAGAGCAGCAAGAGGAGAAAAGGAGAGGAAGAAAAAAACCAAATCAAAGTGGATTTTTTCAGCTAAATCTCTGCAGGTGGAAACACTGTCAATTAGTAAACCTAATCCTTTAACGTGGAACAAATTTGAGTATGTGGGATTCTGCCTTTGTAAAGGCAGTCTGCAGCAGCCCGGAAAAGTTCTTTAGAGCCAGGTGGTGCACACCTTTAATCCCCAGCACTCGAGAGGCAGAGGCAGGTGGATTGCTGTGAGTACGAGGCCAGCCCGGTCTACAAAAATAAAAAATAAAGATAGAGAGAGCGAGAGGAAGGGAGGGAGGGAGGGAGAGAGAGAGAGAGAGAGAGAGAGAGAGAGAGAGAGAGAGAGAGAGAGAGAGAGAGAGAGAGAGAGAGAGAGAGAGAGAGAGAGAGAGAGAGAGAGAGAGAGAGAGAGAGAGAGAGAACGAACAAAAGCACAAGGCACAAAGATGCCACCATGTTGTATTGTATCAGGCTGTCTTTAGTTTTTTTTTTTTAATCCCCACCCTGTGTGTGTGTGTGTGTGTGTGTGTGTGTGTGTGTGGTGTGTGTATTAAGAGGGACTGCTGGGCCTCACTCACCCGTCAAACCCCTCACCTTTCACCAGCCTCCTGCTCCACCACACTTGAGAAACAGAGGTCTGCTCCCTGGTTTCTTTAGACCTCACTGAAGTCATCAGCACAACTTGAAGGAATGGAGGTAGAGCCTGGTCTAAGACCAGCCCTGCCCAGGCAAATCCTCCTCCCTCTGGAATGGAGGTAGAGCCTGGTTCAAGACCAGCCCTGCCCAGGCAAACCCACCTTCCCTCTGGCGGAGCCTCAGTCTCTCAATTGAAACTGAGATGCTGACCAGGACTAGCCACTAGAACAAGGAGGCCACAGCTTATGTGTCAGAACATGGCTTTTTAAAGACTGGACTGCACTGGGGTTTAACTTACAAACCCAAACCAAAAGGAAAACGTTTATGTTGAGCTATGTAGATCCCTAGGGCTGGGCTTTGCAATCAGCGTCTAAGCTTTAACTAGGGGTGGTAAGTTTTGACTGTTTTCTATAGTCCTCTTGGTATAGCTAATAGTCTCTGCCTGTCCCAGTGGTACAGAGGGGAGCAGGAAGGCAGCAGAGTAGGGAAGCAGGTTAGGGTGGGGAGAGTGGTACAGGCTTGGCTCCTAGAGGTCTGAGTCAGCGGGGCAGGCAGGGCGGGCCCGGTCCACACATGCTCTGGGAGGACTGGGTACAGGAATGTTCCTCCCGCCTTGGCCTGCCCACTGTATCCTGGCTCTTTCTCCCTTCAACACTGCAACTCAGTTGCAGACTGGAGATGCTCCAAAGCCTGGAGCTGTGGTTGGTAGGTTCAGCCAGGGGCCTTCAGAACAGCCTGGTCCTGAGGCCTGGCTCAGGGTGAACAGGGCTAGGGCAGCCTGTCCAGAGTTGGACTCTGGCCCCAGAGCATCCTCCACCCTGCTGAGTGAGGTGGTCAGGTACCACTTTCACTAGGATTCAGGGCAACTGTCTGTACAATAAGTTGAACTTGGTGTTGTAGATCCATCTAGACAACCAGCATATGCCTGGATGCAGCACTTATAACTTGCTCTGCATCTGCTCAGGGACACTGGACTTGTCCCTGGCTTCTTGCCCATCAGAGTTCTCTTGAATCACTCAAGGGGCCTATGAAGAGACAAAGACACCGTCCAGTTGGCGTACACTCACGGAACACCTTTGTGTCATACTCATGTGACTCTGGCTATGTGAGGCTGTTACTGCGTGGTGAGGACTGTATTGTGACTGCATGGCAAAGTGGCTGAGACTTATCTGTGCACAGATGGCAACGCATGTGTGGTCATGGCTGTGAGTACATGACAGAGTATGGCAGTGTGACCAAGGTGTGACTGACTATGTGAACACAAGAGCTCATGTGTGTGAGTGGTCACATGTAGCCTTTGGGCAAAGTATATGGCTGTGTGCATTTGTGTCTGGGGCAGTACAACCAAGGGACATTGTCTGAGGCTGCAGTACCACAGCACAGAAGCTCCCAGCTCTCCTGCCTCCTAGAATGGGCAAAGATACAGGCTCTCAGGTCTGCCTTCATCCCCCACATCTACAGAAGCAGAAAGCAGACTCCTTTTCCAGGCCTGGGCCAAGATTGGGAACCCAGGAATCCCAACCCCCATCCCAGGTTCTGGTAGCCGCTCAGAACAGAAAGAGAGGCCTTGTTTTCCAACCGTCTCAGAGCAAAGTGACAGAGGAAACTAGAGGCAGCTGGGCCCAGCTCAGTCTGGAACATCTGCCCAGCATGTGACTAAGGCCAACAAGCCCTGTCACCACAGCATGCCTACCCCCACCCCATGCTCCCTCAGTCTCCTGCTGGGAGACACTCTGCTCAGCTCAGGGTGATCATAAGCCCCTCCAATGTGTACAGATAGAAAGAAACCAGAAACAGTACCTTGAAATCCCTATTTCCCATTTACCTGCTACCAGCCAGACCTGGAGTGGGTCTGCTCTATCTCTGGCCTTCACTTACTTTGTCTTTCTTTCTGGTTTTTTGTTTGTTTGTTTCTTTCTTTCTTTCTTTCTTTCTTTCTTTTTGAGACAGTATCTCTCTGTAGACTAGGCCTGCCTCAAACTCACAGTGATCCATCTGCATCTGCCTCCTGAGTGGCTGGGATTCAAGGTGTGCCCCACTATGCCTGGCTGCTAGCCTTTGCTTTCTGATTCTTCTCCTAGGTTCAAGCCCTTTTTGAGAACCCACTGTCATGATTACAGGAACGGGAGGCGCTTCCTTCTCAGCAGAGGGACACATGAGGGCAAGGCAATTCCTTAGGGCAGGAAGTGTTAGCAGGGGGCTTTCCAGGCATCCTGGGTTAAAAGGAACATTCTAGAGGGCCTCAGGAAGGAGCCCTACCCCCAACCATGCTCAGAACTATCTCTACAGAAAACTACATGGAGGCTGACAAGAGGTTACAAATGAGAGGTTAGTTCCTTTAATAGTAGGAAAATGAAGGCAGGCAGGGAGGGGAAAATTCCTCAGAAAGTCCCAAATCTGACCTAATTTTGACCCAGAGCCAAGGAGCTCCATTCCAAAAGTTCCTGTAAGGACACTATGGCCTAAATGAGGCCCATTCCTCACCCCCTGCCATGAGAGCCTGAGACTCTGACCTGACCAAAACCCTTCCTGGTGAACCTGACCCTGGAAAAACTCCACCCTGGGCCCCACTGCCTCTGAAAGATGATCAGTTCCTCAGTGCTCTTTCCATACGTGACAGAATTGTGCCCAGTCGTCAGGGCACTCCTGTGAGTACACAGATGAGTCTTTTTAAGTTCTATAATGGGTGCCACCCCAGGGCTGGGCACCCAAGACTGACCTGTCTGTCTTCCCTGTACTGAACCGGAGCTTTCCAGGTCAGGCATCGCCTGGGACTATGCTGGGCAGAGACTCATACTCTTCTGTGGTCCTTAACACAAAGAGTATGGCTCCTGGAGCCCCTGCACATAACTTCACCCATTTTGGGGATGGGGAGGGGCTGGCGATATGGCTCAGTCAGTAAAGTGCTTGCAGCATAAGCATGAGGACCTGAGTTCAAATCCCTACCGTCTACATAAGTAAAAAGGCAGAACTCAGGCATGACCATACAGTCTTTAATCACAGAACTGGAAGGCAGGGGCAGGCGGAACTCTGTGACTTCCAGGCCAACCAAGACTACATACATACTGATTGCCTGAAATCTCAGCACTAGGGAGGCAGAGACACGAGGATCCCTAGAGTTCACTGGTCAGCCAGCCTAGCCCAACGAGAAGCTCAAAAAATAAGGTAGAAAAAGTAACTGAAGATATTTAATGCTGACTGCTGGCCGCCATGAGCACCTCCTCTCAAAAGCACACATATACATGAAAACACACACACACACACACACACACACACACACACACTCTGAGGGACAGGCAAATGAGGAGGAGGCCCAGTTTTTGACCCACTAAGATCACTGAATCTAGCCTAGTGGGGCAGTTTGGGGTCTGTACTCCCCACCAACTCTCACTGCTTCCAAGATTCGAAAAGAAAAGGCTTCTGCTACGTTAGTTAACTGTAAAAGGTTTATCAAGAAAACAGTCAAGCAGCAGGACCCAGGAGCAGACCGTGGCTCTCCAGGAAGGCGAGGGGGGCAGGGTCATTTCCCAACCACCACGTGCTGCTGAGCCACACCCTGGCCTGAGGGTTACAGGGGAGAGTTGGGGGGGGCAGTAACTCCCAGAACATGTAAACATAGGTGAGTGACAAGGCAACCTGACCAGTGAATCTGGCCACACAGGGGGTCAAAGAGTCCCAGGTTTCTGGTTCCTTTCTGTCAGATTTCACACTGTGCAATGAGAATGCTTCTAGAAGACCAAGCCACGGAAACAAAGGTGCCTGGGAACTCGGGGCCTGGACCTGCTAGGAGAATGGGGAGTTACTACTGGTAGCTTTTGAGAGTTCCCTCCAGAAAGGCACCACCAGGACTCAGGGCTCCTAGAGCCTAGAGAAGGCAAAGTTGCTGCACAGTCCCCTAATCAAGGAAAAGTAAAGGGGTCCCCCAAGCAAGGTAGAGGGGAGTCCAAGACCCATAGGAGGGAGTTGACCTGCAGTCCCTCCCGCAGAGGCGTGAGTAAGGCAGGGAAAGCCAGGGACCTTGGAGCAAGGACAGTCCCTTCTTCCCTCTGTCACACAGACCAGAATCCATGGAGGCAAGGACACCAAGTTTGCTTGGGAAAAGTAAGAAAGAAGGGGGGCCACATTGGTCCTCTCCTCAAAATGTCCTTCACTCCACTTACTGTCTTTTGTAAGTCCTTGTAATTCTTCAAGATATTGCTGGAATGTCACCTAGTCCATGAAGTGTCCCCTGAGCAGCAGAGTTCTGTGGTCCCTTGAGGAGTTTCCTTTGAAGGCCACCTGTCATACTGCATTGTCTGACATCCATCTTGAAAAGTAGCGCATCCAGGACAGGCATGTTCCAGCCTTGGTCACCAATGTCTCGGCTAAAGCCACAGCAGTCTATGGAGTGCACGGAATGAACAGGGTATGGTGGCCATGCGTGGATGCACTACAGTCTCCAGAGAAACTCCATCCTTAGGGACTGACCAGCAGCCCAGGCTTTGGCTCAGAGGGCTCCCATCTGCATTCACCCATCTCTACAGGGAGGGAAGACTGCTCCAGGGGGTACCACTCACCTCACCCACTCCTGGGCTCCTGAGTCACTGCTGGTGACAGGGAGGCTTGGAGTGGGGTGGACTGCAGTGGCCGGGTGTACGTGGAAAGAGACCTGCGTTTGTGATCAGAGGTGGTCATACATGCGTAGGGTCTTCTCCAGCTGCTGGCCTACCCGCTGGTAGAAAAGGATCTGCTGGCGTAGGTAGCTCTGCATCATATGCTTGAAATCAAGCTCGCGGCGCTGGTGGAAATGGTTCATCTCGGCCTGCAGGGCGAAGCCTACCACGCGGCAGCGCCTCCGCATGCCATCTGCCTCTTCCTGAGCCATGCGGCCCTCATCGCTCATGCGCTGGCTTTCCTTCACCTTGGCAAAAGCACCTGGCAGGACAGAGCACAGGGCAGGCCGGTTAGGGCTTGGACCTCCACCGTTCACTCCCTGTGCATCCATCCATCCCTCTAGTTCCACAAAGGGGGAACGAACGACAGTCCTGTTGATTCCAGTAAGACTGTTGGAGAGGTGGCTCAGTGGTTAAGAGCACTGTCTGCTCTTCCAAAGGCCCAGGGTTCAATTCCCAGCACCCCACATGGCAGCTCACAACTGTCTGTAACTCCAGTTCCAAAGGATCTAATGCCCTCAACCAATGCACACAAAGCAAAATGGCTGTCTCCATCAGGGAATCGAGAGTCTCGCTGTCTATTTAGCCTTGGTCTCACTCTTCCAAAAAGGCCTTCCTTGTACCCTACGACCTCTGAGGCTTCCCAACATCCTCTGTCTTGGTTATCACACTCCGCCTAGCTGGCTGCCCCTGAGCTGTGAGCTGGGTGACTGTCATGGTCCTCTGTGTTCCCCAGTTCCCACAAGGCCTGGCCCGGGCAGCTGTGGACACGTCAGCTCAACTGACTCATCTGATCCCTGAGTTGCTATGACAGTGACATCTCCCTGATTTGAGAGTCTATCTCAGAGAATCCAAGGACTAAGCTGGATGTGTGCCTGCCTCTTCGCTGCCTGCAGATGACAGTCCACACCCGCTCCCCCTGCCTAGGAGGCCTCTGGGAGTTGGCTCTTGCACATGAGACTTCCACAGTGACACCATGTCCATCCAAAGCTCCCAGTTCCTTCCTACCTTACCCTTGCCTGCTGGATCCTTATCCATAATTCAAGGTCTGGATCATGTTCCATTTGTACACCAGAGTTTCTCCAGTGCCCCAGGCAGACTGCCTCCTGTCCCCAGCCTGCTATCATACTGTTGATCCTAAATCAACGCTTCAAAAGGCCACCTGGTATGTCTCCCTTACAAACAAGCCCCGCCCACTCTTCACCCCTGCCCCCATAGAACCAGGGGCTGCAATGATAAACAGGTGACAGATGGTAACAGAAAGGGAGACACCTGGGCAGGGGCCTTAATCTGGAAGAACTGGAATGAATCAACAAAGAGTTAATGAATTCAGTTTTGAATAAAAGGCACTTGACTGACTTTGCCTTTAAAGCCACTTGCTGAGAAGCCGAGGCAGAGTGTCTGTGCCTGGCACTCACACTCCAAAGGACAAAAGGGAGTCCCCAGTGCAAGCGAGCCCTCATCCTACTTTTCTTTTGTTGGTTGCTTTTTGTTTTTTAAAGATTTATTTCATTTTTAATTATTCGTATGTCAAAGAGGAGGGTATGTGCATGTAAGTGGCAGTGGAGGGCAGAGACAGCAGATCCCTCTAGAGGCCCCCATGGAGTCACAGGCAGTTGTGAGCCGCCTGACACAGGTGCTGGGAACTGGACTTGGGTATCTGTAAGAGCAGCACACGCTTTAACCACTCAGCCATCTCTCCAGCCCTCCCTTAGCTTTGTTAAAATGTATTATTTTACCAGTGTTTGCGTACATATATGTTTATGCATCCTGGGCACGCCTGGTTGCCCTTGGAGGCTAGAGCCAATAAAACTGGAGTCATAGGGCTGGAGAGATGGCTCAGTGGTTTAGAGCACTGTCTACTCTTCCAGAGGTCCTGAGTTCAATTCCCAGCAACCACATGGTGGCTCACAACCATCTGTACTGGAATCTGATGCCTCCTTCTGGCCCGCCGGTGTACATGCAGATAAGATCAGTCATATACATAAAATAAATAGGTAAATCTTTAAAAAAAAAAAAAAAGATAAAAAAACTGGAGTCATAGATAGTTGTCAGCCACCGTGTGGGTGCTGGGAGTTGTACCCAGGTCCTCAGGAAGAGCAGCCAGTGCTCTTAACTGCTGAGCCATCTCTCCAGCCCTTGTTTTGGAGACAGGGTCTCATGTAGACCAAGCTAACCTCAAACACATGACTGAACCCAGGGTCGTGTTCACATTCCGCAAGCATGCCACCAAATAAGATACATGCCCGGCCTGTGCTGCTTCTTCTGCGTGGTATTCTTTTCATACTGACTCAAGTTGTCAGATGTCTTCAAATGCACTCAAAAGGTGCATCCTACCTGCCGGGGCTCTGCATCCTGAAAATAAGTCCAGATGCCTTTATCAGGGAGAATAGCTCTAGAGGTTAGCAAGAGCAGGCTAAGTGGTAACTAGTGGCATTCCATACAACCCAAAACCTGTGGCTCCAGCTTTCACCTCACTCCGTCCTCTGACACCTTCCCTCAGTTATCCCCTGTCCCCTGCTCCATACTGACAGTCCAGCCCCGGGAACAGATGGGAACACAGAGAGCGATTTCAGAGCTGGAGAGACCCTCAAGGGCAGGTGTTCAGTCCCATCACAACTATTTTAAGAGGAAACTAAAAACCTGAGGGGACCTGCCTAGGTGCTCCCGGCCCCTTCCTGTAAGTGGAGGGTGCCTGGCCTTCCCCATCTGGGGCATGGACAACATCTCTGCTACAAAACCCGATGTGAGGCCTCCAGAGTGGACACAAGGATCCAAGGTCACAGTGGGCAGGAGGGACTGAGAAATAAAAGATCAAGACAAAGAAAATAAAGTTACGCTTCAGCAACCACAGCCTACCTGAAGCAAAGAGCCAGAAGGAGCCTGAATTTCACTGGCCGGAGTCTGAAAGAAGTGCTGGCAGCTCTTAAGATCAACACTCAAAGAAAGATTTTCTTGGGCCTGGAGAGATGGCTCAGTGGTTAAGAGCATGGATTGTTCTTCCAGAGGACCTGGGTTTGATTCCCAGCATCCGCATGGCAGCTCACAACTGTATGTAATTTCAGTCCCAAGGGATTAAATGCCCTCTTCTGAGCTCCATAGGTACCAGGCATATATACAGACGTATATACAGGCAAAACACCCATACACATAAAATAAGTTTTTAAAAATTTAAAGGAAGATTTTTATTCCCATGGCCTTATAGTAAGAGCCCCTGTTATTGAAGAGCTAGTAACTCAAGCGATAAGAATGAGCCTACTTCAATCCCAGGTATCCAAAACCAGGCAGGGCTAGGGGCAAAGGCTTCAGAAGGGGCAAAGAGAGGCAGAGGCGCCCACCCAGTTCTCTACCTGTGGTGGTTGGACAAGAATGTCCCCCACGGGCTCATATACTTGAATGCTTCCTCTCCAGTTGGTGGAACTGTTGGGGAAGGATTGGGAGGTGTGGCCTCACTGCATGTGGGTAAGCTTTGAGGTTTCAAAAGTCCATGCAACTCCCAGTTCTCTTTCTCCTCCTCTTCTTCTTCCTCTTCCTCCCACCCCGCTCTCTTGTGCTTATGAATGCGATGTGAGCTCTCGCACCATGCCTGCCTGCTGCCATGCTCCTCCCCATGATGACCATGAACCCTAACCCTTTGAAATTGTGAGCCCCAATACATTCTTTCTATTATAAGTTGTCTTGGTCATGATGCCTCCTCACAGCCACCGAAAATAAGTAAGACATCATCATTTACTCACCTGGTGACTCAGTTCTGGGGCCAAGGTCAGTGAAAGCTAAGGAATCCTACCTGAGTAGATTGGAATTATGCCTGTCGAGAACACGTCTACTAAGCCGGGCGTGGTGGCGCACGCCTTTAATCCCAGCACCCGGGAGGCAGAGGCAGGCGGATCGCTGTGAGTTCGAGGCCAGCCTGGTCTACAAAGTGAGTCCAGGACAGCCAAGGCTACACAGAGAAACCCTGTCTCGAAAAAAACAAAACAAACAAAAAAGAAAAAAAAAAGAACACGTCTACTTAGGAGTCAGTTTGAGATCTCCAGGGTTGCCTCCTGCCTTGCCACACTGGATCCCAGGAGCGAGGAGTGAGAACCTATCAGCCACAGAGCCCTAGGGTTTTGGGAATCTTTCCTACCCTCCCCCACTTAAAACTACCTACTCTAAATTTGGGGGCAGGTCTGAGTCCTAGTACCAGTGGTCACACCTCCAGAAAAACCACTGCTCTGGCTGGGCTGCAAGTAGGACGGATAGTTTTAGAAGTGATCCTGCTGAAAACTGCTCATAACAACAAAGTCCTTGAAGAAGAAGTTTCTACATCTGTAAAATGGAACAATAACAGCATAGGAACTGAGATTTAATTGAATATGCATAAAGTGCCAAGGCCCGCACCTGCCATACACTAGGACTCAGAAAGCTTTCTGCTTTGGTATGCAAACTGCTTCCCTGTATGTGTCCACATACATGTGTATGATGTATGTGTTTATGCACGGGTGTGTATGCATGCATGTTCACATGGATGTAGGAACGTATGTGCCATGGTACACATGTGGCAGTCAGAAGGTAATTTTGAATGTCAGTCATCACCTTCTACTCTGCTTAAGATAGTCTCTTCTCAGCCGGGCGAGGTGGCACACACCTTTAATCCCAGCACTCAGGAGGCAGAGGCAGGAGGATCAATGTGAGTTCAAGGACAGCCTGGTCTACAAAATTAGTCCAGGACAGCCAAGGCTACACAGAGAAATCCTGTCTCAAAAAAAACCAATAAAATAAAATAAAATAAAATTTAAAAGCCTCTTCTTTATTGTTTGCTGCTATATATGCCAAACACAAACTTCTGGGAGTTCCTCTATCTTTATTTCCCTTTGCACCGAAACCCAACTGTGTTTAAGCATTGATGCAGGCTTCTGTATGGGTTCTGGGGATTTAAGCTCAGTTCCTCATACTTGCACAATTGCTTTGCCCACTGAACCATCTCCCCAGGCTGCAAACTGTTTCTCTATCCAAGGACTCACAGCAATTACCAGCCATGGTGACTCATGGCAACGTAAATCTCTGCTACAAAAGCTTATAATGTCCAGGGGTGGTAGCGTGCATCTTTAGTGCCAGCACTTGGGAGGCAGAGGCAGGTGGATCCCTGTGAGTTTGAGGACAGCCTGGTCTACAAAGTGAGTCCAGGACAGCCAGGGCCGTTACACAGAGAAACCCTGTCTCAAAAAACAAAATAACAAAACAAAACAAAACACATTCTACACTCTGTGCCTCATGCCTGTAATTTCAACACTCAGGAAAGCAAGGCAGGTGGATCTCTGTGAGCTCAAAACCAGCCCGGTCTTCTATAAAGCAAGTCCAGGATAGCCAAAGCCAAAGCCAAAGCCAAAGCCAAAGCCAAAAAAAAAGAAAAAAAAAAAAAAAAGAAAAGAAAAGAAAAGAAAAAGAAAGAAAGAAAAAGAAAAAGAAAACCAAAAAAGGGAGGGGGGAAGGGGGCTGGGTGGTTGGTGCACATCACATTTTTGTTTTTTTATTTTTGGTGGGTTTTTTTTTTGTTTTTTGTTTTTGCTTTTGGGGTTTTGTTTTGTTTTGTTTTTTTGTGGGGTTTTTTGTTTGTTTGTTTGTTTGTTTGTTTTTCTTGACAGGCTTTCTCTGTGTAACGGCCTTGGCTGTCCTGGAACTCACTTTGTAGACTAGGCTGGCCTTGAACTCACAGAGATCCACCCGTCTCTGTTTTCCAAGTGCTGGGACTAAAGGTGTGCGCCACCACGCCCAGCTCACATCACATTTTTAATTCCAGGTCTCAGGACACAAGTTTGAGGCCAACCTGGTCTACACAGAGTTCCAGGTTAGCTATGGCTATAATAATGAGACACTGTCTCAAACAGACAGACAAACAGACACATACACAAATGGGGGAGTAAGGAGAATGCGTCTGGACAGAATTAGAGTAAGGGGTGGGTATAATCAAATTATGCTGTATGGAATTCTCAAAGAATCAATAAAATATTTTTTAAAATAAAATAAAATAGCCTAGGCAGACCAAGAACAGCAGCACAAGCATGTTGTTCTAGCGCTCAGGAGGCAGAAGCAGGAAGATCAAGAGTTTGAGACCAGCCTAGGGTACAAATCAAGACCCTGTCTCAAAAAAGGAGGAGGAGGAGCAGCAGCTGGAGCCAGAGAGATGGTTATACCCACATCTGCTGCTCTTACAAAGGGCCAGAGTTCAGGGGACAGCTCATTCCTGCCAGTAATTGTAGCTCTAGGGCACGCCAGGCCCTCTCCTGGCCTCTGTCGGTACCCTCACTCATGTGCACACACCCCAACACAGGCACATAATTAAAAGCGGTAGCCGGGTGGTGGTGGCACCCGCCTTTAATCCCAGCACTTGGGAGGCAGGGGCAAGCGGATCTCTGTGAATTCAAGGCCAGCCTGGTTTACAAAGCGAGTCCAGGACAGTCACGGCTACGCAGAGAAACCCTGTCTCGAAAACCCAAATTTAAATAAATAAATAAAATAAAAACAAAGCCAAAGAGGGAGGAAAGCAGCAGCCCCTGCTGCTCAGGAGAAAAGGGATTACATGAGGCTGAACCTATCTGTGCCCTAGGCAAGCGCTTGTACCCTCTGGGACTACCTTACTTTAGCTAAACCATGAACTCTACAGTCCCTCCAGGATGCTCTGTAGTCCCAGGCCTGTCTCAGGTACACGAAGCACATCCTCCAGGTGATGCTGGGGGAGTCAGCCCAAGCCTCCTTCCTTCCTCCTTCCCCCTCTACATCCTTGACCCCGATGGTCCAGTTCTTGGACGGTTCCCTCCTCCATCTGCCTGGTGCAATAGATTCCAATACACTTGGTTTCTGCGCTTAGTCTGCTATCAAATCACCTCAATGCTGCTTATCTGAGAAACTGAAGAGAACCGTACCAGCTACTTAGTAATACAGACCTTGCTGGCTCTCAGGAGAGGACACTTTTTATGACAGGATAGCCATTTCTAGGCTTTTCTTCCCCCAAATGCCCACGTGGGCAGAACAAGCTGGTTGAGTCAAGTTCAGCTCCAGGCTCTGTGTCACATCAACATAGAGACCGACAGGTGAAAACTCTCCAAGGTCACCTCATGGGTGAGAGCCCTTCAGGTCTGGTCTCCTGACTCCCCAGCACGGGCCTTCCCTAACTGTTCCCTCACATGCCCACCACTTGTTCAGATGTCTAGACAGGATGGACAGAATCCTGGGATCCAGGACCAAACGTCCTGTTCTTTCTTTGAGGAAGACCTCTATCTGCAAGGCTGGTACAGGATGCTCTCGGGCTGCAGTTTTCAAAGCCTGCCCAGTTCTGTCTTAGACTAACTCCAAGCTCTCCTCTCAGACTCACTCTAGACTCAGGACAGAGCTCAGAACTCAGAGAAAGCAAGGCTTGCACTGCGTGAGAAATGAAAACAGCAGCTGTTTCAGGCTTCATGGTCTCTCCAGGCCCTGACTCAGTGGAGACTGAGATACGGCCTCTCCTACCTTTCTGCCTATCTGAGGTAAAAAGGACAATATAGCTTTATTCCTTCCTTCCTCCTCCTCCTCCTGCTCCTCCTCCCCATCCCCCTCCAATGAGAGCTAGGAGCACCAAGTGTGTGGTAGACACGAGGTTGCTTGCCCTTTTGCCCCAAGTCTGGCCTAAGTGAGAGTCTCTAGCCACTGAGTCGGGGCAGCTGTTTAGTCATTGTGCCTAGCCTCTTGCTGCCCACACAAAAACATGCCATCCGAGGAGCTGGTTAAACCAGCTTTCCCAGGCCTAGCACAGTGTGGGGCTCCACTTCCGTACAGGGAGGCACCAGCCCTGCCAGGCTGGGCCCACGCTACCTGCTATCTCTGGCCTGAGTGCAAAGGCAGATCTATAGAACCAGCCTGAGGCGCAGGGCGGGCCTTCCCCCAGAACCTCTGCTTTGAAGGCCTAAGGAGATAAGGTCCAGGGACACAAGGCACACTGGGTGCAAAGCTGCTTGAGAAAGCAGGCTTTGAATCCCTGAGGCTGAAAGGAGGGGAAAGGTAGGAGGAGACGTGAGGGCTCAGCAAACAAAAGAGGGAAAGGAGGAGGTGAAGGGGGAAAGCTGCCTGGAAGCCAGAGACTGCTCTAACAGCCACCTTCCTGATTAAGACAGGGGCCTGGGGAGTCGAGGTGACCTATATGCTGTTCCCTATGCTCAAGACAGAGGGCCACCCCAGAGTAAAACTCTCTGACCTCAGGCCCTAGGGTCCTGGGAGCCAGCTCCACGCCCTACATATATTCTTCCTGAGTTACTAGCCCCAGGGAGAACCACACCTTCTGCCTTGACGTCTGCCGTCCCTCCCTATACCCCAGGACTCAAGGCCTGACTCAATCCATAACACAAGAGAAACCCAGCTTGGGAAGGGGAGCTAGATTGGCCCAGGTGAAGAGAACCCTGGACCCCTGGTTGCATTCCCCCCCCCTGCCCAGCTAAGTGCCCCATGTGACCCAGGATGAGTCACTTCGCTGGCAGTTCCTTAACACTTCCAGCAGCAACAGGCAGGGGCTCATCCTGTCCCTCCCCCACACAGGGGGCCATGAGAACTGACAATGTGATAGGCCTGGGAGGCTGCCAATATGAATGTGTCCTTGGGGAGCTGGAAGGAGGAAGGGATAAGTCCCAGCTGAGGCACAGACTCGTGTGCAACCACTCTGCTGTGGACACAGACTTCATCTGCAAAAACAAAAACCAAAACAACAACAAAAACAAGGACAGAGATCCTCCTGCGCTGATAGTCAGTCACTAGCCAACAGGGCAGAGGCAGAGTCTGGGCTCAGATGCTGCAGACGTAGGAGTGAGCCTATGAGACTGAAGAGACAATTGGCATTGTGTTCTTACCTGTGTCTTGGTCTTGGGTTCATATAAGGCAAGTCCTGGGACCTGGTTATCTCTGTGTTCCCAGAACCCAGAGTGATACCTTGGGGTTCACTGCATGGTGGGGTAAGTGGGAGAAAAGAACCCAATGGATAAGAAGTATACACCGAGCTCAGTGAGAACAAAGGCCAAAGCTGTCCACACCAGCCCTCTGCCTCCAACAGCACCCTCCAGAGAGCCACCTCAATACACTTGTTGAGCCAGGGAGGGAGACGGAGACAGGGAAAGATCATGAGCCAGCTGTTTATCATAAAACAGGCCGTTGGGTCTTCCCAGGGACCAGCAGAGCGCCACACTCAGGAAGGGCTTACCTTTCTGCAGGTGGATAATGTCAGGGAAGTTGGAGAGCAGGCCCTGGTAGAGAGACAGCGTGTCAAGCATTTGGAAGAGGTCATTCTTGGGCTGTTCGGCAAACATCTCACCAACAGTCTCATAGGTCCGGCCGGTGTGAGAAATGGCATTGTTGAGGGCCTCAGAGCTGAAGGGAGGATCCATCTGGAAGGCATGGCTAATGGCCTGAAAGGCGCTTCCCAGCTTCTGGAACTCCTTGCGGAAGCCCCCCACGTGTTTCCGCACGAGCTCCGAGGCCACGGTGCTGAGCTGCAGGACGCTGTCGTCCATCTTCTTGCTGAAGGCCTTGAACGTATCGACGCGGTCCTCTACGTCCTGCAGATCTTGGTGCTCCGTGGGGATCTGGAAGGTGAGCAGGAAACTGGCACCCACCATCTCGTCCTTTTCCGCCCGGCGTTTACCCATCTTCCACTGCTTGTCATCCAGGCAGCTGAGGAAATGCTGGAAGCCCTCATACTGGGACAGCACAGGGTGGCTGGTCATGTGGTCCATCCAGAGGATGAGCCTCCGCTTGCGTTTCTCAATGAAGTCCTCCTCAAAGCGGCCCGTGGCCTGCTTCTCAGGCAGGTGGGGCACCGAGATCACGGTGAACTTGTGCAGAAGGCGGTTATAGAGCCAGTCGAAGTGTTTGTAGCGCCGGTACACAGGCGAGCCAGCGTGGGTGGGTGTCAGCTTGTAGGAGATGTAACTTTTGATGCCTTTGAACTTAGTCTGTTTGGTGGGGTCTTCTATGGAGCAGGCAAACGGGTGGGGGTTGGCTTTCCACTGAGGGCCTCGGGGGCCCATCTCAATGGAGTATGTCTCAGCAATCTTGGCCATCATGGGCACGTCACCAAGGATGAAGGCCTCCACTCCGGAGCGCACGAAGCATGAGAAACGATTGAGGTTCCTCCCTACCACACTGCCCCGCTTGGCAGACGCCAGACTGTCCTGCCTTTCCAGGGGTGCCTTGGGTCGGAAAGCCATATGCTGGTTGGGGTAGGCACCCGGGTAGGAGAGGTTGAGTGGGGGGTGCCCATTGGTACCTAGGCCACCAGCCCGTGGCTCCTCTACCACTGTGCACCCATCGTCCCAGTCATCCCAATCATCGTCATCGTCATCCTCAAAGCTTCCTTGGTTTGAGAGGAAGCCACTGCCCCCACCACCCCTGGCTGGACTGGCCATACTTGGAGTGTTATACAAACTCACCTGGGTGCCCAGGGAGCCTGCGCCGCTGGCGTAGTAGTCCATATGGTTGGTGCTGATGCCAGGACGGACAATCTCTACGTAAGAAGCAGGGAAGAGCCCCGTCTCCCCGCGGCTGTTCTGACCCTGCAGCCAGCCGTCCAGTGAGGTCTCACTGAAGATAACTAGATCTTCATCTTGCTGGATGCTGATCTCCTCCTTGTTCTCGCTGTGGAAATCATAGAGGGCTCGGCCTTTCAGTGCCATGGCTAAGCGATCTGGTGGTCAGGATTGGGAGGGGGAAAAAAAAAGTCTTACCCAGACCCAGGATGCTCAGCGGGGAGCCAAAGATGTACTTTGCAGCTCAAAGTCCTGTATACACCCCCCACTCAGGCCCTCAGGAAGGGCCTCAGCATGCACAAATGCTGTCTAGCTGCCTTCTTTTCAAAGATCCGTCCATGGTCTAGAAAGTGCCTATCCAGCCTTGGGGTATCTATCTGCCTGTGAGCAGGGAGGGGTTGGTCATGACCACAGTCTTTCTCCTCTCCCTGGGCAGCCCCTGAGAAGGAGGGAGTCTCTCCCTTCTCTCACACCAAGTAGAAAAGTCGAGTGACCTAGAGAAACGAGCTCTGCTAGAAAAAGAACAGGAAGGACACTGTCCACTGAAACAATGTTGTGCGACAGAAGAGAATCACGCGCAGACCACAGTCCCGAGAACCCAGGCAAAGTTCTGCTTCCCTTGGCTCCCAGCTCCTACTGGCTGCTCCCGGCTTTGGGAGGCTCTCACATTCCTCTGAAGATCTGCTCCTTCCTCCTTCCTCCCCGGGCCACCGCGTCTTCAAGAATCCAGAAAATCCAAGAGGGGAAGGGAGAATAACAGCAGAGTCCTGAACCAATTCCAAGGGTGGATGTGTTCGGCCTCCAAACGAGCCCGGCCAGGAAAACAAGGGCCAAAGCCTGCAGAACCGGCCGATAAATACTGGACCTAGGGGGTGCGACCCCGTCTCGCCTGGTTTGGTGCCCTCTTCCCGCCCTGCAAGTGGCCAGCCCCGACCCCCAGAGAACAAGGGGGCGCGACAAGCCTCTCAGAGGACTTCTGGCCTCTCTCTGTGCTCCTCTTTTGTTTGCCTAATTCCTCGGCAGTTTCGGAGTACGAAGCTGACCCGGATCGGAGTCCCAGAGCCCTCGTCCAGAAGTAATGCTGGTGGAAACCTCCACCATCACCACCCCCACCCCTGGTATGCCATCAAACACTCAGCAGCAGTTGGTAGATGGAGCTCCGTCGAATAGATGGCGTGCCCGGCTGTTTGTTCGTCCGTCCGTCTGTCCGTCGGTTCTTTCTCCGCGATGTCCTGTGGATCCGGAGCGCCAGCCTCCTTTCCCCGCACTTGCAGCTCCTCAGCGCTGCTGCCAGCAGGAATCTAGATCCAAAACAAACACCGCCCCCCCCAAAAAAAGGGGGGGGGAAGGAGTCCAGGAGGTGGCGTCCCGAGGAAGGAGGGGAAAGCTGTAGGGGAGGTGAGGGGTGGAGAGAAAGAGAGGGAGGTTTGAGGGAGGGAACGCAGGCTAGGGAATTGAGCAAACTCTACCGCACTTCCGCGCGTCCTGGTGAGGCAGGGACCGCGCAGCTCCGCCCTCCCGCGGCGAGGGTGGCACCGGCGGCCTCCCGCCCTCTTTCCTTGTGGAGGACGCCCTCCCTCCCTCGGGTTCAGTCCGGGTGGCGAGGATCCAGGAAATGGACCTCGGAGTCTGGGAGCTGCGAGCTTTCAGCCGCCGAGGTGCCGGCGCCGGGAGCCACCTCTCGCCCGGGTTGGAGCGCCACGCGGGGGAGCTCGCCAGCCGCCGCCGGACTTCGCCTCCTAGACTCGGTCACCCGCCTGCCTTTTCCGTGACGCAAGTGCAGGGAAACTCCGAAAGTTTGCGGAGCACGGAGTGGCAAGGAGGGAGCTAAAGGCTAGGAGAACCGCGTCGGCTGCAGGGGAGCCAGGAGCTGTGGACTCCCTTTTCCCAGTCTCCTCTCCCGTCTCGCGTTTCCCGATCAATCTAGGGGCTAGTACAGCTCTGGGATTGTTCTCAAACCGAGAGGCAGTAAACTGTGCGACCCTGGTGTCCCGCTATGCGAAACCCGATGCCGTGAACCTGATAGGGCCAGGGGCACCCCTGCCTTGGGCAGTTTCCTTTGGTATATCGGGCGGGGGGGGGGGGAGGGGGCGGGGGTTGCCGCAAGACCACATACTTCTGCAGTGACAAGTAGCAAGCTTAGGCATGGACGGATTCTGGGTTGCTTTGTCCTTTCACGGGAGCGGGATCTTCCATTCTGGCTAGCAACAGCAAGGAGAGGGAGGAGTGATTTGGTGGATAGCCTCTAGGCTTCCAGGACTTGACCCTCCAGTTTATGCAGAAAGAGGTGAACTCTGAGTAAGACAGGGATTGTACTGAACTCTGGAGCAAATAGCGCAACGATTAGCACTGCTGCCTTGCCCCTCTGGTCTTTAATTCACAGTCTGTCTCAATCGTTAAGTTATGTATTCCAAACAACAAATTAACCAAGTACCGCTAATCTGCCAAGCCCCTGGACTACAAAGACAATAAAGTAAGACACCGTGCTTATCTTCTGGAAGCTCGAAAGTATCTTCACACGTAGGCAAGATGTTCCTGCCTAGTGTGGCCAGTGCCGTGAAAAATGCATGAAAAGACACTTATCTCAGCCTCAGTGGAACACATATCAAGGACCTCCTCGGCAGTGGTGGAGACAGAAGCAGAGGCAGAGGCAGGCGGATCTCTGTGAGTTTGAGGCCAGCCTGGTCTACAGAATGGGTTCTAGGACAGCCTGGGGCTACACAGAGAAACCCTGTCTCAAAAAACCAAAACAAACAAAAACAACCTCCTTTTCTCTTGGAGATGTCTAGGAGTCAGACAAAGATTTTAGCCCCGACCCTTTTCCACGGTAAGCCTTGTTTTCCCGCTCTGGTGAGAGCTTGCTACCTCTTCATTCCTATAACCGATTAGCTGATTAACTGGTATAAATTAGTGCTGCTAAAGGTTGAGGCCTTTGGCTGTCTTGAGGAACCCATTTTCATTGGTAAAAATCTGAATTGGACTCCTTATAAAAATTAATATCTGGTCGTGGTGACACACACCTGAGAGGCTGAAGCTGAAGGGTCCTAAGTTTGTGGCCATAGTAGGGAGTGCCAGGACAGCCTGGGTCACATAACAAGGTCTTACCAAAAGTTAAAAAAACAAAACAAAACAAAAAACCAGGGAGCTGACCCAGAACTGTCATTATTTGGAGGCTGGACAACTGTGTAGGCTAAGCTATAATGTGAGACCTTTTCTCAAACAAACAAAAAACTAGCCAGATGTGGTGGTGGACACAGTTAGTCCCAGAACTTGGGAGACAGAGGCAGGTGGATCTCTGTGAGTTCTAGAAGACCAGCCAAGGATATATAACAGGACCCTGTTTCAAACTATAAATTGAAGAACCCTGGGCATGCCCATAGTCCTAGCACTTGGAAGGTAGAGATCAGGGATCGAAGATCACGAATTTGAGGTTAGCCTTGATTCTATGCGAGTTGGAGGGTCAGGGTGGACCGCTTAAGAGCCTGTCACAAGGGGCTGGAGAGATGGCTCAGAGGTTCAGAGCAATGACTGCTCTTCCAGAGGTCCTGAGTTCAATTCCCAGCAACCACATGGTGGCTCACAACCATCTATAATGAGATCTGATGCCCTCTTCTGGCTTGCAGGTGTACATGCAGGCAGACCACTGTATACATAACAATAAATAAATCTTAAAAAAAAAAACCTGTCACAAAACAAAATTGGGTGTTATGGTACCTTCCTGTAAACCCCACCCACTCGGAAACAAAGGCAGGAGGAACACTGTAAATCTTAATTCAGTTTTGTCTATATAGTAAATCTTAAGCCAGCGAGAACTATACAGAGACCCTGCCTCAAAAAAATAAAATAAAATAAAGGAAAAAGTGAACAAACCATAGACCCAGAAAAAGCAGGTGTGAAGCAAAACCTTTTTGCATCAATAAGCAAGAGTTGACATTGCTCCTTGGAACACAGAGTGACCAGGTTAGCCCTTGAACCTGGCACATCACACACTCACACACACACCTGGCAAAAAACTTGGTACCTTCCCATATGGTTAGCCTTGACCCTAAGGATGCATGTTTCTCCTAGCTGCTTTCTTTTGTTTTGACAGGGTCACGCTATGTATGTAGCCATAGCTGGCCTAGAACTGGCTACAAGACCATGCTGGTTTCAAACTTGCAAAAATTTCCCCATCTCTGCTGGAAGCATTCCCCTACCTGCTTGAGAGTCTCTTTTCCCTATAATCTCTTGTTCATGGACCTTTCTCCTAGTTGAGGCTAACAACAGCAACTATCTCCTTAGTGCTTGCTGGGTACTGGGCATTGCTGTAGACACTGCCCCCCTCCCCCACCCCCCACCCCTTCCCTCCCCCCACCCCCCACCCCCACCCCAGTGAAACTAACTTAATACAATGGATAGGCTTTCCTAAGAATAGGGACATCCCTACTCAGGGCTTTTGGGGATCCTGCTTGAGGTTTAATTAAGACAGAGACATCTATATAGCTTAAGGTTGTTGGGCTTTGCTAGAGTTTTAATAATTAAAAATAAGAAGCCAGGCAATAGATGGAGAAGTTTATTAAATGAGCACGAGGAGAGAAGAAAAGGGGGGAGGGGTACCCCAGGGAGAGAGAGAGAGAGAGAGAGCACGGGAAAGTGGGTAAGAGGGGAGGCCCGAGGTGGGTCTGTCCCTTTATGTATTTCACAGGGCCACGCCCTCGGGCCAGGTAGGCAATGACATCACACACAGGCAGACTGAAGCAGGGCAGTGTCTCGGCTTGCTTCTAACTTAACCAACTCCACCCACTGTGTCTCTCCACGTGTTCTTGCTGTCTGCTTTCCAGCTCCATCCAGTCTCCCTTCTGCTTGGTTCTGTCTTTTCCTGTGTCCCTCAGCTTCTCCCACTGGGAGTCCTTCCTGACCCAGTGTTGGCTGACAGCTCTTTATTATGCAAAAAAGCCACTTTCTTTACTTGGTTGGTTTTGAAGGGGGCGGATACTGTGTGGAGGGTTACCTTCCTTAGGACAGTTTGCCTTTCTTTCAAAGGCAGGTGAAGAAATGACACAGTTTTCACATCCTGCATCCTGGTGTCAGGCTCATACTAACAATTGAAAATACCAGCTTCACATGGTGGCACATGCCTTTAATCCCTGCAGAGGCAGGTGGATCACTGTGAGCTTGTGGCCAGCCTGGTCTGCAAAACAAGTCCAGGACAGCCAATGTGGGGGAAGGTCATTCCAACATACTCCCTACCTTGATTGGTGTGTGTGTGTGTGTGTGTGTGTGTGTGTGTGTGTGTGTGTGTGTGTGTGTGTGTGTGTCTGGGAATTGAATCTAGGGACTCAGGCATGTTGGGCAAGTGATATATCATTGAACTCAGTTATCTTTTGAGTTAGAGTCTCAGTACATTGTTGCCCAGACTGGTCTTGAGTTAGCTCTGTAATTCAGGCTCATCTTCTTGCCATTGTGGCCTCAGTCTCTGTGGTAACACGCTTGCTTCCTGTATTGTCTTTACTTTGCTTTCAAACACTTCAGTCACATTTAAATGACAGACATTTTAGATTTATATATGATCTGGGTATGTTTTTCCTAACTCCTACCCTCATTTCCATGTTCTTAGGAAAAACAAGCATTTCACCCTAGAGAGATTTCCAGAACTCCTTAAACCCCAGGGGTCCTCTTTAGCTCTAAGGGTAACAGCCCCATGGTTACCAGGAAACTGCACTGACCTTTATGATTTCATTGCATCCTGCTCATCTCTTCGGAAAGGATCCCCTTTCTTTTTATTTGCTTGTTTGGTTGATTCTTTTGTTTTGTTTTGAGTCAGGGGTTCTCTGTGTGACAGAGCCCTGGCTGTCCTGGACTTGCTTTGCAGACCAGGCTGGCCTATGCTTATGCCTCCCCAAGTGCTGGGATTAAGGGCATGCACCACTATGCTCGATCCTTTCTTCCTTTTGATTGGAACATGTTCTCCTTCCTACTGGGGCCTGATTCATAGGAAAGAACACTCATCTTTCACCCAGGCACGAGATGGAGTTTCGTCGTTTAGGAACGGGGAAGGAAGCCCGACTAAGCGGCAGTACAGAAGACACACTATTACTGTGTAGTAGCCCAGGAAGCAATGAGGAGGGCCTGTAGTGGGACAAAGGTAATGGGCTCTGCACAGTCAACCTGGCAGGCTTTTGGGAGGCAGACTAAGCTAGAACGGTGATCACATATTTGAAAAGATTTTCTCAAAAGCTGGGCGTTGTGCTGCATGCCAGTAATACCAGAATTTGGGAGGCTGAGGCCACAGTATCAATATAGTTAAAATGACCAGGCTTTGTGGCATATGCCTTTAAACCCAGCGCTCTAGAGCCAAAGGCAGGCAGATCTCTGTACATTTGAGACCAGTTCGGTCTACAAATCAAATTCAAGGCCAGCCAGGACCATGTAGTGAGATCCTGTCTCAAAACAAACAACAAACAGGAGTTAAAACGACAGAAACTAGCATGAGGCACAGGCAGGGAAATGGGTAGGTCGGTCCAGTTGTGTCGCGAGCAGAGAGTTTACACTCAGAATCCGGAACAAAAGAGTCAGGCCAAGAGCAAGTGGTACGATTAACAAGAGAGGTTTATTAGCAATACAAAGGCAACTACAGCAAAGGGCAGCGGCTAAGGCTCCAAGGCCAAGCCACCAATACCATTTCATTACACTCTTAAAACTATCTTAATTCTAATAGGAGTAGCATTTAGCATCTTATAATATCAATGTTCTGGGAGTTTATGCCATTAGGGTATACGACCTGATATCGCGAAGTTCTGCCGAACAGGTTCGCTGCTGCGACTTGATTCAGTTCTCGGGTTGTTTTCTGACAGCATGTCTGTCTGCTCCGTCCTGGGAGAGCGCCCATCGGCTGGTAGCATTTTAGGTAATCATGGTGACAGCGAGAGAGAGAGAGCTAGAGAGCTAGCGAGCGAAGAGAGCGAAGAGCGAAGAGCGAAGAGAAGAGCTAAGAGAGCTGGCTGCTTCTTCTCAGGGTTTTTATACTTACTTTAGCCTTACCCTCTCTAATTCACACATCTAGCTTTCTGCGGCACTCTTATCACCAACTTGCAGTCCTGGCTGCTCCTAGGTCAGAACTTACTACTAAGGTTTTATCTATCACTCACACATCTGGTCAGACGTCAGCTTTTTGGGCTGTCAGCTATTTTCTACGCTGGGCCTTGAAACAAGCCCTGACATGTAGCTGCTTCCTACACTGGGCTTTGAAACAAGCCCTGACATGTTTATTACAAGTTGGCCTAGTTGCCTCCTCCTAGTTTCAGTCACATATTGACAGTCCTTATAACCTTTAGGCAGAGGTGCCTCTTAAAAAGAACAAAAGCAAGCTTGGTGCAGTGGCACAGGCCTGTAATCCCAGCACTCAGGGAGGCAGAGGCAGGCAGATCATTGTGAGCTTGAGGCCAGCCTACTCTACAAAGCCAGTTCAAAATAGCCAAGGCTACACAGAGAAACTGTCTCAAAAGCAGCAAAAAAAAAAAAAAAAAAAAAAAGGTAACAAACACAAAAAGCAGAACTCTTCATATATATATATATATATATATATATATATATATATATATATATATATATATATATGAATTGTATGTGAGTTTCACATCATGGGCCCCAATCCCACTCATCTCCTGACCCTTTGTACCCACCCTCCACCATTGCAGGCTCCCCCACAATAGAAAACAAAAAAACAAAAAAAGAAACCCCAAAATGAAACAAACAAAATATCTTGCCTTAGAAGATGCATGTGTCAGGCTGGGCAGTGGTGGTGCACACCTTTAGTCCCACCACTTGGGAGGCAGAGGCTGGCAGATCGCTGCGAGTTCGAGGCCAGCCTGGTCTACAAAGTGAGTCCAGGACAGCCAAGGCTACACAGAGAGAAACCCTGTCTCAGGAAAAAAAAAAAGAAAGAAAGAAAGAAAGAAAAAAGAAAGAAAAAAAGAAAGAAAGAAAGAAAGAAAGAAAGAAAAGAAGATGCATGGGTCACACATTTTGCCCACACATCTTTATTTTCAAATGCTCATTGCACTGAGTCATTGGTCTGGTTTCAGGCCTCTGGCTTCTGCTGCACTATCCACACTGGATCCTCCCTGGGAGTCCTCTCAGATGTCCTGTTGTTGCCCTGTGTCATGGGGATTCTGCAGGTGCCCCAGCAATTCATAGTTGGGGTGGAGCCTGGTCATAGTGGTGCTGGTCCCAGGACTCAGGATTAAAAGCAGACTGGATCTCTGTGAGTTAGAGGCCAGCCTGGTCTACATAGCGAATGCCAGGACAGTCAGAACTAAAACAGAGAAACCCTGTCTCAAAAAGTAAAAAACAAAACAAACAAACAAACAACAACAAGCAAAAACATAGTTGGGGCCAATCCTGATGGTATGCATCTTTAATCCCAGCACTCAGGAGGCAGAGGCAGGCAAATTTCTGTGGGTTCAAGGGCAGCCTAGTCTACAAAGTGAGTCCAGAACAGCCAGGGCTCTTATTACACAGAGAAACCCTGTCTCAAAAAAACAAAACAAGGGGCTAGAGAGATGGCTCAGTGGTTAAGAGCACTGTCTGTTCTTCCACAGGTCCTGAGTTCAATTCCCAGCAACCACATTGCTCACAACCATCTATAATGAGATCTGATGCCTATTTCTGGCATGCAGGTGTACATGCAGATAGAGCACTCATGCAATAAAATAAATAAAAGCAAAGACATAGTTGGGGTGGGCCAACTCAAAGCCTTGGGTCTGGGCCTGGGTGGAAGTTGAGTTGGTCAGCCCACAAGCTCTTTAGCAGTGGCATCACCTGAGTCCAGCATCTGGCAAGGGGCAGGGCCTGCTTTCTAGCTCACAGGACCTGTCAGTTCACCCAGGCCACAGCCACCAGGATGAGCACTGCTGTGTTCCTGAGCGTCTCAGTCAGTGAGGGGTAGAGTGAGCTCTGAGCAGCCCTAGGATTTTTTTAAATATTTATTTTTATTTTATGTACATTAATGTTTTGACTGCATGTACATCTATCTGTGTGAAGGTGTCAGATCTCCTGAGACAGGAGTTATAGACAGTTGTGAGCTGCCATGCGGGTCCTGGGAATTGAACTTGGGTCCTCTGAAAGAGCAGTCCCTGCTTGTGGAGAGCCACAGATAGCAGCGCCCCCTGCTGCTTCCCCGGCGCAATGCGCCCCTTATGCGCATGCGCAATGCGCCTTTGCGCGGCATCGACACGTGCTCTTAACCGCTGAGCCATCTCTCCAGCACCCAGCCCTAGGATTTCAACATGGTCCCAGGTGGCAGCCCAAACCGGTGACGTCAGTATGGCCTTTGGTGGTAACATGGGCCACAGACATGAACACAGAGGCTTGCTGCATGGCAAGGGACCTCAGGGGCAGCATGGGACAGACTTTCCATAGCCTTCAGGGGCAGCACAAGTTACTCGCATCAGGCTGTTCCCCAGCACCCTTGTGTCTCTAATTCTGCCTGTCTTCATAGTGCTCAAACAGTTGGTCTTCTCTCTCTCTCCCATCTCTCCACCACATATTTGCATATCGTAATGGCTTCTGGTTCGGTGGGCCAGGTGGTGGGGTGGGCCTCTGGGTTCCTTCCCCCTGTGTCTTCTGATATTTGTGGCCTCCAAGGAAGGCATCCTCTGATCTGCTGCCTTGGTTCTTACCATTCCCTTTGTTGAAGAAGTGACCCTAAAATCATTTAGGAACCAGATCAGGGGCCAAAACATTTTTGGCATTTCTCTGGCCTCCAGTCAGGACATTTTTTTTCTTTCTTTTTTCTTTTGGTTTGTTGAGACAGGGTTTCTCTGTGTAATACTGGACTCACTTTGTAGACCAGGCTGGCCTCAAACTCACAGAGATCCACCTGCCTCTACCTCATGACTGCTGGGATTAAAGGAGTGCGCCACCACACCTGGCTCAGTCAGGACATTTTTGAGTCATTACTGAGGACATGGATTGAGATCCCTATCTCTAAACTGCCCCACTTTTTTGTTTGTTTGTTTGTCTGGTTTTTTTTTTGCTTTTTTTTTTTTTGAGACAGGGTTTCCCTGTGTAGCCTTGGCTATCTTGGGCTTGCTTTGTA
The DNA here is from genome assembly GCF_964271855.1 of Acomys minous. Classification (NCBI taxonomy): domain Eukaryota; kingdom Metazoa; phylum Chordata; class Mammalia; order Rodentia; family Muridae; genus Acomys; species Acomys minous. Next base: position 116,230,407 of record NC_140494.1, read on the forward strand.
GACCAGGCTGGCCTCAAAGTCTGTGTCCCACTTTTTGTTGTTGTTTGGTTTGGTTTTGGTTCTAGACAGAGTTTGCCTGTGTAGCCTTGTCTGTACTGGACTAACTCTATAAAGCAGGCTGGCTTGGAATTCACAACGATCCACCTGCCTCTGCCTCCCCAGTGCTGCTGTGTGCTGCCATGGCCGATGTCTGTCCACTTTTTATCTCCCAGCCTCATCATTCCTGCCTGAAAATGGCTCTGTCTGCCATTTAGGAACTTGGGATGATGTTGTTTATTATGTTTATTTGGGTGTGTGTGCATGCATGTGCATGTGTGTGTGTTTGTATGTTTGTGTGTGTGTGTGTGCCCATGTGCCGGGGGACACTTGTAGTCTGTTCTTGCCCTCCAACATGGGGCTTCAGAAATCAAAATTAGGGTTTCTCCAGCCTCCTCTGTGCTGGAATTAAAGGCGCTCATCACTATACTTGGCACTATTTAACTTGGAGTAAATGTTTCCAACCTACCGTATACCTAATGGAATTTCTGATCTTGACCATGCCCAGATCTGTTCTGTATGTCTATCTTCTTTTCCCATCTCACGTGGTGTGTGTGTGTGTGTGTGTGTGTGTGTGTTGTCTAGCTGTTGATGTGTCAAAGTCATCTTTGACTTTTGTCATAATTTTCTCATTCCCCCTTTACAAGCATCTCAGTACTGCTTTTCTGGCTTTAGGTATCTTCTTTCTGATCTGAACTGGATGGCTATAGTAGCCTCCTTATACTTTCTGTGCTTCAGTCCCTACACACACACACACACACACACACACACACACACACACACGCACCACTGTTCCCAACACAGAATTTTTTTCAGATTAAAATTGTTTTCATTTTTGTTGTTTGTTTTTCAAGACATGGTTTCTCTGTGTAACAGCTCTGGCTGTCCTGGAACTCACTCTGTAGATAGGCTGGCCTCAAACTCACAAAGATCTGCCTGTGGCCAGGTGTGGTAGTGCCTGCCTTTTGTTTTGTTTTGTTTTGTTTTGTTTTGTTTTGTTTTGTTGTTTTTTGTGCCTGCCTTTAATCCCAGCACTCAGGAGGTAGAGGAAGGCAGATCTCTGTGAGTCAAGGCCAGCCTGGTCCACAAAGCAAGTTCAGTACAGCCAAAGCTACACAGAGAAACCCTGTCTTGAAAAAAAAAAAAAGATCTGCCTGTCTCTGCCTCCTGAGTGCTGAGATTAAAAGCATGTGCCACCACCACCTGGCAAGATTAAAATTTTTGTATTGCCTTTATTTAATTGGTGTGTGACACAGTGCATGTACTGGGCGTCAGATGGCGACGCGTGGGAATCAGTTCTCTTCCTCCCACCATGTACTTGCTGAGCCTCTCCCTCTGATGCGAGCTGGCGTACCCTGCCCAGTACCCTGAACTTCCCAGCTCAAGGGCAGGAGCTTCCCCTCCCCCTTCACTATATAAACCGTTCATTTTGGGTTCTCTCTCCTCTCTCTCTCTGTATCTTTCCTATTCTTTCTCCTACCCTTCCCCTGTATGGCAGCCAAGAGCTGCTTCCAATAAACCTGCGGTTTTATACTTTTTGTCTTGCCTTAGTTCATATTGCCGCTTCAAGCAAGTTTGCCAAGTCCTAGGGACCGACCTCGGATCATCAGATTTGGCAACAAGTATTTTTAACTGCTAAGCCAATTTGCCTCAGCTCCCTTTAGAATCTGTGGCCCTCTAAAAAGGCTTGAAGTGTATTTCCTTCTAGGTCTGGGATGCCTATAGAGCTAGAGAGACAATGCAGCAGTTAAGACTGTATACTGGCTTGGTTGGTATACATGGATGGCTGTACCACATGCATGCTCTGCCCTTTGTTTCAGACCCAGAAGGACAGCAAAAAAAAAAAAAGGGGGGGGGGGCAGTGAGTGTCTCTCTGGCGACAGGAACAGGGGGACTGATCCATCGACTGTTTAGGTGGTAGCAAGTTGAGGGATTTGGAGAAAGGGGAGGAGGAGAGGGAAGAAGAGAAGAGGAGAGAGACCATGGAAGGGGCTGGCACTGCAGCTCTAGAGAAACCCTCTGAGGTTTCAGTGTTGGATTGGAGTGAACCTGGGGATAGGAGCTGACTCTTCCATCTCACTTCTGAAGTGACGATTGTGTGCAATGGCACCAGGAGCTTGATGTGTGGTAGGGTTTGAGCGGGGAAGAGCCTATCAGGGTGAGTATAGAGGGATTTTAATTCAGAACATGGCTGCTCTGGCAAGAGATCACAGCCAAAGACCTTCTCGGTCTGTGTGAACCAGCAGGAATACAGACACACCTTTAATCCCAGGACACAGAGGCAAGCATACCTCTGAGTTCGAGGCCAGCCTGGAATAGAACAAGTTTCAGGTAAAGAAAAGCATAGGTCTAGTCCCAGCACTCAGGACACAGAGGCATGCAGATCTCTGAGTTCTGGTCAGAGCTGGTCAGGCAGTTCGGTGGAAAGGGAGTTGAGAGGCAGTGCAGTAGAGTTGACTTTGTGGCAGCTCAGTTTGTGGATTTCAGAGGCAGTTTTTACTGGAGAGTTTTACAGATAGAGGTTGAAGAGAGAACAAACTAGACACAGGTGAAGACAGAACAAGCCAGAGAATGAGAAGGAGCCAGAAGATTAGAACAGATCGCTAGAGTTAGTTTGAGGCCAAGCAGAGCAATCCAGTGAGAAACTGAGAGAAGCCAGATAAAATCAGTCATCTTGGAGAGGAGTTTGAACCACTAGCCAGAGTTCAGAAAGAACTAAGAAAAAGTGAGCTCATTCAGCAGTAAGTCTCAGAGGCTGAAAACATTCTAGATTGTACAGAGGCTTGAAGTTTCCAGGACTAGGTCTAGGTTAAGCCTTCAGAGATAACCATTACAGCAGGCAAATAAAAGATACTTTTACAGGTGAGGGCTCAGTAGAAAGTTTTCTGGCCTTAGTTCTGCTTCTGTGATTTCAGATAGGAACTGTTCTGGCAGAGTTTCGTAAGCTTGGGAGTTTCTGGGCAAGGGTTTGCCAGACTGACACATCTTCATCCTTTACAGACAAAAGGATTAAGACTTGTACCTACACTCTGAGTTTCTCATATTCAGTGAGCATCATTAATTACTGAGGATTGTTGAAACACAGAACTCCCAGCCAGGGGTGGTGGCACATGTCTTTAATCCCAGCACTCAGGAGGCAGAGGCAGGCGGATCTCTGTGAGTTCAAGGCCAGCCTGGCCTACAAAGTGAGTCCAGGACAGCCAAGGCTACACAGAGAAACTGTCTTGAAAAAAACAAAAGCAAACACAAACAAACAAACAAACAAACAAACAAAAAAGTAAGAAACACAGAAACTCCAGATCAACCTGAGTAACATAAAAACACCTCTAAAATAAGTTAACAGCCAGGCATAGTGAAGCAAGCCTTTAATTCCAGCATTCTGGAGGAAGTGGTAGTTGCATCTCTGTAAGTTCTAGGCCAGCCTGGTCTTTGTAAAGAGTACCAGCATAGCCAGAGCTACATAGTGAGGCCCTGTCTCAATAAAATAAAATAAGTAAGATGGCAATGGTGGCTCATAATCTCAGCATTTTGGAAGACTGAGGCTGGTTGGATTGTGATGAATTTGTGGCTGGCCTGGGCTACTCTGTCTCAACAGAGTAGAAGGCAGATGTCAAGGGTGTTCCCCATCCTGATTATAGGTTTGGTGCTGCTCAGTACTACGTGGCAAGGAGAATCCCTCTGCCAGTCCAGTGACAGACCTGACACTTGCTAGAGCAAAACTCTTTGTCAGCTCTAGGGACCACTGGAACAGAGAAGTTTGCACAGTTCTAACTTTTTTTTTTTTAATTTTTTTAGACCGAGTTTCTCTGTAGCCTTGGCTGTCCTGGACTGTCTTTGTAGACCAGGTTGACCTCCAACTCATAGTAATCCGCCAGCCTCTGTCTTCCTGAGTGCTAGGATTACAGGCGTGCGCCACCACTGCCTGGCCTAACTATGTTTTGTTGTTTTTCGAGATAGGGTTTCTCTGTGTAGCCTTGGCTGTCCTGGACTCACTTTGTAGACCAGGCTGGCCTTGAACTCACAGCGATCTGTCTACCTCTGCCTCCCAAGTGGTGGGACTAAAGGCGTGCGCCACCACGCCCAGCTCTAACCATGTTTTTTAGCAAGAAAAATCCCCTCAAAGGCAGTCACTCTTCTGAAACCTGGTACCTGTAGCTATTGAGGGAGCGACTCTCTTCAGAGTCACCAATGGCAGATATTTGAGATCAAATTATTAAAACAAGCCGGGCATGGCGGCACGTGCCTTTAATCCCAGCACTCGGGAGACAGAGGCCAGCCTAGTCTACAAATCGACTCCAGGACTGCCAAGATAACATAGAGAAACCTTGTCTCGAAAAACAAAAAACAAAACAAACAAACCCAAATGTATTAAAGTACTAAACTATGGGCTGGAGAGATGGCTCAGAGGTGAAGAGTACTTGACTGGTCTTCTAACAGTCCTGAGTTCAACTCCCAGCAACCACATGGGGGCTCACAACCATCTACAATGTGATCTGATACCCTCTTCTGGTGTGCATGAAGACACAACACTCATATAAGTGAATAAATAAATCTTTATTTTTTAAGTAAAGCACTTAACTAGAAAATGTCCCCAAGCTGTTTCACAGGGTACGCCTCTCTGACCTTCCGCTGGCCTTTCTCCGCGCTCCACTTTCCAAACAGGAAGTTTCTTGAGCAGGGCCAATGAAAAAAGGGGCGTGGTCTTCCGCTTTCTTTTTATTGGCTCAGGGGTCTGAGCGGCGGGGTTTTCTCGCGTCCCGGCGGAAGTTGCCCTGCGTTCTCCTCAACGTGCTCTGTTTCTCAGTCATTCTCCATCATGGTGCGGAAGCTTAAGTTCCACGAGCAGAAGCTGCTGAAGCAGGTGGACTTCTTAAACTGGGAGGTCACCGACCACAACCTCCACGAGCTGCGCGTGCTGCGGCGGTACGGGCTCCAGCGGCGTGAGGAGTACACGCGCTACAACCAGCTGAGCCGCGCCGTGCGCGAGCTGGCGCGGCGCCTGCGCGACCTGCCCGAACGCGACCCATTTCGCGTGCGTGCCTCGGCGGCGCTGTTGGACAAGCTGTACGCTCTGGGCCTGGTGCCCACGCGCGGCTCGCTGGAGCTCTGCGACTCGGTCTCAGCGTCGTCCTTCTGCCGCCGCCGCCTGCCTACTCTGCTCCTGAAGCTGCGCATGGCGCAGCACCTCCAGGCTGCTGTGGCCTTCGTGGAGCAGGGTCACGTCCGCGTGGGCCCGGACGTGGTCACCGATCCCGCCTTTCTCGTCACTCGCAGCATGGAGGACTTCGTCACTTGGGTGGACTCATCCAAGATCAAGCGGCACGTGCTGGAGTACAATGAGGAGCGCGACGACTTTGACCTGGATGCCTAGCGAGTGGCTTCTCAGCTGCAGGTCACTGAACTGGGGGGTCGGGGGGAATTGCCCCAGTGTTTCGGGAAGTTTTCGTTGATTTTCGGCTGATTAGTGACTTGTGTCTTGAGAGACAGTTGGGAAGAAGCGGTTTTGGATTGCACCGGGGATCGGTAGCTTCTTCTGCCTTCAACATTGTGGTATAAAAGTAGGAATGTTACGCCTTCTCTTCTTGGCTTTATCGTCTTAAAATAGGACTGTACAGATGGAGAATTTGAGTTCATTTTATATATATTATATATATATATATTTATATCTATATGCACACACATGTGCGACTTGACTAAGAACTGGTGTCGCTCCCTCGTTTAAAGAAATCCTTTCCTATGCCAATAAATATCTCGACCACCTTGTGCAAATTTTTGTCTGGTCCATCTTTTTGCCTAGGCTCTTACCTAGCCCTATCCATTTTGCTAGCTTAAGAAAGCTAAGAATAGGAGTAGTATTGTAGGCGTGAGGTCTGCCGCGTGGAGGCTGCAGGGAAGTACAAGCTGGGCAGATTTGTCGCTTTACCAGCCCTTTTCTCGGAATGAGTGTTTTGGCAGAGCTTTTATCCACAGGACTTCCTGTTGATATTCCAGCCCCAGGAAATACCATATTAAAAGCTTGGAGTGTTTGCTTGCCTAAGGAAATGTTCACTCTGTAGTTTGGCCAGCTAGTGGTTAGAAGTGACCCAGGAGGTTCCTGAAAACAGATGTTCTTAGGAGTGGAAAAGTAGGAGCTTAGTCTTAGGAAACAAGGTCCTGGGTTCAGAGTTAAGAACTCCAAAAACAAACAAAAGCAGTGGTGGCGCGCGCGCTTTTAGTCCCATCAGCTGGAGGCTGAAGCAGGTGGATCTCTGAGTTTGAGGCCAGCCTGGTCTACAGAGTGAGTTCCAGGACAGCCAGGGCTACAGAGAAACTCTGTCTCCAAAAAAAAAAAAAAAAAAAAAAAAAAAAAGAGAGAGAGAGAGATTGGGCTGTAGGTAAGTCTGTGTAGGACCTTTTTAAAGATTTATTTTATGTATATGAGTGCTCTGCGTGCACACTAGAAGAGGGATTCAGATTCTATTACAGATGGCTGTGAGCCACCATGTGGTTGCTGGGAATTGAATTTAGGACCTCTGGAAGAACAATGATCTTTTTTGTTTGTTTGTTTTGTTTTTTTTGAGACGGGGTTTCTCCGTGTAGCCTTGGCTATTCTGGACTCACTTTGTAGACCAGGCTGGCCTCGAACTCAACAACGATCCCTCTGCCTCCTGAGTGCTGAAATTAAGGGTGTGTGCCACTAAGCCCTAGCCAGACAGTGACCTTAACCCCACCCCCCCACCCCCAGGGTCTTTTCTTAACTATTGATTGATATGGGAGGGCCAGCCTATTGTGGGTGAGGCGACTCTTGGCCTGATGGTCCTGGGTTCTTTTAAAAATAAAGCAGGCTGAGCAAGCCGTGAAGAACAAGCTGTAAGCAACACTCCCATCATGACCTCTGTATCAGTTCCAGGTTCATGCTCTGTTTGAGTTCCTGTCTTGACTTTCTTCCAGGATGAATAGTGATGTTGAAATGTAAGCCAAATAAAATCCTTTTTTCTCCAGCTTGCTTTTTGCCTTGATATTTCATTACTGCAATAGTAACTCTAAGATAACCAGTAAGCCATCTTTTCAGCCCTCAACTCAAAAGTTTTTAATTTTGATTAACCTATTTTCAATAAGCTTGGTAGCACAGACTTGTATCCCACCTACTAAAGAGGCTGAGGCAGGGGCTCTAAGGTTTAAGACCTATCTGGACCCTGTGTGGGTTCATGGTTAGCCTGAATAACTTAGTGAGACTGTATCTCAAAATAAAAAGTAAAAAGAGGGCTGGAAGGGGACTGGAGATGGCAGAGAGGTTAAAAGCATTAGCTGCTCTTACACAGGACCTTGGTTTGGCTCCCAGAACCCACATCAGGTGGCTCACACCACAGTGTAACCTCAGCTCCAGGACTCACTGCTCTCTTCTGACTCTTTCGGGCACCAGGCATGCTTGTGGTACATAAACAGGCAAAACACACACATACATGGAAAATAAATCTTCAAACAATAAGTAGAAATTGGGCCTTGTGGTGGCGGATCTGTAATCCAAGCCACTTGGATGATAAAGCTGGGGAGCGTAGAGTTACGCCTTCCTAGACTTAAGTGTGAGTCTGTGCTAGTCTGGGCAACTTCATGAGACCCTATCTGAAGATGAAAATTCAAAGAGGATTGCCTCTAAACGGCTAAGGTTCTCCTTAGATTAATAATGGAATGGCACAGTTAGCCCGTGCAAAGCACTAGCTTAGAATGTTAGGGTTCAAGAACACCCACATAGCTGGGCGTGGCGGCGCACACCTTTAATCCCAGCACTCTGGAGGCAGAGGCTGGCGGATCGCTGTGAGTTCAAGCCAGCCTGGTCTACAAAGTGAGTCCAGGACAGGCAAGAATATACAGAGAAACCCTGTCTTAAAAAACCTAAAAAATTAAATTAAAAAAGACTAGCCACATACCAACCACTTTAACACCAGACTGGGATTAATGGACGTTTATTTGGACTCTATGAATTTAGACTGTGACATTGGTAACAAGACTGACCGGTCAGGGCCAGGGCCAGAACTCTGGAATCAGACTGTGACATTGGTCTGCTTAATAAGGCAGGCTTTTTGAGACGGGGTTTCTCTAGGTTGCCCTGCCTGTCCTGGACTCACTTTGTAGACCAGGCTGGCCTTGAACTCACAGTGATCCATCTGCTTCTGCCTCTTGAGTGCTAGGATTACAGGTCTGTGCCACCTCGCCCGGCTGTGAGATTCTATCCCTTCCCTTCCTCTTCCCAAAAAGAAGGAAGATGAAGCCGGGCGTAGTATAGTCCATTGCAACCTCAATAGGTGTTAAGGACTTACTTCCCAGCTGCTCAGGAGCACGAGGCAGGGGTGTCCGCTAACCTCCCTCATCTCCAGCTTCAGGGCTGTGACGTGAAGTTCAAGCTTAAGTAGAGGGCAAAAGTTAAGCCTAAGAAACGATGGTTAAAGTGGTCTAATAAGTTGTTGGAAAAGTGTCAAGTCTCTTTCCAGGAAACAGTTTCTTTCTCTGGCTGGCACCAGGCTTCAGCTACCTTTTCCCCTCCCCGACCTCCCTTTCCCAAAATGGGATTCCTGGGGAAATTCCAATTCCTGATATCCGAAGGTATATCTACCTCCCCACCATCCAGGACTTAGATCTGCCCCTCTCTGCTCGTCCTGGCTATGGCCCTGTTTGCCTTGAGACCCTCTGATGTCTGCCTCAGTTTGGGTTCTGACAGAATTCACTTCCTCTAGCTTGGTGGCATTTTCTTCTCTCTTTTTGCTTTTTGAGACAAGGTCTCACTACGTCGTAGTCCTAACTATCCTGGAATTTGCCCTTGAACTCACAGAAATCTGCCTGCCTCTACCTCCAAAGTTCTGGGTTAAAGGATATGCCATGATGCTCAGCTGTCATATTTTGCTTTGGTTACTAACCATTGTCCCAATTCTTTCTTTTTTAAGATTTATTTATTATTATGTATACAGTGTTCTGCTTGCATGTACAGCTGCACACCATGTACACCTGCAGGCCAGAAGAGGGCACTAGATTTCATTATAGATGCTCGTGAGCCACCATGTGGTTGCTAGGAAGTGAACTCAGGACCTTTGGAAGAGCAGGCAGTGCTCTTACCCTCTGAGCCATCTCTCCAGCCCAATTCTTTTCTTTTCTTTTTCTTTTTTCCTCTTTCGAGATAGGGCTTCTCTGTGTACTCCCAGCTGCCCTGGATTGGATCATAGACCAGGCTGGGGTCGAACTCAGATATCCGACTGTTTCTGCCTCCCAAGTGCTGGGATTAAAGGCGTGCACCATCACCACCCGGCCATTGTCCCAATTCTAAATCCTCAAGTTTAGGTTCATGAATGGGGATTTTTCTCCAAGTAGGGATTCTGAGTCTACTCCAGAGATCCTAAGGTAGATTCAAGTGTAGATGTCTGCATTCTGAAAGAGCCTCAGACATGACCTCGATAACCTGCCAGATGGTAATCACTGACTTAGTTTGGGGGGTGGAGAATGGGGAAAGAACGTTTATCAGTTCGGAACTTGAAAATCATTCAGAAAATCGCATAGGTAAGACAAAGGAGCTGTCGGCGCATCTCTAGAGCTTGGGCAGACCCGGAGAGGTGGCGCCCACGAAGTTACAGTTTTGTCTGCGACAGGAACCGGGACAATTTTGTGCTCAGGAGTAAAGCCTCCGCACCACTAGTAATCTAGCCTGAATCGCAAACACCAAGTCAGGAAGCCCCTCCCTGGTGAACAAGAGGAGCCCCACAGTTCAGGGAGGAAGTAATGGCCTGCGGCGACTCAGCTCCCGTGATGCACCACGGCAGGCGGAGCCGGAAGTTTCGCATGAGGAGTCTGAGGGGGCGGGCCTAGCCCCGCTACGGCAGCTCATTGGTCATCCCGCGGAGCGCCGGCGGAGTGAGCGTGTGGCACCTTGGTACGGTAAGTCAGAGTTCGGCCCTGTCTGGTTTGGAGTAGTCTCTCAGCCGCAAGCTGTAACTCCTTCCGGCGGACCAGGACTCTGGTTTTCCAGCAGTCGACCAGTCTAGGGTTCTCGGGTTTGGCCATGTTTCTGTCGTATGCTAGGCAGTTTGGCTCCAACTCATGCAGGAACGTTATTGTGTGGCCGGGCGAATTCTGTAACCGAGAGACAGACGACCCCATTGCCAGAGACAGTGGCGAGGAGGACGGCAGAGTCCACGGCCGCCTGGTGGGAACATCTGTAGGCTGGGGAAGAGGCTTTACTGGGTCCGACACTTAGGACTTAGCTCTGTTTCCTTCCTGCGCCTCCTGCCTTGCTCCCATTGTAGGCGTGTACCAGCCCCTTGGGTACCGTTAGGGACAGTTTTAATGACATACTGTTGGGGATACCATACGGGGGTGAGGTGAGGAGCTCAATAATTCCCCACGGGATACTCCTGGTTATGTTACAGATACTTTGATACATTAATTAACACTGATAATATGTCATTCTTTTTTTTATAAAGATTTATTTATTTATTATTTGTACAGTATTCTAACCGCATGTGTGGCTGCATGCCAGAAGAAGGCACCGTTATAGATTGTTGTGAGCCACCATGTGGTTGCTGGGAATTGAACTCAGGACCTTGGGAGGAACAACTAATGCTCTTAACCCCTGGGCCATCTCTTCAGCCCCTAATATGTCATTCTTAACACATTTTCTTTAAAAAAAAAAAAAATCCCATTCTTAGTGGGCCGTGGTGGCACATGCCTTGAATTCCAGTAACTCGCCGGCAGATCTCTATGATTTTGGAGGCCAGCTTGGTCTACAAATCGAGTTCCAGGACAGCCAGGGCTGTTACACAGAGAAACTCTGTCCTGAAAAACAAACAGGGTTTCTCTGTGTAGCCTTGGCTGTCCTGGATTCACTTTGTAAACCAGGCTGGCCTCGAACTCAGAGATCTACCTGACTCTGCCACCATGCTTGGCTCAGAACTGTATATTTAAATGGTGAAGATGGTGAGTCCATGTATGTTAGCCCCACCCACCTCACATTCAATCAAAACCAAATACTGTCACTGAGCTTCAAAGCCAGTTGCTTAGCTACCTTGATTGACTGGATTGCAGAACTGGGAACTGAACCTGAGGACATCACACATACAGTGGAAACACTCCTCTATTGAGATATAATTCCAGCTACCTACTTAAAAAAAGGTTTTATTATGTGCCTAGCTGTATGTATGTGTATAGAGGCCAGAAGAAGGCATCATATTTGTTGTGGGCCACTGTATTAGTGATAGGGATTGAACCTAGTTCTACAGGATTGGCAAGTGTTCCTAACCCCAGAGCCATCTCTACAGCCTGTTTGTTTTTGTTTTTGTTTTTGTTTTTTGAGGCAGGGTCTCAATAGGCCCACACATGTCTAGAATTCCCTGTGTATCTGAGACTGGCCTTGAGCTATGGATCCTCCCTCCCTGCCTTCATCTCCCAGTGCTGGAAATTTAGGTATTAGTGAGCCTGGATCCAGCCCCTTTTCTCTTTTCTTTCCTTTTTTCCTGAGGTAGGGTCTCAGCAAGTTACGGAGGCTGGTTGTGAGCTTACTCTATAGGCCAGCCAGGCCTTTAACTCTTCCTCTTTCTCTCCCTGTGGAGTAGCTGAGATGAGATTACAGGGCTGACTCACCACATTTTTGTTTTTGTTTTGGAACAGGGTCTCTCTAATGTATTTTTGGCTGGCTTGGAACTCACTATATTATAGACCAGCTTAGCCTTCAATTTGCAGTGATCCTTCTGAATGCTGTGGTTATAGGTGTGTGCTTCTGCACTGGGCTACCTTTTTTTTTTTATCATATCTGTAGTTATTTACTTACTAATAGCAAATAAAGACTTAGGTGTCATTGTGGTATATTCAGACAAAATCTGTTTTTATTGTTTCTTTTCCTACCATCTCATCCTGTTCTGTCTTTCTCCCAGCCTTCTTTCTGCTCTCACTCATGTCATATATGCTCTTTTTTTGTCCCTTCCTCCTTTAAAAGGATTTCTTTTTATTTACTATCTTCTGTGTATGAGTGTTCTACCTGTATGTATATATGTGCAACATGTACAGGCCTGGTGCCCTCAGAGGCTAGAAGAGGGCATCAGGTCCTTGGAGCTAGAGTTACAGATGCTTTTAAGCTGCCGTGTGGGTGCTGGGAACTGAGCTCAGGTCCTTCAGAAGAGCAGCCGGTTTTTGTTTGGTTGGTTTGATTTTGAGACAGGGTCTTTCTTAGCACTCACTTTTAGACCAGGCTGTCGTTGAACTCACAGAGATCTACATGCCGCTGCCTCCCATGTGCACCACTAGGTTCTTTTGTTTTTCGACACAGGGTTTCTCTGTGTAGCCTTGGCTGGTCTGGACTCACTTTGTAGACCGGGCTGGCCTCAAACTCACAGAGATCCCTCAGCCTCTGCCTCCCGAGTGCTGGGATTAAAGGTGTTTGCCACCACACTGGGCTCAAAAGTTATCTTTTTAAGTCTTCATTACTTCACTTAAAATAATGCTTTACAGAGCTATCCATTTTCCTTCAGATTTCAGCCTTTATTGCTGAATATGTATGCTGTATATACTCTTTGTCTCCTTTTTTCCCACGAGACAGGTTTCTCTGGGTAGCCTTGGCTGTCCTGGATTCACTTTGTAGACCAGGCTGGCCTCGAACTCACAACGATCCCCCTGCCTCCTGAGTGCTGAGGTTAAAGGCGTGTGCCACCAACACCCGGCTCCTGTATGTTTTTTTTGGGGGGGGAGGCGTCTTTTATTCCACTGCTTTCCATGTATGTTTTTGTGCCTGTTTTGCAACTTTAGTGTAATTTGGGATCAGATGTTGTGATATCTTCAGCAGTGTTTTCTCTGCTTAGTATTGCTCTGGCTATGGGTCTTTTTCTGTTTCTATATAGAGTTTTGATTTTTTTTCCCCCTAGTTCTGTAGCAAGTGTCATTAGAATTTGGAAGGAATGTTCATGGAAATTGCATTAAATTTATGGATTACGAGCCAGGCGTGGTGGCGCACGCCTTTAATCCCAGCACTCGGGAGACAGAGGCAGGCGGATCGCTGTGAATTCAAGGCCAGCCTGGTCTGCAAAGTCAGTCCAGGATGGCCAAGGCTACACAGAGAAACCCTGTTTCGAAAAACAAAACAAACAAACAAACAAAAAAAAACACCAAAATTTATGGATTACTCACAGAGATCCATCTGCTTCCGCCTCCCAAGTGTTGGGATTAAAGGCAAGTGTCGCCATGGCTAGCCCTGTTTTTGTTTCCTGAAGCAGGGTTTCATATAGTGGAGGCTGGTCTTCAGCTTCCTCCCAAGCTGAGGATGGATGGCGCTGGTTTTCCCCTCCTCCCCCATGAGCCTGCTTCCACTTCCCAAGTGTGAGCTGCCATACCTGTCTCCTAGGGCACTTCTCTTCTTTCTTTCCTTCTTTCTTTTGTTCTTTTTTTTTTTTTTAAAGACTATGTCTTAATCTCAGCACTTGGGGGCAGAGAGGTAGTTGTATGTGTGTGTCTGTGTCTGTGTATCAGTATGTTTGAAGTCAACTAGGGTTACAACACAACAAAAGTTTTCATCAGAGTTATATTTGTTACTGAGTGATGCCTCTTTAGAACTATTTAGGAAAAGAGTTAAGATGCTCAGTCACGCTGGGCACGGTGGCACACGCCTTTAATCCCAACACCCGGAGGCAGAGGCAGGAAGATCACTGTGAGTTCAAGGCCAGCCTGGTCTACAAAGTGAGTCCAGGACAGCCAAGATAACAGAGAAACTGTCTTGAAAAACAAAACAAAAACAAAACAAACAAAAGATGCTCAGTCACATTACTGGATGGCAGGAGTTGCTCATTACAATGGAAAATAGAAAAAAGCCAAAGACTAACTTTATTCTCTCAGTTATTAAACTTAACATTATTGAAGTGCTGGTAGAAAATAACATTATTATTGCTAATACATGACTCATTTATCATTTTGCCTTCTTCCACAGAAACAACTAATTTTTAGTTCCGTGAGCTTTTTTAAAAAAGTTACGTCATAAGTGCCTGTCATCATGGGATGCAGTGAACTAATGAGATATTTTCTTGATGTTTTTCTTTATAGGGAAGATGGAAGAACTGAGTCAAGCCCTAGCTAGTAGCTTTTCTGTGTCTCAAGACCTGAACAGCACAGCTGCCCCGCACCCTCGACTGTCCCAGTACAAGTCCAAGTACAGTTCCCTGGAGCAGAGTGAGCGGCGCCGCCAGTTGCTGGAACTACAGAAATCGTGAGGGTGCTTTCACTCCCTGGGCTCCTTTCTCTATGCTGGGAGCTGCGGATCATTTGTGGGCAGCTAGACTTATTTCCATAGAATCCCCTTCACAGAAGGCCATTCCTGTCCAAGGTTGGGTGGGTAAATTCTGTCACAGATAATTATTTTTCCCCCTACATTTTAGGAAAATAATGAGGGAAAAACTGAACTTTTGAAGCAAAAGCTCAATTGTTTGGTTAAAATCTTTTATTTTTCCTGGCAACAGTATTGAACTTTGCAATTTAGGGATTTGAAAAAGCCATGCCGAGACGTCCCTCCCTGGATTGCTCGTGTGTGGCTTCTCACTCATTGTGATGATAGTCTTGGTATGGTCCTCCCATCTGCCTTCAGCTCAGATGTTTCTGTAGTACCCTTGGGAATTCAAGCTAATTCCATAGCGAACCGGGCAATGTTTCCCATACACTTAATACGAAATACAAAAGTGAACAAATAGGAAAAAACCCAAGACAGGCGTGTTTTAGGCTGCCCTCTTTGAAGCCCTGTCCTTTTGTTCTCAATGCATCTTTAGCCTTTTTGGGGTCAGAAGTGAAAGGAGTGGGAATCAGAAGAAACTAGCCATGCTGTACACTTGCATTGACTGCGTTTGGTGAAGTGCTGTGTCAGGAGATGAGTTTAACACAGACAGTTGTTTGTGAGCTCTGAGCTGTTTGCTGATTACAATCCCAGTTCATCCCAGTTCACTCTTTTTCTTCCATGTTCTTCTTTCCTTCCTTTCTGCTTAATTTTCTTTTTTTGTTTTTTGTTTTTGTTTTTCGAGACAGGGTTTCTCTGTGTAGCCCTGGCTGTCCTGGGCTCACTTTGTAAACCAGGCTGGCCTCAACAGAGATCCTCCTGCCTCTTCCTCCTGAGTGCTGGGATTAAAGGCGTGCGCCACCGTGCCCGGCCTTTTTGTGGTTTTTTAAGACAAGGTTTCTCTGTGTAGACCTGGCTGTCCTGGAATTCAACTCTAGATCAGGCTGGCCTCAAACTCAGAGATCTGCTTGCCTCTGCCTTCTGAATGCTGGGTTTAAAGGTGTGAGCCACCACCACTGCCTGGTTCTTTCCCTGTTTTCTTTTTTTTAACACACACACACAAACACACACACACACACACACACACAAACACACACACACACACACACACACACACACACACACACACACACACACACAATCTGCATGTACACCTATGTGCCAGAAGAGGGCATCAGATTGCATTATAGATAGTTGTGAGCCACCATATGGTTCCTGGAAATTGAACCCAGGACCCAAGAAGAGCAGCCAGTGCTCTTAAACCAGTGAACCATCTCTCTAGCCCTCCTTCTCTGTTTTCAATTGTAATTTATTATTTTCAAATTAATAACACAGTCATATGGCTCAAAATACATAGAAAAGTGAATGGTAAAATGCTCCTTTTTTCGGGCTTGGTGACGGCACGCCTGTAATCCCAGCACTCTGGAAGGCAGAGGCAGGCAGATCTCTGTGAGTTTAAGGCCAGCCTGATCTGCAAAACCACAACAACTACAATGGCTGGAGAGATGGCTTAGAGGCATATATACACATGTGTACATGCACACACACACAGAGAATAATTAAAAGAAGAAACCATATTGGTTTTAGTGTCTAATATCTTCGCTTTCTGGAAATTGTAAGATATATGGTATTCCTAATTAGTCTGTAACAATTATGTTTGAAAAATTTCTTTCTTCCAATTTACTAGAATATATTGGGGTTTTTTTTTTTGTTTTTTGTTTGTTTGTTTGTTTTTAGACAGGGTTTGTCTGTGTAGCCTTGATTGTCCTGGACTTGCTTTATAGACCAGGCTGGCCTTGAACTCAGAGATGTGCCTGCCTCCCCCTCCCGAATGCTGGGATAAAATATGTTGTTTTTAATAAATAACTTGGGTATATCGATGCACGCCTGTATCCCGCATTAAGGAGAAGGTAGAGGTAGCAGAGTTACAAACTAAATTTTAGGGCTGGAGCGATGGCTTAGTGGTTAAGAGTGCTTGCTGTTCTTAGAGAGGACCCAGGTCCAGCTCCCAGCACCAGTGTTAAGTGGCTCACAGACGCCTGTACCTCCAGCAGCCAGAGCAGTGGTTCTCAGCTCCTCATGCTGTGACTCTTTAATACATACTTTTTGTTTCTACTTCATAACCATAATTTTGCTTCTGTTATGAATCGTAATGTAAGTATCTGTGGTTTTGGATGGTCTGAGGTGACTCCTGTGAAAGGGTCATTCAACCCTAAAAGGGTCATGACCCACAGGTTGAGAACTGCTGACCTAGAGAATCTGATGCCTTCTTCCGACCTCCATAGGCAGCTGCACACATATGCACAGAGAGAGTGTCATCCTGGGCTAATAGCGAGTTTCAGATCAACCTGAACTACTTGAGACTCTGCCTCAACAAAACAAACCAAAATCCTGGGTGTGGTGGTACATGCCTGTAATCCTATCACTTAGCAGTTAGAAGCAGGAGGATCTGTGAGTTCTATGCCAGTCTGGACATTGTAAGTTCTAGGACAGCCAGAACAACATAGAGAGAGAGAGACCATTTCTCAGGGAAAAAAAAAAAAAAGGACTGGAGCGATGGTTCAGGGCTTAAGAGCACTGGCTACTCATTCAAAGGTCCTGAGTTCAATTCCAAGCAACCACACGGTGTCTCACAACCATCTATAATGTGATCTGATGCTCTCTTTTATCCGATGCTTGCTTCTGTTATGCAGGCATACATACAATAGAGTGCTTAATACATGAATAAATAAATCTTTAAAAAAACCAAAAGACAAAACAAAAGGTTGTGGCTGGAAGGTTCTCATTTATCTCATTTATTTATTTAATGAGTGCAGGATCTCACTCTGTAGCTGTTCTGAAACTCACTTTGTAGACCAGGTTGTCTTTGAACTTGGTGCTGAGATCAAAGATGTGTGCCACTACATCAGGATAGATGTCAAGTCTGAAGCCAAGTAACCTCTTTCAGAAGTCAGACAAGAAAAGCCTGAGTTTTGAGGTTTTTGTTTGTTTGCTTGCTTGTTTTTATCAGCATGCTATCTGAAGTGGAAAGCCCCAGAAGATGTTCTTGGTTTGGACTTCTCACTGAGTTTAGTGTTTCCTCCTTCCCTTCTCTGAGGCCTTTGATGAGTCTGCCAGGCAGGAAATGTTAACTTCTCTTCTGGAGTGCAGCGGGGTAATGTGGGTTCAGTTTACTCAGCCAGTGAATCTTGGAAATTTCTTTAAAAATAAATATTTTACTTTAAACATTCTTAAGAAACTGAGGGAGGAAAAAAAAAGAAAAGAAAAGAAAAAGAAACTGAGGGAGGCTTAGTATGTTCAGAGGGAGTTTCCTGATTCGGAGCTATGAGGAGACAGTGACTAGTTTAACTTTGCAAAGGAAATTCTGTTATTTCCTAGTTGCTTCCAAATTTGTCATCCTTGAATGGAATGAAATCTGTCACATTGTGGGATATCTTTTTATGGTATGTTTAGATCTGACCTTGTCTTTTTCTCCTCCAGCAATCGGTTGGATTACGTGAACCATGCCAGAAGACTGGCTGAAGATGACTGGACAGGGATGGAGAGTGGAGAAGAAGAAGATAAGAAAGATGAAGAGGAAATGGATGTTGACCCTGGCAAGAAGTTACCAAAACGCTATGCTAATCAAGTGAGTGGTCCAGAGTTCTGCACCTTCCACAGCAACAAAACCCACCAAAATGAATGCTGATATAGCAAGAGGATCAGCAAGGCTAATGAATAAGGACTTGCTGGTGTGTTTGTGAGACTGGATGGTTGCTGGCTTATAGTTCTGATGGCTGACTTAGGAGCAGTGATGAAGTTGGATGTGGTGGAGCACCCCACTTTTAATCCCCGCAATTGGGAGACAGAGGCAGGTGGATTTTCTATGAATTTAAGGCCCAACTGGAATACATAGTAAGTTCCAGGACAGTCAGGGCTACATAGAGAGACCCTGTCCCAAATAACACAAATACAAAAACAAAGAAAGCGCTGATGAAGTCTGTGGACAGTGATTTGGAGTTACTAGCCTATGGTAACCGGACCGGCTGGCTATGGAAGTTCCTGAGCTGGGTCTCTAGTAACATCTTCGTCATCCTTGTTCACTTCTTTGGGCAGGGAATATAATCCAGGGCTTTTGTGTGCTAGGAAAATGTTCTTCTGTCACTGTTGAACTGGAATCCTAGCCTCCTTGTCTTTTGCCCTTGTTGGTTTTTGAGATATGGTCTTTCTGTGTAACTCTGGCTAGCCTGGAACTACTGTGTAGACCAGGCTGGCCTTGAACTTATAGAAGAACCTTCTTCTTCTGTGATTATGGGCATGTACCATCATACCTGGCCTTCCATGTATTTTTATATATATGTATATATTTTTTTTAATTTTAATTCTTATTTGCTTGCTTTTTGTCTGTCTGTCTGTTTGTTTGTTTATTTATTTATTTATTTATTTATTTTTGAGATAGTGTTGGCTATCCTGGAATTAGAACTCAATGTGTCAACCAGGTTAGCTTTAAACTTATAGAGATCTGCCTACTTCTACTTCCCAAGTAGTAGGATTAAAAGGTCTGTGCTACCACACCAGCTTTTTTATTTTTAAATAGACACTGTATAGTTGGCTGGGATGGGGCCTACCCACCACCCTAGTGTCCTCATGCCTTCCTTGGTTGGTAGTCTTTCCCAGCTATAATATTAGGAGGCCAGTCTTGGCAGTGTACACTGAAGTGGTACTGGGCAGGAAGTACATCTGCCCTTAAAGAAAGAGATCTTGTGCAGAACAGCCAGTTGACTAAGGTACTGTTGACCATGAAACAACCAATCACTATGCCACACTCAACTAAATGCTCTTATTATGGCTTGTGGTGCTACTGAGGAAACTGGAAAGAGACGGTGCCAGGCAGTCCTGGTGTTCCAGAAGAAGAAAGGCTGTGGGTCTGAGTTGAAGCAGGAGCCTTTCCTGTGTAATATACCACTTTGTAGAATCCTCTTGCCTTTAGAATTTAGAAATACCTGTTTACCTGCTTCTCTCTTCCAAATATAGTACAGCTAATACCTTCTGTGAAAAGGTGCACTTCAGGTTTTGTTTGTAACAAGGTTTGGCTGTGTAGCTCAAGTTGGCCTTGAACTAACATTGAAGGACTTCCTGTATGCCACCAGGCTTCATTGTGTGATGGTCATAGACCATAAATAGCCCCTATATTCTTAGAGTAAGTGTAGAATATAACTTTTGCTATAAGAAAACAAAATTCCTGAGCCAGATGTGGTAGCTCCTAACCCCAGCTACCCCAGCATTTAGTTGAGAGGCCAAAGCCTTGGCTGAGGATTGCCAGGGGTTCAAGGCCCACTTAGGCTACATAATAAATTCTAGATCAGCCTGATTCTCAAGGGAGAAAGAGAATACTACAATTCTATGTCTTTTTAGTATAAGTCATAGGACAGTGCAGCTATGACCATTATTCAATTCTAGGATATTGTCTTTCTGTTTCAGAGTATGTTTATTAGCTATATATGCTTGTTTACAAACATATACTCACCCTTCCTCACCTTTCACCTTGTCTTATTACATCTTTCCCATCCCTGCAACTCCCCTCCTCACTACAAATCCCTTCCCCAAATTCATGTCTGTCTGTTTTCTGACTTTCTGCATTTAACCAGGGTCATGCTTGTGCCTGAATTTGAATCTGTATACTGGAGCCTGATGGGCTCATATGTGCATGTGCATCTGAGGACATTGACTCCCCACTCCCAGGATCCGCCACAGCCTCTAGTTCAGCATGGAGGTGTAGGCCCTGTTGACAAGGCCAGTCTTTTGTAAGCTCAGTGTGCTGGGTGTGGTGATGCACACTCCCAGCACTCGGGAGGCAGATGCAGGTGGATCTTTGTGAGTTCGAGGCCAGCTTGTTATACAAAGCGAGTCCAGGACAGCCAGGGCTATTACACAGAGAAACCCTGTGCTGGGCATAGTGGCACGCACCTTTAATCCCAGCACTAGGGAGGCAGAGGCAGGAAGATTACTGTGAGTTCAAGGCCAGCCTGGTCTACAAAGTTAGTCTAAGACAGCCAGAGAAACTGTGTCTCAAAAAAAAAAAAAAAAAAAAGAAAAGAAAAGAAAAAAAAAGAAACTGCAGTTGTTAGGAGTTCATGATTGCAATGGTTAGATCATGCCCATAAGATGGAGAAGATGGCATTTTATAGCCCTTCTCCGCATTTTCTGTTCTTTCTTTATCCTCTTCTAAGATGTTCCCTAAGCCTTAGACAAGGAAGTATAAATGTCTTATTTAGGACTGAACATTCAAATACCACTTATTCTCGGTACCTTGAGTGGTCAAACATCATTCTCTATGAAGAGAGTCAAGGGGCCATGATTGGACCTTGAGGTTAGAAAGCATCAAAAGGACAGTTCATTATATCAGACAGCATGACAGGGCCTTAAAGAGAAAAAAAGGCTTCCTTTTAAAACCTGGAAATGAGACGTGTAAATAGTATAGTCTTTTTATTGCAGTATGAGAAGCAGAGGCAGGCAGATCTCTGTGAATTCAAAATCAGTCTAGTTTTTAATACCGTGTTATAGACCAGCCAGGGTTACATAGTGAAACATTGTCTCAAACAAAAACCTAAACAAACAAACCCGGAAAGGAGACTCATTTAAACATGATTGCTTAAAATAAAAGAGTGATAGATTAGCTACCATGGACTGTATGACAGAGGACCTGAAGGGTCCTGTGGGGAAAAGGCCTCTGAAAGTTGTTCTGTCACGACCACATGTGCACACTCAGGATGCACACACACAATAATAAGCAATGAAACTCTTTATTTTTATTTTTTATTTTTTTGGTTTTTCGAGACAGGATTTCTCTGTGTAGCTTTGACTGTCCTGGACTCACTTTGTAGACCAGGCTGGCCTCGAACTCACAGTGATCCACCTTCCTCTCCTGGCAGTGCTGGAATTAAAAGCGTGGATTAAAGAATGAAACTCTTTAACAGAAGGAAAATAAATGTTAAATGGTAGAACATTTTCCCAAAGGGTATATACACATGCCTTGGGTGGGCAGGCTAGGAGGAGTAGGATGGCCTGGTGGCAGGTGTCTTTACCCATCTTGCTAATCAGAGTTTTTGTTTGTTTGTTTTAATATATATGTATGTATATATTTTAATACAAATTTCCGATTTTTAAAATATTTTATTATTTATTTTCTTTTGTGTGCTGACTATTTTGCCTATATGTATGTATGCACACCACATATATGCCTGGTCCTTGTGGAGGTCAAAAGAGAGGGCATCAGATTCCCTGAAACCAGAGTTATGGATGGTTATGGCTACTGTATAGGTGTGGGAAACTGAACCTTGGTCCTCTGCAAGAGCAACAAGTACTCTTAACTGCTGAGCCAGCTCTGTAGCCCTCACAAAAGGTATTTGTAATGTAGACTTACTTGCAGGAGTTAACAGAAAGAGAGGCACTAATGGAAAGAGTAAGGCACACCAAGAGCCTAGATGTAGACTTTTCAAATAGAGTTGCCCTTCAGTTCCCTTATGATAGACGTACATAGGATTTTGATGAGCTTTGATGTTACTGTCTTTAAAGAGTTGCTGGAAGGAGCTGGAGAGAGTGCTCAGCAGCTAAGAGCTGCTCTTCGGAGGACCTGACTTCAATTCCTAGCACCCACAGGATCATTCACAGCAGTCTATAACTCCAGTCTGAGGGTTCTGACACCCTCTTTTGGCCTCCTTGAGCACCAGGCATGCATGAGGTACACAGACAGACATGCAGACAAATACCCATGTACATAAAGTAGAGTAAAAATAAAATTGCTAGGAGATTTAAATGAGATCACAGGGTAATTCCTGAAACCTATGGAACAGGATTATACTTTGTAAACAGAACTGTAGATCACAGGGGTACAGGAAGTTAGGATATTGTCACTGTAAGTAAAACTGCATAGTTTCCTTTGTGAGCATCACAGAATATACTTAAAAAGAGTAAGGTCATATCCAAGATATATGCTTAGGTATTTTGTTAACATTCTTATGTAAAGATATCTTTATATCAAAGGAGCTCTTCCCCCCCCCCCAATTTTTTTTTTTTTTTAAGAGGGAAGGTCTCACTATGTATCCCTGCCAGCCTGGAATTCACTGCGTAGACCACAGATGGGCCTCAATGTACACAGTCTTGTGTACCATGTGGTTGCTGGGAATTGAACTCAGGACCTCTGGAAGAGCAGCCAGTGCTCCTAACCTCTGAGCCATCTCTCCAGCCTGGCCTGTGATTTTCAGAGATCCTCCTGTTTCTGCCTCCCAAGTGCTGACATTATAGTGTGGGCTGCTACACCTGCATCAACCAAAGGGGAAAGAAAAAACATTTTTTATAAATTATTTATTTTTTATTTTATGTGCATTAGTGTAAAGGTGTCAGATCCCTTGGAACTGAAGTTACAGACAGTTGTGAACTGCCATATAGGAGCTAGGAATTGAACCTAGGTACTTTGGAAGAGCAGGCAGTGTTTTTAACTGCTGAGCCATTGCTCCAGCCCCTGAAAAAAAATTTTTTAAAGATTTATTTATTTATTAAGTATACAATGTTCTGCCTCCATACCAGATCTCATTATAGATGTGTGAGCCACCATGTTGTTGCTGGAAATTGAATTCAGAACCTTTGGAAGAGCAGCCAGTGCTCTTAACCTCTGAGCTATCTCTCCAGCTTGGAAAGGAACTTGTTAAAATGTTGTTTTGGGGCCTAAGAAATGGCTTAGTGATTAAGAGCACTTCTTTCAGAGAACTTGAGTCCAGTTCCCAGCATCCATATTGTGACTCACAGCCATCTATAACTTCAGTACCAGAGAACCCAAACTCTCTTTTTTATCTCCTCCAAGGGCACCAGGGGTATGATGCATACCTGAAGGCAAAACACTCACACATAAAATGAAATAAGTGAATCTAACGTAGCATTTAAACGTGTTTTCTATGGGTGAGTAGCCCTCACCAAAGCTATGGGCAGTCATAGTGATTATGCCTATGCCTACACCCGTGTCTGTGCCCCAAATGCATGTAATACGCTGGGATTCCACCCCCTCTCCCAGACAGGATTTCTCTGTGTAGCCCTGACTTTCCTGGAACTTTCTCTATAGGCCAGACTAGACTCCAATTCAGAGATCCACCTGCCTCTGCCTCCCAGGGCTGGAATTAAAGCTGTATGCCACCACTGCCAGTTCAGGCCTGCATTCTTAGCATTCAGGAGGTAGAGCCAAGAGGATCCTAAGTCCAGAGTCATTGTCACCTACATAGTGATTTTAAGGCCAGCCTTAAAAATTTGAGATAACAGGCCACGCATGGTGGCACACGCCTTTAGTCTCAGCACTCTGGAGGCAGAGGCAGGCAGATCACTGTGAGTTCAAGGCCAGCCTGGTCTGCAAAGGGAGTTCAGGACAGCCAAGGCCACACAGAGAAACCCTAATTGAGATAGCATCTCATTAAGTTGTTCAGGCAAGCCATGAATTTGGCAATCCTCCCACCTGCGCTTCTCAAGCAGCTGCGATTGTATACCTGTGTCACCATGCCTGCTTCCTAACACCTTTTTATCGTAACGCCTGGCATGTGAACTTGGGAAATGATAGTTAAGTCTGAGCATGACTCAAGATGAGTATTCATTTCCAAGGCATAAACCCAGAATGTAGTAGTTATGCTGGTAGGCAGTTGGCAAATAAGGGAAGGGAACAAGTCCCTGACTTCTGGTCTTGAAGTCAGGGAATAAGTAGGATGCAGATGGTGATACTAAGGGCAGATGCCAAGTCACCAGGGAATGCCTTCCACCTGTCAGTTATGCTGGAGACCTCCTTGCTTCCTGAGAGTGCCCTGGGGGGGATGTACCTCTGTTCTCAACTTTATCTGTATTTATATTATGTGTGTAGGATGTGAATGCTTTCTTCTTGTAATGTTTGAGTGACACACTCCTGCTAATCTTATAACGCCATTTTTTTTTCCCCCTAGTTAATGCTTTCTGAGTGGTTAATTGACGTCCCTTCAGATTTGGGGCAAGAATGGATTGTGGTTGTGTGTCCTGTTGGGAAAAGAGCCCTTATCGTGGCCTCCAGGGTGAGTAGCTGCTTCTTGCCTCTCATGCCTCTCATCTGCCACATCAGCTGTGCCTGGAGTTGGCCTCACAGTGCTTTCCTGCCAGAAGAGGTGGTTGCAAGCTATTTCTGGGCTAATGGCAACCCTATAGAAGAGAGAAGCAAGAGCCAAGGGTGCCTATGAACGCCTAATGAGAATGGTAGTTTCTCCCTACAGGGTTCAACCAGCGCCTACACCAAGAGTGGCTACTGTGTCAATCGGTTTTCTTCCCTTCTGCCAGGAGGCAACAGGAGAAACTCAACAACAGCCAAAGGTACCCAAATCTCATGCCTATTTACTATGTGTTTTGGTCTTTCTCCCCCACTATCCCTTTGGTGCTGGGGCTCAATCATAGAGGACCTCTGAGACAGTCAGGCACCAAGGTGCACGTCTTTAATCCCAGCACTGAAGGAAGCAGAGGCAGTTGGATCTCTGTGAGTTCCAGGACAGCCTGGTCTACAAAGTGAGTTTAGGACAGCCAAGGCTACACAGAGAGACCTGTCTTCCAAACCAAAACCAAATCAACCAAACACACACACACACACACACACACACACAAAACCAAACCCAAAGGATCTCTGAGGCTTAAGGGGCCAGCCAGCCAATTCAGTAGGTGAAAGTGCTTTTTATCAGGGGCCGGAGAGATGGCTCAGAGGTTAAGAGCAATGGCTGTTCTTCCAAGGGTCTTGAGTTCAATTCCCAGCAACCACATGGTGGCTCACAACCGTCTATAATGAGATCTGGTGCCCTCTTCTGGCATGCAGGCACACATGTAGGTAGAATACTGTATAATAAATAAATAAATCTTTTAAAAAAAGAAAAGAAAAGAAAGTGCTTTTTATCAAGCCCACATAACCTGAGATTGATCCCTAGAACCTACAGTGAAAGTTAGAGAGTTAGCTCCTAAGAGTTGTCCACATGCCCATACACATGCAACAAACACAGAAACAAACAAACAAACAAACAAACAAACCCTTTAAATTACTACAGTCCCCAGTTTTGTTTTTCTTGAGATAATGTGAACATGTGTCTTAGTTAGGGTTAATATTGCTCTGATGAAACACTGTGTCCAAAAAGCAAGCTCAAGAGGAGAGGGTTTGTTTGCCTTACACTTCTGCATTATAGTTCATCATTTAAGGAAGCCAGGACAGGAGCGCAGAAGCCATAGAGGTGTGCTGCTTTACTGGCTTGCTCAGCCTGCCTGCCTGCTTGCTTTCTTTCTTTTTTTGAGACAGGGTCTCTCTGTAACAAGAGCCCTGGCTGTCCTGGACTCAGTTTGTAGACCCTGCTTTCTTCCTTTTTTCTTTTTGGTTTTTTGAGACAGGGTTTTTCTGTGTAGCCTTGACGGTCCTGAACTCACTTTGTAGACCAGGCTGGCCTCGAGCTCACAGAGATCCACCTGCCTCTGCCTCCCAAGGACTGGGGTTACAGGTGTGTGCCATCACGCCTGGCATGGGTTCTTAAACCAGAACTACCAGAGCCCAGAAGTGGCACCATCCATAATGGGTTGGGCTTTTCCCCATCAGTCACTAGTTAAGAAAATGTTCTACAGGCTTGCCTACAGCCTAATCTTATGGAGGCAGTTTAGTTTCTTTTCTTTTTTTTTTTTCTTCTTCCTTTTTTTTTTTTTTTTTTTTCTTTTTGAGACAGGGTTTCTCTGTGTAGCTCTGGCTGTCTGGAGCTCACTTTGTAGACCAGGTTGGCCTCAAATTCACAGTGATCCTCCTGCCTCTGCCTCTGCCTCTCGAGTGCTGGGATCAAAGGTGTGCGCCACCACCACCTGGCTTCATTTTTTCAAGATTTATTTATTTATTATAGATGGTGTGAGCCACCATGTGGATGCAGGGACTTGAACTCAGGACCTCTGGAAGAGCAGGTAGTGCTCTTAACCTCTGAGCCATCTCTCCAGCCCCTGGAGCCAGTTTCTCTCTTTTTTCTTTCTTCTTCTTTTTTTTTTTTTTTTTTTTGGTTTTTCGAGACAGGGTCTCTCTGTGTAGCCTTGGCTGACCTAGACTCACTTTGTAGACCCGGCTGGCCTCGAACTCACAGCGATCCGCCTGCCTCTGCCTCCCGAGTGCTGGGATTAAAGGTGTGCGCCACCACCACCACCACCACCCGGCTAGAGGCAGTTTCTTAATTGAGGTTTCCTCTTCTCAGATGACTTTAGCTTGTGTCATGTTGACATAAAACTATCTAGCATACCTTGTAACCAGGCTGACCTGAACCTCCTGATCTTCTTGCCTTAGCCTCCCTTGTGCTAGGATTACAAACTGAGATTATAAGCATGTACCATTATACAGAGTTATTTACTAAGTGTTTGTCATTTTTAAAAAAATGTCTTGGGAGCTAGAGAGATGGCTCAGTGCTAAGAGCACTGTCTGCTCTTCCACAGGTCTTGAGTTCCATTTCCAGTGACAACATGGTGACTCACAACCATCAATAATATGATCTGATGCCTTCTTCTGGCATGCGGGTGTACATGCAGGGATAGCACTCATTTACATAAAAATAAATAAATATTTTTTTTAATATCTTGTATAGCCCAGAAATATCTTGTATCTTCAAGCCTTGAAGATTGAACCAACACTTGAAATCTTTATCTTCTTGATCTATTTCCCAAGTAGTAGGATTATAGGCATGTGCCTTTATGCCTGATTTATTTGCATTTTTTATATTTTTGGTTGTGAGCCTAGCCTTTAACAGCTGAGCCATCTCTCCAGCCCTTACTTGCAATTTAAAAAAAAATATTTTTATTTAATTTTTAATTTATGTGTATTGGTATGAGGGTGTCAGATCTTGGAGTTACAGAGAGTTGTGAACTGCCATGTGGGTGCTGAATTGAACCGGGTCTTTTGGAAGAGCAGATGGTGCTCTGAACCACTGAGCCAATTCTCTAGCCCCTTATTTGCAATTTTTAAGAAACTAGTACAAGATGGCTTTTGCTTGGTTATTTTTGTTTGGCCATTTGTGTGTGTGTGTGTGTTTCTTTTTTCCCTGTAAAATTTTTAAAATATATTTTATTATCTTGTATTTATGGATATTTTGCCTGCATGTATATTTGTGCACCATTTGTATGCTGTACCCGAAAAGTTCATCAGACCCCCTAGTGCTAAAGTTATAAGCTACCGTGAGTTACCATGTGGATGCTGAGAATTGAAACAGGATTCTCTGAAAGAGCAGCCTCTGCTCTTCTGAGCCATTGCTCCAGCACCACGGTTTTGCTTATGAGACAATCTCATATTGCATTGGCTGGCCTTCAAACTGCTCTGTAGCTAAGGATGATCATAAAGTTCTGATTCTTTTCTCTCTGCTCCAAAGAGATTGTAGGCACTTGCCACTAAGCCTTGCTTTAATAGACCGAGTATTGAACCCATGCTTTGTGCTTACCAGACAACTACTTTAACAGTGGAGCTACATCCCTGACTCTATGTGTTCCTGTTGTTTGTCTGTTCAGTGAGTTGCAAATATTCTCTATGGGAAAAAGCAGAAACAAACCAGACAGTTGCACTTAGCATTTCAGCTGGTGACAGGAAGAGTGGGATATTTCTGGCTACTCAGTGTGAGGGCCGTGAGAATTGAGTGAAGCCAAGGAAGTTGGGGGAGGAGCTCTCATAATTTGGGTGGATTCCTAGGGCTAGTGATGTAATCTTGGAGCATGGGATGGATTTCAGGAGCAGGGAGGTGCATTTCCAGGGTCTGAAGGTCAGACAATGAAATGAGTGAATGGCTGGATGTGGTGGGTTGATACGTGAATCAGAGAGTTGGACACCCAGTGTTAAGGTGGAGCCTAGGAGCTGGTCAAGACTGCTGGAGCAGTGTGGGGCCTGCGGTTAGAGGCAGACCAAGCAAGGTGAGAGCCAGAACTGATTCATGCTCCCTGGGTCTTGAAGAGACACTGGATGGGACTGGGTGCTTATGTAGAATTGGGGTAAAAACTAATAATTGGCAGGGCATGGTGTCTAGGACAGCCAAGGTTACACATAGAAACCCTGTTTGGAAAAACCAAAAAAACAAAACAAAACAAAAAGCCTACTAATTGTTTTTTAGTTCTAGTGGATCTAAAAACTTGTCTTTGGCCTTGCTAGTCTTTCTGCTTGGCACCTTGAAGACAACTGGAAGGGCTTGGTCCCTGAGCAGTTACACTGCACTGGTTGAGGCCTCCGTCTTCTGGTTACAGCAGACAGGAAATGGTGGAAGTGCGTGTTGGCATCCCAGGCTGTCCATCTAGTACAAGAGGCTCTGTGCCCTCTGCTTCTTTGCATCCCAGGCTGCTGACCCTTCTCTGGCATGTTAGCTAGGTGGGGCCTCTCTAGCTTCCATGGGTGCTCTCTGGGTCAGGTTGTCTGATGCTTCTGGCCTCCTTATGTAGAATCAGGCAGAGTTTGCATTGTAAAATCCCAGGTGGTTTTCTATAAAATATGAGCTGTCATTGATTTTGATATAGTCTTGGGGCTAGCAACTGTTGGTTTTCTTGTTTATCCCTGTTGCTTTCCAGGGAGGAGGCCACATCCCCATTCCTAGTCTTGCCTCCTGGTCAATGCTGGAAATCCATGGGGGAAGGCCTTGGGCTTCAGAGACAGAGGAAACGTCCTGAGCCCTCACCATCAGAGCGATGCTACAACTTTGCTGTGTGCATATACAGGGCAGACTTTGGTTAGTTGTTTTAATGACCCACTTTGGAAGTATCCTCCCTTCAAGATCTGGTCTCAGTTGCATGATACACACAGCTAGCTCTGTGAGGCTCACTAAGCAGTACGTCTTTGAATGAAGGTTATCATGCCTTGGGCTTTTTATTACAAAATGACATGCAATTTTTCCCATAAATGTCCCTGAGAGAATTTCAAGTGTAATGGCACAGTGAGCTGTTTCTGGGGATTCCCAGCTCAATTTCCTTTCATCTTTGGTTCCGTTAGCTACCTTAGCTTTCCTTCTACCTGGCCTCAATAGGTGGACTAGGGTTATAAGAATTAAATAATGTATTCTTGGTTGGTTTGAGAGGAACTGGTAAAACTGCTCTGTTCTCTACCTGCTCAGGTTTGTTGAAGATTTCTCCTGTGTTGCTTATGTAGTAAGGCTAGCTTTCTCTTTTGGGCTGGCTCTTTTGTTTGTTTGTTTGTTTTTGTTTTTGGAGACAGAGGTTCATGTAGGGGTCAGGTTGGTTTTGAAGTCCTGATCCTCTTGCCTCAGCCGTCCAAGTACTGGGATTACAGGAAATGGAACTGTAGTCTTCCTCTTTTACTCTGGTTTTCTCCTACTAGAATTCCTGTTGCTCATAGTGTATGTTGTACAACTTAGCTATTGCCTCTTTCTCTGATCGTCTAATCTCTGTTTCCTTAAAGAAAGTGAGCTGGGTATGGTGGTGCACACCTTTAATCTCAGCACTCCGGGAGGCAGAGGCGGGCAGATCTCTGTGAGTTCGAGGCCAGCCTGGTCTACAAAGTGAGTCCAAGACAGCCAAGGCTACACAGAGAAACCCTGTCTCAGAAGAAACAAACAAACAAACAAACAAGTGACAAATTGACAATTTATACTTGATACCTCACAGGGCACAGTACTTAGGATAAGAATGTAACAAGTAAGGGGTGGTGGCCCATGCCTGTAATCCCAGCGTTTGGGAGGCAGAGAGGCAGAGGCAGAGGCAGAGGCAGGCGGATTTCTGTGCCATCTTAAAATAACAAAATAGCAGGTTCCATCTTAGCACTTGGGAGATGAAAGCAAGACCAAGATTTCAAAGTCATCTTCAGGTACACAGTTAATTTCAGGATAGTTTGTCTTAAAAACCAAAACAAACAACAAACCAAAACTAAAACCTGAGCTTCTTTAAAAGTAATGTCTCATCTTGTTTAGAATTCCCATTTGTCTAAAGTGTTGTCTTGATCTCTCATACTGTCTTATGTCACAGCAGCCTTAAACCATGCCAAGTAGCTCCCGGGAGCTATGTAGAACTCTCTCCTTGATGAGTCTATCATCTTTAGTACTGGCAATTCCCATAAGTCCTGGGATTGTTCAACTTGGGCCTCTTAAGATGGGGCTCTTAGCTGGGCATGGTGATGCACACCTTTAATCCCAGCACTCGGGAGGCAGAAGCAGGCGGATCGCTGTGAGTTCAAGGCCTGGTCTACAAAGCGAGTACACACGACAGCCAAGGCTACAGAGAGAAACCCTGTCTCGAAACAAACAAACAAACAAACAAAAACCAAAAACAAAACCAAGAAAAGATGGGGCTCCTTTCCTCATGGTGGATGGAACCCTGGCTGAAGATGCGTTCTGTGTTGACTTTCTTCCTTGTATCTGTAGACTACACGATTCTGGACTGCATTTACAGTGAGGCGAACCAGACCTACTATGTTCTGGATGTGATGTGCTGGCGGGGACACCCTTTTTATGACTGTCAGGTAAGGATTGATAATCTCGTGTCTTTCCTGTGTCCTTTCCTCCCGGGAAGGTGGTTCTGCATGTGGGTTTGGTATGTGACCAACTTCTTGGTATGTACAGGATGTGGTAATCAAGAACATTATCTAATGCTCCCTGCATCTTTGAGGGTGCTTGAATTAGCTTAATTTTAAAGATAAATATGAGGAACTAAGGGAAAGATAGGAGTTCTTTTTGTGGTGGGTTTTTTTTTTTTTTTTTTTTTTTTTTTTGTGATATAGGGTTTCTCTGTGTAGCCCTGGCTGTCCTGGAACTCACTCTGTAGACCAGGCTGGCCTCAAACTTAGAGATCTGCCTGCATTTGCTTCCTGGATGCTGGCATTTAAGGCATGCCCCCCACCACCTGCTAATATAACAGCTCTTAAGGAGGAAGGACCAGCAGGGTGCAGGCTAGGCCTATGTGAGCAGCTGTGAGTGCCCCCTTGCCTCTTTCCAGAGGATGGGAAGATTGTTGCAGGGGTGGTTGAAGGGTAAGAAATGTACTATCTTATGCAGACAACACCATTAAATAAACTCCTGTCCCTCTTTCACCCACTACATCCTGTCCCTGAAAATGCCAGGTCATTCTTTGTATGAAACAGAGCCTCCATTCTCAAAGCTTGCTCTAGGAAGAGATTACAGGCATAGACCACTGTGCCTAGTTGTAAAAGTAGCTTTTATTCTCTTGACTCAATTGTCTTACTGCCTCTATCTGCTAACCTAGGACTAGTCCTGGAAGCTTCCAGCCTTTGTACAACCTAACCTATGCCTAGAATGTTTTCAGCCTCTGAGTCTTACTACTTAATAAGCTCACCCTTTCTTGTTCTTTTATTATTATTATTATTATTATTATTTTTTCCCCCGAGACAGGGTTTCTCTGTGTTACCTTGCCTGTCCTGGACTCACTTTGTAGACCAGCTTGGCCTCAAACTCACAGTGATCCGCCTGCCTCTGCCTCCCAAGTGCTGGGATTAAAGGTGTGCGCCACCACTTGGGAGGCAGAGGCAGGCGGATTGCTGTGAGTTCGAGGCCAGCCTGGTCTACAAAGTGAGTCTATGACAGCCAAGGCTAACATAAGAGAGACCCTGTCTCGAAAAACAAAAACAACAACAGCAAAGGTGTGTGCCACCACGCCCGGCTCTGGCTCAAACTCTTCTCCCAGCTGTCTTACCTAAAAGTGCCTTCTCATTTGGCCTGAAGTTGCTCTGCTTGGCCTCAAACAATTTAGTAATCTGCTCTAATCTTCTGGCTTCTTCTCATCTTCTGGCTCGTTCCATCTGAGTTCTTGCTCTGCAACCCATTTTTCTATTCTGTCCTGGTAAAACTGCCTCCTCTTTCTGAAAATCTGCCTCTTCAGTAGCTTTCCTTTCCTCTCTTCTCCTAATAGTTGGGTGTATCCTATTCTGTCATTGTCTCTGATTTGTCACCTTTTCTGCCACTCAATTAGACATCACTTTCAAACATGGTGCTTCCTAACTTTACCTTCCTTTGGAATCAAAGGCATGTATCACCAGCCCTGAATCTAAGCTTTTCTTTATGGGATATTTGCTCTATACCAGGCTGGCCTTGAACTCAGATCTGCTTGTCTCTGTCTCCTGGATTAAAGGCGTGTTTGTATTCCAGCCAATCACACAGCCTTGGATCTTTGGATGTGATCTCTTGGGATCACATAGACCTAGAAGGTCTTTGGATGTGATCTTGCCTGAACAACCATGTTCTGAATTAACATTCTTCTACACCTAGCTCCAGATTGATTGATTTCCTTCCTTCCTTTCTTTCTTCCTTCCTTCCTTTTTTGAGACAAGGTCTCCCTATGTAGCCCTGGCTGGTCTGAAACTCAACGATGCACCTGCTTCTGCCTCCTGTGCTGGGATCAGAAGCATGTACACCACACCTGGATAGACTGCTAGACTGCTTCTTTGTATAGCTATTATCATATAGTGAATTTCAGGAATGCCAGCTGATGATGATTTGGTTTCTTTGTTTGAGAGAGATTCTTGCTATCTAGCCCTGCGTGGCCTGGAACTCATTAAGTAGCATATACCCAGCTTTGTTTTTGAGACAAGAAGTCACTATGTATCCCAGGCTAGCCTCAAATCTATGATCCTCTTCCTGTCTTAATCTCCCCAAAAGGTTGGGATTATAGACTTTGGTCATCATTCCTGGTACCAGGCCTTCCTTCATTTATTTATTTATTTATTTATTTATTTATTTATTTTTGGTTAAAAGATATTCACCACTTGTAGTCACCATGAACAGATTTTTTAATTAAAACCACACATAAAGCTATGCTATAAGGAAAAGACCAGTTTGGCTGTAGCGCATGCCCGTAGTCCCTTAGTTGCAGGCTGACACTGGAGGAATGTCATGAATCTCAAACCTGGACTGGCTTTTCCTGTCTCTGCAAAGCAGGATGCAGCTCCGTTGGCAGAATGTTTGACTGCTTTATTCCTATAGCCTCCATAGACATCTCTAATACATAGCAAGTTTGAGGCCAGCCTGAACTACATGAAACCTTGTCTCAACAAAAACAAAGAAGAAAAAACTACTTTTATTGTTTCAAATTTCCAGAAGCAAAATAAAAGAACAAGGAGTGTCTCATAACTATAGAAGGCTACATATCAATAATTCAAAGAATCATTACTGAGGAAAAGATTCCGCTGTGCAGCATTTTTAATAGCCAGATTAAAGTGAAGCAAGGGAGTTAGTATAATGTGCTTTGGAATGGAAGAATCCTAGGGCTCACAGGATTTTCTTTGTTCACCCAGGCAAGTGACTTCATCTTTCGGATTCTAAGTGTCCTCAACATGTAAAATATCAATAATGACAATATAGTCCCTATAGGGTGTTGAAGTTACTTATTTATTCATTTATTCATCTATTTATTTGTTTGTTACTTTTTTTTTTTTGAAACAGAGTTTCTGTGTGTATCCCTGGCTGTCCTAGAACTCTGTAGAACTGGCTGGCCTCAAACTGGAGAGATTCACTTGCCTCTGCCTCCTGAGTGCTGGGATTAAAGATGTGTGGCACACACCTTTAATCCCAGCACTGGAGAGCCAGACAGATCTCTTATTTGAGGACCAGCTTGGTCTACAGAGCAAGTTCCAGGACAGCCAGGACTACACACAGAAAAGCCCTGTCTTGAAAAACCAAAATAAAACCAGACAGTCTCATCTGTAGCTCAGGCTGGCCTGGAGCTATGTAGCCCAGTGTGGCCTAATCTCGTGGGCAGTCCTGCTTCCACCTTTCCAAATGTGGAGATTTCAGGCATGACCCACTATATCTGAATGAAGGTTGAGTTGCTGTTACTGTTTGAAGCAGGCTCACCCTATGTAAGAAGTTGAAGTTTAATTAATTAGATACACAGGTATTGACTGGGTCAGGTAGCACATGCCTTTGATTTCAGCACCCAGGACAGGCAAGTGGATCTTTATGGATTTGAGGCCAGCTTTAATCCCAGTACTCAGCAAGCAGAGGCTGGTGGAGCTTTGTGAGTTCAAGGCATTAGATCTTGCTACATAGCCCCGGATAACCTCCAATTTGGGGTCCTTCTGCCCCAGACTTCTGATTGCTGGTCTTACAAGCGTGAGCCCACATATCTAGCCATTCTAAGTGTTTATTTTTGAAGGAGAATGGAGTCGAGACAGGCCATATGCAGTGAAGTCAAAAGATGATCTGTCTCTACCTCCTGAATGCTGGTATTTGTGCAGATTTAAACTACTATATCTGGCAGCTTGCTAAATTTTAAAAGAAGAAAGTCTTTAAACATATACTTCTATACAAATGTTTTTATGTAATACAATACTGTGTATGATATAAACAATGAAAATATATTTCATAGAATTTTATTTATCATTATTGTGTGTATGAGTGATGTGTTTGAATGAATGCACCCAGCACATTGAGACCAAAATTTCTTTTGGGTGAAGGTTTTCTTCTTCCAAGTGTGGGATATAAAAATCTAACTTAGGTTATCAGTTTTGTTTGTTTTTTAGAACATTTGGTTTTTTTTTTCTTAAGATTTATTTATTTTATGTATACGAGTACACTGTCTTCATGAACACCAGAAAAGGGCATCAGATCCTATTGCGGATGATTGTGAACCACCATTATTGCTGGGAATTGAACTCAGGACCTCTGGAAAAGCAGCCAGTGCTCTTAACCTCTGAGCCATCCCTCCAGCCCTGTTTGTTTTTTGAGACAGGATTTCTCTTTGTTTTTCTGGATTAACTACTGTAACATCTTCCCATTGCATACTTTTATAGAAAAAGTATGACTGGGAGGTAGCAATTGCTTTGCATAAGAAAGGCTGGGTTTAAGGGCAACCAGGGCTAGATAGTCGGACTCTTTTGTTTTGTTTTTGTTTTTGTTTTTCTTTCTTTTTTTTTTTTTTTTCTTTTTCTTTTTGGTTTTTCGAGACAGGGCTTCTCTGTGTAGCCTTGACTGTCCTGGACTCACTTTGTAGACCAGGTTGGCCTCGAACTCACAGCGATCCGCCTGCCTCTGCCTCCCGAGTGCTGGGATTAAAGGCGTGCGCCACCACGCCCGGCCTTGTTTTTGTTTTTCAACACAGGGTTTCTCTGTGTTAGCCTTGGCTGTCATGGACTCACTTTGTAGACCAGGCTGGCCTCAAACTCACAAAGATCCACCTGCCTCTGCCTCCCTGAGCACTAGGATTTAAGGCGTGCGCTGTGGGGCTGGTTATCAAGTTTGTATGGTAAGCATTTTTAGCCACTGATCCATCTTACTCTTTGAAACACACACACACACACACACACACACACACACACACACACACACACACACACACACCCCTACACACCTTAAGATCTTGAAAGATTTGATAAACTATGGTTATAAATGGAAATGGGGATAGCAACAGCAGAGCTTAGGTCTTTATAAGTCACATGGCTATTAGAATGAGATGTTTTATTGATAAAAGAGTTTGAGATGACAATATTTTATCTTTTTACTTCACCTTCTCATGGTAGACTGATTTCCGATTCTACTGGATGCATTCAAAGTTACCAGAAGAAGAAGGACTCGGAGAGAAAACCAAGATTAATCCTGTAAGGCTGTTGTTGTTACGGTTTGTTTTTGAGACAAGGTTTCATATGGCCCAAGCTGGCCCTGAACTAGTTAGCTATGGCCTTGGTCTAACTGCCTTAGCTTCCCAAATGTTGGGATTATAGGCATGAGCCACAATTCCTTTTCTCTTTCTTTCTTTCTTTCTTTTTTTTCTTCCTTTCTTTTTTCCTCCTCCTCCTTCTTCAGATTTATTTATTATGTATACAGTGTTCTGCCTACATATATGCCTGAAGAGGACACCAGATCTCATTATAGATGGTTGTGAGCCACCATGTGGTTGCTAGGAATTGAACTCAAGATCTTTGGAAAAGTAGCCAGTGCTCTTAACCTTTGGAGCCATCTCTCCAGCCTTGGAACTTACTATGTAGACCAAGCCAGTCTCAAACTCAAAGAGATCCACCTGCCTCTACCTCTGAGTGCTGGGACTAAAGGTGTGCACCATAATGCCTGACCCAAAATTATTTTATGTGTACAGGTGTTTTGCCTGCCTATATGTCTCTACCACTTGAGTGCCTGGTGCCCACAAAGACCAAAAGAAGATATCAGATCTCCTCAAACTGGTTGGGAGCCATAATGTAAATGCTAGGAATCAAAGCCAGGTCGTCTAGAAGAGCAGCCAGTGCTCTTAGAAACTGAGCCATCTCTTCAGCCCCAGATCTGCCACCACTTTTTTTTTTTTAAGATGTATTTATTTATTATGTATACAGTGTTTTGCCTGCATGTCGACCTGCAGGCCAGAAGTGGACACCAGATCTCATTATAAATGGTTGTGAGCCACTGTGTGGTTGCTAGGAATTGAACTCAGGACCTTTGGAAGAGCAGACAGTGCTCTTAACCTCTAGCCATCTCTCCAGCCCAAGCCACCACTCTTGATTGATGAGTTTATTTTTTCAGGCAGCATATTATAATAGCATAATGGGAAGACTATGTATGAGTTTAATAGTCATCCATATTTTATTTTTGTTGTGTGTTTAATGATTACTAGGGTAAAAGCTGGAGGTATGACTCGACTTGGTATACAGAACTTGTCTAGCATGGGTAAAGCCCTAGCTTTAATCCCTAGCACCATTAAAAATAATAATGTAGCTGGGGTGTGGGAAGGTGGGAGGAGGGGTGGAGAGGTGGCTCACGCCTTTAATCCCAGCACTTGGGAGGCAGAGGCAGGTGGGTCTCTGTGAGTTCAAGGCCAGCCTGGTCTACAGAGCGACTTCCAGGACAACCTACAGAGCTGTTACATAGAAAAAGCCTGTCTGGAAAAAGCCAATTAAAAAAAAAAAAGAGGAATTATTAGGGTAGTAGCCTCATTTGCTTTAATTTTTTTCATTTGCAAATGATATTAATAAGCCAGGAGAGGTTATTCATGCTTGTAATCCTCCCACACAGGAGCCGAGGAAGGAGGAGTTCATGTTTGGCGTTAGCCTAGACAACAGTGTGAGATCCCATTTCAAAAAATAAAGGATAATATCAAGAGTTACCCAAAGAACCAAATATAAGCTAGGTGTGGTGGTGCACACCTTTAATCCCAGCACTCGGGAGGCAGAGGCAGGTAAATTGCTGTGAGTTCGAGGCCAGCCTGATCTACAAAGTGAGTCCAGGACAGCCAAGGCTACACATAGAAGCCCTGTCTCAAAAAAACAAAACAAAACAAAACAAAACCCCCAAATAACCCAAAACCAAAAGCCTCACATATATATTCTCATAGTTTAATTTTTATGGTAAGACACTTAGTATATGATGCTTAATGCTGTGTGTGTGTGGTATATAGTAACGGAACCCAGAGCCTTATGCCTGCTCAGCAAGTATTCTACCACTGAGCTGTACTTATGCTATGAGACAAAATTTTGGAGGGGAGACACAACACATATCTACTTACCCCAGATAGGGAACCCATGATAGATCAAAGTATGATACCACCAAAGTCCAACATGATGAACCAGTAGGTTTTACTGGGGTTGCTTAGAGGAACATGGGTGAGGGGTTGCTTATAGCAGCACAAATTACTCCAAGACAGCTGCATCGCCAAAGCCTACCTCAGCATGGGTGACAGCTCACAAACACTGAGAAGTCTGAGCATCTGTAGGTTGCTCAACAGGCTGGACACCGTCCTTCCCAAGTAACCTGGTTTAAACCCATTCTAAGTTTTCATTGCAGCTTTGTTCTGAATGTTCAGCTTTTATTGTTTCCTCTGGCAGGGCAGGGCTTAGTGAATCTAGTCAACTTCGGGGACTTCCTAAAGCTATTTTAATACCTTCCTGCTTAAGGAGATTTCCTGTAGGACAGAATATTTCAACCTCGAGGAAACTATTATACAACAACCTATTAGGTTTTTTTTTGGTTTTTGTTTTTTTGTTTTTTGAGATAGGGTCTCACTTTCACTGGCCTAGGGCTTGCTATGTAAACCAGACTAGCCTAGATCTCTGTGGCTGTACCTGGGACTTGGTGAGATATATACTTCTGGAATTTTCAGAGTGCTGGAAGTGGAGTCCAAGCATCTGGATTTTTTTTTCTCTCTTTTTGTTTTGTTTTGTTTTGTTTTTTGAGACAGAGTTTCTCTGTTTAGCCTTGGCTGTCCTGGTCTCGCTCTAGAGACCAGGCTGGCCTCGAACTCACAGCGATCTACCTGCCTCTGTCTCCTGAGTGCTGGGATTAAAGGCGTGAGCCACCATGCCCAGCTATTCTCTCTTTTTTAAAAGACATGGTTGACCTTGAAATGTGAAACTCATAGTTATTCTCCTGCCTCAGTTTCCTGATAAAGCTTTTGGATCACTAGAACTAGTATTATTTGAAACATTTATTAACTGTTTGTTCTAATTTACATTTCAGTTTAAGTTTGTGGGGCTAAAGAATTTCCCGTGTACTCCTGAGAGCCTATATAAGGTGCTGTCTATGGATTTTCCTTTTGAGGTAACAAAACCATTGTCTATTGCTCTGAATGATTTATACAGTACCAGGTGACTTGGGCACATGCAATCTTAAGAAATCCTCTGGTTTGTTTTGTTGTGTTTTGTTATCTAAGCATCAAAACAGGGCTGAAAATTAATTATAAGGAAATGATGTCATTGCTACCCTCCAGATTTCACTCCTACTACATAAATCAGAACATCAGAGTTGAATAGTCCCCCGCACCCCTGGAAAGCTGAGGCCTACAGAAGAGCAGGGCTGTCCTTTATTCTACATCATCTCTGGGTGCCTTGTTCCCATAAGCACAAGAATCAGGCCCCTGGTTGTAAAGTAAGTCACATGGGTATATGTGGCTGACTGACCCCAAGAAATGTTTGAACCTTAGATTCTCTTTTTTGTTGTTGTTAAAGCACAGATGGTTCCTGGTATAACCATGTTTACTAATCAACGGCATGGTTGTTGGGCCAACCCATTGGTTTCACCCATACTTGCCACCTATTAGCACTGAAAATCTGTCCCCAGGAACTCCTGAGTCTGGAGTAGTATTTTATCCTCAGAACCTACAGTTACTCTCTTGGCTTAACAAGTAGAGTTTCTTTGCCTGTTATCCCTTTTAAAATTCTGCCTAGTTCTAGGTGCGGGGGTGCACACCTATAATCCCAGCACTCTGGGAGGCAGAGGCAGGGAGATCTCTGTGAATTCGAGGCCACCCTGGTCCACAAAGCAAGTCCAGGACAGTCAAGACTACACAGAAAACCCCTGTCTTGAAAAACAAACACAAAATACTAAAATTCTGCCTAGTCACAGTCAAGTTTTTGTTTGAAGTGTTTTTTATTTTTATAAAGGATAACAGCTTCCTGGATAAGGAAATAACAAAGACTAAGTTGCTTCATTTCTGGCAGTCAATTAAGAAGGTGGTAAGAACACCATCTTTATTTATAACCCTTATATCCCAGTGGCAAGAAATGCTTTTTAGGGGTGAGTCACTGAATCACAGAAGAGGAAAGTATGGGGATGTAGGAGGTTTTCCCGGTTAGAAACACTGAGTTTCCCAGAATATGGCTCCGAACAGCCTGGTGGGGGGAGGTGTTTAGACAGCAGCAGTAGCACGAGAAGCAGGGCCTCTGAACAGGACTGTCCCTGTCCCTGATGGCGATGTCTGCATCTCTTGCTTTCACCCTATACAAGGAGCTCAGCCTTACTACTGAGACTTTTGAGTGTAGAAAGTGTCCAGAATGTGAGGACAAGACATGGACTCAGTTGAATTTATGCTTCATACTTTCATCTTTATGGAGGAGCCTAGAGTTTTCTATGGTGAGAAATCCCATCTCCCAAATAGCCTCTGCAAACAGAACAGTGTTTTTTTATGTTTTATTATGAGAGCTTCTCTCCTTCCACTCCTTCTTCTTTTGGATAATTCACTATGTACCTCTGTCTAGTTGACCTTGAGTTCTTTCCTCCTTCATCCTGTGAGTCCTGGGATTATAGGTAGGTGTATACCACCATTTCTAGCCCCAGCCCTTTCTTTATTTGAAGAAACTGCATGTGAAATGCAAGGAGTCTTTTTTCCACTTGCATTAGCTTAGAATAAAAAAGGAAAAATTGGCTGGACATGGTTAGACACTCCTTTAATCCCATCGTTCAGAAGGCAAAGGCAAAGGCTGGTGGGTCTTTGGAATTCAAGGCCAGCCTGGTCTGCATAGTAGGACAGGTAGGCTACATAACAGTTTTGCTTCCCCCCCCACCTCCCCCCCCCAAATAAATAAGGACCCACAAGAACTGCCTCTGTGTAACTGTCTTGGAAATATGTGGCCCCGAGTCATTATGATTCCTGATCTCTCCTATAGGTAGACGGACTTCTTTTCTACCACAAACAGACCCACTATAGCCCTGGGAGTACTCCCTTGGTGGGCTGGCTGCGCCCCTACATGGTGTCAGATATTTTAGGTGTAGTCGTGCCAGCTGGCCCGCTGACCACCAAGCCAGAATATGCTGGGCACCAGCTCCAACAGATTATGGAGCA
Source organism: Acomys minous (assembly GCF_964271855.1). Taxonomy (NCBI): domain Eukaryota; kingdom Metazoa; phylum Chordata; class Mammalia; order Rodentia; family Muridae; genus Acomys; species Acomys minous. The sequence goes on from NC_140494.1 coordinate 116,271,205, forward strand.
CAAGAGGAGCCAGGAGGCCATGAAGGAGAGACTCACACACAAGGCTTCTGATGGGCACTATGAGCTGGAGCACCTGTCTACTCCCAAGTTGAGGACTCCTCCCCACAGCCCTGAGAGCGTCATGGACAACTAAAGTGGACAACCCACGAAAGAGTGGGGACGAGGACAGTGATGAGAGGTGACTTTATTTCAGAGTACGCTTTCCAAACTCACACTACCAAAACCAGCCTGATCCTTGTCTGGAATGTTGGCTCAGACTATTGGGGGTGGGTCTCTTTTGAATGGAGTTGGAATCTGGGTAGATTTGAATATCTCTTGCTGTGGTAAGTATGTCCCAGGTCTACAAGGTAAATATATGCCTCTTAAGAAAAAGTTGCTTGTGCTTATTAAGATTTAGAAATGTTCTCACTTTCCCATTACTCCCTAGGACACTTACAGCACAACTGTTCAAATCTTGGCCCATCTCACCCCTTTTAGTACTCAAATATTCTGCTGAGTTTCCAGCTGCTGCTGTTGGTAATGCCATTTTCTGAAAGGTCTTACCAGGAACTGCAGTTCTTGGTATTTGAATATGTTCCTTCTTCTGAGAAAACAAGTGTGATTTTTCTACTGTTTAGACCTTTCCAGAGATAAAATGCTAATGGGCTTCATTTACTTTAAGAAATGTTAGAGCCCCTATCAGGAGATAAACCCTGTGCTAGGCCTCTGAGATGTAGGTTACTGAGGCAGACAAGACCTTGAGGGGTATGCCATCCCCTGAGAAAATAAGCACCACAGCATGTAGAGCATGGTGAAGAGATTGCTTAGTGCAGAAAAGTGCCCGAGCTTAGGAGCAGAGGAAGAGCAGATTTCACAGAGGTGCATGGAACGGGGCTGAGCCTCCAGGGAGGGACCTAGTATACTGTGCAGGCCATGAGGAAAGCCCGTCCTCAAAGAGTGACATGATATGTAGCACACTCCCCTAGAGCAGGGTGGGACTTGGTCTGGAATCAAGTAGGTTCAACATGAGTCCAGTATAAAATAGGAGTGGAAAGTTAGGGAGAGGAGGCTTGAAGGCAGAGGGGAGCTTTAGATTTTTTTTTTTTTTTTTAATCCTAGTGAAAGAGAATTAAGGAAAAGCCCTGGGGCAAGATCCCTTCAGATCCGTGAACCAAAGCTCTTCATGAGCTATAAAAGTAGGAAATGGTGTTTAAAATTACTTAGTTTTTATTCTGTTCACAAAGTCTATTCCAGGTCCTGTGGCCTCAGTCTGCAGCCCACACTGCTTTCTGAGTTGCTAGGACTTCTCTTACTGGACAGACTGGCATCATCATTCTCTTCAGCTGAAATAGTGTCCTGTGGAAAGAATTTCAAAGGGATCCAAGTCAGGTTTTGTGACGTGCAATGACCCATTAGAGTTAATTAGCTCTGAGGACAGATCTGGCCAGTAGTGGTTAAGCAGAGCCTGGTTACACAGGTCAGTGCATCTAGTGGAACTCCCGAAGGATCTGCTCTTATAGGGGTTAAGCTCCTGTAATCAGACTGGGAGACGCCCTGTTCTTACTCTCACCCAGGGATAGAGCCCACTGGCTACAGGGTTAGGCATTTGTCTATATAAACACTCTCCAGTATGTAGGCCAGGTTTGCAATATGGATATAGTAGCCTTACTTATGTTAAGGGATATGTAGAAATGTTAGAAAATTAGTGTCTGCAAGCTGGCCTTGAATTTGCTTTTCAGCCCAGGCAAAGCTTTGACAATCCAGTCTCAGCCTCCCAAATAGCTGGGGTTGTATGCCTTTACCACCAGGCCCTGACTTGTTTCTTAGTCTTCTGAATTCTTCACTTTTCTTTTAGAAGCCAGCTTTATCAATATGGGGATTGTGCAGGTCAGTGTCACAGCAACTGGGCAAGGCTTGGCTTTGGGTATGGTGGCTTATGCTTATTTATTTATTTTTGTTTTTTTGAGACAAGGTTTTTTTATGTAGACTAGACTGGCCTCGAACTCAGAGATCCGCCTGCCTCTGCCTCCCCAGTACTGAGATTAAAGGCATGCGCCACTATGCCTGGCTGGTGGCTTATGTTTACAATCCCAGCACGTAGGAAGCTGAGATAGGATTGCTATGAGTTTGAGGCCAACCTAGGCTATAGTGTGAGACACTATCTCCAAAGTAAATATAAGTAAGTAAAACCCAAAACAAACCTAGAAAGTCCTCAAATTACTCACTGTGGAGTCAGATGCATGTATAAGTCAAAACATGTTATCAACTAAATTTAACAAGTACAATTTGATTTTTTTTTTTAAAGTTTTATTTTTGAGACAGGGTTTCTCTGTGTAGCCTTCGCTGTTCTGGACTTGAATGGTAGACCAGGCTGGCCTCGAACTCACAGCTTAGGTCACACAGTGGTTTGCCAGTGAAACCTGTCATCTTCAATTAGAGCTGCAGAACTTTGGCTGGAGAACCAAATCCCTCTAGTATGCTTTTTGCCTGGCTCTTCATTCTCCGAGTGAGTCAAAGCTCCAGCTGAACACTCTGGCAGCAGGGGAGGGTTGTCTCTTCATTTCACACTGCACACAAGAGCAGGGGCCGCCATCAGGCGTGGTCTATTGCCTCCTCCCAAGTCAACTTAGTTCTAGAAAATTTAGTAGGGAGAAAACGTGTATTTGTTACTTTTAAAATTATTTTTGGGTTTTTCGGTGTAATAGTTCTGGCTTTCCTGGAACTCTCTTTGTACACCAGGCTAACCACCAACTCATAGCTATCCACCTGCCTCTGCCTCCTGAGTGCTGGAATCAAAGGCTTGCGGCACCAAGCTGGGTGAAAACATGTATTTGTTTAGATGACTGTTTTATTTATTTATATTTTGGTGATAGGGTTTCACTATGTATCCCTGGCTGTCCTGGGCTATATAGACCTGGCTGGACTCAAACTCAGAGATCCTCCTTGCTCCCTGTGCCTCCTGACTTTTGAGATGAAAGGTATATTTCACCAATGCCTAGCCTAAATGACTATTTAAACATACACAAGTTAAGCTATGCTGAGCTAAGACAGTGGTTGCCCTTCAAAGCAGAAGTGGCTGGGAGGGACAAAATAGGACTTTGTTAATGTCTTATGATAACTATTGCTGTGAAGAGACATTGTGACCATGGCAACTCTTAGAAAGGAAAGGAAAACATTTCATTGGGGCTGGCTTAGTTCCATAGGTCCAGTCCATTATTGCCATGGAGGGAAGGATGGCGGCACACAGGCAGACATGGTACTGGAGAAGCTGCTGAGAGTTCTACATCCTGATCTGCAGGCAGCAGGACACTGTGTGCCACACTGAGCATAGCTTGAGCATATTAAGGGACCTCAGGCTGGGTATGGTGGCGCACGCCTTTAATCCCAGCACTTAGGAGGCAGAGGCAGGTGGATCGCTGTGAGTTCGAGGCCAGCCTGGTGTACAAAGTGAGTCCAGAACAGCCAAGGCTACACAGAGAAAGCCTATCTTTAAAAAGAGAGAGAGAGAGAGAGAGAGAGAGAGAGAGAGAGAGAGAGAGAGAGACCCCAAAGCTTGCCCCCACAGTGACACACTTCCTCCAGCAAGGCCATCCCTAGTAATGCCACTCCCTGTGGGCCAACATTCAAACACCAGTATGGGGCTATACCCATTCAAACCACCATAGTTAAGACGGGAAAATTCTATTTCTTTTTTAAGACTTAATTTATTTAGTTTGTTTGCTTTTGGAGGCATGCTTTTTCTGTGTAGCCCTGGATGTCCAGGAACCCATTTTATAGACTAGGCTGGTCTTGAAATCTGAGATCCTCCTGTCTCCCCAAGAGCTAGGATCAAAGGTGTGGCCCACTGCTGGGTGTGGTGGTGCACCTCTTTAATCCTAGCACTCAGGCAGCCAGAGCTCTGTGAGTTCAAGGACAGCTTAGCCTGTAGATCAGTTCCAGGACAGCCAGAGTTGTTACACAGAAGAGATCATGTCTGAAAAACAACAAAACAAAAAAGGTGCAGTACTCTGTCTGCATGTACCTGTGCATGCCAGAAGATCTCACTGTAGGTGGTTGTGAGCCACCATGTGGTTGCTGGGAATTGAACTCAGGACCTTTGGAAAAGCAGCCAGTGCTCTAAACCGCTGAGCCATCTCTCCAGCCCTTTTTTTTGGCTGGGGGAGGGGGGCGGTTCTTTATATACCAGCCCTGGCTGTCCTAGCGTCGACTTGTACACCTTGCCTCCAACTCAGAGATCCAGCTGTGTCTGCCTCCCAGGTGCTGGCATTAAAGGCGTGCACCACCACACCCTGCTAAAATTTACTTTTATTTATATGTACCTTTTCTTATGTGTGCACAGGTGCCTGAATTGGCCAGAAGAGGGTGTTGGATATGAGGGAGCTGGAATTGTAGAAGGTTGTAAGCTGCCTGATGTGGGTTCTGGGAACAAGGTCTCTGCAAGAGCAGCAAGTGCTCTTAAGTGCTGAGTCATCCTCTCCAGCTCCAAGTTCTATATCTTGATTTGCTGGTTTCATGACTATTCAAGTTTATTAAAAACTCATGTGGCTGTATATATTTTGATTTTCTGTTTGTAAGTTATATATTAATAAAAAAGCAAACAAAATGTATTAAAGTCTTCCTTTCAGCTGTTTGCTAGACTGCCAGTTTCCTTCTGAAAACAGTTACCCTTCTTGTGTATTCTTTTAAAGTTTTTTTTATATAAATGAGCTTACAAATAGATACTTTTTTATATAAATGACATTTATATGTTATGCACACTATTTGAGTCTTGCATTTTAAAAAACGTTTTTATCTTTATGGGTGCTTTTTTCTCTCCTGCATGTATGTCTGTGCAGCCCATGTTCCTTCAGAGGCCAGGAAAAGGTGTTGTTGGATCTGGATCCCCTGGGACTGGAGTTCCCCAAGGTTGTGAGCTACCATGTGGGTACTAGAATTGAACCCAGGCCTCTCCAAGGTCAGCCAGTATTCTTAACCACTGACTCATTGCTCCAGCCTCTGAGTGCTTCTGTTTTTACTTCCCTGATACATCTTCCCTAATCTTATACTGCCTAACTTTAACTCCAGTGCAGTGCCTGATATTTAAATATCCTTGTAACTGACTGTCTTCCTGTCTTCCCAACTCCTGAGTGGGTTCCTGAGTTCATCCTAGAGTCCATTTTACTGGTGGCAAAAGACAAACTAACCTAGCTAAAGTGGCTAGAAGGGATGGGCACGCCTTTAATCCCACCACTCTTGAGGCAGATCTCTGTAAATTCAAGCCTAAGCCTGGTTTACACAGCCAGTTCCAGGACAGCCAGGGCTACATAGAGAGATCCTTTTTCAAAAACAACACCTCCACCCAACCCCCCAAAAAGAAAAACTTAGCAGGGGTCACCTGAAGCTGCTACTGCACTGGTGCAAAAATGGGGTTAAGAATACACTGTGAGGGCGCTGGAGAGATGGCTCAGTGGTTAAGAGCGCCACCTGCTCTTCCAAAGGTCCTGAGTTCAATTCCCAGCAACCACATCGTGGCTCATAACCATCTGTAATGTGATATGGCGCCCTCTTCTGGCTTGCAGGAGTACATGCAAGCAGAGCACTGTATACATAATAATAAATAAATAAATCTTTAAAAAAATCATTTTCAGTTACAAATATTTAAGGTTAGGTGTGGTGGCACATGCCTTTGATATCACCACTATGAAGGCAGGTGGATCTCTCTGAGTTCAAGGGCAGATAGGTCTACAAATGTCTGTCACTAAGGGGTACATAGAGAAACCCTGTCTCAGGAACCAGAAACAAAACCTACATATATCTGAATCTCAATCACTTGAACCCAATAGGTCAAAACCAGCCTGAGTAAAGGAGGCCAGATTCCATCATGCTTTTAAAGAGTCCTCCAAGATGAACATCAAAACCCAACCACTTTCTTTCTTTCTTTCTTTTCTTTTTCTTTTTTTTCCTCTCTTGAGACAGGGTTTCTCTGTGTAGCCTTGGCTGTCCTGGACTAGCTTTATAGACCAGGCTGGCCTCGAACTCACAGCGATCCACCTACCTCTGCCTCCTCAGTGCTGGGACTACAGGCGTGCCCGCTGCACATTCTTTTCTGAAGACGCTTCCCTGGTTCTTTCTGCGCTTCAGGCCTGGGGGAGTAACTGTTGCACTCCGTTTTCTTGATATCCTTCTCGAATACTTAATTTTGGTCTAAAACTATGCACACTAACAGCAGGCCCAACACTACCTTCACAATGCCGCTATCCGGAGACCCAAACTTTGCCCCCACTTGCTCTAGAGGAAAGCCGAACATTTACAAAGGCCGTGGGCTTCCTGGATGAATTCTGATATAGGATGTCTTTTTCTTGTACGCGATTAAAATTAGCTACAATGATGCTGGACTACAGGATACACTGAGCAAAGAAATGTGGCCCTTGCTTATCTGTCAGATCCTAGGCAGCTGAACATCTTGGACCTCTCCGGCAACCTTTAAGACACTAAGATGTGGGTTGTCACGAATTAGTGGTAGCCGCCTGTGGACGCCGGGGAGAGTGCCCGGTCGCTGCATAGTTTTAGATCCTTTTTAACACTCGGTCCGGTCTTCCTCCGGCTCCTGCAGGGGAGTCGCCTCTTGTCCCCCGCAGCCCCTCCCGCGCCGCTCCGCTCAGCCTCCCCTCCTCCCAGCTCCTCTCTGTCTCCCCCTCTCGGACAGCGTCCCAGTTCGGCCCGGCCCTCCCCGGCGCCTGTTTGTGAATGAGATGCTCAGTTTCTCAATGGAGCCGCGGGGGGCTCGGGCGGACGCGGCGCAGGCCGCAGCGCTGGCCCTGAGCCGGGAGGGGGACGCCTTTTCCTCGCTCGCTCGCGCCCGCCCTCCCTCTCGCCGCCGCGGCTTTTGAGGAACTGGGCCGCGAGGCCGCCGCGCAGGTCGCAGGGCCCCGCATCCCCGCGGACGGACGCCCGGGCTGGGCGGTCTCCAGGCGCCGGCGAGCTCCGCGGGGGAGTGAAGACGCTCCGGAGGCCTTCGCGGTGGGCTTTAAAAGTTGTCGATTCTTTTAAAAAAAAGAAGAAAAGAAAAAAGAAAAGAAAAACCAAAACAAACAAAAACCAAACCTCCGGCTGCTGCTAGTTCCTCGCCCGCACTGCACTTTCTCCTCCTCGGGAGAGGAGGGGTAGCGTGAGGAAAGGAGTGAAGCAAAGAGGAGGCATTTCCTCCCCGCCGGGAGCGACAGCCGAGTCTCCGCGGCCAGCGGGAGCGGCGTTGGCAGCCGTCGCGGGCGCCGGGCCGCGCCGGTCGGTCCCCACCATGCGCGAGCCGGCCGAGAGCTGCTGAGGCTCCGGGCCGCAGAAGCGGAGTTGGAGTGCGGCGGGCTCCCGGCGCTCGCAGAGCAGTCCTGTCCCCGGGCGGCGGTGGCGGCGGCGGCGGCGGCGGGATGGAACCCGCGACCGCGCCCCGGCCGGACATGGCGCCGGAGCTGACCCCCGAGGAGGAGCAGGTAAGCGCGGCCGCAGCGGTGGGTGTGTCCGAGCCTGCGAGGCCTAGGCCGGCGTCTGCTCGCCTAGCTGCGCTCCTCACCCCGGGGCCCTCCGAGCTCCTGCTCAGGTTTCAGGCCTGCAGGCTGGCCTCCCCGGCCGGAGACCGCGCCCCAGGCCGCCGCCCGCCCAAACCCGGGAGCTGCGGGACCCCTCGCTCTGAGCTGCTTATGTGCGATCCCGAGGCTACCGTCGCGTGTTCACCACCCTCCCCCCCGCCCCCCGTGCCGCTCCATTCCGGAGATTATTAAAGTTCCCCGAACTGGGGTAGGCTCCCCACTGGATGATCTCAGAACACCTTGGCCCCCGGCCCTTCTACTCTTTTATAAAGCTTTTGCTTTTTTTCTTCTTCTTCTTCTTTTTGAGGGTCGGTTTTTTCAAGGGCAAGGAAAGCCATTTGGAGGAGGGTCCTTAGGTGGTTATCTCCCTTCCTAAGAAGGGGGTTGGGGGGGCGGTATGTAGCGCTGGTAAGTAGGTGCCCCAGATTCTCAAAGGAACCCTTCAGGCTTTTCAGGCTGCTGTGACAGGCCTACTTGGACAGATTCTGAAAGATCTGCCCCATCTCTAGCTCCCCAAGTCCCTGGCGTTGACCCCCCTCTTCTGCTTTCCCAGGCTGGGCTCTTCCCCTCCTCCCCACTTCCCTGCCCCCACCTCAGCAGACTGTCTCCATCTTTCTGAAGCCCACATTGGAGTTCCATTGTCCCCTTTTAAAGCTCATGACCTTAAATTCCCAGAAAGGAGTGACTTGCATTATCATTTGAGGGGTTTCAGTAAGGGAGAAGCCCGCCGCTCTTGTAACTTTCCACCCCACCCCCACCCCATATTCCAGCTGTGGAATCGCTGACTGCTTCTGAGGAAGATGAGGTTCCCGAACCTATGGGCTGGGCTCTTGCTGTCTCCTTGGCACTGCACATACCCAAACATAGCTGTGCTCAAATATGGCCATAATCTGGTTGTATCTTTAAAAAATAAATAAAATAAATGAAAGAGGAAGAGGTGAGGCATGCTGGTAATAACCCATTTCATGCTCTCTAGCCTTTGTTCACAGGGTCACATTTGTTAGCACAGTCTGTAGCGGGAAGACCGACCCTTTCGACAAACCAGTGTTGGTTTAATGGGCTTATTTGAGACTTGTTTTTTTAAGGGGGGGTGTGTTTGGTTTTTTTGATACAGAGTTTCTCTGTGTAGCTTTGGTTGCCTTGGACTCATAGATCAGGCTGACTTTGAACTCACAGAGATCCTCCTGCCTCTGCCTCCCTGGGTCCTGGAATTATAAGTGTGGGCTACGTTGCCCAGCCTGTTTTGTTTTGTTTATTTTTAATAATTTATAAAAAAATTTTATGTGAATTGGTGTTTTACCTGCATGTATATCTGTGTGAGGGTGTCAAGTTACTTGGAGCTGGATTAGGGATGGTTGTGAGCTGCCATGTGGGTGCTGGGAATTGAACCCAGGTCCTCTGGAAGAACAGCCAGTTGCCAGTTCTCTTAACCCCTGAGCCACCTCTCCAGCCCCAAGAACTGATTTTTGAAAAGCCTTTGACTTTTCTTTTGTTTTGGGTGGAAATTATGTTGTTTGTATTTGGTTTAAGACCATACTCTTAATGCCTTTAGATAAACTTGGCATGAGTTTTTTAAAAAATGTTTTACAAACAGTGGTAACACCTTGGTAACTGCAACTGGATGTTTCCAAAATGCTAGTGTGCTGGTGCAAGGAGGTGGTCCAGGAACCTACTTTCCCAGAACTGGGGAGATGCCTCTGTCCTAATGTGTTATGCAGATTTATTTGTTTTGTTTATTTATTGCTGTCTGAGTGGCTTATTTTTCTTTCATTCCCAAAATGATTTTAAGATATTGCTGCATAATAGACACCACTTAGCCGGAGAGTGGTGGCGCATGCCTTTGATCCCAGCACTTGGGAGGCAGAGGCAGGTAGATCTCTGTGAGTTCGAGGCCAGCCTGGTGTACACAGTGAGTTCCAGGACAGCCAAAGCTGTTACACAGAGAAACCCTGTTGGGGTGGGAGGGGGGAGGAAGGAAGGGAAGTAGACCTCACTTTATAGTGACCCTTCCTTCTTCTCTTTTCAGTTTTGAGGATTGAATCCAAGGCCATATCTCCATCCTTCAGAGCAGTTTTTATGTACCATTCTCTTTCATGCACAAGATTGCGGGCTTGTTGAGGCAGGGACTTTGTCTTTCATCTTTCTAACACCTGTGTATGTATGAATAATGAGGGCTAAATATATTGTGTAGTCACAGAGTATATTCAGGAAAAGCTGAAAAATCCAACACCTACTTTTGTTATTTTCTTTCCATTATTGATTTAAAAAAAAAAGAAAGAAAGAAGGAGAAGAAAATCCTGTCAACTGTAGAAGCATTTTTTAAACTGCATGCTGATTATCTTTTAGGAACCCAGAGACACCTTCAATCCCAGCGCTTGGGAGGCAGAGGCAGGTGGATCTCTATAAGTTCAAGGCTACCTCATCTACAGAGCAAGTTCCATGACAGCCAAGGCTACACAGAGAAACCCTGTCTTCAAAACCCAAACCAAACCAAATAACAACAAAAAAGAAAAAGAAACCCAGAGTCAACCATTTTTTTTCCTTTTTATTTTTTCATGGTCCCGACTGGTTTTATTATTGATTTTTAGAATGAGACAAATCTTCATTCATAAAATAAAATAAGTGCCACTGTGGGCTGAGGAGAAGTTTGGTTTTATAGTTAAAGAAGAAGAAAGCAGAACCAAGAGCTAACAGGAGGTTGACCCTGTCAAAGTGAACTACTACTACTACTACTTCTTCTTCTTCTTCTTCTTCTTCTTCTTCTTCTTCTTCTTCTTCTTCTTCTTCTTCTTCTTCTTCTTCTTCTTCTTCTTCTGTTTTTTGAGACAGGGTTTCTCTGTGTAGCCTTTGCTGTCCTGGACTCCCTTTGTAGACCAGGCTGGCCTCGAACTCGCAGAGATCCTCTGCCTCTACCTCCTGAGTCCTGGGATTAAAAGTGTGCCCCCCTCACCACCACCACCTGGCTATACAGGGTAATTATTTACTTTTGGTTGTTTCTCTGTGTGTCTCTGAGTGTCCTGGAACTTACTCGGTAGACCAGGCTGGCCTACAGCTCACAGTGATCTGTCTGCCTCTGCCTCCCAGAGTGCTAGGATTATAGGTGTGTGCTATTGAGCCTGGCTTTTTTGTTTGTTTAGTTTTCTGTGGTGTTTTTGAGGTAGGGCTTCTCTGTTTAGCCTGTCTGTCCTGGACTCCATTTGTAGACCAGGCTGGCCTCAAACTGACCCTGTGGTTCTTCTTTTCTATTTCTATTTGTTTACTTAGTTTTTTGTAGAAAGGAGGATAAAAGGCAGAGCCTTGGTTTGAGGCAGGCACTGCACTGTTCATCTATACTCTGTCATGGAACCCTATTCTGTAAGAAGGTAGATTACACTGGATTAGTATATACTCAAAGGGTGGGGATGTGTTTTTTTTTTTTAAATGTTTCAGCTGCTTTACAGCCACTTGAAGACTACTCCCTCCTGAATAGTATGTTTTTCTGTAGTCATGCCAATGAAAATCTTGGATACTTTATTGCCCTTATCCATTGTATAAAATGTATCATTAGCTTTTCTTTTTTGTTTGTTTGTTTTTTGCTTTTGTTTTTTGAGACAGGGTCTCTCTGTTTTAGCTTTGGCTGTCCTGGTCGATTTGTAGACCAAGCTGGCCTTGGAACTCATAGTGATCTGCTTGCCTCTGCCTCCCAAGTGCTGGGATTAAAGGCGTGCGCCACCACACCCACGCCCGGCTCTCATTAGGTTTTCTTAAGTATTTCTTTCATTTATCAGTGTCAGGCTATCTGTCACCCTCACTATGATCACAATCACCCTCGTCCAATTACTGTCTTATCCTAATAAGCGTTTACTTAAAACTTCAGTTTTTTTAACGTTTATTTGTGTGCGTGTGTGCGTGTATGGGTGCACATGTGCTGTGCTGGGAGTGTAGAGGTCAGAAGAGGATAACTTTCAGGAGTTGGTTTTCTCCTTGTTCCAGGTGTGATACATAGATTACACTGAAGTGGCAGGCTTGGTGGCAAGCATGTTTACCTGCTGAGCTGTTTCTCTGACCTCCAACAAGAGATGGGATTTGTTTCTTATCTGTTCCATCTATATTTGAGAAGCTAAAGTCAAATTGCAAATCTGATTGCATCTTCCCCTCAGTCAGCCTGCTCTCCAAATTATCACTACAGGGATGATTTGTTTGTTTTGATGGTTCTGGCAATTGAATGTCTGGCCTTGCATGGGAAAAGCATGAACTGTAGTGTTCCTTTTAAGAGTTTTTCATTTTTCATAGCTGGGCGTGGTGGCGCACACCTATAATCCCAGCACTTGGGAGGCAGAGGCAGGTGGATCGCTGTGAGTTCGAGGCCAGCCTGGTCTACAAAGCGGGTCCAGGACAGCCAAGGCTACACAGAGAAACCCTGTCTCGAAAAACCAAAAAAAAAAAAAAAAAAAAAAAAGAGTTTTTCATTTTTCAGATTTTATTTATTTATTTTGTTGTTGTTGGGGGGATTGGAGGGTTGGTTTTTCAAGACAGGGTAGCCTTGGTTGTCCTGGACTTGCTCTGTAGACTAGACTAGCCTTGAACTCACAGAGATCCACTTGCCTTTGCCTCCCCAAGTGCTATGAATACAAGCGTGTGCCACTTTTATTTATTTATTTATTTATTTTTAAGATGTATTTTTGTTTATGTGTATGTTGGTATGCTATGGGAGCCAGATACCTTGGAGCTGGGGTTATGGGTGGTTCTGAGCTGTCCAGGGTAGATGCTGGGAACTAAACTCAGTTCCTCTGCAAGAGCAGAACTCACCGTTAAATGCTGAGCCATCATCTCTTTGGCCCTTCACCCTGTTTCTACCTCAGGCATATTAACCGCACCGCCCTCCATTTTTGCTGTTTGCTCCTGCTGTAGCGTCTGTACAGGCTGCTTTCTGCCTCTGGAAATGGCTCTCATTTGACCTCTGCCCTTTTACCTTTAGTTTTTAACTTCCTGGTGGAAAAGCCTTAGGTCTCAGGTTTGTTGGCTCTTACTTAGCTCTCTGTCCTTTATGTTGTTTATCACGAGTTTGCACTTCTCTGGTTTCATGGCTATAAACTTCACAGAGTTGAAACATTTTGCTTTTTCTCACCATCATATGCAAATTGCCTCACAAGGCTAGAACTTAAAGGTCAGGAAGTACTTGTGGAATGAAAGAAGAGTAATGGTCCCTTTAGAATCATTTGTTTTTGCTTTTTTCCTTTTAAAAAAAAAAAAAAGGACATTGTCCATCAGGGATGGTGGTGCAGGTCTGTCACCCCAGCACTGTGGAAGCTAAGGCAGGGAGATTGGTTTGAGGCAACCCTGAGCTACAGAGTGAGACTTTGTCTTAAAAAAACAAATAACAAGGGGTTGGGGATTAAGCTCAGTGGTAGAGGGCTTGCCTAGAGGCCCTGGGTTGGATGCTCAGCTTTGGGCGGAAAAAAGACAAAACAACTAAAAACAAACAAACAGAAAAGACAATAGAACTTTAATATGTATTTTGATAAAATTTTGTTTTTTGCTTGTTTTTATGAACTTAAACCAGGCTCCATGTTACATGCCTTTAATTCTAGCACTTGGGAGACAGAGGCAGGTGAATCTTTGTAACTTTGAAGCCAGTCTGGTCTACAAAGAGAATCCCAGGACAGAAAAATTAAAATAATAAAAATAAAAGCCGGGCAGTGGTGACCCACGCACTCAGGAGGCAGAGGCAGGTGGATCACTTTGAGTTCGAGGCCAGCCTGGTCTACAAAGTGAGCCCAGGACAGTCAAAGCTACACATAGAAACCCTGTCTCAAAAAAAAAACAAAAAACAAAATTATTGAAAAAGTACTGGGAGTGGTGGCACATGCCTTTAATCCCAGCATAGAGGCAGGTATATCTCCTGAGAGTTAAAGGCCAGTTCTACCATAGTCAGTGCTATATAGAGATAGACCCTATCTCAAAAAACCAAACCAAACAATAATTGCTGAAAAGGCATATGGATGTTTCCATGTATATTGTGTGTTCCTGTGTGTATACATGGGTGTTCTTGTGTATGTATGGGTGTTCCTGTGTATGTATATGGAGGGCAGAGGATAACTTCTGGTATCTTTTTAAAAAAATTAATTTATTCAGCCAGGTGTGGTGGCGCATGCCTTTAATCCCAGCACTTGGGAGGCAGAGGCAGGCGGATCCTTGTGAGTTCGAGGCCAGCCTGGTCTACAAAGCGGGTCCAGGACAGCCAAGGCTACACAGAGACCCTGTCTCGAAAAACTTTTTAAAAAAAATTAATTTATCCATGTTACATCTCAATTGTTAGCCCATCCCTTGTATCCTCCCATTCCTCCCTCCCTCCCGCTTAACCCCTACTCCCTTCCCCTATGTCTATGACTGAGGGGGACCTCCTCCCCCTGTATACGTTCATAGGGTATCGAGTCTCTTCTTGGTGACCTGTTATCCTTCCTCTGAGTGCCACCAGGCCTCCCTATCAAGGGGACCTGGTCAGAAATGGGGCCCCAGAGTTTGTATGAAAGTCAGACCTCACTCACCACTCAACGGTGGAGAATGTCCTGTCCATCGGCTAGGTCTGGGTAGGGGTTCGAAGTTTACTGCCTATATTTTCCCTGGCTGGTGCCATAGTTTGAGCAGGAAGGACCCCAGGACCCAGATCCGCCTGTCATAATGTTCTTCTTGTAGGTTTCCAGGACCCTCTGGATCCTTCTATTTCCCCATTTTCCCATGCTTCTCTCACCTAAAGTCCCAATAGGATGTCCTCCCCTCTGACCCACTTTCCTGGTAAGTAGTCTTTCATGGGACCTAGCCCTTGGGCTAGTGTCCTGATATGAGTATATATCATTTGTCTCTTTTTGCTTCTGGATGAACTCACTCATTATGATCATTTCTAGTTCAATCCATTTGTCCACAAATTTCGGGAATTCCTTGTTTTTAATAGCTGGATAGTATTCCATAGTGTAAATGTACCACAGCTTACACTACCAAATCAAATAACCCAATTTCGAAATGGGGCTCAGAACTAAACAGACAATTCTCAACAGAGGAATAACAAATGGCTGAGACACTTAAAGAAATGCTTGGCCTCGTTAGTCATCAGAGAAATGCAAATCAAAACGACACTGAGATTCCCTCTTACACCCATCAGAATAGCTAAGATCAAAAACTCAAATGACACCACATGTTGGCGAGGATGTGGCGAGAGAGGAACACTCCTTCACTGCTGGTGGGAATGCAAACTAGTACAACCACTTTGGAAATATATCTGGCGCTTTCTCAGAAAAATGGGAATAGGGCTTCCTCAAGACCCAGCTATTCCACTCCTTTGAATATACTCAGAAAATGCTCTACCACACAACAGGGACATATGCTCAACCATGTTCATAGCTGCCTTATTCATAATAGTCAGCACATGGAAACAGCCTAAGTGCCCCTCCGTGGAAGTCTGGTATCGTCTTTAAGAGTGCCATTTTTCTTAGTCACTTTTCTTTTGCTGTCACAAAACATTATGACAAAGCAACTTATAAAAGACAGTGTTTAATTTGGCCTCTGTATCTAGAGGGTTAGAGTACAGGGCTTGAAGGCAGCAACGGCTGAGAGCTAACATTTTAATCCCCAAAGTAGGAGGTTTACAGACGGCATGGGGAATTGCAGAAATCTTTTCAAATCTCGAAGCCTGTTCCATGCCACACCTCCTCCGTCAAGGCCACCACTCCTAATTCTTCCCGAATGGTTCCACACTGGGGACCAAATGTTCAAACATTTGCACCTTTGTGGGCTGTTACCATCCAAACCACGACACCATTCGTGTTCTTGGGGTTCATCTGTTAGACTGGGCTGGTGGGCCAGTGACCTCAAGGGCCTGCTTTCCTCAGCCCTCCTAGCCTTGGGCTATAATTGTGTGCTATCAGGTCTGGCAGTTTTACGTGGGTTCTGAGGAGGAGGCCAGGTCCCTGTGCTGGCAAGGCATGCACTTTACCAACCAAGCCGTGCTCCTGTCCCCTCTTCCCTCACTTTCTTTTGAGTTTTTGAAATGAAGTTTCACATGGCCCAGTTTGCCGGCTATGTAGATGACCTTGAACTCTGATCTTCCTGCTTGCCTCCACCTCCTCAGTGCTGAGATTGCAGTGATGAAGTCACCATGTCCGATTTTATATGATGATATGATCAAAGCCAGGGCTTTGCAAGTGAGGCAAAAACTATAACAGTTATAACCTGTGCCATTAATTGTATTTTTAATTGTATTTATTTATATATTCTTTTGAGGTTTTTTTTGGGGGGGTGGGTTTCGAGACAGGGTTTCTCTGTATAGCTTTGGCTGTCCTGGACTCGCTTTGTAGACCAGGCTGGCCTCAAACTCACAGCAATCTGCGTGCTTCTGCTTTCTGAGTGCTGGCATTAAAGGTATGTGCCACCATGCCTGGCCTAAGATTTATTTTAAGTTAAAAAATTGGGGGAAAAATTAGTGTGTGTGTGTGTGTGTGTGTGTGTGTGTGTGTGTGTGTGTGTATGAGTACGAGTTATGTAAGAGAACAGAGGCATCAGCCTGGTATGGTGGTGCATGCCTGTAATCCCAGCACTCTGGAGGCAGAGGCAGAGGCAGGTGGATCTCTGTGAGGCAGCCTGGTCTACAGAGCAAGTTCTAGGATCTCCAAGGCTACACAGGGAAACCCTGTCTCGAAACACACACACACACACACACACACACACACACACACACACACACACACACAGAGAGAGAGAGAGAGACAGAGACAGAGACAGAGACAGAGACAGAACACAGAGGCATCAGATTTCCCTACATCGGGAGTTACAGGGCTTGTGAGCTGTCCAAAGTGGATTTTCTGGGATCTGAACTGCAAGAACAGTACTTGCTCTTTATCACCAAGCCATTCAGAGATGCACCCGCCTCTGCCTCCCGAGGGCTGGGATTAGAAGCGAGCAGCTGCCTTGGTCCTTATATGCAGGCCAGAGACAACCTCAGGTCCTCACTCGTCACTCTTCTCATCGTGTTTGACACAGGACCACTTGGCAGCAAACTGCATAGGCCAGGCTAACTGGCCTCTGAGCTTCTGAGGAGTCTCCTGTCTCTGCCTTTAGTCTTCCCTTTATTTCAGGGCATTACAGATGCATTTGCTCCTCTTCTGGCTTTTATGTGAGTCTGGGAATCGAAGCATAGGTTGTCAGGCTTGATGGTGAGTGGCTCCCATCTCCTCAGTCCTCTTTGTTACTTTATTTGCCGCCCTAAAGGTGGACTTGAGGGCTGTGCGTGTGCTAGGCAGATGGTTTTACGGAACTACTTCCTTCCCAGGTGCTGGGATTAAAGGCGTGCACCACCACGCCCAGCCGTGGAGTTAAATCTTATCATTTTGCAAACAAAATTCAGACTGAAAGAGGAAAATGACCCAATATGACTTAACTAGCAAACGATGAACTGTAATTTCTACCCATGTCTATGTTATTTTGTCAATACTGCAGTATTTACTCCATTTAAACCTCATTATGAAGTAAGTGGCTAGTTTATTCAGATTCCGCTTGGGCCGGCATGCTCCTTAAGGCAGCATTGGCGGCTCTGCATCTCAGCTGTGGCCACAATCTCAATCAAGTTTTGTTTTCTTTGTGCCTTCTTTTTTGCTTTAACACAATAGAAATACCTATTATTCAAGCCTAATATAACAAATATTATCTCTTCAAATTAAAAGCTGAGTTGTGTTTTTGTGTTAATAGCCACTTTTATAATGAGCTTGTGATTTGTCACTGTGAGAGGATTTCTTTGTTTTCCTTTTTTGTTTGTTTGTTTTTGAGACGGCGGTTTCTCTGTATAACTATGGCTGTCCTGGACTTGCTTTATAGACCAGGCTGGAACTCACGAGGATTGCTTGCCTCTGCCTCCCAAGTGATAGGAGGATTAAAGGCGTTCACCACCATGCCCTGCTGGGTTGTTTTTTGTTTGTTATTGTTGTTGTTTTGGGGTTTTTTGTTTGTTTGTTTGTTTTGAGACAGGGTTTCTTTGTGAAGCCTTGACTATCCTGGACTCGCTTTGTAGACCAGGCTGGTCTCAAACTCACAGAGCTCTGCCTGCCTCTGCTTCCCTGAGTGCTGGGATTAAAGGCGTGTGCCACCATGCCTGGCTGTTTTCCTCTTTTTATTAAACCTATTTACTTTATTTTATGTGAACAGAAAGTTGTGATGTAGATGCTAGGACCCTAACTCACTCTTCTCTAAGAGCAACCAGTGCTCCTGATTGCTGGAGTACCTCTCCAGTCCCCCAAAGGGTAATTTTTATATATCACTGTTAACTTTGATTTTCATTTTGTGCAACCTACAGAAGTTAAAATGGGTTTTGTTTAGTTAACAGTTTTTTGTCTGTAAGGACACACTGTCCTCTTTGAAATAAGCCATCAAAGTCATGGTGGCTCACAATGTAATGTAAACCTGGGAAACGGAAGTTGGAGGATTGCCATGGGTTTGAGGCCAACCTGGACTAAACAGTGAGGTTCCATCTCACAAAAAAGGGACGGGCGTTGAGGAGTAGTGTATTTAGTCAGGTGCTTGCCTTGTAAGCATGCAGTCCAGATTTGATACCCAGACCTCACAAAGACGTTCTGGGTATGGTGGTCAGCTCTGTCATCGCAGAGCTACGGAGGTGGCAGCAGAGAGTCCCTGGGCTCCCGGCCAGACAGCCTGGCCTAATTGTTGGGTCCGAGATTAACAAGACACGGTACACACACACTGAAAAAGGAAGAAACCGGAAGTAGTGACTCACCTAGAACTCCATAGTGATAGTTAAAAGTTAGTAAAGTGAATTCATGAGCCAGGTGCAGTGGCGCACACCTTTAACCCAGCACTCAGGAAGCAGAGGCAGGGAATCTCTGTGAGTCTGATGCCAGCCTGGTCTAGAGAGTGAGTTCTAGCTCAGCCAGGGGCTACATAGAGAAAACCTGTCTCCAAAAACCAAAATAACCCCTCCCCCCAAATCCCATTGTTTCACATTGTATATAGCTCAGTTTGTTCTGGAACTTGCTATGTGGTCCAGGATGTCCTGAAACCTACAATATAGTACAAGATGGCCTTGAACACTTGGAAGTCTTACGCCTCGACCTCCTGAGAGTTGGGATTAGAAATGTGAGTGCCCATGTCCAGCATGTGGTTTAGTTTATTCGTTTTACTATTTTAGTGCTAAGGATTGAATCCAGGCCCCCAATTAATGCTAAACATGCACTCCAATATTAATCTATACTCCTAGTTCCTAGTTTTATTTTAATTAATGACTTTTTTTTTTTTAATTGGCTCAGTGTTCTCACTATGTAGACCAGGTCAATCTAGAACTTGCCAAATAAATCAGGCTGGCCTCAGATTCATATTCTTCTGTCTCTGCTTTCTGAGTGCTGGTATCAAAGGTCTGCGTTACCATGCCTTGCTTGAGTTGTTTTTTTGTTTGTTTGTTTGTTTGTTTGTTTTTGTTTTTGTTTTTGAGACAAGATCTCATTATGTGACCCGATTAGCCTTGAAAAGTCACTGCTATGAGTTACCTATTAATATTTATTTGCAAAGCTTGTAAAGAAAGTCCTTACTTAAGATACCATAGCATTGTAAGGACTAAGAAGAACTCACTGGAGCGCTTAGTGTGATGCTTACATGGTAAACAGTCATGTTAGCCGTTATTACATGCCTCTGAGTAGTGGACTTCTCTTGATTTAGTTACTTAAATCAGTCCTGAGGAGGAACAAGGATTTGAATTCACCCTGAGGCCTATATATTTTGTAAAATGTTTTATTTATTTTTAAGAAATATTAATATTTAATTAGTTGGTTTAGTTTTTTGAGACAGGGTCTTACTGTGTAGCCTTGGCTAGCCTGGAACTTGCTTTGTAGACCAGGCTGGCCTTCAGCTCAAAGATTATTCCTGGCTGATTTTATACATATACATAAATTATGTGGACATGTGTGTGTGAATGTGGGTTTGTGCATGTGAGTGGGGTGCCTGGAGAGTCTAGAAGAGGGGTGTCCAGTCCCCTGGAGCTAGAGTTAACAGGCAGTTATGAACCACTGTGAAGTTACTGAAACTGACCTGGGGTCCTCTAGAAGAGCAACACCCACTCTTAACTGCTGAGCCATCTCTCTAGCCTTTCAGTGTTTTGTTTTTGTTTTTGTGTGTGGATGAAACTCAGATTTGTGTATTCTGGGCAGTTTCTTTACCTCTGAGCTCCAACCTCCAGCCCTAGTGTGAGCTTTTCTGAAAGCCAGAAAGTGGGTACTTTGAGTCTTTATAGTATAGCTTTCAAAAAAGCAATTCTAATTTAATGCTTTGGTTTTT
Source organism: Acomys minous (assembly GCF_964271855.1). Taxonomy (NCBI): domain Eukaryota; kingdom Metazoa; phylum Chordata; class Mammalia; order Rodentia; family Muridae; genus Acomys; species Acomys minous. The sequence continues at coordinate 116,291,052 of NC_140494.1, forward strand.
ATTTTTATAATAGAACATTTTAAAGTTAAATATTATTATTATTATTACTATTATTGTTGTTATTATTATTGAGACAGGGTTTCTCTGTGTTGCCTTGGCTGTCGTGGAACTTGCTCTGTACAGCTTGGCCTCGAACTCAGACATCCTCCTGTCTGCCTCCCAAGTGCCAGGATCAGAGGTGGGCTGGCTAACATTAAATATCTAACTGCTGTAAAGAGGACTTCAGGGATTTTCTTTCCTATGGGCAGGAGTTTGTCCTTTTTATTTTTCCTTTCCTTTTTTGGTTTTTTGAGACAAGGTTTCTCTGTGTAATAGCCCTGGCTGTCCTGGACTCACTTTGTAGACCAGGCTGTCCTCGAACTCACAGCGATCTGCCTGCCTCTGCCTCCTGAGTGCTGGGATTAAAGGCCTGCGCCACCATGCTCAGCTGAGTTTGTCCTATCTTGTGGCTAAGAACTTTCCTTTCCCACAGTCTTACATGTCCTGTGCTGAATGTCATCTGTCCCTCTGGAAGGAACCAGATGTCAAGGACCAAATGATTCATGATGTTAAATTGAGACTTTCCTGAGAAATTACTATGGAGATCATTAGAGAGAAATGGCGGGAAAGGTGAAGGGTTCTTTATTTCATCACTGTAATTACTAAGTATGTAATTAGCAATTAGGTAAGGTGTTACTTGGGTTTTAAGTATATTTGGATATAAGAGTAAAATAAGAATTTTACTCTTACAATTTTGGAGGCTGAGTGTTGGAATTAGTAATTTTGTAAATATTAAGCACCTGTAGGTTTTCTCCTATAATGTGACCTATTATTTGCTAATTCCTAAAGCTTCAGTTACTGATGTGAGCTTCCAGACCTGGCAGGCTTAGTGTATGGGAATAACCTTTTCTAAGTTTGGCTTTATTTTATTGGAAAAGACATAAGCTTTATTTTATATCAGAAAAACTGGCGCATTACAGTCTCAATACTCTGGAACTGAGTCCTAGCTCTGGTATTTTATCAGCTATTTTACATTGTCTATTTTGACCATCCTGCTTTAAAAATCCAAATGATAGCATATTTTGTTTTTCTGGAGTAACTAGTGTAACATTTTCCCATTGCACACTTATATAGAAAAACTCAAAAAGACTGGGAAAGAGCAATGGCCTTGCGTAAGAAAGGCTGGGTTTGAGGCCAGCCAGGGCTAGATAGTGACACTCTTTTTTTTTGGTTTTCAACACAGGGTGTAGCCTTGGCTGTCCTGGACTCACTTTGTAGACCAGGCTGTCCTCAAATTCACAGAGATCCACCTGCCTCTGCCTCCCAAGTGCTGGGACTACATGCGAGCACCACTGTGCCCTGCTGAGACTCTTTTTTAAAAAGACAAAATAAAACCAATTCCTTGCTTGTCCCCCTTGGCTGAGGGGTTGATTGCAGGTTTCTGTTCCTGCTCCTTTGGAACAGGGTGGAGAAACTCCTGTGCCGGGTAAGAGCCCTGGAGTCAGCTGCTTCTCTGCCTGGTTTTGGAAGGGATTCTGCGTGGGGGGGAGGGGAGCTGGCCTGTTGCAGCCCTTCGCTAGCATTGCTGTGTTCCAAGGTTCATCAATAGCACCAAAACAGAAACGGAAAGTTACTGTTGGATTTATTTCATTTGGGGGATAAGGATCTAAATATGTAGTTTAGACCGGCCTCCATTCCGTTTTCTGTTGTTTTGTTTTCTTTTTCTTGTTTTTAGAGGTTAAGTCTCACACTGTAGCCCAAGTATTCTGACACTCTTCATGCTTTTGCCTCAGGAGGGCGGGGATTACAGGTGTGCGCTGCTACACGCCAAGGCTCTAGGCTTCTTGACTCTCCTCCTCCAGCCTCTTAAGTGCTGGGCTTTCCCCCTTCCCCTAACCGAGATAGTATCTTTTCTATTGTTGCTTTGTTTAGTTTGAAACAGGGGGTCTCTGTGTGGTCCTGGCTGTCCTGGAACTTGCTCTGTGGACCAGTCTTGAACTAAGAGATCTCCGGCCTCTGCTCCTCAGTTGCTGGAAGTAAAGGTGTCTGTCACCACGCCTGGCTGAGCGTTAGGTTCTTACACATGGAGATTAAGAGCAGGAATAGGATGTGAAAACTGGGAAGCTCCATGGCCTATGGGAAGCATTATTTGTTCCAGGATTATTCTGGGATGGTTCTTTTGGTCTGGACTGTAAGAGGCTGTGACCCAAATAGTAGATGAGAGATCACTTTTTAAACTTAGGTGTATGAATGTTTTGCATGGATCTCTGTGAGTTTGAGGCCACCCTGGCCTATAGCACTAGTTTTAGGACAGCCACAGCCACACAACCCTGTCTCAAAAAGTAATAATAAATAAAACAAAATAAAATAAAATAAATTTGCTGCTAAAGGCTCCTCTTTCCCCATAGTGTACCTTTGAGATATTTCTCTTCTATGAGAATGGCTTTCCAAGGCTCCCTTTGGTTGTGCGGTTCACTTTTCCTCATGTGAGGTGACCAGTGGACTTGCTTTTTTCAGAATGGTAAGGAGGTTCCTGTTCTTCAAATGCTTGTTCCCCTTTTGTCTTTGTCCTCGTCTTTGTCCTATTTTTTTTTAAAGATAGTTTTTAAAAATTTATTACATATACAGTGCTCTGCCTGCATGTACATCTGCAGGCCAGAAGAGGGCACCAGATCCCATTATAGATGGTTGTGAGCCACCATGTGGTTGCTGGGAATTGAACTCATGACCTCTGGAAGAGCAGTCAGTGCTCTTATCCTCTGAGCCATCTCTCCAGCCCTAACAAAAATTTTTATTTAATCACTTACTTATTTTATTTGTGTTGATGTTTTGCCTGCATGTATGTCTGTGAGAGGGTGTTGGATCCTCTGGAACTGGAGTTACAGACAGTTGTAAGCTGTCAGGTGGATGCCAGGAATTGAACTCAGGACCTCTGGAAAAGCAGCCAGTGCCCTTAATGGTTGAGCCGTCTCTCCAGCCCAAGACAATTTAAAATTTTTGTAGTTGTTGAATTTTTTTCTGTTGTTTCTGGGAGCTCTGTATACTTTCACAGTCTGTGCTGGAATTGTTTATCTTGTCTGTGCCTCCTAGGCAAGGCCTCTACCTATGGGGCTGCAGCTCCACCACCTACCTCACCCCTCGCTTTATTTATTCTACTTAATTTTTTTTTTTTTTTCTGCAAGCCTTTCTTTTTAAGTTGCCCAGGTTGGCCTACAAAATATGATTCTCCTGCCTTAGCCTTCTGAGTAGCTGTAATTACAGACCTATACCCCCAGGCCTGAATTAGTAGTTTCAGAGTCTGGCAGGAATGTTTATAAACATTAGCAAATGCCTCGAGCAGGAAAGTGAGTATGGCACATGCAGAAGGTTCCTGTCTACGACTAGAGGTTCAAGGTCTTATGGGCTTGCAATGACGACTGTCAAAAGACACTATCAGTTGGTAGAAGAGTTTAAAATTTTTTTATATTTTATTATATATATGTTTTTAGTTCTTAGGTGACCCAGAATGGCCTTAAATTCTGTAAGTAGCTACAATAAACTTGAACCCCTTATGTTCCTTTATTAACTCCAAATTTTGGGATTATAGGCATGTGCCACCCACCCTGCCTGACTTAATTTAAAATTATTGTCTGTGGGTAGAGGGGCCAGAGATTCTACGTTGGGTGTCTTCTGTTGCTTTCCACATTAACTTTTGAGACAAGGGCTCCTTCTGAACCTGGTGGTTGCTGGTTGAGCTCCTGGCTAGATAAACAGCTACCTTCCAGTGCTGGGATTACAGGTTCACGCTACTGTGCTTGGCTTTTTGGGGGTGGGGGTGGGGGTTGTTTGGTTTTTCAAGACAGGGTTTCTCTGTGTAGCCCTAGCTATCCTGGAACCCACTCTATAGACCAGGCTGGCCTTGAACTTAGAGAGATCCCCCTGCCTCTGCCTCCCAAGTGCCACTGTGGCCACCCCTAACCTAGCCTGTGCTTGGCTTTTCATCTGAAAATTTGGGTCACACACTGTGGGCCTCATGTTTGTGTAGCAAGCTGCTGATCCACTGAGCTATCTCTTCAACCCCTGAAAATCTTTTTAAAATATTATGTTTAGTTAGGTGTGGTAGTCAAAGCATGTAGGAGCTGAGCTAGAAGATCTCAGAAAGACAGCAGGGTGGTGGCGCACGCCTTTAATCCCAACACGTGGGAAGCAGAGGCAGGTGGATCTCTGTGACCTGGAGGCCAGCCTGGTCTACAAAGGGAGTCCGGGATAGCCAGGGCTACCTCTCTTGAAAAACAAACAATCATGGGCTGGAGAGATGGCTCTGTGGTTAAGAGCACTGCCTGCTCTTCCAGAGGACCTGGGGTTCAATTCCCAGCACCCTCATGGCAGCTCACAACTGTCTGTAACTCCAAGATCTGACAGCCTCACACAGACTTACATGCAGGCAGAACACCTATGCACATAACATAAAAAGAAATGAATTATATAAAAAAGAAAAACAAACAAAACAACAACAACAAAAAGATCTCAGAAAGCTATCTGTGAGCTAGAGCTGTATAGTGAGTCTGTGTCTCAAAATAAATAAATAAAAACCAAAATTGGCAAGATGACTTAATGGGTAGCAGTTTGCCTTGTAAGCTTGGAGGCCTGAGTTCGATCCCAAGGGTTGTACACTTGAAGGAAAGAGCCAATTCTACAAGTGTTTCTTCTGCTCTCCATAGGTGTGCTGTGACGTCCACCTCTAGTCACGTACACACACCATAATAAAAATCAAAAATATCTCCAGAGATTCCTGGTTATGTGTCTCCTTCCAGAGTAACTTCGTGCTGAGACAGACCCTCATGTTCCTTCCTTGTGAGATGGATACTGTAGATCTTGTAGTTCCTCAGGCTGTCTGTGGAGTGGGAAGACTGTTCTGAAAACATTTGGATTCAAGTTTAACGGTTGATTAGCTCAGTGACCTCGGACACTTCGCCCACATGCTGTGAATCTCTTTTTTCTTCCTCCCTCTTTTTCTCCTGTCCTCTTTTGTTGTTCTACTCAGGATCAACCAGCCCTTCTCTGTCTTCCTCCCGAGTGCTGGGATCACGGTCCTGAGCCATCATGCCTGACTTCAAGTTGTCTTTACTATGATGTGTGACTGGCAGCCAGCCTTGAACTAAGTGGTACAGTCTAGGGGTCTTGATTGAGTTAGTTTTCTCTGCCAGGTAAAAAATTAAAATACAAGAAAAATGTAAACTTAAACAGCTTCTAACTCCCGCAGAGAGAGAAGGACCTCAGTGTAGCTCAGACAGTAGCCCACACAGAAATAGGGCCAGTCGCTCTGCCTTAGGGTCCCTGATCCACAATGTTGTCCACCTGGAAGAGAAGAAACTTAACCATCATCCAGTTTTGTTTTTAAACAGTAATTGGTCTGTCTTAGTCTTAACATTGCAGAAGAGTCAGGATAGGAGAAAAATCTGAAGCTATGTCTGTCTCCCTATGAAGAGTAACTTTAAAGGTTTCCCTAAAAAGTTTCCGAGTGTCTCCTTTAGACACCCAGGTCAGGTTTGGTTTACCCTGGCGACTGAGATAACATCACCAGACCTTAGGTTAATAGTGCAGGCTTAGTGCCCTACATCCCCCACACTTCCAGTCGGGTTTTCTCTGTGTAGCCCTGGCTGTCTTGGATCTTGCCTGGAACTCAGAGATCCTCCTGCCTCTGCCAAGTGCTGGAATTAAGGGTAGGCATTGCCTGGGAGGATCAGGTTTGGGGTTTTTTTTGCCACTTAAAAGAATTAAAAGGCAGGAGAGATCTGAACTGCAACAGGCGGCAGCGGAGAATTCAGCAAGGTCCTGCCACAGAAGCAGCGGTTTCAGGAAGCTGTTTAGGGTGGGTGAGGAAACACTCGTGCAGAAACCACAGAGAAAAAGGCTCTGCAAAGCAGAGGTGGACTCTGGACACCAAGAAGCGCAGTGTCTTGAGGGCTGGGGTCTTACAGCGTCTGGAGGGTTTCCTCCCTACTTTAGGGTTGGTTAGTTTGAAGACAGGATGGTTGATTGGTGTGCAGCTGGGGTGACAATCCTGAGCAGCCCTTGAACTTGTTGAGCCAGTCCATCGGTAGAGGACCAACTGCTAGAGCAAAAGCTGCCAGGTTTTTGTTTCAAACCGGAGGGTGAGGAAGAAGCTGGCAGTGTTGGAAATGGACCACCTTTGTTACCTAGCTGTGGCCCCTCTCCCTGTCTGTCTGCCTACCAGGAAGTCCGTCTAACCCTTGCTTTCTCATAAGGAAGACAGAAGACATTTTGTGTGTGTGTTGGGTGTAGGGGAAGTTGGGGGGGGGGGTGGATGGTACTGGGAATGAATCTAGGACTTTAGTCATGCCACAGTCACTCAACCACTGATGTACCTATATCCCCAGGCCAAATTTAGTATTTACAGGGGGATAGACATTTTCTGTTTGCCAGGTGTTAAAGACGCAGTGGGCCTTTAACACTTGGCTGTTGGAGTGTTGATAAGCCTTACTCCTTCCTTCCAGTGGAAGGAAGTCATTAACGCTAAAGAGCTTTTCATGTTTAATAGCCTAATTAACTCGGGGCCTTTCCTTGTAGCATGAAGCTTTGGGGAGCTTTACTAACTTGTTCAGCCTTGGTTCCCCATTGTTCAGTTCTCAGTGTGACGTAAATCTTTTAATTGTACTTAGCTTTTCCCCCTTTGGTTCTTGTACAGTGATTGATGTCATAAGTGGGAGTGTTCTGAATTTCAGACCATTCCCTTTACTTTCATTTAGAGGGTGGATGGATGTTAAGCTTTTCTTCATAGTCATTTGGCCTTACGATCTTCAGAGCTTTGGCCAGTGCCACTGCACACAATCACCTTTTCAGAAGTGCAGTTGTAGCCGGGCGTGGTGGCACACGCCTGTCATTCCAGCACTTGGGGAGTCAGAGGCAGGCAGATCTCTGAGGCCAGCCTGATCACAATGAAGGAAAGATGGGGAGGCAGGGACAAGGGAGAGTAGTTTACTACAAGCATCTGTTGCAGGATAGCAGGGGAAATAGCATGCTATTGAAATACAGAAGTAGCTTCAAAATACCAGACATTGAGATTTTTTTACTTATTTAGGTCGTCAGTCTTGGGTGTCTGGCTGTACTTTCCTCCTGATGTTTGTCTTAGCTGAAGTAAGTCCTTTATGATGGTAACGAGCAGTCTCTGAGTTGGAACAGTGTTGTTAACAAGATCTTGTGCTCAGTGCTGAGTCACTGTTCTATTGCTCTGAAGGGTCAGGTGACCTAGGCAAGTCTTACAAAAGGAAGTTTTACAGTGGGGGCTCTGTCCATTATCATCATGGTGGGCACCATGGCCACACGCAGGCGTTGGAGCAGTAACCTGTACGTCTTGATCAGGCAGCGAGAACCTGGACCTGGCATGGGCTTTTTGGGGGGGGGGGATGGGGGGTGGTTTCTGGTGTTTTGGAGACAGGGTTTCTCTGTGTAAGCTTGGCTGTCTTGGACTTGCTTTGTAGACCAGGCTGGCCTTGAACTCACAGAGGTCTGCCTGCCTCTGCCGCTGGAATTAAAGGCATGTGCCATTCACCCCCACCCTATCCCCACCCCCCACAGCATGGGCTTTTGAAACCTCAAAGCCCACTCCCAGTGACACACTTTGTCCAACAAGGCCACACTTCTTAATCCTTCTAATCTTATTAGAGAGTTCCACTCCCTGGTGATTAAACATTCAAATATATAAAAACAAAACAAAACAAAAATCCATTTAAATATATGAGCCTGTGAGGGCTGTTTTCATTTGAACCGGGATAGTAGGCTTGGTGCTCCAGGCTTGTTATTTCACCATCATAGAAAGAATCACAAGTTTGGGCCTGGAGAGATGGTTCAGAGGTTAAGAGTGCTACATGCTCTTTCTTTCTTTCTTTCTTTCTTTCTTTCTTTTTTATAATTTATTTAATTTTATTTTAGTGTGAGGGTGTTGCCATTGGAACTGGTTTTATAGACAGTTGTGAGCTGCTGTGTGGTGGCTGGGAATTGAACCCGGGTCCTTTGGAAGAGCAGACAGTGCTCTTAACCACTGAGCCATCTCTCCAGCCCCACTGTATGCTCTTTCAGTAGGCCCTGAGTTCAATTCCCAGCAACCACATGGTGGCTCATAACCATCTAAAATGAGTTCTGGCCGGGCGTAATGGCACATGCCTCTAATCCCAGCACTTGGAAGGCAGAGGCAGGTGGATCACTATGAGTTTGAGGCCAGCCTGGTCTACAAAGTGAGTCCAGGACACAAAGACTACACAGAGAAACTCTGTTTCATAAAAATAAAAAAATAAAAGAAGAATCATAAGTTCATTGCTTGCCTGGGCTACTGAGTAAGTTCAAGGCCAATTTGGGCAGCTTAGGGATGTATCTGTTCAAAATAGAAGGAAGAAATCAGCTGGGCATGGTAGTGCACACCTTTAATCCCAGGACTAGGGAGGCAGAAGCAGGGGGATCCCTGTGAGTTCGAGGACAGCCTGGTCTACAAAGGGAGTCCAGGAGAGTCAAGGCTACACAGAGAAACCCAGTCTGGGGGGGGACACCAAACAAACAAACAAACAAACAAAAAACCAAAAAAACCCCACCAAAACCAAACAAAGCAAAAAACAGAAGAAGGAAGAGGAGGAAAAGGAGGAGGAGGAAATGAGGGGCTGGGAACACAGGAGAAAACAGTTAGTGCTTGGATGGCAGTGTTAGTCATTGGGGCTGCCATTATCGTCTGAGAGCAGAAAGCACTTAGAGAAGGGAGTGGAAATGAAAATTCTTCCTGCTGTAACTGCCCTGTGTGGATAAGGAAGAATTGCTCCCTTGGAGGCTCTCCCTTCCCTTTGTCTTCTTTCAGATGAACACATACTGTAGGTTTCTATTTTGAAATTATGCCATCGGGTATAATGGAGTAGAAAGGCTGAATTGATTTAGGCTGCAGGGACAAAACAGGAAACACAATTCTAAGGAACTCTCTGTTGAAAGAAATTTTGTGTGAAACAACTGGATTAAAGAAAAAGCAAACAAGATGGGCTTGGTGGCGCACGCCTTTAGTCTCCGCATTTGGGAGGCAGAGGCAGGCGGATCTTTGGGTTCAAGATCAGCCTGGTCTACAGAGTGAGTTCCAGCACAGCCAAGGCTACACAGAGAAACTCTGTCTTGAAAATCCAAAATCAAACCAAACCAACAGCGAAAAGTCACATATTCAGAGATTATTATGTGCCAGGTTTGGTAGTAGAGTCTTTCTCCTTCATTGTTCCATTAAGCCTTATCTTTTCAGAAGAAAAAATTTAGATTTAGAAAGGATCAAAGCGAGTCCAGGACAGGCACGGCTACACAGAGAAACCCTGTGTAACATTGAGCGAGTGAGAGGGTGAACTCTACTTTACTCCCAGACCTTCTCTGCATTTGTTCTTTGATGATTACATGGCTGGGATCCCAATGGTTGGTTGGTTTTTACTTTTGTTTTTGTCTGTGTATGTACCCTCCTGTGGAGGCCAGAGATCTTCCATCGTAAGTCTTCCTCAGTTACTTCTCTATCTTCCTTCTTTGTGACACTAAGCCTGGAGCTCACCAATTGGCTAGGCGAGCAGCCAGTGAGCCCCCATAACCCTCTTGTTTGTATTCCATCCCCAGTACTGGGATTATGGGCACACATGGTCATATCTGGCTTAATTTGGGTGTTGAAACTGCATATTGTGCAGCAAAAATTATGACCCGTTGAGCCATCTCCCCAGTTCTGTGGGGTTTAAGGTAGGGTCTCTCACAGGGACGTGGGACTAGCTGTTTAGGGTAGACTGGCTGCGGCCCATTTGTCTTTGCCTTGCCAGTTACCACAGACAGCTCTGTAGGTGGTTGTTGAGGATCAGACTTAGGTCCTTCTGCTCTGTTGTCCCAGAGCTAGAAGCAGCTGTGTTCTTTTTAAATATATGTTTGGTTTTTAAAAATGTGCATGTGAGTGAGTGCCCGAGGTGGCCAGAAAAGAGTGTTGAATCCCATGGGGCTGGAATTACAGGGGGTTGTGAGCTGCTTGATGTGGGTGCTAGGAGCCAAACTTGGTTCCTCAGCAAGAGCAACAGTGCTCTTAACCTCTGAGCCGTCTCTCTCCAGCCCCTGGGAGCAGCTGTCTCAGAAGTCTGTTCTTTACTCTTCTGGGTTATTCTCCAATGTGGGAGTCAAGATTACTGTCTGTGGAACTGAGAGTTCCAATGTTTTTTTCTTGATCCATTGTTAAGGTTAGTCTCTTGCCCAAACTTTTTTTAAGTAGCAGCTCTTGAGAGTTTGGTGTAATGTTGAGACTATGTTTTGTTTTTGTCAAGACTATGTTTTTGCTATTTTTGTTTTCTTTCCTTCCTTCCTTCCTTCCTTCCTTCCTTCCTTCCTTTTCTTTCTCTCTCTCTCTCTCTCTTTTTTTTTTTTTTGAAACAGTGTTTCTCTATGTAGTCCTGAATGTTCTAGAACTCACTATATAGATCAGGCTGGCTTCAGAATTCACACAGATCCTTCTGCCGCTGCCTCATTGAGTGCTGGGATTCAAGGTATGCCACCATGTCCAGGTATTTCTTTTATTTTTTTTGTTTTTTAAAAACTTTTTATTGAATGTCTATGATTTACACATCATGCACCAAAATCCCTCTCCCCCAGTAAAATAAACAATCAGACAAACAAAAAAATCTTGTCACAGAAGCTGTAGTGAATCATGCAGTATAGACTTTTGTCCATATATGTTTACTTTCAGATGTTCATTGCTACGAGTCATGGGTCTGGTTGGAGGCCTACACTATCGTAACCAGATCCTCACTGGGACGGCTGTTGGATATCCCGTTGTTGCGGTGTGTCAAGGAGATTCTTAATCTTTGAATCTGCAGGTCTGGCCCCTTCATGTGTTGCAGCAGGTCATACATGGGCTAGATGTTGGAGTGAGGTCAACTCAGAGCCCTGGATCAGGGCCACCTCCCTTGTTCTCAGGGCAGGGCCTGCTTACCCGCTGTTTCTTTTATTCCTGAAGAAGTGTTTTGTTAGCCGGGCGTGGTAGCGCACACCTTTAATCCCAGCACTTAGGAAGCAGAGGCAAGTGGATCAATGTGAGTTTCAAGCCAGCCTGGTCTACAAAGTGAGTCTAGGACAGCCAAAGCTACAAAAAAAAGAAGAAGAAAAAGTTTTGTTAAAGATCACTAGATAGGTAGGTATGGCCAAACGTTGTTATCTTCTATCCCTTTCCAGCAGTATAAATGGGATGCTTACAAGTGGGCACAATCCCCATGGTGGTTCCCAGGCCTATGGAGTGAAGGCCGTTATGACTGGAATGGGCAAATGGAAGCCATCAGAGTTGCTCTTCCTGGGGAAAACAGTGAACCTAAAACAGTATCACATCCCTAGAGGGATTAGAGAAATTATTGCCACCTTCAAAGGCTTTGAAGGTAATGGTGACGGTTCCCACCATGTCCCCCTTTAGCCCTCCTATTTGGTCCCTGCAAACAATAGATGGAACATGGAAAATGACAATTGGCTGTCACAGAGTTAGCCATGTAGTATCTCCAGTTGCAGCTGATGTGCCAGATGTAGTGTCTTTGAGCAGATCAATACACCCCCTGATACCTGGCATATAGCTATTGATCTAACAGATGCTGTTCTTCTCTATACTTGTCCACAAGGACCAACAGAAGCAATTTGCTTTCATGTCTTAAGGCCCACAGTATTCCTTGACTATTTTACCTCAAGGGTATGTTAACTCTCCAGCCCTGTGTTATAACTTGGTTTGACAGAATCTTGATTGTCTCACTCTTCCACAAGGTATCACGCTGGTCCACTAAATTGAAGACATTATGCTAACAGGACCAAATAAGCAGGAGGTAGCAACCAGTCTGGACCTGGTATCACATATACTTAGAGGATAGGAAATAAATCCAGTAGAAATTCAAAGAGTGCTCTAGTGCAGGATGTGTAGAGATAGATGTTCCTTCTAAGGTAAAATAAAATTTGTTGGACTTGATCCTTCCCATCATCTGAGAGGAAGTATAGTGTTTGGTGGGCCTGCTTATCTTTTGGAGGCAGCACATTTCTTGGTTGGGTGTGCTGTTCTAGTCCATATACCCAGGGATCCAGAAAGTTGCTGCTAGCTTTGAGTGGGGCCTGGAACATGAGCAGGTTCTACAACAGGCTACAATATAGGCTGCTCTGCCATTTGAGCTATATGAACCAGCAGACTCAGTAGAGATGCTGTTTGGAGCCTCTGACAGGTACTCATAGGTTAATCATAGCGGAAACCCTGTGAAGCAAGGCCTTACTGCCATCTCAGGTAACTGTTCTCCTTCTGAGAGAGAGCTTTAGTAGAAATAGAACATTTGATAATGGGCTACTAGGTTACCATGTGGTCTGAGCTGCTTCTTATGAACTGGGTATGATCTGATGTGCCAAGCCATAAAGTTGGATATATGTATCAAATGGAAATGTGATCCTGCCTGAGAAGGTCCTGAGGGCAAAAGCAAGTGGCATGAAATCACTTTTTGTCATAGTGTTTGTTATAGCATCAGAAAGCAATATAGAACATGCACTGCATCAGGCTTTGTGCTTGGGTTCCATGAACCAAACTCAGGTTATTTTGCTTACACAGGAAATGCTTTTACCCATGGCCTTGGAATGTATGTTTAGTAAGGAAAAGTGAGGAGTGGTTCCATGGGAGGAATTTCTAGCATTTCACACATACATACATACATACATACATACATACATACATACATACATACATGGGGCTTGAGAGATGGCTCAGCAGTTGAAGGCACTGGCTGCTCCTCCAGAGGACCAGGGTTCAATTCCCAGCACCCACATTTCTCTCACAGCCATCTGTAACTCTAGTTCCGGGGGATCTGACACACGCTTCTGGCCTCCTCAGGCACTGCACACATGTGATGTACAGACATACATGCAGGCCAAACACCCATACATGTAAAATAAAAATACATCTTAAAAACATAGTCTTGTTTATTTGTTTATTTGGTTTTGAAGCAAGGTCTCATGTATCCCAGCTGGCCTGGAATTTTCTGTGTAGGCCTTCAACCTTCTGAACGGTAGGATTTTAGGCATGTACTCCCATATATAGTTTATGTGCAACTAGGGATTGAACCCAGGGCTTTGTGTACTTTAGCCAGTTGCTATGACAACTGCACTAACTCTCCAGCCTTATTTATTCTTGACACAGGGCCTCACAGTCTAGCCTAGGCTTGCCTTGGAATCATTGTCCTCTGATTCACCTTGAGCTAATGGTAATTCTCTTGCCTTAGCATCCTGGGTGCCAGGGTTGCAGGTGTGTGCCACTAACATGCCAGGGTTGCAGGTGTGTGCCACTAACATGCCAGGGTTGCAGGTGTGTGCCACTAACATGCCAGGGTTGCAGGTGTATGCCACTAATGTCCAGTCTTGTTGGTTTTCTTCTCTCTGTACGTTATTTCAGCACCAGTGGATAGCATCCAGCATGTCATCTGCTTAATTTCCAGTTTTCTCTGCTGTTTTATAGCAGGTTCTCAAACATCTTTGGCCTTGCTGCTGTAGTAAGCGACTTGCTGGCCTGTGATCCAGCCCTTGGGAGGCAGAAGCATTGAGATCTCTAGAAGTTCAAGGCTAGCCTGATCTACATAGAGGAGTCCCAGGCCAGTTAGGGCTACACAGTGAAACCCTCAAACAAACAACCCCCACAAAAAACCCACTTCAAAATAAACTCCAAATAAACATGATTTGTGGAGTGTAGTTACACTCTCTGTCTTTTGCTTGTACTGGAACAAATCTTAACTTTTACTGGAAGAGTCAGTTGAAGGGGATTGTAAGTGATAGTACCAGTTTTTCAGTATATTAATTCAGATCTTTTCCCAAAGGAAGATCAGTGCTATTTGAACTGTGACCCCTTGTAGCTACTTAGAAGCCAAGATGTATTCCAGCATTGACCTTGAGCTGAAATAGTTTCTAAGCTGTGACTCATCTTTTGGCCTGTTCCTTTTTTCACCAGGAAATACATTGAGAATTAATTTGAAGAATTTCAGTTATCCCTCTTGAAGAGTATGTTGCTTGTCAGAGTTTCTAGGACGTGTTTTTTTCTGGTGATCAACAAGGAAACCACTGAGTGTACACACACACACAACACACACACACACACACACACACACACACACACACACACACACTCATCTTATTGGTGGTACAAAATTCACATGTAAGAAGATACGTAAATTTATCTAGAAAGACTGTGAAGATGAGACTACCCTTTCTGACTTTTTTCAGGTTTTATCTATTTTGCCAGAGGGATGGAGATGCAGGAGTCTGAGGCCAGACAGAACAGGTGGTGTGTGTGTGTTTGTATCTGTAAACATCACATCACTGTTTACAGTACATTGGTCTCTCTTCATTTAGGGCCTGTACAAGCCAAACCAGGAGGAATTGTTCCCGTGCTTCCAGCCAAGAACAACATCCTGACCAGCAGGGGGACAGAGGTCAGCTTAAGGCAACAGCTATTGGGAGAGAGCTGCAGGACATTAAGAATTTTGGAGGAACTGAGTTTGTTAAAAGCAGACACAGTGCAGAAAAGAACACTTGATCTTAACCAAAAGGCTGAGAAGTAATTAGAGAAGAGCCAACACTGCATGTTCTCATGTATTTATGGAATTTAAAGTATTTGAAGTCCAGAGTGGTGGGCACCAGAACTGGAAGGGGAACAGAATGGAGAGATGAAAGTACAACCTGGTGTGAGGTGACAGAGCTCCTGCATAGGGTAGTAATTATAGTTCATGGTAAGGGTAAAAGTAAAATTGCTAAGAACACATGTGAAGTGTTTACATCATAATAAAATAATTAAGCCTGGCATGGTGGCACACACCTTTAATCCCAGCACTCACGAATCAGAGGCAGGTGGATCTCTGTGAGTTCCAGGCCAGCCTGGTTTACAAAGTGAGTCTAGGACAGCCAAGGCTACACAGAGAAACCCTGTCTCAAAAAACAGAAAGAAAAAAAACCAAAAAAACAAAAAACCAACAAAAAAAGGAACCAAACCAAACCACCCCCCCAAAAAACCCAAAAAGAATAAAAATAATTATTTCAGCTAATAATTTGCTTGATTTAATCATTCTGCAGTGTATGAATATGTACACATGTAGGTATAAAAACATCATACTGTTCCCCATAAATATATCATTAATTTTTCATTACATATTAAAACAATACAAATTAAAAACATGAAAGATTTTCTATGCAAATGAATTTTAAAATTTTATATCCTGGGTATGGTGGCTCATGCCTTTAGTCCCACCACTTAAGGGGCAGAGCAGGTGGATCTGTATGAATTCAAAGCAAACCTAGTCTACAACGAATTCCAAGCCAGCCAGGGTGTCCTAGACTAAGTCTCCAAAAAGAAAGGAGAGCTGCGCACGGTGATGTACATCTCAGCACTCGGGGAGGTAGAGACAAGTGGATCACTGTGAGTTTGAGGCCAGCCTGGTCTACAAAGAGTCCAGGACAGCCAAGGCTACACAGAGAAACCCTATCTCAAAACAAAAACAAAAACAAAAACAAAAAACAAAAAAGGAAGAGGAAGAGGAAGAGGAGGAAGAAAGTTTTTTTAAAAGGCAAGATATGAGGGCTAGGGAAATGGCTTAGCGGTTAAGAGCACTAACGGCTTTTCCAGAGATCCTGAATTTAATTCTCAGCAACCACACGGTGGCTCACAACCATCTGTAATGAGATCTGATGCCCTCTTCTGGTGTGCAGGCATACATGCAGGCAGAACATTGTATATGTAATAAATAAATAAATCTTAAAAAAAAAAAAAAAAGGCAAAATGTACTTTGAAGGAAGTATATGAAACTGCTACTCTGGCTGGCCTGTTACTTGCTATGTAGACCAGGCAGGTCTGCCACTTGTGAAGATACTTCTGCCTCTGGCTCCTGAGCACTGGTATAATGTGAGACCTTATATCTGACTTTGTTTTGCAGCAGTTGCCTGGGAATTCAAATTTTTCATTTTAGAGCAGTGGTTCTCACCCTGTGGCTCATGACCCCTTTAGGTTGCATATCAGATAGCCTGCTTATCAGATACTTACATTACAATTCATAACAGTAGCAATAAAATAATTTTATGATTGGGGTCATCACAACATGAACTATATTAAAGGGGTTACAGGGTTAGGAAGATTGAGAACCACTGTTCTAGAGGGAAATTTTGTGTTGTTTTGTTTTGGGGTTTTTTTTGGGGGGGGGTTTAGTTTTTTGATTTTTGAGACAGAGTTTCTCTGTGTACCCTTGCCTGTCCTGGACTCACTTTGTAGAACAAGTTGGCCTCAAACTCACATCTATCTGCCTACCTCTGCCTCCCGAGTGCTGGGACTACCCACATGCACCATCACGCATGGATCTTAGACATAGGTTTCTTAGGACTCAAGAAGTTTTGCCGGGAGTGGTGGTGCACACCTTTAATCCCAGCACTTGGGAGGCAGGGGCAGGCAGATCAATGTGAGTTCGAGGACAGCCTGGTCTACAAAGCAAGTCGAGGACAGCGAAGGCTACACAGAGAAACCCTGTCTCAGAAGGAAAAACAAAAACAAACAAACAAAAACAAACAAACAAAAAAAGACTAAAGAAGTTTTAACATGTAAGTTGAAACATTCCTTCCAGGAAGGAGAAGAGGTTCATGAGACTCAGGAAGTAACAACTCACAAGATTCAAAAAGTTCCTGAAGCTAGCAAGAGGCGTAGAAACCGTTTCCCTCTTACCCACCTTATAGAAGTAGGAACAATTGTTAGAGGTAAGAGTGGATGCAGAGCCGGGGAGTGGGGGCTCACGCCTTTACTCTCAGCACTTGGGAGGCGGAGGCAGACAGATCTCTCTGAGTTCGAGGCCAGCCTGGTCTACAAAGTGAGTCCAGGACAGCTAGGGCTCTTACACAGAGAAACCCTGTCTCAGAGAGGGGGGCAGAGAATGAGACTGTATGAATATATATATGAATAAGAATGAGAATGCAGAGCGGCCTGGAGGAGGCTTTCTGACCTGCTGTGCTGCATGAAAATTGTGCACAGAGCTCTAAGGCTGTAGCTTTCCAGTGTCAGCAGCCAGGTTGAGAGTGATATAGCTGCCTTTGAACTAATTGTCCCTGTTCCTATGACTTAATCCCAATAACCTCACTGGCTTACCAAACTGTAAGTCACTTTCACTTGTAGTTGGTTACTTATCTGGGATAAATAGACATTTGGTTGTCATCTCTGCAGTGTCACCTAACAGGCTCCTAGGACGTGGCTTGTCACAATGAAGGGTCATCTTACCAGTTGGGTATGTGTTCATCATTTCCCCTTCTGGCCATTCAGATTTCCCCTTTCTACACAATGCTTGATGCATGTTCTTACAGCTAAGCAGTGAGAAAGGTGTGCTCTCTTACTCTAGTGTTTTATTTACAAACAACATCGGAAGTCCATTATAAGACTAGATTTAAAAGGTGATGTGTTGAAGCCGGGCGTGGTGGCGCACACCTTTAATCCCAGCACTCTGGAGGCAGAGGCAGGCGGATCACTGTTGAGTTCACCAGGCCAGCCTGGTCTACAAAGAGAGTCCAGGACAGCCAAGGCTACACAGAGAAACCCTGTCTCGCAAAACCAAAAAAAAAAAAAAAAAAAAAAAAAAGGTGATGTGTTAAACTGGGTGTGGCTGCACACACCTTTAATCCCAGCGTTTCTCGGAAGCAGAAATCGGAGGATCTCTGAGTTCCATGCCAGCCTGGTCTAGGTAGTAAGTTCCAGGCTGCCAGAATTACACAGTGAGACCCTTTCAAGAAAAGAGTAAAAGGTGATATGTTCACCAAAAAGCATGCCCCGTTTGAAAAGTTCTTGGGGACCTTCCTGACTGGCTGGGGCTTTGTCTTGGCATCGGGTGTCTGCTTTTCTTTCTTTTCTCATTCTGATGCTGGGTACCCACTCTACAGATAAACTCTAATGGTTTTCTTAATTTGTTATGTTGTCTTCTCTGAGACTCTCTGGTCTGGCTTCAGCTGGTTGTGGGTAGTGTGGTCTTCTGAAAGCTTTTCTTGATGGTCTGCTCCTTGACTCTTTCCGTGCTCTGTGCTTGTTGGTTTTCTGCTTCTTTTTCTGAAGTGATATGTTCTATTTCCTCACTTGCAAGGCTCAACACTCAACTGTGCTCAGGCCTTGGACTTTCCTCTGGGTTATAAACATCCTTTGTGCTTTCCTAGAAAATTGGGGCTGAATCGGGTGCTGTGTTGTAAGGTATGCTGCCTCTCCTGGATTCTAGTTTGGTAGTTGGTTAAACAGCATGTAGCAGTTGTTTAAACAGTATGTAGCAATTTGGACTGGATTGCAAGGGAGGTTGTTGCCAAGTCTCTGAAGTAGGTCATAGCCCTTAGCCTTTCCCCCTTGTTTTCCTTTTGTTTGTTTGATAGGGTCTTGAGTGGTGTAGGCTGGCTGTGTAGACCAGGGTAAACTTGGGGACTCTTTTGCCTTTCTCCCCCTCCTCTTCTTCTGGTTTGTTTGTTTGTTTTTTACTTTTGTTGGCTGTCCTGGAACTCACTCTGTAGGTCAGGCTGGCCTCAAACTCAGGGATCTGCCTGCCTCTGCCTCCCAAGTGCTGGGATAAAGGTGTGCGCCACCACTGCCTGGCCCTTTTGTTGCTTCTGGAATGATGAAATTTCAGGCATGTATAACCCTTATTCCCACCGCCCCCACCCCCCTCGAGGCAGGGTCTCTATTAAATAGTCCTGGCTATCCTGCTTGATATGTAGAACAGAATGGCCTCAAACTCCCAGAGATCTACCTACCTGTGCTGGAATTAAAGGCATGTGCCACCATGCCTGCTTCCCCCTTATTTGTCAACCGATAACTTAGTAAGAGAGACTTCCCAATCCATAGTCACGTACTAAGTAGGGCCTCACACCTTTGGAGTAGCTTCAGCTTTATATTTTTCCTTGGTGTAAGTTAAGAAAAAGTATGGCTTAGTTTGAATAGATACATCTTTTTGTTGTTTTGCTTTTTTTGAGACAAGGTCTCACTATATATCTGTGACTGTCCTGGAACTCACTATGTAGATCATGCTGGCCTTGAACTCATAGAGATCCTCCTGCCTCTCACTGCCTGCTGAGTGCTTATATTAAAGGGCTGTTCCACTTTGCGCAGCTGAATAGATACAATCAACTGTGAGTTGATTGATTGATAATGGCTACACTTAAAATTCAGAAATTTCATCATTTTCTAGACTAATAGTCAAGAATGTTTCTAAATTGTTAGAACAGAATGGCAGTGCAGAAATCTTTTAGCTACTCAGAATATACATGCACAAAAAAAATCTTAATTTAAATAATTCTGAAATGAAGAGACCGAAAGATATTTTGTCTGAACCCAGGGGTGCTGGCAGAGTGCTCTAATCTCAGTTGTTAGAAGGGGCTATTTCTCATTAGGGGCAATCCCATGTCCTCTCTGAACTGACTATACTTGTTACCCTAAAAATAAAGAATAAAATTATACACATTTTTTTGTTTTGCTTTGTTATTTTGGTTTTTTGAGACAGGGTTTCTCAGTGTAGTCCTGGACTCGCTTTGTAGACCAGGCTGGCCTTGAACTCACAGAGATCCACCTGCCTCTGCCTCCCGAGTGCTGGGGTTACAGGTGTCTGTGACTGCACCCAGCAAAGTTATATAAACTTTAACCATTTTAATTTTTCGTATAAATTAAAAGTTAAAATTACTCTTATTTCTTTGTTTGCATGCTTGCATGCATGTGGAGTTCAGAGGACAATTTGTAGGGATCTGTTCTTTTCCTTCTGCCATGTGGCAGGTGCCTTTATCTGTCAAGTCATCTTTCTAGCTACCCCTCTCCTCTTTTTTTTTTTAGACAGGGTTTCTCGGTGTAGCTTTGGTTGTCCTGGACTCACTTTGTAGACCAGGCTGTCCTTGAACTCACAGTGATCCACCTGTCTCTGCATCCCTGAGTGGTGAGGTGTGGGCCATCTCCCCGGCCTTCTCCTCTCTTTTGTGAGACTGGCCTAAAACTTGCTGTGTAGCTAAGTCTTGTTTGGGGAACAAATAATAATTTTTGCCTGCTTCTTCCTTTGATGTTTCTAAACTGTGTTCTCTTTTTGCTAATTATTCTTACTTTGTGTGTTAAACAGGCTACCAAGCAGTTTCTGGAGGAGATCAACAAGTGGACGGCTCAGTACAATGTCTCCCCACTCTCTTGGAATGTGGCTGTCAAGTTCCTCATGGCCAGAAAGTTTGATGTGCTCCGGGCCGTGGAGTTGTTTCACTCCTACAGAGTGCGTGGCGCAATGCTAGCTAAGTGTCTGGGGTTTTTTTGTTTTGTTTTGTTTTTGTTTTTTGTCTCCTTCATACATATTGATTTTCTAGTTCTCTTTCACTCTGTTAAAAATGGATCAGTGTCCACCATTCCTGTGAGCACCTAGGGTGTGCTGGCCAGTCTGGGAATACTACTCCTGTGCCCAGAGTTTGCTCCTTGTGATGATGAGTACCGTGATGTCATCCTGTGACAGACTTTTTCCTGGAGTTTGAGCCCTTGCTCCCTTCTCTGCCTCCTGGCTGACATATCTGGTATATTTCACAGGCTTAGTTTACAGCCCCCTTCAAGTTTTAGAAAGCTGTCGTTTTGGTGAACGATGAGCTTAGAGAGTCATTCAAGAAAAGGGTGGGGGGTGTTAGTTCTGGGAAAGAGGACAGCTGTATTAGGTCCTGTTAAGAGCAGTGTCTGTTTTGTTGTTTGCTTTGTTGACACAGGGTTTCTCACCAATGTAGACTTCCTCTGCCTCCCTAGTGCTGGGATTAAAGGTGTGAGCCACTACCACCTGACTATGTTTTTAAAAAATACTTCATTGTTTTATATGTATGAGTATGTATATTTACCATGTGCATACCTGGTGCCCACAGAGGTCAGAAGAGGGCATTGGATTTCCTAGTTCTGCATTTACAGGTAGTTGTGAGCTGCCATATGGGATGCCAGGGCTGGAATCATGTCATCTATCTACAAAAGCACAAGTGCTCCTAACTGCTGAGCCAACTCTCCAGCCCCCTTAGGACGTTTTGTTTGTTGTTTGTTTTTGAGACAGGGTTTCTCTGTGTAGCCTTGGCTGTCCTGAACTTGCTTATGTAGACCAGGCTGGCCTCAAACTCAGATATCAGCCTTCCTCTGCCTCCCTGAGTGCTGGGATTACAGGCATATACCACAGTGCCCAGTGTGAGAACTTTTCTTTTCTTTTTCTGAGACAAGGTTTCTCTGTGTAATAGCCCTGGCTGTCCTGGAGCTCTCTTTGTAGATGAGGCTGGCCTTGAACTCACAGAGATCTGCCTGCTTCTGCCTCCTGAGTGCTGGGATTAAAGGCATGTGTCACTACACCCAGTCAAACTTTTTTTTCTTAAGTAGAGATAGTATATTTCTTCAGAAAAATTTTCTAACCATGAAGTAACATAACATACAACTTTTGTTTGTTTGTTTGTTTGTTTTTTGAGACAGGGTTTCTCTGTGTAGCTTTGGCTGTCCTGGACTCCCTTTGTAGACCAGTCTGGCCTCGAGCTCACAACGATCTGCCAGCCTCTGCCTCCTGAGTGCTGGGATTAAAGATATGTACCACCACACCCGACTTGCCATAGTATTTTTGGAGGGTGTATCTCAATGGTTATCCTGGGGCCAGAATGGCAGTATTATTAAGTACATAATGTCAGAAGAGGTGGAGAAAGTTCTAGAGTTCAGATAGGTAGGAGCTGCTTAAACTGGTATGTGAGGAAAATGAGTCAGATATTCTGGGTTGAGACTTCTGTGTCAAGATCAGTCCTGGTAGCATTTATTAATTTTGGAAACATTGAAGTGGAGTGGATTCATATAGAAAGAAGGTCATGAGTTTGGTTTGTTTATGCCTTTGGGCTAGCCTATGTCCTATATCATATAGACGTGTGTCCTATAAACAGAGTCTGAGTGTGAGGTGCAGAAATGTGTGCTAGAGCTGGCTGTGGTGCTACACCCCTATAATCCCAGCACTCTGGAGGCAGAGGCAGGAGGATCTCTCTGAGTTCAGGGCCAGCCTGGTCTGCAAAGTGAGTCCAGGACAGCCAAGGCTACACAGAGAAATCCTGTCTTGAAAAACAAAACAAACAAAAAGAAAGAAAGAAAGGTGCACTAGAAATAGATAGTTTTGAATGACCAACCTAGAGCTGACTATTAGAGGCATCTGATAAGGTAGCTGTGGACAAGAATTTTGGCAACAGTTACCTGCCTTGGGATACTAAGGCATGGTACAAAGGAATTCACAGTTTGTTTAGTTGATTTCTATGTACCTTAGCTCTGAGATGGCAACATAATGTTGTTTTGGATGTTTATATTTTCATATTAGTTCATCTCTTTATTGTTTCCTTTTTAGGAAACAAGAAGAAAGGAAGGCATTGTGAAACTGAAGCCTCATGAGGAACCTCTCCGTTCTGAGATCCTCAGTGGGAAGTTTACCATCTTGGTGAGTCTTTAGAACCTGACTTGGGTTTGTAGCTGTTTTCCTAGTTAGATTTTTGTGTCTACATTCCTAATCAACACATTTTGCCACTAAATTATTTGAATAAAAATTGGGTTATTGCTAATTAAAATGATTAGACATTAATAATAGTCGAATTATTGAGTTATGGAGCAGTAGACTTAAAATTTTTTCTTCATTGATCCATCAGAGTTTTTGTTCAGCATCTTGGGAAGTGTAGATAACGTGTCAGAATACATCCTTACTTACTTAGTGGAAACTCTTCACTTATTAGAGATCTCTTGGTCTCAGATAAATATGTGATAATATGTTTAAGGTAGCATGGAAGTCATTATTTTGATCTTTTTCTCTCCATCATGCCTTGGAAATTAGTTATAAAACCAGTGTAGAATTAACCTTTGATTCTTCTGCTGTTGAAGAAAATGTGCCTTTTTTTTTTTTAAGCCACATATGGCTCATTGGAATGCTGAGAGAATCAGGTGTAGCGTAGTGATAACAGTTCTCACTTTTTGGAAGAATGAATACAAATCAAGGAAGTTCTGTTAGTAGCTGCTTTCTTCATGTGTCAAACCTTTATCCCAGATAATAAGTCTAAAAGATTGCTGTGAGTTTTTTTTTCTCATTTCCTGATTTATTTGCTATAGAATGTTCGAGACCCAACGGGAGCCTCCATTGCCCTTTTCACTGCCAGATTACATCATCCTCACAAGTCTGTCCAACATGTGGTACTCCAGGCCTTGTTTTACTTGCTGGACAGAGCTGTGGATAGGTAAGCAGTAAGATTATTTTGTGGGTATCTACCTCCTTTAGGAAAGTGACAGTTTTTGAATTGATTAAACTTAGAAGTGCTCTCACTATGGCCCTAGGATACAGCCTGGACAGTCTATGAGTAAAAAACAATCATGGTTTTTGTTTGTTTGTTTGTTTGTCTGTCTGTCTTATTTTTTGCTTTTATGTTTTTGTTTTGTTTTGTTTTTTGGTTCTTTTTTTCTTTTTTTCTTTTTGAGACAGGGTTTCTCTGTGTAGCCCTGGCTGTCCTGGACTCACTTTGTAAACCAGGCTGGCCTGAATTCACAGCGATCTCTGTGCCTTTGCCTCCCGAGTGCTGGGATTAAAGAAAGGCACATACCACCATGCCCAGCTACAACTCATGTTTTTAAGAATGTGTGTATTTCTGGTATCATCAGGGTGCTGGATGCTCTTTGTTTGCATCACCTTGCCTAGTTGAGGATTAATAGAAGCTGAGAAAGATAATTCATAATAGTTGTTAATACACTGAGAATGATTTATTTGAAGAGAGTAAGGAAGAAAGGTACTCTGTTGATTCCGTGTGTGTGTGTGTGTGTGTGTGTGTGTGTGTGTGTGTGTGTTAATATATGACCTCCACATGCTAATATAGGACACAAACTCTTACCATTAGCCTATATCCTTAGCTCTCTCCCTTTTTTTTTTTTTTTTTTAAAACCTTTAACTTTGAGATGCAGCCCAACTTAGTTACCCAGGCTGGGCTTGAAATCATTCCATAGTTCAGGAATTTAGTATTTTCCTGCCTCAACATCTCAAATAGCAGAAATTACAGGCCTGGGTCACAAGGCCTAGGTCATCTTTGTGTTAGTTCTGTTCATGTTAAAATGCCCTGGGGGCCAGGCAGTGGTGGTGCACACCTTTAAGCTCAGCGCTCACCACTCACCGCTTGGGAGGCAGAGGCAGGTGAATCTCTGAGTTTAAGGCCAGCCTGGTCTACAGATCAAGGTCCAGGACAGCCAAGGCTACGCAGAGAAATCCTGTCTCGAAAACAAAAGACGCCCTGCAAACAAGTTTGAGAGATATTAGGCCAGAAAGCTGAAGATGAGGCTCCAACGTTATAAAGTGTTTTGGGTGACTGGTCAGGCAGTAAACTGTCTTAAGTCAATTTGTACATTTTGGAAGCTGCTAACCCACACTACTGGTTCACTCAGGAATTTAAGTTTTATTCCTTCTCAAGTCTCTGAGGAGCATTGAAGACAAGATAGTATAGTTTTACAACCACGCTTAGTTGGTTAGGGGACAAGATCATTTTAGATCAAGATAAAGAAGTTAAGCTATTAGAGTTGAGATAGGGTAAATATTGAATCTCATTCAGAAATTTAGACCCAGGGGCTGGTGAGATGGCTCAGAGGTTAAGAGTACTGACTGCTCTTCCAGAGGTCCTGAGTTCAATTCCCAGCAACTACATGGTGGCTCACAACCATCTATAATGTGATCTCATGCCCTCTTCTGGTCTGTAGATGTATATGTATACATAATAATAAATAAATATTAAAAAGAAAAAAAGAAAAAAGAAATTTAGACCCAAGAAGACAGGAAAAACACTTACTTCAAATGAGACAAATGCAGATGGCCAAGTCACTATGAATGTAACATGTATAGAACTCATTATTCTCATGATTGTCACATGGTTCTCCCTGCTGTATGTACTTTGTTTTATACACATGTAATAAAATAAAAGTATTTTAAAAAAAAACAAAGAAAAAAAAAAAGAAAACAAAAGATAAATAAGATACCCAACAAAAGCAAATGAACACTCTCTGAGGGCTAGAGAAATGGCTCAGGCTTGATTCTTAGCACCCACATGGTAGCTTATAACCATCTATAACTCCATTCCTAGGAGACCCTGGATTGCCTGGTCTACATAATATATTTCAGGCCAGCCAAGGCTACATAGAGAGAATCTCTCTTGATAAAAACTAAGACAAGCCGGGCATTGTGGTGCACGCCTTTAATCCTAGCACTAGGGAGGCAGAAACAGGTGGATCCCTATAAATTCGAGGCCAGCCTGGTCTACAAAAGGAGTCCAGGACAGCCAAGGCTACATAGAGAAACCCTGTCTCGAAAAACCAA
Organism: Acomys minous; assembly: GCF_964271855.1. NCBI lineage: Eukaryota > Metazoa > Chordata > Mammalia > Rodentia > Muridae > Acomys > Acomys minous. The sequence continues at coordinate 116,316,398 of NC_140494.1, forward strand.
AAATTAAAAACCAACCAACCAAACAAACAAACAAAAAAATCAAACCAAACAAACCGATCTGGGTGTTGGGGTTTTGTGGCTTAGTGGTAGTCAGTTTGCCTATTGCCCTGTGTTTAAATACCCAGAGCTACACAAATAAGTAAATAGCATGCCTTTAATCCTAGCATTCTGGAGGTACAGGCAGGTGGGGCTGTGTGATTTGATGCTAGCTTGGTCTAAATAGTGAATTCCAGGCTATGTGGAGCTATGTGGTAATTCCTTGCCTCAGAAAAGGGGGGTGGGTGACCAGGATGCCAGAGATAGCTCAACAGTTAAGAGTACTAGCTACTCTTTCAGAGGACTGGGTTTCTATTCCCAGCACCTACGTAGTGGCTCACCATTGGTAGCTCCAATTTCAGGGGACCCGAGACTCTCTCTGACCTCTGGTTACCAGGCATGTGGTGCACATACGTATATGGAGGCCAAACACTCATACATAACAACAACAACAACAAAACCCACTTATCTTGACCCATTATACCTGTAATCTTGGCATTTAGTGGGTGATGGGAAGATACTTTGATTTTGAAGCCAGCTTAGGCTTTGAAGAGAGACTCTGTCTCAAAAAACAAAAACAAAACAAAACAAAACAAAAAACCAAAAGAAACAAAATAGCAACAACAGCAAACCCTGACCACAGCCTCTTGGGTCACACAAAGTTTAGTATCTTAGAAGACTAAGGTGGAGCCAGGCGTGGTGGCGCACGCCTTTAATCCCAGCACTCGGGAGGCAGAGGCAGGCGGGTCACTATGAGTTCAAGTCCAGCCTGATCTACAAAGCGAGTCTAGGACCCCTGTCTTGAAAAACCAAAGGAAAAGAAAAAAGAAAAAAAGAAGACTAATATGGTGGTATCGTGAATTTAAGGCTAGCTTCAGCTACATAAAGAGTTTTTTTTTGTTTTGGTTTTTCTCTGTGTAGCCCTGGTTGTCCAGGAACATGCTTGGTAGACCATGCTGGCCTTGAACTCAGAGTATCCTGCTTCTGCCTCTCCAATGTGGGATAAAAGGCAATGGTCGGCCTGGTTTGTTTTGAGATGGGTTTCATAAAGCTTTGCCTGGCCTAGATTATGGATTTACAAATTGAGAACAGCCAAGAGATTGTCTGAGGTGGGGCTCTCTGAATAGTTAACTAGTTACTGTCTCAGTTGTTAGGTTTTTTTTTTTCCCCCAGTTTTTTGAGGCAGAGTTTCTCTGTGTAGCCTTTGTTGTCCTGGACTCACTTTGTAGACCAGGCTGGCCTTGAACTCACAGCCATCTGCCTGCCTCTGCCTCTCGAATGCTGAGATTAAAGGCATGTGCCACCATGCCAGGCTGACAGCCAGGCTGACTAGTGAACAATAGTCTCTGTGGGGTTATAAAAAGGAGTCAAGGGGATGGAGGGATGGCTCAGTGGTTAAGAGCGCCCTGCTCTTCCAGAGGTCCTGAGTTCAATTCCCAGCAACTACATGGTGGCTCACAACCATCTATAATGTAATCTTATACCCTCTTCTGCAGATAAAGCACTCATATGCAATAAAAAAATAAATCTTTTTTTTTTTTTTTAAAGTCAAGATTAATAGCAATGATGTAGGGGCCAGTAGAAATGAATTCTGCCTGAAAAAAATTCTGTGCATTTTAGAATTAAAGTTTTTTTTCCTATAAAGCTAATTGACTGAAATTGAGGAATATAATATTAGACACACAACCAATTTTAAACTTACATACTTGAACTGAAATTTGTAATTCTTAATTGGCAAGAATTTGAGATTATTTTAATGTTAACTCTTGAGGCAATGCTTCCTCTTAGGTTTTATAGACGAAAAATGGCCTGGGTCTTACAGAAGGGGATGCAAAGACATGGACACAAAATATGAACCTTGAGGTAGCTCATGCCTATAATCCTAACACTAAGAAGGAAGAGTCAGGAGGATTGTCTTGAGTTTGAGGCTGAGCGGTGTTTCATAGTGAGTTCAGAGCCAGCCTGAGTGCCATGAAACCTTCTTTGGAAAAACTACCACAAATATGTGTGAAAACTTTTTTATGTAGAAATAGTTTAATCAAATAACTTAGGTATGGACTGACAGGATGGCTCGGTCTCTGAAAGTACAGGGTTTACAAACCTGAGGACCTGCTCTATAGCTCTGGATCTCATGGTGTAAGGAACAGATGGAACTGATACCTGAAAATTTTCTTCTGATTCCCACACTTACTGTGGCAGACTACACACACACACACACACACACACACAGAGCACGGAGGAGGATAATAATACTTCTAATAAATTTTGAGTGTGCAAATTAAAAGCATGTAAGGATCTGGCTTAGCTTTGAATGAAGCCTTTGTATTGAATTAAATGCTTTGTTTAATGATTGGTTTACAGCTTTGAAACTCAAAGGAATGGACTGGTGTTCATCTATGACATGTGTGGGTCTAATTATGCCAACTTCGAGCTAGATCTTGGCAAGAAAGTCCTAAACCTGTTGAAGGTAAGGTTATAAAGGGGAGTCCTTCTAAGTATTCTTTTTTTTTTTTAATTTTTAATTTTTTTTTAAATTTTTATTTATTTATTATGTGTGCAGTGTTTCACCTGTATGTATGCTGGCACACCAGAAGAGGGCACCAGATCTCATAGATGGTTGTGAGCCACCATGTGGTTGCTGGGAATTGAACTCAGGATCTTTGAAAGAGTAGCTGGTGCTCTTAAGCTCTGAGCCATCTCTCCAGCCCCTTCCCCCTTTTTTTAATTCATTGGGAAAATATTTAGAAAAATGTTAACTTCATATATTAAGTTTTAAAGGTCACTTATATACAATAACCAATATCTGCTTCCTTAGACAAGAAGTGGTCTTAAAAGTCAAGTTGAGCTGGGTGTGGTGTGGCACACCTTTAATTCCAGCACATGGGAGGTAGAGGCAGGCGGATCACAGTGAGTTCGAGGCCAGCCTGGTCTACAAAGTGAGTCCAGGACAGCCAAGACTACACAAAGACACCCTGTCTTGAAAAACCAAAAAAAAAAAAAAAAAAAAAAAAAAAAAAAAAAGTCAAGTTGAAAGCTTTGAGATGGCCTAGTGGCTCTTACATGAGATCCAAGCACTTGGGAAGCAAATGCAAGAGAAATGCCATGGATTTGAGCCTGACTCAACTACATAGTAAATTTTACTTCAGCCTCAGCTACAAAGGAAGATGCAAACCAGCCTGAGCTACATATGGAGTGAAATCTTTTCACAGTAAAACAACAAATAACTAAGAAGGAAATAAAACTGAAAAATCACAGACAAATCTTAGTCATAAAAATGTCCCTTTTCCTGAGTTTTGTGGAAAAGTAATCAATAAAGGCCTACCCTTTATTTGACAACTGTGCTCAATACCATCTAGCCAGTGACTTTTTAGAAATGTGTTGGATGAAGTGTGTTGTGTGTTTCACCTTAGTGCATGTAAGTTTATTTGGTCTATTTATATTCATGTAGAATCATGCACATATGTAGATGTATAAAAGTCCTATACACATTGCCTCATAGTTCCTTATATCCCTAAATCTTAGGCCTAGTGGCTTATTTTGTAAATGTATGTGTACATGTATGTATGTGCATGCATGTGCTTGTGTGTATACAGGTGCATTTGTGTCCTTGTGTATAGAGAGGCCTCAGACAACTTTAGGCAAGAAAGTCCTAAACCTGTTGAAGGTAAGGTTGTAAGGCATGGTATCAGTTTTTTGAGATAAAGTTTGTCATCAGGCTCTAGTTCACCAATTAGGCTAGGCTGGCTGGCTAACACGCCCAAGGGATCTTACAAATGCATTCGCCACACTTAGCAATTTTACATTTGTTCTAGGTATTAAATTCAAATCCTTGTGCATGTGAGGCAAGCACCTTACCAAATTAGCCGTTTTCCCCCAGCCACAAAGTTATTTTGCTTTTTGTATTTTAAAAGATAATGAGGTACGGCTGAGGATATAGTCCAGCTGGTGCAATGCTTCCTAGCGTTAAGAGGGCCCTGCGTTTGGCTCCAAGTGCCTACCGTCAGGAGGTGGAGGCAGGAGGATTAGAAGCTCAAGGCCTTAGAACATGGCTGGTCCTATGACATCATAGGCTACTCTTCTGTTGGTGAGACAGCACCATGACTGAGGCAGTGTATAAGACAAAGTGTTTAATTAGGTTTATGGTTTCAGAGGGTTAGAGTCCATAATGGTGGAGCACAATCCTGGTGGTATTACCGTCTGAGAGTTCCTATCTTGATCCACACGCTGAGAGAGCATGCTGAGAATGGTACCAGTCTTTTGAAACTTCAAAGCTTGCCTTTAGAAGGTGCACTTTCTCTAGTAATGCCACACTTCCTAATCCTTCCTAAACCGTTCCACCAAGTTGGGACCAAGTATTCAAATAGATGAGCCTATGGGGGCCATTGTTTGTTGATGTTAGGTTTTTTGTTGTTGTTGATATTACTTTAATGAAATTATGTTTGTTTCTCTTAGTTTGTCTCTTAGCCTGGCTATCATACAAATAACTGATACTCTTATATTGCTGAGCTTCACAACACAATCTTGAGTGGTTTAAGTCTGTTCTTAACCAACTATTTTGTCTTAATCCCAGCAAATGTTCTAGAGATACTTGCACTTTGTAGCTTTTTTCTGCTCCAGCTCCTTCCTCCTGATCGTCCCTGGACGTCTCCCGTGGCTGACTCCCTCTCCTTCTTCCCCTGACTCCTCCTCCCCTGGCTGGCAGGAAGTCCAGCCCTAGTCTCTCCCCTGCTCATGGATGGGCTGTAAGCTGCATTATTGGCACAGCAAGGGGGCAGTTGGGGAGCAGAGTTTACGTAACATTTAGACAGTAAATTCTGAGCACAACGCTTGCAACCAGACATGAGGGGCATAGAAATCAGCATGTAAACTACACAGTAACCTTGTGCCTACACATTCTCATTCGAACCCTAGAATGGGCTGTATGACATCACATCACAAACAGTAACGCCCTCCACCAAACCCCCCTACATTTTAATGTAAAACTATTTAATATTACTGGAGAAGATTGATTGGATGGCATAAAAAAGAGTGTGCATGCCAGTTATGGTGGCACATGCCCATAATGTCAGCACTCATCTTAAGGACGATCATGCATTCAAGGCTATTTTAGATACATACTCAGATCCTTTGTCTCAGAAAGCAAGAATAAAAATATACAAATGGGGCTGGAGAGATGGCTCAGAGGTTTAAGAGCACCGTCTGCTCTTCCAAAGGTCCCGAGTTCAGTTCCCAGCAACCACATGGTAGCTTACAACCATCTGTAATGAGGTCTGGTGCCTTCTTGTGGTGGGCAGGCACACGTGTGGGCAGAATACTGTATAAATAATAAATAAATCTTTTAAAAAATATATACAAATGAACGTAAATGTTCAGGAGCCGGAGCTGGGATGTACTCAGTGGTAGCGTATGCACTTGGCATTTCAAGTATGTTGCAATGGGGTTATAACACTAGCACCTGGAAGCCAACGCAGAAGGACTGCTATCACTTTAGGACCAGCGTGTGCTACATATGAACACCAGACCACTCCAGGGGGCTATCTACAAAACCCTGTCTTCAACTTAGGTAAAACAACAAAACAAAACAAAAAAAAGAGAGTATTTGGGCCAGATGTCCTAGCACCTAGGGGAGGGGAGGGGAGGATGGGGGAAGATGGGCAGAGACAGGTGGATCTCTATGAGTTCAAGGCCACCTTGGCCTACATAGCAAGTTTCAGGCCAGCCAGGACAATATAGTGAGAGCCTTTCCTCAAAAGAAAAAAAAAAAGGCATTTGTGTTTCAAGGATAGCTTTTCAGAAGTTGAATTGATTAAAGGGTGTATGTACATTTTAAAGACTATATAATGGGGGCTGGAGAGATGGATCAGTGGTTAAGAGCACTGGCTGCACACAACTATCTGTAACTCCAGTTCCAGGGGATGCAAGACGCACACCAATGCATTAAAAAAAAAAAAAGAAAAGAAAAGAAAAGAAAAGAAAAAAAAAGAATATAAAGCCAGGCAGTGGTGGCACATGCCTTTAATCCCAATACTCGGGAGGCTGAGGTAGGTGGAATTCTATGAGCTCAAGGCCAGCCTGGTCTATAAAGTGAGTTCAGGACAGGTAAGGCTACACAGACAAACCCTGTCTCGAACCCCACCCCCCAAAGACTATATAATGGAAGATGCCTTTCTAAAGACACTATTAATGAACAGGTTTTCTAAGACTCTATAAGGTAACTTCTTTTCTCTGTTTAATCTTACTGTGAGACAGGGTTCCTACATAGTATAGGCTTGCCTAGCACTTGCTGTGTAAACCAGACTCTACAAACCCAATGCTGGTACAGTATAGTTGTTTAAGTGGACTATGTCTGGCTCTCTTATTTTTTTGCTGTGATGAAGATGTAGTGTAGTGATTTCTGCAAGCCATCATTTTATTGAAATAAAGGTATTTCTATAACTTGATCAGGCAGTTAAAGGGGTTTTGGGTATTTAGGTATTGAAATAAATTCTTGCATCTTGGGCTAGAGAGATGGCTCAGAGGTTAAGAGCACTGTCTGCTCTTCCAGAGATCTTGAGTTCAATTCCCAGCAACCATATAGTGGTTCATAACCATCTATAATGTAATCTGATGCCCTCTTCTGGTGTGTAGGTGTACATGCAGGCAGAGCACTGTATGTATAATAATAAATAAATAAATCTTTTTTTTTTAATTCTTGCATTTTTGAAGGAAAGGATTAAAAAATAGTTTTTAAGTCTGAATGAAGAAGCCTTTGGAGAATGTTGCGGATATTGTGTATTCTGTCTAAGGGACTGTGTGTCAGTTTCTCTAATTTAGCAGAACCAAGATTAACTAGAAAGAACAGAGAGTAACAAGTGAAATTGATGTTAGTTTATTCAAAGTGGAAAAAAAATTAGGGTAGGAGATTTGTAAAAAATCTGCACTTGAAGCCAGGCATGGTGGTGCACGCCTTTAATCGCAGCACTTGGGAGGCAAAGGCAGGTAGATCTCTAAGTTTGAGGCTAGCCTGGTCTACAAAGTGAGTCCAGGACAACCAAGGCTACACAAAGAAACTCTGTCTCGGAAAAATAAAAAAGAAAAGAAAAAGAAAAAAAATCTACACTTGCCCACCCCCATTTCTTTTTAGCCAATTACTGGTAACTATTTACTTACTTAGGATGTATGCCTTCATGTGCGTGCAGGTGCTCGTGTGTGTATAAGTGAAGGCCACGGATCAACCTTGGGTACCGTTCTTAGGACCTGCACACCTTGCCTAGGAGACAGGGTCTTCCCCAGGACCTCGGGACTCACTGGTTACTAGGCGAGGCTGCTGGTCAGCAAGTCCAGGATCATCTCTGTCTTACTTGTGCTGGTCTGACATGCTTGGGCTCTTAATGTGCATGCTGGAGATGGAACTCAGCTCTTCTTTACGTGTGTGTGGTACACACTTTACTGATTGAGCCATCCCTCCAGCCCCTGTTTTCTTATTATGTGGTAACCCTGCTCCTGAGAAAGGCCAGAATGTTAAAAAGTGGAATGAAACAGCCACTGTGGCTTAACAGTGATATGCCATTTTTATGTCTTGTATAACTAGCATTATCTCATTTTTCCCTTCTAAGAGTAATTTATGTAATTTCCTTTTCTTAGACCTTGTTTGTACTTGTACACACTAGATTGTATGTATGTATACATATGTATGTATGTATTTTGTGGTGTTGGGTATCAAACCTAGGTCTTGTGCATGCAAAACACATACTATCACTGAGTTATGTACCTCTAGCGTAGATTGCATATATTGGTTTAATAAATAAGCAAATGAGAAAAGATTAAAAGTAGAAATATTATATATGAATGGATATTGAACTAAATGAAGATATAAACAAAATATCTGTTCTCAGTTTATTAAAATTTTATTTATTTATTTTTTGTTTTGGTTTTTCAAGACAGAGTCTCTGTGTAACAGCCTTGACTGTCCTAGACTTAGTAGACCATGCTGGCCTCAAATTCACAGAGGTCCACCTTCCTCTACCTCCCGAGTGCTGGGATTAAAGACATATGCCACCACGCCCAGCTAAAAATCTAATTTTTAGTAAGCTGAATGTTTGCAGGATGCATATATATGTGCTGGTTCGTGATATGTGTGGCATAAACAGAAAAGTCAGAGCCATGAGATGACTCAGTGGATAACGACACTTGGCCATGAAAAAGCATGGTGAGGTGTGCTCAATACTCAAATCCATATAAAGGCAAAAGGAAGAAACTGACCTTCATATGCATACTGTGGCACATGCCCCCACTCACCAATAATAAAAAGTAAAATAATAATTTTGACCCCTAAATTATATGGTTAACATGAACTTAACATCATTACATTTAAAGGTAGATTACCTTCTAATTTCAGGCATTCTCTGTGTAGCCCTCACTGTCCTGGAACCAGGCTGGCCTCGAACTCACTGAGACCCACCTGCCTCTGCCTCCCCACTGCTGGGTTTAACGGCATGGGCCACACTGCCCGGCTCTTTTAATCACCTTTAACCTACCTATTTGCCAAGTTTCTCTGTTGACTATGCATGAGGAAGAGTGAAAAGAACCCATGCTTTGGGTTGAACAGTTACAGGTACCATTGGGCTTTAACTCTTCATACGTTTCCTCCACAGGGAGCGTTTCCGGCTCGATTGAAGAAGGTGCTGATTGTAGGAGCACCCATGTGGTTCCGAGTGCCCTATTCTATCATTAGCCTGCTCTTGAAGGACAAAGTCCGGGAGAGGGTAAGGCGAGCTAGCCTTCTCTTTTTCTTTCTTTCTTTTAAAAAAATTTTATTTTCCCCCAAGACAGGGTTTCTCTGTGTAACCTTGGCTGTCCTGAACTCGCTTTGTAGACCAAGCTGGCTTGGAACTCACAGAAATCTGCCTGCTTCTGCCTCCCAAGTGCTGGGATTACAGGCGTGCACCACTGTGTCCAGCTTGGCTTTTCTTAAAACAATTTCTCATTGCTTCCAATTTAAAAATGTTCACAATTACTCTGTTCCTGTAATTAATGTCTTGAGTGTTTTATGTCTGAAAGATTATTGTCTCTGTCAGTGACTGTAGCTTTTGGAAGGAGTGAGTGGCGTCCCGGCATTAGAGAGCACAGCACGACCGGGCATCCATTCCTACTGTCTCGGCACCTGGGAAACGCTGACAGGAGCCTCTTCTTAGCTACACAGTGATGTGGAAGCCAGTTTGAACAACATGAGATCCTGTCTCAAAAAATACTAAGATAGAGCCGGCGTGGTGGCGCACGCCTTTAATCCCAGCACTCGGGAGGCAGAGGCAGGCGGATCGCTGTGAGTTCGAGGCCAGCCTGGTCTACAAAGTGAGTCCAGGATGGCCAAGGCTACACAGGGAAACCCTGTCTCGAAAAACCAAAAAAAAAAAAAAAACAACAACAACAAACCAACCAAGATAAAATAATAGAAATAAAGATGAGGTTTGCATCATCAGCTTTTTATGGTAATGAAATTATGGAGTAAAATTACCAATGCAAATCTCTGTAACACTTGATGCTAAAACAGCTGCTTAGCAGTGACTCAGATCAGGACAGCGGCTTCTAAGGTAGTTTTTCTTTGCTGTGCTGATTTTGTTTTGCTTTGTTTTGTTTTTGAGACAGTCTCCCCGTGTCTGTTCTAGTATTCACTTTGTAGGCAGTGAGTTGCAGTGTCAGGAAATTGCAGTGATTCTCCTGTTTCTCCTGGAATTACTGGCACTTGCACCCGGCTCTGGATGGTGTGGGTTGCTGAAGCGCTTTCCTGAGTTTGAATTCTAGGAGTTACATACGAATGCACATACGAATGCACAAACTGAAAACGTGTTGAGCACTTCCTAACGTCCAGCCCCTGTGCCCTGGGGATTGAACACTGAGTGACAGTCCTGACCCTTGCGGAGTTCACGGTTCTGATAGAGAACACAGAGTTCATGAGGCAGAGGGCTTGGGCTCTTTGGGAGCATGGAGGGGAGAGCATAACCTTGACTAGGCTTCATAAAAGAGGTGGGCATAAGCTGCAACCTTTTGTTTTTAAGAACTGGTTTTTTTGGTTTTGCATGTATTTTACCTACTTGTATGTCTGTGTATCACGTGTGTGCCTGGTGTCATCAGAAGCCAGAAGAGGGCATCGGATCCCTTGGAACTGGAGTTATGACATGTGGATGCCGGTAACTGACCTGGGTCTTTAATATCTCTCCAGCTCTTGTGAGTTGGTCCTTTAACAGCTAGAGGAGGAAAAAGGATAGCTTTTTTTTTTTCCGAGACAGGGTTTCTCTGTGTAGCCTTGGCTGGCCTGGACTCCCTTTGTAGACCAGGCTGGCCTCGAACTCACAGCAATCTACCTGCCTCTGCCTCTTCAGTGCTGAGATTAAAGATGTGCGCCACCTATGCCCGCCTGAAAAGGGATAGCTTTTTAAGAGGTTGATGGTGGCATGCTGGAGAGGTGCCTCAGGGGTTAAGAGCATGTACCTAAGTTCAGTTCCTAGCACCCAAGTTGGTTGGCTCCTAACTATAACTACAATTCCAGGGATCCAGTGCCCTCTCCTGGCCCCCCATCATCTGCATGCAGTATACATATCTCACACTCAGACACACACACACACACACACACACACACACACACACACACACTCTCTCTCTCTCTCTCTCTCTCTCTCTCTCTCTCTCTCTCTCTCTCTCCCACTCTCACATACATACTCACACACACATTCACACACACTCACACACACACTCTCTCTCTTTCTCACTCTCACATACTCTCACACACATTCACACACACATTCACACACACTCACATACACACACTCTCTCTTTCTCACTCTCACATACTCACACACACATACTCACACACACATTCACACACACACACACACACACTCTCTCTCTCTTTCTCACTCTCACATACTCACACACACATTCACACACACACTTATTTACTTAAAAAAATAAACACGAAGAGGCACCAGCAATGGGGATAATCTTTTAGGAATGGCATTCCTGTGCTACAAAGATTTTTAAGGAGAACTAACTAGGCCATCTTGGCCTAGCATGGCTATATTTAAGTGTGTAGTTACTCATCTAGTGTTTTTCCTAGATTACTATTTCTAGGTGGCTTTGTCTTTCCTTCACAGAAGTCTGTCTTTGAGGACATTCATACCAAGCTGTGAGTAAAATATAAGCTAAGAGACTTAGAATAGGTTGCGTTGGCCTGAGATTGACTAAAGTAGCCGCTACCTATGCATTCTTAGCTTCCAAAAAGAAGAGCGCCGGCAAGAGGTGGTTCTGAAGAGCCTCGTTAGTTGGATGAAGCCTTTGTTCACTGAACTTTACTTCAGAAGAGAAATAACTTGGACTCTCCTTTCAGGAGTGAATTTGATAGACATTCTGGGAATTCAAACTTAGCTATCTGAGAAATTAATAGGATATTAATCCCAAGCAGATATGCTTCACTCTGCCTCTTTTCAAACACAGTGTTTCCAGCCGGTCTCGTGTGATTCCCAGACCTAATATAAGCTCGTCAGGATTTTCTTGTCTGTATGTTTTATCACCTACAGCCCCAGTACTCAACGCAGCTCTTTCTGTCCTTACAGATTCAGATAGTGAAGACGTCTGAAGTTACCCAGCACCTGCCGAGGGAGTGCCTTCCAGAAAACCTGGGTGGGTACGTCAGAATTGACCTCGCCACGTGGAATTTCCAGTTCCTGCCTCAAGTGAATGGCCACCCAGATCCCTTCGATGAGATCATCCTGTTTTCCCTACCTCCAGCCTTAGACTGGGACTCAGTACATGTTCCAGGTCCCCATGCCATGACCATCCAGGAGTTGGTAGACTATGTGAACACCAGGCAAAAGCGGGGCATATATGAGGAGTATGAAGACATTCGTCGTGAGAACCCTGTTGGCACTTTCCACTGCTCCATGTAAGTAGGAGAGTGTTGAGTTGGCAGTCAGTTACCAAGCTGGTGACTGCAGCTGTTCCTTCATAGCGGATTTCCTTGGTGTTGGGAAGTTCACAGGAAGGCTGACCGTGGCGGTTCGAGCCTTTATTCCCCACACTTGGAAGACAGACGGAAGCCAATCTCTGTGAGTTAGGAGCCAGCCTGGTCTACTTAGTGATCTTCAGGCCAGTCAGGGAAACATTTAAAACAACAAATGCATATAAACGCTTCATGAGGAGTAGGTAAGTGGGTAAGAGCACCTGCTCTGCAACATGAGGATCTCAGGTCAAATCTCCAGCAGCCATATAGAAAGCTAGGGATGGCTGCAACTCCAGCATTGTGCAGCGGACACAGGCAGTAAGGTGGAGAACAACAGATGAAGGCGCCTGACGACCTGCTTTATCTTCTGCACACACACACACATACACATAGGCATGTGCATTTCTTTCTTTTCTTTTTTTTCTCCGAGACAGGGTTTCTCTGTGTAGCCTTGGCTGTCCTAGACTCAATTTGTAGACCAGGCTGGCCTCCTGGCCTCAAACTCACAGTGATCCACCTGCCTCTGCCTCCCGAGTGCTGGGACTAAAGGTGTGCACCGCCACCACCCAGCCGTTAATTCTTTTTTTTCCCTTTTTTTCATTTCTGCACGTAGCTGTGCACAATACATATGTACCAACACACACACAAAAGCTTCACAGTCACTTTAATGGTTTCATCTAGAGTCACCTCCTGCTTTGGGCTTGTTGCTGATGCCTTTTGCTTTGAAATGTCTGGTGGTACCAATAGGGGAACCTTGAAATGATGAATATGCATTTATATATTTCCTTTTTTTTTTTTTCTATTTGAAACAGTGTAGCCCTGGCTGGCTTGAAACTCACTCACTTTGTAGACTGTTTTTAAAAGGCTCAAAATGTAATATGATACTATATCTTGTCTTGCATTTAAGAGGATCCCATGACAGAAGAGAGAAGAGTTGCTTTTTAGGAATTTAACCTATTAGGACTTGGCTTCTACCTAAATCTCACCATAAAATCATCTGGCTGGTTTATCACTGACTCATAGTGCTTGATGAATATGGTTGCAGCATAGGACATTTCTCTCCATTTTGTTTTAGGATGTATTTGTGTGTATTTGTATCTGTACATCTGTAGAGGTCAAAATTCGATGTTAGCTTTTCTACCTTGTCTTTCATCTATCTATCTAGCTATTTATTTATTATAATAATTAGTTATTTTGTTTGAGATAAGATCCTGCTATATAGCCTGGACTAGCCTGTAACTCACCAAAACGGGGGGGGGGGGGGGGCGCCTTTTTTATTTTATTTTCATTTTTATTTTTTAATGTACAAAGCTGTTTAATTAGGTCATTAGCAACTTAGAACACCAGTTTGTGAGGATACAGCCTATTTGTCCAGGAGAACTGAGATTGCAGGTAGCCCTGCAGTTGAGGAACTGTGAGTCCACAGTTTTCTCATCAGCCTTGTGGTGCTCTGTAATCTCATATTTCTCCTGTGTCAAAGAGCTCGCCCTCCTGGTGCCTTGGCTTATGCAGCTGCTGCTTTTTAGACAGTGTAGTTGCCGGACTGAGAAAAACCTTCATAGGCTTGTGTTTGAAGACTTGGCGCCCCGTTTGTGGAATTGTTTGTGAAGGATTAGGAGGTGTGGCCCTGTTTGAGGCGGTGTGTCAGTAGGAATGGGCTTTGAGGTTCAAAAGACTTGTCTCATTTCCAGTGTGTCTCTCTGCCTCCTACTTGCTATTGAAGATGTGAGCTCTCAGCCATTTTACTACTGTACCTTTGTCCCGCCATCATTGACTCTTACCTCTGAAAACAGAAGCCCAATTAATTAGACTCTTTATTTTATAATTTGTCTCAGTCATGGTGTTTTATCACAGAAATAGAAAAGTAGCTAAGACAGACAGCATCCCTCTACACAGCCCTAGCTGTCCTGAACTTGGCTATGTAGACCGGGCTGACCTTGAACTCTGCCTTTCCTTCTTGGGGGTTGGAATTAAAGGTGTGTGCCATCATGCTCGGCTTTTGATAGAATTTTGGGAGAGGGAAAATAATGTCTCAATAACTGAGAAGAGGCAATTCTCTGTGTGTCTGTGTGTATGTCTGTGTGTTATACCTCTGTGAGATATATATGCATGTGTGTTTGATTATATGGTTATATATATTACAAACATAGGCAATATATACAATATGTGATATATTTATAATTACATATACCTATATATAAATATAATATATCAATATATAATATAATATGTCTTATTTAAAGTCCAGATCTGGACAAATAAATTAGCAATTAAAAGCAGTTGCTGTTTTTCCAAGGGATCAGAGTTGAGTTTCCAGTACCCACATGGGCAGCTCATAACAGCTTATAACTCTTTATAACTGGAGCTACAAGGGATCCAGGACCCACTTCTGGTGTCTGCAAGCACCCATACACACATGGCATATAACCACACACACATATATACACATAATAAGATAAAAACAAATCTTTAGGGGCAGGAGAAATGGCTCAGCAGTTAAAAGGACGTGTTGCTCCTGTAGAGGACCTAGTTCAGTTTCCAGCACCCATATGGTGGTTCCAAACTGTGATCCTAGTTCCAGGGGATCTAATGTTCTCGCTGTACTTGGTGGGCATCAGACATACATGGTGATATATATATAGGCAGGCAAACACTCAACGCGCATAGTTAAAAAAAAAAACTTTAAAATTTAATGCAGGCTTTTGGGGTGGAGGCATTTCCAGACAGGGTTTCTTTGTGTAATAGCCCTGGCTGTCCTGGATTTGATTTGAAGACCAAGATGGCCTCAGCTCACAGAGTTCCACCTACCTCTGCCTTCTGAGTGCTAGGATTAAAGATATGCATCACTAGGCCCTGCTAATTCAGATTTTTAAAAATGAATTATGAGACAATTATATATTCATATTGTGAGTTGTTCATAGGAAATGAGGCAGATTATATGTAGACTTACCAATTTATCTGTTATATCTTCTGTCTTTCATAATTGGTATAATGTCATAGCAAGGATGTTGACATTGAATCACTGATTTGATTCAGATTTTACCAGTTTTACTTGAGTGTGTGTGTGTGTGTGTGTGTTGTTTGTTTCTATTCAGTTTTGTCATGTACTTTAGGTTTGTATGTCTGTTGCCATATTCAAGATCCAGACAGATTTATCACCACCTATCTCCCTCTTACTGTTCATTAAATTTCTTTTGAGATTTAATTTTTTATTATTATATGTGTATGGGTATTTTTACCTCTATGTCTGTGTACCATGTGTGTGCCCTCGGAGGCCAGAAGAGGGCAATGGAGCCTCAAGGATTGGTGTTGTTTTCAGTCAAGTGGGTGTCAGGAATACAGCCTGGGTCCTCTGGAAAAACAGTCTGTGAGTGCTCTTAACTACTGAGCCATCTCTCCATCCCCCGTACTGTCTTTTAATTAGTATGCTTGGCTTTTCTGTTGTTACTGTTGTTTTGTTTTTTTCAAAACAGGGTTTCTTTATGTAGTGTTGGCTATCCTGGACTCTGTAGAGCAGGCTGTTTTGAACTCACAGAGATACACCTGCCTCTGCCTCCCTGAGTCCTGAGATTACAGGCTTGTGCTGTTGGCCTGGCTATACCTAGCTTTTGACACCTCCCCATTTCTCTCCCTCTCCCTCTCTCCCCCCCCCCTCTCTCTCTCTCCCCACCCCCTTCCTCTCTCTCTCCCTCTCCCTTTCCCTCTCTCTGATATTTTGAGACAAGGTCTCACTATGTAGAGCAGGCTGGCCTCAAACTCACAGATTCTGCCTGCCTCTGCCTCCCAAATGCAAGGATTAAAGGCATGCATAGCTATGCCCTGTGTCTACATCTCTGTTTCTAACACTTTCACCATGAATCTACTGTCCATTTCTGTAGTTTTGTCCATTCTAGAGGGTTGGTATGTAAATACGATCATATTGTATTGTGATGGTCAGTTCCTTTTTATTCTGCTTGATATCATAGGGTATGGATGTAGCAGACTATTTAACTATTTACCCATTGAAGAATGTCTAGATTGTTTCCAGTGTCTGGCTAATTACAAGTTATTATATATTTGGTTCTTTTCTTTTTTGAAAAAAATTTTTTTTTAAATATTTATTTATTATTATGTATACAGTGCTCTGCTTGCTTGTACATCTGCACACCTGAAGAGGGCATCAGATCACATTGTCGATGGTTGTAAGCCACCATGTAGTTGATGGGAATTGAACTCAGGGCCTCTGGAAGAGCAGACAGTGCTCTTAACTGCTGAGCCATCTCTCCAGCCCTTGAAAAAAATTTAATATATTTTTATGTGTATGATTGCTTGCCTGCATGTATGTATGTACATCAGGAGCATGTCTGATTTTTTCAGAGGTCAGAAGAGAGTATCTGGTCTCCTAGTACTGGAGTTAAGGATAGTTTGTGAGCCATCACGTGGGTGCTGCGCATGGAATCTAAGTCCTCTGCAAAAGCAATAAATGCATTTAACTGTTCAAACCCAGTAAGTGCTTAGGTTAGTGAGGAAAATACATTCCCCTTCTATGGCACAAATGTCCAGGGAAGCAGTTGCTGTGTGCTGTTGTAATTGTCAGTTTTTTACAAGAGGTTGCCCAGCTGTTTTCTAGAGTGCCTGAGTCATTGTACATTCCTACCAAGTGTATGAAATCCCATTTCTTTGCATCCTCACTTGTGTTGAATGGTGTTACTCTTCTGTTGTATTGACAGGTGTTTTGTGAGACTCACTGTAGTTTTCCTTAGCATCTTGCCAATGGATAATGATATCAAACATCTTGTCATGTCCTGATACACCATCTGTACATCTCCACTTTATAATTTGTTTTCTTTTAAGCTATTAAGGTTCTAGAATTCTGAGGGGTGTGGTGCATGCCTGTAAGCCAGTCGTTACAGGAGGCAGGAGGACCAGAAGCTCAATAGCATTCTTGACTACATAGCAAGTTGGGCTAGCCTGGGCTCTATGAGATTCTGTCTAAAAACAGAAAGACAGTAGAAAATAACAGGATTTGAGAATTCTTTGTAAATTCCAAATATTCATTTTTAAAAATTGGGTTTGTGGATTTTAAATTTTATTGCTTTTAAATTTACCTTTTCATCTTTTTAACAAAGCTTCTTGCAAAGCAAAGATTTTAATATTTATAAAGTCCCATTTATAAATATTTTTGTAAATCATTTTCCACATACAAATCTTTATTTTTTAACTGTAAAAAATGTAGCCAGTGCTGGGCGTGGTGGTGTATGTCTTTAATCCCAGAACTCGGGAGGTAGAGGCAGGCAGATCGATGTGAGTTCAAGGTCAGCCTGGTCTACAAAGTGAGTCTAGGACAGCCAAGCCTACACACAGAAACCCTGTCTCAAAAAACAAAGCAAAACAAAACAAAACAAAAAATGTAGCCAGATAGTGGTGGCATACACCAGTATTCCAGTATTCAGGAGGAAGAGGCAGATTGATCTCTATGAGTTTGAGGCCAGCCTGTTCTACAGAGGAAGTTCACAGTCAGGGCTATACAGAGAAACCCTGTCTCAAAGAAAAAAGAAAGAAAAATAAAAAGAAAACAAACAACCCCCCACCCCGTGCTTGACGACATGTGTGTGTGTGAGTGTGGTGGGGTTCTCTCCCTGCACCTTCGCCTCATCCTGGTATTGTACACAGGTTTTTGGGCCTGTCCGTGGAGCTGGCGTCAGCCCCAAATCAAAGAGCGTTTTACCTTAAAAGCTGATAATTCTTTTCTGGATTTTTTCCCCCTCAAAGTTTTGTGATTTCAATTTTAATCTATGGTCTAGTTTGAATTATGTTTTGTAGAAATTGTAAAGTTTAGATAAATATTTATTTTGCCATTGGATGCAGTTACTTCTTCATTAATTTCTTGAGTAGGGGAATTGTCACATTGAATCATCTTTCTTACTTTTTTTTAATCAACTAATTTGCATGGGATGAGGGGAAGTTTTGCTTTGTTTTGTTTTTATTTATGTGTGTTATGCGTACAGGTACCTGCAGACATCAGAGGGATATCCGACCCTTAGAACTGGAATTGCAGGCAGTTCTAAGTGTTAACTGCCAAGCTATCATTCCAGCCCCGAAGGAGAATTTAAGATGTAGAAAAGAGCCAGGTACAGTGGCTCGGAATGTAAACCCAATACTTGGGAGAGTGCAGGAGAATTGCCAAGAGTTTGAGGCCAACCTGGACTGTAGTATGAGAGCCTGTCTCAGAACAAAACAAAACAAAGACCAAACACCAATAAAGGGAGCAGTGAGGTGGCCCTGTGGCTAGACATGCTAGTGCCAAGCTCAGGACCTGATGAGTGAAAGGAGACAACCAACTTCTGCAGTTTCTCTGACTTCTATATGGGCCCCCTGGCACCAAGTAAATAAATGAAAATTTACATAAAAAAGATGAAGTAAAACTATATGTAGAAAAGTACAAGGTATGAAACCTCCAGTTGCTGTGATTAGAACTGACACTTGTAACTGTTTTGTCATATTTGTCATTTTATTATATGAGAAAATTCATTATGAAGCTGAAATAACTCCCAATCCTCACCCTCAGGTCTCTCTTTCTTTCTTTCTTTCTTTCTTTCTTTCTTTTTTTTTTTTTTTTGTTGTTGTTGTTTGCTTGTTTGTTTTTCGAGACAGGGTTTCTCTGTGTAGCCTTGGCTGTCCTGGACTCTCTTTGTAGACCAGGCTGGCCTCGAACTCAGTGATCTGCCTGCCTCTGCCTCCCGAGTGCTGAGATTAAAGGCGTGCGCCACCAGGCCTGGCCCTCAGGTCTCTTTCTTAACAAGCAGCTACTCAAATAGCTCCTAGTATGAATATGGTATGTTTCCAGCCATTTTGTTTATACCATTATGTATGCACATGTGTATAATAAAGTATAGAGTACTTTACTCCTTTGAGACTGAATCTCAAACTCTGGGTGTGGTTAAGTTTGACACTAAGCTTCTGATGCTCCTGGCTTTACCACCTGAGTCATGGCCTTAAGGCAAGTGCTGTCATACCCAGCTGATGCCATGACTGAAGAGCCAACCCAGTGTTTTGTGCATGCATAGAAAGCTCTGTTCCAACTGAGCTACACCTCCAGCCCTTCAGCAGTAGAGGATATTATTATATGTAAATGGTCTTGGTAAGTTTTTACGTTTTTGTTTCTTTCTTTGGTTGGTTTGATTTGGTGTTTTGAGACAGGGTTTCTCTTGTCCTGGACTCACTTTGTAGACCAGGCTGGCCTTGAACTCTCGAAGATCCGCCTGCCTCTGCCTCCTGAGTGCTGGGATTACAGGTGTGCACCACCATGCCCGGCCAAGTTTTTAGTTTTTAATCGATGATATATCTAATTTTTTTTCCAGAATCAAATAGTACAAAGCAAAAGCAGTGAGTGTTGAGAAAACACTGAGGTGCAGCCTCCTTTCTCGTCTGTGTTTAGAAAAGGAGTCATGTGTAGTGCTGGCTGTGCTGAGGTTCTGCATACAGCTGGGAATGACCTCGGACTCCTGACCCTCATATTTTACCTTACTTTTTAACTTGCCTCTCATTTTCTTCAGGTCTCCAGGAAACCTGGAGAAAAACCGATATGGAGATGTACCCTGCCTGGACCAAACGAGAGTGAAGCTGACAAAACGAAGTGGCCATACTCAGGTAAATAGAGAAATGCCATTTTTTTCTCAGCACCGTGGAAAATTAAATCCCTTTCAAGGTGAAGGTTAGTTTTGTGCTGCAGAAGGGTGAGATGGACTCTAAAGCCAGAGGTGAAGTCTGAGTTCTAATTTTGTTATGTAGTAGTCTGAGGCTAGAGACAGTCCTTAAATATCCATGTTAACCATTCTGAAAAGAATAAATCGGTTTTTGTTTTGCTTGTTTGCTTGTGAATGCCAGCATTCTGACATATTACGAGTTCTTTTTTTCTTTTATTTAACAGTGTCTCACTAGTCCTGCCAGGCCTGGAACTTGCAATATAGACCAGGGTGACTTTTGTTTTTTTGGGGGGTGGGGGGCATGTTTCAAAACATGGTTTCTCTGTGTAGCTTTGGCCGTCCTGGAATTCACTCTGTAGACCAGGCTGGCCTTGAACTCAGAGATCCACTGGCCTCTGCCTCCAGAGTATTGGGATTAAAGGTGTGTGCCACCACCACCCGCCCAGCCACCAGGTTGGCTTTTAACTCAAAGAGATAGGCCTGTCTTTGCCTCCTGTGTGCTATCATTAAAAATGTATGCCATCAGTTGGCATGGTCACACATGTCTTTAATGGCAACAGTTAAGAGGCAGAGGCAGGCAGATATCTGTGAGTTCCAGGACAACTTGGTCTACATAGTGAGTTCCAGGACAACTAAGGCTCTGTAGAGAGACCCTTCTAAACAACACCAAACACACACACACACACACACACACACACACACACACACACACACACACACCAACAGACACACACACAGGGTATATGCCATCACGCCTGGCTGTTATGTATAGTTTGTGTATCCGTACATGGGCACATGTGCCACAGCACCTATGAGGAGGACAGAGGAAAGCTTTTGGGTGTTGGTTCTTTTTTCCTAGTATATAGGTCTTGGGGCTGAATTCCTACTCGGGGTTTGTGGCAAGTGCCGTTATCCTTGTGCTATCTTGACAGCCAAATAGTTTTTTGTTTATGTTTCTTTTTTGTTTTATAAAATTTTTTAAAAAGGATTTATTTATTTATTTATATGCAGTGTTCTGCTTGCATGTATGCCTGCACACCAGAAGAGGGTACCAGATCTTATCCTAAATGGTTATGAGCAACCCTGTGGTTGCTAGGAATTGAACTCAGGACCTCTGGAAAAGCAGCCAATGCTCTTAACATCTGAGCCATCTCTCCAGCCCCTGTTTTTGTTTCTTTGAGACAGGATCTTACTATGTAGCTTCAGCTATCCTGAAACTTGTTATGTAGACCAGACTGGTCTTGAATGTGGAGAGTTCTGCCACTGCCTCTCTAGAGTGCTGGCATTGAAGGCATGTGCCACCATGTGTGGCTACCTTTTTGTACATTTATTTCATTATGTGTTTGTGTGTGTGTATGCGCGTGTGCATGCACTGAAGGCTCAGAAGTCAACTTTCAGGAATTGTTTCTTTTCTAGTAGGTGGGTTCTGGGCACCAAACTCAGGTGGCATCAGGGTCTTTACCTGCTGAGCCATCTTGGCCACCCTATTTTTTTTTTTTTTTTAAATCTGACCATCATTTGTTTTTTCTGTTAACCTCTGTAATTGTAAACATATAACATTGGTGTGTTCTTGGGGGGGGCTAAGGCAGGAGAGTGGCAAGTTCTATATGAGCTTAAACTAAAGAGTTTGCAGCCAACCTGGGCTATATAGCAAGACCCTCTCAAGTAAAATAAAATGTAGCATAAAGCCATCCAAATCCTGGCCTGGTTATGGTTTAGCAGGTCAAGGCATTTGCTGCCAAGCTTGACAACGTCAGTTCAGTGCCCATAACTACATGGTAGAAGGAGAAAAGTGAGTTCCCTTGAGTTGTCCTCGAACCTTTGTATATGTGTATGCCACACAAGTGCCTGCATGTGTGGACACACACACACA
The DNA here is from genome assembly GCF_964271855.1 of Acomys minous. Lineage (NCBI taxonomy): Eukaryota > Metazoa > Chordata > Mammalia > Rodentia > Muridae > Acomys > Acomys minous. The sequence goes on from NC_140494.1 coordinate 116,337,966, forward strand.
CAAATAATAATAAACAAAGGTGGATGGAAAACATAAACAAACAACTCCTCCCTCCCCACAAATTAGTATTGATTATAGTTCCTCCTTCAAAGTAAAGGAAATTAAGAGCATCTATTAACATGACTTGCACTGTAAATATTGATGTATTAGCCCTTACTTTGCTTGAGGATAATTTTGAGAAAAATCGTGGCTCATGGCGTCACACTTTCTTGACCCTTCTCTTTGAGGCCTTCAGAGTTCTGCTTATGTAGCAGTTTCTTCTTTCATGACAGAGCTAACTAAGCTCCTTGCTCATAGTCCTCCCAGAACTGTCCTACCACATTCTTTTCAGCAGTGGAGGATAATGATTGAGTTGGGTCTCTAGAGTCAAAAACAAACAAACAAACAAAAAGGTGACTGTTTTTATCTGCTTTGTTGAGTGCTCTGTCACCAGTGTATAGAACAGTGCTTGACAAGTTTTAAGAAATATTTGTGAGTGAATCCCAGTGTTCTAGGAGATTATTCTAATCATCCTATGATTAATCTGAGGATTAGTGCCTGGTGTATATGCAGGTATTGGGAATATGTCTGTGAATTAGCATATTCACAAATATTTGCGAATGTGTAAGTCCCAGTGCAACAGGAGAGAATTCTAGTCATCCTGTAGTTAATCAGAAGATCGTCATTGCCTGACGTGTAGTTCCGTTACTACAAATCATGCCAAAGACTGTTTTAACAGTAAAGAGAAATTTATGTTCCTGCCCTTGAATTTTCTTTTTTGAAGTAGGATGTTATATAGCCAGGGTGGCCTCCTGTCTTACTCTCCAGCATTTTTGGTTCAGAAACATTTACCACAAACACACCAGCTTTGATTATTTACTTCTTATTTGTTTACTGACAGGGTCCCATGTAGGCCAGTGTGGCCTCAAACTTTATATGTAGCCCAGGATGGCCTTAACTTGGATCCTCCTGCCTCTGCTGGCCAAGTGCTAGGGTTACATGTGTACTTGTAAAAGACTGGGTTTTTTGTTTGTTTTGTGGTGCTGAGAATTGAACCCAGGGCGTCTTGCATGCTAGGCAAGCACTCTGGTCACTAATATTCATAGCATAGGTTTACGTTTTGAAAATGATGTCTCCTTTATAGTTTCAGGGATGTGTTAGTATGTTCTCTTCTGTTGCTATGATAAACACTGACTTAAGGGGCTGGACAGTTGGCTCAGCAGTTAAGAGCACTGTCTGCTCTTCCAGAGGTCATGAGTTCAATTCCCAGCAAACAAATGGTGGCTCACAACCATCTGTACTGGGATCCGATGTCCTCTTCTGGTGTGCAGGTGTTCATTCAGCGAGAGCACTCATGTAAAACAAATAGTAAGTAAGTAAATAAATAAATAAATATTTTTTTAAAAAAAGATTGACCTAAAAAGCATTTTGAAGAGTGTGGCATACTGGCTTCTTCCACTACGGCTTACTCAGCCTACTTTCTTCTGAGAATTTAATTATTTTAACATCTTTCTCTGAGTATTCGTTCTATTTTGAGGTATTTTTGGTTTTTTTAAATAAGTTTTCATTTTTTATTTTTTTAGATTTTCAAGACAGGGTTTCTCTATGTAACAGCCCTGGCTGTCCTGGACTCACTTTTGTAGATTAGGATGGCCTTGAACTAACTCACAGCAATCCGCCTGCCTCTGTCTTCTGAGTTCTCGAATTAAAGGCATGCGCCACCAAGCCCGGCCAAATTCTCTTTCTTGTTTTTGTTTTTGTTTTTGAAACAGGGTTTCTTTGTATAGCTTTGGCTGTCCTGGACTCACTTTGTAAACCAGGCTGGCCTCGAACTCACAGCAATTCACCTGCCTCTGCCTCCTGAGTTCTGGGATTAAAGGCCTGCATCACCACACCCGACAAGTTTTCCTTTTTAAACAGAGGATCTTTCAGGAGCTAGAGAGATGGCTCAGCGGTTAAGAGCACTGTCTGCTGCTCTTCTCCCCCACCCCACCCCCCTGCTGGTTTTTCAAGATGGGGTCTCTCTGTGTAACCTTGGCTGACCTGGACTCACTGTGTAGACCTGGTTGGCCACCAACTCACAGAGATCCACCCGCCTCTGCCCCTCTTCCAGAGGTCCTGAGTTCAATTTCCAGCAACCACCTGGTGGCTCACAACCATCTATAATGGGATCTGATGCCCTCTTCAGGAATGCAGGTGTACATGCAGATAGAACATGCATACATATAAATAAATGAATTGTTTTTTTAAAGAGAGACAGGATCTTACCATGTGGCTCTGTTGGCTTAGAATTTACCACTGTAGACAATGGTAACTTGAAGTGATCCTTCAGCCTCTGCCTCTTGAATGTTGGGATTACGGGCATGTGACACTATGTACGACTTAAATTTTGTGTATGATATGATGAAAGAGTCATTATGAAATCCATCCATCCATCCATTCTTCCATCCACTCATCTTCCATGCATTCATCCACCCATCCATCCATCCATCCATGCAGTTGTTCTAGTACATTTGCTGAAGTGAAACAAGTGGCCCACAGCAGCACCCTTCCACTCAGTATACCCCTGCCTCCTCTTTACACCCTTTCACTACCAATAAAAAGTAACTCAGAATTTTAACCCCCACCAATGCTAAATTGGCCCTGTTACTTTTTATTTTCTGCTTGACAGGAAGACAGTATCCACTCCTTGAACTGAACTTACCCAGCACGTAGATCATTTGGTGAGCCATATGGCATATGCACACACTTGCAATAATGTCTCCCTTTTATTATTAGACAGATTACATCAATGCCAGTTTCATGGATGGCTACAAGCAGAAGAATGCTTATATTGGCACACAAGGTAAGCTATTTTAGCCTTACATGCTGATTTTTGTGCCACCTGCATGTGGTTATGTATTTCAGGTGATTTTTTAAAAATTGTGGTTATATTCATGTGAATGTTTGGTCTGCATGTAGGTCTGTGTACCATGTACACAGAGACCAGAAGAGGGTGTCAGATCTCCTGAACCTGGAGTTGCAAATTGTTGTAAGATGCCATGTAGGTTCTGGGAATTAAGCCTGGGTCCTTGGGAAGGACAGCAAGTGTTCTTCACCACTGAGCTATCTCTCCAGTCCCTATCTCCAGCTTTTATGGAGGTCCAAATCTTAGCCCTCAGGATCAAGCCGCAAATGTTCTTAGTTGGTGAGCCATCTTTCCAGCCTCCAGGTCATTGTTTGGTTGGTTGTTTGTTTTGGTGTGTGTGTGTGTGTGTGTGTGTGTGTGTGTGTGTGTGTGTGTGTTTGTATGTGTGTGTTTCACTGTGTAGCCCTGGCTGTCCTGGGACTTGCTCTGTAGATGAGGCTGATCTTGAACTGAGAGGTCTACCTGCATTTGCTTTTCCATTGCTGGAGTTAAACGTGCTGTTACACCCAACTCAGATAGCATAATTCTTTTTTGTTTGTTTGTTTCAGATGGCATAATTCTTTTGTTGTTGTTGTTGTTGTTTTGTTTTTGAGACAGGGTCTCTCTGTGTTAGCCTTGGCTGTCCTGGACTTGCTTTGTAGAGCAGGCTGGCCTCGAACTCACAGCAATCCTCCTGCCTCTGCCTGGGATTAAAGGTGTGGGATTAAAGGTGTGAGCCACCACGTCCAGCTCAGATGGCATAATTCTTAAAGGAAATGTGTGGTAACCAGTCTCTCATAGAGTGTGATAGTTGAAAAGGACAGATAAGTTTGGAGCTTCAGTTCCAGACATTCATGGAAAGTCACTACCAAGAGAAAACCAGAGATGTAGGCCTCTAAGCCTTTGGACTATGTTTTAGTATAGAAATCCAAAGCGTAGGGTATCAGAGCTCAGGAGTTTGCACTCACATATACATCATGCACACACATTATAAAAATTTGACTCAGGCTGGGATGTTATTTAGTGATTAGCACATGCCTAGAAGATTTGAGTTTGATTTCCACCACCTCAAGAAAATAGTAAGAATAATCAAAAGAAATCTGCATCTAGTTATAAGTAACAAATCAGACAAATCCAGATTGTTCAGCACAAGTACAAGAAAACTAGCTCAGGCTAGATATGCTGGTATGTACATGACTCAGAGGGTCCCAAGTTCAAAGCCTGCCTGTTCTGCATAGTCAATTGGAGGTAAGCCTGCGTTAATCAGCAAGACCCTATCTTGAAAAGAAAAAAAAAGTAAGTCATGAAAAAAAGAAGAGAATGTTCTAGACTACTAAAGAAAGAACTAAATGTGGGGCTTATGATGTGTCCTCTGTAGGGAAAAAGTGGCATTAAGGACAAATTACTGGACAGTTGTGTAGACTTTCTATCAGTTAAGGATGTATCAGTGTTCCATTGTGGTACTGTCATGGTATATAATGATATATAAGAGGAATGAATAAATAAGTATATTTGCATTGCATATATAAGTTCACACACCTTTGGGGGTGTCTCGTCTATATTGGGCTCTTTCATACTGTCTGTGTAGCTAAAGATGACTGAACTCCTGATTCTTCTGCCTCTACCTTCTTTTTTTGGTGGGGGGGGTTTCACATGCTTTATTCATCATAGATACACATACTCATTTATCATGAGATAGATATGCATATGCAACACTTAAACAGTTCACATTGTATTTTCATTATATGTACACGAACTTCATCATAGGATTACATACCCCACTCATAAATGGTCTTAAAGCCGGGCGTGGTGGCGCACGCCTTTAATCCCAGCACTCGGGAGGCAGAGGCAGAGGTGGGCGGATCGCTGTGAGTTCGAGGCCAGCCTGGTCTACAAAGTGAGTCCAGGACAGCCCAGGCTAACACAGAGAGACCCTGTCTCGAAAACAAAAACAAAAACAAAACAAAACAAAAAAATAAATGGTCTTAATGCTACACTCATCATGGAATCACCATGCTCCATTTCCTGTGATGCTCATATGCTCCACTTATGTTGCGTATACATGTTCCATTCGTCACGGAATACAGAGGAATCATATGCTAAAAGAGATAATTATGCAAGAAATAATCCTAATAATTTACTAGCCTTTACTCTCTGAAAACTTTTTTCCACATAGAGAGCAAGAGAATTCTAAAGACTACAAGTATAATATTGGAACGTATAGGAGAGATATATGAGAAAGAGAAGGCCTGAGTAACTTAGTAATATTTATTTAATCTTTCATTGCATATGCTTCTTGTAGGAATAAGACAAACAAACAAAAAAGCATGGGAAATTCTGTTGGTCCTCAGTGAATCATTACTTTAGAAAAGCCCCATTGGTCTCTAAAAGGTAAAGGAAAGTATGTAGTTCATTGGATTAATGTTACCAACATACTAAGCAATGTTAGCCATGAGAGTCAAAGTGGTATTAATTCAGTTTTCAAGGCAATTCAAGACTGAGTTGCCAAAATGGTAATGTCCATAGTATTAATATTATCTATGCTTATTTGGATAATTATAACACAAGTGAATGAGTGAAAATGTGATTATTATTATGAATAAAGTTTATCTTTTTAAAAAATATATTTTATTAATTTATTCATATTACATCTAAATTGTTATCCCATCCCTTGTATCCTCCCATTCTTCCCTCCCTCCCATTTTCCCCTTACTGCCCTCCCCTATGACTGTGACTGAGGGGGATTACCTCCCCCTGTATATGCTCATAGGGTATCAAGTCTCTCCTTGGTAGCCTGCTATCCTTCCTCTGAGTGCCACCAGGTCTCCCTCTCCAGGGGACATGGTCAAATATGGGGCACCAGAGTTCCTGTGAAAGTCAGACCCCCTGCCTCTACCTTCTAATTGCTGAGATTACGCGCATGAGCTACCACCATACATGACTCTAGTAGTCTGATTCTTACATACACATACATGCATGCTAGTAATATTTCTAATAAGTCATCTGTTAAGAATATATATATATTTATTATATTTTAAGAGCATAATTTCTTATTATTAGAGTAAATCTGTGAAGGGGTGTGTGTGTGTGTGTGTGTGTGTGTGTGTGTGTGTGTGTGTGTGTGTGTTTATATAAGCAAACAAAGCCAAATTGGTTAGGTGACCTTGAACACACAGCTAGTAGTAGAACCAGAATTTGAATCCATGTCCAGCTCAGAAATTCTTAAAAGCTTGTGTCAAAGTAAACCACTAACTTTACATCTATAGAAGTTCACTTGTGTGTGTGATAATAGTATATGCTCACATGCATACACATATGTGAGAGTGTTTATTTTCATGTGTGGGCAAATCTAGAGGAGAAAATCAGGTGTCTTCTTTGTCATTCTCCACCTTACTCCTTTGAGATGGGGTCTGTCACCGAGCTTGAGCTAGGCTGGTAGCCAGCAAGCTCTAGAGAGCCCTTCCTTTCCCTCCAAGTGCTGGAGTTAAAAGCATGTACAACCATGGCTGGCTTGTTATGTGGGTTCCGGGGTTTGGTTTGGGGTCTTCATGTTTGTGTGGCAAGAACTTTTACCCACTGAGCCATTTCCCCAGCCTTTTTTTTTTTTCCCCCTTTTTCAGACAGGGCTTACTGTGAAGGCCTTGTTGGTTTGGAACTTGCTGAGTGTGGTGCTGCACTTAGTGATTCCAGCAGAGGCATGGGGCTGGAAAGGCTCTGGGCACTAGGGATCACATTCAGGGGATCACATTCAGGTCCTCACTCAGTAAGCACATTACCAACTAGGTAATGTGCTTCCCCTTGGTGGTTTTGCTGTTGTTTGTTTTGAGATAGTGTTTCAGCCTGTAGCTTGGGCTGGGCTGTATGTAACTCACAGTGATCCTCCTGCCCCAGGACCCAAGTGTAGAGATAGGCATGAACTACCATACCCAGCTTCACTTACATCTTTTCTTTATCTTTTATTTTATCTATTTGTTTGTTTATTTGGTTTTTTCGAGACAGGTTTCTCTGTGTAGCCTGTTCTGGATTTGCTTTTTAGACCAGGCTGGCCTCGAACTCAGAGAGATCCGCTAGCATCTGCCTCCCGAGTGCTGGGATTACAGGTGTGTGCCACCACGCCCAGCTTATTTTTTGTTTTTCACTTTCGTTTTTTGAGACAGAGTTTCTCCGGGTAGCCTTGGCTATCCTGGACTCACTTTGTAGACCCGGCTGGCCTTGAACTCACAGAGATCCGCCTACCTCTGTGTCCTCAAGTGTTGTAATTAGAGGCATAAGCCACTGCACCCGGCTACATCTTTTGATTTTTTGAAAAGGGTTTTATGTAACCTAGGCTGTCCCAGAAATCCCTATGTAGTTGAGGATGAATTTGAATTCCTGATGTTGTTGCCTTTTCCTTCCATGTACTGGCTTGTACTAACATCTTACGATATTAGAATTGCTTCTTTGCAGAAACAGGCACTGACAAAGATATTTAAGGTCTTAGAATGACTCTAAATATCAAAGAACATAATATGCATTAGATTACAGCATTTTCAAAATTCTCATACCCAACAAATTCATTTGTAAGAGCTGTACTTTAAAACAGTTTTATTTTATGTATTTTGCTTATATGTACGTCTTGTGTGACATTTGCTTGTCTGGTGCCAGTGGAGGCTAGATGTACTGTTGGGTCTCCTGAAACTGTAGTTACAGGTGGTTGTGAGCCATCTTGTGGTTAGGAGTTAAACCCAGGTGCTATGGAAGAGCAGCCAGCACTTATAGCTGATGTGGTATCTTTGCAGTCTTAAGAATTGTAGTTTTCACCATAGAAAGCTACATTAAAAAGATTTACTATTATATGGGGGCAGGGGCTTATTCTATTAATATTTTATTTGCATGTATCTATAAGTATACAAAGAAAAGGTCTTTGAGATGCTGGAAAAAAATAATATTATCTCTGGATCCAAGAGTTAATGAAAAAATATATATATATATAATGTATACAGTGTTCTGTCTGTGTGTACACCTGAAGGCCAAAAGAGGGCACTAGATCTTATTATAGATGGTTGTGACCACCATGTGGTTTCTGGGAATTGAACTCAGGACCTTTGGGAGAACAGTTAGTGTTCTTAACCTCTGAGCCATCTCTCCAGCCCTAATGAATAATTTTTATCTTCATTTTCTTTTTTTCCTTCCTTCCTTCCTTCCTTCCTTCCTTCCTTCCTTTGGCTTTCCCCCTCCCTTCCCCCCCCCCCCCCCAGACAGGCTTTCACTGTGTAGCCTTGGCTGTCCTAGACTCACTTTGTAGACCAGACTGGCCTTGAACTCACAGCCATCCGCTTGCCTCTGCCTCCCGAGTGCTGAGATTAAATGAATGCACCACAACACCCTGCGCTTCCTTTGGCTTTTTGAGACAGGGTTTCTCTGTGTACCCTGGCTATCCTGGAACTTGCTCTGTAGAGCAGGCTGGCCTCAAACTCACAGAGATGCACATAGCTCTGCCTTCCAAGTGCTGGGATTAAAGGTGTGTCTCACTGAGCCCGGCTTTAATCTTCATCTTCTAATAAATTACAACAGATATGATTTACTCTAATGTGAACAAAAAGAAAGCAATAAAAATACTTTTCTCTGTCTCTAACCCCTGTCCTCTTCCAAATGCTACTACTTGTAGCTCTCATATACTTTATTATTAGATTCCCCTCCCACCCAGTTCTAATGTTCAAACCCTGGGCCTTATCTAGGACAAGCAAATATTCTATCACTGGCCCACATCCATTCTCATGTGCTTTATTTTCCATATTCAAACCATTAGCAATGGCTAAGTAAGGATAATACTTGCTGGAGGGTGAGGCAGTAGGATCATAGGTTCAAGACCAGCTTGTGCTACACAGCGAGACCCAGTCTCAAAAGACACTCCCCCCACGCAAGCAGTGACTACGGATGCCAGAATACAGTATCAGCCCCTGGAACTGCATGGTGGTGGGCCACCATGTGGGAGCTAGTGTCAGGCACTTGTTATCCCAGTGCTAGGGAGGCAGAGGCAGGAGGATCCCTGGGGCCCAGGGGCTGTCTAACATAGCCTGCTAGCCCCAGGTCCCAGGCCCCAGGTCCTAGGTCCCAGTGAGAGACCCTGTGTCAAAACCAAAACAAAAACACCACTAAATCCTAGGCCAGGCGTGGTGGCGCACACCTTTAATCCCAGCATTTGGGAGGCAGAGGCAGGTGGATCTCTGTCAGTTTGAGGCCAGCCTGGTCTACAAAGCAAGTCTAGGACAGCCAAGGCTACACAGAGAAACCCTGTCTCGAAAAAACAAAAAACAAAACAAATCCCCCCAAAAACCACTAAATCCAAAGCAAGGAGGACAGCAGCTGAAGAATGACACTAGAGGTAGCAGTGGCTTCCACATGCATAGGTGAGTGGCTGTTCACACACACACACACACAACACACACACACACACACTCTTTCTTTTTCAGTCTTCACACACAAAATGTTAGTGCTTACTAAAAGGCTTTCACAGAAATAGTAATGGAACCAGTAGGCTTTCTGGTCCAGATTAACCTTCGCATTACCCTGCTTCTCTGAAAATGGAGAGGGAAAAACACTGGAAAGGCATGAAGAATTATCTTGAGGAGTCGTTACAAAGACGGATTTGTTGCAGAGTGCTCATCCTTGTGCAGGTTCTGATTATAAAGGGCAGTTTCACAAAAGGCATTTATCCTCCACATCCTATTTACTGAACTGGAGATCTTCTTAAATGTCTGAGGTAAGATGCTCTAATTTAAATGGTTGAAGTATCTAGGACCAGCCGTGCCCTCTGCAGCTTAGGGGAGAGGAAGTCCTTTGAGTGTCTTGGTCAGGGAGAACCTAGAGGAAGACTGAGAACTTAAAAATAGATAGAGGGACTGGAGAGATGGCACCGCATTTGCTGCTCTTGCAGAGGACCAGAGCAGTTCCCAGGAACCCTATGGGGCTGCTCAGAACTTCTGTAACTCTAGGCCCAGGGAATCTGGCGCCCTCTTGTGACCTCTGGAGGTGCCCACTCATTTGGTATGCACTCTTACAAACACACACATGCACATAAATAAAATGTAAAATAAATCTTGGATAAAAGGGGCTGGAGGGATGGTTTAGAGGTTAAAAACACTGACTGCTCTTCCAGAGGTCCTGAGTTCAATTCTCTGCAACCACATGGTGGCTCATAACCATCTATAATGAGATCTGGTGCCCTCTTCTGGCCTGCACATGTACATGCAGGCAGAATACTGTATACATAATAAATAATAATAATACATAATAAATACATCTTTAAAATGGATGAAATGGACTGTATTACAGGTGAGGGAGACAATACAGAAGATTAGAGTCAGGGGACACTGTGTCGGTATTGTGATGAAACTTTTTTTTTAATATAAGACTGTATGGGAAAAGAGATATTAAGAAAAGTATATTAGAATGTTATTAGTAACTTAGACCAAAAAAACGATTAAGTCCTTGTGGCAATGAAACTTAGTGTAAAGAACAGGGCAAAGGGCAGGGGCTAAAGAGTAAAAGCAAAAACACTCTGAGGCTGGGCTGGTCTACAAAGTGAGTCCAGGACAGTCAAGGCTACACAGAGAGACCTTGTCTCAAAAAACCAAAAACAAACAAACAAACAAACAAACAAAAACACTCTGAGGGCAAAAAATTACTAGAATTTGCTTGACAACTGGGAGAGGATGGAAATGGGTATGTTAAAGTTGACTTCAACTTTGTTTTGTTTTTGTCTTTTGAGGCAAGTTTTTCTGTGTACTCTTAGCTGTCCTGGAACTTGCTTTGTAGATATATCTGCCTCTGCCTCCTGAGTGCTGGAATTAAAGGTGTGCACCACCATACCCAATAACTTTAACTTTTTTTTAAAAAAAATTATTTTTTTATTTTTTTATTATTTATACAGTAGTCTGCCTGTCTCTGAGCCAGCAGTCCAGAAAAGGGCACCAGATCTTATTATAGATGGTTATGAGCCACCATGTGGTTGCTGGGAATTGAACTCAGGACCTCTGGAAGAGCATCCGGTGCTTTTAACCTCTGTGCCATCTCTCCAGCCTGTACCTTCAACTTTTTAAAAGAGTAAATAATTTAGAGGCTGGAGAGATGGCTCATCAGGAAAGAGCACTGACTGCTCTTCTAGAGGACCCAGGTTCAATTTCCAGGACCCACATGGCAGCTCACAACTGTTTGTAACTTCATGATCTGACACCCTCACACAGACATTCACATGTAGGCAAAACACCTATGTACATTAAAAAAATGAATAAATAAAAAAAAAATTTTAAGGTAAATAATTTAAAAATACTAAGATGACTCATACACAGAGTAAAGGTGCTTGTAGTACGGGCCTGCTGACCTGAATCAAAGTTCTTGGGCCCATGTAAGGTGAAAGAAAACAGACAAATACAAATCCTTAGCATTAGGGTGGTCTCATATCCATATGTGTACCATGGCATGCCTGCCCACCACATCATACCCCCATACTTACTAACAAAATTGATAGTAGGGATAATTTTAATAAGGAATACTAGAAGTCTTATTAGAGATTTTAAAAAATGAGAAAGAAAGCTAGCTGTGGTGGCACATGCCTTTCTCTCTGCATACTAGCAGCTGAGGCTTCACGAGTTTGAGGCCTGTCTGAGCTCTACAGTAAGATCCTGTCTCAAAAAAGGAAAAGGGAAAGAGGGAAGGTAAGTACATCAGTAAGCTGAACAATAAAATGAACTATGAAGACGACTAGGTCTTTGTCCTAAGGATTTGAGACAATGGGACATAGAGGAAACTGGTTTAATAGTTACTGTATTAAAAGGCTGAGGGCTAGGTAAGGTAGAAACAGAAATGGACAGGCAGGTATTTAGCTGACACTGTTACCATAGATGTGGTTGCTGAGGCTCTGTGGCCCGGGTTCTGAGTGGGTCTTTAACAATGCTTCCTACATATGGCTCACTTGGACATCTTTTTGTTTTGTTTTGTTTTGTGTTTTGTTTTATGAGACAAGGTTTCTCTGTGTAGCCTTGGCTATCCTGGACTTGGTTGGAGACCAGGCTGGCCTCGAACTCACAGCGATCCACCTGCCTCTGCCTCCTGAGTGCTGGGATTAAAGGCGTGCACCAGCACACCTGGCTATCAAGTGGTCTTAACCAATGTTTCTTCAGCCTGATTTAGTGTGTGTGTGTGTGTGTGTGTGCGTGTGCGTGTGTGTGTGTGTGTGTGTGTGTGTGTGTATGCACATGAATGCTAGTTCCTATGGATGCCAGAAGAGGGCATTGGATCCCTTGCAGCTGGAGTTGCAGGCTGTTGTGAGACACCTGTTGTAGGTGCTGGGAACTGGGTTTCGGTCTTCTGCATGAACAGTATGAGTTTTCAACTGCTGAGCCATCTCTCCAGCCCGCTCATTCTGTGTTTCTAATACCCACCCATACAGAGGTGATATGGTTGGTCTGAGGACCTCCCTGAAGAAGCAGAGACAGGACAAGGCTCATATGAATACTTGGAATTGCAGTACTTGGGATGTGGAGACCTGAGGAACAGGAGGTCAACATTGTGCTGGACTATATAGTGAACCTGAGGCTATATGAGACCCTAGCTTAGAAAAACAGTAGGGGCTGGAGAGATGGCACAGAGGTTGAGAGCACTGGCTGCTCTTCCAGAGGTCCTGAGTGCAATTCTCAGCAACCACATGGTGGCTCACAGCCATCTATAATGTGATCTGATGCCCTTTCTGACGTGCAGGTGTACATGCAGACAGAACACTATATACATGACAATAAATAAATACATCTTTTTTTAAAAAAAAGAAAGAAAGAAAAGAAAAACAGTAAAAGCGGGGGAAACAGTAGGGAGCTCACACCTATGCTTTGGAGATACTCCTTGGAGGATGAGTCTAAGAAAGACAGGCATGCTTCTGAAGGCTTTGTTGTCTTTTCCTTCCACGCCAGGTCCTTTGGAGAATACCTATCGGGACTTCTGGCTCATGGTTTGGGAGCAAAAGGTTTTGGTGATTGTCATGACCACCCGGTGAGTTAGTCGTCGTCTTCTTCGTCGTCGTCGTCTTCTTCTTCTTCTTCTTTCTTCTTTCTTCTTTCTTCCTTCTTTCTTCCTTCTTTCTTCTTCTTTCCACAGACTCTCCCCATCCCCCTAACCCAAGCTGGAGTGATTAGGAAAGCCATGGCACATGCATAGTTCACATGCTAGGGCATGGTGGAGGCGGGGCTAGCCTTGCAGATAGTTAGTCTATAATCCTAGGGACCTGGGGCTAGGTGAAGGCTATCCTGGGTTCTGCCTTATTCATTGAAGGAAGTGCTGGGAAACAGGAGTAGCTCACCTTTAAGCTGCCTCTTGTCTTGTCTCAAGAGGAAAGATGTCTTCCTGGCCGCTGATTTACCAGTTCCCTTTGCTTTTCATTTCCTGCTTCGTTTGACTACTTTTCTGTTCATTCCTCTCTCTACCTGTAAGGGAACAGAAACGAGAGGTTGACACATGAGCCAGGGAGGTCTGAATAAAGGGTTGTTTTTGAAATTTGGCAGTTCTGCCAAATTTAAGAAATTTCACATTTTATTAGTTCCATTATTAATTATAACCTATTTCAGATGGGAAAGAAAGAAAAGATGTTTGCTCAGTTCTCTTCCTCAGGGCGTTGCTAACAGCCACCCATAGTTGGAAGAAGTACTACCCCAGAGTAGTGTGAGGGCAGTCACAGACGGTGAGAGGAAGTGTGTGGACCTCCTTAGTCACATCCAGGGGTTGTGTCTTTCCCATCTCTGTGTCAGCCAACGGCCCATGGTGGAAGGGAACTGTATTTTTTTTTTCAACTGTATTTATCCCAGGTAAGTGAGAAATACAGCCAGGTACCAAGAGGGAGACCAGATGATACAGTGAATGCACAATGCATGTCTGCTAACTGGACAGCTAGCTGTAGCTGCTTTAGCACCTGTGTAGAGTGAAGAGTTTTCCTTCTTTTTCTGCCAAGCATCAGTGCTGTACTTCAGGAGCAGTGCAGATGACGTGGCTGCCCGGGAGCTCAGCAGTTTGGTGGGAAGCAGCTTACTGGGGGTTCAAGAGAGAAGGCCTAACTTGCTCTCTGTGTCTTCAGCTTTGAGGAAGGCGGCAGGAGAAAATGTGGCCAGTACTGGCCTTTAGAAAAAGACTCTCGGATCCGATTTGGCTTCCTCACAGTGACAAATCTAGGAGTGGAGAACATGAGCCATTATAAGAAAACGACTCTAGAAATCCACAACACAGAGGTGAGTGCAGCTTTCTATGTTTTCACTTTTTTGAAAGTAGGGAAGCTCCTTTACGTAGAGTCTTGTTGAGGGTGGTGATGCACACTTTCAGTCTCAGCACTCACTGAGAAGAGGGTGGTGGATGTCTGTGAGTTCAAGGTCTGCCTGGCCTAGGTAGTGAGTTCCAGGCCATCAAGAGCTACATAGTGAGTCCTGTCTCAACAAAGCAAAACCAAACAATAGCAACAAAGGAACTGTCTGGAGGGAATAGTTAGGATTTTAGGGAGACTATAAGCTTCTTTTGATTTTTTTTTTCTGGAAACAAGATGAAGATACTTAACTGAGAAGCCCGTTATGTAGTGCCCCTCTTTAATCCCAGCATCCCAGAGACAGGCAAGCGGCTCTGAGTTCAAGGCCACCCTGGTCTACATAGTAAGTTCCAAATAGAGACACCTCCCACCTCTCCTTTCCAAAAATGATACTCAACTCAGAACTAATATAGTCATCACCTCAATACAAGAATGGCAAAAAGAGAAATAAAAATTTTAACATTGGGAATCTGGATCCTAAGCCGTGCTTATTAACCTATCATGTAGGAGGCTGAGGTGGGAAAACACGTTTGAAAAGTTTGGACTGCACAGTATGGATCTTGAATCAGAAAACTACAATGAGCGCCTGGAGAGATTATGTTTCAGCTGTTAGAGTACTTGCTACTCAGTCATGAGGCTGATGGTTCAAATCTTAGCACCCATGCACCCAGCTTCGAGTCCCGTTCCTGCCTGCAACCAGCTGACGCAGGGAGAGGCAGGAGGGTTACAGGGCTCTCTGGCTTATAGCCTAGCGAGGAACAGGCAGAGTGTGCTAGAGGAGGGCACCTGATGTTCTCCTCTGTGCTGCATGTGTACACCTGCACGCACACTCATACGCAGATGTATACACACTCAAAAATGAAGAAAGTCAGTAAGAAAATAAATATGTTACTATTAATTTTGAGACAGAGCTATGTAGCTTTGGCTGACCTGGAACTTGCTGTATAAATAGACCAGGCTGGGCTCAAACTCATAGAGATCCATCCACATGCTTCTGCCTCCTGAATTCTGGGGTTTAGAGGTTTACTATGCCTGACAATACATTTTTTTCAAGCAAGATTTTTTTGATATTATAATTTAATTACAACAGTTCTCTCTTTCTTTTCTTCCCTCCAAACTCTCCCTGTTCTCCTTCAAATGCATAGCCTCTTTTTTCACTAATTGTTATTAATGCATATACATATTTGTATATATATATATTTCTAAATATAACCTGTTGAGTCTATATAATTACTTGTATTACATTTTCAAAGCAGACTGTTTGGCACTGGACAAGTAATTAGTTGGTGTGTTCTTCCCCGGGGCTGGCCATCTCTCTGGCTAATTTTTTGTTTTGTTTTTAATAATAAAACAATAATAATTTAATAATAACAATAATAAACAAGATCCTCATGCCCTGCCTTTCCAAACACTTAGCCCTTCCTTTGGGTTTGAGGTAGAGAAACAATTGTGAAGAAAGTTGAGAGCAGATGGAACCCTTGTGGGTATGAAGGCTAAGGTTTTAAGAGTCTGGAAAAGCCAAAGGTAGTCAGAGTAGAGCAGTGATGGCATTAACTGTTGTTTCTTTTTTCACGTAAGGAGCGGCAGAAACGCCAGGTGACCCACTTCCAGTTCCTAAGCTGGCCGGATTACGGTGTCCCTTCTTCAGCAGCTTCCCTCATTGACTTCCTGAGAGTGGTCAGAAACCAGCAGAGTGTGGCTGTTGGCAGCCTGGGAGCACGAGCCAGAGGGCAGAGCCCTGAGCCGCCCATTGTGGTACACTGCAGTGCAGGCATCGGCAGGACAGGTACTGTGCCTCTTACACTGGTGATGTATCCAGAGGCAGTGGGGGGTGGAGAGCAGGAACCGAATGCTAGGGCATGTCTGTGATTAGAGAAAGAGCCCATTCAATCCTTTGGTGGCAAACTGCTATGATAATCACTTTTTAATTTAAAATTATTTTTAAAAATTTGTTCACTTTATGTCCCAATCCCTCCCTTCTGCCCCCTCCCTTCCTCCTTCTTCCTACCATGCCCCTCCCCTAGTCCTCAGAGAGGGGAGGGCTCTCTTTCCCTATCAACTGACCGCAGCCTATTGAGTCTCATCAGAACTGCTTGCATCCTCTTCCTCTGTGACCTGCTAAGGCACCCGGCAGGGGGAAGTGATCAAAGAGCAGGCAACAGAGTCCATGGTGGGGGCAGCCCCTGCTCCCTTACTAGGGGACCCTATGGAGACTGAGCTGCCTATTGGCTACAGCAGAGCAGGAGACCTAGGTCTTCTAGATGCCTGGTCCTTGTTTGGTGCATCAGTCTGCTCCAACCCCCTGGGCCAAGATTTGTCTGCTCTGTTGGTCTCCTTGTAGAGGAAATCAGTCTTAATGTCCTTTTGTATTCCTTATACTGGGGATACTACTTGCCAAAATACATACTGTACAAACCGAGTTCTTGGGGTTGTTCATCACCTCGATTCTGGCCCTCTCCTGGGGGCTTCTTCTCCCTATGCTGGTCTTGTCTTTTCCTTCTCTTCACTCTCCCCCCGCCCCATCCCTCCCTCCTTCTTTGTTGTTTTTGTTTGATTTTTTTCTTTTCTTTTTCTTTTTCTTTTTTTTTCTTTTTTTTCTTTTTTTTTTGAGACCAAGTCTTACTATGAGGTCCAGTCTGACCTGGAATTCACAGCAATCCTCTGGTTTTAGCCTCTCAAATGCTGGGATTATAAGCTTGTGCCATCTTCCTGGCTTCTGTGTTCTTCCTTACGGAGCTTTGGCTTAATGGGATGCATGCTGCAGGAGTGCTGGCTTTACTAGCTCAGAGGCCCCTATGGGAGAGTAATCAAGACCTCTAGAGAGTTACAGGCTCTGGAAACTGGGTGTGGAAGTACTGTTGTGCTTCGAAGCAGGAAGTCCCTCTGTGTCGATCACCTACTTATTCTTACTGTGAACGCCATGTATGTATGTCCTGAGAGACAGGAGACTCTCATTTCTCTGACCATGCCCATGCCCTGTGATACTCCTGTCGTCAGACCCTTTGCCTTTGAATTCATTCATCAGTCCTGCATGGTGATTTGGTAAAAGAAAGAGGATAGGAAAAGTACACTCGTGTGATCATTTCCTTCCTTCTTCAGGTACCTTCTGCTCACTGGACATCTGCTTGGCACAGCTGGAGGAGCTTGGCACCCTTAATGTGTTCCAGACAGTATCACGCATGCGGACCCAGAGGGCCTTCAGTATCCAGACCCCTGAGCAGTACTACTTTTGCTATAAGGCCATTCTGGAGTTTGCAGAGAAGGAAGGCATGGTTCCCTCTGGTCACAGCCTGCTGGCCATGGAGGGCCAATAACTGTTGACGAGTTTCTTCTACCTGCTGGCCAGCCTTCCTTAGACTACCCTGGACACCGCTGAGCCTATAGGTTGCCATCAGTTATGCTGAAGCCATGGATCAACGTCTTTCTTGTGTCTCCCAGCGCACATGTGCACGCCAGGCAGCCTTTCCCTTTGGCTAGATAAATGTGGTGGAACTGCCACTAGAAAGGGCCAGCAGCAATGTGTTCTTAATTCCTAGCACCTGCTATTGAACTGTGCCTTATTAAAACCAAATTGTGGCTATTGATTTTTGCCAGGGTCCCTGAGGTAAGTGGGGAAGGACACCCCCATGTCCCAGCACCGTTCTTCTTCTGAAAGTCTCCTCCTTCCCTTTGCTAGGATTTGACAGGGAGGTTTGGTGAACATTCACCTTCCTGCCCAGAGAGCTTGACCAAGTTACATACTCTAGAGAATGTCCCGAGTGCCAAGCACGTTTATACATAGGGCGTGTAGTCCAGTCTTTTCTGTCATTGTGTGTGTGCGTGTACGTATGTGCACTTATATGTATGGATCCATATGTATGTGTGTACATAATATCTACTGTATGTGATAATATGGCTGTATTCTATAAATACATATACACACAGATACTCTTTGTAGAAATTTCTGGGGCTCCATGTTGCAGTTCAGCATTCCTTGCTTCTTGGACCCTGCTGATGATGCTGGACTAGCCAGGGTTGGAGGTCATGGCTCATGATGTCAGCAGCAGAGTAATAAAAGACAACACATACTTCTTTTCCTGAGCCACGGCCCTCTTCCTTAATGACATCTTTCCCTCTGGACTCCATGCTTGTTGGAGCCAAAAATACTGACTTACGGTAACGCTGGTTCAGCCTGGCATGGACATCCTTCATCTAACAATTCTCTGGTTACTTTGCTGACTTGGGGAATAGACCTCCACTGTGATTCCAGACTCTGTCTTATTACCCCAGCGATGGGGACCAAGGCTAGAGATGAATTTACAGAACTGCCAGAGCCAAAAGTAATCGGTACGAAGTTTTAAATGGAAAGGAGAGTCCTGGAGTGAACAAGAGGGACCTACTATGAAGTTCCCTTCCAGGGGTGACAAACTGGGGCCCCCTTTTCTTTTATTGGAAGATCCCTTTCTTTATGCAACTCTTCCTTGTCTACTGAGATGCCCAGCTTTCCCTGTCTGCTAGCCTGCCAGGTCCTAGACCTGAAACGGGATGGGTCTGTGTCCTTATAAAGCGTATAATCCCCTTGGCGGGATGAAAAGGTTCCTTGTAATCACTCGTCCCCTGCCCATCCAACTTGTTCCTGTCTTTTCCCAGTCTGATTCGCCAGAAATGGAATCAAGAGTTCCCAACGCTCTATGTTCCCACAAAACCCCCACAGAACCCCTAAATCTTCCCTTACTCCAGAACATGAGGTTGGCAGCTGGTCAGAGCTCAATAATTTTATACTGTAATAAGATCTTTGAATGTGTATATTCTTATTTTTTACAATCATTTCATTTTGTATTTAACATCAATGGACTGAGTCAGATTCAGTAAATAATTGTAATGTTCATATTCAATATCTTATAGTGGTACAGTTTTGTATTTACATACAAATATACCAACATGATTAAACCATTTTAGCTTCATCAATTTAACAGTCTGGGGTCGGGAAGGTGAGGAGGGTGTCCAGGAGTTGGTTCTGGACACATTGGGGAGGCAGGAGGTGACGGTATCCAAAGCTTCAGTACCCGAGATTCAGTTCTGTAAGGTGCCTATCATTCTGTAGGCTGTGGCCTTAGCTTCGGACAGAGGTACCAACCAGTACCAACTGAATGTTTGATGTGTGGCAAGCTTAGTGATAAGAGCTTTGTTTCTTCCATTGCTTCATTGAAAGTTCACAATTCCAGTGACGATCCTCTGTCCTTCCTACACATCCTTCTCCTGTTACTCCAGTGGGATTAATTAACCCCAGTTGGGATTATAGACATGTGCCACCACATTGGCCAACGTCCACCCAATTCTGTATAAACGAGAAAGGTGAGGTTCAGAGGATTACAGTGATTTGCTCTAAAACTGCAACCCAAACTGATGTGCTTATAAAGTCTGAAATGGAATGGTTCTTGTCTTTGGGGACTTAGACTGTTGTTGTGGTTGTTGTTGTGGTTGTTGTTCTTTTCTCACCCTGTACCCTGGAAGGCAACCTTTTTTTTTTTTTTTTTAATTTTTATGTGCATAGGTGTGGGGGTGTCAGGTCTCCTGGAACTGGAGTCATGGGCAGTTGTGAGCTGCCACATAGGTGCTTGGAGTTCCGAACCCCAGTGCTCTGCAAGAGCAGCCAGTATTCTTAACCACTGAGCCACCTCTCCAGCCCTGTTGTTGTTAGTTTATAGTAGAATTGCTTTAACATTCTAGGCTGGCTCACGGTCTTGTTTGAGACAGTATCTTACCATGCAACCTAGGCTGACCTTGAACTCATGGCCGTTCTACCTCAGTCTCCCAAGGGCTACTTCACCCAGCTTAGGTAAACTGACCTTGAGCCCGTGTTCCTTGTAGTGGACTAGAAAGATGACAGAATTGGTGACATTCTCCCAGATGGGGATCTCTTGGTCTGTCCTCAGGTTTTACAGTACCAGCAGGTTTATTCTTCCAGAGAAACCCACAAACACTGTCCTGCTACTTGTTCTCGGGACACGCTTGACATCACATGCCTTTACCTAGTGACAGCCTGCTCCATTGCAGCAGCTGTGCCTGCAACGTGCAAATATTAGGGTGTTGTAAAGAACAGTAATAGCAAACAACATTTAATGGAAACTCTCCTTAGTCTAGGTCCTGTTCAGAGCACTCTGTACATATGAACACATTCACTCTCAGCAACTACATGAAAATGGGTACTGACAGAAGTGAGCCACTGAAATACCAGAATGTTAGTTTGCCGTGGCCATGGACCTGTATCCCAGAGAACCTAAGGATCTGCTTCCTGATCTGCCAGCCAGCACATTGTTCTTGGTGTTCTTACTGTACCCAAAGACTAAACTGCTGCATGTGGTATACTATGACTGTGACCTCAGTATTGGAAAGGAAGAGGCAGAAGGGTCAGGAGTTCAAGGCCAGTGTTGGCTATACCAGTAGTAGGGAGCCCAGCCTGGACTGCATGAGACACTGAAGGAAAAAAAAATATGGTAGCAGATTAAGACAGAATCTCTGAAATTTGAAATCAAAGGGATTACATTGAAATTTGAAATTAGAGATATTACAGAAATACTTAGGGTTGGTGAAATATACCAGAAACATCATTAACCATTAAAAAAAAAAGCCCAGAAGAGGTGATTTAGAACTGTTATTTGTTCAAACATGCTGTACCTTTGCCCTGTAAATTGCTCAATTCGACATTGTGCAGTAGTTCCTAGGTGCAAATTCCTGGGTCTACCCACTTGGTGGTGGAATGAATACAGGATGACCCAGGCTTCCAAAGTGTCCTTTAACTCACATCTCCAGTTCTGGACACAGCCAAGGATGTCTCCTGGATATTCAGTAAAACCCTGAGAGAAAAGTGTTCAATAGTTTTCCACTAACTGCTATTGTACATAGCATTATCTTTATTAGTACTTACATTTTGAACAAATTTGGGTGGCTTTTAATTTTTTATTAATTAATTAATTTTTTGGCTTTTCAAGACAAGGTTTCTCCATGTAGGCCTGGCTGTCTTGGAACTTGCTCTATGGACCAGGCTGGCCTGGAACTCCCAGAAATCCACCTGCCTCTGCCTCCCAAGTGGATTAAAAGCTAGGATTAAAGGTGTGCACCACTGCCACCAGTGCCAGACTAAAAGTTTTTTTTTCCAAAAATAATTTAGTACGTGTATGTACATCGGTACTTGGCTACCATGATGCACTCGTGATTAGGGTACAATTTTTGGAAGTCAGTTCTCTCCACTTTGTTGAGGCAGGGTCTGTTTCTCTGACTAGTTGGCTTCTAGGCTATTCTTTCTCTGCCTCTCACCTCTTTTATAGGAGTGCTGTGATTACAGATGCATGCTGGCATTTTACATAGGTTCCAGGGATCAAATTAAGGTCAGGTTAGCTAGGCTAGTGTCTTCACCCATCAAGCCATTTCCCCTGCTCTAATAATTTTCAAATTTTTTCAATTGTTTGTTTATTTATTTATTTAGTTTTTTGAGACAGGGTTTCTCTGTGTAGCCTTGGCTGTCCTAGACTCACTTTGTAGACCAGGCTGGCCTCCAACTCACAGTGATCTGCCTGCCTCTGCCTCCCAAGTGCTGGGATTAAAGGCGTGTGCCACCACACCTGGCTCAACTTTTAATTTTTAATTTTCTTCTAAGAAGTTATAAAAATCCTCCTGGCTCAGCCCTCTGAGTGCTGAGATCACAGGCATGTGCAACTGTACCGTTATTTTTAGAATGAGTCTCACTAAGTTACCTATATTGGTATCAAATTTTTGGGCTCCAAGTGATCCTATTGCCTGAACTTCCTATGTAGCTGGGACTACAATAGTCTTGTCACCACACCTGGATGTTTGTAGCTTTTGCCAGTGTGAGCTTACCTGTGGTAGGTTTTAGTCTGGAGGTTTCGTTTGTTCTGAGACAGGGTTTCTCTCTGTAGACCATGCTGGCCTGGAACTCAAATCCATCTGCCCACCTCCTTTAAGCTGGGGTTAAAGGTGTGTGCCATACACCTGGGTTGGTAGTAGACACCAGCGGAAACTGAGGAAGATTTGAGGGGTATCACATAGGAGGCAATGAATAAAGCTAGGGAAAACCTGTATTCAGGGAGTGAAGAACATCGTGGGTGTGCACTTCTGCTTCTGACTGGATTATCCCGCAACATTCCTATGGTTCCTAATTCTTCAGGCACCAAGGACATCTCTCTGCACTCTGTATTGCTTCCTGCGGGTAGGATGTCTTACAAAATGATACCCCAGCATCTTCAGTCTAGGAGAGCTGCTATTGCCAATGCCTGTTACTCTGTGCTAGGCAATGGCAAGAGTATGATTTTGGGGGGTGGAGGAGTTTGGGGTGTTTGTAGCAGGTAGACTATGTGGTATTATAGCCCCAAAGAGAATTGACTCTTGCTCATAAAAGGATGCACCCAATCTCTGGGGCAGTCCTAAGAACAGGAAGCTATACTTTATTATTAGTGTGAGCTGAAGGAGGTGAGCCGTGAGGCTAAGGTCCATGCATTGGCTGGAAAGAATGGTTTTCTTAGAATGACTGAGCTCTTCAGTAGTTGTGAGGTTTTAACCTACTCAACCCAGCTAAGTCCTAGTTCCTTTCTGTAAAAGGGGTTACTTTTAAGCAATCACATACTTTGGGTCCACTAACCCTAAAGGTTTAGTTTGTTGGCGTTATCAGGCCCTGCCTTAGGCTGGATTAGCTCCCACTTGAGCACTTTACACCAATTTCTTTATTTTCAAAAGGTCTTCTTTCAGACTGTTGCTATCTCTTCACATTCTCTCAATTCTTTTCTACTTGGCTTAAAAAGTGGAAGACTTGAACTGGCCATGGTGGCGCATGCCTTTAATCCCAGCACTCAGGAGGCAGAGGCAGACAGATCGCTATGAGTTCGAGGCCAGGCTGGTTTACATAGCGAGTCTAGGACAGCCAAGGCTACACAGAGAAACCCTGTCTCAAAAAAAAAAAAAAAATCACAAAGTGGAAAACTTAGTTAGAAAGTAGGTTAAGGTGGTATAGATATTTAATCCTAGCACCAGGAAAGCAGAGGCAGGTGAACCTCTTGAGTTTGAAGTTTACAGAGCAAGTTCTAGGACAGCTAGGGTTACATAGAGCATAGAGAGATCCTGTCTCAAAAACCGAACAATCAAAACAAAACAACCGAAAACTAAATGAAACATAAGAGGAAGTAGAGGAAGAAAAGAAGAGAAAGTATATCAGAGGTACCCTTGAATCTCCATCAGTGAGTTTGGCTTCCCTGTTGTGCCCTATAGCCTAACAGGCGTCTGAGAACTATAAAATTCACTTGCCAAAAGCCAGGCGTGGTGGTGCACGCCTTTAATCCCAGCACTTGGGGATCATCACTGTGAGTTCAAGGCCAGCCTGGTCTACAATGTGAGTGCAGGACAGCCAAGGCTAACATGGAGAAACCCTGTCTCGAAAAGAACCAACCAACCAAATAAAAACCCAAAAATTCTTGCCAAGCATCCCAGGGCTCCTAATCGACATCTTAGATTTGTCTTGGGCCTAGATCTTAGTCCACCGGCCACAGGTGGGAATAGAGGGTCCCCCAGCCAGGAAGTCAGGCTTTCCTTTGGGAGCTACCCATCCCATACTTAAGCATCAAGCGATTGTTACCCTGTACTTAACTGAGCAGAGGAGACTGAGGTCCTCTCTACAGATAGGAATTTACCATGGGGAAAACAGTTTAATCTCTGTCTGTTTTTTGTCTTTTTTTTTTTTTTTTTTAAGACAGGAGTTTTCTGTGTAGCCTTGACTCTCCTGGACTTGCTTTATAGATCAGGCTGGCCTCCAACTCACATCGATCCTTCTACCTCTGCCTCCTGAGTGCTGGGATTAAAGGTGGGCGCTACCACGCCTGGCCTCCCTCTGCTTTTTAACTACAGCCATCAGAGCACCTTCCTCCTATTTCAGTTACACTTGGCATACTGAAGTGTTAAAGACTCATATTTTTTAGTCTGAGGCCTTGGAGGTTATAGCTAACTACAGCAGAATCTCACTAGGGAAGATAGGTACAGGGTGGGAGCTGTGGTGCCTGTTTTTTTTTTTTTTTTTTTTTTAAGATTTATTTATTTATAGCCGGGCGTGGTGGCGCACGCCTTTAATCCCAGCACTCGGGAGGCAGAGGCAGGCGGATCGCTGTGAGTTCGAGGCCAGCCTGGTCTACAAAGCGAGTCCAGGACAGCCAAGGCTACACAGAGAAACCCTGTCTCAAAAAAAAAAAAGATTTATTTATTTATTATTATGTATACAGTGTTCTGCCTGTATATACAACTGCAGGCCAGAACAGGGCACTAGATCTCATTACAGATAGTTGTGAGCCACCATGTGGTTGCTGGGAATTGAACTCAGGACCTCTGGAAGAGCAGTCAGTGCTCTCAACCACCGAGCCATCTCTCCAGCCCCTGTGGTGCCTTCTTAACAATTTAAAGTAGTTAATATGTTCCTGATGGCTGTTGAGACTCTGATGATTAGAGTCACTAAAGGTCTCTCACTTTAGACTGACTTCTTTCTACCTGTATACCATTTTTTATTGAATTCTTTTTTTTAAAGATTTATTTATTATCTATACACTGTTCTGCCTGTATGTATGCCTGCAGGCCAGAACAGGGCACGAGATCTCAACACAGATGATTGTGAGCCACCATGTGGTTGCTGGGAATTGAACTCATGACCTCTGGAAGAGCAGCCGGTGCGCTTAACCTCTGAGCCATCCCTCCAGTCCTCTTACTGAATTCTTGTAGTTTTCTAAGCCACTGCAGAGTTTTGTTTTGCTTTTTTTGTTTGTTTGTTTGTTTGTTTTTGGTTTTTGGTTCTGGTTTTCTGAGACAAGTTGGGCCAGGTGCAGAGCGGAACAGAGGTCAGCCACTTCATCTTGTGGATGTCTTCATTTGCTTCCCTGACTTGAGTACCTACTTGAGTTCCCTACAGTCCCTGTAGGGAAGAGGCTTGAATGACCAGGCTCGGATTATGGGCAATGCTCAGACTGCCTTCACCATCACTCAGACAAGGGATACCTTTACCTCTTCCATAGTGGGCTTCTCATTTGGATTATATTTGAAGGGGAGGGGGACGGACCTATTTTAAAAATAGCCAACCAGCCGGGCAGTGGTGGCGCACGCCTTTAATCCCAGCACTTGAGACGCAGAGGCAGGTGGATTGCTGTGAGATCAAGGCCAGTCTGGTCTACAAAGCGAGTCCAGGACAGCCAAGGCTAACACTGAGAAGACTTTGTCTCAAAAAAACAAAAAACAAAACAAAACAAAAAAACATTATAGATGGTTTTGAGCAAACATGTGGTTGCTGGGAATTGAACTCAGGACCTTTGGAAGAGCAGCCAGTGCGCTTAACCTCTGAGCCATCCCTCCAGCCCATAACCTCAATCTTTAAAACCTTGAAATCTTGAAAAAATTCCAATCCTACAATAAGAAATAATACAGAAAATGCCATTGAAGATAGCTAGCTAGCTAGAAATTAGAGTATTTTCTTTGAGGTCTGCAATGCCAGGGACTTTGCATTGAAATGACTAAGAGAGGAGTGTGATAGCTTTGAGAAAGGAAGAAAAATTGAAGGATTCTTTGTTGTTGTTGTTTGTTTGTTTGTTTTGTTTTGTTTTTTGGGACAGGGTTTCTCTGTGTAATAGCCGTGGCTGTCCTGGAACTCTCTTTGTAGACCAGGCTGGCCTTGAACTCACAGAGCTCTGCCTGCCTCTGACTCCCGAGTGCTGGGATTAAAGGCGTGTGCCACCACGCCTGTCAAGCGAAGAATTCTTGATTATATATTTGTTTTAAAATTCCCAGCTGCCCACTGTAGTACAGAATCTTGCCGGGCGGTAGTGGCGCACACCTTTAATCCCAGCACTCGGGAGGCAGAGGCAGGCGGATCGCTGTGAGTTCAAGGCCAGCCTAGTCTACTAAGTGAATCCAGGACAGCCAAGGCTACACAGAGAAACCCTGTCTCGAAACACCCCCCACACACACAAAAAAAGACAGAATCTTACTTACTAATGAATAGATAAATGATTTACTTAAACAATCTAGCTAGGAAGAGGTTAAACAGATTCTGATCAATAGTTTTGAGGGTTCACTACCCCCTAGCTTGAATCTAGGGTTTAGATAGAAGGATAAAAAGTTCAAGGTCACGGGCTGGAGAGATGGCTCCGGAGTTAAGAGCACTGGCTGCTCTTCCAGGGGACCCACATGACAACACACCACTGTCTGTAACTCCGCTCCAAGGGTTCTGACTCCTTCACACAGACACGCATGTGGGCAAAACACCAGTGCACATAAAAATTTTAAAAAGTATATAAAAAAGCTCAAGGTCATCCGTGTCTAGTTCTTGGCCAGCCTAGGGATGAGAGACCTTGTCTCAAACCCTCTAAGCCTAGCAAGAGTTAGAGTGGAGCTCAGAGTTTCCTCCTAGATGGTGCTGAGCTAGGCCTGCTGATTGCTGTGACTGTCAGCAGGTCGTGTCAGCATGCGCTGAAGGAAAAGCCCTAATACTGGACTCTTGTGGCAGGAACATCAGAAGCAGAGGGTGCTCAAAGTCCAGGCTAGGCAACTATCAAGATCCTGCCTCAGATTTTTTTAAATGTTAAAAAGAGAGCTGACATTTGTATTA
Source organism: Acomys minous (assembly GCF_964271855.1). Lineage (NCBI taxonomy): Eukaryota > Metazoa > Chordata > Mammalia > Rodentia > Muridae > Acomys > Acomys minous. The sequence goes on from NC_140494.1 coordinate 116,364,774, forward strand.
CTAGTATTGAGGACTCAGGAAGCTTGGGCAGAATCATCATGAATTCTAGGCCAGCCTCGGATGTGTGCAACCCTGTGTCCAGAAAAAAAAAAGTGTGTTGGGGCAGGAGACAGGCCTGAGAGATTGCTCAGTAAAGTTTTTGCCACACAAAATGAAAACCTGAGTTTGATATCCAGCACTCATGGATGAACACGGGTGGCAGATGCTTTATTTTATTTTATTTTATTTTATTTTATTTTATTATTTATTTATTTATTTATTTATTTATTGGTTTTTCGAGACAGGGTCTCTCTGTAGCCTTGGCTGTCCTGGACTCACTTTGTAGACCATGCTGGCCCCAAACTCACAGCGATCCGCCTGCCTCTGCCTCCCAAGTGCTGGGATTAAAGGCGTGCGCGGCCACGCCTGGCTTTATTTTATTTTATTTTTCAAGACAAGGTCTCTTTGTGTAGCCTTAGCTGTCCTAGACTTGCTTTGTAGACCAAGCTGGCCTTGAGCTCACAGCGATCCGCCTGCCTCTGCCTCCCGAGTGCTGGGATTAGAGGCGTGTGCCACCACGCCTGGCTTGGTAGATGCTTTTATTTCCAGCAGTAGGGAAGAGAAGATAGACCAGCGATGCTCTGATCTGTGAATGAGGGCGTGTGTACGTCATGTCCATCGAGTAAACGGAGGGAGCTGGGATGACAAGTTTGAGTATGTGTATTTTGAGCTGAAGACCAGTGTCTGTGTGTGGCTGGGAGACAAACCTTGTACAATTTTCTAGAACCATCTGATGACAATGTGCTGTTAGAATTGTGGAGGTAAGGTTTGTACATACAGAGGGAAGGCAGAGTGTTTTCTCCAAAGGCCCCAGCTTGGATGGTAGTCTGAGTGTATGCAGAAACAGCATATGGGAGAGTGAACTAATTTGGGATTTGGACTTAGATAAACTTGCCTGGGCTACTTCTTGCAGGCAAGTCCCTTTACTGCCTGAGGCCTCAGTTTGCTCAGTCATAATTAAGGGTAATAATGTTTAACTTTAAAAAACTTCTAGTGTATTTGACACAAGGTTTTTCCAAGGGTGGGGGACACTTATCCCCAGATACATGCAATTGGACCTTCATTAGTAGGGGAGTGAGAAATGGTCAGAGTTCACATAATTACCGAGTCTGAAAGTTACTTGGTCCCTTCCTGGAGTCCCTTGACTTGCATTGATACGGAGACCCCCCAAAGGTAAAGTAGATAACGTGGTTGTCCTTAAAGATCTCAATCTAAGGTGTGTTCAGAGGCTATATCAGCCATATCTTTCTCCATCATGAGGGTAGTGAGATGGCTTAGTGGTAAGAGCTCTTGTTGCATAAGTATAAGGACTTGAATTAAACTTCCCAGCCCCATGTAAAAAAGCCAGTATTATTATTATTATTATTATTATTATTATTATTATTATTATTATTATTTATTTTTATTTTTTTTTTACACACTTACCTGTAACCCAAGAGCTGGAGGATTTGGGATGGCGAGGCAGGAGGATCCCTGGGGCTTGCTGACTACCAGCCTAGCTCCAGATTCAGGAAAGACCATCTCAAGGAATAAGACAGAGGCTGATGGCAGCCATTTGCCATCCTTCAGATAATGCACTGGTGCACACAGTAGTCTGTGAGTGCATACACTGGCACACACAGTAGTCTGTGAGTGCATACACTGGCACGCATACACACGTGTGCACACAAAATTAAGTAGCTTTATCTGCTGCATGTCACTTGTTGTCCAGGATAATAGCCAAATGCCTAGGCTTCTGGCCTCCGCTGAGACCCAGAACTTTACTCGGTAATAAGTGCATTGATCCTTATAATGAAAGAATTCTCCTTAGAGGAGGCTGCACCACTGGTAAGGGTGAACTAAATAGGGGCCAACATAAATGGGACTCAGTGTTTGTGACTAGTGCTCTCTCTGTGGCATCACTGTGCCTCCACCAACACAGCATCTGCTTACCCCTTCAGCTGAAAGTTGATCCTCATCCTAGGGAGGATGAGTGGTGACTTCCACGGCCCAGCCGGGCCTCATACTGAACCTGTCCTCATCTCCTGGCCTTTCCCTCTACACTGTTGTTGCCAGTTACCTCCCACATTCCAGTCCCCGCGTACCAGGTGGAATGGCCAGCGACCTTCCCAAGTTGGTACTTCTTCCCACCTGGCCTGTCTCCCTCAGTGCCAGCCTCCCACACCAACTCGTGGGTAAGGGAAAGATCCTCACATTATCTGAGGACTCCTTCTCTCTGTACCCACTCTCTCCCTCGATCTCTTGGGAGCTGAAGCCCTGAGCCAGGAAGAGATTCACCTGAGCACAGCACTGGCTCTGCTTACTCTCTTCTGCTAACCACAGAAGGCCATTGGCTACCTCTTCTATTACCTACACCGACAGTTATATACTCTTGGATTTTTCTCAAATTTGGCTCTCTTTAAATGAGAATAGGTCCCCTATGTAGCCTAGGCAGGCTTTGGACTCAAGATCATCTTCCCTTTGCCTCCCAATTGATGGAGTGACAGGAATTTGTCAATATATCAAGCTTGGGTTCTTATGAGTTCCTTTTTTTTTTTTTAAATTTCGAGACAGAGTTTCTCTGTATAGCCTTGGCTCTCCTGGACTCGCTTTGTAGACCAGGCTGGCCTCGAACTTACAGCGATCTGCCTATCTCTGCCTCCCGAGTGCTGGGATTACAGGCATGTGCTACTACGCCCGGCTCTTAGGAGTTCTTATGAGTACCTTGGGTTATTGGAGCTGTCGTCTAACTGGCAGAGTATTCCTTTCTGTTCACATCCTACCTGATACCCAAACTAACTCCCTTTCTTTGTGACCTCCAAAACCAGTGTTTCTTGGGCCCTGGGCTGCAACTGTGTCTGAAGAGTACTTGCCTTGTGTGTATGAAACCGTAGGTTTGGGTTCCAGTACCACATGAAACCGACTTGGGTGTGCACAGTTGTAATCCAAATACTTGGGGAGGTTGAGGCAGGAGAAAATGTCATTTGCTATGAGTTTGAGACCAGCTGGGCTACATGAGATCTGTCTCCAAAGCCAAACCGAAGGAAACAACGACAAAAACAGTCTCTCTTGCTCGCACTCTGCGCAGCTCTTCTGAACAGATGCGCTACTGACCAGCAAATGAGGCAGGTAAGGATCAGATCCAGAGCTTCAACTGAGAGGTGTTGAAAGTCAGGGAGCATGTTCTTGGTTGGGTGGTTAGAAGGAGGATAATTTGCCTTTGCTTTCCCCATCTATCCCCCAACCCGGGATGCAACTCTGAAACCTTGTAAACTCATCCTTACAACAGCCTCTCTACCTCCCTTGCTGCCTGTTGGCACCCTTAGTTAAGTCTACTCTGAGAATCTATTCAGCTGCTAGCTAAAGGGAATTACCCTTTGGAGTAGCTGTGGATCTACGTGCACACACACACACACACACACACACACACACACACACACACACACACACACACACACACACACACACACACACACACACACACGGCAGCAGGAGGGAGGCCTTGCCTTACCTCCTGCAGCATCTGCCTGGATCTGAAGTGTTCGGAGGGTAGTGTGAGCATCTCAGCCAGTTTAAAATTGCACTAGATGGCAGATAGTGTGAAATGTCTGATTCACACTCCATAGAAGCTCAAACAAGTGCCCGTTTCCCCGGCTTTCGGATTTCATAGCTGACAGGTACCTAACTATGTAGGGTGGGCACACGTTTAAGCCAAGCAACCAGGGAACTCTAGACGTTGCAGCCAGTCCCTACCTGCAGGTAGGTAGGGTACTAATCCAGGTACTAATCAGGCCGGACTCTGCTTAGCTTCTCAGATCTGACGCGTCTAAGTGGTAGGGCCACAGACCACAGACCCCTACACATTTCTCCCGACACAGCTCCAAATGGGTTGTGTGTGTGTGTGTGTGAAGGAAATTGGGGCCGAGTTGTTAAGTGCACCCACTTTAGTTTCCACCTTGCGGAACTCCGAATCCCAAAAGGCCTAGTCCAAAGTCCTGGAAAAACTGCAAGCGGCAGTGTGGGAGATGCAAGAGCCTCTGCGTCGGATGCGACTCTCACTCGTGGCCAGTTTAATTTATTTTTATTTTTGTGGAGGCTGGGGGAGATCAATGAAGGGGAAGGGGCGGGGAGAGGGAGGAGGCGGACCTAGAGTGACTGACGTATGCGCAAGAGGGCCAATGGCTGGTAGGGGGCGTTCCCTCCCATTCAGGACTCCTCGCCTGGTTCCGGAGGTATGTTAAACAGCTGCTTTTAATTTGGTCTCCCCAATTTCGGTCTTTTGGGGGGCTAGGTCTTTGGTCGTTTGCTTTGGCTGTCCTAAAGCTGTGTGGGTGCCGCGGTCCCCAAGACCCAGCTGCGGGAAGGCTGGAAGTACCGCGGCCGAGGTAGGCAAATGGGCAGGCCAGGAAGGAAAGCTCTTGGCGCCGCCCGCTCATAGTGTGTTTCTAAGCTGGGCTGAAGCCGTGGGGAGGGGGCCGGTCCGGCCTGGGGTCGCCCTTGTGCCTGCCGCGCCGCCCAATTTATTTTACCAAGCAGTCGGTTTCGGTGGGTCTCGGTAGCTCATTGGGGAATGGGCCGACAGGAGACCAACTGCTCTTGTAATGCTTTAAAAAATATTTTAAAAGAAAAATCTCATAAAGAAGAAAAAGAGGGATTTCTGTACAACGAATGGAACAGGGCCCTGGTTGCGGCGAGCGGGCTCGGCAGGGGGCGGCGGCTGCAGCCTGGTCGCTCGGGCCCACCGAGCTTACAGTGTCCCGAGTTGGTCGACCGCTGGAGTTTAGAGCAAGCCGGGCTCGGCGGTCTTTCTCCGCTAACCACGTTGGACCAGTGCAGCAGCCGCCTCGAGGGTTTGCTTCTGCCGGCAAACTTGGAGGGGTCGGTGGGCGCGCTCTGGGGAGACGCGGGCACCGTCGGCCGGCGGTTGTTAAGGACTCTGGGGGCGGGGGCAATGTTGTATTTGCCGGAGGAGACCGGGGCGGGAGAGGTTCCAGCCACTAGCCTCGGAGCCGCCTGTGTCTCCGAATTCCTGAACCGTGGCAATCTAGCAAGTATTCGGCGCCAGAGCGGGTTAGGCTGCGATCCGGCGGGGAGCTCTGGCTGAGTGTAGAAAAGCTTTAGGAACTCGGTGGATTCGATTCGCATCCCCAGCTGATCCCCTGGCAAACATGGAGCTGCCTCCTTCCCCGCCCACCTCGCGGCGGAGGCGACTGCTCCCCCTCCCCGAGTAGTGTGCTGCCCGGGCTCCCTCTTTCCGCGAGGTGCCGCTGCGTGCCACTGGGCCGCGTACGGGGTGGGGGCAGCCGAGTACGCGCGCGCGCTCACGAGGGGGTGGCCTGAAAGGGGCAGTGAAGGTCGGAAACTGGGAAAACAGACTCCACGCTTGGAATAGGGAAAAGGAAATGCATCAGCGGGCGGGGAGGGGCGCGCCTGTCAGCCGGATGGCGGCTGCGGGCCGAGAGGCGGGGCGCCGGCGCAACCTGCGGGTAGTGGCGGTTCAACGCGGGCAGGGGAGGTGCAGGGCCAGTCCTCAAAGTGCGCGACCACCTCTGCCTCCACAGCCTGGCCAAGACTGTTTACTATCTCCAGCCGGGAGCTTGTGCAACCGGCCTGGAGGGGACCGGAGAGGGGCGGGGACATTTCCTCTTCCACCCACTTCGGGCTTTCCAGAGGCCCCGCCTTCTCTTGTCTTTCACTGGTTGGAACCGAGTCCCTTTTTTCCTTCTTGTGTATAGATTGGATGGTATTTTCTAGAGCTCCGCCTATCGGGAGGCTGGACAGGAGTTTAAGTTGCTAAGATTTTTTTTTTCTTCTTCGAGGGGCGGAGGGAGGATTCCTGAGCCGTACGTGAGGTACAAGTCCCCGCCCCTACTTCTGATTGGCGAATTGGATAGGCCTTCCCCTTCTGGGACAAGCTAGGAGGGGACATTCTCCTGCTCCCTGCCCCCCCTTCTCGTGAGCGCGCTGGGCACATGGCTGAGGCCCTCCTAGTTCCCTGCAACTTCCCTCCCGCCCGGAAGTCTCAGGCTCCGCGCCCTTAGTAAGGGGGGCGGGGAAAGCCTTGGAGGCACACAAAGATTCTTCCGAGTCTTGAGATCTGGTAGCCCTCGAGGTGAAGCCCGACTATTGGCGCTGTTGCTCTAGAAAGCGTTGCTCCGGGGTTGCTCCATTGAGGGGAGGGGAATGAGTTCTGCCTTCCGGCCGGGTCAACCTGTGCTGTTTTTCTCCGTGCCCCTTGACTTCCTTTAAATTTAAGCTTGAAAAAGCTTGGACATTGGCTTTATCCTTAATTCCTTGGGCAAGACAGTCGTGGTACTTAGTCGGCGGAATCTAAGATTATGACAACCTAGGGATGGACCCTTAGGCAAGATCTACGGTATCTCGGTCGGTGCAGTGAAGGGAAGTCCAGGAGGTCTATTTCTGGCATGAATTCGGGGGGTGGTGTGTGTTTGTTGTTGATAACCATGATTGTTGTATGTGTCTTGTATGGTAGGTATTCCGGCTGGTGGGTAAGGTGATTCAGTTCAGGGTAGGCATCTGTCAGTTACGGAGTGCTGCTTTCTCAGCCTTCGGACAGTTTGGCTCTGTTTTTTCTTATTTTAGAGCCCTGTTCTGGAGCAGGGCTTGCCTTGGTTACCAGTGTGGCTGCTCCCACCTGTCGGTCACTCTTGGAGTTCACAACTTATTACCATGGCCTCCCGGCGTGAAGCCATCCTAGGAGTCAGACCCACCTGTTGCCAACACTTGTTTATGGCACTCTCCGCAGGATTACGGGAGGGCTGCACTGGATTTACGAACGATTCCCCTTGCCGTAGTATCTCTTGGTTTTATTTCCCTCTTCTCGCTTTTTTCCCTCTTTGCGCGGGAAGACGAGTCCTGCTTAACTCCTCTTGGCTCAGGGAAAGCCTCCCACCCCACTCATTCCCCCCCACCCGCCCCGTTCACCCCCTCAACAAGGTCGGCTTTGGGCCCACGCTTTATTGCTGAATAAATTAAACCAACTAGATATCTCAAAGCACGTTGTGGGTTCCAGGCATTGTTACCTACACAGAAGACCGCCATAAACTCACTGCCTAGGAGCCAGCCAATGGAGGGCTTCCCGCCGCCTTTTTTGTTTTACCCCCCTTCTTTCTTTTTTGAAGAGTGACCTAGAGTTTCTAAATTCGAACAGCGTTTCTGCCTTCTCGCGAATAGTTGGGGTTACAGGCTCTCAAGACCATACCCCCTACACAACCTGTAGTTTTTAGTCATTTTCTGAATATGAATGCACCCTCAAGGTTTACTTATACCGTCGTCTGTTTGAACTTCCCTGCATCTCTGTCCCTCCAGCCTAAAATGTTTCTGGATCTACCCTGCAGATAGGGAATACATTTTGCCTCATGCTCCGCCTTCCGGAGGCTTGCCCAGGCGGTGACATTTAAAGGCCTCCGCCCCCTGAGGACTGCATATTCAGGTTGTCCCGGTGTCAGTGTGTAGCCAGCCCTTGGCGACTGGCTAGTAGGGCTCCATACCTTAATTTCGGAGTCTACTTGTTGAAAGTAGCTACTGAATGCTCCAGATGGCTGTGCTTAGGAGACAGTGTAAAGTGTAAAAATAAGTGGGTTGGAAGGATTGGGTTCTCTTTCGGACATTGTTTAATCCTCCACGGTGGTAATACATTTTCCTCTTGAACTCTCAAAGCCTCGGGTTTCGACAGCTGAGCTCCGCGCCATCTCCAGTCTCGGCCTTGGAACGCCGAGCTTCAGTCTCTAGTGTAAACATTCCACAAAAGGACTGCTAAGGTTCAGCATCCTCGCGCAGGGCGGAATGGGCTCCTTCCTGGACCGGCGCCGTGTCCAATGGCGGCTCCTACCGGCGCCAAGATAATCCAATCAGCTCGCTGGGGGGCGGGGCCTGGCCCAGCAGAGTAGTAGGTGGAGTCTGCCTTACTTAAGGACATTTTTACCCCACATTGGTTACTTACCTTCCTGGGGCTGAGAGAGAACCAAAGGTGGCCTTCCAATGCGGTGACCGGCGGAGGCGGGAGCCGATTTGTTAGGCCTGTGGCTGGGGTGGTATGGGGAGGGATATGTGAGACTCTCCAATGAGCTATGACGAGGTGCTCTTCTTCCTCCAATAGTATTGGAGCCTGGGGGAGGGATTCGGCAATCAGTCTCCAATAGGCGGGGTTGAGTTAGGGACGCTCCCCGCCAATAGGGGCGTGGAGAAGGTGAGCGGCTCGCTCTCCCCTCCCAGCGAGGGAAGGGGGCGGGAGTAGGCCTGTGAGGCGCGGTGGTTGGCTACATCTTTGACGGATGGATAAAATATCCCGTGGCGGAGCGAGGTTAAGCCTTCCCTCGGCGGGGCGGGCCGGGAGAGTGGGCGGGATTTCCCGGGTAACAGAGAAGCGGCCGCGGCGGTACAGGCGGCAGAGACGGTTTCTCCATCTTCCCCCCTCCCCTTCCCCCCTTAGAGTTTCCCTCCCTCCCTCCCTCCTTCCCAGTCTGGACACTCAGGCCCGTGACCGCTTCGTGGCCGCAGAGGAGGTTGCCAGTCCGCTCTTGCGGGCCTGTGCCCGCGCCGTTCCGGGGCCTCCGTGCTGGGTGCGAGGCTCACGCCGGGAGCGACGCGCAGGCTGAGGGGCTGGAGCTTTTGCGGTGAGAGCACGGCCCGTCGCGGTCCGCCCGGCAGCTGGGTGGCGGGTAACCCGGGACTGGAGGGCGTGTGTTTTTCGGGGGGGCTGACCTCGGCTTCCCGTGCGTGGCTATGGGGGGCGGAGCGGGGCCGCACTCCGTGCGGGAGGGGGAGGAGAGCGTAGTCCCGGTGCGCACGGAGGGGCGGGCCCTAGTCCCGCCGATCAGAGGCGGGGCCGGCGCGCGTGCGGTGGTGGAGAAAGGGGCGGGGCGGGCTCTCGCTAAATGCCCGCGGCTGCGGCCCCGCCCCTCCTCCCCTCCTTGTGGGTGGGGCCTCTGGCTACACTGGTTTGGGCCCGCGGGCGGTGCGGGATGCCGAGAGAGGGTCTCCGGCGTGCGGCTTTCAGGGCGCGGCGGCGAGGGGGCGTGAAGCCCGTGTTCCCCCGCCTTCGCGGGATCCGGTTGGCCGGAAGGCGCGTTCGGGGCTGCGATGCCACGCCCCTCCCGCCCCGCCCCCGCCGGGATTTCCGCCTCCTTAGCAGTGAAGCGGCGCAAGGGGAAAGCCCGCTGTCGCGTCTGGCGGGGGTCTGGACGCGGCGGTGTCTGCCCTACCCTGCGTCCCTGAGTCTGGGAGGGGCCCTTGCAGACTGGGGGCTATGGAGGTGTCCGGACTTTATGCTGTGCCTCCTTTATCCATTCTGTCTGGGGTATTGGGGCCCGGCGCTGTAGTCTCTACTTTGCTCCATGCGTCGTGGATGGCGCCGTAACAGCTAGGGAGAGTAGATGCGTGGTCAGCTGCTCTTTTTAGTTGTAATTATTGGGACGAGATGCTCAGCGTCCTCCCCGGAGTGTCTGCGGCGGGGCGCGGCTGGTGCTGTGCCCATGCTTCCCTGGCAGTGGCTTGGTGGGGGAGGGGCAGAATGATGAGGGGCTGGAAATGTGGAGGGTGCCAAGCTTTCCTGGAGTTTCCTTGATGTTCAGCTGCTGTGTGTGTGCGTTTACAGAGCTGAGCTCCAAACCAGTGGGGCGATGGATAGATAGCTAACATTTGCGACCGTTTTTGGTACCATAGAACTTTAAACCTAGTTTTGCCCTTCGAGCTCCTTACAAAGCCGAGATTTTATTTAAAGAGAAAGGATTGCATTTACATTTTAATCTCAAAGCTGATCTTTGACAAAGATGATTTTTTTAAAATGATGGTGTGTGTTGGAGTTTATTTAAAGCACTGCTCCATCACTAGGCTATACCTCAGGTCTGATTCTTTTTTTCTTTTTTTCAGGTCAGGGTTTCACTCTGTATCCCTGACTGGCTTTGAGGATTTTATTTATTTATTTATAAGTAAAATACTCTGACTTCACTGAATTTTTTTTTTCTCCGCTTACAGAACATTTTGTTAGGCTTAGCTTCAGAAAGGTAGATTAGAGTCCTGTGTTCTGTTTTGGTTTTAGGTAATTGATAGTCCTTAAAGCTTAGTGTTGCTCTTTTTAGATAGAAAATAGGTTGAACTCCTGTATGAAACCTGTGTAGCATAGCCTACCAACCTGTGCTGGAGAGTACTTTGGCCATTATGGACTTACTACACAGGAAACCATATTAGATGGATTGTTGGATGATCTTACTTATTTAGAGAAATGACTCTTCCGTGAGAAGCAAACATTGAATCCCTACTTATTGCACTGGTGTCCAAATGAGTATGCTTAAATCACTTTTAAAAAAGATTCAGTTTTAAAGTATGTGTGAGTGAGGCTAGAACAGGGTGTCAGATCGCCGTAGCTGGAGTTAACAGGTGGTTGTAAGCCACCTAACGTGGGTTCTGGGAGCCCAGCTCAGGCCCTTATGTAAGAGCAGTATGCAGTCTCTCTAGCCCCATAGCCTATGCTTAATCATACTGAAGTTAAGTTCTAGATTTGTACTTTGTTCAGTAGAGGCTGGAAACCATGCTCTGTGCTGTACATAATGAAGAGGTTAAGTATTCACTTTTCAGCTAATGCAGTGACAATAGCAATGGTAATAGAATTGACATAGGAGCCAAAAAATAACCTGGATGTTTTACAGATGTATACACTTAAAAAGGTAGTAGAGAGTACTTTCTTTGCTTTTGAGAAAAGTTTGGCCAACCTGTAGTTAATTCTACCATATGAAGTGTAGTCTGGAAATACAGATGACCGTGTGTGTGTGTCTGTGTGTCTGTGTGTCCTGCTTAAGGTTAAAATACCTTAGAATTACTAACATTTGAGACCTGGGACATGGCTAAGTAGTGAAGAGTGTGTGTTACTTTTGCAGAGAACCTGAGTTTGAGTTTTCAGCACCCATGCCAACTCAAGTGCCAGGGGCTAACACCTCTGGCCTCTCAGTTCCTGAATGCAGGTGCATATTCCCCACATTTATACACATAATTACAAAATAATAGAAACATATCTTTAAAATATAAAATATTAGCATTTTAAAATTCAGGGTTTTTTTTTTTTATCAAGATGGGGAACCATGTGCAGTCCCACACGCCTGTAATTCCAGCATTTAGGAGGCAGAGGCAGGTGGATCTCTGAGTTTGAAGCCAGCCTAGTGTATAAAGTGAGTCCAGGACAGGCAAGACTACACACAGAAACCCTGTTCCAAAAAAACAAAAACAAAAAACAAAAAAAGAGTCAAGATGGATATTATTTGACAAAATTCCTGGGAAAGTACTTGACAGTGCAGCAAGTACACTGAAAAGCTGTTCATGGCAGATTGAGTCTGGAAATTTTACTTAGAAATTGGAGGTTGTGTTCATGACCTTTAGTGATCTAGTATAATGCTTTCCAGTTTCAGATCCTTCCCCCAGCTAAAGCTATATTTGAATGGTCTTTTTTTTTTTTTTTAAAGCAGTAGCTTTATCCCATTTGTCATAAGGGCTTACATTTATTGAACTCTGCCCCAGGTACTTGCCAGGCACTGTACATTTGCTAATGTGTTTACTTGTATGTACGTGTGTATGCACATGTCTGTGTGAGTGGTGTACACACATGTAATTTAAGTTTTGTGGTGGTTTGGTGAAATGGGCAATTCATGGCCCCTTAGAACTCAGTGATTTTTCTTGCCTTTGTGTTAGCTAGGACTATATCTCTTGCTTTGAAATGCATGCTTTAAAAGTGAAGCTATCTGGGGAGGTAGCTTCAGTGGCAGAAAACACTTGCTATGCAAACTCTTAAGACTGTTAAGTCCTAGGAACTCACTGTGGAAGGAGACAGCTAACTATTGGAAGTTGTCCTCTGACCACCACATCTGTGCCACCTTCCCAACAAGAATAAATTAAATATTTCAAAGAAAACAAAGCAAGGGTCCAGGAAAATGTCTGTCATCAAAAATGGCACTCAAGCAAGAAGATGTGTCCTATTCCTGGGATATACTTGAAAAGCTGGCCATGTAAATCTCAGTGTATGGTAACCTGGATTTGACTTCGTAACACTGGGGAGCAGTGGATTGTAGGGGGATCTGTGGTACTAGCTTACCTGGGCCAACCCCAGGCCAGTGAAGGAACCTGTTTGAAAAATCAGGATGGGCTGTAGGAGTTCCGGCTGAGGTTGACCTGTGGCTTACACTTGCACACACAGAGTAAGCAGGGCAGCATGGCGTTTACACTTGCACATACACAGAGTAAGCAGGGCAGCAGGACATTTACACTTGCACACACACAGAATCAGCAGGGTGTTTACACTTGCACACACATAGAAGCAGTATACTTGCACACACACACAGAATCAGCAGGGCAGCAGAATGTTTACACTTGCACACACACAGAATCAGCAGGGCAGCAGAGTGTTTACACTTGCACACACACAGGATCAGCAGGGCAGCAGGGTGTTTATACTTGCACACACACAGGATCATCAGGGCAGCAGGGTGTTCCAGTGGGCACAGCATTTGCTATTAGAGCTTGAAGATGTGAGTTTTGGTTTCTGGAAGCCACATAAATACAGCATAGAAATGTGTGCCACACAGCTGTTCTTTGACCCTGTATGAATGAGTGCACATCAGACACATATACAGTACTTTTTCTAAACTGAGGAAAAAGCCAGGCATACTTGTAACTCCAGCCATTGGGTGCTAGAGTCAGGAAGACCAGGTGCTCAAGGCAGTCCTTGGCTACTTAGGGAGTCTGAATCAGACCGGACTGCACAGAACCTGCCTCAAGAACACAGAATGAGTGACTGAGGAAAGTAGCACAGAGAGGCTTAGACCACACAAGTGGTCAAACCAGGATCTGAATCAGGTAGCCTGCCTCCAGCTGCCTACCTGTGTAAAGTGCCTCTGGTTTAATGATAAAGTAATATGTAATATATATGAGTGTGTGTGTATATATATATATGTGTGTGTAAATATATACTACATATTATGCATGTATTAAACATTTTTATTTATGTATTTTTTTTTAAACACAGAGTGTTCTGTCTGCATGTACACCTGCGTGCCAGAAGAGGGTCATGAGCCACATGTGGTTGTTGGGAATTGAACTTAGGACCTCTGGAAGAGCAGCCAGTCCTTTTAACTGCTGAGCCATCTTGCCAACCCATATGTATATATTTTAATCACAACAAAAGTGTGTACTTAAAAAAATTAGACTGGGCATGGTGGCACACACTTTTAATCTCAGCACTCATGAGGCAGAGGCAGGTGGATCTCTGTGAGTTTGAGGCCAGCCTAGTCTACAAAGTGAGTCCAGGACAGCCAAGGCTACACAGAAAAACCCTATCTTAAAAAAACAAAACAAACAAACAAATTACTTGTGTGAGCTCATTTTTTTAGAGTGCTTGCCTAGTGTGCCCTAATCCCTGGGTTCAGCCTCCACAATCTCATAAGCCCAGATAGGGGGACAGGCCTGTGATCCTAATACTTGGGAGCTAAGTTGAAGTTCATTTTCAGCTACACAGTGAGTTTGAGGCCAGCCTAGGTTACATAAACAAATCATGGGCTAGCGTGTTGGCTCAACAGATAAAGACACATGTTGCCAAGCCTTGAGCTTGACCCCTATGAGTCACATGATAGAAGGAGAAAACTTAAACACACATGCACACCCATGCATGCTCCCCCAAATATAGATAGTAAAAACTAAAAATATATAAAACAAACTATTATTTAATTTTTCATCTTTTAGTTCACTTCAGTGGCATTAAGTACAGTCACATCCTTGTGCAGCCTTCAGCACCACCTACCTTCAGAACTCACTCATCTTCTGTTGGAACAGTAAGTCTCTCTTTTTTAAGATACATTTTTTATTGTCTTAATTATACACGAGGATGCAGGTGCCCTTGGAGACCAGAGGCAGTGGATCCCCTAGAGTTGTGGTTAAGATGGTTATGAACCACCTGACATAGTTGCCAGGAACAAAACTCTTGTCCTCTGCAAGAACAGAAGCAAGTACCCTTAACTGCTGAGCTCTCACCAGCTGCCACCCTCTCTCTTTTTTTGGCTACAGGTCTCTCAGGCCTAGAACTCACAGAGCTCTGCCTCTTGAGTGGTAGAGTTAAAGTCACGTGCTTGCCATCATAACTGTTTTTGCTTTTCTTTTTTTCTTTTTTCTTTTTTGTTTTTTATTTTGAGACAGTTTCTCTGTGTAGCCTTGGCTGGCCTCGAGCTTACACTGATCCACCTGCCTCTGCCTCCCCAGTGCTGGGATTAAAGGCGTGCGCCACCACTGCCCAGCCTGTTTTTGCTTTTCCAGACAGGGCTTCTCTGTAGCCCTGCTTGTCCTGGAAGTCGCTTTGGGGACTAGCCTGTCTTCTTTTACCAAGTTTTGTCCTCCCAGTTCGTCGATGCTATAGTAGATGTCAGCGTTTCCCTCTCTCGTGTATGTGCACACCACAGTTACTCATCTGTCTGTGGATACGTTTTTTCTACCTGTGTTTTATTTGTCTACATGTATGTATGTGTATCATGTACATACCTGGTGCCCAACAAGGCTAGCAGAGGGCCTGAGAGTCTTTGGAGCTAGAGTTACAGGCTGTCATGACCCTCCGTGTAGGTGCCGGGAACTGAACCTGAGTCCTGGAAGAGCAGCGAGTGCTTCCCCACTGAGCCATCTCTCCAACCCTACCTTGTATTTTTATGAAAGTTCTCTGGGAACATGGTATACAAATATTGTTCAAGTCCTTCATCTTAGTTCTTGGGTCAATATCCAGAGGTAGAATTGTAGTAATTGTGTTTACTTTGAGGATCTATTAGTGTCAAGACTTTTGGCTTTGAGAAAAAAGATTGGGGGTGGGGGCACTGCTGGAGAGTGGCTCAGTAGTTAAGAGCACTGGCTGATCTGCCAGAAAACTCAGGTTTAAATTTTAGCATCCATGGTAGCTCTCAACTGGATGTATTGTAATTTTAGTTCCAGGTGATCCAATGCCTCTTAGAATCTTAGTAGCACCAGGGCAAAAGTGCTGCACAGGCAGACATGCAAGCAAAGTAAATCTATTTTTGTTTTTTAATTTTGTTTTGTTTTCAAGACAGGGTTTCTCTGTGTAGCCATGGCTGTCCTGGAACTCTCTGTAGATCAGGCTAACCTGATCTACAGAGGACTTGAATTCTGAGAGTGAAGTTTGTGGGCAGTCATTTAATTGACTACCTGCTTAAATAGGTCTGGGCCAAAGCACAACAGTCTTTGTTTGTTTTTTGTTTTGTTTTGTTTTTTTGTTTGTTGTTTCTTAAGACATGGTTTCGAGGCTGCCCTTGAACTCACAGAGAGATCCACCTACCTCTGCCTCCCGAGCGCTGGGATTAAAGGAGTGCGCCACCACTGCCCAGCTGGAATAAAATGGCCTTGTGCCAAGTCCTTCCTGTAATAAATAGCAAGGACTCTTACTGAGCCATCTCTCCAGCCCTTGTGAGGCTTTTTTTTGGTTTTTGTTTGTTTTTGGGGGGGGCATTTTTGTTTTAGATTTACTACTTTATTTCTGTCTCTGTCTCTAAACACCCCCCCCCCCCGTGTGTGTGTGTGTGTGTGTGTGTGTGTGTGTGTGTGTGTGTGTACATACATACATACATGAGATTACAGTGTACGTGCTTATTGCCTGGCCTGTTTTTGTTTAGCATGCCTTCAGTTGAGGATGAGCACTGATTCCCATAATATTTGTTCAGTTTCTATAATATGGATATAGCTCAGTTAGCTATGCACAGCATTTTGCTTTTTGTACTCCGCTGCAGTAATTAGATTGGGAGATGTGTAGGACAGAGACCTAGAATTGGGTAGCTTAAAGAGTGTACATTTTAAATTTCCATAGAATACCGACAACTCAATAGGCTATTTCTTTCTTTCTTTCTTTTTTTTCTTTTGAGACAGGGCAGGTGAATCTTTGAGTTTGAGGCCAGCCTGGTCTACAGACCAAGTTCTAGGACTACAGAGAGAAACCTTGTCTCCAAAAAAAAAAAAAAAAGGCACATTGCCTAAAGATTAAAGTGTATGGGAGAATAGCTGGAAAATACACAGATTATATGTAAATATTACACTGTTTTCTATAAAATTTGAGTGTTCATGGATTTTAGTGGCCAATAGATGAGTGGTTCATGTTTTAGAACCAGTTTTCTCTAGTGTGGGGAGTGCCTGCAAAGCTAATGAGATTGAACCTGTGGCGCAGGCATGCAGTTCCAGCTCCCCAGGTGTCAGGGGCTTCTAGCACAGCGTGAGTTGGAGGATAGCCTGAGCAACATAACTTGTCTCCAAGTAAAAAATGGGGTAGCTGGGCTTGTAGAGTAATGGCAGAGCACTTGCATCATATTAAGTTGGCTCCAACATTGATGTTGCCTCCTCCCTACCCCACCCCCAAAATTGCTAGACTAGGTGAAGGAAGGAATGGGTTCTGGAAAATGAAGATTCTCTCCCTCTAGACATACCTGACTTTCAAAGAAGGGGTTTTTGGTTTGGCTGTCTTTATTTTTGAGTGTGTGTTTGGTTTATTTTTGGTGCTGTTGGTTTTTTTTTTTTAAGCGGATTCACTGTAAAGTTCACTGAAAAGTGTGTGTAAACTGTTGAGTAATTGACTCTAAGATGAAATTGATCAGTCTGGAGGTCAGACCTGGGCAACTGATCGTAAGTTATGTATGCCACACTGAAGTGAGATTTTATTTTTGTGTCCCTTTTTGGTTTTTACAGGTTTTGTAGCGCATCCCTGAGCATGAGTGCAGAATGAAGCGGCGTTTGGATGACCAGGAGTCACCGGTGTATGCAGCCCAGCAGCGAAGGATTCCTGGAAGCACAGAGGCTTTTCCTCACCAGCACCGGGTCCTTGCCCCCGCCCCCCCTGTGTATGAAGCAGTGTCTGAGACCATGCAGTCAGCTACCGGCATTCAGTACTCAGTGGCACCCAACTACCAGGTGAGCAGGAGCGGCCTGAGAGGGTCGCAGTAAAGGGAGCGTGGTGGCTTCATTCATTGAAAGTGACTTTAAAACACAGAGCTACCTTAGAAAAACAACATGAAGTGTGTATGAGATTGTTTTAAGATGTGCGCCTATGGTAGTGTGAGAACTACCAGCTAAGTTTAAAGCAGTAACACAAAAGTCAAGTCCTGACCTTGTGAAGGTCTCTGGTATTGCCTGTTGGCTCCTTTCCTCCCCTTTATAGGCACCCCTCGTCTTCCCGCTCTTTTCCTCCCCTTTATGGGCACCCCTCGTCTTCCCGCTCTTTTCCTCCCCTTTATGGGCACCCCTCGTCTTCCCGCTCTTTTCCTCCCCTTTATGGGCACCCCTCGTCTTCCCGCTCTTTTCCTCCCCTTTATGGGCACCCCTCGTCTTCCCGCTCTTTTCCTCCCCTTTATGGGCACCCCTCGTCTTCCCGCTCTTTTCCTCCCCTTTATGGGCACCCCTCGTCTTCCCGCTCTTTTCCTCCCCTTTATGGGCACCCCTCGTCTTCCCGCTCTTTTCCTCCCCTTTATGGGCACCCCTCGTCTTCCCGCTCTTTTCCTCCCCTTTATGGGCACCCCTCGTCTTCCCGCTCTTTTCCTCCCCTTTATGGGCACCCCTCGTCTTCCCGCTCTTTTCCTCCCCTTTATGGGCACCCCTCGTCTTCCCGCTCTTTTCCTCCCCTTTATGGGCACCCCTCGTCTTCCCGCTCTTTTCCTCCCCTTTATGGGCACCCCTCGTCTTCCCGCTCTTTTCCTCCCCTTTATGGGCACCCCTCGTCTTCCCGCTCTTTTCCTCCCCTTTATGGGCACCCCTCGTCTTCCCGCTCTTTTCCTCCCCTTTATGGGCACCCCTCGTCTTCCCGCTCTTTTCCTCCCCTTTATGGGCACCCCTCGTCTTCCCGCTCTTTTCCTCCCCTTTATGGGCACCCCTCGTCTTCCCGCTCTTTTCCTCCCCTTTATGGGCACCCCTCGTCTTCCCGCTCTTTTCCTCCCCTTTATGGGCACCCCTCGTCTTCCCGCTCTTTTCCTCCCCTTTATGGGCACCCCTCATCTTCCCGCTCTTTTCTGCTCACTCCTCAGAGCCTTTTCTCTCTGTGAAACAAGCTAGGATCTCATTATATAGCCCAGACGAGCCTTAACTGTTTCTGTCCTCCTGCCTTCTCGTCCCACTTGTGTGATTATGGGTTGTGCCACTTTGCCTCACTTGTTTGTGTTAGTTGAGGTTGAGGCCCTTCTTTGTGTCAGACAGGTATTCTGTGACTAACCCATGCCCCTAATCCTTCTTGGTTATTAACTATTGTTAGCTATATCTCAAGTTAACATAATTTTAAAAAATTTATTTATTACATACACAGTGTTCTGCCTCCATATACACCTGTACATCAGAAGAGAGCAGTAGATCTCATTATAGATGGTTGTGAGCTACCATGTGGTTGCTGGGAATTGAACTCAGGACCCCTGGAAGAACAGACAGTGCTGTTAACTGCTGAGCCGTCTCTCTAGCCCCTTAACATAATTTTTTATTCAGGTATTTTTGTGCTTTATGTAAGTAGAAGTATTTACCTTTTTCATTTTTTACTTTAAGTGTTTATTTTATTTTTTGTTTTTTCTGAGGCAGAGTTTTTCTGTATAGCCCTAGCTATCTTGGAACTCATTCTGTAGACCAGGCTGGCATCAAACTCAGAGATCCACCTGCCTCTGCCTCCTTAGCTCTAAGATTAAAGATGTGTGCCACTATTACCCAGTGATTGTTTTTTGTTTTGTTTTGTTTTTGTTTTTTTTTTTTTGGCAAGATGTCACTATGTATCCCAGGGCTGGCTTGGAAAATCTTGGTTATAGACCAGGCTGCCTGTCTCTGCCTCTGAGTGTTAGGATTAAAGGCATGTACTGGCTTGGTTTTTATTTAAATTTTTATTAGAGCTTGTAGAATTAATTAAAAAATAATTTTTTTTCCTTCTTTGAGATAGGTCTCTTATAACCCAGACTGTCCTTAGATTTGTTATGCAGCTGAGAATGACTTAAATGTCTGGTCTCCCTGCCTCTGCCAACTGTTGAGCTTACAGGCCAGCACTAGTA
Organism: Acomys minous; assembly: GCF_964271855.1. Lineage (NCBI taxonomy): Eukaryota > Metazoa > Chordata > Mammalia > Rodentia > Muridae > Acomys > Acomys minous. Next base: position 116,383,841 of record NC_140494.1, read on the forward strand.
CATCAAGTGTGAGTTGTAGAGATGAAGCCCAAGGCTCAACTGATCCACATTTCCAGCTCCTTAAATATTTTCTTACCTATTCTCTTAAGTTTTTGGTTTTTGAGATAGGGTTTCTCTGTATAGCCTTGGCTGTCTTGTACTTGCTTTGTAGACCAGGCTGGCCTCTGACTCACAGCGATCCACCGGCCTCCGCCTCCCTGAGTGCTGGGATTACAGGCGTGCACCACTGCTCCTCTCAAGTTCTCTATCTGATTTTACAGATAGTTGCCTTATTCTCTGTTGCCCCTGCTCAGGGTAATCTTTATAAATTTGTGAGGATTTGTGAAAACCTTGATTGTTTTCTAAGATGAGGTGTATTATTTATATGTCTTAGAGAAAGTAAATTTTACATTGCTCAATCTCTTTATTTGGGGATGAAACAGTCAGCTATACTGATAGTAAAACAACACACACACACACACAATTTTCTTGGTTTTTTGTTTTGTTTTGTTTTTGTTTTTTGTTTTGTTTTGTTTTGTTTTAGAGCCCGGCTCTCCCTCTGTAGCTCAGGTTGACATGGAATTCTCTATCCAGTAGCCTCTGTAGGCCTCAAACTCAGCCACTTCTGCTTTTTAAACGCTGGGAATACAGGCATAATTTCTCACTCTTGGCTTTGATGAACAGTTTTGAAATAGGAGAACAGGGGCTCAGAGGTTAAGAGCACTGTCTGTTCTTCCAAAGGTCCTGAGTTAAATTCTCAGCAATTACATGGTGGCTCACAACCATATTAATGAGACCTGGTGCCCTCCTCCAGTATGCAGGCACACATGCAGGCAGAATACTGTATAAGTAGTAAATAAATCTTTTTTTAAAAATTTATTATGTATACAGTGTTCTGCCTGCATGTGTGCCTGCCCACCAGAAGAGGGCACCAGATCTCATTACAGATGGTTGTGAGCCACCATGTGGTTGCTGGGAATTGAACTCAGGACCTTTGGAAGAGCCGTCAGTGCTCTTAACCTCTGAGCCATCTCTCCAGCCCCAAATAAATCTTAAAAATGAAAAAATATAGAACAGAAGTGCTCTGGAAATTTATTATTAATATTATTATTACATTTTGAGATAGGGTCTTAGTATATAGCTCAGGCTGACCTAAAACTCAAAGATATGCCTGCCTCTGCTTCCCTGGTGCTGGGATAAAAGACATGTGTCACTGTGACCAACTTAAATGGAATGATTTTTAATATCTGTAAAACATTAAATTTACATGGGCTATGGCATCACTAATTCCTTTTTCCTTTCTCAGTCTGTTTATGCATGCAGAAATATGTATGCTTTGTGCATTTGTGTTATTTCTCTAGATAAACTTGGAGAAGAATGTACAAGCCTTAATTTGTTTTGTTCACCCCAGGTTTCAGCTGTGCCACAAAGTTCTGGCAGTCATGGAGCCAGCATAGCAGCCGTTCATAGCAGTCATCATCACCCAGCGGCTGTGCAGCCTCACGCAGGCCAGGTGGTTCAGAGCCATGCCCATCCAGCCCCACCAGTCGCACCAGTACAGGGACAGCAGCAGTTTCAGAGGCTCAAGGTAGTATTCCGGTTATTTCCTTGGATCACTTTTTCTTCAGCAGGAAATATTTCCTTAATCTCAGAGAGTGGAGTTGGAATTAGAAGAAGTTTTGCTTTGTTTTTGTCTGAAAACCTGTTTATTTCCCCTTTTCACCAGTGTCTGATCCAAAGAAACATACACTCATAAAGTGTTGGCTGTTAGCATTCATGTACTCAAACATGCCAGAATTGAAGAGTTATTGTCACGAAGTGCACATATGTCTGGGTGCAGACTAATTTGGGTATAGCAAGTTAGTGCCATACTCCATAATACAGTTTAGACTTAATCTCTTTCTTGCTCTTAACAGCTGAACTTGTGGGCATCTTTAAGTCCATGCTTAGTAAAACATGCCACTTTTGAGACACCCTTGATGATAAAGTTTTCGGAGAATAGCAGAGTGAAGTGTCAGTGTTTTCATGTGTTCTGAATGCATTGTGTTTTCAAATGCATGAGGCAAGGATTTATTGAAGCTTGTATTCCCAGCTAACTTTTTGTCTCTTTGTGTATTGTGTTTTGAAATTTGTGGGTTTTTTTTTTTTTTTTTTTTTTAAGTAATAGCTTAGTTTTCCACTTTTCTGATTGACCTTTAGGTAAATTAGTTTGAAATCAAGTACAGAAAACCTAAGTTAAAACTGAAGTGATGAGATGTTTTCTCTTCATTTGGTTGTAATAGCCTAATTCTGTCTAATTCTATCATTGTAGGAGTGAACAGTATACCCCAAAGTACATTTGTGTGTCAAAATATATCTACTTTTTGTTTTCCCTAATGTAGTCTCCCTCTTATTTGAAAACTTGCTTTCTGCTATTTCAGTTACCTATAGCCAAGTGGTTGAAAATTGAAATAAAAACTTTCCAGAATAAGCAATATATGTTATAAATGCTGTGCCATCAGGAATAGTATTTTGATGCAATCTCCCACTGTCCCTCTATCCAAATTGTGATGTAAATCATCCTTTTACTGAGCATACTCCTTATCTATTCTGCCTGTTAGTCACTTAGAAAATCAGACCATAGGCCCAAGCACAAGAATATTAATACTCATAATTGAGGTATCCTGAAGAGAAGCCATAAAGTGCCTTCACAATGAAAGTGTGGCAGTTCTTAACTTGATAAGGTAGGAAAAGATAGGCTGAGTGAGGTTGGTAAGAAAGGTGGTCCCTTATCAATATTTACGGTGTCTAATTTCTCAGTCTGATTTTATCATAAATCTATATAGAGAGGAACAAAAACAGTTTAGTAGGGTAGGGTTCAGACTGTGCATGTTTCAGGCATCCACTGAAGAACTGATTTTCTGTCTACAAGAGCTGCTGTACTGCTTAGCTGACGTCTGTGATGCCTGCCTCATGATGTCCATTCTAAGGAAGTTAATATTGGCCTGAGGACTCTACATACAGTGTAAATAGCTTGTGAAAACACCAAAGTTAGACAACATAGAGAATTTTATGAAATTTTCTATCTATCTATCTTGGTTTATGTAATTTTGGAGTAGTTACTGAGGAATAGACTGTAAAGAAAGCACAGGTTATTTGTGCTATTTGAGAAACTTGGATGTTTTCACATTCTGCTTATAGAGTGAGTGCTGTGCTGCAGATGAGGCACTGCTGTGAGCTTTACATTTTACTGAGTCTGGGGAAATTTTTGAATTCTTCATTTGATGTGACTTATACTGTGTTCTGTAGATGATGCCTTAATATTCTAAAACCTTTATAAATTGGTCCTTAAACTTCTAGAACCCTTCCTAGATAGAGGTTAGAACTTTTAGATAGAGTGTCACTGTGTCAAGGAGAGTGTCGTGGTGAAGCACTAACCCCGGGCCTGTTGCTGCAGGCTTTTCCAGTCAGCCCCCCAGGACATTGTTTCTTTCGCCTGCTTTCCTTGAGGGAGTTGTGTATATAAGTATATGGAACATGCTTTATTGTTTTTGTTTTAGTTTTTAAGAAAGAGCCCAGGACTGGGATTGTAGAGTAAATTTTGGGTAGAGTGGGGATTTTTTTCAGTTAAAAGATCTTGATTGATAGGATTTCTAAATATAATAATTTGTTGAGTTTTTCTTGTGGGAGTGTAGGTTGAGACAGCTCTTGATTCAGATTGCCCTGAAAGCTGCAGTTGAGGATCACTTTGACTCTGCTTCTGCTTCTCATGTGCTGGGGTCACTGCCATGTACCAATCCCCCATCCCTTTTTTAAAATTGGAAAAATTTAAAAGTGTGTGTGTGTGTGTGTGTGTGTGTGTGTGTGTGTGTGTGTGTGACATGCAACTGGCAGCTCGTTCTTGGAGACCAGAGAACAGCTTTCGGAGGTTAGTTCTCTTTCTGTGCCATGTGGGTCTGCAGAATTGGTGGCGAGTACCAGCGGAACCAACACAGCAGCCCTTGAATTTTTTGCATCTCTATAGAATTTAACAACTATGTAGCCTCACGTTGCCAGTTTTAGTTTTTTGCTTCTTTCTCATGATAGTACTGGACATTGAACACAGGCCTCACACACCTCTAGACAAGCCTTCTGCTACTGAGCCTAGCCCTTGCCTGCCATTGGGTCAGTGTCTGTGCTTGTATGTATGTCTCTTACTTAGTTACTGTTTTACTGCTATGAGCAAACAGTTTATTGAGAAAAGGCATTCAGCTGGGGGCTAGCCTGTGGTTTCAGAGGGCTCGTCCATGGTCATCGTGGGGGCATGACAGCAGGCAGGAATGGTGCTGGAGAAATGGCCGAGAGCTCACCCCTGATCTGCAGGCATGGGGGTGGAGGAGACAGACTGGGCCTTGCATGGGCTTTTGAAACCTCAGAGTCTACTCCTAGTGACACACCTACTCCAACAAAGCCACACCTCTTAATACTTCCCAAACAGTTCATTAATTGGAGACCAGACATGAGCCTGTGGGGGTCATAGTAAAACTTTGTCTCTTAAAACAAACAGCAGGGCTGGAGAGATTGCTCAGAAGTTATGAGCACTGGCTGTTCTTCCAAAGGTCCTAAGTTCAATTCCCATCAACCATATGGTAGTTCATTACCATCTATAATGAAATCTGGTGCCCACTTCTGTCCTGCTGGCTAACATGCAGGGTGAATACTGTATAAGTAATAAATAAATCTTAAAACAAACAAAAAAGCAACAACAACAAAAATACCCCAAACAAAAAACATTGCATATGGTAGAAGATAGAAGGCTCAAAACATCAACAAAAATTCCCTCCAAGTCCTCTACCAAGTCACTTCCTCATGGTGTCTGTCTTCTACAGGCCCCATTTAATACTACCCTGAACGTCAGCTAAGGCTATACACTAGTTGACAAGTGAGTGAATCCTCAGAATCCAATCTTAAAAAGCTGCAGGTGGTGGTGGGGGCCTGTGCTGTAATTCCTTGGGGAGGCAGACATAGTACAATCGCTTGCTGCTAATTAGCCAGCCAGCTTGGTCTACTTGGGGAGTTGCAGGATGGTGAGACTCAGTCTCGAAAAGATGATGGATGGTACCTGAGGACTGACTAAGATTTGTTCTGGCCCCACACACATGAATACTTGTCAGAGAGAAGAGGAGAAGCAGGTAGCTTTTGTCATGGACTCTGGGGGTGTGGCTTAGTGGTAGAGACCTTGTTTGGCACATGTAGCTTGCTGGCTTTATTTGCTGGGGAGGGGGGGGGCAGGCTCTGATTTTCACCTTGGTTCTAGGGAGCATAGGTAAGTAGCAGAGTGCTTATGGTCCTTAGCATGACTCCCCTTGTTTGCACACGCACACACAATACACCTAAGAGGTTATGGACTAGGGCCATGTAGCTTAGTGTAGAACACTTGCATAGCATGCAGCAGCCCGTAGATTGAATTCCCAGCAAAACAAAATAAAAACTAAAAGCACGTTTCTAGGTGCACAAGTTTTAGAGGCCACTCACACTGTTAACATCATTTAGTGGTTTAATGAACATAAACATTTTGTTTCATAGTATATTGAAAATTCTAGCTTATTACAAAATCAGATGTTATTCAAACTTAGTGCAGTTTAAAATATTATCTCAGACTGTGTAATAGGTGTTTCCCTTGGCTGTCTCCTAAGTATTATAACATCCCAAGTTACACTCATGTATTTCTAGCCCTCCAAATTCATTTGTTTGAGGTAGGTCACTTTTGAATGCTCAATTTCTCTTGTCTTTTATATTCAGTTAATCCTCAAATCCTACCACTTCTTGCTAAAAGCTTTTGAATCTGTTGAGTTTTCTGTACTTTTGACGAGCACTGTAATCAAGCCTTTCTCACATCAGTTAGAATTATCCCTTCCTTCTGGCTCTTCCCTTCGTAGTTTTTGGTTTTGGGTTTTATTTGTTTGTATGTGTGTGGGGTGTGTGTGTGTGTGTGTGTGTGTGTGTGTGTGTGTGTGTGTGTGTATGCTTCTATGTTAGCGGGAGGGAATGCACCTATTCATATGTGTGTAGGCCTGAGGTTAATATTGGGTGTCTTCTGTATTTGCTTTATGTCATACTTTTTGAGACAAGGTCCCATTTCTGCCAGTGTCTGGCCAGCCAGCTGCCCTCTCAGATCTACTTCTGTCCAGGTACTATCTACAGCACCTGTGCTGGGCTTACAGAGCTAGTAATGTGGCCAACTTTAATATATGTTGTGGGGATCCAGTCTCAGGTCCTCATGCTTGCAAGGTGAGCATTTTTCCCATTGTGGCATCTTTATAACCCCATTCCTTCCTTCCTTTTAGTCTGTCCTATGGTTCTATCAACTGGAAGACATGAAATGGAAAAGATAAACATCTAAGTTGGTATTTTGCAGGACTAATAGGGTCCTTCATGATCTGAATCCTGCCTTTTTTCATCTGTCTATTCTTCCTCCCAATACTTAACTTCTAGCCAAACTGAGCTGGTTTGGGTTGTACACATGGACAACATGAGGTCACACCCCTGCTGCTGTCGCTGACATTATTCACAAGTACCTGTCCTTAGGTTTCAGCTTATAAATTACTTCTTGGGGTTCCCTCACTTTGGAGGAGAAAGTGATGCAGTTTCCACGTGCTGTTACACCTCTCAGTGGTTATTTTACCTCCATTGTGTTAGGATTTTCACTAGACATGAGTAAATTTTATGGATTTATGATTTTAATTTGGTTATTGAATCTTTAACACCTACATTGGGTCTGCTGTGTTGTATCTTAGCAAGTACTTAGGAGATAGATAAGTGAATACTATGGTAATACAATTATTAGTCACTGATCATTCCCTACAGAATTATCCAAGGCTATAGGGCTTTGTGTTGTTTTGTTTTAGGAGACAGAGTTTCTCTGTGTAGCCCTGGGTGTCCTGGCTGGCTCTGTAGACCAGTCTGCATAGAGATCCGTCAGCCTCTGCTTCCCAAGTGGTGGGATTACAGGCATGCAATCTTCTGTTAAAAGTTTTGACTTCTGGCCTGGAGAGATAGCCCAAGCTGTTAAAGAGCACTGTCTGCTCTTCCAGAGATCCTGAGTTCAATTTCCAGCAACCGCATGATGGCTCACAACCATCTGTAATGTGATCTGGTGCCCTCTTCTTGCCTGCAGGTGTACATGCAGACACAGCATTCATATAAAATAAATAAATAAATAAATAAATAAATAATAAAAACATCTTTTTTAAAAAGGTCTGACTTTCTTATGTCTCTTAAATGTATCCCTGCCCAGGTGGAGGATGCCTTGTCCTATCTTGACCAGGTGAAGCTGCAGTTTGGTAGTCAACCTCAGGTCTACAATGATTTCCTTGACATCATGAAGGAATTTAAATCTCAGAGGTAAAGATTATATGAAGCCGCACATAAATTTATGCTTGGCATGTTGATTTTTAGGTGGAGTGTGTGTGTGTGTGTGTTTACTCTTTTTATAGATTATTGTTTTCATCGTGGGACTGCTTTTGAGGCAGTCTTGGTATATATAGCTAGAGTGACTTGAACTTTGGGAAGTCCTGTTGCCTCAGCCTCTCAAGTTCTAGGCTTAAAGGAATGTAGAACTATGTAGTGCTGTATTTTGGGTTTAAGGTGTTAATTGTAGAGCACTGGGCTATTTTTATTTTTATTTTTATTTTTTTTGACAAGGTTTCTCTATTTAGCCTTAGCTGTCTGGAACTCTCTTTGTATACCAGTCTGTCCTTGAACTCACAGCGATCCACCTGCCTCTCTTCCTGAGTGCTGGGATTAAAGGCGTGCTGGCTGGCTTTCTTTTGCTTTTTTAAAAAAAATCTATACTAAAATATTTCTTTGTGCTGTTTCAGTTAGGAAAGTAACACTGGTAAGTTTTTGGCCACTTGTTTTTGGTTTTGTTTTGTTTTTTTCCCTTCAAGTTAATGTAAGATAACCTGGGATATTCGGGTCTGTCTCATTGTTTTGAGAGTAACTTCCCTGAACAGTCTAGACAGAAGCCCATTAAGATCTGTACTGACATATCCAAGGTTGGGTGTGGCTTGGAAACAGTTTACGTGTACTGTTCGTACGTCTGCTTGATAGAATTGTTGCCTTAAATGTATATTTTACTCAATATTGTGACAAAGCCTAAAGTGGCTTTGAAATTTGACTTAGCCTTTACTATTATGTTTTGCTGTTTAGAGAAAACGTGAAAAGTTAAGGGTTTTTGTCAAGCTTGCCTCTCATCACTTTTTTGTCCTCTTGTTTTTTGTCAGCATTGATACTCCAGGAGTAATAAGTCGAGTGTCTCAGCTATTTAAAGGCCACCCTGACCTGATCATGGGCTTTAACACCTTCTTGCCTCCTGGCTACAAAATTGAGGTGCAGACTAATGATATGGTGAATGTGACCACTCCTGGCCAGGTTCATCAGATTCCCACCCATGGCATCCAGCCCCAGCCTCAGCCACCACCTCAGCATCCTTCCCAGCCTTCAGCCCCGTCAGCTCCCACTCCTGCTCAGCCTGCTCCTCAGCCCACACCCGCCAAAGTCAGCAAGGTGAGTTGTGGGAAGGACACACTGCATCAACTAGAAAGTCCTTGTGACAAGCTCCAACGATGTCATTAGAGAGGATGTTGTCAGCTCATTGCTGTTGAAAGGTTCTCATTTATAGTCTGTATTACTTAGATGCTCACTTAAATCATCATGTAGCAGATTCTAGGACTTGTTTGCCCTCAGCTTCTGTTGGGTGAGCCTCTGCAGTGGCTTTGTAATAGTCCTTTGACACCACAGGTAGGAGTAGGGATTGTGTGTGGTTAGCTTTGTTATTTGACTTGGGTTTTCTGCATTGCCCAGGCTGCTTGTTGTTGTTGTTTTGTTTTGTTTTTTTAATCTTTTGCTTATTTGTTTTTGTTTTTCAAGACGAAGTTTCTCTGTGTGTAGCCCTGGCTGCTCTGGAACTCGTTTTGTAGACCAGGCTGGCCTCAAACTCAGATCTGTTCGCCTCCCTCTGCTTCCCAAGTGTTGGAATTAAAATTAAAAGTGTGCCACTGTGCCCAGCTCCAGGTTGGTCTTATAATCCTGGGCTTTGGTGGTCCTGAGTAACTGGGAATCTAGATGTTGCCATCACACCTCATTGAGAAATGATTGTTTTTATTATGGAGAAATTAGACTTTCTTTGTATGATTATCACTTTATAAACATCGTTGCAGAGCTGGGCATGAAGACATCTCTGTAAATCTCAGCACTTGGGAGGTCGAAGCAGAAGGATAAGAAATTTGAAGACATCCTGAGCTGTTTTAAAAACTAACTCAGCCGGGCATGGTGGCGCACACCTTTAATCCCAGCACTCGGGAGGCAGAGTCAGGCGGATCGCTGTGAGTTCGAGGCCAGCCTGGTCTACAAAGTGAGTCCAGGAAAGCCAAGGCTAACACAGAGAGACCTTGTCTCGAAAAACCAATAAATAAATAAATAAATAAATAAATAAATAAATAAATCTAACTCAAAAATCTACAGTAAAGTTAATCTGTTTGCCAGATGAGCTGATAATCGCAACACGTGGAAGATAGTTTTGATCTAGATATGATAGAATAGTTGCTAGCCACGTAGGATTCAGTTAGTTCAAGCAAATTCAGTGTTTCACTTGCATTAGCTAAATTTCAAATTCTCAAGACCTAGCGTGTAGCTGGTGAGTCTTGTTTTGGGTGGCATAATGAAAGAGCATTCTATTATTTCAAAGCATTCTGTCGAACAGAGCTGGTTTAGAAACATTTCATGTTGGATTACAGGAACAGTTAAATTGTTGTTATCCTGGATTAGAAAAATCTGTGTAGGATGAATTTTCTTTTTAATTTGTACCTGTTAAGGTAGTGAGCTTAAAAAACTGCATATGAAAATTGTGTCCCTATAATTAGAAATGGCTCCTTATTGAAGGGTGTATTTAGGAAATTTGAGTCTGAGATAGTACTGTCACTACATCTCCTGCCCTGTCCTGTCTGATTTGAGCTGAACTAATATGGTTTGGTTTAATCAGTACTTAATAGCGTAAATGAGTAAATAAAGGACATGGGTTCATCAGATGCCTTGGATTTTTTGGTTTTGTTTTTGTTTGAATTTCCTTCCCCAGTGTCAAACCACCTATGTTCTTGAGGAAAATACTTTTCTTTTCAGCCCTCCCAGCTGCAGGCCCATACTCCAACCAGTCAGCAGACGCCTCCACTCCCACCGTATGCGTCCCCACGGTCTCCGCCCGTCCAGCCTCACACACCAGTGACAATCTCCTTGGGAACGGCTCCCTCTTTGCAGAACAATCAACCTGTGGAGTTTAATCACGCCATTAACTATGTTAATAAGATCAAGAACAGATTCCAGGGCCAGCCAGACATCTACAAAGCCTTCCTGGAGATTTTACACACATATCAGGTAAGAGGGTTACTCATTTGTCCCTCCTTCAGCAGGTCTTATAATCTGGTGATCCTTTCGCCTCAGCCTCTGGTTGCTGCCTCCACACCCAGCTTAGAAATGGTGCTTTTTGTCATGGTAACATTAGGTTCTACTTACATGATAGTCAAACTCAGAGGGTACCTAGTCTGAGAAGATCTAGTAGTCATTGTGCCCAGTAATTCTTACTGGGAATATTAACTGCTGAGAACTAGACTGTGCTTATGAAGCCAGTTTTACTTAATTGCATTGCTTACCTGGTAGCATCTTGTCAGGATTTTTAAGGTCACTAGCTATGAAGAGAATGCTTGTTTCATATTGGAAATTTCTGAGGGTAATTTGTGTAGTGTGATTGATTTACAAGAGAACATGGAGGGAATTTTCTAGTGCGTCTGTCTTATCAGTTTAATTAAAGGAGCATTCATGTGTTTGCAGTTTTATAAAGACCTGTCATTTAGCACCTTCTCCTTTCTCAAAAGACTGCAATCAAAACAGTAATTAAAAACTTCCTTTAGTGTAGCTGAAGTAGATAACATATTTTACTCATATCAAAATCTTCAGAGCCAGGCGTGGTGGCACACGCCTTTAATCCCGGCACTCGGGAGGCAGAGGCAGGTGGATCTGGCCAGCCTGGTCTACAAAGTGAGTCCAGGACAGCCAAGGCTACACAGAGAAATCCTGTCTCGAAAAACTAAAAAACTTTAAAAAAAAAACTTCAGAAAATAATTGATCAGTGGCATAGGATTCAAAACAGTAACCCTCCTAATATCATTTGCACCTTCTTTCATTCTTCAGAAAGAACAGCGAAATGCCAAGGAAGCGGGAGGAAACTACACTCCAGCCCTGACTGAGCAGGAGGTGTATGCCCAAGTGGCTCGTCTCTTCAAAAACCAGGAAGATCTTTTATCTGAGTTTGGACAGTTCCTGCCAGATGCCAACAGCTCAGTGGTAATCTCATTTAGACAAACTACGTTATTTAAGATTGTTGTTGCCATAAGTTGGAAAGCTACAGGAAGAGGGCACTTTTTAGATGATACTTTGATTAAAGTATTAATTTGCCTCATATGTCTTAACAGCTTTTAAGCAAAACAACTGCTGAGAAGGTTGATTCTGTGAGAAACGACCACGGAGGCACTGTGAAGAAGCCGCAGCTGAATAACAAGCCGCAGAGGCCCAGCCAGAATGGCTGCCAGATCCGCAGGCACTCTGGAACGGGAGCCACCCCTCCAGTGAAGGTGAGGGCAGGCAGCGGGGAGGTAAGGTGTCTCATCCTGTACACCCAGGCCAGGCTGGCACAGTCACAGAGATTCCCCGCAAAGCAGGAGGTGGGTCAGAAGACCGCTGGCTGTGTGGATCACACCGTGTTTTCAGTTCTTTCATTTCTCCTATATTATCTCTTTGCTGTGAGCTTCTGGCTCCTTTTGTTTGTTTGTTTTGTTTTTTACCACAATGTAACTGTAACTAATGTTTCTCATGATTTGATGTGTGAAGCTTTCCTTGTGTTAGAGAAAGAAGATTTTTGGGGGGAGGGGGTTTGAGACAGAGACTCTCTGTAGCCTTGGCTGCCCCAGACTCACTCTGTAGACCAGGCTGGCCTTGAACTCAAAGTGATCCACTGCCTCTGCCATCCAGGTGCTGGGATTAAAGGTGTGCACCACCACGCCTGGCTGAGAAAAAAGATTCTTATAAGTAAATGAGTGACCTCTGGGACATTTCAATTATTTTATTTATTTTTAGGTTTTTTTAAGACAGGGTTTTTCTATGTAGCTCTGGCTGTCCTAGAGTTGCTTTTGTAGACCAGGCTGGCCTCGAACTCACAGCGATCCGCCTCCCGAGTGCTGGGATTAAAGGTGTTCACGACCATGCCCAGCTGTAATTCAGTTCTTGTGAACATAGTGCTCTGTAATGGCAGAGGCTTTTGTTCAGTGGCTTTGGCTAGAGGCCTATCCTCTAATTGACAGATCTTATCTACATTAGTTTTCAAGGAAAGAGCGTTGGTTTGTGCTAGAGGGAAATCTTCAGTTTGTGTTAGTAATACTATAGTAAACACTGATGACGTGTCCATAGAAAGCCCAGCTTGCTGTCTTTGATTTAGTGTGTCTAGGATAAGAAGGAAGCTGTATGCAGTCAATGTTGAATTTCTCTGGGAATTCTAAATTATATAGTATGAAATAGAGGTGTCTACAGAATTTGATTAAAAAAAAAAAGACAGTGGAAGACAGTGGATATCAACAAGTAAGTGACTCCAAGGATCGATGGACTCTGAAAGAGTCCATTGTTTGTGTGCTTGCAGTGTTTCTTGGTTTTGGAATCAGGTTAAATATAGTAATGGTTTGTTTGTTTGTTTGTTTTTTTAACTTCAAATAGTCTATGGATTGTAAGAATCAGCTAAATAGCTAAGAGCTTGCTTTAGGTCTGTGTCCTTGCATACTGATGATCCACAGGTAGAAACAGTACGCTAGCACACAGTTTTGATATCCCATAGCTAGCAGGAGCTGTGGGCTGAGCCTGTGTGCTCTGAGATAGCTGCTGTTCACAGACCTTATAGTTCCTCACAGGCAGTAAGATGGGGGCTTTTTAAAGTAAGTTTTGCCCAATGGGGTTACATTACTGCCTATTCATTTTTGCTTGTTTGTGGTGGTGCGTGGATGCATGTGTTTGTGTGTGTGTTAGAGAAACAATCTCACCAGGTAACCTTCACTAATTTGGTAATCAGTAAGTAGTTCAGTCTAATTGCCATCCTCCTGTCTCAGACAAATGAGCGAAGGGAATACAGGTGTGTGCCACTGTAACGACCTTTTTTTTTCTTCCTTTAAAATAAATGTTAAATTATTAATCTGACTAGGTGCTGTAGTGACACCTATAATGTCAGCACTGTGGTGGGTGGGGCAGTAAAAAAGCAGCCAGATTTCTTGAGCTTGAGGGCAGCCAGGGCTACCAAGTGACACTGTCTTTGGAAAAAAAAAAAAAAAACCCCAAAACCCAAAATAACAACAAATAAAGCCTGAGTGGATATGCTGATAAGATGATTATTCTGTCTGTTGGGCAATGAAGTAGTGTAGATTAAAGATTTACCCCGGATAGTATGTGCCAGCCCGGAAGCAGTTAGTGTGGTATTAGAGCCCAATAAAGATACTTTTTGGCTTAGGGAAAGTGTCTTAGAGTGACTACTGCTGTGATAAAACACTGTGCCCATAAGTGTTGAATTAGTTTTATATACATCTGTGTTTGTTTCTTTCAGCTTATTTTAAAACCTGGCTATCAAACAAATAATTGAGGCTTTTTTTTGCCCCTGAGAGAGGGTTCTCTGTGTAACGACTCTAGCTGTCCTGGAACACTCTGTAGACCAGGCTGGCCTCGAACTCACCAAGATCCTCTTGCCTGTTCTCCCAAGTGCTGGGATTAAAGGCGTGTGCCACCACAGCCTGGCTAAATGTGTAGTCCAGGCTGGCCTTGAACTCGTGATCCTCCTGCCTCCACCTCCGTCAGCAAATGCCACCACAACCAGTGAGACTCTTTTATAATATAAGACCTCACAAAACAATCTTGAACAGCTTAAGTCTGTTCTTAACCCTCTATGCTATATTGTCCTACTCCCAGCAAACATCCCACTTGCATAGCTTTCCTTGGCTCCAGCTCCTTCCTCTTCAACTTCCTTTTGGCTCTCCCCAGCCTCCTTCTCTAACTCCTCCCCCGCTGGCTGGCAGGAAGTCCAGCTCTATTCTCTTCTCCCTGTTCATCGATTGGTTGTAAACTGCTTTATTGACATAACAGGGGCAATTGGGGAGCAGATTTTACACAACATTTAGACAGAACATCAGAATTTAAACTACACCATAACCTTATGCCTACAAAAAGCAACTTGGAAATGCAAGGGTTTATTTTGTTTGCACTTTCACATCATTGTTCATGGCGAAGGAAGTCAGGGTAAGAACTCAAGCAGGAACCTGGAGATCGGAGCTGATGCAGAGGCCATGGGGAGTGCTGCTTCCAGGCCTCTCTGGGCTTGCTGCTCAGCCTGCTTTCTTTTAGCTGCCTGGGTGGCTCCACCCACAGTAAGTGGGCTGGGCCCTTCTGCTTCACTAGTTAAGGAGATGCCTTATCCCTCTGCCTACAGCCTGATCTTAGAGGTCCCCTTCTTTCAGATGACTCTAGCGTGCGGCAAGTTGACATAAAGCTGGCCAGAACAACTGACCTTGTCATCTTGACACACAAACATCACTTTTTAATTAGAACCATTTCTTTTTCATTTATCCCCAAAATAGCCTATTAATATTAGTATCATAATATAATAAAACATAAATAACTTTAAAAGTTCTACGGTCTTTATAAATTCAAACACAATTAAAAGTTCAGTCTCTTTAAAATAACCAGTCTCGAAAAATCTGAACTTCCTTTAAAAGTTTAACATCTCTCCACTACGGACTCCTGTAAAATCAAAACTGGGTCAGATGTTTTCTTGCTTCAAGAGGGAAGAACCAGGGCACAAACACAGTTTGAATAAAGCAAGACCAAACTCTTAACTGCGTAAATAACCATGTCCAGGCCTGGAGAAATGGCTCAGTGGTTAAGGGCACTGGCTGTTCTTCCAGAGGTCCTGAGTTCAATTCCCAGCCACCACCATATGGTGGCTCACAACCATCTATAATGTGATCGAATGCCCTCTTCTGGCAGGTAGGTGTACATGCAGGCAGAGCACTGTATACATAATGAATAAAAAACAATTTTTAAGGGCTGGAGAGATGGCTCAGGGGTTAAGAGCACTAACTGCTCTTCCAGCAGTCCTGAGTTCAATTCCGAGCAACTACATGGTGGCTCATAGCCATCCATAATGATGGATGCCTTCTTCTAGCGTGCAGGTACCCATGCAGGCAGAATATTATATTTAAAAAAAAAAAAAAAAACCCAAAATTTGGGTCTATTATCTGAGATGTACTTTGAATCTTCTGGGATCCTCCAAGTGGCTTGGGCCACTTCTCTGTCTCTGACTGCTGCAGCACATGCAGATTGTCTCCTAGGTTCAGGCTAGTTCCACTCCACCACTACTACTTGGTGGTCCTGCCATAGTATTAGCGTCTACAAAATGCTTGGGTTTTCTAAAGCAACTGGGCTGCCCTTTCACCTGTAGCCTCTCCCGGGCTCCTCTCATGATCCCTTCAGTCCTTGGCTTTAGTTGCTACTCCAGCTGCAACCTTAACCAATGGCTTCTCTCAGTGCTAAGCTTTGGCTGCTCTCTACAATGTTTTCGTGCCTTTAAAACCAGTATCACCTGGGAGATGAAATTTGGCTGCCAGTGCGAAGTATGACTTTGGCTATCTCTAGCAAAAATAAAGGTTTTGCTTTATTCTAGCAGCTTTTTTGTGCTGATCTTGAAGGAACACTTCCCAGAAGATGTCACTTCTTTGATGCTGGTCTCTTTTTTAAAAAATATTTTTTATTTAATTTTAATTTATGTACATTGGTGTGAGGGTGTCAGATCTTGGAGTTACAGACAGTTGTGAGCTGCCATGTGGGTGCTGGGAATTGAACCCAGGTCCTTTGGAAGAGCAGGCAGTGCTCTTAACCAGTGAGACATCACTCCAGCCCAATGCTGGTCTCTTCTTAATTGCCACTAATTTCTCTGCTCCAGCTGACCAGCGTTAAGTTGTGTCAGTAAGGTGAAGGTATCATTTTAGTGGTGCTGGTCTTTTAATCACTTCTCACTCTGGCTTCAGCTAACCAGAACCACAAGCCTTAATTCAGAATAGGAAATGGCTCCAGTAAAGTCTTTCAACTTGTGTCTGAACTTCACAAGCCAGCTTGGCTTATGGTGAGAAATTCCAGTAGGATTTTTGAAGGGAGCAGAGGCAAGAGAATCATGAGTTTAAAGCCAGCACAAAAAGGGAAGGGCATTAATTCTAAACATTGTTCAAAGGAGAGGGCATCTGTAGCCTTTGAAGAAAGGAACTGTCAAGAAAATTAATAGAAACAGAGTTATGATATAAATCTTTGACTACTGAATTCTCATTTCTTCTGAGAAAATTGTTAGCTTTAGCAGAGCTGTTTTAGCAAAGTCAGAGGAAATACAGAGTTGTTTGTGTTTGTTTTCTTTTCTTTCTAATTCCAGAAAAAGCCCAAACTTCTTAGTCTAAAGGAGTCTTCGATGGCAGATGCCAGTAAGCATGGTGTTGGGACTGAATCATTATTTTTTGATAAGGTAAGTAATGGGCAACACTTGATACAGTTGTTAAGAACAAATGACAAACACATAGTGCCCAAGATTTTGTTTCAAAACTGTCAACTGATTAGGATTTTTTTGGCATGTTTAATTCTTTGGCTTTGTTTTGTTTGGAGACAGAATCTTTCTATATGTAACTCAGATTGCCTCTGAACCCATTTGTATGTAGCCCAGGCTGGCGTACAGTTCCTCATTCATGTTTCCCTCTCCTCTCTCTTCTCTCCTCTCTCTGTTTCCCCACGCCCCTCCGTTAGGATCTCACAATGTAGCATTACCTGGCCTGGAACTTACGATGGATAACAGGCTGACCTCAAATTCATACAATTCTGCCTGCCTCTACCTCCCTAGTGCTTAGGAATAAAGGTGCTTGTCCCTGTGCCCTTCTTTTCTTTTATTAGTGGCCCTGGTCATGGAGCCCAGTGCCTCAGACACGCTAGCATGCTCTCTGCTGTGCTTCAGGTGGCCTGTGATCTAGTTGCTGGTGGAACACAGAGTGAGTGGACAGAATCCTTGGTGTTTTGAGACAGGGTCTTGTACATTGCCCAGATATGCCTCAGGCTTGCTCTAAAGCCAGGGGTGACTTTTAACTACTACTGCTCCTCCTTCACCTTCCAGACAGGTATACACTACTGTGCCCAGCATGAAAATTCTGACTACTTGAGTGTTTTCAAAAATCTATAGGTGTTTTTATGTAATAGCTAGAGTTGAAATTTCTGCTGGACACTATGAATGCTGTTTTAGTTAGACTTTATTTCTGTATCTGATTCTGTCCTTGGAGCCGAGTTGATGATTAGCAGACAGATTGCACAGTGAAGTAGGCAGCTGGTGGGCTTCTCACGGGACTCAGTCTGAATTAGTCTGGCCATGGTTGCCCTAGCCTATATGTCTGGGTGTTTGTAGAAAACGTTATTTAGTGGCTGCATCACTGATACCTCCAGCTAGCTTTCCATCTCTGTCCTGATGATAACAATGGTGTTATCTTAGGAGTACATTTTTGTCCGTATGTGTATGTAGATATACATATGTATGTTACACACACACACACACACACACACACGTATTTATATAGTAAGGATCTTAAACTTTCTGTTAAGTTCATTGAAAGAAATGGTTATGGATGACACAAAACTTCCTATGTATTTATTATTTAGGTTCAGTGATTTGGTTAGGGTCTGCTGGGTGTCTTTCTGCTTTTTCATAGCTTTAAAACCCGATAAATTTAAGGCAAATAATTGGCATACGGTGCAAAAAGTATAGTCTTCTCTAATATCAAGGTCTGTGAATCTGTGAGTTCCAGGCTGTTCTCTGTAGGGCCTCCTGCTTCACAGGAGGAGGTAATCTGAACACAACGAGCAGCTGTGTTGATAAGTCCTGGGCATGAAGATGCGCAGTGCTAACAGTAGGCTTTTGAGAACTAAAACTACAGCCTTAACACCTAGCTAGGTAGTCCTTTTCTGTAAACTGTTAAAACATTGTAAAATTCTGAAACTTGAAATTGTTAGTCTTCAGTGTAGGATAACAGCCTATATGCACGCATATATGTGTGAGAGAGAACGTTGGCATGTTCACATTAAAGCATAGCTGGCTGCCCTCATCTTGCTTGGAGCAGAGTCTCTTTGCTGAGCACCACTGACAACTCGAGGTAGCTGGCCCTGGAGCTCCCAGGGAATCTCGTGTCTCAGCCTCTTGCCTCAGTGTAGGTGTGCTGGGATTGCAGATCAGCCCTGCTGCCTCTGGCTATATGTGGTCTCTGGAAATCCCAGCTCTGCTCTAAGACTTGCGTGGCTCATTGAACCATCTCTGAGCTGTGTGAGTGTGTGTGTGTTCGTATGTATGTGTGGAGGCCAGAGGTGAGTTGAGTGTCTTCTCTACCTTAATTTTTGAGACAAGGACTCTCTGAACCAGCACTCACTCCCTGATTGGCTACGCTGGCTGATCTGAAGCCTCAGGGATCTTCCTGTCGCTACTTCCTAGTCTTTATACTGCTGTGCCTGGCATTTTTATGTTGGTGCTGGGAACCTGAACTCTGGTCTTCATCGAGTTTGTGAAAGAATGTCTTAGCCATTTGAGTCACATCCTCAGCCTCGTTTTGTTGTTGTTTTTAAGATTTAATATTAGGTGTATGTTTGTGTGCTTTTATGAACTTAAATATGCTATGTGTTTGTAAGTATGGTTTTTAACCACTAAGCCATCTCTCCAGCCCTCTTTCAGCCCTTTTCTGCTTTTTAAGGCACTGTCTTGGTGCAAAGCCCTGGCTGCCCTGAGGATTGGTCTTGAACTTGAGGCGCTGACCCTGCTGCCTCTGCCGCCTCTGCCGCAGCAGTGCTCAGCTTCCAGTCATTCAGGAGCGGGAGGCTCCAGTTTAAGCGCTCCCCTTAGTTGTATAGCAACTGTAGGGTCTGCCTCTGCGGCATGACATCTTGCCTGAAACAAAACAACAAAAAAGATTTTACAATAAAAATATGAAAACTGCTGACAAAGATTCCTGTAAATATCTGTTAAGGTCAACAGAAACTTGAGTAACTGACATTCTGGAGTAGCATGCACATGGAAGGTGCAGTGCATGAGCTCATATTTTAACTGTGGAAATTTCTAAAAACATGTAAAAGGACCTGTGTGTTTACCACCTGGGCCAGCAGTTCCAGTGCTTCGTCAGCGTGCTTGCTCCACGGTATCCGTCTCCAGTTAGATGGTTTAGACAGCTTACACTGTCTTGTTCTCTCTTTAAGTGGTTTTTTTTTTATCATATCTAAGCAAAATACTATTGGTTCCTTGTAAATATCCCTTCAGATTTACCCTTTTTTTTTTTTTTTTTAAAATCAGGGACTGTGATTCTCCTTGTAACCATTTTTCTTGTGGTTGTTTCTATAAGGTCCGAAAGGCTCTTCGAAGTGCAGAGGCCTATGAAAACTTCCTTCGCTGCCTTGTTATCTTTAACCAGGAGGTGATCTCCCGGGCTGAGCTTGTACAGCTAGTCTCTCCTTTTCTGGGGTAAGTGAAGTGAGGAGCAGAGCGCCCGGTCCTTCAGTGTACTGACGCAGAGATTGTAAAGGTGTGCTGTAGACAAAGGTGACTGAGCTGTTGGTTGTCACAAGTGTCAGAAGGGCCCTTGGAAGCCTTGCATAACTTTCAGGATGGGAAAGCAGAGCTGGGTGTGATGGCACACATCTTTAATCTCAGCGCAAGGGAGGCGGAGGCTTGTGAGTTGGAAACAGCCTAGGCTACGTAGAGAGACCCCGGAGAGAGTGAGAGGGAGAAGGGTTTACAAAGTATTCTAGACCAGAGCTCTAGAATCTTAATTGCATTTGAGATCCTGAGAATTATGTGAACAGTGAAGCCATATTCTTAGATCCAAAGAATGGCTTCTTACTGTCTTGTTGGGAGAGCATTCTATAAAGAAAATGGAACCTAACTGGTTAAAGATTGTTTCTGGAATTTGTCTTTGGTAATGGAATTGTGATTTGATTATGAATTGTAATGTTCTTCATAATAACTGTCCTGCCTTGAATTGCTTACCAGCTTTTGCTTTGGTTCTTCAGGAAATTCCCTGAATTGTTTAATTGGTTTAAAAACTTTCTGGGCTATAAGGAGTCTGTACATCTGGAAAGCTTTCCAAAGGAACGAGCTACAGAAGGCATCGCCATGGAGATAGACTATGCCTCTTGTAAACGACTGGGCTCTAGCTACAGAGCCCTGCCAAAAAGTTACCAGCAGCCCAAGTGTACAGGACGGACTCCCTTGTGTAAAGAGGTAAGGGTCAGTCTTGGATCTTGAGCTTCTTCATATGAGGGTGGGGGTAGTGCTAGAACCAGAGGCTTTAAAGTTGTTATTTGATATATATGCATGCAGGCCATGATCTGCTTCAGGAGGCCAGAGACAACTTGTCAGAGTCGGTTCACCTCTGCTGCTTTGTGGGTTCCCAGGATCAGTCTCTCAGGTGGTCAGGGTTGGTGGCAAGTGCCCTTATTATCTGCTGAACTCTCCTGCAGGAAAGGCCAGAATTTACATGAATTGTTAAATCATCATGATGAACCTTCCCTTCCCCCCTACCCCCAAAGATAACCGGTATTCAGAACTTTTAGCCACTATATTCTTTTGTAAACTTGCATCCTTGTTAGGATTACTATGGCTGTGATGAAAACATCATGACCAGAGCAACTTGGGGAAAAAAGCATTTATTTGCCTTATACTTTCACATCACTGTTCATCTCTGAAGGAAGTCAGGACAGGAACTCAAACAAGGCAAGAACCTAGATGCAGGAACTGAAGCCGAGGCATGGCGGAGTGCTGCTTACTGGCTTGTTCGTCACGGCTTGCTCAGCCTGCTCTCTTAGAGAATCAAAGACCACTGGCTCAGGGATGGTGCTGCCTACAATGGACTGGGGCCTCCCCATCAATTACTAATGAAGACAATGCTTTAGAGCTGGATCATATAGTGGCATTTTCTCTATTGAGAGCCTCCGCTCATATGACTCAGGTGACTCTAGCTTATGTCAGGATTATATAAAATTAGCCAGGACGCTTAGCAAATGTAAAGTTTGGAGTAATGCTAGCTGGGCTTTTCTCCCCATCTTTGTAACTTCCTTTTTATCAACAAAGTCTAATTACCAGTAAGTTTTTACAGGCTTTTCTGCCTCTTTTCTACCCAAAGGTTTTAAATGATACCTGGGTTTCCTTTCCATCTTGGTCTGAAGACTCTACTTTTGTTAGTTCCAAGAAGACTCAGTATGAAGAGCATATTTATCGTTGTGAAGATGAACGATTTGAGGTATCGTTTGTTGTTTGATGTTTGGGGAACTAAGAAGATGTGAAATGAAGCGGTAACTAAATACTGTATATGCATTAGCTTTTTAAAAGAAGAGCTGACCCTGGCAGTACATTCCTGTGAAGCTTACGTTGTAAAGGTGGTAGCTGGAATGGGAAGATCTAGAACGGATGGATCAGCTGGTGGTGCCTTCCTGTGTGAAGGGCACTTGGGAATCTAGGCTCAAAATCTTGACAAGGTGACATTTACTAACACCACATGTGCGTTACACTGAGTTGACTGGCTCTGCTCTTTCCAGCTAATGGGAGAGCTTCCATCCCAGCTTAACTCTGCCAGTGCTCCTTCGTCCGAAACTGGCTGGTGGCTACCATCCTTTCCCCATCTTAGTTATGTTTTTATCACTGTGATAAAACGCCAAGAGTTTAACTTGGCCTAGGGTTTCAGAGAGTGAGTCCATGATAGTGGAGAAAAGGAACGGCTGATAGCTCACATGAGGTAGTGAGAGTGCATTGAGAATCTTATTAGTCTTTGAAACCTCAAGGCCTACCTAGTGATACAGTGCCTCCAGAAGCCCACACCTCCTTACCCTTCCCAGACAGCTCCACCAACTAGGGACTAAGTATTCAAACATAGGAGCTTCCTGAGGCTATGACCACCATAGTCATTACAGAAGACTAAAATGTAGTAAGTATTTATTTTTTCAAGGTTTTCAAAACAGGGTTTTACTGTGTAGCCCTAGCTGTTCTGGTGAATCACTCTGTAGACCAAGTATTAATTTCTATGGGAAGTTTTGTTGTTTTGGTTTTTGTTGTTTTGTCTGTCTTTCAGGTCTTCTTGTTTGTTTTTGGAGACAGGGTTTCTCTGTGTAGCTTGGCTGTCCTAGACTCACTCTGTAGACCAGGCTGGCCTGAAACTTACAGATCCACCTTTCTTTGCCTCCCTGAGCACTAGGATTAAAGGTGTGCGCCACCATTTCAGGCTCCATGGAAAGTGTTTAATCTAGCTGATGAACATAATTTTAGCTGAGGGCAATGGAGTATGCCTGTCATCCCTGTGGAGGGAGAGACAGACAGATTTAAGAACTTAAGGGTGCATGGTAGCACCCTCCTGTAATCCCAGCACTCAGGAGGCAAAGGCAGGCAGATCTTTCTAAGTTTAGGCCACCCTGATCTACAAAGTGTGTCCAGGCCAACAAAGGCTATACAGAGAAATCCTGTCTTGGAAAACAGACAAACAAACAAAAACAAACACAAAAAACAGAATTTAAGATCATCCTTAGCTGCATAGACAGTTAAGTGCCAGCCTGGACTACATGATACTATGTCAAAGGATAATCACTGATTTTGTTGCCATTGGATGTGAAATAGTAATTTAATATTTTTGTTTGTTTGGTTGTTTTTTTGGTTTTTCGAGACAGGGTTTCTCTGTGTAGCCTTGACTGTCCTGCACTCACTTTGTAGACCAGGCTGGCCTCGAACTTACAGCGATCCACCTGCCTCCCACGTGCTGGGATTAAAGGCATGCGCTGCACCCAGCATATTTAAGGGAATACCCCAAACCCTTTCATTGTTTGTAACAGGTTTTCACAATTTAAGAAAAGGTCATAGGCAAGAAGATATAGTGGCTCACATTTGTTATCCTAGCCTTTAGATGGGAGAGGCAAGAAGAACTTGCAAATTGGAAGCCAGTCTGGTTTACATAGTAGCAAGTTCCAGGTCATCCATAGTAAGACTTTGTCAGCATAAATGTCTGTTCTTAGGTCCCTCTGGCCTGTGCTCAGCAGTGCTAAACAGCCTGCAGTGGTTGTTCTAAAAGTGGGAACTGCTAATCATTTTAGGTGCTAGTATTAATTTATGACTTATGTACATGGGGTTTCTGCTAGGAAATCACCTTATGATAGTAGGAGTCACTGGTGATAATTTACCTGTAAGAGAGCCTTCCATGCCTTGTCGGAGAACCACAACTCCAGTCCCGAGAGCGTTGATGCTCTTTTTATTCCCCAACTCCGCTGTGTTCTGGTTTCAGGCCTGAGCGTACTCTTTTGTTCTTTTTTTTTGTTTTAAGCTTGATGTAGTTTTAGAGACCAATCTTGCAACAATCCGGGTTCTGGAAGCAATACAGAAAAAACTTTCCCGCTTGTCTGCCGAGGAACAAGCAAAATTTCGCTTGGATAACACCCTTGGAGGCACGTCCGAAGTCATCCATCGAAAAGCACTCCAGAGGATATATGCTGATAAGGCCGCTGACATCATCGATGGCTTGAGGAAGAACCCCTCCATCGCTGTTCCAATCGTTCTTAAAAGGTGTGTGTCTTCCGGCTTTTGTGTGCTTATGACGGCTTCAGTCAGTGTCCCATTAGATGGGGGTCCAGTTTTCCACCTGGTTATCTAATTAGAACTACAATTCTGTCGTTTTGGTAGTTAAACATCGGGGACAGAGTGCAGTGAGTGGTAGAACTTAGGGGTTTGTATATCAAATGGAACAAATCTTGACAGGTAATGGGTGAAGGACTAGAAATAATAGCTCAGTGGTAGAGTGCTTGCCTAACATGCGTAAGATCCTGAGTTCAATTTCCTGTGCCATAGAGGAAAAGTGAGTGATTTCGGGTTGATAGGGTGTTTGCGTTCATATCTGAGGGCTGTTTCAGTTTTTTGTTTCTCGGTAGAGGGGATCAAACTTAGGAATGTTTATGTAACATGCATGGAAGGGAAATTTTTTACCATATCCCAAATTCTGCGTGTGTGTGTGTGTGTGTGTGTGTGTGTGTGTGTAGTAACTTTGATTGGAATAAGGGCTCAGTATATTGGCCATACTGGCTTGGAACTTGAAATTCCCCTCCCTAAATGCCCTCTCTTGGACTCCGTCAGTACAGTAAACATCTGAGTCATGAAAAGAAGCAAGTTCCTTCAGTTTTTCCAGAATACTCACCATAGCTAGATGCAGTTATTCATGTTTACAGTCCCCACACTAGCACTAGGGAGGCAGAGGCAGGAAGATTGCTTTAAGTTTGGTAGCCTGGGCCTGGCATGGTGGTACACGCCTTTCTTCCTAGCACTCAGGAGGCAGAGGCAGGTGTATCGCTGTGAGTTCGAGGCCAGCCTGGTCTACAAGTTAAGTCCAGGACAGCCAGGCCTATATAGAGAAACCTGTTTTGGGGGGAAGTTTGGTAGCCTGGTCTACATTGTGAATTCCTAGTTATCCAAGTCTTCAAAGCCTTGTCTCAGAAATGCCTTCAAGCTCCCTCATGAAACCTCTTTTTTTAAAAAAAAAGGTTTTATTTCTTTATGTATACAATGCTGTGCCTGCATGTGCACCTGCAGGCCAGACGAGGGCATCAGATCACATTATAGATGGTTATGAGCCACCATGAGGTTGCTGGGAATTGAACTCAGGACCTCTGGAAGAGCAGACCGCTGAACCATCTCTCCAGCCCTGAAACCTCATTGTTAATACCACTCAGTTTCTGAGTGCTCATGGAAGCCAGAAGTGGTTCCTTGTGCCCTTAATGCCAGCATTGAGGAGGCGGAAGGCAGAGTTGCTGTAAGTTTGAGACTAGTGTGGTCTGTATCCATGATCCAGGCCAAGGCTTCACAGTAAGACTGGACTCAAAGAAAGCAAGTCCACATGAGGACGAAATCTCACTTAGATAACATCAAGGATATTATCTCTAGTACCAGCAGTCTTGACACAATTTTGCATAGGTTTGAGTTTTTATCACATAAAATAACCTGGCACATTTCCCATTTCTAAGCCCTCTAAATTCCCCCACACTGTGACTTGTTTCCTTCCTGCCCTGCTAGGTTGAAGATGAAAGAGGAGGAATGGCGGGAAGCGCAGAGAGGCTTTAACAAGGTCTGGCGCGAGCAGAACGAGAAGTACTACTTGAAGTCTTTGGATCACCAGGGCATCAACTTCAAGCAGAACGACACCAAGGTCCTGAGGTCCAAGAGCTTACTCAATGAGATCGAGAGCATCTACGATGAGGTGAGCTGGGCGACGGGACAGCTCCACCAGCCTGGCCTTTATGTCCCGCCTGGCTTTCACCCCTGCAGTTTCTGAGAGCTGCTGCTTGTTGCGTCATGACTAGAGTCCATCTTAGCTTTTGGGTCCTGGTCTAACTGTCTTAGACCTAACAGGGTCACACTCAGTCCTTCTCTGGTTTCCTCATTTGCCACCTGTCCTCAGTTTACACTTCTCTCAGCAAACACCTTGAATTCTTGGAGAGCATCTCATGTACCTCAGCTTCAAAATGGTGGGAACCCTGGTGTTTTACATGCCCACCAGGAGTACAAACAGCACCAGAAGCAAAGATTCGATAGGACGCTGCTCCTGTCTTAGGTGGAGAAAGCATAAATGTCATATATCAGGCTTTCTAAACATGGCTCTGAGTTGTAAAAACAGTAAGTGAAGTTCTATGTACACTTAATTGTTTGACGGTGTTGTCAACTTCCACATGATAAATTCCTCCCTGGTATTTTTCATCTTCCATACATGCTAATCTAGAATTTTAAGGCAATTTTCTTAAGTCCTCAATATCTAGAAGGTACTAATGTTTATATCAAGGTAATGTGTTCATTGTACCTATGAATATTTGGAAGAGAGACATTATTGTTGGGGTTAATTCCTGTATTTCAGTTTGGGTAGCCACTGTCATGTCTCTGTTTCTTTTGAGATAGGACCTCACTAGCCCAAATTGGCCTAGATCTTGCACCCTTTCCTGGCTTAGCCTCCCAAATGTTGGAACTATAGATGGATGCTACTGTGCCTAATTTTCATTATGATTAATGATAAAATGTGCTACTAATGTAGTTTTTTGGTTTGTTGGTTTGTTTTTTGAGGCAGGGTTTCTCTGTCTAGCTCTGGCTGTACTGGAACTTGCTCTGTGGACCAGGCTGGCCTCAAACTCTGACATATATCTGCCTCGTGAGTGAGTGAGTGAGTGAGTGAGTGAGTGAGTGCGTGCGTGCGTGCGTGCGTGCGTGCGTGCGTGCGTGCATGCTGGGATTAAACTACTGCCCAGCATTACTGGTGTAGTCATGTAGGTTTATTATTGCTCTATATGCCACACAATGCTTTTGTGTCTGTTCCTTCAGAGGCAAGAGCAGGCCACAGAGGAGAATGCTGGTGTACCTGTCGGCCCACACCTCTCGCTGGCCTATGAAGACAAACAGATACTAGAAGATGCTGCTGCTCTGATTATCCATCATGTGAAGAGGCAAACGGGCATTCAAAAGGAGGACAAGTACAAAATCAAGCAGATCATGCATCATTTCATTCCTGACCTGCTGTTTGCTCAGAGAGGTGACCTCTCAGATGTGGAAGAAGAGGAGGAGGAAGAAATGGATGTGGATGAAGCCACAGGGGCACCTAAGAAACACAACGGTGTTGGAGGCAGTCCCCCTAAGTCTAAGTTGTTATTTAGTAACACAGCAGCTCAGAAGTTAAGAGGGATGGATGAAGTATATAACCTCTTCTATGTCAATAACAACTGGTATATCTTTATGCGGCTGCATCAGATTCTCTGTTTGAGGCTGCTACGGATTTGTTCCCAAGCTGAGCGGCAAATTGAAGAAGAAAACAGAGAGAGAGAATGGGAACGGGAGGTGCTAGGCATAAAGCGAGACAAGAGTGATAGCCCTGCCATACAGCTGCGTCTCAAAGAACCTAGTGAGTGCTTAGACCGTCAACTTTCAGAATGTATGTTGGGGTGGATGACTGGCTCCAAGGCCTCATTAAGCCTGCAGATGCACTTAGGCCTTAGATCAGAACAAGGGCTCAGATCCTACCTCTTCAACTTAACTGGCTGTGTGACCTTCCTTAAGCCCAGAATCCATGAATGAACCAATACAGTGGAGGCAGTAATTATTGTTTTATGGGGTTGCTTGAGGGCTTAGGGTAACATGCATACAAGCACCTTGTATAATACTCAATTTATGGTCGTATTGGGTCCATGGTACTGTGGACACATGGGATGTGGGAATTCATTGGCTAGGTTAATGAGCTATGTTTCAGATGAGAAGAAATGCCCTAGTTCATCCCAGTCTATAACAAAAATTCCTTGTTATTGATGTTTATGACATATAGGAATTTTCTCAGCTATGTGTTAGCAAGCGTCTCCTTAAAGGACTTCATGGCTCATTGCTAGTGTTTTCTTTAAAGGAATTGAGACCTGATTGTACCAGAGACAGCAGAGGGATGCTAGTCATAGTTCGTGGCTAAAAATCTGTGCTTTGGACTCTTGCTTTATCCTAGTATATTTTTAAGGCTGCCTGTCTGTGACAAAACTCAAGCCAGTAGCTTGTTGTAAACAGCAATGTAAGACCCACCCGTCTTACTTAGGAGCGTGCTTCCCGTTGTTTGCCTTACAAATAGGTGGCCAGGAATCAATGAGAAGAGTTCCTTTTGTAATTAACATATTTGATAGCATTTTATTGAAGTACCACATATATGCAAACGGGACACAAATAAGAATTTGTGTCTGCCCATGTGCCTATGTACAGGAGGCTGAGGATGGCGTGGAGTATCGCTAGTATTCTGTACCTTGCTCTTGGAGATAGGGTCTCACTGAACTTGGAGCTAGGTCAGTGGCTAGCAGATCCTAGTGGTG
Source organism: Acomys minous (assembly GCF_964271855.1). Taxonomy (NCBI): domain Eukaryota; kingdom Metazoa; phylum Chordata; class Mammalia; order Rodentia; family Muridae; genus Acomys; species Acomys minous. Next base: position 116,411,816 of record NC_140494.1, read on the forward strand.
TTCTCTCTGCCCACCCTCACAGTGCTGAGGTCATAGGTGCTAACAGCTAGGTTTTCACATGGGTGCTGGGGCCCCTTGCTTATGGAACAAGTGTTCTTATACACTGAACCATCTCCCCTGCCCCACAAGTAGAATTTTATGGCTCTGTATATTTTTCTGTAATGACCATACTTTCATCAAAAAAGAGACCAAGAAAACAATAAAGCTAAGACCTAGTAGCCTCCTTGTGCCACTATTTTGATTTCTAGTCTTAGAAATGAAATTTCTTTGGTATTTGAGAGTGGGTCTTCTATAAAAGCTCACTGCTGTGGTACTTTTTATATATTATGGTCCTCCTGCCTCTTGCCTTAACCTCCTTGGCAATTAGACATGGTGCCTCAACACCCAAGTTGAGGTTAGTTTTGAACTCTGTATCAGTGGGTACTATTTAAGTAAGTTCAGAAGACCCCATTCCTGTGCACATCCTAGTTGCTAAGTTTCTAGTAAGAGTCATTCCAGCTATTGGTTGAAGTGCTTTGTGTGCATCAAGTACAAATCATTCGGTGTAATTTATAGGGTACACTGTTGCAAATCCATTTTAAACAAAAGGACTTTGGTACACTCAGATTAGTTCATTGTTCATAAAGGTTAATTTTAATAACTTGTGTAGCCGAGGGTTTTCCAAGTATGGTAGCATCTACCGTAACTATGCCTGCCTTCTCTTGTCTATACTTTATTTTTCACTGAAATAGCCTTACGAGCAAATATTCCCTTCAAGAAATGGTTTTGTTTAAGGGGAGGAGCCAGCTCCTTGAAGGCTTCTCTTGGGATATTGTTTTCAGGTGGCACAGAACTCCGCAGTGTCTCTAGCATAGTCAGTTGTGTTGAAAGCTACTGTTAGAAGTTGCAGTCACTTCTTGTTCTTGGATGGACGATCCTGGTGATTATAGCCTCCTATCAGATTTCATCTCTGCAGTGGGTTTAGTTGGACGTGTTTTGTGTATCTGTTGCTATATAGGCCAGCGGTGGGATTCCTGCTGTCTGTCCTTGTCTTGTTTTAGTGGAGTAAGGTCTTACCTATCTAATCTTTCCTCAGTGGATGTTGATGTAGAAGACTATTACCCAGCTTTCCTGGACATGGTGCGGAGCCTGCTTGATGGCAACATAGACTCATCACAGTATGAAGATTCACTGAGAGAGATGTTCACCATTCATGCCTACATTGCCTTTACCATGGACAAACTAATCCAGAGCATCGTCAGACAGGTGAGACGGCATCCTGGAGGCTAGGGCTGCCAAGGGAACATGTCCTTACCTAAAGCGACAAAGAAAAAGCAAGATTTCTGTGGGAAAAGGAAAAGCAGCTTAAACATATAGCAGTGTTTATATGTTTGTAGATGTTGTAGATGTATGTCTCTGAAGTGGAAAGGGCCAAGTTAAAGTTAGGTCTGTTGTGTGGCTTTTCCTACAGAGACAGTGAACAAACATCTCTTTACCCCTTATGATGTGCTGACAACACACCAAAGAAATGATTCTAACCAAGTCTAACTTAGCAAACCATTATGTTTATTGGGGCTACTTAAGGAACCTGGGTAACCCAAAGGCAGCTGCAGCACCGAAAAGCCCACCATGCACATACCAGCCTGGCTGGCATTTTACAGAAACTGATTCCTTGCAGCTCATGCACAACCAGAAGGCAGCTGGACCTACTTGAGAGTCCTTTCCACAGAAGTTGTTAATGCTTTTATAGGAGAATCAGAAACTCAAGGCCATACTCAGCTGCATTCTAGGCCAGCCTGGGATACTACACGAGTCCTGGGGGGGGGTGTGTGGGGGGGAGTTAAGACAAATTTCGGGAGCTTTCTGAATTCTCTGTTTCTTTTACTTCCTGAACCTTGTACATTTTATTTTATTCACTTCATGAGTCTGTGTTCCTCTCAGAGAGAATAGCTAGTCAAATCTGTTCCTCCTGTTAACAGAGCATGAGTTTTCGAGTCCTGGAATCGGCTCTGATATTCTGAGTGTGTCCTTGCAGCAGCCTCCTCAGAGCCTGTCCCAACGGCTACTACAGAGAATAGATGGGTCCACCTCTTACCTGTTTTGAGAGGAACACATAGATGGCACACTGCCTTGTCCACAGATGATGATGACTCTGCATTTGCCTCATTTAGTATTAGAAGTCCTTTACAGTGCTCCACCCACCTCCTTTATCTGAGACTTGCAGTGGTTGCTTTTATGTTTTGTTCTTGGAAATTTTAAATATGTGGAGTTGTTTGTGGCAGGATCTCACTATTTAGCATTGGCTGACCTTAAACTAGTCTGTCTTCTGTGACAACTCCCTGAGGACTGAGATCGCAGCCAATGTTATCTCTAAGCATGTTACCCTTCTGACGGGGAGCTTGTCACAGGCTTTCTGCTGCATAGTTAGACTCCTGCTCCTCATGGTCTGATCCCCTAGGGGGTCAGAGTCTTGAGGTACATGACTCTGAGAGCTAAAAAAAAATAAATAAAAATAAAAAATATAAAAAGCAAACTCCTAACCTGAGTCTGCACTACCACTGTAGAGGGAAAGGCTTAGAGTTCTCTTGGGAAAAATATTGTCTCTTACAAAGAACGCTTGCCTTTTCCTTGGCTTTGGCAGGATCCATGCTCTATGTGCCCACAGAATCTAGTCAGGATTGGTGAAGAAAGCTGAGTGTAACTGAATCTTGGGTCTTACTGTTCTTAGTAAGATAGCTCTAAAAGTTGAAAAGGTACTAGGCCTTCCCATAAGAGTTATGGGGGTGACTGATGAAAATCATTCTTGGATATAGTGAGCCAAACTCTTAATTTGAGAGACAAATCCCTATTAATTACCTAAGTTTATATAAATTAGCAGTTCCATTTCCTCCATGTATGTTACTGCTTCCAATTTTACTTTCGACTACAGCTAGCAACACTCTTCCATAGTACTAGCCCAATATATTTAAAAGAAGCCAATGAAATTAACTTTTCATAAGTCCTAGGTTATTTTTTAAACAGATAATTTATTTACTTAGAAGAGTCTGACTATGAATTTGTTGTTAATACTAACAACATATTTTTAAAAACTGGAAAATAAGTTCCCCCCAGAAAACCCAAATCCATGAGTTTTAAGACATGTCCAAGCTTCTAGTTTAAAGTCTGCACTGAGCTGTGTCTGGTTGTCTTTTCATTTTATTCTGACTGAACAAGTTTCAAGGTCAAGCCATACATTTGTCTTAGTTTTTTCAGGCTGGGGCTTTATTTAGCTCAGTTGGTAAATTTAATTGCCAAGCATACATGAAGCCCTGGGTTGGATCTTCAGCACTCTTTAAAATGAGTGTGGCAGCATATACCTATAATCTCAGCATTTTGGAAAAGAAGGTAGGAGGACCAAAAGTTGAAGGTCATCTTCGGCTCCATGGGAGTCTCAGGTGTCTTAGCTACAGATCTCAGATACGACGTCATCATCTGATGCGCTGTCTGAGGAAGCCTCCCTCCACCTAGACCTCTCCAGTCTCATGCCCTCTGCACCTGCACACTCGTCATACACACCTGGCTTCTCAGCCCTCTTGAGACCTCACCACCTTGGTATTACCCAGCTTTTCCATGCAAGAGATCCTCTGTTTAAAAAAAAAAAATCTTGTGCTGGGGAGATGGCTCAGAGGTTAAGAACACTGTGCATTCAGAGGTCCTGAGTTCAATTCCCAGCAACCATACGGTGGCTCATAATCATCTATAATGGTAGATGCCTTCTAGCCTGCAGGCAGAATACTGTATAAATAATAAGTAAATATTTTAAAAAATAATTTTAAAACTTTATAAAACCCATTCCTACATTGTTTCTGGTTACTCACTCAACACGTAAATACTTAGATGAGGATGTGAATAGAGTCAGTGGCACATAGTCTACTTTAACAAAGTATGTGCCGTGAGGAGAGTGAGTTCACTTCATGGTGCCGAGAGCTCATCTTGGGTGGACTGTTTGACCTGGCTCCCTCTTCTCCCTCATTTCAAACTTTGTGATGCCCTGGGCGGTGGTGGCACACGCCTTTAATCCCAGCACTCGGGGAGGCAGAGGCAGGCAGATTGTTTTGGGTTTGAGGCCAGTCTGGTCTACAAAGCGAGTTCAGGACAGCCAAGGGCTACATGGAGAAACCCTGTCTTGGGGGAAACAAAAAAAAGAAAGAAAATTAATACTCGAGGCCAAGAATGTAACTTTACATTGCCCTGGGTTTAGTGTGACTCAGGTGCACTTGCTGTTGCTCTTCCTAGCACCGTTGGTGGCTCACAACCTCCTGTACCTCCAGTCTAGGGATCCGGAGTTCTCTTCTGGCCTCTGTGGCCACCAAACACATAGTGCAGATACACCACAGGCTCACACCCAATGTGCGTAAATACAAATACCAGCTTTTAAAAAATCATATGGATCTTGTATTGGGTACCTCTCTTAACCTCAAGCCTCATAAATTTTATCATCTAACACACAAAATTTTCTCACAGTAGGGTGTCCCTCCCATTCCACTCTGTTTTCCAGAGTAGCTATAGATTGGATAAGAAATATGTCTGAAAACAAAATTGTAAACAATTAAAAAATACATGGAGGGGCATACAAACCATGGAAGCTGGCGTGGTGGTGTCCACCAATGGTCCCAAATGTGGCAGGTGGAGAGGCAGAAAGATGAGGAGGTCAAGCTTATCCTCAGCCACACACTTAGTTTGAGTCCAGCCTAGACTGCGTTAGATCTGCCACAAAACAAAGCCAGTTAGCTGCAAACATTTTAAAAATACTTAGAATGACATTGTATTTACTTTGCTAGGAAACTTTATACCACTGAGACTTGGTTTTGTGTTAAGTATGTATGAGTTTTATGAAGTGTTAATAAAGGCAGGAGATCCTGACTTGATATTATTTTCCATTTTCCATGAAAGTGATTGTGTTTAATTCTCTATATTTTAAAAGAAAAAAGTGTTTTTAAGTTGCATGACTGGAGGAGAGACTGCCTTCCTGGCTTACTGGCCTGTACTTTGTTCCAGCTGCAGCATATTGTCAGCGATGAGGTCTGTGTGCAGGTTACTGACCTTTACTTGGCAGAAAACAATAATGGAGCCACTGGAGGCCAGCTGAACACTCAGACATCGAGGAACCTTCTGGAGTCCACGTACCAGCGGAAAGCAGAGCAACTAATGTCCGATGAGAACTGCTTTAAGGTAAGAGTTGCTCACGTAACCATGGCTCTTGCTGCTGCTGCTGGTCTGAAGTTAATCTCCAAAATTAAGTGTCCTTTGGATAGATAGTTTCCTTTGGATTCGTTCCATCCATCTCTTCATGCAACAGTCTCTTGTTTCTGGTGTGTGTGTGTGTGTGTGTGTGTGTGTGTGTGTGTGTGTGTGTGTGTGTGTGTTTTCAGTACCGGTGTGAATGTGTATGCATACATGTGCACATGAAAATCTGGAAACAGTTTACAATGGTCAGCATCGAGAGGTGTGCACCTTGTGGGTTGTGTCATTCTGCCCAGCCTCCACCCCTCCCTACCCGCTGTCCTCTTCCTTTCTTTTTTTCTTGCGTGGGCTAGCTGCCTCTCCAGCTCTGTGACCATGAGCCTGAGTTTTCTATGAGTTCTGCCGATCAAATCTGGTTCCCATGTTTCTTTGGCAGTACTTTACCAACTGAGCCCAGTTATCTTACTGCATTAAAATAAATACATAAAACAAACAAGCAAGCTTTGTTATATTCTCAGCTTTTAAAAAAAAATCTTGAAAAATGTTTATAAAATTTATGATCATTGTTAAAAACAGTGTAGGTAAAAATTTAACAATAACTTTTTTTTAAAGTAATAAACACTGAGCATTTCTAGGCTTTGGTTGTACATTTTTATTTTACATGTATGATTGTTTTCGTGCACGTGTGTGCCTGGGTCCCTCTGCGGTCAGAAGAAGGCATTGGATCCTCTGGAACTGAAGTCACAAATGGCTGTGAGACACTGTGTGTCTGCTGGGTCCTTTGCAAGAGCAGCAAATGTTCCTATCTGAGCTGTCTCTTCGGCCCCTTGAAAATGTACATTTTTACAGAGCTGGCTTACGGGTCATAACCTAGAATCATCAATACCATTTTTGCAGCGGCTGTTCCCCTTTTCCCTCCTCTCTTCTGCTCTTATGAGACAGGGTCTAGCTATGTAACACAGGCTGTTCTTAAATTATAGCTCCCCCTTCCTCAGCCTTCAGAGCGCTGGCATTACATTGTAAATAGGACCACTTTTTCTGGCTGTATTTCACTGGGATATAGCTTAGTTGTGGAGTACATGGGTAGCATATGTGAAGCCCTGAGTTTTTCCCATCACGTTTCTTTAAACCAACACTCAAGAGGTTAAAGTTCAAGGTCACCCTCCTTATATGAGACTGTCACCTTACCCGACCCTGTAAAAGAAATGCCTAAAATATGAGTATATTAGGTAGTTTTCATTGTTTGTCATTATAATATCTAATTATAAAAAAATTAACTGGAAATCCACATGCCTAATATACTGTAGAATTAAATTACAGCTTCTTTGAATGCCAGATGACATTTTATAATTCTTAAAAATTAAATACAGCCTAATCCAGCCATAATGACACACCTTTAATCCCAGCGCTCAGGAGGCAGAGGCAGGTGGATCTCTGTCAGCTCAAGTCCAACCTGGTCTACATAGCAAGTTCCAGGACAACCAGGGTACATGGGGAAACCCTGTCTCCTCTTTCCCCCAAAAGTTAAATACAGCCTGTTATGGCACTCTGCAGGGCTGGCCAGCCCTGGGGTGGGGTGAAGTGTTGATTTAATTCCAAGATATATCATTTAACTTGTTTTTTTATTGTTCTTACCGGTTTTGCTTATCTCCCTCAGATTTAAGTTCAGTGTATCAGTTTTCCTAGGCTTTAAGTTTTGGGAACAGATTGGGATTTTACAGCCTTTCTCCAAGCATAGCTGCCAGCTGACACTCTGCCTCTGCCTGATGCATCTGCCTGATGGGTGACGTGACCTTTCACAATACCCTAGATTCTGGTTTCTCCCTGTGTAAACGAAGATCTGTTTATTTTGTATGTGGTTTTGCCTGCATGTACTCCTGCAGGCCAGAAGGGGGCACTAGATCTCATTAGAGATGGTTGTGAGCCACCATGTGGTTGCTGGGAATTGAACTCAGGACCTTTGGCAGAGCTGCCCGTGCTTTTAGCCTCTGAGCCATCTCTCCAGCCCTACAAATTTACTTTCAAGCTCTCATTTTTCCCATGTGAATTTTATTTTTTTATTTTATGTGTATGGGTATTTTGTTTGCATGTGTGTGTGTGTGATATTGAGAGAGAGTTATGGTTCCAGAAAAGATTTGTTGATAGTTTTCTATAAAATGTGGTTGTAACTATACTTAACAGTTTGTTGCTTTTATAAATGAATGTTTTTAAAGCCACAGAAATATTACTAGCAAAATACTAGAATCTAGACGTTAAATTAAAATATGATTGGTGCTATTATAATAATAGTTGTAGCCCATGTCTGGAACTTTGGAGGCCATACTGTTGAAACAGTCCTCGCGCATCAGCCTCCGTGTGCTGGGACGATAGGTGTTGTGCCAGCACACCCTGCTCAGCAGAACCCTTTAAAGACTGTGTGTGTGTGTGTGTGTGTGTGTGTGTGTTGTACATGCACAGACAAGTACATTGGCATGTAGAGCTCAGAGGGCAATTTTTATGTTTGAATATTTCATACATTGACTACTATGTTTACATCGTTTCCGCCCTTTTCTTCTCCCCTTTCTAATTTCTCCAGTGTTCCCTTCCCACTCAGCCTCATCCATGGCCATTTCTTTAATTTTCTCTCTCTCTCTCTCACACACACACAGTCCATTTGGTGTGGCACATGTATTTAGGACTGACCACCTGAGATGGCCTATGGGGGCTTGTCAGTGGAGAAAATAGATTCTCCCTCTCTCACCAGCCATGGACTGTTACCTATAGCTCTTCATTTTATGGTGGACCTTTGTGAAAATTTCCCCATGCATGTTGGGATACCAGCTGATGTCGTTATGCAAATCTTGATTAGGTAACTATTGTTGAGATTTCACGGGTGTGACTTCCATTTTAATGTCTAGAAGACACCATCTCAACACATGCCATGGTCTTCTGGCTCTTGAAATCATTCTGAATCTTCCTTAAACTTTCCTGAGCCTTAAGTATAGAGCCTGCATTGCTGATATGTCAGTTGGATCAGGCACCCGTGTTCAGTTTTCCTCCACATTTTGACAAGTTGTGGATCTTTGTAGTCCTTTCCTGCTTCAACAAGACACTTTGATAGGGAGTAAGAGCTACACTTAGTTGGACTTGGGTGTCAGCCATGTAACCTGAGCAACCTTTTACTAATGTAATTTTATTAAAAGATTTATTTATTTTTATTTATTTTTTTAAGATTTATTTATTTATTATTATGTATACAGTACTGTCTTCATGTACACCTGCAGGCCAGAAGAGGGCATCAGATCACATTATAGATGGTTGTAAGCCACCATGTGGTTGCTGGGAATTGAACTTAGGACCTCAGGAAGAGCAGTCAGTGCGCTTAACCTCTGAGCCGTCTCTCCAGCCCTAAAGATTTGTTTTTATGTGTAGAGATGTTTTATCTTCATGTGTGTTTGTGCACTGCCTGCATAGAATGCCCTCAGAGGCCCAAAGTGAGTCACCACCATTTGGGTTCTAAGAGTTAAACCCAAGTCCTGTGGAAGAGCAGCCTGTACTCTGAGCCATCTCAGAGTTTCACTTTTATCTTTTTAAATCAATAGCTTTTCAATACCTTTCTTACCTCTTCTTGTTTTTTGTTTTTTTGTTTTGTTTTGTTTTGTTTTTTTTAAACATGCATTAGTATGAATGTGTCAGATCCCTTGGTACTGGAGTTAGAGACATGTGTGAGCTGCCATGTGGGTGCTGAGAATTGAACGCAGGTCCTTTGGAAGTGCAGACAGTGCTCTCAACCACTGAGCCATCTCTCCAGCCCCCCCCCCCCAATTTTTTGGGGGGGTTCAAGACAGAGTTTCTCTGTGTAGCTATGGCTGGCCTTGAACTCACAGAGATCTGCCTACCTCTGCTTCCCGAGTGCTGGGATTAAAAGCATGTGCCACCATGCCTGGCCTTACCTCTTCTTTGGAAAAAAGTTTTACAATTTTAATACCTATCTGGAGATTTTGTTTTGTTAGTTTACAGTCTGCTTCTCTTTTGCAGCTAATGTTCATTCAAAGTCAAGGCCAGGTACAGCTGACCATTGAGCTTCTGGATACAGAAGAGGAGAACTCAGATGACCCAGTGGAAGCAGAGGTATGGACAAGCCTACTTCACAGAGCACTTGCTGGGCACCCTGAGTTCTGGTGGGCTGTAGCTCCTTGGGGCTTTGTGCTCTTAGCCACTGTGCCATCTCTGCAGCCCCTCTATAGGCTGCCTTAGGGGTCAGGGTGTTTAGAGTGTAGGTCGTTCCAACCATGTCTGTTCATACTCGCTTTGGAGGCTCCAGTGGCTGTGGCTATTTAGGGTCAGCGCCCTCCCCTTTCATCCTCAGTAACATGGTTTGCAGCTTTACTGGCTTTGTTTTTTCCTAAATGATTAACAGTGAGGTGCATTTGTTTGTTTGTTTTGTGGTATCATTTGATACAGTATCATGTTTACTAACCCCCTCCCCCGCCAAGACAGGGTTTCTGTGTGTAGCCTTTTCTGTCCTGGATTCTTTTTGTAGACCAGGCTGGCCTTAAACCCAGAGATCTGCTGCCTCTGCTTCTCGAGTGCTGGGATTAGAGGTGTGCGCCTCCGTGTCCAGCTCATGTTTACTTTTTAATTGGGCTAAATGATCCCAAAAAGTTTGAACTCAAGGAATATATTACTGTTGCAAGGATAATACAAATTTTGGCTTATGTTGGCCAGAACTTGACTTTTCGCAAGAAGTCCAGTATCCCACATACTTATGTGGACATTATCAATGACACTATTTCAGTTTGTACAAACTCATTTTTGATAACTATCTCAAATGTACTATCTTGCTGGCTAACGGATTTTAAATATATATTGCAATAACAAGTACCAAGCATATCTTTTGGGGAAAGGGCATAACTCTAGTTTTACAGTGCTAGGGTTCAAAGGCAAGTACTTTGTCCCTGAGCTATAACCTGAGGGCCCTGTACCCCTTATTATTTGACAGACTTTTGGTCTCGAGGGCGCTATTTTGTTCTTGACATCTGTAGTCTTTGGATATTTGGTGACAGGATTAGGCTCCCATGTATAGATTTTTTTTTTTTAATGATTTTCCTCTGTTTCTCTTCCCAGCGTTGGTCAGACTATGTGGAGCGCTATATGAGTTCTGATACTACGTCTCCTGAACTTCGAGAACACCTAGCACAGAAGCCAGTCTTTCTCCCAAGGCAAGTGTGCAGAGTTAGCTCAGTTGGCAGTGCATACTGTGCACCGCTGGGGCAGCGAGGCAGCTCAGGGTCTTGGCTTTCTGTTGTTCTTCTATTCTGTCTGCTGAGGATGGGTTAGAGTGTTTGCTGGCTTCCCTATAAAACAGGGGCAAGAGCACTGGAGAACCTGTAGTCCTCACTGCATTAGCTGGCTGCCTATCTGAATGTGTCCATGGCTCAGTGACTCGCTAGCAGGACTCAACACATAGCCATTCTCAGAACTGCAGTTAGCACAAGAAAATACAGAGCACAATCAGCCAAAGAAAGAATGCGGGTGAGCTAGGCACAAGCTTCCAAGAGTCCTCTCCCAGTAGAGTCCTACAAGAGACTCGAAAGTTCCTCCAAGCCAGTGTTTGGAGTGCTGCCTCCAGAGAAGCTCTTTAGACACTGGATGTCAGGCTTTTTGTTGAAGTTGACGTGTGGACACCTTTTTCAGCTGGGTATGGCAAAGGCAGTGGATCTCTGTGAATTCAAGGACAGCTAAGGCTGCACAGAGGAACCCTATATTAAATTCCTTTTTTAAAAAAATGTGTTCAAGTATTACTGGGCTTAGTTCCCATGAGACCACAGGAAGGGGCAGGTCCTCCTCGTTGATCCATTTCACAGACTGTGAGCAGATGCTAGTCCACTCTGCAAGCTGTGCATGGACGCTGTGGCATCTTACCATGTTACAGTTTGAGATTTGGTTGGTTGGTTGGCTTTTGTCGTTTTAAGAGAGGGTCTCACTATATAATCCTGGCAGGCCTGGAATTCACAGAGCTTTATCTGCCTTTACCTCTAAGTGCATAGATTAAACACCAAGATACTACAAGAAACTATGTTTCCACAGATAATCTTACTGCAAAATAAATTAAAACAAAAAAGTTTAAGGTGACATTTGTTTTATATTTTGCAAATCTTTTTAATATAAATGAAGAAATTGTAGCCTAACTTGGGTATATACCTCTAGAGAATGTTTTCAGGCTTTTCAGATGATTGTAGGTCCTATTCTTTAACATGGTAAATATTCAATAAGTGGGCCAGGTGGTAGCAAATGTTTGATTTGCATGCCTGATAATAGCCTGAATCCATGCCCACTTGTAACTCTAATTCCAGGGGATATGATGCCCTCTTCTGGCCTCCACTGCAATGTATGTACATACATGTTGCACAGACAAAACACTTAGAAATATGAAGTGAAAACAATACAACTTTTTAAAAAGACATAAAATGTAACTATTTTATTATGTCTGATTTTTAAAAAAGTAAAACCAGCTTTGTTTGGTGTCCATGCATGGTCAGAAAAGAATACAAAGGTTTCTAAGTATCGATTGTAGTCCCCAGACACATTGCCATTTACCCACTCGTCCTCCAGTTTCAGGAAGGGTATAAGACAGGATGTAGTCCACCTTGGTGGGGGAGGCGAGATCGGCTTCTCCCCCCTTCTCTCTTAAAGATGGTCTATTTTGCCCTAGCTCCTAATCCTGAGCCTAAGTGCTGATATTACAAGGTAGACATACTGTGCTGCTTCTTATCATGATTACCTTACACTGCCAATCTAAATGTTGAGTGAAAGGGGGCAAATAATATTTGTTTCTTTCCATTTTTGGATTTTTGGGACAGGGTTTCTCTGTGTAGCCTTTGCTGTCCTGGACTTGCTTTGTATACCAGGCTAACCTCGAACTCACAAAGAACTGCCAGCCTCTGCCTCCCCGAGTGCGTCACTGCTTCCGGCTCAGGAAAACAGTTTTAATTTCATACTGCACCTAGGACTTTAGAATCTTAAGAGACTCAGACCAAAGTCCTAAGTCCTCAGACTTAAGAATTGCTCTTCTACAGGGACCAGTACAAATAGGTACTCACGTAGGCAATTTTTTTGGAGGGGGGACCAGGGGCCATCCTAGTTTAGGTGAACTCCTATTTAGAGTCAATGAAGGAATAAATAGGGATGTTGCTCTGTAGCTGTTAAAGAGAACAAGACATTGCTGTAATGAAGTGTAAAAGAAAGTAAGTGAAAAGTTGAGAACACATAGCGTGATCAAGACTGATTATATGTAAATAGAGTGAAACCATTGCACAGTTATGTAGTGAGAATTTTGGCTTCTTTAAAACACAGAAGTGTTATGGAATATGTTTTCATTTTAATCCCAGGTGTCGGAGCAGCTTTGATTTGCCTTGTGGCTAGCATATGCCTGATTTTGCCAGCTTCAGACAGATTCTGTGAGTGTGTGACAGTTGGAATTCTCAGGACTTTTCATAGAGAATAAATGCTAGAGTCCTGATAGTGTAGGTTGCTCACTGGTGGGTGCTTGTTGTTGGTCATATACAAAGAAACAACAAAAAGGAGAAATGAGATGTCCTGACAGCAAAAAACAAACTTGCCCCAAGGAACTTGATGCCCCTAATCAGCTGGAAGTAGTCGCCCCTTTCCCCTCTGTACTTTTTTTCTCTCCTATCTAGTGTTAGGGGGATGAAAGAGTGGAAGAAAGAACTGTAAAGTAGCATGAGCCAGCTTCACATTTGTAGTAAGTGTTCTTGAGGCACATAAGCAAAGTACATTTGATAGGAGCTGTGGGGATCTGTACACCGATGGTCTCCCAACCTCAAGGGCTTCCTGCTTTGTAGGAATTTGCGGCGTATTCGGAAGTGTCAGCGGGGTCGAGAGCAACAGGAAAAAGAAGGGAAAGAAGGAAACAGCAAGAAGACCATGGAGAACGTAGAGAGCTTGGATAAGCTGGAGTGCAGGTTCAAGTTGAACTCCTATAAGATGGTGTATGTGATCAAGTCGGAGGACTACATGTACCGGAGAACCGCTCTCCTCAGAGCACATCAGGTGAGAGCTGGGGGCTGGGCTTCTCTATTCCCTGCATTCCTATAGAACCAGCATGGTTAGTTCCCTTTCCTTATAAAAACCTGTCTGGGGAGCAGACAGTTGTTGTGTAGGTGTATTTGCTTGCTGGAGATCTATAGTTCAGTGGCAGAACACTTCTCACTATACCCAAAGTCTTCTTGGCATGGTCCCCAAATGCCTGCTCTCAGACATACATACATTATGTATTTTGAACCCCTGAAGGGAGAATGGCCGTTGGACTGTGTGCTTTAGTGTTTGTGGGTCATTCTTGGTTTTCTCTTGGTTTTTCTCTTTTCACTTTAAAGTGTCATGTGTTGAAGGATGAATGTATCGGCAAAGATGTCAGTGTAGGAAGTGGGGTGTAGTTTAACCTAGAGGATCTGGTGAGGACCCGGTGTTACTTCCTTAAAAACCTTGCATGAACTGTTTTCAAGAGCAGTCTCATTTGTTAGATAGCATGGGTTCTATATACAAAAATGTTATAAATGCAAGGTTGGGAAGAAAGGAATTGGCATATTAGTGAAAAGTAAAAGCTGGCTGAAGTTGAGAGCTGTAGAAAAAGGAGATGCGCAGTGGTGAGGGTAAGCAAGGTCTCATTAGCTTAGTCTCCGTGCGCCACGGCTTGGATTTTGTTTCAAGTCTACTGGGACCCTTGGTTTACATGTATTTGTGTGTATGTTCATTTATGTTTATGTGTACCTGTGTTTATGTGAGCTTGCATGCCACAGTGTAAGTGTGGTAGTCACTGGACAGCCTGTTCCGTTTCAACAGTCTGTTCTCTAAGTATGGTTTCAGGGGATGGATTACAGGTCATTAGGCTTAGTGTTGGTACCTTTACCCATTGAGCTATTTTGCCACCAGCATCACCCCCCTCTCCCTCTTTTAATTAAAGTAACACTGTATAGGGCTAGAGAGGTGGCTCAGTGGTTAAGAATACTGGCTCTTCCTCCATAGGACTCAGTTCAATTCTCAACAACCACATGGCAGCTCATAGCTGTCTGCAACTTCAGTTCCAGGGGATCCAGTGCCCTCTGATGCCTTCTGCAAATATCAGGCACATACATGGCATACATACACATGTAAGCAAAAAAGCCCACTGTATACATAAAGTAATAAAATTACACATGGTGACATATTTTTAATCTCAGCATTCATGAGACAGGGGCAGGCAGACTTGAGTTTTAGGCCAGTCTAGTCTACATAGTGAGTTCTGGGCCAGCCAGAATGAGACTCAGTCTCAAATAAAAACATAAACTAAAAACATAAGCAAAAATACTGAGTTTTACTGTTTATTTTTACTTTATATATGAGTGCTCTATCTGCATTTGCACCTGCAGGCCAGAAGAGGGCATCAGATCCCAGTATAGATGGTTGTGAGTCACCATGTGGTTGTTGGGAATTGAACTCAGGACCTCTGGAAGAACAAGATAGTGCTCTGAACCACTGAGACATCTCTCAGGCCTCTTAAAAGATTTATTTATGCTGGATGGTAGTGGCACATGCCTGTAATCCCAGGAGGCAGAGGCAAGTGGATCACTGTGACTTCGAGGCCAGCCTGGTCTACAAACTAAGTCCAGGACAGCAAGGCTACACAGAGAAAGCCTGTCTTGAAAAAAACAAAAAACAAAAAAACCAAACAGATTATTTATTATTTTGTGTATGTGTGTGTTCTATCTGCATGTACACCTGCATGTCAGAGAGAAGGCATCAGATAAATACTGAGTTTTGTATTTGAAGGGTTTGTTTGCCTATTGTATCCTCTCTCTCTTTCTTTCTTTTAGTCCCATGAGCGAGTAAGCAAGCGTCTGCATCAGCGGTTCCAGGCCTGGGTAGATAAATGGACCAAGGAGCATGTGCCTCGTGAAATGGCAGCAGAGACCAGCAAGTGGCTCATGGGTGAGGGGCTGGAGGGCCTGGTGCCCTGCACTACCACCTGTGACACAGAGACTCTGCACTTCGTGAGCATTAATAAGTATCGTGTCAAATATGGCACAGTGTTCAAAGCCCCTTAACTGCAGAGCCAGAGCAGGTAGCTCAGAGGTGTGTGTGTCTGTGTGTGCGTGTGTGTCTCTGTGTGTGTGTGTCTGTGTGTGTGCAAGTGTACTCACACACTGAAGAATCAAGGAAGATGCCTTTCAAGCCACCAGTGCAGCTTGGCACCAAGCAGAATACATACAAGGAATGTGGATGGCTACCTTAGGAAGCTGGAACTGGCACTTTCCCAAGGGTATTAGCCGACCCAACAGGAATTGACGTCATGCAAGCCCAGAAACAGGCAGCTTGCGTGCACACACCAGCAGAGCTCGAACTAGAACTTCTATGACCTGGGCAACCAGATGCTGTCACCATTCGGATGGATGGAGGTGCATTTTGTCACTGCTCCTCTTCCCACCCCCAAAAAAGGAGAGAGAGAAAAAAAGACTGGATTTGACGACACCCCAATTTGAGCACATCTAAGATCCCCGTTATATTTTATCTGAGACCTGCTGTTTGGCTTTGGGATTGATAACCTTGTGGATTTGGTTTCTGAGTCCTTGCTCCCCACCTCCTCCCTCTTCTGATTCTCAGTCTCAACAAATCCCAGTCAGTCCTCCTTTTTGGCTCCTATGGGACTGTTTTGTACCTGCTTCTTTACTAGTCTACCCTAGTGCCATCCACCAGCTTTACACTCTCCTCCTCCTCCTCCTCCTTTCTCTCTCTCTCTCTCTCTCTCTCTCACACACACACACACACACACACACACACACAAACACAATTTTAACTTGGGTTTTTCTTTTTTGTAAATAATGTACATACTGTCAATTTTTTTATTAAAAGAAATATGCTTTGATGTGCTAGCATAATTGCTCTAGCTTCTTGTGTACCATAGTACTGTGTGGCTTCAGATTTAGTACCTATAAACAGATGTATAAGACATTTATTACACTTTTTACCAAAGGGAAGATACCATTGTAGTACTTTTGTGTAAAACTTTGCCCCACCCCCAACTTTTCTTTTCCTTTTTTTTTTTTTTTTAAAGTGTAAATAAAGCTTGGTTCTTAAGGAAATAAGTACCCCAAGTCCCTTGTCCTCATCAGAGAGCTATACTAAAGTAGGGACTTACTTTAGTTTTTTTATCCAGGTTATAAATAAGATTTTGCTTTAAATAGGTACTTGGATGAGTCAAATTAACATGTATTAAAATTGAGGCCAATAAGATGGCTTCATACATAAGCCTGATAAGTTTGATCTCTGGATCCCATTGTGAAAGGAGAGAGCTGACTCCCAAAAGTGGTTCTTAGGTCTCTACATGTTCCCTGTAGCACTTGAGTGTCTGTGTTCCTGTGCACTCACGCACAGGTACACCCAGGGATTTTTTCCCCCTCAGAAATTTAATTTTCCTTACTGAGAATGAACCACTCGAGACACCAAGCTGAACTCTTGAGTTCAGGCTCAGCCCACTTTACACAATTTCAGGATAACCAGGGTCACAGAGAGACACTGTCCAAAAAAAAAAATCAAGTTTAATTTTTTTTTAACGTGTATTTGTGTATGTGCACCAAGGTTTAAGTGTGGAAGTCAGAACTTGGAGTCGGTTCTGGGAATTTAACTCAGGTTTGTCGGGCTTAATTGCAGTTGCATTCATTTGTGCTGTTACTCTCGCCCATCTCGCTAGCCTCTACTTCTTTTCTTTGTTTTTGTTTTTTGGGTTTTTTTGGCTTTTTTGGTTTTTCGAGACAGGGCTTCTCTGTGTAGCCTTGGCCATCCTGGACTCACTTTGTAGACCAGGCTGGCCTTGAACTCACAGCGATCCGGCTGCCTCTGCCTCCCGAATGCTGGGATTAAAAG
Organism: Acomys minous; assembly: GCF_964271855.1. Classification (NCBI taxonomy): domain Eukaryota; kingdom Metazoa; phylum Chordata; class Mammalia; order Rodentia; family Muridae; genus Acomys; species Acomys minous. The sequence continues at coordinate 116,428,916 of NC_140494.1, forward strand.
TGTGCGCCACCATGCCCAGCTAGCCTCTACTTCTTTAAAGTTAAATTTGAACAAGAACATTAGGGGTCTTCAAATATGGTTGACCTAGACTTTCTAAATACCAAATTAGCCTTTACAGAACTCAGCCGCCGCCACCTAGTCATAGTTATATGAGCAGGTATCGTGTTGTTTTCCGATTAAAAGTCTCCAGCACTGGGACCAGTAAGATGGATCAGCTGGCTAGATCCTTGCCACTAAGCCTTAAGACCTGAGTCTGAGGCTAGGGCCTCACACAGGCATTGCCCTCCACCCAACCAAATACAATTTAACAGCAGTTTTTAAATTGCCAACACCACCACAAAGAAAATTTGACTCCTGGGCTTTCAAAATACAAAATGAGCCTCTTTTATTTATCTGACAGTCACACTTAACCCATGCTGCTTCAAAACTCGTGAATCCTGCACCAGACTCCCAAGTTCTGGGAGTATAGGTGTGTGTCACCATATCTGGTTTTAGAGTGTTTTTGTCACGGGGACAATACAATTTTTTTTTATTACATATTACATATACAGTGTTCAGCCTGCATATACGCCTGCAGGCCAGAAGAGGACATCAGATCTCATTATAGATGGTTGTGAGCCACCATGTGGTTGCTGGGAATTGAACTCGGGACCTCTGGAAGAGCAGCCATTGCTCTTAACCTCTGAGCCATCTCTCCAGCCCCAACAATACACTCTTGAAGGCAACAAAAAACCTAATGGAAAAGCATTGTAGAACAACGGGCTGAGGCAGCATGCCTGGAAGAGTAATCCTACTAAGGGTTTGGTTTTCTCAGCTATAGTTCGCCTCTTCCCCTCAGTTACCTCAAGACCATGCTGGCCTAGAAGGACTAGTCTGACTAGAGGCAGCCTGGGCAGTTGCTTACTGTGTACAGCACCTCCAACTCCCTGCGAGTCAGGTAGGGTTTCGGGGCCCTTTCACAAGAAGAAGCCCTTGTGACCTATAGGGAACTTTGGTCAAGTTTTCACAAGTAGCCGAGTTAGCTTTATTTAAATGACATTTGATTTTCCTTATTTGTCATTTTTTTTCTGGGTAACCTGCATTTAAAAAGTAAACCTGGTTATTTCCGTTAAAACTGGCTAGGTTTCCTCCTGTTTTTTCCCTCCAGCAAACGTTACAGCCTGAGGTCGGCTTTTTGCATTAAGATTCCCGGCTGCATCAGGTCAAAGGTCCTGACGTTTGAGTGATGGGCGGCAGTGGTGTGTACAGTGTCTGTAGTGGAGGAGTACAACGGGTGCAAGGCCCCATTTCCCTATTTCTCAATTCTTTGTTCATCAGTTTGAAAATACCCGAGGCAGCCCTGCGCTTTTCGTACGTACGTACGTACATACATACATACATACATGCAGTTACCAGTGCTCAGGTAAGTGAAGCGGCTGGAAAACTTACTCTTGGTTGGCCCTAAATCTTTTTCCAAGACCGTCCATATCCCTCGCCTTTCAGAGTCCTACGTTTCCCAGGCTGTACTCAAAATCGCTGTTGCCGCAAATTTCCATTAATTTATACTCCCGCTCCCAGGAACTAGGGTTTCGTGCATTGTAGACAAGCACTTCCCTTACTGAACCACGTCACCATCTCAAACTTACCATTTTACCTAAGAATAATTTACCCAGTTGTCTTGACAGCTGGGATGAAATCAGAACCAGGAACGCGCAACTTCCGGGTTTCACCGGGATGGCTCCCCAAAGCCAGCCTCTTGCCGTGGTGTCCCAACAAAAGCTGCTCGGGTCTGTAACGTACTAGTCGGATGCCGGAACCTTTGGTTCCAAACGGTGAGGCGAGCCGACTGCACCAAGGATCTTCCGGGGGGAGAGAAGGCGCATCGCCATGGCGGTAGCACCGCTCCTGAAGCACTGGCGCACCACTTTCGAGCGTGTGGAGAAGTTCGTGTCCCCGATCTACTTCACCGACTGTAACCTCCGCGGCAGGTGTGGCTCCTGGCCTGCGGAGTCCGCAGAGCCCACAGACCGCATCCTTGCGCTCTTCCCCTTCCCTTCCGGAGGGAAACTCAGCCTGTGGCTACCGGGGCTGCAGAACAAAGTGCCCGTCGCAGTCAGGCCAGGGGCTGGGGAGGAAATCGTAGAGGGTCGTCGGTGCTGCTGAGCTGCCAGGCAGTCCTCACGGCGTTAAGCCGAGAGAGAGCGACCCCGCACCCGCCCGCCGCCGGCCCCCGGGTGGAAAAGGGGGTGGCCTCAAGCACGTGCCTGTTGGCTGCCCCTACCCAGGCTCTTCGGTGATAGCTGCCCAGTGACCCTCTCCAGCTTCCTGACACCCGAGAGGCTTCCCTACGAGTTGGCGGTGCAACAGAACTTCAGTCCTGCGAAGGTTGGCGACAGCTTCGGACCCACGTGAGTAACTCCTGGTTTGGGGAAGCTCCGCCCCTCGGAGGCCGTACCACCCAAGGCCACGCCTCATCATCTTAGGCCGTCAACGGCTAGATGGCAGAGAGTAGCGCCCTCTGCTGATGAAACCTTCGGAGTCTTCACCTGAGTATTTTTCTCATCCTTGCTGTGAGTTTCTGCTTCTCTCCCTCTTTTCTTCACCAGTTTCTCTGACGCTGCAGATGCATGGAGAAAATCTTAAGGCCCTGTTTGTTGACATTTCATTCTAGGAACCATGTTCCATTCCGAGGCCCATAGCAGTTGCTCTTTTGCAGATGGTGGACCTGCTGGTTCCGGGTAGAAGCGGTCATCCCAGAAGCTTGGGTGGGTCAGGAAGTCCATCTTTGCTGGGAAAGCGATGGAGAAAGCCTTGTCTGGCGTAATGGGGAACCTGTCCAGGTGAGGTGCCCTCTATTGCCACGTACAACCACAGAGTAGCCTGCTTTTTTTTTTTTTTTTTTTTTTGAGAAGCCACAGCTGAATGACTGGGCCTCCAGAGTGGTTTCATCGTATCATTTGATCACCAGTGTAATAAACCCCCAGTTTTCTTTCTTTTCTTTTAAAAAAAAAATTATTTCTGCCTGTATGTATACCTGCAGGTCAGAAGAGGGCGTCGGATCACATTGTAGATGGTTGTGAGCCACTATGTGGTTGCTGGGAATTGAACTCATGACCTCTGGAAGAGCAGGCAGTGCTCCTAACCTCTGAGCCATCTCTCCAGCCCCCAGAAATGGCTCACTGGTTAAGAGTGCTGCCTGCTCTTCCAAAGGTCCTGAGTTCAATACCCTCAGTTTTCTCACTTTTTCATATAGTACATATTTACTGGGGACATTTTAAGGTCATTCTAGAATAGTATAAGGTAAAGTATTCTGTCCCATGAATCTCTTCTAACTCCACATCACATTCTCTGGATATATATTTATATATTAGAAATTAAGATAGAGGTTTCTTCGATGATTCGTACAACTTTCATTCCAAATTTCAGTACCTTGAGTAAGAATTGTCTTGAAAGAAGGCCAGAGCCTTGTTCAGTCTTCCTCCCGTCACTGGCTAAATATATATCCCCCCTGGCACCCACCTTACTGAACACTGAGGATGAACAAGTCTGTCTCAAACCCAGAACCTCACAAATGCTAAGACAAGTGTTCTTACCACTGAGCTAACCCGTCCACCACCTCTCATTTAATTTGAGACAGAGTCTTGCTAAATTGTCCATGCTAATAGTCTTGAACTTGTTGTCCTCCTGCATGGACCTCCCACGTAGCTAGAATTATAAACCTGTGTCAACATATCTGGCACATTCCATGGGATTTCCCTTTACATATTCATGAGTAGAAAGGGCACCAGAAGCTGCTCCAGGCCTCCTAACCCCTGTCCATAAGATCATCTGTAGGGACCTCAGAGTTGGCTCAAGACATCCCTAGACCGTGTTCTTAGCACAAAGGAGATTTGTTTGTCCCAGAGGACAGAGGGGAGGGAATAAGAAAGAAACAAAGGCAGGAGATAGAGGATGAGGGAGAAGGCGGAGGGGACGAGGGAGGAGAAGTATTTGTCCTGGAGGACAGCGGATTGAGAACAGCACTATAAGATACAAGGAAGGACAAGGTGTTTAATTTTAATGGAGCATGTTAATTCGGTGAGCCAAAGGAGGCATTTGGCTGCTGGACTTCAATACTCTAAGAGGTGGGCTTTGGTGATCAGCCTCAGGAGGAGAAAGTGGCCAAATAAGGGACTAGACCTTGGTGGTAAGGATGCAATCCACCAGGTGAGCAAGGCAGAGGGAATGAGGGAGAAAGGCAAAGCCTGCCAGAGCCATGCTTGATATGCTCAAGCGGGCTGCATCCCTTCATCATCTGCTGTGTGCCGGTCATCAATGGGCGGGACACTTGCTACCAAGGGTCCCTGATTAACTTATCCTGTCCTTTCCTGCTGGGGACTCAGGGCTAGACAATTGGATGTCAGAACCTGGTCCCCTTTGCCTTTACACTTACTTTGAATTGTCTTTTTTTTTTTTTTTTTTTACTTTGAATTTTCTAAATGCCTCGGGTCTTGTCTCTCTCTCTTCTCTAACAGGGTTTGACCAAAGAGGGTGAAAAGACCAGTTATGTCCTGACTGATAAGCTGCGAGAAGGAAACCCTCGAAGGTGAGCTAGTCCCAGGGGACTAATGAGGCAGGGAGGAGCTGAGGCCTGAGTGACCTCAGAGGTACCTCCACTCCTAGCACATCTACCCTCACACTCTTTGGTTGTAGGAAGTTTGATTCCCTCCCCCTGACTAGAATAATGTTGACTCTCCTCAGGGTAGACAGATGGCCCAGCAGGTAAGAGCACATACTGCTCGGCTAGAGGGCCTGAGCTTGGTCCTCAGTTACCCAGATCAGGCAACTCACAACTGCCTGTAACTCCAGCTGAGCCCTGAGGGTTCCTGCATGCATGTGGCATTCACTTACACAGACATTAATGCATAAATTAAATCCTAAAGTAAGAGTTCCTTTCTTGTGGTAAGTATAAAAGAACACAGAGAAATACGTTGCTCCTATTTTCCTTCCACTCAGGACAACCATTCTTTTTTTTTTTTTTAAAATAATTTTCAATGTTTATTTATGCTCTTTGGTGTTTTGTCTGCATGTATGTCTGTGGGTGTCATATCTTGGAGTTACAGACAGTTGTGAGCTGCCATGTGGTTGCTGGGACTTGAACCAAGGTCCTCTGGAAGAGCAGGCAATGCTCTTAACCGCTGAGCCATCTCTCCAGCCCCTAGGATGACCATTCTTAAAAATCTTAGCATTCAGATTCTCAAGATTTCCTTCAGCAAAACTTCCTCACACTATAGCCCTGGCTGTTCTAGAACTCACTATGTAGACCAAGCTGGCTTTGAACTCACATAGAATTATTTGCTGCTTCCTTCCTCCCAAGTGCTGGGATTAAGGTTGGGCACCACCATACATAATTACTGCATTTTAAACTTAACTGGACATTTGTTTTGCTTTGGGTTTTTTTTTTTTTTTTTTTTTTTTTTTTTTTTTTTTTACATGCTAGCCCTAAATTCACAGATCTGCCTGCCTCAGCTCCCAAGTGCTGGGATTAAAGGCATGCATCACCACTGCCCTTGTACATTGTTTCAGATTCTCCCAAACACCAGGAATAGGGTAAAGTAAGTGTCCATGAGGGCCAGATGGAAATAGTCAAATTGTGAAACTGCTGAAGGTTCTGGAAGAATATACTGAGAACTCCATGTGGGACTTGCCAGACTAGGAAGGGCTGGGGTCAGAAAGGCTTCCCTTGTGACACGGAGCTTAGCTCTGGAGGGGACTCTGCTGGCCACGTCCTGCTTCTGGGACAGGTGTGCTGTGTTGGCTGGTAGAGCTTGCGACTGAAAGTCAGCCTTGGAAGAGCCAAACTAGTCTGCTGTGCAGGGAGGCTTTGAGACCAAAAGTGCCTTGCACAGATAGCTTTGGAAATACAAAGCTAAACAGCAGTGTAGCTCACAGGAGTCCAGATTTAGCCGTTATCCTCTGTGCCCACAGCCAAACACCGCTCACAAGGGCACGCGTTTGAATTGATATTTCAACCCTGATACTTCACATCCCACGGGCCTCCTCTGGGAGGTGGATCCTAGAAGTAAATGAGGAAGGCTCAGCTGAATGCCTCCTACCTGCCCTCTTCTCACGCTCCCAGAACCCGCTGCCAGTCCGCTGGCCTGAGACTGCCTCTCCCCATTCCCAGCTTTACCCTCTATGTGGAAGTAGCCTGCAATGGGCTTCTGGGGGCCGGGAAGGGGAGCATGATTGCAGCCCCCGACCCAGAGAAGATGTTCCAACTGAGCCAGGCCAAGCTGGCTGTGTTCCACCGGCATGTCCACGAGCTCCTGGTGGACCTGGAGCTGCTGCTGGGTGTGGCCAAGGTACTGGAGCTCCCTTCCCATCTAGACCCCTGCTGCTCCAGAGAGAGTGTTGCTCAGCTCAGCTCAGCTCAATGGGACTCTGGGAAATCCAGAGTCAGAGGAGAGCTTTTCTATGTAAATAGGGATGGTATTGAGTTGGAGCACCAATAGGGTTTAGAAGTGGGGGAGAGAGCTAAGCACCCTGGAGAGGCCAGCTGGAGGCTAGTTCTCTGCTCACCCTTGAGGAGGAGACATTAAAATCCAGAACCCTGCTGCAGGGCCTCGGGGAGGAGAACCAGCGTAGCTTCCAGGCTCTGTACACAGCCAACCAGATGGTGAACATGTGTGACCCTGGCCAGCCCGACACCTACCCAGCAGCTAAGGCCCTGGCCTCCAAGTTCTTTCGCCAACATGGAGGTGAAAGCCAGCATACGATCCATGCCATTGGGCACTGCCACATTGACACAGGTAGGGCACCACTGGTTGTTAGGGTGTCAGGGTGCCCTTTAATCCATGGTTGTGGCCGAAAAGCACAATATCATCCTTGGTAACCTTTTGCCCTCTTGGACCTTATTTTTCCCCTTGTATAGAATGAGTCAGGATTATTGGATCGTGGACTCTGCTAGCTATGGTTTACTTGTTCTCCCAACAAAAACTGATACCTCAGGAGGCCCCGTGACGGACACTGGATGGGTAGCATTGTGGAGGCTGCTGACCGCAGTGGTCAGGCATAGTTAATGTTGCATATAGGACCTAGGGCCGGAAGAAGTATTTCATCCAAGTAGGTTAGGGAATTCAGAGGGGTTTCCTAGGCAAAGCGCCATTTGAATTGAGTGAGAATAAAGCAATGGAATTAGTTAAGACAGAGGCCTCCCCCTCCGCCCACCCCCCTAAGCATAGGGGCCAGCAGGTTCCAGTAAGGGTCGAGGTGTTCAGCTTTGAACCTGAGCAGTTTGTGGTATCTCTGAGAACTTTGGGTTGCTTGTTTGCTTATTGTTATTGTGTTTAAGTCCAGGCCTTTGCTATGTAGCATTGTCAGGCTTTGAACTGATAGCAGTCCTCCTGCCTCAGCCTCCTGAATGCTGGATTACAGGTGTGAGCCACCACACCCTGAAATGCAAGCTCCTTGCTGTACCTCCTACAGTACAGCTTGCCCAGACAAGCCCGTGCTATACCACTGCCACTGGGGAATCTGAGCCTTAAAGTCAAGCTCTTCCCGGGGCTCTGTTTGCTGGCAGTGGATCTCAGTCCGTCTTCCCTCTCCCTCTCCTCCTGCCTTGCAATAACAGTGCAGGAGAGATACCAAAAGGTTTGCAGGGTAGACGCGGTAGGGAGAGGCTTAGGCTGACCCTCTGGAGCCTTAGGCTGGCTCTGTCAGGGTTCGGGGGACAGTGGAGGGCAGCAGCCTTATTGTCTCTCTGCTCTGGGTCCTCCCCTCTCTCTAGCCTGGCTTTGGCCCTTCAAGGAGACTGTGAGGAAATGTGCCCGGAGCTGGTCAACAGCTGTGAGGCTCATGAAGGAGAACCCTCAGTTCGTCTTTGCCTGCTCTCAGGTCAGAGGGCAGCTGTGTGGAGGAGGCGGGCCTGATGTGCCCTAAGGTCTGGGGACTTCAAAGGCCACGGGTGTTCCTTACTCTCAGCTACCTCCAGGGCCACCAGATGCTGGACCGTGTGAGTAGGGTCTTTTTTCACTCCTGGCCCACCTCCTACCCCATGTTGCCCACAGGCCCAGCAGCTCGAGTGGGTCAAGAGCCACTACCCTGGCCTGCATGCCCAGCTCCAGGAGTTTGCCTGCCGCGGACAGTTCGTGCCTGTGGGGGGCACCTGGGTAGAAATGGTAAGTGTCCTCTCGCACAGCTAGTCAGGTGGGCCTGAAGTGAGCACGGTGGACTCTTCCTAGGCTTGGAACCCTGTGATAGAGCACCCACTGCACCTCTATGACAGAGTGAAGTTGGCCCAAGCTCCAACGCGGGTCCAGTCTGGGGCTAACCCCAGCTGCCTTGGTGCCCCCCCGCCCCTGCCAGGATGGGAACCTTCCCAGTGGAGAGGCCATGGTGAGGCAGTTCCTACAGGGCCAGAAGTTCTTTCTACAAGAGTTTGGGAAGATGTGTTCTGAGGTAGGCTGGGAGCTGCCACCCCGGGTATACCCAGGGGCCGCTGGGACTCGGCCCACAGTGAGGAGGGCTGAGGCTGAGGGGCCTCCACTGAGAGCTGAGAGCCGTATCCCCACAGTTCTGGCTGCCGGATACGTTTGGCTACTCGGCGCAGCTCCCCCAGATCATGCTTGGCTGTGGCATCAAGCGCTTCCTGACACAGAAGCTGAGCTGGAACTTGGTCAATTCCTTTCCGGTAAGCAAGCCCCAGGGTGCAGGGTTGCAGGGTCTGGCCCCACCCGGCCCACTCACCCGTCTCCAGGCTCCCCAGGAGGCCTGGATAGACCTCCAAAACCCTATCCAGAGTATGGTAGGCCTCTGCCTAGATCACAGCTAACATGGATGTGGAAGATCCACGTTGCCTCAGGTCTGACTCTGGCCTCTCTCCTGCCTGTCTCTGCCGGCAGCACCATACCTTTCTCTGGGAGGGGCTGGATGGCTCCCGAGTGCTGGTCCACTTCCCACCTGGAGACTCATATGGAATGCAGGGCACTGTGGAGGAGGTGAGGGGCCACACGGTGTGGGGGAGGTGAGGGGCCATGCGGTGTGGGGGAGGTGAGGGGCCATGCGGTGTGGGGGAGGTGAGGGGCCATGCGGTGTGGGGGAGGTGAGGGGCCATGCGGTGTGGGAGAGGTGAGGGGCCATGGAGTGTGGGGGGTTTCAGGGTGGGTTGGGTATCTTGTCCTAGGCAGACCTGTCCCTTCCCATCTAGGTGCTGAAGACTGTGACCAACAACCGGGACAAGGGGCGGACCAACCACAGTGGCTTCCTCTTCGGCTTCGGGGATGGGGGGGGTGGTCCCACACAGACCATGCTGGACCGCTTGAAGCGGCTGGGCAATACCGATGGGCTGCCCAGGTCAGGCCTGAGCCAGCAACATCAATCTTTGGCTCTCAAGCTACCTTCATATAGCCCCACCCTCAGTCTCTTTCCTTGAGCCTGCCCTTTGTTCATACATGAGGCCTCAGCCCCTTCTCTGGGCCTTGTGTCTCTCAATTCCTGGCCCATCAGTCGTTCAAACTTCCACACTGGGGATAGGGTGGAGGGAAATTCTGACGCAGGAAGAGGCTTGAGTGCAGCACTATATACATACATGCATGCATGCATACATACATACATACATACATATAGGGAACTGTCTAGGCAGTGGCTTCTCTGCTGGGGCCCTCTGGTCTGCACTGTAGGTAAAGGGCAGACCACAGAACTCCCACCTGGGAACCCAGGCTTGTGCTCTTCCTCAGGGTGCAGCTGTCTTCGCCTGCACAGCTCTTCACAGCACTGGAGAGTGATTCGGGGCATCTGTGCACATGGGTCGGGGAACTCTTCCTGGAACTACACAATGGCACCTACACTACCCATGCCCAGGTCAGGGCAAGGCTGCCAGCCTAGAAAATAGAGGGTCTTGGTCTACATAGGGAGGGCTGTGGGGGAAGCGCAGTGAGGGGCAGGGGCAGAGTTTGGTGGGCTCCTTCTCTAAGCAGAAGCTTGGAAAAGTAGCACAATCGGCTGGGTTAATACTCAGATACAGGGAGGAGGTGGGTGGGAGGCCACTTGACATTTTTCCTATGAGAAGCCGTGTCCAAGAGGCCTTGGGAGGCTGTCAGGGGTTCTGAGCAAGCGAGAACTTTGGAAGGTGTCATGGGTCACAGCAGAATCCAAGCTGACCCTCCCTCCCTGGGCACAGCTCAAGAAGGGAAACCGGGAATGTGAGCAGATTCTTCATGACGTGGAGCTGCTCAGCAGCCTGGCCCTGGCCCGCAGTGCCCAGTTCCTATACCCAGCAGCCCAGCTGCAGCACCTCTGGAGGTCAGTCGGGTGCCCCTTCTTGCTGCTCACCCTGCTGTTGCCTGCCTCCCAGCCTTCCCTGTCTCTGTCTTGGTCCCTGTAGGCTCCTACTCCTCAACCAGTTCCATGATGTGGTGACCGGAAGCTGCATCCAGCTGGTGGCAGAAGATGCCATGAACTATTATGAAGGTGAGGCTGACCTTCGCAGCAGCCCCACTGCTCTCCACCCAGGGCCGTGTGGGACCCATTGGCTACCCATGACCAAACCCATCTCTCTTCAGACATCCGTTCTCATGGCGGTACGTTGCTCAGTGCTGCAGCCGCAGCCTTGTGTGCTGGCGAGCCAGGCCCCGAGGGTCTCCTTATCATCAACACGCTGCCCTGGAAGCGCACTGAAGTGTTGGCACTGCCCAAGCCTGGCGGGCCTCACAGCCTAGGTATGGGCTGAAGGGGAAGTCCTGCAGCAGGAAAACCCAACACTAGACAGCATGGCTGGGATATTCACCCCAGGGATCTCTATCTTGGGGTACCTCAATCTGGAGAGAAGTAGCCATGTACTACCCCATTCAGCCTATCCTTAACCTGAGCAAGGTTTCTAGAAGGTCAGGGAGCCTACGCTGATGCTCAGGCCTTGTCCCTAGCCCTGGTGACGGTGCCCAGTGTTGGCTATGCTCCTGCTCCCTCCCCTACTTCACAGCAGCCCCTGCTACCCCAGCAGACTGTGTTTGTGATGCAGGAGGTAAGTCCTAGCAGCTGCCAAGATGGTGGGGCCTTGCCGGGATGCTCCACGGTCTTGGGGGAGGGGGCTGGGCAATGCACAGCTTTAGGAGGGTTGGGTTGGGGGTGAGGAACAGCACTAACAGCACTAACTCAGCTCAAGGGTCCTCTCCCCCAAGTCTGACGGTTCTGTGATTCTGGACAATGGCATCATCCGGGTGAGACTGGCTCCGACTGGCTGCCTTACTTCCTTGGTCCTGGTGGCTTCTGGCAGGTGCCAACCCTTCACTGTTGTAAATGTCGTGCCTGGCAAGTAGATCCCAAACTGTACCCCCTTGTTCCCTAGCCACCACACTGTCCAAGTAGCCTACGAGCACCTCAAGGCTGGAGCCCACACATGGGGCAGGGCAGGCTGGGCTAGCAATCCCCTGGCCCTCTGTAACCCGTCCCCAGCAAGTCCAGATGGAGAGAGCACCAGTCCCTGTGTCCGTCCTTCCAGGGAAGCCATTGCTGAGGGCGCCCTGGGAAACCAGTTTGTGCTGTTTGATGATGTGCCATTGTACTGGGATGCATGGGATGTCATGGACTACCATCTAGAGACACGGTACACACCGCGCAGCGCGCCTGGGGTGGTTGTGGCTGTGCAGACATGCTGCTCTGGCTTAGTGCCTCCCACCGCCATCCCACAGGAAGCCTGTGCTGGGCCAGGCAGGGACCCTGACAGTAGGCTCTGAAGGTGGCCTTCGGGGCAGCGCCCGGTTTCTGCTACAGATCAGCCCCAACGGTCGGGTCAGCCAGGAAGTTGTGCTGGACGTCGGTTGTCCCTATGTCTGCTTCCACACCGAGGTAGAAGGGGCAGGGTAGTGGCCATCTTTCCCAGGTGGGGCTGGTGGGGAGGCCTAATGCCCTTCTCTTGTCCCCACCCTCCCTCCATTTCATTCCCAGGTGCACTGGCACGAGGCCCACAAGTTCCTGAAGGTGGAGTTCCCCGCTCGAGTACGGAGCCCCCAGGCTACCTATGAGATCCAATTTGGGCACCTTCAGAGGCCTACCCACTACAACACCTCCTGGGACTGGGCTCGATATGAGGTCTGACATGGGGGATGGGGGAGGGGTGAGCTTTGTGCTTTGAGGACGAGAGGAGGAAAATGACTGACACCTGTGGTCTCTAAAATGGGCCAGGCATTTGCTAATCGCTTTACGTTGGTTTGCTACTATAGCCACTGTTAACCGTTTCATAGATGAGGAGGCAGGCAGACAGGTGGGATGGCATGCCCAGAGCTTCCTAGAGTGGCAGCTAGGATTCAACCACGGGCTCCAGAACTTACTGCCGCCCTACTGAAAAGGGCTGTGGGGTGGAGCCACCCATAGGCCTTGGATCTGCCCTCCAGGTATGGGCCCACCGCTGGATAGATCTGTCTGAGTGTGACTTTGGGCTGGCCCTGCTCAACGACTGCAAGTATGGAGCGTCAGTGCGAGGCAACGTCCTCAGCCTCTCCCTGTGAGTGCAGGGCCTGCTAGGTCCAGGCGTGGCCTGGGTGTGTGGGGGGACTTCCTGTGCTGGAACTCCAGCCCTCCATCTCTCCCTCCCACTCCAGGTTGCGTGCACCTAAGGCCCCAGACGTTACTGCTGACATGGGGTGCCATAAATTCACTTATGCCTTGATGCCACACAAGGGTAAGTTCCAGGGTGACGAGGCCCTTCTATGGCTCTTTACACACCTCTCTATCCTGTTTTGAGGTAAGGAGTAACCCAAAACATTGGGGTAAATTGAGGCAGCCTAGCTCCATATCTCCTCCAGAGGCACAGCAGGGAGCTCCCACTGTCCACATGTGTTTCTTTCTGGTCACACCCCAGGTTCCTTCCAAGAAGCTGGTGTTATCCATGCTGCCTACACCCTCAACTTTCCTCTGCTGGCACTGCCAGTTCCAGGCCCCGCCCCTGCCACCACCTGGAGTGCCTTTTCAGTGTCTTCACCGGCAGTCGTGTTGGAGACCATCAAGCAGGCAAGGGGCAGGGCAGTCTGGGGCGGTTCCTGGGCTGTGTAGGTCCTTGGCCCCGTCTACTGACCTGTCTTCCTCTCACAGGCTGAGAAGAGCCATCAGCACCGCACACTGGTTCTGAGGCTGTACGAGGCTCACGGTAGCCATGTGGACTGCTGGCTGCACACATCATTGCCTGTTCAGGAGGCCATCCTGTGAGTGGGAGACGAGGCGGACGCAGAGCTGGGAGTGCTGCCTTTGTCAGTCCTTGATGGCCTCTCTCCTCTTCTCTCCATCCAGTTGTAACCTCCTGGAGCAGCGAGACCCTGCTGGTCACCTGTCAGTTCACGACAACAGCCTGAAGCTGACCTTTTCTCCCTTCCAAGTGAGGTCCCTATTGCTTGTGCTTCAGCCTCCACCGAACTGAGTCTGGTCTGCAGAAAGCTTTGGGAACTCTTCGTTTCCACGTCCCCGGCCCAAAGCATTTTGTACAATAAATGCGTAGATTAGCAGCCCTGGGATCGTACCCTGTTGTTCTTCTCAGGGCCATTCCTTGGGCTGTAGGGAGGAAGGAGGGAGCTTCTCTCCGGGGGCAAGACCTGAGGTTACCTGTGTGTGCAGGGTCTGGCTTGTGGCCCCCATCTGAGATACTGGAGACCTCACGTGGCCATAAGCCAAAGGGACTTTGAGATAAAGAGTTGCTCCTAGCCAGGTGTGGTGGCACACGCCTTTAATCCCAGCACTCGGGAGGCAGAGACAGAGGCAGAGGCAGGTGGAGTTCAAGGCCAGCCTGGTCTACAGAGCAAGTTCCAGGACAGCCAGGGCTACACAGAGAAACCTTGACTTGAAAAACCAAACGATAATAAATCACTTAGCAATGTGTGGTGCTCACACCTGTAAGCCCAGCAGCTATGGAAATGAAGGCAGAGAGATCAAGCAGGAGTTTAATGTCACATTCAGGTACAGTACATATGAGCTCAAGGCCAGCCTAGGATATATGCGACCCTGTCTTAAAAAACAGTTGTGCAGGAAAAGTCACGGGGGCTAAGGCATACAGCCCTACAAATATGGCCTCTAGGGAGTCAGGCATGCCCCTGGGTTTATAGCAAGGCAACAGGGAGGGAGCGCCATCTATTTGTGAGCTGAAGATCCCTCAGTCTCCCTGGTTCAGGTATCAGTCTTACTCTTTGGGGGTCTGCGGCGACCTGTGGGGAGAGCAGGTGAGGTGGTGACTGTGTGTATTCCCTCTGTTCATCCCATGTCACTGGGGACCCTCTTTCCAGCTCAAGGAGGATGTTGAAAGATGTTCACCTGTGGTTGCCTGTCGCCCCCTTCTCTTTCCCGTCTTAGAGGCTGTAGGGGGTTCCAAGTTTTGTTGGAGGCTGGTCCCTTCAGGCTGTTGAGCTTTATTCTTAGGAGGGTGTTTCCTGGCCTTTCGAGTCCTAGAAATGGACTTGCTAGAAAGTGGACGGTCCTGGATGGAGAAGTTGGCCCTTACTAGGTTTCCAGCAGTTCACATGCGCACCAGGACCCACCGCTGACATTCCTACTGTGCTCCAACACTCCCTTGCTAGGGGAAGACAGCTGGCCAGGAGCCTGCCTGAGGAGTGGAGCTGGGCGGGAGTAAGTGCGGAGGAGGCAGGGGCTGGCTGTCCTACCTCTTTTCTGTCCTCAGCATCCAGCTGTGCTTTCTGTGACTTCTTTGTTCGGGATCTGCCCCCTGTAGGATGTAGAGATCCCTAGGGCTTCAGCCCTTCGCTAATTCTTCGCTTAATTCTTTCTGGGTTACTCCAAGGTTGGGGAGGCATGGGAGGATGGGTGTGCAAGGCCCGTGGGGCCCTTCCAGCTCTTTATCTCACGCATTAAGAGCTGCTTACCTTTCGGTGCCAAGGGTCCAGGATCACCCTAAAAGGGAATGAGGACAGTTCTGGAGTCCACCTGATCTGGTAAAAGGACAGTTTTCCTTGGAGTGGCAGGGCCATATCCCGTCCCCCAGCCCCCTCGGGAACAGTGTGATCCTTGGCGGGCCTCCACAGGCTTGGGTCATCTCTACCCCAGCAGCTTTCCTGGTGTCTCTATTTGCCTATGTGAGTAGTAGGGCTCAGACCTGGAACCAGATGGTGCGGCCCTGTCGGTCTCGCAGGGAATTCATGCCTGGCACGCCATAGCACCGCAGCCAGGCTCGGAAGGCAGCAAAGTCCTCCTCCCCACGCTCTGGCCCATAACCTTTGCCCCCTGAGGGACAGAGGAATCAGTCAGAGGTGCGGGGATGCTGTGAGGTGGGAGCAACAGGGAGCCTGGATCAACCTGGCTCAGACCTCAGCTAAAAAAGCTGCTAGACTGAGTCAGGCCACACCACCTCCTCCCACTGTGACTAGGCCGGTGTCCTCTCACTCTGGCTTCTGGCTTCTCCATCAGCAGGAGTGAATCATTGTTTCACCTACTGCTTGGGAAGCTGGGAGAAAGTGGAAATTTGCTAAAAGACGTGGCCTGTTTAGCAAACTCCCATCCCTCGACCCAAGAGGACAGCTGCCCAGCATCTCACAGACACTGAAGCAGAGATCACCGGCCATCTCTTGGCCACCCCAGGCCTCACCCAGCTGAACCACTTCCTTAGGCACCAAGTGACACAGTTCCAGCAGGTCTGGGTTCTGCAGTTTGGCCTTGATCTTCTGGCTCAGGGTCAGCTCTGGGCTCTGAAGGGGGTGTGGGCAGAAACAAGGTGTCAACTCACCCCAGCTCAGACACTGAAGGCAGTGGACTTCCCCTCTAAGCTTGACAAGGCTGATAATGTGGTTCAAACCCACTCCATACACTAAGGCAGACACCTGAGTCTACCCATATACCCTTGGCCTCCAGGCTAACATGAGAGCCAGCACACATGTGCTTGCACTGTCCTCACCAGCCGGCAGTGCTGCAGGGCCTCTAGAACTGTTCGGGCCTTCTCAAAAGGGGGAATCTTCAGCCTGGAATTGGGGGAGGACCCAGGCTAAGTAGTGGATGTGGTCACCCATGCCCCTCTCCAGCCCTTGTACCCACAGCCTGCCCGCTGACCGGTACAAGATCTCTGCTCGCAGATAGTTGCCAATGCCATTGAAGAACCTCTGGTCCAACAAGGCCTCGCAGATGGGCCGGTCAAAGGCTTTGTCCGATAGGTTCCGAAGTACATTCTCTCTGGAGGGACACAGGCTGGATGCACGAGACCCATCCCACATCCCAGGAGGGAAGAAGGGCTGGGGAGTCTGTTCTGAGCGCAAGGAGGAACCGCCTCAGCTCCCTCTGGTCTCAGTACCATTTGGGCAGCTGGTAGGTGTTCCTATTTGTTAAATGGGGGGGGGGGCACGGATATGGGATTAAGTTTATTGTTAAAGAATCAAAAAATGTTCAGCCAGGCATGGTGATTCATACCTGCTTTCCTAACACTTGGGATGCTGAGACAAAAGGAGAAAGGCAAGCTTGGGGCCTGCCTTATTGACATAGCTAATCCCAGGCCAGGCAGGGCTACATAATAAGATCCTGTGTGTGTGTAGACACACACACACACACACACACATACACACACACACTCACGGGACATGTGGTGTAGTATGCTAAGGTGTGGTGGCACATCTGTATTCCCAACACTGGGAAGGCAGTAACCTTACTGCCTCGAGAATGTAGCAAATACCACCAGGCCATCCTGGGATAGAATGAAATCCTGTCTGTTTGCCTTCACTCCTTCAAAGTATGAAGGACTAGCATGAGTGAGTGTGATGAAGAGCCCTAAGATTAAAAAAAAAAGGGGGGGGGTGGCTGGAGAGATGGCTCAGCGTTTAAGAGCACTGACTACTCTTCCAGAGGTCCTGAGTTCAATTCCCAGCAACCACATGGTGGTTCACAACCAAATATAATAAGATCTGATGTGCACTGAATACATAAAAAATCAACAAACAAACAAAAAGTAGAAGCTTCTATGTACTGCTGATATCCATCCTCCCCAAGGCACCTAGCTGGAGGGCTATGGAAACTGCTTTGAGGTCTACCAAGAGATGAAACAGAAACCAGCAGGCAGGCAGCCTATGGTCCCCAACTCCCCAGGAAGAATGAGGCAGCAATAACCCAGGGCTACAGGCAAGTCAGGAGTCAACTGCTTCTGTGACACCAAAGATGTGACCAAGCCTAGGGCTTGACAGAGGCACAAAATCTGTTCCCAGGAAGGAAAATGAAACTGTGCCAGGCCCACCCCAGGCTTGCACCCGCTCAGTTCTTCCCACCAAGGCTTTGTTCCAGGATTTACACAGCTGGTTCAGTCTCCATCAGTCAGTTCTCAGCTCCCCAGATGACCACGCCACGTGTGCTCCCCACCCTTGGCCAAAGGTCTCCTGGCCACCTGCTTTACCTCCTATCATCAGTGCGGCGAGCAAAGGGACCACGTTCACGTTGCCCACTGCTGGACCCTGCAGGCCTGTCTCGGAGCAGATACTCCTGTTGCCTCTTTAGAGGCAAGCACTGAGAACAGGGACAGTCACAAAGGAAACCCCAGGATAGAGACAGCTGAGCAGGCAGAATGTGACAGACCACCAAAACCTGACTCAGAAACTCAGCCACTTGGCTACCCTCTCTCCACTGTGCAGGCTTGTTTCTTAAGTACCACGAAAGCCCTCTACCATCCTTGGTGGCCCCAGGAAGCCAAGCGGGCTGCTGGGCCACAGCACAGGTCTAATGCGGTTCCTGGGTCCTCAGACCTTTGGCTGCTCTTCTTCCTTTGCCCTGCCCTCTCACAGGTGTGTCTGCCCTCACACCATCTCAGTGGACAAGGGGCTGAGGCTCAGTAGGGCTAGCATTTGTTTTATTTTATTTTATTTTATTTTTGACCTGGTACCCCATATATCCAATCCTACCTGAATCGTTCGTACTCCAGCAAGACACAGGGTCCACGGCCTGGCTGCCATTCACCCGCAGAGTCCCAGTGACCAAAACGGCGGATGTCTACGAAGCAAAGGGCAAGCCGGGGGGCAGGTGGGGCCGTGTAAAAACGTAGATGGGCATGGGGCGGCAGTGCATCTGCAGGCACCAGCTGGAAGGATCCAGTCATACCAAAGCGGAAGACAAGGGACAATGGCTTCTGAGGAGGCTGGGCCCCGGGCAGGGGGTTCAACGTCAGGCGCAGCTCCTTGCCTCGGGCTAACGCTGAGATTTGGTAGGCACTGCTCTCAAAAGGTACCTCAGGGTTCCGGCTGACAGAGGACTTCTCCACACACCCACCAAATACCAGCCTCTTACAAGCCTCATTCACAAAGTGACTGGCCAGGTGCAGCTCTGGGCCCTCTGGCATTCTGAAGGAGGAATGGGCGGGATCCTGTAGTAGGAAGGGAAGACCTGGTTGGGCTGGAAGATGCCTTGTTAAGTCGGAATTATCACTGTTTTTTTTTTTTTTTTTTTTTTTTTTTTACAGTCAAGGGCAGAAAGGCACGTGGCCATCTAGGGTAGTCAAGGAAACGCTGGCTTAGCCCCACCCCCTTCACCCATCCAAAGTACTAGATGCTGGGAAGCGGAAGCTGGGAGGCAGCACAGCTGTCTTGCTCACTAATGCTTTCTTTCCTTGGGTTTCCACACCTGGTTTTAGAATAAAGTTCAGATCCTGCCTGGGACTCGTTATGAAGCTCCCCCAACCCTCCCCGCCACCTACAAATCAGTACCTCCCCATCTCCAGCCCTTTAGCCCTACTGTCCCCTACCCTGAACACAGTAGGGAGTTTTAAGGAGGCCTTCTCTCTCTCTCCCCCCTATCCACATCTTGACTTAGGAGCTCCCAAAGTTCAAAAGTTCTCATCTGTTCTGGCCTCTGCTGGCACCTCAAAGGCAAAGCTCGGGCCACTCATTCACCGCACCTTAGGCTGGCCCCGCCCCTGTCTAGCATCCATGGAGGTAGAAACTCAAATGCCTGCTGGGCCAGCAGCGATTGACCCAGCCTTCCATCACCACCCAGGCAGAACAGAGAGGCTCCCCCTCCCAGCTATCCTCTAGTCGGGGCAGGAAGCAGAGCTAGGAGGAGGGAATGCGCCATCAGTGCACAGCCCTCAGGAGTCGGGTGGGGTAGGTGGTGTGGGGTGGCCAGGAACGACCGGGCTCTAGCTCTTTGCCCTCACCTCAGGATTTGTTACTTGCAGTCTGAGGCAAAGATACGTGTATGGCAGACGCTTTTCGGGCTTTACATCCAAAAGTGTTCGGTTTGCGGAAAACCTTCAGAGTCCTAGTTTTGCGAGGAGGCGGGGCTTTCTATGGCACCCTCCTCCACCACATACACACCAAAATCTTGGGTTCCCTGCCTTCCCCAGGCTCCCAGATCCTTCAGATTCTCAGCACCAGCGAGGATCCGTACGGTCCCCATCCAAGCTGGATACCTACGCTGATTGCTCCTCACCTTCAGGCTGCAGCCACTAAGGGGTTAATCCTAGCAGTCTTCCGAACCTCAGAGAACACTGGGACAGGACATAGCCGCCCTGGTATTGCTGGGAAGTGTAGTTCCTAAGGAAGGCGGTCGAGGATGGACTGGGGTTCCTTAATTACAGAAATCCCGGGAGTTGAGCAAGCTAAGGTGCAGTCGCGTGGCCCGGAGGTGGCAAAAGACCTGGTCTTACTGTGAGCGGAGGCGCGGTCTGAACTGGTGCCCGGAGTCTCAGCTGTGTCTGCAGTTGAAGTTACAACTTAGCCTAGCTGGGGTTGACAGTGGCTGCCGGAAACGGCACCGACTGTTAGAGCCACCTGCAGCTGTATGCACGACACACAGGTGCATGATAAACAGTCCTTGGGGACCCAAGATGACCTTGTCAATGCTCAGTCAGACATAACATATAAACAACGTGATCACTGCCTGCGGAGCGGGAAGTACATCCGGCAAAAACACAGCGCCTTCTCTCTGCGGCAGCTTTAGGTAAAGTCAGGAGTTAGGCACAAAAGCTTGGTCTGTCACAACTTGAGGCACAAAAAGTGTAGACAAGATACCTTTTGCCATACAGAACGAATCAGTTCAAAGTGCAGGAACAGAACCAGAGGAAGTTCTTTGTGGCTGTGGCAGGCGGTGGGCAGTGGCCTAGGTAAGGACAAGAGAAGAGGGAAATGTTAGGGCTGAGTCTCAAAAGTCCCTGGGAGGTGGAAGTGGGATTAAGAAGTATAAAAGAGAATGAAAACCTCTGCAGAGTGCTTTGTATTTACCTGGTGCTGACCAACAGTCCTTCTCCATGCTTTTTTTTTTTTAGGGGGGGTTCTTTTTTTCCATTTTTTTTCGAGACAGGGTTTTTCTGTGTAGCCTGGCTGTCCTGGACTCACTCTGTAGACCAGGCTGGCTTCGAATTCATAGAGATCCACCTGCCTCTTCCTCCCAAGGGCTTGGATTACAGGCTTGCACCACCATGCCCAGCTACATAATATTTTTCTTTTTTCATTTATTATAAATTTTTTATTTTGTATCTATTTATTTATTTTTGGTTTTTCAAGACAGGGTTTCTCTGTGTAGCCTTGGCTGTCCTGGACTCGCTTTGTAGACCAGGTTGGCCTCGAACTCACAGCAATCCACCTGCCTCTGCCTCCCGAGTGCTGGGATTAAAGGCGTACGCCACAACCTCCCAGCTTAAATTTTTTTTTTTTTTTTTTTAGGAGAGGAGGCTAAAGAGAGGGTCTTGCTATGTAGTCCTGATTGGCATGGGACTCAGGCTGGCCTCAGCTTACTTTGATGCTCTCTCCTCTGCCTCCCCAGTAGGAACTGGGGTTATTAATAGGTGTGGGTCGCTGTGGTGGTTTGAACGAGAGCAGCCTCCGTAGGGACATATTTTTGAATACTTGGTCCCCACTTGAAGGAACTGTTTGGGAAAAATTAGGAGGTGTGCCCTTGTTATAGAAGGTGTGCCACTGGGGGTGGGTTTTGAGGTTTCAAAATCCCAAGCCACCACCAGTCAGCCCGCGCTCTCTCTGCCTCCTTCTTGTGTGTCACCATGAAGCTCTCAGCTACTGTACAATGCACGCCTGCCTTCCAGATGCCATGTCCTGGCCACGGCGGCCATGTGCCCACCTTCCGAAACTGTAAGCCCCAACAAACTCTTCTATTAAGTTGCCTTGTCACAGTGTTTTGTCACAGAAATAGAAAAGTAACTAAGATAACCACTATACCTGACTTGCAGATGTTTTTTAAAAGCTTTTTTTTTTTTTTTTTTTGGTTTTTCGAGACAGGTTTTTCTCTGTGTAGCCTTGGCCATCTTGGACTCATTTTGTAGACCAGCATGCTGGCCTCGAACTCACAGCGATCCGCCTGCCTCTGCCTCCCTAGTGCTGGGATTAAAGGCGTGCGCCACCACGCCCGGCTAAAAGCTATTTTTTTTTAAAAAAATAATCTATGTATGTAAGTGTTTGCCTACATGTATGTATGTGCTCCATGTGCCTGTCAGGTGCACTCTGAGGCCGGGAGAAGGCATCAGATCCCTGGAACCACAAGTGGTTGTGCTCCTCCATAGGTGCTGGGAACCAAAATCAGTCCTGTCCTCTGAGAGAGCAGCAAATGCTCCTATCTGGTGAGCCATCATCTCTCCAGCCCTGAAGCATTGAGGGGGATTTTGCATTTTGTTTTGTTTTGTTTTGTTTTGAGACAGGGTCTCCCGGGACCCACTGTCTCTGCTGGGATCAAAGGTGTGTGCTACCACATCTGGCTGAGAGTAACAGATACACGTGATTAGGCAGCTGCTCCCCACACTCAGGAGGTAATGCCCACTGATGCATACTATAGCAGCCACAAAGAGGAAAACATCTCAATAGCCATCTGTGGGTGCGTAGAGTTTTAAGAGAGATGGCTCCGTGGTTAAGAGCACTTACTGCTCGCCTCATACCCTAGCCGTATGGTGGCTACTACATCCTGCCTTTCCCTCAACCCCTTTGCTTTTTCGAGACAGAGTTTCTCTGTGTAGCCTTGGCTGTCTTAGACTCACTTTGTAGACCAGGCTGGCCTCGAACTCACAGCGATCCACCTGCCTCTGTCTCCTGAGTGCTGGGATTAAAGGCTTGTGCCACCATGCCCGGCCCCTCCCCCTTTTTTAAAAACACGGGTTTCCAGGATCAAAAAGCAAGAACCTTTATCCCTGAGCCATCTTGCTGTCCCATGTTAACTGTTCTTATCACAATTTAGGGTGTCTATTTTATCTTTTACTCCCAAATTTTCCCACACTCAGTAGCATATTCCTCTCGAAAGCCGAATATTTTCTGTGTAGACAAGCCACTCTGTCTATGCAGTTGCCACCTGGAGGGTATCTGGTGTG
This sequence comes from Acomys minous, assembly GCF_964271855.1. Taxonomy (NCBI): domain Eukaryota; kingdom Metazoa; phylum Chordata; class Mammalia; order Rodentia; family Muridae; genus Acomys; species Acomys minous. The sequence continues at coordinate 116,451,135 of NC_140494.1, forward strand.
AGTGAGTGACTGTTTCTTCAGCACCATGCAAATATCTACTTTCACATCAACATTTAAAAATATATATATTTTAAAGACAAGGTCTCACTATGTAGCTCTGGCTGTCCTGGAGCTGGCTGTGTAGACCAGACTGGCTTTGAACTCCCAGAGCCCCAACTGCCTCTGCTTCAGGAGTGCTGAGACTGATGGTAGGGAACATCACAGCCAGCTTAGTCTTGTTTTTTTGTTTTTTGTTTTTCCTTTTTTGGCTTTTCAACACAGGGTTTCTCTGTTTTAACCCTGGCTCTCTTGGAACCTGATCTGTAGACCAGCCTGGCCTCAAACACAGAGAACCGCTTGCCTCTGCCTTCCAAGTGCTGAGACTAAAGGCATGCACCACCACCTGGCTTCCCAGCTTAACTTTTTGAAATTGCTTTTTACTGTGTGGGCGTGTGTTGGCTTCTCTAAACATTTTATTTTATTGGGGTATCTTATATCTCTTTATCCCTTCTCCACCCCAACCCCTTCCAACACCCTAACACCAGGTAGGAGAGAAAGGTTAGTGGGAAGGGAGGGCATAGCTACTTCCTGCTGGCTAGGGTCATTGGGTTCCTTGGGGCAAATCCAACCTTAATTTTAGGGTATCTCTGACTTCTCATCAAACTGCAGCAGACAGGAGCATCCCTGTCTCTCTCCAGGCTCCGGAATTTATTCCCTCTCAGAGTCCCCACAATTAAACTATCTGCAGCTGACAAAGATCATGGCCTTCTCAGAGCAAAAACGAGTTTCACCTTATTGACTATGACTTTGTTTTTCCTTTTGATACAGGTGTGTGTGTGTGTGTGTGTGTGTGTGTGTGTGTGTGTGTGTGTGTGTGTGTCCCTGACTCCATAGTGAGCCTTTTTACAGGGAGCACTGGCTAGCCTACTGCCATCTTGGGAGACCACGGGTCTTCGTTTAGGCTGCTACAACAAACACTGAATAGACACATTTCTCAATTCTGTAGTTCAGGAGGCCAAGCATCCGGGTGCAGGCAGGTTCAGCTCACTGTGAGGGGGTTTCCTGGTTTGTAAGCAGCCATCAGTTCTCTTTGCCTTATATGGCCGTCTGTGTGGGCTCAAGAATACCTGCCCATTGACCACTCGGACACCAGACTCAGATTGATGGAAGTTCACTGAATGGTGAACAAAACCTGACTGGTCAGGCCCATAATCTGGGCTGGGGAGCCAGACTATGACACCGGTTTGTTTCTAAGGCAGGGTTTTTATATGAAAAACCATAACCAGGTAACAACCAGGTAACCAGGCATAGGAAGCCAGAGGGTAGGGTGAGGAGTAGGGGCACAGCATTGCATTATTTTAACTAGTTAAATAGAGCATTTCCAAGTGCATTGTATCTAAATAGCTAGACAAAGCATTTCAGGCTGATTGGCTAGGATATAGGGGAACTTTCCAGTTCCCCATTGTTCCAGGAGTAAGGGACATAGCAGGATGTTTCAGTCATAACTCTAATAGAACATACACTTATCTTTAACTGAAGCGAAACATGCGTTTATCATCTATTGTTTTATTCTAAGCAGCAAGCATCAAACTATCCTGGTCTCGGGAGTAGGTGTTAACAGAGGAGCCACAGTTATGCTAGGAACTAAACTAGGTCTCAACGGAGGGGTTCTAGAATATAAGCAGGTTACCCCACCACCAGGATGCAGCTTCAGAATGATGGGGTGGGGTCGGGGTGGGGGTGCGAATGTGACCATTCAGTTTGCAGCACCCAACCTCTTGCTAGTGAGGCATCCAGGCCTGGACTCTTCTCTTCCTAGCAACGACAGCAAGGAAAAGCTCTTTCTTTTCTCTGCCCTAGGCACCTGCATCAGTGCCACACGCTCTTGCTACAAGCCTGAAGACAGGACAGAGTTAGCATCCAAATTTGCCTTTCTATAGACACGCTGTTTATTCTGGTCCTCAGTCCCAGTTTGAGAAAATAACTGATGGACAGGGAGGTCAGAATGTCACGTGGTCTTTCTTGGGATGGGGATGTAGCTAGGTTGATAAAGAGCTTGCTGGACGTGTATGAAGTCCTGGGTTTGTTCCCAGCATCATATAAATCAGGCATGGTGGTTGTGGTGGTTTATGGCATGGCCCCCATAGACTCATGTGTTCCAATGCTTGGCCCACATGGCCTGGCACTCTTAGGTATGGCCTTGTTGGGGGAATTATGTCACTGTGGGGCAGGCTTCGAGGTCTGATGTACTCAAGTTATGCCCAGTGTGACAGTTTCCTTCTGCTGCCTGTGCCTCAAGATGTAGAACTCACAGGGTGTGGTGGCACATGCCTTTAATCCCAGCGCTCGGGAGGCAGAGGCAGGCAGATCGCTGTGAGTTCGAGGCCAGCCTGGTCTACAAAGTGAGTCCAGGACAGCCAAGGCTACACAGAGAAACCCTGTCTCAGAAAAAAAAAAAAAAAAAAGACGTAGAACTCTCGGTTCCTCTAGCACCATGTCTGCCCGCACGATGCCATGCTTTCTGCCATGATGATAATGGATTAACCCTTGGAAACTGTAAGGCAGCCCCAGTGAAATGTTTTCCTTTATAGGAGTTGCCGTGGTCATGGCTCTTCCTCACAGCAAGGAAACCCTAAGACAGTGGTGCATGGTTAGAATCTCAGAACTGAAGAAGTAGAGGCAGGAGGATTCAAAGTTTAAGATCAACCTCAACTAGAAACCAAGTTGGAGTTCAACTTGGCCTCGGGACGCCTGTCTCAAACAACAACAACAACAACAACAACAACAACAACAACAGCACGGCTCATACACATTACTGTATATGTGTTTATTCTTTTTGCCTATAAAAAATGGTTGACAAGTATTTTCTTTCAAAAGAAGGCAATTCTGGGGCCCAGGAGCCCTATGCAGTAAGTCAGGTAGCCAGTGACCCAAGAGGTCAGGGCCAGCCTTGAAAGAGGAGTGTGGAGGGCAACACCTCAGTGTCAGCAGGGCAGCACCACAGAGGCGAGGAACACCCTTCTCTTCAGCCCAAAGCGGTCATCAGGGTCTGAGCCTGCTTCAGTTCTGCAGGGGAAAAGATGGTATATAGGGAGTGGTAGGGACTACAAGCAAGCCCGAGGCCATTTGGCCTTCCCCAGGAGGGCCCCCCACCTCTGTAGGTCCAACCTCACCTGCCAGAAGGACCTGGAACTTGTCTGCTGAGAGGGACATGGACACAGGCTGGGCCAGGGCACCCGGGGCAGGCACAAGCTGTAACTGCAGGTGTACCATGGGCTCCTCCACAGAACGCAGTAGGCTGGAGCTCAGAGTGTAGTCTACCCGCCAGCCCACGCTGGCCAGCCTGTTCACTGCAGGCAAGAAGTTAGGAAGCTATCAAGAAGGCAAGCCAGGAAGTCCTCCACCTCAGTCCACAACGGGGCTCAGCGCATAACCCTTCAAGGCTGTGTGGCCAGGTACAAGAATATCTACCATGAGCCTCAGAGAAAAGATACTCAGGCCACGGTCATGAGATCCTTGGCCAGGTCTAAACCCAAGTGCTCTGTGTGGAACTGTGGTTAAGGCTTTCCCTGGAGCAATGGCATCAAGCTGGTGCATGTGCAGCCCGGGCTCGCCAGGCTGTTTTCATACTCACCACGCAGGCTGCAGGCCCGAAGGTGCTCCTGTAGGGGGCTCTGCTTCTCTTCATAACAGCGGCACAGGCTGGTGGCATGCTCTGCAGGCAGATCGGGCTCTGAGGGGCAGCTCTGCTGAGGTGGCAGGTGGAGACTGCCACTGGGCTTAAGGGGTGGGTCTCAGGATCCAGGGCCCACAGGGTACATCTCGGGGCCAACAAGGCATTGGTGTACCGTCCCTCCCCCGCCTCCATGGGTTTCCCACCGGCCTGCTGTGTACCTCGGGGCAGCCCCAGCTGCTGGAGCTCACTGGACAAGGAATCGCTGTCCACACTATGCTTGGCTGCACTGGAGAGGATGAAACTCAACACAGCAACTGTGGCCTTCACATCTCCAGACTCTAGAGACCCACGGGGGGTGGGGGGGGCAGGGGATGTCACTGGAGCCCCGACCATCTTCCTGCCCCGCTGCCTCCAGCTTTGGGCCTCAAGCTTCTTGAACTGCCCCCCCCCCCCCCCCCCGCACTGCTACCGGTCCAGCAAGTGGTGGTACAGGGCTGACAATACGGTTCTTCCTTTCCCACTCTGCATTGAAGCAGGAGGATCAGGCAGGCTGTGGTCCCCAGTCTCGGGTACACTCACCAAACTTGGCATCGGCAGTAAGCTGCAGGATCTTCTCATACTATGGGGAAAGGAGGTCCTAAGGAGGTGCCAGGGCCTCGTCACCAGCCCCTCGCCCCTGGCCCAGATCCTGCGGTAAGGAGTGGGCTGCGGCTGGAGAGAAGGAAGGGCACGCCCATCCAAGGGGATGGGAGGCCGAAGAACTGACTTCTCAGGTTATTGGACAGTGGGGTGCTGGGTACCCCCGTACTCACATCAATCCCCTGCCCCAGAAGCTCCTTCAGCACCTGGTTACACAGCAGCCGCAGCTTCACGGAGGACTGGAAAGGATGGCCCTGCTTCAGCCAGACTGGCCCACCTTACCCCTCACTGCTAGGGTGCGTTGGCTGAAGGGGAGGGGGGGCAGCCCCATCTTCAGGGAGACTCCCTCACCACCCCACCCAAGCTCCCAGTCCCAACCTCCTCCCTCTACCCTGAACCCCAAGCCTCTCTCTCTTCCCAACCCTAAGTAAACCAGTGCACTCAACAATCTTGGCCAGTGTGCTGATCTCTGCTAGGACCCAGTCAGGACAGTCCAGATCGCCACAGAACCGGAACCTCTGCAAGAGAGCGTAAGGTAGGAAGTCAAGCTGCATGGTGGCGCACGACTTTAATGCCAGCACTTGGGAGGCAGAGGCAGGCGGATTTCTTTGAGTTCGAGGCCAGCCTGGTCTACAAAGAGAAACTAGGACAGGCAGAACTCTGTGTAACAAAGAAACCCTGTCTCAAAACAAAACAAAACAAAAACCCCAACAAAAAAACAACCAAAAACAAACAAACAAACAAACAAACAAAAAACCAAGCAAACAAAAACAACAAAAGACCCAAAGGAAAAAGATAAAAACGGAAATCAAGCTACAGGAAGGGCTGAGGTGTGGCCAAGAATGGGCACTCTTCGGTCACCTGCTCTCCCAACTGTCTTGAGTATTCCCTCCCTGCCCACATTGCCACCTGACTCTTTTCTGACTTCTACTTTACCTGCTCAACAGACACCAATTGGTGGCAGTTTTCCCTAAGTACCACACTCCAGCCACGACAGCTTGCCTCATGCTATCTGTTCCTCATCCCTACCTTCATCCTTGCTGGGCTCTTCCTGATGCTGGGTTTTAAGGGGCATGTTGCTGGCAGCGCTGGGGCTCAAAGTCAGGACCTCGGGCCCATCTACCATTGAGCTACAGCACCAAATCTTCCTTCCTATAATCTGGTTAACAAAGCACTCTGGGCAGCCAGAGGGAATGCTCCCTGTTTTGATCATGGTGACCTAAACTCCAGCAAGATTTGATCTTGCTTGTCTCGCTAGAGCTTAGTAAAGATCAGGCAAGGCAAGATGTGCACTCTCAGGGGTCCGGGTTCTTTCAGAGGCTGCACAACCGTTTCCTGTCTGCGGACACCCTCCACTGCCCCTGCATCCCAACGGGGTAACACAAACTACAGAGTCGCATCTTAGAGATGCAGTCCTAATACGGCGTCAAGGCTCAGGTAAACCTCTGCAGTTGCAGAAGGATCCATGCCTGCCAATTCTTCCTTCTAACTTGCCCCTCCCCGTTTGCAGCTGAAAATCTCGATGCCTGTATGGGCCGGACACTCAACACGTATCTGCTGAATGAATCGATGTATGAATCAGAAAGTTCAATCCAATCCAAAAACCACTCCTTGTCTCTGGAAAGCGCGGAGAGGCTTCCTAACCGGTACTAAGCATGTTCTCTTCTTGGTCACCCGTAGGGAAGAGGGCGGGTGCTCCTCTGGGGATCGCGACGAGTCTGAGAACCCGGTTACCGGGAGGTGGGGCCTCCCGGCCCAGGGACGGACGCGGGGGAAGCGCAACTATGCCTGCGGGCTCGGCCGTCCTGCCGCACCGCGCAGGCGCCAGTGAATATTCTCTCCTTATGCTCCTAGAGTCCCCGAACCCCTTTCTCGCCGAGACCTAACTTCTCACGTCCCCCCCCCCCCCCCTCCTCAATAGCTCACCATGATGTCAAGAGACTGGATTCAGAACTTCTTCCGGCTCGACGCAAGGTCAGCTGACTCCGCGATCACATGACACCGACAGGCGTGCATAGGGAGGGCTGACCGTTAAGGTGAGAACCAATCGAAAGTGCGTACTCCGCACCTCCAGACCCCCTTTCCAGGAACTATCAGCCTGCCTGCGTTTCACCAGGATTCATCAACCCGGAGGGAAAGGGTGCAAATCATTTTATTAATTTAACTTGGAGGCAGGATCCCATGAGCCAGGAGTATTGAGGTGGGTTTCGTGGTTTCCTCCTTGAGCGATACCGCTGTGGACTGTTGTTTTGTTTTGTTTTTTAAGATTTTACTGAATGCCCAGAGAGTGAGGGCACGCCCCTGAAATCCCAACACCTGAGAGTCTATGAGGCAAGAGGATCAGCAGTTTAAACCAGCCTGGACTACAGAATGAGCCCTTGTACCCCAAAGCTAAAACTGGCCAGATGCCTTAGAGAAGCACCCAAGTTTGGTCCCTGGAACCCCAAATAAAGGTGGAGGGAGAGCCGGGTGTGGTGGCGCGCGCCTTTAATCCCAGCACTCGGGAGGCAGAGGCAGGCGGATCGCTGTGAGTTCGAGGACAGCCAAGGCTACACAGAGAAGCCCTGTCTTGAAAAACAAAAAACAAAACAAAAAAAGTGGAAGGAGACAATCAAGTCACAAAAATTGTCCTCGTCGTCACATACCTACTGTGACACAAATATGCCCACACATGCATCACACACACACACAAACACACAAACACATACACACACAAACACACAAACACATACACACACACACTCACGTACAAAAAGGATGGACAAGCTAAAACTAGGGTCTGGGGAAATGGCTCAGTTGATAAATGTCTGCAGGGCAAGCCAAGTTCATGAAGCCAGCACCCATGTAAATCGCTGGACTGAGGGTGGATCCACAGAGCTCACCAGCCTCTTAGTCTAACTAATCTGTGAGCTCCTAGGGCAGTAGGGGACCCGGTTGGGTGGGGCGGGGTGGCGGTGGGGTGTGGGGTGAGGCTCGAAGACACCTGGCAAATGATGTCAACCTCTGGCTGCCATATGCACACAGGTACATTCCCATGCACAAATTAAAAAACAAAACAAAACAAAACAAAACGGGGGCTGGGAAGATGGCTCAGAGGTTAAGAGCACCGTCTGCTCTTCTTCCAAAGGTCCCGAGTTCAATTCCCAGCAATCACATGGTGGCTCACAACCATCTGTAATGAGATCTGGTGCCTTCTTGTGGTGGGCAGGCACACGTGTGGGCAGAATACTGTGTAAATAATAAATAAATCTTTTAAAAAATTAAAAAACACCCCCACCTATACACAAAACAAAAATATATTAGTTAAAATAAGCAAGACCTATTAAAATATGATGCACATGCAGGAAATTATACATAGGCAGGAAGCCAAAAGAATCTTCCTAAACTGCACTCCCTGTGTGATCATATAATCAGCACTCCCGCCAAAAGTTACTAGTACCCTCCTCCATATATCCTTCAAGTATGACTGTGTATTTTTAAAAAACTTTTAATTGATTCTTTGTGAGCTTCACATTATGCACCCCAGTCCCCTCGTCTCTCCATCCCCTCATATCTGCCCTTTGCCATTGCAGCCTCCCCTTTTGTGGGCACTCTTGGGTGCTTCACACAAAGGCCCACAACATTTTATGTGCCCAGAAAGAATTCCTTGCATGTTTGCTATCACCAGGCATTAGTGTAAAAATACTTATTATTTATCTTATTTTTGCAGGTGTGTATTTCCTGCGCGAGCTTGTGTGCCCCTTGTGTGTGCACGCAGTAACTCTTAGAGGCTGGAACTGGAGTTACAGATGTTGGTGAGCCACCTGACGGAGTTGCTGAGAGCTGACCTTGGGTCCTCTGGAATAACAAGAGGCACTTTAACCTTAACCCCCGGGCCTTCTCTCCGACTCCTCTATGGCACTTTAAATCCTGCTGAAGAGCAGAGCTGCCATTTACCTTGCTGGTGTTATTAGGAAAACAGGAGGTTGGGTTCCAAAGCCAACCCGTGAGGCCTGAAATCCCTGGAACGTTCTCAAGAACCACACATTCATCGTTTGACCAGTAGGTCCTTACGTCCTACTGGGGGTGGCAGGGCCTTTTATGGATTTCCTGGATCCCTAGATAAAGATTCTCTCCCCAGTAAAGGCCTTTGTTTAAGATGCTTGGGCACATTCAACATTCGGCTGGAATTACCTGGGCATGGGAGGTGTGCTGGAGAAGGGAGTGAGCTGACCTTTGTTCACATGCTGCATCCCTCTGAGGGAGACTGGGGGCCTGAGGACGAAGCATTAAATAGAAAGAAACTAAACGAGGTGAGGAGCATGTCCCTCTAGCCCCATCAGTGCCAGGTCCAGGCAGGCAAGATTACATTGGTTACATTCCCTCCCTTGCTTCATCCCAGAGGCTTAGAGGAAGGAGTCCCCCAAAGTGCTACTACGCTATTTGCTCAGATGAGAGTATTTAACCTGGTTTACAAAAGCAATTTGGTGGTGCACACCTGTAACCCCAACTCTTGGCTGGTGGAAGTGGGGGGGCATGGGCAGAATGTCTGAGGATTGAAGGTCAGCCTGGAGTATATGAAGCCCTGTCTGAAAAAACCTGGAACTTTCAGCAGGGCGTGATGGCGCATGCCTTTAATCCCAGCACTGGGGAGGCAGAGGCAGGTTGATCGAGGCCAGGCTGGTTTACAAAGCAAGTCCAGGACAGCCAAGATAACATAGAGAAACCCTGTCTCAAAAAATCAAAACAAAACAAAACAAATAAAAACCTGGAACTTTCTTGGCCGTGACTCTGTAGCAGGCATGGAGAAACTGCTCTTACATTGGGTCACTGGGCCCACAAGATGGCAAAAAGGGGCATGAAAGCCTGGCGCCTCTGCCTTCATTCTGGACCTGTCTCTTGTAGGCATCTTACTGTCAGCTTTTACAGTGTCTTTTTCCAGACCTCAAAAAGGCTCCTGGTGTTACCAGGTATTTTATTTTATTTTAAGATTTATCTACTTAATTATATGAGTGTTCTGTCTGCATGTACACCTGCAGGCCAGAAGAGGGCATTAGATCACATTATAGATGGTTGTGAGTCACCATGTGGTTGCTGGGAATTGAACTCAGAGCCTATGGAAGAGCAGACAATGCTCTTAACCAGTGAGTCATCTCTCCAGTCCCACCAGTGTTTTTAGAGTATTTGATTGGGCCTTGGAAAGCCCAACAAGATTGGCTTGTCCATTGGTGTCCAATTAAAGATATAAGCAATAATGAAAAACAGAGAAAAGAGGTTTATTCAGTGTGGCCACATTGAGAGAGGAACAAATGAAGGGGCCCAGTGCTTCCCCCAAGTCCATCTTTAGGGTACCAGCATAAAGTTTGGGTTAAAAAGAGGATAAGAGGCTGCGTGACAAAGCAGTCTGGGTCAAGGTGTAGTCCCACCATCACTGACCCATCATGGTCTCTGCTCCAATCTCTCCTGCAAGTTGCTCTGGTAAATCTCAGAACTGTGAAGTCTCTTCCTGGGAGACGAGACGAGGCTTTCACGCTGGCTCCAGGCTCCAGCCCTTACCTTCCTCCAGCATGTTCTTTGGGGGGAAATTTTTAATTCTGTGGGGTCCCCTGTAGACTAAAGGATGGAACAAGGGTCTCAGCTGTTCTTCCTTGTGATTCTTCTGCCCCTGCCTACTCACCCCAAAGCCCAGGGCGCACCCTCTGATCACCTGTGTGAGTCAGGGTTGCTCCAACATGGAGAGTGGGGCTCTGCAGGACGATGGTGTCACTTGTGACTGTGGGCCTGACACAGTCCTTTCATCTCTGCAGCTTGGAGCCTTAGGTCCAGCTTGGAAGGATGACTGATACCTTGTCCAAGCAGAGGTGGAAGAGGTCGAAGCAAGAGGTTTGGGGTAGAATGGACGGCTCCCTCAGCCTGATGTGGAATAGGGTCACATGGTCATAGCAATGGCTGCTTTCCTCTCTCCCATTTGTCACACGCTCATGTCATTCTGCCTTGCTGCCACCAGATGGCAGTAAGAGACTAAGGTACTACCCAGCCTGTTCCCTGTTTGTCTCTTTTCTGCCACTTGGTGGCAGGTAATATAGGTAAGAAGACAAATTATCCCAAACTATCTCCCACCCTCCCTTACTCAACTTGCTCTGGGGTTCCTGTGGGTGCTGGGGTGCCCTCTTCTGGGTCCTAGTACCCACTCCTTACAGAGGGCCAGTTGGTGTGGCTCTCCCTGGCTGGCCAGGTACTGCTTCCGAAAGCCAAATATTTCCTTTTCCTAAGCTAGGCTAGTTTGGAGGCTGGTCCTGGGGACTGCAAACTAAGGAATTCAAGACCTCAAGGACTGCTTTCATAGCCTGTTAGAGGACACAGTGACATCTATGCATGGAGCTCTTTTTCCCACACTGTAATGTCTCCCCTGTGCCGAGACTCGGTTCTCACTGGGCCCTGGGACCTCTGGCAAGTTACAAGGATCTTGTAGCAAGTTCCATACCCCTCCCATGTCCCTGGGTCTCCTCCCAATTGACCCCAAGTTGTCATGGGCCAAGCCACAGCCAGGGCCAGGATAGCAGCTTCTTGAACACTTGTGTCTCTGTCTGGGCATGCCAAGATCCTGGCTGGAAGGCTTGCACTATGGGCCCGATGTCCTCAGAGACTCTGAAGCCTATGCTGTTTTGTGGCCTGGAGCCCCAGCCCCTCTGCCACCTAGATTCCTCTGCCTATGGGGGACCACGGGCTGAGGGCCCAATGGTGCTGCTTGAACCAAGAGCAGGAAGATGTATTCTATAGATGTGGTAGCGGCATCAGGCCTGGCAGAGCTCATGCCAGCGGGGCAATAAGGAGTGGTGAGGAAGACATGGATCTCTGGTGCCCTCAGGAGTAGGGTGCCTTAAAAAGGCAAAACCTGAAGGGCCTTGGTGGCAGTTCTCTGGTCACTGAAACAAGGAGGCTGAGGCAGGAAAGTTGCAATTAATAACAGATTATGCTATATAGCGAGACTTTGTGTCAAAAGAACAAACAAACCAGAACCATCTCCCACTGTCACTCACCCCCCAGGAAAACAACTAAAAAATAAACATGGGAAGAAGCAGAGGGGGGCTGGGATGGGAAAGGCAAAGGATGGGGGGGCGAGAGAGGCAAGGCAGGAAGAAGGGTTAATTTCCCCTTAGATTGGGGCAGGTGGAGAGTCAGAGTGGTGGCCCCAATTTTATAACCAAATAATGAGTGGACTCATAATGCAGTATAGTGGTTTTGACAACAAACCTTTCAATAGTATGCATAGCCGTGTTCCGTTGCATCTTGAAGGACTTGTCTGCGCTAGAGACCTGCAAGGCCACGGTGGGAGACGAGGGACGTTTCATTAGCCTTGATTAAATGATTGATGAGACATGAGAATTGCATGCTTTGAGAGACAAGGGACAAAGGAGAATGCATGTGTGCAAAGTACAACGGCCTGTATTTTCCAGTGATGTCTCCATTTGCAGTGAGCTCTCGTAGAGCTGTTTACTCTGAAAACCACCGTCAGGTCTGCGGCTCTAAGGGCAATCCGAACAGCAGCTAATTAATTTGTTTCAGGATAAACCCATGTGCAGCCTGACAGAAACTTCTAACTAGCTACGTGTGCACATACACGTCACCTTTATATACCTGGAAAAAATACTTTTGCAAATGACAAGAAAATATCTAGCCCAAATTCGTATTTATTTATGGTGCCTGCCTCTTGGTAATTTTGCCAATTGCCTGAAATGTAATTTCCTGTTTGTTTTTGGTAGTATAAGCGTTTTATTTCTTCTGTCATAAGAAGACAGAAAAGAAGACCTAAAGGCAATGATTTTTAGGCCTGGCAAAGGCTCCGCCGAGCAGAACTTTAGGTATAATAGTTATTTTAATAAACTGCTACTCATGAAGGTCTATAGGCCCCCTCAGGGTAGCAGAGCTGATGTAGGTTGAAAGGTGAATTTGAAATTGTTAATATATCTCATGCAGGGCAAGGAGGTGATAGTAGGTACCATTATTTTAGAAAAGCCTAATTATGTTTAATTTTAAAACCTTATGCATTTAACCTGTGTGTATGTTTGTATACTGTGTGTGGAGGCCACATCCCCTGAATCTGGACTTAGCTATGTTTGCGAGCTCATGTGGGTGCTGAGGCACCTCTCCAGCACCCAGATTATGTTTAAACGAAGTCAGAGTTTCCTTTTTTGTTTATTCTCCTTTCATCTATTACATCCCTGCTGTGTATTTCCCTCCCCGTCCTCCCAGTTCTCCCGCCTCCCTCAGATCCACTTCTCCTCTGTGTTTCCCTTCAGAAAAGTATATGCTTCCCAGGGATGTCAACCAAACATGACACATCAAGTCGCAAGAAGATTAGGCACCTCCTCTTGTGTTAACCCCATAGGAGGACAGGGAAGTGGCACCAGCCCAAAAGAGTCAAGTGGGTTGCAGTCAACATACTTGGAAGGAGTTGGAGACCAGAAGAGTGCTTGGAGACATAGAGGTGCAGAGTCTGGAGTGCTTAGTCTTGCTTTGGGCCAGTGTTTCCTCACTACACTCCCTCCCCGACCCCCCCCCCCTTTAAAATAGTTATGTATATTCTGTGCCATTGTATATTGGAAGAATGTGGTTTGCTTTTTGCTCTTGATTTTACAGAAGGTTGCCGTTAAAAAATTGCCTTGAGTCTCATAAAATACTATGAACTTTGGACTTTAAAACAGCCTTGAGACTATTGTAGACTATGGGGACTTTTGAAGTTGGACATTTTGCATCACGATATGGCCACAGTTCTAAGGGAGCCAGGCTGTGGAGTGTGGTGTTTTGGAAAAGAATGGCCCCAATATGCTCATCGATGTGAATGCTTGGTCACCAGGCAGTGGCACTATTTGAAAGAACTCGGAGGTGTGCTCTTGCTGGAGAAAGCGTGCCGCTGGGGGTGGGCTTTGAGGTTTCAAAAGCCCGTTCCGGGGTCAGTGTCTTTCTCTACGCACAGAGGCCCACAGCACCTGCCTTCATGATGCCATGCTCCCTTCCAGGATGACAATGGACTAAACCTCTGAAGCTGTAAGCAAGCCCCAACTAAATGCTTTCTCTTATCATAGTTGCCTTGGTCATGGTGTCTCCTCACAGCACTAGAGCTCTAAGACAGACTTAAAAACAACAACAACAACAACATGCCATTGTTTCCCACTCTTAAGAAAAGCGGTGCACTGTGGGTAACATTGTGGACTATGGAGGCACTTAGATCTACTTTAGACCCAGATCACCCTTCCTATTGGTTATGTTTCATTTGTTTGCATTTTTATAGTTTCATCTTATTAAAGAATAGAACCCAAGCAGGCTATATACTAAAAGCTTAACAGGATACTTAAAACTTAGATTTTGTTTTGTTTTAACCTGTGAGCATGGGGATAGTGGCACTGATTTTTTATTATTATTATTATTATTATTATTATTATTATTATTATTATTACTACTACTACTACTATTATTTGTAAAGCTTTTACTTTGAGAGATCATGGAAAAAACTCTTAGAGGCACACATGGAGAAGACATGATCATAGGATGAAAAATAACACAATTAATAGTATCAATGCCTGTCAGCTTAACATTGAAGCTGAAGCCTTGGGAGTTTGACATGATACAGGGGCTCAAAGAATGGATTAATTTTCCTCTTCTTCTTCCTCACCCTTTCCTTCAACAGAATCCACAGCAAGCTCCTCATAATCCTTCTCTAGGGCAGCTATGTCCTTAAAGGCTTCAGAGAACTCTCCCTCCTCCATGCCCTCACCCACATACTAGTGCACAAAGGCACACTTGGCACACATCAGATCAAACTTGTGATCTAGGCAAGCCCAGGCCTCAGCAATGGCTGTGGTGTTGCTCAGCATGCACACAGCCCTCTGGACCTTGGCCAGGTCTCCACCAGGCACCACAGTGGGGGACTGGTAATTAATGCCAACCTTGAAGCCAGTGGGGCACCAGTCCACAAACTGGATGCTATGCTTGGTCTTGATCGTGGCAATAGCAACACTGACATCTTTGGGAACCACATCACTTTGGTACAGCAGGCAGCACATTTTACCATCTGGTTGGCTGACTCAAAGCAGGCATTGGCTAACTCTGCTACAGAAAGCTGCTCCTAGTAGGCCTTCTCAGTAGAGATGACAGGGGCATTTGTGGCAAGAGGGAAGTGGATGCGAGGGTAGAGCATCAGGTTGGTCTGGAATTCTGTCAGGTCAACATTCAGGGCCCCATCAAATTTGAGGGAAACAGTGGTGGATGACACAATCTGGCTAATGTGGTTAACATTAGTGTAGGTTGGGTACTCAGTGTCAAGGTTTCTATGACAGATGTCATAGATGGCCTCATTGTCTACCATGAAGGCACAATCAGAGTGCTCTAGGGTAAGTGGTGAGGATGGAATTGTAGGGCTCAACCACAGCAGTGGAAACCTGGGGTGGGGGGGAGGGTGTGGTGGGGCGAGGTAAATGGAGAACTCCAGCTTGGATTTTTTCCCCTATAATCGAGAGAGCTGCTCCATCAACAGGGAGGTGAAACCAGAGCCAGTTCCCCTGGCAAAGCTGTGGAAAATCAAGAAGCCTTGAAGACCCATGCACTGGTCAGCAGCTTGCAAATTCTGTCCAAGACAAGGTCAATGATCTCCTTGTCAATGGTGTAGTGGTCATGGGCATAGTAATTGGCAGCATCTTCCTTATCTGTGATGAGCTGCTCAGGGTGGAAGAGCTGGTGGTGGGTACCAGTGTGATCCTCATCAATAACTGTGGGTTCCAGGTCTACGAACACTGCCTGGGGCACATGCTTGCCAGCACCTGTCTCACTGAAGAAGGTGTTGAAGGAATCATCTCCCTATCCAGTGGTCTTGTCACTTGGCATCTGGCCATCAGGCTAGTAGAGCTCCCAGCAGGCATTGCCGACCTGGACACCAGCCTGGCCAATGTGGATGGCTTGGAAGGCAAGGGTGACAGAAGCAGACACCAGGTCCTGGTTACCGTTCCTGAAACCTAAGGGTCAAGGCAAGTACCACTATAATGACACTGACTTTAAAGTAATCGAGTATCCCATGGGGTCTTTATATGGACTTGCTATTCCTAGTCCTGTGTCATTAGCCACATGAACATTCTGCTGATAATATGGAGAGTGGAACGTAGTGTAGAGATGGAAATTAAAAGGGCAGTGTTTACCTCCTTAAGTCTCACAATCTAATTTAACTGGAGATTTGCATTCCCAACTGTTTTCATAGAAAAGCCCAAGATTGTGCTATTTTGCCAATAAAGACTCAGGAGCCAGATGGTGTGGTGAAAAACCTGATAGCTCAGAGAGGCAGAGAAAGCACCCAGCTGAACTTCCTACTCAGCTCACATCCCAGTGGAGAAGACCCAAAAGGCTCACTAGCTCAGCTGAAGCCCAGGAGGAAAAGGCCAAAAACCCCAAGGCCTAAGGCTTGCTAGCTCAAAGCCCAAAAAGCCAAAGGCCAAGAAGGTGAGAGAGCTAAGAGCCAAAGAGCTAAAACACTAAAGAGCTAATGTAGACTTTGAACTTTCCAAACCTACTTTATTTGGGGTTCTTTAATGCTTATACCTCCCTTCCAACCCATCTATCCTAGATAGGAGAGAAAAGAGGTTAATGGGAACAGGAGAAGTAGGCCTTTTGAGACTCAGTTCCTTGGAGCTATTCCACTGGTGTAGTCGGCAGGATTCCAGCTGAACCTGTTAAACAGCAAACCAGCAATCAGCAAAGGTGACTGCAACTGCAGCCACTGGAACTCAGCGTAGCTGTCAGAACCTGGAGCAGCAGCCTGAACCTTGAAGAAGTTGCTGGAACAGTTCTTTCTAGGAGCATCTCAAAGCGAAGTGGTGAACAGCCAAACAATAGGAAAGGATGGGAAGACTAAAAAGGCCAGCCTCTTTTTGGGGGGCTTATACATACATACATACATACATACATACATACATACATACATACATATATATATATACATACACACACACACACACACACACACACACACACACACACACACACACACACACACACACACACACACACACACATCCTCTCAGAGTCCATACTGGGATGTTTATCAGTTGGCAAAGACCATGCCCCCACAAGAGGTGGTTCCTCTTCTAGTGGACAAACATCACCTGGTCTCTCACAAATCTATTTCCTGTGAAAAAAACCCGTGCACCCTCACACAAGTCTGTTTCACATCCCACACTTGGGATCAAAACAAAAACATATTTACATCCACTATAACCTAAAGCGGCCAAGTGAAAATCCCAGAATAAAAGACCCAAGAGCTAAAATGCCAAAGACCCCTTCTTCTTCTACACGCTGTCTTAAATGCACCCCAACTCAAAGCCCCTTTTACTCTTTAATCCATGTCCGCTGGCTTCTTGCTCCATCCCTTGACCCAGGGTTAAGTTTATGTGTACAGATGGCTCTTGGATTAAAGGTGTGCATGTAAGGCTGGCTGAACTACACCATAATCACCTGTTTACAATAAAGAGAAAGTTCTTGGATTAAAGGTGTGTTAGGGCTCAACCGAAAGAAATGGGGATTTACAGTTCACTCTCAGGGATCACAATGGGATCAATGACAGATTTTTTACAGTTCACAATCTCAGAGATCACCCTGAGATCAAATATCCTGCAACACCCAACAAATAAATAGGCAATGTGAACTTAGGATTTTTTTTTTTTTAAGACTGAGAGATGCTCAGTGATTAAGAGCTCATACTCTTCTTCCAGTGGACATGAGTTCAGTTCCTAGCACCCACATCAGGGGGCTCACAACTGTCTGCAACTCCAACTTCTAGGGGATCTGTCTGCCTCTACCATCCACGGACACCTACACTCATGTGCATATGCCTATACACTGATATATACATGCGTAATTTAAAAATCACTTTTATTTTTTATTACATGTATGCAGGTGTGTGTACACCCAAGGGAAGGTACCTAAGGAGGCCAAAAGACAATGTCAGATCCTCTGAGGCTGGAGTTAGAGGTTGTCATGCATGGAACATGAGTACTGGGTGCCAAACTCAGGTCCTCAGCAAGAGCAGTACGTACGCCCACTTAACTGCTGAACCATCCCTCCAACCCTTGAAGTTGAATTGTTAATTGAAATGAAATTTAAGAGCGCTGAATACCGCTGTTGGGACTTGGAGCACATTTTGAACACGTGCCTTACTGTAGAGCTATCCAGTCTACTCAGAACAGCAAGTGTGTTCACTAAGAGCAGAGACAGCATCAGTCTTCAAGCAGAAGGTTCTAGCCATGGGCAGTCACTATGGAGCTGCCACGAGGCTTTGTTTGGTCTGTGGGGAAGGAAAGCCACTGGGCCCCAGGTGAAAGTAATCTTGGGGGGCTTTACCCCACTGAGACACCACTGATACCCGGTTGAGAGAAACATCTGTGATAGACTGAGAGGAACCATTGGGGGTGGGGTGGGGAGGGGAGGACAGGGGAGGGGAGGGCAGGGGAGGGGGTTAAGGACAGGGCTAGGGACTCCAGCTGGGCTATTGCAAATTGAGCATCGATGGGAGGAGGGAACACCAGGGGGCAAGCTGAGAGTCTAGGGAGAAGGCTAGAGGGTCGGACCACAAGCAGTGCGATTGCTTCTGTTGGTTAGAGGAAATCAAGCAAGGCAAAGACCTTGAGGCAGGAGCTGACGCAGAGGCCATGGAGGGGTGCTCTTACTGGCTTGTTCCCCATGCCTTACACAGTCTGCTTTCTTATAGACCCCAGGACCACCAGCCCAGAGATGGCAGCACCCACCATGAGCTGGGCTCTCCCACATCAATCACAAAGAAAATGCCCTACAGGTTTGCCTCCAGCCAGGTATTATGGAGGCATTGTCTTAATTGAGGATCCTTCTTTCTTGATGACTTTAGTTTGTGGCAAGTTGACATAAAACTACCAGCACAGGTGGCTTGTCTCTTTTCCTTCTTCTCGGTCTTATTTCAGATGTTGGCGAGAGCCTGTGTTTTCTCTGGTGCTTTAGACGTTCCCTTGCTTTCCCTAAAGCTTTCTGACTCTCAGTGGCTTGCCACAAACCTCCATGACTACCTCAAAACACTATGGTTTCCTTTTTCTGTCCCCTCATTTCTATCCTGTGAGCAACTGCCAAGGTTTACAGATGGCATGCCCTGTAGTTTTTCTTTGTTTGGTTTTGGTTTTTTTGTTTAACTCTAATGAAGTTGTCCAGAGCTTAAAAAAAAAAAAGTAGAAATCACGAATCTCTCTCTTCCACATCAAAAGTCAGGATTGATGAGTAGTCCCTTGTCCTGTACCATAGCTTAGATTAGATAGCACTTCACTATGCTATTTAAAGCCCTTAAGAGATATCTGTAAGGGCAGAGCTGGCTCAGAATCCTAGAGTGGTGGCTGTTACTCAGGAGCCTAAAGCAGGAGGATCGTTTGAACCATTCAAGCCTGAGCACTGAAGCAAGCTCAGATCCCTGCATCTCTGTAGGAGGCTGCCTGTCACTCGGTGTAGGCAGCCCTTCCCCATGGGCACGCTGTGGCCGCCCATTCATTTTCATCCAGTTAACTGGGTTCTGCTTTCTGCTCTGTGCCTTTCCATTTGTAATGTCAAATGAAACTTCGTTAATAGTTTGGCGTGTGTGTTTATGTTTTTCCCTTTAACATGTATTTATTGCCAGGTAAAGGTGGCACATGCTTTTAATCCCTGCACTAGATATGCACTGGATTTTTCAGACCACAAGACACTCCTGACCATAAGACGCCCCAGTTTTTTAGAGTAGTAAAACAAGAAAAAATTATCTGAACCATATTAGGACCAGTATAATAAAGTATTTATTAAAATATAACAAAATATGGTGATATTAAAGTATTAACTTAACAGGAGGAAAGACTTGGAGACCCAAGCACTTTTCTAGTTTCCTCGGCTAGCACACTGAAAACATCGGTAAGTGACCTCTTTGTTGATGCCCAGTGGACAGCAATTGGACCATAAGGCACACCCTAATTTCACCTATCACTTTTTTTTGGGGGAAGTGCATCTTATGATCCAAAAAATACAGTATATGCATCACATGTGAGCTTGGTGCTCCAACTCTGTGAGGTATTTATGAGCTCCAGGTTTCCAACTTTTGTGACCCGTTGTTGGGTGAGCTTTATATGATGCAGCTGCCTTTGAGTCAGTCTTTCTGTATGTAACCCCGCCCCCTGCAGCTCATATTCGTGTAAGTAATCCAATAAATCTAGTGTTCACTGCTGAGGACTGGGCTGGTGCAAGGCTTTTTCCTAAAGCCCTGGTGTATGGAGAAGAAACACAGCTCTCTGTCTAAAACCAGGAATACTTTAGCAGAGATGATAGTGGCCCAGAGGCGGGTCCTAGGGGGACCTGGGGCTCCTGATCCTCAGAATGACAGGACTGCGGTTACCAGTCCCAAGGCCACAGTGTGGTCAGCATGTAATGATTTTTTGTTTTGTTTTGTTTCAAGAAAGGCTTTCTCTGTAGCCTTGGCTGTCCTGAACTCCCTTTGTAGACCAGGCTGGCCTTGAACTCACAGAGATCTGCCTGTCTCTGACTCCTGAGTGCTGGGATTAAAGGCTTGTGCCATCACTCTACAGCTTTGTTCCCTCTGTGTAAAGTTGTTTGATCAGCTTACTGAATTCATTCAACTGTTCTCTGACAGTTTCTGCTAACTCGTAGAAGTCTCAGTCTCTCCCCTAGAAATAGTATATAAGATGCTGTACTTCTGAGGAAGCTTTCTTGGCATAAGAAATAGCATGCGTGTGTGTGTGTGTGTGTGTGTGTGTGTGTGTGTGTGTGTGTGTGTGTGTGTGTGTGTTTGTTTGTTTGTTTTTTTGTAACAAACGGTCTGCCTTGTGGGGCACAGAGAGGGACATGGTCCAGGACTCTGAGGGAGCTAAGAGGCCTAAGAGAGAAAGTATGGCATGTGACATGTGGCAGTTTGGACAGACGTGAGACAACACAGTGGCTTAGAGGAGACTGATTGCTGCATTTGCTGTTATGAAGATGATGTATTGCCCCCAAAGGACTCCGTGACCCTAAACAGCACGGAGTAGTAAAGGGGTCTGCGCCCCCTCTCCCCACTAACTTTCTTTCTCACACCCAGGGTTAAGGGGTTAGTGGAAGGGACGTAGAAGCTTCAAAATAGAGTTTAAAAACTAAGGTCAACACCATAGTACATGGATGAAGGTTTGAAGCCAATTTTGGGGAATTGGCTGTCTTCCTTCCCCGTAGGTTAAGTAGACCAAACTTGAGTCCTAGGCTTAGTAGGCAAAGTGCTCTCACCACCTGAGCCAGCTGCTGGCTCAGTGACCTAGCAGATGCTGGATGTCACAGTCTGGACTGTGAATTCACTCTGAAAGTTCTATGACATAGTGCTGCTGTGGTTATGCAGTTACGCTTTACAGTAGTGCTTCAGTATGGATTTCAGTGTGGCGTATGTCTTCTCAACATACACTTGGGATAGTGCAGAATTTTATATTTTGGTTTGATTTTGATACAGATTTAGCAATGGGCAATGGATGCTCTTGTAAAGGTATTGTAAGACTCACCTTTGAATGTCATCCCTCAACTGGACTAGTCATTATTTTGTGACGTATTTTGTTCAAATAATTTTCCCTATTATATGTACAATTTTGATTATGATTTATAGCTTTATTCTATAACTTATTTATTTGATTAATCAAGTTCTTCCACAGATATTCCTTGGTGTATTTACAATAATTTTTATATATGTAATTTTTTTGGAGACAGGATCTTATTGAGTAACCCTGGCTGTCCTGGAACTCACTTGTAGACCAGGCTGACCTCAACCTCACAAAGATCTGATTATTTTTGCCTCCTCAGTGCTGAGATGAAAGGCACAGTACCCACAATACCCAGTTAGTGTATGTTATGATTTAGGTTATATGTATTGAAATATATCATAAAACTGGAGGGAATCCATATGTTGGGTTTGAGGTATTTTGCATAATTATGTATCTATATCTTCATTTTTTTAAAAACCACATTCTCTCTTTTCCTGAAGGATGTATTAAATTCAGGGAATTATGGACACGCGTTCTTCATTTATGTGACAGTTCACAGGGATTTGTACTTTCTCTATTTAATTAAGCTGAAAACATATTTTGTGTCTAACGTGAATCACCAGAGAGCTCAATTATAGCTAATTTGCCATCCCACTTCCCTCCAGAGGTAAGCATTTTCAAGAACGGAAATGGCTTTTTCAATGAGAAGTCACTGTTTCAACATGTAAATGGAGAGAATTGGAATCAATTGTCCTGATTGATGAATAAGAACCTATGTATTTAATATTGATTTATATTCAGCAGTGGGTAAATAACGTACATGAGCCCTATAATGACCAATGTGAATTGTCCACAGAAACAATTGTGTTGGTCTTTGCATAGACTTGTAACGTTTACCAGATGTTCATGGCTACACATATTTTCGTGTGTTATGTGGCTTCGCTCTCCGGAGCCTTCATTTTTGAGCTTTTTCAAGAAGTTGTACTATAGGCTTTCTGTTTTTGTGGCAAATAGGTAAATGTCGAGTCCCTCATTTTTGTGAGGCATTAGTAATGTAAGGTACTGGCTTTTCAGCAGTGTGTACAATACTAGAGATCCTACTAGAGAATGTTAATTCACACAGTATTCTGGGATTTGCCTCACTGAGACAAATCCACTGACCACAGTCAGACAACTAGAACACTGAAGAGAACAACACTGACCTCCTTTTATGAGTGGACGCTGAGTAACTTAGGCATTCCTGTTAAACTTTTAACTGACTCGAACCTGAGCTGGATAAAATTAAGATGGCCGCCTTCATTCTGAGCAGCCACATGTCACAGAAGAACAATGGCTTGGAAAGGCGGATTCCAAGGTTATAACAAGTCTGACTCAGACTGAGCTGGGAGGGTGTTGGCTGTATACTTTCCCTATAAATAACATTTACACCTCATGCCCTATGCTCATTAAATCACACACCAACAGCACAGACATACCCTTGTTTACTGTTTGTTCACATCCCAGGGGTGGAATCAAAGGCAGTGATGAAAGTACCAGACTCCTCTGTTGTTCTGTGGAAGAGTCATAGTTGGAACCCAGATTGTGGCCCTGATGCTCAAACCTGTTGACCTGGCTCATCATTCAGCTGTGGACCCTTTAGCTACCTTAGAACAGGGTCTATCATTTGTGCAAATGCCTAGTTCCACCAGCCTTAAGAAATCCTATACAGCATCCACTTCATGAGGTCAAGGCCATGTTCACCAACTCCAGGGCAGCTATTGTAACAGGAATGTCAAAATTCATCAAGTTGTTATATGGAAAGCATATAGAACACATGGTTTTGGTTATTTCACAAACACTGAGAGTTGCGGCATGCATGTTTTGGGAGTCTCAGATCAGTCCACATATCTGTCCTAAAGTCAGTTAGGATTGGGATGTTCTTTAGTGATAACAGAGGGCTGGGACTATATGAATACACAGCCTGTGACAGTGACACATAAAAACACACACTTACTCCAGTGCCAACACAGTGCATCAACTCTTCTGGCATTTTTTTTTATCTAGAATTGAGTTAAATAATTTTGGGTCCAGAACCCCATTCTAACTCATCTCAGTGGGTTTCTTGGTCAGAAATGGAACATCTCCCCACACACTGTATACAAATGGATGTCATAACAAAAAACAGACAAACAAAACAAAAAAGCCAGGGGAGAATAAAATGTATCATGGGCTCTGTGTATGGACTCCGGCCCCTTCCACTATCCAATAATTGCTTATTGTGTATCAAAGGATGAGTGTATGAACATAATTACATCTTATGTCTGCTACTAAATCAATTTGCCTATGACAGCGTACACTATCAAGTTTAAATTCCTATATGCAAAGATAAATACAGACTGTGTGCATGTGTGTGCATGCATGCACGTGTGCACATGCACACATGTGGGTTGGCGGGTATTGAAATGGATTGAGAGATATCTAAAACCAGTGCCAATCTTTTGGTCTTTAGGATGTTCTGAAAGCAATAGAGCTCTCGTTTAACCATACAATTTACTTTAGTGTTTACCCACTCGAAGATGGAGTGCTTCTACACCGCTTTAGGTTTCCATTACTTAGAAAGCCAAAAAATATGTTCACTCACTTTTCTTCTAGTCACTGTCCTTTTCCTATCAAGTACAATGGTCATATTTGCTAACCAGCTATATCCATTCAGTTTAGCAATATGGACTAAGTCCATAGATCTTTGTCTATCTGAAGCAAAGAGCTTTGGGCAATTGAACCGGCACCATGTTCTGATTTATTCTGTGCCCTCCTGGTTCTTTCAGCTGACCCCCAGATACACACTCCAGGAGATGAGGAAAAGTCATCTAAGGTAAGATGACCTTGCCATTTTTTAAGACAGAAAGGCTATGTTCATAATTCTGTTATTTCTAATTGATACCACATTTGGATACTAAAAAGAACATCCACACTATAGCGATTAGGGTGTTTACTTAGGAAGAGGCAGGGATGAAATTGCACTGAGTCATCCCGGACTCACAAAATATCTGTTTCAGATGTGTTTTAGGAGGTTGTTTCCTCTTGAGTAAGTGTTCCTCTATATATTTAACATTGTACAATGTTCAATCAAAAATAACGCATTATTCATGAAGAATATGTATTTTGCGTCCCCTGGGGAGTCTGTGTCTTGGTGTGGACCCAGGGTCCCCTTAGCTCTTTCCCACCAACCCCCTCAGTTTCCTTTCTAGCCTGTCACCACTCCTCTGTGTCAGCTGCCTGCTTGCAGAAACACTTTATACCCAGGAGCCCCAGTGGGCACGCCGGGCTGAGCCTGGGGATTTTCACTATCTTGCCTGTCGTCTGCTCTGAATCTTGCTGCAGCCTGCCAACAGAAGCCCCCCCAAGCCCCCCCCCCACCTCCCTGGGCACTCTGCCTCTTAGTCCGGAACTAGGTTCCCTCTAGCTCTTTCCTACTGGCCCTCTGCATTTCCTCCTACTCTGTCTCCCCCTCTCTGTGTCACCTGATGACCCGCAGAAACATGCTCTACTAGGACCATACCGTCACCACACCTGTCTGGCACCCAGAGTGGATATCAACTCCCAAAGCACTGAGTACCCTACCCAACAAAGACAGGGCTGGAGATTTGCCATAGCCTGGGCCTAAGAGTCGTTTCTTTTTTCTAAATTGTAGGTGGTGCCAAGGAAGACAACAACTTGTAAGTATTATGGGATGGGTTTCCTAAGCTATATCTGGGATAAGAATTATATAATTCATGTTTCTCAGATGCACCACTGTGATCTCAGGCACCTGATAGCAATGATGATTGGGACTTTATTGAAAAACAACAACAACAAAAACAACAACAGAATGGGATTTCAAATAACAGATTATGACTTTTTGTGTACTGTGCAAACACTGAGTTGTAATCATCTTAGTTGGTTGTGAGATTTTGTGCACCAGGCTGTGTCTATGTTTATTTCTCCTAAACAGATGAGCCAAACACTCACCCTATCTCCAATGTTCATTTCCCCAATGAAATACCAAAGTGCATACTTCCCCTACATTACTTAGGTCAGACGTCAACACAGTCCTTTTTGGGGTTTTATATCTTTGTGTACACTCCTCCATACAATAATCAACCAAGGGAAAGAGGTAAGTGCCCCAGCTGTCTAGCCATTCAGGATAGACACACATTATATATGCAAATGTGATTCAGTACAGATGCTAAGAGCTAAAACTTCCACAAGTCACTGCATCAGAACATCATTAGTCACCGTAGAAGGGTTCCAGGGTCCTAGGTGTAGCTGGAGTAAGTCAATCCTCCAGAGATCTCAAATACTATCATGACCCCTGCAGTGGTCATAAACCCAATGCAGTGTCTAAGTACCATGGTGCAGAGATTTTCAAGTGTGAACGAGAGAAAAAGGCCACATGTGCTAGGATGTGGTAGTGCCTGCCTTGCATGTAGGAGGCCCCATCTTTGATCTTAAGTACTATGTAAACAGCGGTACTGGCACACAGGCCTGTGACCCTAGCACTCCAAAAGCAGAAATGGGGGTTAGGAGTTCAAGATTATTGGTAACGTCTGGTTCTTCCTGACAAGCCTGAGCTGTTACGGAGCCTCTGTCTGACAACATAGGGAGGCAGGCACAGAAGGTAAAAGGAGAAACAGGAAAAAAGTTAACCTGCTTTTAGTCAGACCATCAATCTGATGATGGGGGAGGGTGCACAGGGAGAGGGACAAAGTATGCATGTTTGTCATAGTTGGTCTCCCTCTGCAGTGCAGGTTCTAGTAGGAAGTTGTGAAGTGCTTTATGAGTGTAGAGGCTGCCCATCAGGGCTTGCCCCCCTGCTCACTAACCCTGCTGTTAGATCAGCACTGGGGTACCAGCTCGTTAAACTGACGCCTTACCCACACCGGCCATCCAGCGCATATTTTAAGTGTATCCTCTCTCACCCGTTATCTCCTGGCAGTCCCATCCTGAATCAAGTGAGTGTGCTTGGAAGCAAATGATGAGATCAAATATTTAAAGACAGAACAGTTAGCTCATTTTGCTCGTTTAGAACACCGTTCAGCTAGCCTAACTCTTTTTGCTGTGAATTCAATCCATTTTTAGCTATGAGAACATTACATTTTAAGAAAAGATGGCCACACCGCAGACCTGTAGTTTTAGTGAAACATCAAAATGAAGACAACTGCAACATTTCTGAAAGTATTGTGGAAATTTAAAAGTTACTTTGCTGTTCACTATAGTCATAGATTATACTGTATCTTGTTTGTAAGAGGAATGATGATATTAAGCAATATTTTTAATGTGTGAGTATTAACTTACGGAGCCCAAGAGAACTATGCCATAACATTAAAAAAAAAAAGATATTTTAAAGTGAATTTAAAGAGTATGAACAGATGGCTCAGTGGTTTAGAGCACTGGATGCTCTTGTAGAGAATGTGGGTTCGCTTCTCAGCGCCCACACCTTGGCTCATGATTTTCTTAAGTGAAAAGGCCAATGAGAGCATCGGATACGTGGCCTCTGATTCTAAGCACCAAACTTCCACTATTCAAGGAGATGCATCTTCTGTTTACATCTCTGGATCTCTGACACCGAAGGAAATGCAGGTGATGAGAGAGAGTCTACATTTACACAGCCCGGGGCAGGGCGTGCTGCAGAAATGTCAGCTTTCATCACTGTCACAGTGTGGAGAGCACATTGAAAGGTTTTGTGCTGATAGGGAGTGTTAATGCTGACAATTTGGGACATTCGCACTCTGTGAGTACCGGATCACTCCTCACACCTCAAAACCATTTCAAAATGATGAAATCCTCTCTACTGGGGGACTGTGCTATCTATCCTCAGTGGTCCATGGGTGCCAGATCATCATCCGTTCCCAGCTTAGTGTGAGTCAGCTGAAGGGAACCCAGGCAGCTACTTCACACGATGAACACAAATGATGACAGAGTGAAGGAAAACAGTGATGTGTTGAGGTGACTTTAAAAACGTGAGTGTATCAGTATCTGCTACTGTGAAACAAGCTATTATTTATTTTGAGGGATGAATAGATCCATATTATTACATCTTAAACCTGGTGTTACATTTGCTTTCCTCGATCAAATGAACATTATGGAGAGCAAAGCCTTTATGCTAGGGCCAGTGAAATACCTCAGCAGGTAAATGTGCTTGCTTCCCAAAGCTGGTGGTCTGAGTTGTATTCTCAGAATGCACATAATACATAGAAGGAGAGCGGAAAAAAAAACCCTCCAAAGTTGGGGCTGGAGAGATGGCTCAGTGGTTAAGAGCATTTACTACTGTTCTACAGAACCTGGGTTCAATTTCCAGTAACTCCATGGTGTTTCATGACTGTCTATGATTCCTGTTCCAGGTCATCTGATGCTTTCTTCTGGCTTCCGTGGGTACCAGCATGCATGTGGCGCACGTACATTCATGCTGGCAAAACACTCATACACATAAAATAAGCCTAAAATTTCAAAATTGGTCTCTATCTTCCAGACGTGTGCCATAGCTTGTACACTCCACACATACATCATGTATACATATAAAAAATAAATATGGTTCTATAAAACATCCTACATGCCCCAAAGTGAATATAATCTCTGAATATATCCATCTGCAGTGGTTAAAATAGGTTTGAAAGGTTATATACAAAGTAGGGCCAGTTTTCCTGACATCAAAATTGTTTGAATAAGTGATAGAAATCTGTCATTTTAACCTAACATTTATTCCAACCCAAGATAGACTGTGTCATTTTGCTTCAGTGGATTTTTCTATTGTCTAGAAAGGATTTGTCTTCAGTGCAGCAGCCCAGCCATGCTTGTTAATGAACTACTTCCCTTGGGGCTGGTCATACAGACTAAATCTATAGACCATTGTTCATACCAAGTCAGGAACCCTTAGTGCTTACTAATCGGTACTGAGGGCTGAGAGTTAATTGTGTTCTCCTGGTGTTGTCTGAAGGTCAAATAAGGACCTCTCAAGAGGAGGAGGCAAAGCTATCTCTTGTTGAGGTAAAATGGTACTTGCTTTTTCTAAGATCAAAATGTTACTTTCCTGATTCCTTTATGGTTTTAGTGGATATGACATTTGAGTAAAATAAACTAAGCATGTCCAATATAGGTATTACACGCTTTACTGTGAGAGAAGATGCTTATTGAACAGGGCATGTGGTTGCAAGTGTCAGATTCCACAGTGTGTGGTAGAGGACCTTTTCTTCTAATAATTGTGTGATTTTCATTCAAAGGGAACATCATAGATAAAAACTTTGTATTTTCCTATGTCTTGTCCTTTTTCCTATGGAGACATTTCAGTTGTTAAGACAGATGGAATATGGTCCCCAGATGTTGATGCGGTGGAAGGTTCCTATGTCCATCTGAGGGGCACAGAGGTGGTGAAACCTTTAAAGCAAGAAGCTTAAGGGTAATAATTAGATCATGAAATCACCCAGTAAGAGGGATTCATCTCACAAGAGCAGGCTGATAAAGTTTCTCCACCGTGAATCAGCGTAGCTTTGGGGGAACACTTAGTACTGGCCAAAGAGATAGAATTGTTTTGTTATAGGGATTTCTTAGGTTCAACATAAGTCAAACACCAGGTCAAGGCAGATGACAACAATTTATTGTAATCAAGCTGCTACTGATCAATTGTGGCTGAACTTCACCCTCTAGCCAGAATGTTAGAATTTTAAAGCTTGCAACAAACATCTGTGCCAAGTTACAGTTACATTTTTTCCACTAACCAGGGTTTAGGACTAGTGGCTTTCTTTATGTGGTTGATGTATATCAACTGATACATAATGTAAGTTTTACAGTCCAACCAATCAAATCTATTTTGTTCTTTTGTGCTTAGGAACAGTCATTATGTTTTAAGGAACAAAAGTTGAATAGTGGATGTTGTGGTTGGAAATAGCCATGTTTTGGGGAGCAAAAGATGAATATCAGAAGCTGGTCAGGAACAGTTGTTATGTTTTGGGGAAGAAAAAATGAATAATGGAAGCTTGTCAGCTTGGGAAGTCCCCAGGTCCCCTAAGGCATGGGAACTTGAATTAGTTTCATCCTGTGATTAAAATGTAGTCTGAAAATAAAATAGCAGTACTTAGGACAGGTTTCTTTTGCTTGTTCCCACATTTTGATGCGGGTTGAATCAGAGAGAGGATTTTTTAAAAAACCTTATTTTCTTCCCATGGTATGTGGCCTTGGGTGTTTGGTGACAGTCACACAACAGGCTAACATAGAATCTCAACTCGAGCACTCTCCTACTCTGTCACCATTGTCATAAATTCTCAGGGAACCAGAGACATGTGGAAACCGAAGCTAGCTTGCTTTTCATCTAGTGGTCCTCAACCTTCCTGATGCTGTGACCCTTTAATACTCTCGTTTTGTGGTGGCCCTCAACAGCAAAATTATTTTTGTTGCTACTTCATACCTGTAATTTTGCTATTGTTGTGATAATGTAATATAATGTAAATAACTGATATGCAGGATATCTGATATATGACCCCATGTGAAAGGTCACTTGACAACCCTCCCCCAAGGTGTCATGAACAATAGGTTGAGGACCAGCGTCTACGTCTAAACATGTCTTCTCTAAATTGCAGGTCCAGCCAAGTAAAGGAAAATCGCGTATGTATTCTGGAATGACTCTTAGAAAACAGTTTATATAAGAATTGTGTAAATGCTCTTTGGGTTTTGCACAGTGCACTACTATTTTATGAGCAACTCGCTGGCAATGATTGCCAATTTCATTGGAAACAACTGGCAGCCCAAGTAACAAATGCATGGCCTTGTGTCTATAGTCTTTGCATTCACCTGAGTTGGCTTAGAATTTTGTACATCAAAAAATGTTTACATGTACCTTTCCCCTAGTAGATATGCCGGTGACCTAACCCAACTTCACATGTCAATGTTGTCAATGAAAACAATCCAAGTTCACACTTTACCTACATTCATTAGTTCAAGCATCATCACAGTCATGTATGGTAGATTCATTTCTTTGTATTACCTACCCCAGAGGAACCCACCAGAACACAGTGGTGAGTCACCAAGCTGGCCATCTATAGGGGCAGGACAAAATATGTTCTCACACATGTGGAATAAAAGTGATACTTCTAAGGTATAACCCCAACTGTCGCTCCAAGACATGACTAGCCACTATAGAGGAGCTGTAGCTTTCCAGAATATACTCACTAGTCCAACCTAGAGGGAACACAAACGTGACCATGACGGCTGCCATGGCCAATGGTAGCATGTATGACTCCAGATGCAGACCTTCACAACTGAGAGACACAGAATGCCCCAGATATACTGGAGGTTTTATGAAAAGAGGCCCAGTATTTGATCCCCAGCATTATATAAACTGGAATGTTGTCATATAGAATTGTAACCCTAGCCCTCCAGAAGGTCATGCAGGTAGACCGGGAATTCAAAGCCTTCCTCAGTTTTGGGAACTTCCCGGCAAGAGATCCTCTCTGAAAACCACTATCACCACCACCACCACCAGCAGCAGCAGCACCACCACCACAACAACAGAAAAAGCACACCTTACAGACTTGAAGATTTTCTTAGCACTCAAGAGTGTGTTCTACCCATGGAGTGTACTTGATTTCAGTTGTCAACATCCAGGTAAAGTGCCTCACAACCATCCATAACTGCAGTTGGGACATCTGCACAAACCTGCACTTACCAAGAAACAGACCCACATGCATACACATGATTTAAAAAAAAAAAGTCAGGGGGAAAGCAGCCAAAGCCTTCTTCTTTCTTGGATTCCCCAGCCCCTCTCTGGGTTCTGGAATTTATTCCCTCTCAGAGTCCCCAGAATTAAGCTATCTGCAGCTGGCAAAGATCAGGTCCCTCTTATTGCCCTCATGAGGAAACTATTCTACTGCTGTGGACAATCTAAAGCAGCCCCATATCCCACACCTTGGATTAAAGCAAAAACATTTACATAACTGTTTATGTTTATAAAGAAACCCAAACTCCCACTACAAATGCAGACATCATTTTCAAACTTTTATGACTGTCCAACCTGAATCTGTATAAAATTAAAACTGATGCTTTGAGCCAGGCGTGGTGGCACACGCCTTTAATCCCAGCACTCGGGAGGCAGAGGCGGGCGGATCGCTGTGAGTTCGAGGCCAGCCTGGTCTACAAAGTGAGTCCAGGACAGCCAAGGCTACACAGAGAGACCCTGTCTCAAAAAACAAAACAAAACAAAACAAAAACAACAACAACAACAACAACAAAAAACTGATGCTTTGGAAATAAGCAGGGATATATCCTCCAAGAAAGATGCCCCGAGAAGTTGAATCGGGAGCTTTTGAGAGTCTATGAAGCGTGCTCTCTGTGACATCTAGGGCAGCACATTCTGACAACAGGTAACCTTCCTGAGAATAGGGCAGCACATTCTGACAACAGGTAACCTTCCTGAGAACTCACACCGTGTGGTGGTTTGAATAAGAATGACCTGATAGGCTTATGTATTTGAATGTTAGTCATCAGGGAGTACCATTTCTTAGGAGAGATTAGGAGGGATGACCTTGTTGGAGTAAGAGTGTCACTGCGGGTGGGATTCAAAGTTTTAAGGCCCACTCCAGGCCAGGTGCCATTCTCTCTTCCTGATGCCTGTGGATCAAGATATAGAGCTCTCATCTTCTCTAGCACCATGTCTGTCTGCATACCACTGTGCTCTATGCACCATGATGATAATGGCCTAACCCTCTGAAGCTGTAAGCAAGCCCCAGTTAAGTGCTTTTATGAGAGTTTTGCCATGACCATGGTGCCTACTCATTGCAGTGGAACACTAGGGCAGAAGCTGGTGCCAGGAGGGGGGAATTGCTGCGACAGGCCTGACCATGCTTCTTATTGGCAGAATGTGGACTTTGTGACTTTGGATTTGTAAAGCAATTAGTAAAACAAGGATTGATGGGCCGTGCTAGTAAAAGCGTGGAAGAAAGTAGTGCTGAATGCAACATAAATTATGATGGCCCAGCTCAGGATGTTTCAGAGGAGAATAATATTAATAAGTGGTTTGGAGAACAGTTTGCTTATATTTTGGCAAAGAATGTGGCTGCTCCTTTCCCCTAGTCCTAAAAATCAGCATCAGGTGAAGTTGAAGAGTTTTGGATCAATGGTGTTGTGAGAGGAGATTTTAAGACAGCCTAGTTGGCATATAGTTATTAGTGGTAATTTTTTTAAAGATTTATTTATTTGTTTTATGTATATGAATGCTCTGCTTTTGTATACAGCAGAAGAGGGAATCAGATTCCATTACAGATGGTTGTGAGCCACCATGTGGTTGCTGGGAATTGAACTCAGGACCCCTGGAAGAGTAGCCAGTGCTCTTAACCGCTGAGCCATCTCTCCAGCCCCTTAGTGGTCATTCTTATGCAGATCTTTAATGAAAAGGATCAAACTTATCAAGGAAAAATGCTAAATGTACAGTTTGAGGGGAAAAGGAGCAGCAGGAAGTGTAATGGAGCTAACTCCAGTATACAGGGTAAGTTTAAAGAAAAGCCTGATGATAAATGGAATAAAGGGATGGAGACCTCAGGGGAAGACCAGACCCAGCTAAGCTTCCAGCTTGTAAAAAGGAATTATTTCAAATCTTAAGCACTGGAGCAAACCATAGAAACAGAAAGCTAATGCAGGTGTAAGTGAACGAGGGGCCAAGTCCCAGGTCCAGCAAGAAGGAGAACTTGGACAACTTGGCCATGTGTTTCTGTCTTTAGAGTCCAGGGTACAAGAAAGAGATGGCAGAATCTCCCCTGAGGCTAAGGAAAGCTGCGAGTTCAGTCATGTGTCAGGGGTGTCCCTACAAAGGCAGAGAGGTCATTGCATGAACCTGTGAAGACGAAGCCTGGATCGTAGTGGAGACCCCCAAGATGTTGGAGATGCCAGAGTCACCAGATACGCGCCAAGGATATGAAAATAGCCCAAGAGAAAGATGTATGTTGCGGTCAGTCAACAAAGCTGAGAGAAGTTGGAGAGCTGATGAGCACTTTGGCGTTAGACATTGAGATGCAGGATTTGGAGTTTGCCCTGCTGGTTTTCTTTTTATTTTTGGTCCATTATTTCCTCACTGTTCCCCTCCCTCTCTCTTTTGGTCTTTAGTATATATTCTGTGCCATTGTATGTTATAAGTATGTGGTATGATCTTATGATTTTGAAGTGGTGGGGGGTGGTCACAGTTTAGAGACTGCCATAAGTCTCAAAAGAGAGTTTGAACTTTGCACTTCCAAAGTGTCGAGGCTGTGATAGACTATGTGGATTTTGAAGATGGACTAAACACGTGTTTTTCATTATGATGTGACTATAAGCCTATGGGGGCCAGGGAGTGGAATACCATGATTTGAATAAGAATGCCTCCGTAAGCCCATGTGTTTGAAGGGCTGGTCATCAGGAGTGACACTCCTTGGGAAGGGTCAAGGAGGATGGCTTTGTTGGAGTCGGTTCGGTCTTGTTGGAGTTAGTGTGTCACTTTGCATAGACTTTGAGGTCTCAAGGGTCCAAGCCAGACCCAATGGCTTTCTCTCTTCTGGTTGTCTCTGGACCCAGATCTCAACCTTCCAGCACCATGTCTGCTGAGTGCTGCCATGTTCCATGCCATGATGAAAATGGATTAAACCTCTGGAACTGTAAGCAAGTCCCAATTAAATGCTTTCTTTTCAGTGCATCTCTTCATAGCATCCCTTCCCAGCAATAGAATACTAAGGCACAGTGTACGCCTTATTTTCATTAAGTTGCTCAGGGACAGCATAAATGTGTCCTTCCTTACTTATGATGCATGTTACTTGCAGTGTGCGACTGAAAACTGATAAAGCAGTAAATGGAAGCAAGCTCATTTTGTCTAGGTAAAAGCGCCAACATGGGATTAGATATAGGTCCCTTGTTTCTAAAATGTTGACCTGTACTCACCATTCAGCTGTGGAATCAGTTGTCTTCTGTGTAAATTTCTGAATCTCTGACTCCTATAGAAGCCAACACGATGAGAGTCCTCAGTCACATAGCCCATGGCAGGGACTGCCACAGCAACGTCATGCTACGTTGCTACAGAACTGATTCCTAAGAGTTGCCATCTGATCTTCACATGGCCACTCCCACACATGTACACAAGATAAAGAAATGAAATATGAAAATTGTTAATAGTGTCTTTTACTTGTCAATAAGGTATTATTTTATAGCAAAGTATGAATAGATCATTAATTACATCTTTTAAAATATGTTTTCCTAGAGTAATGGTATTATCAGCATTAAATTCCTATTGTAGGATCAGGGATATGGCTGAGTGGGTAAATGAGCTTGCCTCACAGTCTGGCAACTGAGTTTATTTTCTAAAACCAACAGAAAGTGGGCCGGGCGGTGGTGGCGCACGCCTTTAATCCCAGCACTTGGGAGGCAGAGGCAGGCGGATCTCTGTGAGTTCGAAGCCAGCCTGGTCTACAAAGTGAGTCTAGGACAGTCAAGGCTACACAGAGAGACCCTGTCTCGAAAAATCAAAACAACAACAACAACAACAACAGAAAGTTAGAGGGAGCGATCAACCTATACAAAACCATGTCCTGATTTTCAGAAAGCTTCCATGACAGATGGACCTGTCCACCTTATGCACACTCATACACAATAATAGTAATAATTTAAAAATTAAAATTGTGATGACCATAGTATTTTCACACGACAGTCTGTGTCTGTGCTGGGTAAAATAGGTTTGAAAACAGTGCCGTTTCCCTGATTGAGCCCGTAGACCACAGCCCACAACAAACCAGGCGCTCTTGTTCTGTTTGCTGAGTGTTGTCATGAACTGAGTCATGTTTGTCCCCTAGCTTTGCCTGAGGAGGGACAGAATATTCAGGAAGAGGAGGATGGACACCCATCGCCGACTAATGTAAGATGGCCTTGTCCCTTTCTAAGGAGGATACTTTCATTATTTTTGTCTTAGGGAATCTCACATTTAGACAATAAAACTGACCATGTAGACCATGGGTAATAGAGTGTTAGCTTAGGAAGTTGGTGAGGTGGAATCGTAGCACATCATCCTAGACTGAAGAGGTATTGAAAATGCCAGTGTTTGTTATGAGTTTTTTTTCCTTATGACCAACCTTCTAGGTTAGATTACATTTGTGTGGTTTCCGTTCAAAAATTGACAGCAACATCAAAATCTTGTAAATTTTCTGCAAAGGTCTTCTCCTCTGTCATCTGAAGAATTCTAAGTTTAACACTGAGAATACTGTTTGAAAGAGCCCCCAAACGTTGATGTGTTGAGAAGTCCTTTTGGTGGTTGGAGAGACACTGTGGAAGTGATAACTGTAAAAACAAACACACCTTAGGGTAGATCATTTGGCACAGGAATGTGGCTAAGAAGGGATCTGACTCATGGAGCAGGGATTTTAGTCCTTGCCTGTCCACTGAGGACAAACACAGTGGCAAGGGTGACGGTGGCAGTGTTGCTCTTTCTGGAGGCTGAATTAATGAGTGGGCAGTTATTGAGGAAGAGGTGGCAGCAGCGGTGATGTTGACAGCCATGGAAGAGGAGGCAGAGACATGGCCAACACAGAGGTGCACACAGTCCCTGGGGAGTTCAAGGAGAAAGAAGCATTCGATTTTGCATTAAAAAAATTTTTTTTTTGACACAGAGTTTCTCTGTGTAGCTTTGGCTGGCATTGAACTCACAGATCAATGTGCCTCTGCCTCCTGAGTGCTGGGATTAAAGTGGTGTGGTACCACTGTCTGGCAACTACATAATATTTTTAAATTTAAATTTATTTACTTTAAATCCTAATCTCAGTTTCCCCTCTTTCCTCTCCTCCCAGCCCCACCCTACCCCCTCCTCTAGCTCCCCTTTCTTTTCAGAGAGGTGGGGGCTCCTATGTATATCAATATGCCCCCCCCCTTGCCATATCAAGTTGCAGGAGGACTAGGTGCATCTTCTTTTGGGTCTAGACAGGGCAGCCCAGCTAGGGGAAGGGAATCCAAAGGCAGGCAGCAGAGTCAGAGACAGCCCCTGCTTCTGCTGTTAGGAGTCCCACAGGAAAAGCAAGCTGCACAACTGTCACTTGTATCTAGGAGCCCTAGGTTCATCCCAT
The DNA here is from genome assembly GCF_964271855.1 of Acomys minous. NCBI lineage: Eukaryota > Metazoa > Chordata > Mammalia > Rodentia > Muridae > Acomys > Acomys minous. Next base: position 116,487,017 of record NC_140494.1, read on the forward strand.
AATGCTCTCTGGTTGGTGGTTCAGTCTTTGTGAGTCCCTATGGGCCCAGGTGAGTTGATTCTGTAGGTTTTCTTGTGGTGTCCTTGACCTCTATGGCTGGCTCTTCAGTCCTTCCTCTGCCTCTTCTGAAAGATTTCCCGAGGTCCACCTATTGTTTGGCTGTGGGTCACTGCATCCATTTCCATCAGCTGCTTGGTGAAGCGTCTCTGATGACATGTTAGGCTCCTGTCTGCAAGGAAAGCACACTATCATTAACAGAGTCATGGGTGGGCTCTCTCAGGGCATGGGTCTCAAGTTGTGCCAGTCATTGGTTGGCCACTCCCTAAATGTCCACTCCATTTTTATTCATGCACACGACGCAGGACAAGTTGTGGGCGTCTTTGTCCCTGCGGGGCTCTTATTTATTTCCCTTTACCATCCATAGTGAATTTGTCTAAGAAAAAATTATCTGTATTTGGTGGGGAAACATCTTGAGGAGAACAGTGTTGTTTGATCCATTTTAGGTAATTGGTTTGGAAAGTTTTGTTTGAGTTCTTCACTTTTAAAGGTTGTTTCTATGGAAGTAGTAATATAGAAATGGGGTTGCCAATTTTATTTCCCTCACAGGAGGAGTAAATTCTTGATGTCACAGTGTTTCCAGATGTAATAAAAGGACCCTACTTAGGTTTTCAGTGATAAGTATTTATCTCTGAGAACTTGAAAGAAGAAAGTAACTTTCCCAGCAGTCTTAAGCTCAACTTGGGATTTATAGTTTGCTTATATCAGACACTCTGCGTCACTGTCATGGCACTTCCCATGTAGACAGGTGGAAGGTGTGACAGTGCCTCACTGTACACACTTCACACGGACATACAACAGGCATGTGGTAGATAAAGACAGCCGTGACAGTGCCTCACTGTTCACACGTCACACGGACATACAACAGGCATGTGGTACATAAAGAGAGCCGTGACAGTGCCTCACTGTACACACGTCACATGGACATACAACAGGCATGTGGTACATAAAGACAGCCGTGACAGTGCCTCACTGTTCACACTCAGATGGACATACAACAGGCATGTGGTAGATAAAGACAACCGTGACAGTGCCTCACTGTTCACACGTCACACGGACATACAACAGGCATGTGGTAGATAAAGACAGCTTACTTTGTGATGCTCTAGAAAGTTTAAGTTCTCATCAGAAACTGTTGCAGTTATTTTACCAGTATGGCCTAATAATGTTTATTTTAGGCCTATAATTATTATTATGACAGTATTTTCTAACCTGCTAGCAGTCAATCAAGACACAGAGACTTATTATATTTTAAAATAGCCTTAGTTAACGTGGGGCATGGTAGATATTAATCCCCTAAACTACTTCCCATAGTGGGGCAGGTCTGGGATAGCTGCCCCAATTCCATGCCATCTGCTTCTAATAATTTCTATCCAGCTACCTCCCATGCATAATCTCAAATACTTGCTAATTGTCATCATCTGGGCCAAATCCTCCATCCACGCTGGCCATGTGCTTCTCCTCCACCTAATCTATGGTGCAGCCTCTTCCTTCCTCTCCTCTCCTCTGCTCTCCCTTCCTCAAGATTCTCTCTCTCTCTCTCTCTCTCTCTCTCTCTCTCTCTCTCTCTCTCTCTCTCTCTCTCCCCTCTCCCCTGGGAATCTTAGCCACACCTATCCCATTTGCCCTGTCCAGGTGTGAAGGCTTTTTATTAGTCAAACAGGTTAGGCTTTTAGGCAAAGTACAGGTGGGGCAGAGATAGCAATAGTTAGCATCAAAATACATCAGACCAACCGCCATCAAGAAACCTCATAAGGAAAGCTAGGGTTTTAACACAGATCTATTCTCATATGCATCCATTATTATGTACAGTGAGGCACTCACTAGAAAGCCCAAGTTAAGTTGAACTCTTGTACAAAGACTTCCTGTTCATATTAATGTCACATTACATTCTAAGTGCAAAAGTTTAGAAAGTATTAGTTTTATAAACTCAAACACTTAATTTGATTATATTAATAAGGTTGAAGTGAATTTATGTAGGCACTTGATATATACAGGTACAGTGATTAATTTTAAGGTGTCATTTGAAAAAAAATATAATGGAATCAGACCAAATTCAGAATGTATATTGAAAAAAATACCTTTCTGTGTTTCAGTGTACCTTCAGGGAACCATCTGTAGAGGACAGAGAGATAGGCTTGCCTGCTGGGCTAAAGCTGCAAAAATGTGAAAAAAAAACCTTTTTCCCACACAGTCCCCAGCCTTGTAGAGAAATTTTAATGCAGCAATAAGGCTGTTCTGGCAAGAGATCACATCCAAAGACTTACTATGTGTGTATGATTTGCGTGGAATGACACACCTTTATCCCTGTGGCTAGAGTACAGACATGCCCTTAGTATACACCTTGAATCCCAAACAATGAATGTAAAGTTAGTTTGTGGAAGGAAGCACCCATGTTTGAAAGGGACATCTGAGGGGCAGTTAGAGAAAGATTTGACAGAATGAGTCAGAGATAGGATACTCCCAACTCTCATGAGAACAGGGAGGAGGGAAAGGTTGCTTAAGAGCAGTGCCTAGTGAGTCAGGAGGGAGGGCAGCTCAGTGGAGTTCATGCAGTGCAGTGGAGTTCAGTGCAGTGCAGTTCATTTGAATACGGTTGAGTTCTTGCAGTCTCTTTCAGTCCCATCCAGTTCATGCAGTCATTGCAGTTAAGTCCTTGGCACTCAGAGGCAGTTTTTCCCCAAGCAGAGCAATTCAGTGAGAAGCAGAGAGAAGCCAGTTTAAATCAGTCAACTTGGAAAGGAGTTTTGAGCCAGAACAGCTGAGTTGAACCAGGCAGCCAGAGCTGAGAAAGAGCTAGAAATGGTGAGCTTATTTAGCAGTAAGCCTCTGCGACGACAATTACATCCTCCCCTCCTGTGTACTATAGTCCTAAGTCAAAGGAGAACAAACACGTGCCAACATGTTCAGCATGATGTTGTTCTAAGAGTGTTTTCTCTGAATTGCAGGCCCAGCCTCAGGAGAGCGGCTCCCGTATGTATTCTTTTCTGACTTTCTCATTTTACATAAGAATTGTATACCTACTGGTTGTCTCCCTTTTTTTCTGGTGCATCCCCCAAATTCTGAGCCACCTGCTGGTAGTGAAGAATCTTGTTTAGTCCAGAATAACAACAAAATAGCCCAAGTAACAAATTGTGGGCCTGTGTCCACAGTCTCTGCACTCACCTTGGTGTGTTTGGGATTCTGTAAATCACCAGGCACTGCTCTTAAGTAACCTCTCTTTCCGCTCCGCTCTCATGAGAGCTGGAAGTATCCCATTTCTTACTAATTCTGTCATATGCAACTATCCAACTCAATTTCCTATGTCAGTTTTCTCAATGAAAAGATTAGAGATTGCACCCTACCTGTATTGGTCAAAACCTTATCAAAGGCATGTCGGATAGATTTATTTCTTGGTGTCACACACCAAAGAAGAGCCAACCAGGACACTGAAGTAGATCACCAAGAGATTAGCTATAGGCTGTAAGAGGAAAATATGTTAACTAAATATGTGGTATAAAAGTGATACTTCATGTAAAAGTAAATGCAACAAAGAACCCAAACATTACCATGACAACCACAGTGTTGACAAACTTAAGGTGGCATATATACTTCAAGCTGAATTCCTTCCTAACTGTGAAAGAGAAAGCCCAGTTGTGTTGGTGGTTTTTAAGTCACTTTGTGGGATACTGGTTTACTATGCAGGAGGCCCTAGATTTGTTTGTTCCTTGGCGCTGCATTGATGGGGTGTGGTCCCATAGGCCTGCAGTCTTAGCACTCAAGAGGGGGCATGTAGGGGTGTGATGGGTTTAATGTCATCTGCAGGGTGAAGAAGGGTTTGTCGATTAGAAACTGGACTTTGATGATGGAAAGTTACAGGGAAGGTACACACTCAGAGCTAGTATAGTCTCACCCTTCTTTCAGCCATGCCTGCTGAAGGCAGTTGCCACCAAGAAAATGGTGTGCATAGACACAGTCCACTAATCCACCCAAGAATGAGGCCTCTTGTCCTGTCAGTTGATGTGGGTTTTCCAGATTGGTCAATTGGAGGAGGAAGTATCCTTTTCTTCCACCCATCCCATGACAACTTATTGAGAATTGGATCTTGGTCAGTGTGTGGTCTCCAGTGTGGTGGTTTGATCGTTAGAAACACCAAGAGGCATAGCAGGGTCAAGGCAGGGGAGTAAGAAGGCCACACATTTGAAGTGAGGCCCCTCAGCACCACTTGTTTTAAAAAGTCACCTTTTGGGTCAGGAATTGGAAAGTAGAACGTTCGTCCTTGTCTTATTCTGTCAGATAATTTGGTCACAGTGAAATGGAGGTAATTAATACAGTTTTCTGAGATGAAAAGTAGGAGCTGCACATAGCCCCTACTACCTTCCTACTCACTTTCATACACCCTGCAGCCTCTGCCTACTTTCCCTAAAGTAGATATTATATGTCGTCCACAAACTATAAGACATGGTTAGGTGGAGAATGGAAAGGAACAGTCATTGGGGGCCTGTCTGGGGGCCTGTGGACACAATCCCTGGGCCCAGCCCCCGTTGTCTGGAGGATTCTTCTGGCACTTGGTCAATATCACAGGGTAGTTCATAGGATGACTGTTTTCTATTTAGGGCTTTACCTTTGTTACTTTTCAGATTTATTAGGCTTAAAAGGGAGTCCCTCTAAAATGTTAGTGGTGTCATCATGCCAAGATAGGCAGGCACAAATTTCCCTGTGGTCCTGTGGCTTTGGAAGCAGTTTGAACGCTGGCTGTGAGGTACATCACACCTCCACACGCTTGCTCCTGAGAAGCTGTGAACTACGGAACTGTGAGAAACATTTAGCTGTGGGGTAGGTAGCACCCACACAATGAGGTTCATTTTCTGTGTAAATCTCTGACCTCTGAAGCCTGTAGAAAACACGTGATCAGGGAGAATCTGAGCTAAAGTAGCCAAGGACATGTATCACTGCCAGGATGTCTGGGTTTGTCGTAGTCACAATGTAGACAGCACATAGAAAAACCCAGTGTTGGTAGGGAGTGTTGATTATCAGCGTTCAGGATGCCCACACTGGGGGGACTAGATCGTTACTCACGCCTGCCAGTTTACTGACATTTACACATAGTATGAGGAGAGTTTCTGAGGTTTGTGAGCTACACACGCTGGGACAGTTGACATGTTAGTAGCCAGAATCATCTTACTTAATCCCCATGACTACTATTCTCCTTAGTGGAAGCTGGCAGGTGGAAATGTGTCACCAACTTTAAGTGGTCACGGGGAGTGGGGCAGGTCATCATTCTTCCTCCAGCCTAAATCTGAATTGAAACTGTGAATATAAATGATACCACAGTAAACAAAACCCAGAGATGTAAATGTAACGTACATATTAAAGATCTAATATCTTTCCCTGTAAAATACACTGCTATTGTATATCAAAGAATGAATAGATCAATGGCATTACATCCTGTTTTTAACATAAAGTGTATTTCTATGATATAACTATATACATTATCAAGGTCAAAAACTATATGCTAGAGTCTGAAAGATAAATGTGGCATGAAGCTTGTCTCCCAAGCCAGGCAATTTGAGTTCTATTCAGAGGATCCATGAAAAAAATGGAAACAGAAACTGAACTCAACAGAGTAGGACTCAGACCTTCATACAGGAAACACAAGAGTCAAGCCCTCTCACAAATACTGTGTGCATACGGGCATTTAAACCATAAAACTATATATGCTTAAGGTAGATACAGAATCTGTTTGTGTTGACCAGTGCTGCTTAAAACAGATTTGGCAGCTATCAAGAAAAAAAATGTCAACTTGAGCTAGAGAGATGGCTCAGAGCTTAAGAGCACTTGCCGTTCTTTCAGGGGTCCTGAATTCAGTTCCCAGCATCCATATGGTAGCTATAACCATCTATAATGAGATCTGATGCCCTCTTTGGCCTGCAGATACATGTGCAGGCAGAATGCTGTATAAACAAATAAATCTTTTAAAAAGTATTTAAAAAGGTCAACTCTCTTGCCTGCAATCTAGTTAGCAGAAGGGACAGAAATCAGTCATGCAATCACAACATTTAATTCGTGTAGCCCACTGTGTTGTCACCAGCTGAGAGTTATTTTGTGTTCTCCTAGTGCTCGCTGAGCAAGCTCAGGGTCTGAAGACCAGAAGGGAAGAGGAGGAAGCAGAGCCACACATCAAAAAGGTAAGGGGGCCTTTGCCTTTTGTAGACAGGAAGGTGACCTTTGTGATCCCTTTATTTCACTGGAAATCCTGTTTGAGTCAAAGCGATCTATGTTGACTTGGGAAGCGGATGAAATAGAACTGCACCACATCATGCAACCTCCTCACATACAGTGTGGGTGTCAGGTTCACCTTGAATGTTTCCCTTCTGGAACAAGTGTTTCCATTTTGACTAAATCTCCTTGGACTTTTTCACTCAACACTTGACAGACACCTTAGTATTAGCCTTGTACTCTAAGTGTAAATTCTCCTAAGAGGATTTCTTTTCTTTTTCATTTTCTGCAGGATGATAACAATGTCCCTATAACGGGGCAGGTAAAGTCACATTTCACAGACCACAAATGTTGTCTGACACTTTAGGTACACAAAGATATGGTCCAATTTTGTGCTGCCTTAGGGTTCAAAAAGGCACATGAAGTTGGAGCTTAAACCCCTGCGATAGAGCTGGGTAAAAGGTGACTAGGGAACAGTGTGGACTTGAGTTCTCATTGGCAGACATAATTGGTGATGGGCAGACCAGGAAGCAGAGGGCAGTTCAAACCCGTAGGCTGGGTAGCAGCTGCTGTGCGGGACAATCTTCTGGCCAGATCAACAATTTGCCACTCTGAAATCACAACTGGATCGCCTTCTGGGCCTGTTCCACAGATACACACACACACACACACACACACACACACACACACACACACACAAAAAAAAAACCAATTATATATTATACATATATGTCAGGAAGATCATATTTCTGATGATGTGACCACTCATGTCTCCCTTCATGGTCCCATGGGCTACTTCAGTTGAGTGAGTGTGTCCTATCATGGTCCTTGAGATGTGGACAAGCATATTGTCCCCTTCCCACACCATGGGTGCCACAGACCAAGTACTCATGTAGTGGATAAGAGCTGGGAAGATCAGCTTCCTCTGCAGGTCCCGGAAGTGCACAACAAAGATGTCCTCTGGTGCCGGGAACATCTTCATCCCCAGCTGATTGGAGCTCTGCTTCTCACAGCATCCTATAACATTACCCACCAGCTTCTGCTGCACCGCCATCCAGCTTCAAACCAGCCAGGGCCTACTGCTGGGGTCATGATGGCCCCCCAAAACTAGGGTGTGCCACTCTTCTGGTGACTTCTAAAGTTAAGGCATTTGGGAAGTGTTCCCCACATATCAACATAGTTAATGGTTCCTAGGTCTCTTAGGGAATATAGGGGTCGTCATCCCTTTAAGGCATGAGGCTTAGAGTAGATAACTGGGACATGGAAGCACCCCTCAGGAGGGAATCATCCCCACTGGTTGCTTGGTTGCTTCTGTGCTCTATTTCATTGTAGCTCTGGGAGTCCCCCTAGTACAGCCAAAGCTACCCAGCTATAGGTGTTGTCCTGACTTGGTACCCAATCTCAGGTCTCTGGGAGAGCATCACACACTGGATTAACATAGAATCTTTACCTGAGCAGTCATTTCAAGTTGTTCACCAGTGTCAAAATCATCAGATGAGACTGGAGAGATGGCTCAGGTGCTAAGAATCATCATCTTGAGAGGCCGGGGGTTCAGTTTCCAGCAGCCAAGTGATGGCTCACAGCTATCTGTCACTCCAGGGCTTTGGGTTCATGCCCTGTGCTCTTCTGCAATAGGCTTGCACATAGCACTGTGTAATTGCATGCTTGCCGGCAATATGCTCATATGAATAAAATACAAATGAATAAACCTTTAACAAAATCAATCAGAGGGGAACACAGATATGTGGGACCGGAATTCAGAATGACGTTGTCCTAAGAGTGTTTTCTCTAAATTGCAGGTCCAGCCTAAAAAGAGAAGACCATGTATGTATTCTGGCCTGGCCTGCTTAGGACACACTTTTAGATAATAGTGTAAATACTAGTGGTCTTTTCTGAGGTGCACCACTAATTTCTAAGGAAATGGCTTGCAGTAAGATTTCCAGATTAGTCTAAGAAAACAGCTACTGGTACCAAGTCACAACTCATACTCAAGTCCCAGGAGGCCCTGTGTTCCCCTGTGGGAGTGTGTTTTATAGGAAATGTCTGCACGTGTGTTTCCTCCATCAGTTTTCCCATTCATCCAACCCAGTCTTCCCAGTGCAAAAAATAAAAATAAAATAAAATAAAAATCAGAGTTTACATTTTACCTATATTTCTCTGTTCCAACCTCAGGCCACTCAGGTATGGTCGATTTCTCAAATTATCCCCAACACTTAGCAACAAACCATGACACAGAGCTAACTGATCCAACAGGCTGGCTATGGAGAACAAAAACAAATGTGTTCCCAAATATGTGGTACCAAAGGGACTCTCGAGGTTAAAGCCCCTACCTAATGCCTCACCAGGACATTGGTCACTATGGAGGTGGTCCAGCTTTCAAGTAAAACACCCAAACAAACGCACCCTACAGAGAACACAGACACTGCAATTGCTACTGCACATATCAAACAGCCAAGGCAACACCCATGCCCGTTGTCTGCAGAGCTTCACAACTGTGAAGGGCTGAGAAAGGACAGATCCAGCCACCGCAGCCTAGCTGACTCTCCGGCACTTAGGCAGCTTCACAGAGCACTTCTGCAGATCTCAGGCATTTCTTTAAGGCTTTACATTCATTGAGGTTTTTTTTTCCAGGCTTATTGGGTTTATAAATGATTCCTTATGAGATATTAGTGTCATTTTTTCCAGAATGGAGACCTGTGGACTCGCACAAATTTCCCTGTGTTCAAGTGTCTGTTAAAACTATTTGCCTGAGGCCACTTGGGACCATGGCCACACACACCATCACACTGCTCTTCAGTGTCCTGTTCACCCATATGAACTGAGCCCTCCCTACACTGACCATGTAGTGCATGTGTCAAGTGGACACTGGTATCTTGATCTTCCAGAACTATCTCTGGACTCTGATGAGTGTACTTTAAGAAAGTGATGACATCACTGTTAGAACATACAGCAGTTAACATTTCTCCTGGTTTTCTTCATGGTAGTCGGCTGACTTGTCCTTTTTTTTGTGTGTGTGTGATGGTATTTCAGTTTCTGCCATGATAAGAAGTCTTCTTCCTGCCATTGCATTTCAAAACGTTTCAGAGAAAAGACGGAAGGGCAGCATTGTAGAAACAGGTACTACCAAATGAAATGATCACATGAGCCATTCACATGACTAGATGGTATTGCATCTCACATGTTGAAGGGATGATGTCTTCCTGCAGTACTCGCTTCTCTGTCTTCTAAAGTTTCCAAACTCTTCCCTTTGGTTCCATGATACTGAGGTCTTAAACTGTTGACCTCTGTTCATTTTTCAGCAATGGCATCATGATCCATACATGAAGGTTTATCTTTTGACAAGTAACTGGTCTTCACAGTCCACTGAATTCCTTGTGATAAGGGAGAATCCTAGCTACTATAGCTGTGTGGGATTATGCTGCTGGGATAGCAGGTTTCCACCATAGCACAGATGTGGGCAGTTGTTGATCATAGTGTTGATGCTCATCTTTTGGGATGCCCATTCTCTGTGGACATGGGTCACCCCTGAAACCTGCCCTGAAGCCCTTCAGAAATGGTTGGATCTTTTATTGACATTAGGATAAGTGACACATCAGACACTAGAGTAGCACTCAGGATTTACCTGATGCAGCAACCATGTGGAAGCCCATGTGGAGCTGTGGTGCAGAACCTTAGGGGTCAACAGGGGAAAGAGCATCCTTATATGGACACTAGTGTGAGTTGGATGCTCTGAACCTGGACATCCACCTCACATAAAGAGCACAACAGAGAGTCTAATAAAGGGATGCCAAACATATGAGGGAGACTTTGAAAATGTAACAATGTCAGTATCTTCCACTCACCTATTGCATTTCAAAGGAAAATTAAATCAGTGTCATTTCATCATGCCCACTCATTAAGTCTCTTTCTTTAGAACAATGTGTTTTATAGAAATTCAGATTTCATGTTCTTGAGTTAGAGTCAAGGAACAGCAGTTAAAAGCACTTGCTGCTTTCCCTTAGGCCCCATGTTAGGGTCTGAGGATCCATGTGGCTCCTCACAACTATCTTTAATCGCAGTTTCAGGATCCAACAGGCCTTCGAGTACCAAGTATGCATGAGTTGGACTCACACACATATATAAAACGAAAAAATATTTTTCTTAAAGGCCATACAGGTAGGGAGCAAGTGATGCCTTAGCTGATAAGTGAGTTGGTTGGCTGGTTTTCCTCTTCACCAGAGTGGGATTCCTGGAACCCATGCAGAGACTGTAGGAGAGTCAAGTACATAAAGGTGGTATGTAAGGTGCAGATATGTGTGCTGTGACAGGTGGACTTATGCACTGATATGTGTAGTAAAATGATGATTTTCATGATGATGGTGATGATGATTACAGTGATGATGATGATGTTGTTGATGATGGAATTTCAAGATAAAAGCATCTTTGCTTGAGATGGATACCTAATCTGTGTATGCTGACCAGTGCTGGCTAAAATAGGTTTGGCTGCTATCAAGAAAGTAGTGTCAACTCTCCTGACTGTAATATTCTTAGTAGAAGGGTCAGAAATCAGCTATTTTATCAGAACATTTAATTCAGTGTTGACCAATGGGTGATAGATGGATGGCTTCATTCACCTTAAGGGTCTCATCATTTGGAAGGAGACATGCTCCATTTCTGATCCATCTTCAGCTCTTCTCCCTGCTGTCCTCTCCCCAGAGAGGAGGATGGTCTAGAGCAGCCACCCTTGCTGGTTACTCAGCAGCAGCCATTGTGCTGGACACACAACTCAGTCAGAGCCCACTGTGTTGTCATCAGCTGAGAATTATTTTGTGTTCTCCTAGCACTCGCTGAGCAAGCTCAGGGTCTGAAGACCAGAAGGGAAGAGGAAGAAGCAGAGCCACACATCAAAAAGGTAAGGAGGCCTTTGCCTTTTGTAGACAGGAATGTGACCTTTGTGATCCCTTTATTTCATTGGAAATCCTGTTTGATCAAATGGATCACATGTTGACTTGAAAAGTGGGTGAAATAGAACTACACAATGTCATTCAAACCTCCTCTTATACAGTGCGGGTGCCCATAATGTATTTGAGTGTTTAACCCCCTTCTGAAACCAGGGTTTCTGTTCTAAGTATCATGTGATCTTTTCACTCAACAGCTGACAGGCTGCTTATCATTTACCATGTACTTTATGTGTAAATGCCCTTGCCTCTTTTTCTTTTCTTTTCCTTTTTGTTCTCTCTCTCTCTCTCTCTCTCTCTCTCTCTCTCTCTCTCTCTCTCTCTCTCTCTCTCCCTCTTATTGAAAAAGGCTATTTCTGTGTAGCCTTGGATTTCTGGACATGCTTTGTAGACCAGGATGGCCTCAAACTCATAGAGATCTGCCTGCATCTGGCTTCCTGACTGCTGGGATTACAGGCATGTGCAGCAGCACCTGTCCCTCTGTCTCTTAAGGAGACTTCTTTTTTATATTTTCCATTTCCAGCACCATAGATGTAATGTTTCTATTACGAGGCAGGCGAAATCACAATTCACAGTGCTCCGAATGTTGTCTAGCACTTGGCTATGAAATGATATGGTCCAATATTGCACTGGTTTAGGATACAAAAAGGCACGTGAATTTGGAGTTCAAACCTCCTGGGGTGGAGATGGGCAAAAGGTGACTAGGGAATTGTTTGGGCATTAGGAATGGTGTGGGCTTGAGTTCTGATTGGCAGACATAATTGGTGATGGATGGACCCAGATTGCAGAGGGCAGCATCCCACATCAGATTAACATAGAATCTTGATTTGAGCAGTCTTACCAATTAATTTGCCATCATCAGAAGTGTCAAAATCATCAGAAGTGGCTGGAGAGACGGCTCAGGTGCTAAGAGTACTGAATGGACTTACAGGGGGCCTGGGTTCGGGTCACAGCATCCACATGCGACTCAAAACTTATGTGTCACTTTAGTTCTTTGGGATCGTGCCCTCTTCTTGTGGGTGTAGGCACTGCACACAACATGGTGCAGTTGCATACTTGCAGGCAACAAGCTCATGTCAGTAAAGTACAAATGAGTTAGCATGTTAAAAAAAAAAAAAAAAGCAACCAGAGGGGAACCACAGATAGGTGGGACCAGAATTCAGAATCATGTTGTCCTAAGAGTGTTTTCTCTAAATTGCAGGCCCAGTCAAGGACGAGACGGTCATGTATGTATTCTGGCCTGGCCTACTTAGGATACAATTTTAGATAATAGTGTAAATACTGTGGTCTTTTCTGAGGTGCACCACTAATTTCTGAGGAAATAGCTGGCAATGAAGATTTCTGGATTAGTCTAAAGAAGAAAACAGCAACTGGTACCCAAGTTGTAACTCCTGCTCATGTCCCAGGAGCCCCTGTGTTCCCCCGTGGGAGTGTGTTTTATGGGAAATGTCTGCACATGTGTTTCCTCTCAGTTTTCCCAGTCATCCAACCCAATCTTTCCAGTGAAAAGATGTCAGAGTTCACACTTATCTACATTTCCCTGTTACAAACTGATCCAACCAGCCAGCTATGGAGTACAAGAGTGTTCCCTAATATGTGGTACCGAAGAGAGCCTCCAAGTCATAGTCTTTACCTAATGCCTCACCAGGACATTGGTCATCATGGAAGTGGTCAGGCTTTCATGCAAAACCCCAAACAAGTGCAACCTACAGAGAACACAAGCACTACCATTGCTGTCACACACATCCAACATCCATGGCAATATCCATCCTTTAAAATGTCTGTAGATCTTCACAACCATGAAGGGCTGAGAAAGGCCTGGTGTGCCGGTACATGGAACTGCATCCTGTTACCTAACAGGTCCAGTGTTTTATCCTTAGCACTGTATAAACTGGGGGTATTGTGGCATATGGCAGGTCAGAGTTTCAAGGTCACTCTGGTTCATGCACTTCCAGGCCAGTTTCAGCCTTGACATGAGATGTTGGGTGGACACAGCTACCACCATCCCATTGCACAGAAAGATGCCCATGTACCTCTAGTCACAGTGAAATAGACAATAATAAAACTGTACGTTTGTTTTGTTATGGTATTCCAGTTTCCACCATGATGAGGAGACTGCGACTAAGAAGAAGAAAATCCATTACGAAACCCGTGGTAGCTGAATTTCAGCAGGCTTCTGAGACCAAAGGACAGTGCAGCATTGTCGAGGAAGGTACTACCAGATGATATTGTATCTCACATGTCAAAGGGATGACGTGTAACACTAGACTTTACTGTACGAACAGTGTGACTTCGCTGGGTGCAGTGGTGCACTCCTGTAATCCCAGAACTCGAGGAGACAGAGGCAGGCAGATCTCTGTGAGTTCGAGGCCAACTTGGTCTACAAAGGAAGCATGTGACTTTACCTAGTGGTACAAGAACCACCAAAGACTTTAGGAAAGCATTTACATGTTCATGTGGGATCCCACCGAGTGCTCTAAAGCAGAGGGAAGCTGAAATGCTGCTCTTGTGTGTGAGCCACTTTCTCCGCTGACTTTCTTCCAGACATGGAGAATGAAGCCCTTACTTTGGAGGATGATCGAAGAAGTGAGAAGGACCTCCAGCAAGGGAAGCAAGGAAGCAAGGACGTGGGTACTGGTACGTAATGGCATCCCAGCTACGGCTGGGTGGCGGAGTGCATGAGGAATTTCTTGTTTCTCCCTCCTAGACAGGTAGAGTAATTGAGAAAGCAAATGCCAACATCTCCACAGGCTGGCTCTAATAATGATGAGACTCTATGAAGAAAGGCCCAACGAGAAACAAATTTTGAAGTAGCTTGAAGGCTACCATTTCTTCCTCGAAGGAAAGACGTGGCAGAGGGCAGAGGTGGTGTGCTCAGAGGTCCAGGGAGCAGGCTGGTCACATTGCAGCCACACTCAGGAAGCAGAGAGCAAACAGAACTGGAGCTCCATGCTTAAACTTCTAGTCTTCCTGTAGAATTACTCATTTCCTTCAGGGAGTCTCCATCTTCCAAAGATTCCAAACTCTATCCTTTGGCATTCTCAGCTAGTTCAAATACATGAGGCTGTGGGGGAACATTTCCCTTTCAAGTTCAGAGGACAAGAAATGGGGTTTAGGAACTTGGGTAAGCTAACCATCCCACACAACATAATGGATTCTCAGTAGAAATACAAGGACTTCATTTTCTTCTGTGATGTATTTTTTTTAAAAATCATTCTTCTTCCACTGAAGAAGACAGTGTGTTCCAAGTAAAACTGCCTCCTCATCCTCATGGTGTTTTTTTTTTTAGTAAGTATTTGTTATTGCACAATAGTGTCATGAAAGTTTATCTTCTGTTGAAGTAATTGCCCTCTGCAGTCCACTGGATTCCACTTGAGGAGAATTCTAGTTACCACGGCTGGGTAGGGTTATTGCTGCTGGGATGTCAGGTTTCCATCATAGTACAGATGTGGACAGTCCAAAACAGGAAGTGATGCCAATCATAGTGTTGATGCTCAGACTTTGGGGTACCAATTCTCAGGCTTCGGGGTACCCATTACCTGTGAGCACTGGGTCATCCCTGAAGCCATTCAAAATGTTGATGACTGTTATTGACATTAGGAGTAAGATAAGAGCATCTAAGAATTCTGAGGCTAAGTAATGTATACAACTAGGCTACGTGACACAGGAGCCTCTAGCACATCAGGATGCACCTGATGTCTCACCTCTTTGGAAACCCATGTGGACACCTACACGTGTGTGAGCCGTTCTCTCTATTGACTTTCTTCCAGCCATCAAGGATGATAACCTCACACTGAAGGATGACCAAGGAAGCATGAGGAGCCTCCAAAGCGAGGAAGGGGTCATAGGTAGGTAATGGCATCTCTAGTCAGATCTGTGGGACAAAAGTGCAGGAGGCATTGCTTGTCTCTTGCTTATAGAGAAGCAGAGGAAGTAGGAGAACAAGTGACAAGGACTCCCCAGGCAGGCTGGAATAAAGATGAGACTCTATGAACAAAGGCCCAACATGAAAAACTTTGAGGTAGACAGGGTTCATTCTGGATTCTGCTTCAAGGCTATCATTGTCTCCAGGAAGGGAAGGCTTGGCAGAGGGCAGAGAATGTGTGGTGAAGTCAGGCATGGTGGCACATGCTTGAAAGATCAAGAGAGGCTGAACCCTGAGACCTAGGGCAGCCTGGGCTACAGAGTGAGTTCAAGGAAAGCCAGGGCTACATAGAAAAACCCTGTGTCAAAAATCATAGGGAAAGAATGGTAAGACATCCAGGGAGGAGCCTGGTCATGCAGCATCTACACTCAGGAAGCAGAGAACACCCAGAATTGGGCCTCCACTCTGTTTTAAAAATATATTTTATTAATTTATTCATATTACATCTCAATTGTTATCCCATCCCTTGTATCCTCCCATTCCTCCCCCCATCCCTCCCAGTGGGCCTCCCCTCCCCTCCCCTCCCTCCCTCCCTCCTTCTCTCCACTCTTAAGCCTCCTGCAGCACTTCCTCACTTCCTTCAGGGAGTCTCCATCTTCATCTTGGCACCCCGCAGTTAGCTCAAGTATATGAGGCTGTGGGGGACATTTCTCTTTCAAAACCAGAAGACAAGCTTGGAGTTTAAGACTTTGTATAAATGACTATATCATGCCACCTAAAAGAATCTTGGTAGAAATACAAGGACTCATTTTCTCATGTGATGCACTTTTAACATCCTTCTTCCACTAAAGAAGACAGCATGTTCCAAGTGAAAACTGCCTCCTCATCTTCATGGTGCTTTTATTAAAATTAGTTCAGTCATTGCATGTGTGCTACCTCTAATTGAAACCGTATGTGTGAGATCTACAGTCTTTTGTGAACTCAGGGAAGTGATCCAGGATGTACATCTGTCACATCCTTTTCTACTATGATGCATTTTTATCATCGTTCTTCCACTGAGGAAGGGAGTATGCTCCAAGTACAAACTGCCTCCTCATCCTCATAGTGCTTTTATTAATAAGTAGGTCAGTCATTGCACACCTAAGTCAAAACCACGTGTGTGAAATCTAGAGTCTTTTCTGACCTCAGGGAGGCCACACAGGATGCACACGTCAAAGAATAAAAAACAAAAGGATAATTTAATGTTATTTTGTATGTCTAGTGACATGGAAATGAATGAAAAACTTCCTGAATTATGGGGAAAAAGTCAGGCTTTGATTAATAAACACTTGATTCTGGTCCCTCTATGTCCCCCAAGAAGTCCAGGTGGACAGCTTAGGCAATGAAGTATCTGATTTCATGTCCAAGGACTTTCCCATGACTCGGCCGATGGCGACGTGGAGAGGCACTCACAATTTTGAGGCATTATTAATGAAGGATGCTGTGTGCAGCTCTTTCCATACTACATTATTTTATATCCACCATAATCTACACAGCATCCTTGGATTGTCTCTTTCAAACAGGCCCTGAGGATCATGGTTAGGAAATGGAACAGTCTCGAGACTCAGGCTGACCACACTTTAGAAGTGGACACCGTGTATGCGTGAAACCTAACAAAAGCATCATTTCAAACCCTGTATCTGACTTTGTTGGACGTGGGTGTGGAGAAGAAGATGTATCATAGAAGAGCAGTGGCTTGAGAATTTGAATCCAGGACGTTTGTGAGTCTGTCAAGAATGCTAAACTGTGAGGTCTGCGCCCTTCTGCCAATCGCTTAACTTCCTGAACATTCACAACACGACTTCGATTCATTAATCCACTGAAAACAGCACAATCTCTCATCCTTTGCTTATGATGCACATTTCCTGGTTATCAAGGAGACACATCAATGAATGGACCCATGGTGCTCAGGGAAAATAGCCAAATAGGACATCACATATGTGGACCGTGATTCTGAGGTCCTAAACTGTTGTTCTCTGCTCATTTTTGAGGTATGGTGTCATGCATGGTCCATACACCAAGGTCCATCTTCTGTTTAAGTAACTGGCTTTCTGCAGTTCACTGAATTCCATCTGCTGAGGTAGCGTCCTTGCTACCATATGCTGGCGGGGTTATCGTTGATGGAACGTCCTCTTTCCATCCTAGTACAGATGTGGACCACCCACAGGAGAGGCAATGCTGATTTTACTGTTGATGTTCAGCGTGCCGGATGCCCATTCTTTCTGAGCACTGTGTCACTCCTGAAACCTGCCCTGAAGCTCTTCGGAAATTTCGTGGTCCTTCATTGACATTAGCAATATGATAAGTGTGTGTAAGAAAGTCGGAGATTAAGTGATATATGCCACTAGGATAAGTGACATGTGGTTCCCTAGAGCAGCACTCCAGGGTTTACATGGTGCCTCACCTTTGCGGAAACACGTGATCACCAACATGTGTGTGAGCCACTCTTTCTACTGGCTTTCTTCCAGCCATTAAGGACAAGGGCCTCACAGTCAAGGATGACAGAGCCAGTGTAAGGAACCACCATAGCGAGGAAGAGGACACCAGTAAGTAATGGCATTTCCAGTCAGATTCGTGGGACGCAGTGCAGGAGGTGTTGCTTGTCTCTGCCTACTACAGAGATAGAGGAAGTGGGAGAGCAAATGACGTGGACTTTCCAGTCAGGCTGGAATAATGTTGAGGCTCTATGAACAAAGGCCCAACAAGAGACAGTGTGAGGTAGAGGGGTTCGTTCTGGTTTGTGCTCCAAGGCTATCATTTCTTCCTGGAAGGGAAGACTTGGCAGAGGGCAGAGTTGGTGTGGTCAGAGGTCCAGGGAGCAGGCTGGTCACATTGCAGCCACACTCAGGAAGCAGAGAGCAACCAGAACTCTTAATCCTCTTGACTTCCTGCAGAGGGTCTCCATCTTCTAAAGGTTCCAAACTCTCCCCTCTGGGACCCTCAGCTACTTCAACATTTCTCTTTCAGAACCAAACCTTGTGTAAATTGACCATCTTGTGCCACACAGTGAATCTGTGGTAGAAAACCACGGACTCATTATTTCCTCATTTTTATTGCCCTTCTTCCACTGAAGAAGACGGTGTGATCCAAGTGCGCACTGCCTCCTCATCCTCATGGCTCCGTTCACTGGGTAAGCGGCCCAGTCGTTGCCCGAGTGTTCCCTCTGCTGGAAAGTACATGTGCCAGATCCAGAAGTTTTTGTGACGTCAGAGAAGCCACACAGGATGCACATATATCAAAAAAGGAAAATGGATGGAGACTTTTACATTATTTTGTATGTTTTATGGCATCAGAAATGAATGGAAAACCTTCCCGTATCATGGGAAATGGCCAGGCTTTCATCAGGACCTATTTTGGCAAATGCTTTTAACCACTGGGCCTCATAGTCTCAACATTTATAAAGCAGTTTCTTAAAATTTTCAACATTTTATAAATTATTTTTAGGCATCTGTTTTTTATATATATGTCTGTGCGCCATGGCTTCCAGGAAGCCCTGAAATAAGAGTTATAGATGGTGGCCAGTTAACATGTTGGTAACTGTTCTCTGGAAAAGCTGACATGGTTTTTTACTGCTGAGTCATCTTTTCAGCAATTCCCAGGCTTTCCCCTAATCATTCAGGGAATCAAGGCACAGCCCATTTGCTAATCTCTGCTTTCATTTATAAGTATTTTTTATTTATCGCATATTTTCTTTTGTGGAACAAGCATCCACGAGCTCATGAATGTTGACACGGAGAATAGAAACAAAAGGAACACACACCACACAAAGACTCTGAAGCCTTCAGTATTCATACATCTGAAATCACTGAAATATAATGCAAAAATGTCATTCGGTGTATAAAAAGACCAGGCTTCACTAGCAAGCAATAGTTGGCCAAGACTTTGCATGTCCTTAAGCCCTGGGAGGGCAGCTCAGCTAGTGAAGCACTTGCCTTGTAAGCTGGAGAACCTGATTTGAGTCCCAGAAACTCATGCGAGACACTGTGCAGTGGGATAGTGGTTGTAGTTTTCAGTCCTATCAGGAGCTCAGGCTCCTGTCAAGGCAGCCTAGGCTACTTGTCACCTCCCAGGTCATTGACTACTTTTCTCCAAAAAGGAAAAAGGAGACAGTGCCTGAGGAAGGACACCCAAGGTGCTTCTCTGGCCACACACATGCACAAGCACCCATACATGGACATAAACACGCTTACTCTTTGCAGCAGTTACATGCAATTTTACTTCCTTTGCATACAGCCTTCAGGCTCAGGTCTCTTAGCTCTAGTCACAGAGGTGCAGAAGGCTCCCTGAGTGTGACCTCTGTGGGTGAAACTGGACCTCAAGGGCAACATCTTTAAAGAGAGGCTCGAAAACCCTAACTTCAAAACATGGAAACCAATCATGCACAATCAAATTATATGAGAAAGTCAGGGCAGGTAAATTTTGCTATGTTGATATTGATGAGACAGGAGAGAAACATGAGCTAAAGAGAGTCTGTTGAACCCTTGTGGCTTCAGGCAGAAACCAGAGAGCCAATCTCTATTCTTTTTCCAAATATAGCAGTTATGGGACCTTTGGATATGACTGTCCTACAGGCAGGAGGAGGACAAGGTAAGGTCAAGCATCCCTGTGCGATGCAGTGGGAGTGTCCAGGAGCAGCCAGGTCACACCCCTAGTGCTTCAGAGGCCGAGGGAGCAGAAAAGGGAGACACGAGGAGGCGTGCATGCACCTCTTCTCAATGCATAAGGACAAGCAGTGCTGTCTGTGGACTTTGCTGTGCCTGCTGAGGGCTCTGTCACTTAAACGTGATCTCTGCCAGAATACCTGGTCCCTCTCGCCTTGGCCACCTCCAAACCTCCGGCTTTTGGTTGTGCTTATAGATCAAGATCTTGTGAACTGTGCTTGGAATTTTGTATACTGAGCTAGGGGCACAACTCTTTCACGGGCATCAGATCTTAGGTTGTGGGCCCATCAATGCGAATAAACATACCTCCTTTTACACCTTGGGGGGGAAAAGTGCTGCAGAGTCACTGCAGCAGCTGCAGTGTCCTGGGAGGTAAGCACACAACTTACAACTTGTACCTCATTTTCAGCCTGTGTTCTCACCCTGGAAGGACGTGAAGTGTATGAAAATAGGGCGGTTAGCCCTGTCATCTGGGAGTCTCATGTCTAGTGAACGTTGAGGGATACAGTCTTTTGGCCCAGTTTTGACCTGGTTAACAAAGATTCTTGAGTGCACGAGATGGAGTGGATGGGCTTCGTGTCCTCCCTACAGCTAAGGTAGACACTCAACAGAGCTAAAGGGCCTGGACACTTGGGCATAACTCTCCTTGGAACGCTGGGGCCTACCCCATCTTCTACAATCACATTGCCATGGCAGCATAGTCTTTGTTGGTCCCCTGACATCTGTGGATCTCCTGCGGGTTCCACTCAAGAGCGCTATGAACTGTTTCTTCAGTTCTGTAGGCCCTAGTGTGTAAGCTAAGTATTCTTTCCTCCAGTTGTCTTCCCAGGAGCCTCTGCAGTAACGTCACAGCCTCTGCTCACCACAGAGTGCGGTGACCTGGCCCACGCTCTCTCATTGCCCATGCGCTGAATCTGTCCTGTGTGGCCTGCCTAGCCCCAAGACCATCTCCTTTAATCACCCTTTCTCGGATTACGCCTTACCCTGAGCCTCCACTGTCTTCCTCCTGAATCCCTGAGCCAGTTTGGCAGCGAGTTCCCTGCCTGGCCATCCACAGAGATTGTAGGACCTTTTTTTACCTACTACCTTGTTCCTGACTTTTTGTCTCTGGTCTCATTGTCCACAGGACCTGAACTAAGCCTCTGCTGTGTTTCTCTATTCTCTAAACTGAGTGTTTTATTAATAGTTCTTCATTTACCCATGAGTACCTCGTCCCCCATGAATCATGGGCCTACTTGACTCCCCCACAAAGCTGCTGACATGTGCTTGACCCTAATGCTGAGAGGCCAGACCTGATCCCCTCATTGAATCATCCCTAGGAGACTTAGTATGTCACCTCAATTTCTCCTTTTACTGAGGAGCAGATAGGAAGGCTGATGGGGACCAAGAAGGAGAACTGCAAGAGAGGAGAGTTCACTGTCCTAAGAAGTGTTATTCTCAGCATGAGAATAAACACAGAGAGTCAAAACCATTAGGAACGTCCCCCAAACCTGGCAGTAGCCAAGGAAGAAGGCGTAACACTGTGACAAAAACTTGGTCAAAACCTGATCGCTTTCTCTTTAACAAATTCCTTTCTATTTCCAGATTTTCTTTTGCCGGGGCAAGTTACTTTTGGATCACCAAATCTGCCACGAGAGACCAAACAGGAAATCAAGAAGTGACTGCCCTTCATCCCTTCCCCAGAATCCTGGAGGTGAAGCAGCATTTCAGAGCATAAAGTGGGGCGCTCACCCCGCTTCTGCCTGGCCCTTTAACTCCCAATATCAATGTTCATGTGTTGAGAACTATTGGGAGATGCAGGTACCAAACTGCACACATCCTTCTGTGATACCCTCAGCGGCTCGCTGTCGACCCAGTCTGTAGAATAGCTTGGGACAGTTGGGCTGTCCCAGGTTGGACGGACTTCAGCACTGCCAGCACGTGGTGCTGCCTGGCAAGCTGCTGTCCCAGCTGTAGTAGTTCAAGTACATAGAACAGGGCACCTCTCCCACACACACCTGCGGGGTGAGTTCCCATTTACAACTCTGAACGCGACTGCCAAAAACCACTGGGTATAAATGTCTGCACAGGCACAGTGTTGGAGGAGCTCCTCCACGCTGTTGGAGGAACAAGCTTCAGGAATACACCCTGCGGGACTGCACCTCACACATAACGAAGTGGCTGTCACGCAGCTAAACATCTGCCTTGACCTGCTGGTCCTGGACCCTTAAGGTTGTGTTTTCCACCAGCTGGGGAAGGCAGCCCTTTAGCTAATAGAGACTTTTATGAGATCATGAGTGACAAGTGTGTGGGCTGTGTGGATGGATAAAGGGAGGGCTTGGTGGCCTAAGATCTTAAGCTGGGCAAGGGTTGGGTTTCCTGGGACATTGTGGCTCCCCTCACCCTCTTGACTCTCTGAGCATCAGGCAGGTTTGTTCTCATGAAAACTTTGTAAAGTCTTTCCTGGATGGCCACCCACTTCATGTGCTTATACCTTGTGTGTCTGGTGTAGGCTTCTTCCTGGGCCTTCAGCCAGTCTGTCTTCTCCATCTGAGCTTTCCTGCTTCTTAGCCTTAGCCCAGAATAACTCACTGCATGAGGCTGTTGTCACTAGGGCCCCCACCGTGTCAGCATCACAATTCATAGGCCTTTGCTTATCTCTCAGCCAACTTCCTGCCTAGAGTGTTGCTCTTTTTCTTTCTTTCTTTCTCTCTCTCTCTTGTTTTTGTGTGTGTGTGTGTGTGTGTTTTTTTGTTTGTTTGTTTTTTGGAGACAGGTTTCCCTATGGAGTTGCAACAGGTCATCAGTAAAAACTATCCCTTTTATATTGTATGTTGTATATTGAATTGCAAAACAGACCATCAAGGAGGAGTAGGACAACATTGAGGAACCAGAGGGAGAAAGATCAGAGGTTCCTGCTCACAGAGAGTGGAGTTAGAAGATTCACCAGCGAGCAGAGAGCTCGGTGGAGTCTTCTAGGTTCGGTCCACAGACAGCTTGGCATCTTCTGTCAGGCAGAGGACCTGCTAGATTCCTGGGGAATTACGCAAAGGGGTTTGCCCCACCAAACTCATACACAGAAGGTTTCATTCTTGACCTCCTTAATTTCCTTTCTCTCCTGTTTAGGGTAGTCAGGTTGTAAGGAAGGAACATGCCTTTAATAAATTACTAATAAAATAGAATTGTTAAGAAATAAGAGCCAATAGTCCTGAACTCACTTTTCATACTAAGGTGGCCTAGAACTCAGACATCCACCTGCCTCTGCCTCCTGTGTGCTGGGATCACAGCCGTGCATCACTGGGCCCAGCTGCCTGTCATCTTTCCCAGCCTTGTGAAGCATCCCTGTGTACCTTCCATGCCTAGGACCAAGCAGAGCCCCACCCTCCTTCCCACAAACACTGTCATTTGAAAGTCCATTTCTCTGGTCTTCTGGCCCTGTGTGCATGGGAAGGTCGCCCTGAGCGGGAACATTGTTGGTCCCTTTTCCTTGCAATGACACACTGTTTTGGTTCCTAGCTTTACTTTTTAGCTTCTTAATTTCGCAACGTCATCTTAATAAATAATTGAGGCTAGCCACAGATTCATGGTGTACCTACCTCTATAGAACGGAATTATAGGTGTGAGTCACCAAGTTCAGATTTGCAGTTTGCCTCTTGCATTTGAGTGAGTGAGTGAGTGAGTGAGTGAGAGAGTGAGTGAACTTCCTAAAAGACACAAAAACACTGCAATATACTGTTGTAGGGAAACTCAATTATTCAGCCAGGAGTTGCTGATGTGGCATGGCCTTTTCAGTGTTGGGGAATTGGGTTGTGGACCTTAGCCCTTTAGGACATAGCCTCTGCCCAACCATTTCTAGAGCACCACAGTCCACTACCCTTCCCAACTGGATGCTTTGCCGTGGGTTCCCAGGTCAGAATGGAGAAGGTTGCACAGGTAAAGTTCTACCATGGAACTTGGGGCTGGGCTGCCCCATATGCGTGATCCCACGTGTTCATTAGTGTTGAGCTGAAATGCCAGTGTTAGTGCTGTATTGAGTGTGAGGAGCTCAGGGTCGCTGAGGCCCTCAGCCAGTCTCCTTTTTATGCCTTTACTCTCCCTGGGACCCAGAGAGGTCAGGCCCCTTTCCCTGGGCTGCCTGCTTGCTGGGAATCTGAGCCTGGAGTTAAGCTGCCCTCCCCCCCCACCCCCCACTGCTTAGATTTGAAGACCTCACCCCCTCTGTGGCTTATGGGTGTGGCTGCAGGGTTGCCTCTGCCCCTCTTCTGGGTGTCTGTGCTTCCCTTGCTGCCTTCTGCCTCCTCCTCCCTTCTAGAGCAGTTTTCATGGTCATCTACCCGTGGTTCTGCCTCTCTGACTTTGGGTTTCATGGTAGAAAATAGCTTCCTGTGTATGATTATCCTCTTTCTCATGTCTCAGTGCAACCTGGCGGGCGGTAGGACTTTGGACCCTGCCATTGCTTCTTGACCTGAAGGGCTCCCTTCGTCTTGTCGTTGTTCCCACGCCGCCTTCTCTTAGGTAGTGTCCTCCCCAGGTGGAGCTCTGATGTCCCTTGGGAAGAAGCATGTCTTTTCAGCTAGCTCCCAGTGGTCCGGTAAATGCATTGTCTGCAATGCTGTGGCACAGCTGTCTGCTGCTTTGAGATGGGACTTTGAGGTGTATATTCTCATGTGTCTTTCCCTCTTCTGGGTGACTCTGATACTAGGGCCATCATTTTGTCTCAGAACATACAACTGACACAGAAGACATAGGAAGCGAAGGAAGCCAAGCCCTGCCTCAAAACAACGTGACAGCCTCTGAAGGCATGAAGGTACAAGGAAGCCACTACCTCTTGTCGTGGAGGAAACATTGAAACCCACTGGGTTTCCTAACCCCTCTCTTCCAGCATCCATCCAATTGGTCCCACTCCAAGGATCTAATTGAATAGCCTATTCGAACTTGGGCCAGTGCTTGGGGCCAGTAGGTGCAAAGCCACACTGGCATTTGTGGGGTCTGGGAGCCCTGCACCAAGTGGGACCTTGTGGAGACCTGACCCAGAGCAAGAGAGAGGTCGACGAAGCTTTTCCTAAACCCTGGAAATCTCATCCTGAGATTGGCAGGAGTAGGGTTGCTCCCCCTGTCCCCCAGGATGGTGTGTTCCCTCCCCAGGAGCCCTGTGCCCTGACCTTTACTCCCTTCCAGGAGCCCTGTAGTCTTGTAGCCAGATTACACTCCCCAACCTTATAAAGAAATGCCTGACAACGTCCATTCCCTCCTAATAAGTAGCTTTTGCTCCACCATTAAACGAGCTGTCTCACTAAAGTTGTCTCCCAAGAGTCTGTTCTCACTCCCTTCTCTTCTCAGGCTCCTCTGGTTGTGATCTCTCACACACACTGCTGCAGGAGCAGAAGTGGAGCCTGAACTCGGCTGGGGCCACAGCATGGGGCACAGAGACCACCAGGGTATGCAGGAGGAAGGTGAGTGATCCCACCCCCCAGGGGACTGTGATTGGATCTTGCCTCCTCCTGATGAGGACTGGCAGCCTGTGCTTTCCTTCTCTCTCCTACTTTCAGTGTATGCTGTCCTGAGCATCTGGATACAGTGAAGTGACAACTAACACCTTCTGGCCAAGGCTACTCGTTGGCACTCATAGAAGCTCCCTAGTCCTCTGCCTGAACCCTCAGAGCCTTCATGTGCGTCAACCATAATCCCTTATCTTTTTCTCTCCTTAAAAAAAAAAAAAAACCTGGTAAATCATCAACTAGTTACAAGCCCTTAGGGTGTTTCTATTTTCTCTGAAATGTATTGGCAGATTTGCATCTAAGACTTTGGGAAGTCTGCGAAGGAGCCACACAGCCCCTGGGAACATTCACCTCTGCCTTGGTGCGTCCAAATCTTCTCTATCCTGGAAAATACCTCATCACATTAAAAGCCATCACCAAGTAGTAGGCTGCAAGCCCTGCTCAAGATCCATAGCATGAAAATTACCCAAAGGGAACTCACCTCCTTTTTGGAAGAGGTCCTTGAGGCAACCCTCTGGATGGTAGCAGGAGACATCTAAGACATTGATACATGTTCTTGGGCCATTTATCTTGCCCACCTCCAAGACAGGAAAGCTGCTCTCCCTCCATATTCTGCACATTAGAGCTGCTTCCACCAATGTGTGCATCCCTCTAAGCTGGGGACCATCAACGATGCTCCAATCCATCATCATATGACACTGATGATGATAAACTTCCTGAGGACCATCCCATAGTGGCCACTGCAACATTTGAAAAGGTTCTTTCCAATAAAAAACAAATGACATTAATGGCAGCTGGAACTCGGAGCCCTCTGGCTGCAAGATGCCTGTCAGGTCTTTGTGCTGAGGGCCTGCCAGCTGACACAGCAACAACTGGAGTCCAAGACTGATGGGCAGGATTCGCTGCTGCAGGATGAGATAGCACAACTGACCCAGAACTTAGGAGTTTTCTTTCTTCTTGATTTTTGTCGGAATTTTTTTTTGTTTAATAGCAAATATAACTCAATATTAAAGGTCCCTTCATGGGAATTTTTCCCTAATAGCAGGAACAACTGATTGTCAATGGTCCTTTCATGGGAGAAAACTGTAGAGGAACTAAAACTTCTAGTGCAAACCAAGCACAAGCAAGGCCTAAAGCCAACGCTGTTTAAGTAGCCAAAGGTATTATTCATGGTAGAGATGATATCTTGGTGTGGGGAGACTCTTTCACCACCCTCATCCCAACTGAAGGACCAATTAATACTTTCTCTATCCTCCCTAGGACTTACAAAACAGATTATTCCACCCACAGCATTCTTGGGAACAGAGATTTCTGTCACCTCAATATGTTCTCTAAAACCCACCTTTCCTTCCCTCAGACCTCAACTCTCCCTTCCCTTCAAGGCTTTCTGAGAAAACTTAATTGTCTTCAACCAAGGCTTCCCCTCCCCACAGCCTCTCTTTGATCTGCTAAAAGGGAAGAAAAACTCCTCCTCCCTTCCAGCTCTCTCTTCTGAGGCAGAAGAGGCTTTAGGGGTCATTAATACAATCCTAGAAGACATGACACTCAGTAGGTCTGATCCAACAATGCCTGTACAGCTTCCTATTTTAAACACCTTCCCCTACTCTCTTGAGCACTGTACCAGCCTCAAGAGTGCTAGCTTGGCTCTACACTCTGGTGGGCAGTGCACCTAGAATTCTGAGGTCCATGCACTTTCTGTTATGATTAGAAATAGCAGGGATGGAGCCCTGCAAACCTTAGGGAAACAACCTGACATCCTTGTCACCTCTTTTTTTCTCTCTGATATTCAGTGGCCACTCAGAAATCATTCCCACTTTGCTAATTGCCTAATCAGATTCACAGGGCAAATTGATAATGAAAAACCCTAATGAAAGATGGGATTCTGCCCTACCTCTGTGGCAGTGGCTGGTCTCCAACATAGGCTCTTTGAGAAGAAACCCATCACCGAGGTGCCCTCAGTATTTGTGGAAGGGGAATGAGGGAGCTCTGGCAATGACATATATCCCTGGAGATGAACCCCCCATTGCTCCATCACAGAGTTCCACCATCACTCCCCCTAGTATAAGAAACTAAATGCTATCTACTTAGCCCCCAAAGAAATTAATGCGTCCTTTAGTGTTAATTTGCTCCCCTGGTTATCGAGTTCCTTTGTCAAATGAGACAGCATCCCACTATCCATCCCCTCTGCTCATCCCTGTCTCCACCCTCTCACAGGAAAGAGCCACTCCCCTCTCCATCCGGCATGTCGGCTCTCACAGTCCCTTGCCAGGTCAGGTATCTGAGGAAAACACCATTGCTGACCAGGCCAACTCTACAGGAGTTGAGCAAGCCAATCAATTCCGTCCCCACTGCCAATGTTAATCAGGATAGGCATCGCAGGTTCAGAGCCAAAGGGACCACCACTCTGGTCAGGACACAAACTCTGCCAGCTGAGCTAACAGGTAGATAAAGATTTGCCTCCGTTACATCCAGCCACCTCATCCCTAGAACAACAAATCGACTTCTTGCCTGAGGGGGCCCTGCAAAACCAGAGGGCATTAGACTCGCTGTCCCTCAAGGAAGGGGGATTATGTGTGGCCCCGGGTGGAGAATGGTGCATTTATGCCAGTCATTCTGGGGCAATTAAAATTACTTTTGCTCAATTCAAAACTGACCTCCTCGGTAGAGAACAGGAAAGACACCAAGGTATAAATTGCAATGTTTAAAAAAAATATATATATGTAATTCAGTCTGCCCCCTTGGTTACCATCTCTGGTCACTGCACTAATAATGAGCCCTTCCTCTTGTCCTGCTCACCCCCTTCTTGCATATGCTCTACTTCTACCCTCTGGTATTTTCCCTAGCACTGTTTCTGGGTCTGCACTCACTTGCTTCCTGGCAGTACAGCAGGAAATGGAGGATGCAGTGGGTGTGGTGGTCACATCACTCCTCCCTCCCTCCATTGCAGGTGCCCTGAACCAGGAGCCCTGCCTCAAGCCGGCCTGTGTGGCAGGCTGAATGGGCTTCCCTACGAAAATGCTATGTTCTGAGGTGCTAGAGCCCACACTTCTTTGTGGCCCCACAACCCCTAGGTTCAGTGTGTGGCCAAGGCTTTTTAACTTATGGGGTGAGGACACTGCTGCTTCAGTTATCAGTTCTGTGGGCTGGGCCCAGTTAGCCTAGATGATGTAGCCTAGACTCTATGGTACATCAGTGTTATGAGGGAGGTTGCAGTCCCTCAGCGGCAAAATCAAAGCTGCCCATTGCTCCCCTCCTCAAAGAGCTGTCAGAGCCCCTCTCCTGACCACCCCAGCTGTCACAAGGAGCTGTCCCCAATGATGACACCTTTCCTGGCTCAGCCTGCTGCAGTCCATGGTGGGAGCATCGCCTCTGCAGGCTCTGTAGGCCACCCATGCTGCAGGGAAAGAGTTCCCTGGTGTGAACTGCCTTTGTAAACTTTGTAAACTCTGTAAATCCTCAAGGCAAGATAGTGGCTAGACTCCTTCCTGAGGAGCTCCAGCAGCCAGGCCCCTCCCCCAGACCTCACTATCATAACAGTGTTTCCAAATGCCATAAAAAATCATCTCCAGGCACTCAGTAGGACCCAGCACAGATTATAGTAATTTCACATGAACTATCTGACAAAGCCCCCACCAATTCCTGAACAGGAAGGCCCAACAATCTCTGAGCTACCCAGCTCAGGATTTAAAATCCCACCACTCTCACTCTGGAAATCCCTGCCCTAGAATGCTGTGCTCCCTACAAAATGTATAAAGGCTTTGTCTGCTCAGTGTCCTGCTGCCTTCCCCTGGGAGCAGAGGCCACCGCTCCTGGCTCATCCCCACCCGCCTTGGATTCATGCATCCAATAAATCCCTTCTATGAGATTTGCTGCCTGCTGTGACTCTCTCATTGGAAGAAGCCAAGAAGCAATGAAGAGAAGAGAAGAGGTGAAGAAGAAAAGTAGGGCTGAGGCTCCTCAGCTCCTCAGCTCAGCTGGGGAAACCGTCCCCTGGGAACCTCAATGCCCCTGCTCATGAGGCCTCCTCTCAGAACTGTGTACTTTGGGGGCTCTCAGGGTGGCCTTCCATTGGGGTGTCTTCCCCTGTCAGAGATGTGCAATTACTGGGCTTCTGGGTCTTAGCCTACACTATCTAAGCAGGAAGGCCAACAGAGGTGTTGGTCAGAGAGTTGGCGATGGCAGGTTCAGAGGGGGTTCTATATCGGCCTCTGTCACCCTTGGGGGTAGATGCCTCAGGAAAAAAAACAAACAAACCAAATGGCTGGAGAGCAGTGGTGGCAGGTCTGTGATGCCTGCCATGAAAAAGCGTTTGCTGCCTGAGGCAAGCCTGGAATGCACAGTGAAGCCCCATCTCAAGGTGAAAAGCAAAGGAAACCAATCTAGTACAGCTCCCTACTTTTGACTCCCTCATCAACACCCGAAAACATCCCAAAATGGCTGAAAAAAAAAAAAAAAAGAAAGGTGGGATAGGAGGTGGGGGGGAAGGAGAGTAAGAAAAAGGACAGGGAGGACGCAGCCAGGGGGAGGGGAAGCAGTGAGTTTACATGCGATCTGAGCCAGCCAGGCGTGCTCACGTGTTGCAAGGCAGGGAAAGGTTAGTTGCTCTTCAGCTAAGGGTGGGTGACAAACACAGCTGAAGGAAATGTTGTGGCAGAGTGCTAAGAAGTGGCTGATAACAGCAGAAGACCTAGTGTGAGAATTTTTCAACAGTGCATGTGTGCACCATTGATGCTTAGGAGACATATCTGAGCCCGAGACCGGCAGTCCAGCATTGCCAGGAAGCCAGCAGTCCAGTCCAGTAGCCAGCGCTAAACAGACACAGAGACTCGTCGCAATGGCACAATTCTGCAGAAACAGCAGGGCTCTGCGGAATTGGCATGAGTCAGTGGAAGCAGCCAGAATCAGGCAGAGTACCACAAGAAGTTCTCTGGAACTTTTTCTCCCTGTGAAGTGAGGGACAGTTCTTGGTGAAATCTCACATGTTGCATAAGAGAATAAAAAACATATGAAGTGACTGTTCCTAATGCCTTCCACAGAATCCTGGAGAGGATGTAGCAAAGTATCAAGTGTTGCTCTCGCCTTCCCCTTGCCCAGCTTCTCCCTTGATGGATGTTCTTATGCTGAGAACTATTGCTACTAGATGCAGGTACCAAACTGTACACATCCTTCTCTCATACCCTCAGTGGCTCTCTGTCAAAGGAGAAGCTGCAGCATCGCTTGAGACAGTTGGGCTGTGCCAAGTTGTACCATGGTGGTACCATGCTGCACCATCCAGCAAGCTGCTGTCTCAGCTGTAGTAGTTCAAGTACATAGAACAGGGCACCTCTCCCACACACACCTGCGGGGTGAGTTCCCATTTACAACTCTGAACGCGACTGCCAAAAACCACTGGGTATAAATGTCTGCACAGGCACAGTGTTGGAGGAGCTCCTCCACGCTGTTGGAGGAACAAGCTTCAGGAATACACCCTGCGGGACTGCACCTCACACATAATGAAGTGGCTGTCACGCAGCTAAACATCTGCCTTGACCTGCTGGTCCTGGACCCTTAAAGTTGTGTTTTCCACCAGCTGGGGAAGGCAGCCCTTTAGCTAATAGAGACTTTTATGAGATCATGAGTGACAAGTGTGTGGGCTGTGTGGATGGATAAAGGGAGGGGCTTAGTGGCCTAAGATCTTAAACTGGGCAAGGTTTGGGTTTCCTGGGACATTGTGGCTCCCCTCACCCTCTTGACTCTCTGAGCATCAGGCAGGTTTGTTCTCATGAAAACTTTGTAAAGTCTTTCCTGGATGGCCACCCACTTCATGTGCTTATACCTTGTGTGTCTGGTGTAGGCTTCTTCCTGGGCCTTCAGCCAGTCTGTCTTCTCCATCTGAGCTTTCCTGCTTCTTAGCCTTAGCCCAGAATAACTCACTGCATGAGGCTATTGTCACTAGGGCCCCCACCGTGTCAGCATCACAATTCACAGGCCTCCTCTTTGCTCTCAGCCAAGGTCCTGCCTGTCATCTTTCCCAGCCTTGTGAAGCATCCCTGTGTGCCTTCCATGCCTAGGACCAAGCAGAGTCCCATCCTCCTTCCCACAAATGCTGTCCTTGGAAAGTCCAGCACTCTGGTCTTCTAACCCTCGTATGCAAGGGAATGTTGTCCTGAGCTAGAAAAATGTTGGTCCCTTTTCCTGAGGACCATCCTGTAGGGACCTTGCAGCATTTATAAAGGTTCTTCCCAATTAAAAAAAGAAAAAGAGATTACTGGCATCTGGAACTCAGAGCTCTCTGCCTGCAAGATGCCTTTCAGGCCTTTCTGCTGAGGGCCTGCCAGCACACAGCAACCAAAGAATGATGGGCAGGATTCACTGCTGCAGCAGGAGATAAGAACACTGGTCCAGAATTTACAATCTTCTTGCTTCTTTGTTTGATTTTTGTTTGTTTTTTTCCCTAATATCAGAAATAGCTCAATATTAAAAGTCCCTTTATGAGAAACTGCCCAAAGTGGGAATAACCCATTGTCAATAGTCCCTTCATAGGAGAAAAAAATTTAGGGGAGAAAAAATTCTAGTATAAAACCAAATATAATCAAGGAATAAAGTACTAAACCAATGCTGTTTAAATTTCCAAAGGTATAATATGGATGATATTTTGGTGTGGGTAGACTCTTTCACCTCTGCATCTCAACTTAAGGATTTATTAATAACTTCTTTGTTGAATGATTATTAATATTTAATATTGGATTATAATTTTTTATCCATCCTAGGACTTAAAATTTATCATCAGATTAAACACCTTATTCTGCCCATTACATTCTTGGGAACAGAAATTCTTGTCACTTCAATACACCCTCTTAAACCCACCTTTCCTTCCCCAAACCTTACCTCTTGTTTCCCTTCAAAGCTCTCTGGGAAAACTTAATTGGGTCCGACCATGGCTTCCCATCCCCACCACTGCCCCACAGCCTCTCTTTGATATCCTAAAAGAGGATGAAAACAACTCCTCCCTTTGAGCTCTCACTTCTGAGGCGGTTGAGGCTATGGTTATATTAATGCGATCCTGAGAGACGTGACACTTGCTAGGTGTGATCCAACAATGCCTATATATCAACTCTTCCCTATTCTCATGGGAGCACTGTACCAGCCCCCAAGAGGGCTGGAATGGCTCCTCACCCCAGTGGGCATTGCACCTAGAATTCTGAGGTCGGTGCACTATTATGATTAGAAACAGCTGGGACAGAGCCCTGCAAACCTTAGGAGAAGAACCTGATAATCTTGCCTCCCCCTTTCTCTCTCTGATATTCAGGGGCTACTCAGAAATCACTCCCCCACTTTGCTATTAGACTAATAGTATTCACAGAACTCACAGTCCTTTGCCAGGTCTAACCAATATCTGAAGGAAACACTTGCTGATCAGACCACCTCTGCAGCAGCATTCCCAGCCTCTGTTGAGCAAGCAGACCAATTCCATTCACACACATACACAAATATATGAGAAGGACTTGACACTCATTCCTCCCATGCCCCTCTTGCTCAACCTCAGAGGATAATAAAGACACATTTCTCTTGTGCCAAAAACAAACAAACAAAAAACTATAGAAAGGACACATAAAACTCTAAAGGCCCAACTTTAAAAAACGAACGAACGAACGAACAAACAAACAAACAAACCACACCTCATCAACAGAACAGTACAGTGACTGAATGTGTCAGTGTGTGAAAAGATGTGCCGCTATATTGAAGGGCACTCCTAGAGCTGCTCTGACCAATTGAAATGCAGCCTGGATCTTCACCTTATGAGAGACTGGCCTCCTGAGCCTCTGCTTTGGAATTAGTAGCTGCTCATCCAGAGGCTATCGCACTGCTGGCTCTGGATATTGTCATCAAGGCAGCCATGACTGGGCTTTGCACATCAAAGGATGCTTCTGCTAAAATGCTGGGGGGTGGGGGGGGGGGTGGGCTCTCATTGCCTGTTATTTGTCTCTTGGCGCTAGTTCCAGCACTGTATAAAACAGAGGAAAATCTTTCTTCCTCTTATCCATGAAGACAGGACTGGTCCATTGAACCAGAGAGGCGAGTTTGTGCCCTGGGTCAGCTGTGGAGTTAAAGACACAGCAACACTGAGGAATTTGATTGCAAAACCCGCCCTCTGCTGGTGTATTATGCAACGAGAAAGCTGCAACAAGCTGCAACTCAGCAAGCCGCAAGGTGGCTTAATGCCATGTGTGCAACTCTGTATCAAGGTTCCACGCCTCCTGTAGGGATTCCTTGCTGCTAAAGCTGCAGCTTACCAGCTCAAGAGCTGGAAAACCCTTGAGCTCTGCCCCAAACAGAGATCTCCCTCTCTCAGCTGGGTTCACTCTTCTCCGCCTGAGGAGCACAGATCCCCACACTCCTTACTCAAGGAATGTCTCAGTTTTTAGGGAATTTACAGTTTCAAGTCCCTTTGTCCCGATAAGAACCCACCGAGCAAGCACCTGTGCTTCCTGAAATGCCTCTCCACATCAATGAAGAATTGACGTGTCTTACTTATTCCTTCAAGCCAATGATCTATACCCACCCTGGGTATCCCTACCTTTCCAAAGTTCTATGTAACCCTCATTCACCATGAGTAAAATTGATCTGCCTCCCCAAAGCTGGTCCTGGGTGTCATGCCCAGGATCTTGTCACATGATCTTGATATATTTCTTAAAGCTATATTCAATATGGCGTCTGAACTGATCAAAGCGGCCAAAGCTCTAACAAGTCCACTATGTCTAGTAGCTGTATATGCTGAGATGACCATTTACTTCACTATATGAAATTTCATAGGGAAAAGTCTTTCCTAAGGAGCATTATTACCCAGGCTTGATACTGAGATCGAAGCCTTCCAAATGGCAGAAAGAGGACCTTAAAGCTCTTCATGGTGAGGCTATGTTCCCCTACATCAAAGCCCTCAAAATGGAGAGGTGTGAGCCCCTTGCACCTGATCACTATCCTAATCCGTGTAAAGTACAAACTTTAGAAAGAAGAAATTTGAAACTAAATTTAAGGACTACAATTCCACCCAGGAGGGCTTGGAGCTGGGGGAGGGATGGGGGTGCCAGCTCAGAACAAGAGTGGGGTAGGGGCATATCCGAACCCTCAAAAATTCCCCCAACTCCTCAAAATGTGGAAACAAAATAGTGTACACTAAAAACAATATGAGAAATATAAGACAGGTGAATTTTTGTTTGCCGATATTGATGAGACAGGATAGAAACACGAGCTAGAGAAAAATCTGTTGGCCCCGTATCGCTTACAGGCAGGAATGAGAGAAGCAATCTCTATTCTTTTTCCAACTATAGCAGTTATTGGAGCTCAGGATATGACTATCCTAGAGGCAGCAGGAGGAGAAGGGATTCACTGGGAGGGCCCAAGAGCAGCGAGGCCACCCTACAGCTTCAGAGGCTGAGGGAGCAGAGAAGGTGGTGAGATCCATGGAGGTGTGCGTGCCTCTTTTCAATGCCTAAGGGTAAGCAGTGCTGTCCGTGGGTTTTGCTGTGCCTGCTGGAGGGCTCTGCCATTCACCACTGATCTTGGCCAGAGCACCTGCTCCCTCTCCTGCTTCTGGCATCCCATAACCTTCAGGCTTGTGAATTGTGTCCAAAAAAAAAAAAAATCTTTGTTTTGGCATTGGGGTACTGACTTGGCAGGATACAACGCTCTCGTGGGTACTGGTCCAAATCTAGAAAGATGGGTCTTAAAGTGCAGGCCCATCACTGTGAAATGAACAGGCCTCCTTCTGATTCTTCAAGGCTCAAGCGCTACCATGTTCCTCTCTACCCTGCCGTCCCCACTTTAGGACGCACATAGGTTAAGACAAGTCTCTGTCAGCTACAGAGGCCTGGGAGGTGTCACCTCATTTCCAGACTGTTCTTCTCACCTTTGAGAGTCTTGCAGGGTACCAGGCAAGGGAGGTCAGAGGACTACCTGTCCATCTGAGGTCTTTAGACTCAGTTAGTGGTGAAGTTTATGGGCTTTTGGTCCAGCTTTCTCCCATGTCTAAAATATTCTTGTTTGAGTACTCAAAATGCATCCGTTGTGCTTACAAGTCCACCCACTCCAACGTCTACCCAAATTCACAGAGTGAATCCCCCTTAACATTTGTATACCGACTCTTGGGACGTCTCCTGGCTTTTGTTTACCTTACATGCAAATTTTACTCTCCTTCCCTGTCTCCCCCCCCCCCCCCCCATCATCTTGTGTCTGCCCATGACCAATGTCTTTCCTCTAAGTTTTCTGGTATTAAAGTGTGCAACACATTTTTTTTTTTTTGCTTTTATACCTTTTATTTCAGTGAAGGTTGATATGCCACAGTTAACTTCGCCAACCATTTCTCTTGGCCACTTATACAGCAAAGAACTTGATTTTCTTAATTTATTTGTTCATTTTGCATCCCTATTGCAACTCCACTCCCTCTGGGTCCCCCCCAATCCCACCCTGCCACCCACATCCCCCAAACAGCCCCCCACCCCCAGCATGTGGACCACTCTTGATTGCCTCGATGCTGTCTCAGTTCTGAGGCACTGTCCCCTCAATTGTCTTCTTGGCAAAAATGAGTGTCTGACTCACATTCTCTCTCTGTTCATGCTCTGTATGTCCTAGGTGCTCCTGCTTTACCACATATCCTGCACAGCCTACAGAGGACCCACCACTCTGGCACATACTTTAATTATCTCTTACCCAGAGTCTCCCTGAACTTCCTGCTGTTGCCTGCTTTCCCACGAATCACTGCCCTACTTGGCTTCCTCACACAGATGCAAGCCCAATGGTGAGAGGACAAAACCCAGCATTTCTTGGAGGAATTCTCACAACGACATTGACGTAGGATTTACTCTGTCATCTACTCAGTCCTTTTACCCGAGTGCAGATATGAAGGGCTGCTGGCAACCGACTGTTCAATCAGGCAAGCAGCACTTAGAGGAAAGAGCTTAGTGCCAAGAAAGAAACATCCCTAGCACAAGACAAAGAGGAAGAACCGAGCCATCCAAGAAGTCTTCTCAAACTGGGACAGCAGTGAAGCATGGGGTGGTCACCTTGGCCCCTCCGTGGAACACCTGCTACACAAAGTCCCCCCATCAGTGACCACCCAGACAACAGTATATAGCCAATTACAAGTCTTTATTGCACCTAGCTAGGACGACACTCAGGCATCAGGACCAAATATAAGTCCTGGATGTCCAGAGAATGATGTTTTTGAAGACAAAAAAGTACATGCTAGCATCTTGCTCAGCAGCAACAGAGGGGCTTCCGAAAGCAGGCAGTTCAACTAAAGGTAAGATAAGTGATTGATTGGTGGGAATTCTGAAGGAGCAGGCAGTTTAACTGAAGCCAAGATAAGTGATTGGCTGCTGAGGGTTCTGAAGGAGCAGGCAGTTTAACTGATGCCAAGATAAGTGATTGGCTGCTGGGGTTTCTGAAGGAGCAGGCAGTTTAAAGCAAGCCATTTTAAGCTAGCTGGGGCATCTTGATATTGGGTCCTAAATTAGACATTAGTAATTTTCCATGCTATTCTCCATCAAAAAGGTCAAATTCTGGGGCTGGTTAAG
This sequence comes from Acomys minous, assembly GCF_964271855.1. NCBI lineage: Eukaryota > Metazoa > Chordata > Mammalia > Rodentia > Muridae > Acomys > Acomys minous. The sequence continues at coordinate 116,523,803 of NC_140494.1, forward strand.
AGCATCGACTATATTTCCAGAGTATCCGGGTTCAATTCCCAACAGCTGATGGCAGCTCACAATTGTCTGTACCTCCAGCAGTTTACAACTGCCTGTAAACTCCAAGAGCCAACACCCTCACACAGACAGACATACAGGCTAAACCCCAATGCACATGAAAAAAAATCTAAAATTAAAAATAAAAATAAAATTTAAAAGCCAAAAAGGTCAAATTCTAGTTAAACTTGAAATGGCCTCAGCAAGAATACAAGATGGAGGAACTTCTATATTGTATGTGCCAGTCACAACCCGAGACTATGACAAATTTTTGAGTAAAAATTCTTTCCAAGCTAGGCATGGTGGCACACACTGTAGGTTACAGAACTTGGGAGGCAGAAAATGTAGATCTCCGCGAGTTCACGTCCAGTCTGATCCTCATCACAGGGAATTCCAAGCCAGCCAGCCAGGGCTATGTAGTGAGAACCTGTATTAAAACAAAATCAAACAAGCAAAAACAACACAACTCGTCCCTATTTCTTGACACTCTGCCCACTCTGCCCACAGATTCTTCACCTTTCACCCATGAGCAGCTGTGTGCCCACCAAAGTACCTATGAACAGGAAGACCTACAACCATTACCTCTTTATTTCTGGTCCTTCCAAAGTCTGGACACAAGCCCTTGGGCAGTGTCATAGTGGTCCCACAGATGATGTACTCAAGCCATAGTTTCTGGCACTTAGCTTGACCAGCAGAAATGTCTCTGGGTCCCTTTGGGAGGCTTCCAATGGACTAAACCTCTGAATCCATAAGCCTGCTCAATTTTTTTCTTTGTAAGTGTTGCCACGGTCAGGCTAGAAAGATGGCTCAGAGGTTAAAAGCACTGTCTGCTCTTCCAGAGGTTCTGAGTTCAGTTCTCAGCAACCACATGGTGGCTCACAACCACCTGTAATGAGATCTGGTGCCCTCTTCTGGCCTACAGGCACACATGCAGGCAGAATACTGTAAACACAATAAATAAATCTTTAAAAAAAAAAAAGAAAGAAAAAGAAAGAGCATTGGCTGCTCTTTAAAAAAAAAAAAAAAGAGTTGCCATGGTCATGGTGTCTTTTCACAGCAATAAAAATCCTAAAACACCTACGTCGTATGCAGAACAACCACCAAAGACTTTAAAAAATGCATTTAAATGTTCATTTAGCATTCTCCCTGAATGCTATGTAGCAGAGGAAAACTGAGGTTCTGCACCTTCTGTAGACACCAATATGTGTGTGAGCTTCTCTCTCTCCTGGCTTCATCCAGACATGGAATAGCTGTGTGAGTGTGAGAAACAGTGAGAGGAGATCTCGCAGGGTCATGCGGCCCGCATGAGGAGCGTCCAAAACAAGAAAAGAGTGAGGTCATCAGTAGGCGATGGCATTCCTATTGAGACCCCTGGGACAGAGCGTAGGAGGAGGTGGACGCCTCCTCCTCCTAGAGAGGTAGGGGAAGTGGGAGAGTAGATGACAAGGACTCCGCAGTCCATCTGGAATAATGATGAACGAAGGCCCAACAAGAGACAACTTGAGGCAGACAGCACCCATTTTGAAATTGGGCTTCAAGGCTTTCGTTTCCTCCTAGAAGGGAAGACTTGGCAGAGGGCAGAGGAGGAGTGGTCAGAGGTCCAGGGAGCAGGCTGGTCACATTGCAGCCACACTCAGGAAGCAGAGAGCAGACAGAACTGGGGCTCCACTCTTAAGCCTTTAGTCTGCCTGCAGTACTCGCTTGCTGCAAGGAGCTGCCATCATCTAAAGGTTCCAAACTCTGGGACTCTCAACCAGTTCCACTACATGAGTGCATGAGGTTATTCTCTTCCAAAGCCAGGACATAAGCTATGTTGCTTAGGGCGTTGTATAAATTGACTTCTAATGCTATGTAATGGATTTTCAGTAGAAATACGAGGACTCATTTTCTCATGTGATGCATTTTATCATCCTTGCACTGAAGAAGATAGTGTGTCTCAATAGAAACTGCCTCCTCATCCTCATGGCTATACTTTTTCTTTCTTTCTTTCAGATTTATTAAGTACACAGTGTTTTGCCTGAATATACACCAGAAGAGGGCACCAGATCTCATTATAGATGGTTGTGAGCCACCATGTGGTTGCTAGGAATTGAACTCAGGACTTCTGGAAGAGCAGCCAGTGCTCTTAACCTCTGAGCATCTCTCCAGCCCAGACTCTACTCTTTTATTAATAAGTAGTTCAGTCATTGTACATGTGTTACCTCTAGTGATATCACACCAAATGAAACTGAGAATCTTCCTGGAAGCCACACAAGATGCACACATATCAAAGAATGAAAAGTGGATGAAGAATACATTATTTTCTATGTCTAATGGCATACAAATGAGTGGAAAGTATATTATGGGGAAAAAATCAGGCTTTCATAAACACTTGGTCCTGGTCCCTCTATATACCCAGAGAAGACCAGGTGGACTGCTCAGGCAAAGAAGAGCCTGGTTTCATGTCCGAAGACTCAGCCAATGGCTACATGGAGAGGAACTCATATTTGTGAGGCATTAATATTGAAAGATGATCTGCTTTTTGATACTAGACAATTTGATACCTGGCTTTGATCTACACAGTGTCCTGGGGCAAATATCTTTTAGACAGGACCTGGGGACCATGTTTCAGAACAGTTGGAGACTCATGCTGACCTGACTTTAAAAGCAGACACTGAGTGTGCAGGCAGGCTAACATATCATTGAAAACCCTTTACCTGACTCTGCTGGACGTGTTTCTGGAGAAGCAGACATACATCATAGAAGAACAGCCAGTGGCTTGAGAATTTGAAGCCACGGAGTTGATTAGAATGTCAAGATTAGTAAGCTGTGATCTTGTGGCAGGACCTTCCGCCAATCAGCTCCTGAGATTGTTATCCCACACGCCTTCTATTGATTAAGCCACTGAGGAACAGCACAATTGTGTGCCCTTTGTTTGTGCTGGGTGGGTTACTGCAGCTGGGATGTCAGGTTTCCATCATAGTACAGATGCTGTCAAGCCATAGAGGGAAACCATGCTGACCATCACAGTGTTGATGCTCAGCATTCAGGGCGTTCATCCTCTGTGAGCTCTGGGTCATCCCTGAAACCCGCCCCCGAAGCCCATCAGAAATGCCGTGGTCTGTTATTGACATTGGGAGTGAGATACGTGTGTCCAGTCATTTCTGAGGCTGAGTGGTGTGTCCAACTGGAATAGTACCAAGAGTATTGCTACAGGACATACTTGATGCCTCACCTCTGTGGAAATCATGTGGAGCTGAGGTACAGACCCTCAGTGGCCAGCAGGCGAAAGAGCATTCTTATATGGACATTAATATGAGGTGGATGCCTGAACCTGGACATTCGTTTCACATGAACATAAGGGAGGATCTAATAAAGAAACACCAGAAGTAGATAGAGATGATATGTGGAGGAGATTTTGTGAAAAAAAAAAATATATATATATATACACACATACCTACAATGACAAATAACAGTATCAGTGTCTTCCACTCATGTAGTACCTATCAAAAGAAAATACATATCAAAAGAAAAATCATCAGTGTCAGCTCTTCCTGTCCATGGCATTAAATCTCTTTCTTTAAAACTTTCTGTGTATTGTATAGGTTCAGATCTCATAAGCTTGAGCTAGAGCCATGGAAGAGCAGTTAAAAGCACTTGCTACCTTCCCATAGGAGCCGTGCTAGGGTCCAAGGACCCATTTGGTCCCTCACAACTATATTTAACTGCAGTTGCAGGAGATCCAACAGGCCTCAAGTACCAGACATGCATGTGTTGCACATACATGCTAGCATGATAGTCACTCACATATATAAATTGAATAAATATATTAAAGGCCATCTAGGTATGGAGCAAGAGATGACTCAGCTGATAAATGAGTTGCTTAGAAGAGCTGTCTGTTAGATTTCTGGAATGCATGGAAAGACTGTAGGAGAATCAAGTCTATAAAGGTGTTATCTGAGGTGCATATAAGTGTACATGATAGGTGGACCTATACATTAATGTGTGCCATAAAATGATGATGACAATGATGATGAAATTTCAAGATAAAACCATGTATGTTCCTGGTGGATATATAACCTGTATATGCCGACCAGTGCTGGTTAAATTTGTTTTGGCATCTATCAAGAAGGTAGTTCAACTCTCCTGGCTGCAATCTTCTCAGTAGGAGGGTCAGAAATCAGTCATCCCATCATTTAATTCCGTGCTGACCCATTCAAAGATGGACAGCTTCGTTTGCCTTAAGGGTCTCATCATTTGGAAGGAATCATGCTCCATTTCTGATCTGTTGTCGGCTCTTCCCCTGCTGTCCTCTCCCCAGAGAGGAGGACGGTCTAGAGCAGCCACCCTTGCTGGTTACTCAGCAGCAGCTGTTATGCTGGACACACCTTGGGAAGAGACAGAGTGACCCTTGTCTGCGATCAGTGCAGCAGCTGCCATGTCCTGGGAGGTGAGGACACAAATTAATGACTTTTACCTCATTCCCAACCTGAGCTCTCCACCTTTGAGTGACTTGAAGAATACCAGGCTAGAGAGGTTAGGCCTGTTTATCTGGAAGCCTCGGACCTAGTGAGGAGGGATATAGTTTTTTTGTTTTGTTGGTGTAGTTTTGGCCTGTTGTTCAAAAAGATTCTTGCTACAGTACATAAGAGGCAAAGGATGGGCTTTCATGCCCTCTCTACAACTATGGTAGGTATCACCTCTCCGATGAACTCTGGTGCCACAGACTCACACATGTCCAAACCCCACTTTCTATCCCATTGCCGTGGCTGCCTGAGACGAGTTTGTCTCCTGACATCTGTGGATCTCCCGCGGGTTCCACTCAAGAGCGCTATGAACTGTTTCTTCAGTTCTGTAGGCCCTAGTGTGTAAGCTAAGCATTCTTTCCTCCAGTTGTCTTCCCAGGAGCCTCTGCAGTAACGTCACAGCCTCTGCTCATCACAGAGTGTGGTGACCTGGCCCACGCTCTCTCTTTGCCCATGCGCTGAATCTGTCCTGTGTGGCCTGCCTAGCCCCAAGACCATCTCCTTTAATCACCCTTTCTCGGATTACGTCTTACCCAGAGTCTCCCCTGTCTTCCTCCTGAATCCCTGAGCCAGTTTGGCAGTGAGTTCCCTGCCTGGCCATCCACAGAGATTGTAGGACCTTTTTTACCTACTACCTTGCCCCTGACTTTTTGTCTCTGGTCTCATTGTCCACAGGACCTGAACTAAGCCTCTGCTGTGTTTCTCCATTCTCTAAACTGAGTGTTTTATTAATAGCTCTTCATTTACCCATGAGTACCTCATTCCCCCATGAATCACGGCCCTACTTGACTCCCCCACAAAGCTGCTCACATGTGCTTGACCCTAATGCTGAGAGGCCAGACCTGACCACTGAAGCAGTCCTAGGAAGACACTCATTTGAGACTTAGCATGTCACCTCAGTTGCTCCTTGGGGCGCAGCTATGAAGGCTGCTGGTGACCAGCTGTAGGAGCAGGAGAACTGCATCAGGAGGGGGATGTTCATTATCCTAAGTGTTATTCCCAGCACGAGAACAGATGCAGAAAAAAAGGTCAAAAGTGAAGAAACTTCCCCCACACGTGGCCGGAGCAGGGAAGAAGGCACCTCAGGTGGTCACCTTGATCCTTCCAGGGAATATCAAACATTGTGACAGAAACTTGGTCAAAACCTCACCGCTGTCTCTTGACCAATTTCCAGATTTGGTTTTCCCAGTAGAGGTCCATGTTGGATCATCACCTCTTCCACAGGAAGGCAAAAAAGAAAAACCAAGGAGTTCCTTGTTCTTTCCCCCCAGAATCCTGGAGGTGGCCCGAGCGTTTCAGAGCATCACGTGCTGTTCTCACTCTGCTCTGGCCTAGCCAGCCCTCAGTGTCTGTGATGGATTATCCTGTGTTGAGAACTACTGGGAGATGCAGGTACCAAACTGTACACATCCCTCTGTGATGCTCTCTGCGGCTCACTGTCAACTGAGAAGCCGCAGCATAGCTTGAGACAGTTGGGCTGTGCCAGGTAGTAAGTACATCAAGACTGCCACCATGTGGCACTACTTGGCAAGCTGCTGTCCCTGCTGCAGTGGTTCCTGTGCACAGAACAACGCACCTGTTCCGCATACACCTGTAGTGTGAGTGCCCATTCACCTGATACAAAGCAGTTCTTTCTAGAGGAGCCGGGGATATCTCTGTGTAGCCTTGACTGTCCTGGTCTCACTTTGTAGACCAGACTGGCCTCGAACTCACAGCCATCCGCCTGCCTCTGCCCCACCCCCCTCAGCTCCCCACGGAGTGCTGGGATTAAAGGCGCGCACTGCCACCACCACCGCCAGGCTTCAAAGCAGTTCTTTATAAGCCAGCCAGCAACCGCTAGGTACCAATCTCTGCATAAGCTTGCCCACCACCCTGTTGGAGGAAATGCGCCCTACACGGCTGCACCTCATACACGGTGAATGCACATGACCCGCTGGTCCTGGACCATTCTGGTTGTGTTTTCCACCAGCTGGGGAAGCAGGTGGCAGCCCTGCAGCTAATAGAGACTTTTATGAAATGACAAGTGTGTGGGCTGTGTGAATGGACGAAGGGAGCCGTATTTCTGTGCTCTGGCAGAAGCCACACCTTCTGCTGATCTTTGAACTTTGCCTTCTCCTGGGAGAACCCTTTGTGTTGCTTAAGATGCCCAAGGAGCTTTGCTGCCCCTACCACTGAGAGATAAAGGAGAGATTTTCTGGGGAGTGACTTCTTCTCAGCCTGCCTGAGAAGCTAGGGGAGGGGACCCTAACAAGAGACTCGCTGTAACTTTGATATACAGACTGCGCTCCCTTGAATTAAAACAGAGGCCTCGATCGATCGATAGCCGGGTCCTGGCCTTCATCTCTGCGTGTCTCTGCAATTCTCACTCCTTCTCTCGGGTGTACCCTGATTTGACATGTTCCGCGGGACCAGACATAAAGGGAGGGCTGAGTGGTCCTAAGATCTTAAACTGGGCAAGGGTTGGGTGTCCTAGGGCATTATGGCTCCCCTCACCCTCTTGACTCTCTGAGCATCAGGCAGGTTTGTTCTCATGAAAACTTTGTAAAGTCTTTCCTGGATGTGCCTATGAAATGCCCAAGTCATGAAATCTTCGCAGACTACAGAGACTAGCCAGATGCAATGTACCCAGGGTCTTTTTTTTATTGATGGAGCTAGTTCCCCAGAAGCTGAGAAAGGTGGGCAGCCTTGGCGCCTTGGGATACAAGGTTTATAAAAGCAGAAACTGCAAGCGGGGGTTTTCCAAGCCTTGGGGTCACATAATTGGGTAAGGGGCTTAGGGGAAGTTGGCCTTAACTGATAAGGTACAGGCCGGAGGAGCTTGAGTCATGTTGCAGGGGGACTCTTATCTAGACATTTTATCTGCTGTAGCTGTTACACTGCGGGTCTCCCACACAACTGGGGAAGGAGAAGCTGGCCCTAATCTGATAAGGTGACCTTTTGCTTGGATCTCAGGGAAGTAAACCCCTCTTCTAGCTCCCAGGGAAGTTGACTTTAAGCTGATTAAGCACAGGCGGAGGGGGGCGGGGCTTCTGCTCAGGGAAGCTAGCCCTTGTCCAGGTCCCACACTTGTACCTTCTGTGTCTCGTATAGGCTTCTTCCTGGGCCTTCAGCCAGTCTGTCTTCTCCATCTGAGCTTTCCTGCTTCTTAGCCTTAGCCCCAAATAACTCACTGCATATGGCTATTGGTACCAGGGCCTCCCACTGTGTCAGCATCACAATTTACAGCCTTTCTCTTTGCTCTCAGCCAACTTCCTGCCTGTCTTTTTTCCAAGCCTTGTGAAGCATCCCTGTGTGCCTTCCATGCCTAGGACCAAGCAGAGCCACATCCTCTTTTCCACAAATACTGTTGTTTGAAAGTTCATTTCTCTGGTCTTCTGGCCCTGTGTGCATGGGAAGGTCGCCCTGAGCGGGAACATTGTTGGTCCCTTTTCCTTGCAATGACACACTGTTCTGGTTCTCTAGCTGTGCTTTTTTCCCTTATCGACTTTGCAGCAGTATCTCACTAAATAATTCAGACTAGCCCCTGACTCAGGGTGTTGCTGCCTCTCTAGGACTGGGATTATATAGGTGGAAGCCACCACATTCAGATTTTCAGTTTCCTTTTAAAAATTTATCTTATTGATTGGTTGATTGATTTAGTGAGTAAGTGAGTGAGGAATGAGGGAGGGAAGGAGAGAGGGAGGAAAGAGGGGAGGGAGGGAGGGGGTCAGGGGACTTAGCGAATGTCCTAGAGGACACAGAAATACTGCAATATAGTGTTCTAGGGAAACTCAGTTATTCAGCCAGGAGTTGCTGAGGTGGCATGGCCTTTTCTGTCTTGGGGAATTGGTCTGGTACCCCTGGCCCTTTCTACAGTCTTTGCTGCCTGCAACCCCACATTCTAAGGACATAGCCTCTGCCCAACCATTTCCAGAGCACCACAGGCCACTACCCTTCCCAACTGGGTGCTTTGCCGTGGGTTCCCAGTTCAGAATGGAGAAGGCCGCACAGGTAAAGTTCTACCATGGAACTTGGGGCTGGGCTGTCCCATATTCATGATCCCACGTGTTCATTGGTGTTGAGCTGAAATGCCAGTGTTAGTGCTGTATTGAGTGTGAGGAGCTCAGGGTCACTGAGGCCCTCAGCCAGTCTCCTCTTTATGCCCTTACTCTCCCTGGGACCCAGAGAGGTCAGGCCCCTTTCCCTGGGCTGCCTGCTTGCTGGGAATCTGAGCCTGGAGTTAAGCTGCCTCCCACTGCTTAGATCTGAAGACCTCACCCACTCTGTGGCTTATGGGTGTGGCCGGAGGGTTGCCTCTGCCCCTCTTCTGGGTGTCTGTGCTTCCCTTGCTGCCTTCTGCTTCCTCCTCCCTCTAGAGCAGTTTTCATGGTCATCTACCCATGGTTCTGGCTCTCTGACTATGGGTTTTTTTAATATTTAATAATTAAAGCAACAATAGGAAGAAGGTACCAGGCAGCAGATATTATGCTTATATGTAGTTTATTAAATGAGCATGGGGGGGGAGAAGGAAGAAGGGGGAGGGGGTACCCCAGAGAGAAAGGAGAGAGAGAGAGAGAGAGAGAGAGAGAGAGAGAGAGAGAGAGAGAGATATGAAGTAAAGAGAGAGGACAGAGAGAGCAAGCCACATGGAGGTTTGTCCTTTTATGTGGCCCTGGACAGGGTCACACCCCATGGCAGGAGGCAATGACATCACAGGGAGGCGGACTGAAGCTGAATACTAACATTCCTATCTCTTCCTATACTTAAAAAATGAAGAATATTGGATTGTTTTTATACAAGGCAAACTAAAGTATATAAATGTAGGTTAGGGAGAAAAGAGAGAGAGGGGGAAAAAAAGCAATAGCAACAAAATGTCCAAATTATATAGTGAAGGGGAAGGAAAAGTTCTGCCCTGAAAGTTTAAGGTGGAGGGCAGGCTATGCCAGCCAAGTCCTGCAGCAGACAGGGACCGAGGAATGCTGGGAGAACCTGGAGCTGTCTGTCCTGATCCTTGAGCACACCGTCTCAGCCTTTTGCAAATGGATAAGGGTCACGAATTAATTGTCTTAACTACTTCCTGCTGACAGTAGGGCGGCAATAGGGGGTTAAAAGGCTGAAATGTTGGCCAGGTTCTGGAAGAACAGGCTGTTGCATTTGTTATCCAGGGTCTCAGAACATCTGCAGCTGGGAAGGGCAATTCAGGTCTGAGATACCAGAAGAACTAAAATTGGATTTCAGGGTAACTGGGGTAAAGGTTAAGAAATAGGCCTACAGGAGATAATCTGGCCAGCTAAGAAGAGCAGCCCCCACTAGAGATAGCATTGCCTAGTGACTGACCCGAGGGTCTCACCAGAGATAGAGTTGATAAGAGCCCCAGTCTTATGGCCACATTCCTTCCTGCCCACCTGAGATAGTGTTACCTAGCAACTGACCTGTCCTGTCGGGGAGAACAAAAGAAGTTAAGCCATGGGTAGTCTTGGCGCCCTTTTTTCTGCTTAAAGGACATTGAGAGGATAGTAGAACCTCAGATCACAGCCCTGCTGCTCCTGAGACCTAGCATTTGGGGGATCAGGTGCATCCCAGCTCGGAGCTGAATTAAAGGTTCCTCTTGCATTTTACAGCAGTTTCGTGTGTTTTCTGGTTCTTTTGGGGGGATCGATCTGGGCGCAACAGGTCCAGCCAGGAGAAACAATGCAGGTCCAGCTGGCACTTTTGGGCAGCTGCTTTGACGATGTCCCAGATGTAGGAAGTCTGGCAGGACAGTGGAATATATAGATGTGGGCAGAAGACAAAGTTAGGGTAGAGAGAAAATTCCATTTAGGTGTACGTTTGAAACTCTTTGGAGAGCAAAGAGAAAACACTTGAGACAATGCTGACAATTTGTGAAATTTTGGGGAAAGCAAAGAAAAGGTCTGGATATGGGAGCTTCCTTCCATTTACCCAATTGCTGGCAATAATTAAAAGGCTTTAGTTTGGGTTTGGATCTATCTAGATTTGGTTGCGGAGGCATGTAAGCTTAGAAGCCCTTAATGTGGGCGTAGGGATTTGAGATTCTCTAAAAGACACCCCAAAGGCATGTTAGAAGGCACAGACAACTGGATGTTTCCTATGGGGAGGTGAGGTCAGTAAGCTGTCAAGGTATCCCCAAAAACAGATAGTGACCCAAGGGACTGGTGCAGACCAATCAGTTAGTAGCTTGTCAGCACTAACCAGCGACCAACGGTGTAGCTTAACAGATGAGCTAGCTTCAAGGATGCAGCTATGAGTGCACTCGAATTTTTTAAACAGCAGCTGTCACAGAAGAGCAGAAAAGGCTACATCAGAAAAACATCAGCAAAGAGGTTGGGTACCTCCACCTCCAGTGAACCAGAGAGGTGTCAACAGTCTCTTGGACAAAGGGAAGTGTTTTCTCGGCTCGGAAGGGAGAATTTAGCTGGTGTTGGGTGCAGAAAGGTGGCAATCAGGTAGTTAGGGAAAGGGGAGTCCCAAAACCAGTGAGAAGAGAGAGGAGTCCCACCCTTAGAGATAGGCAATTGGCGAGAAACCTAGGCTCTGGATTGACAGTACTTAGCTGTACTCCATTTGACCTTACAAGAATCCTTTCAAGTTTAAAATTTTGGGAGATAAATTTCAGACACATAGCATCATCACTGTAATCTGCAGTGACATACCCATTGCTCGGCATGTGATCATTATAGGAAAAGGGCAGTGGACATATAGCACAGTACAGGCTTGAGGAAAGAGCTTGTGTTAAGACATGTTCTTAAAACACCTCCTTGGATGCTTTTAGCAACAGGTGAAATTGACAGTTAAAGTTTGGTCTCCTGTGTATGAAGAGGGCTGGGAAGGTACCTGAAATCTCCCATGATAGAAGCTGGCCATGTGACTATGTGAACCGAGTATGAGTTTGAAGCAGACCTGAGGTGTTACTGTTACCTTGTTTTGCGAGGCTGCTGAATTTAAGAGCCATCTGTATACTCACTCCACCAGGTCAAGGAGAGTGAAGGCTGGAAATGTCCACATCTCTTGGGCTGGTTTGAACCTCCAGTGGCTTAGCACAGAGAACAAGCCTGCATGTGAGCATTGACATCCATGGGCCAAATTTGCCAACAGGCCAGGCTGTGGGACCAGTGTCCTATTCTGACTGTAGCAGCTGTGAGATCTTTTGGCTGCATCTGAAACAGGTCCCTAGCAGAGCTGGCTCAGGCTGGATCCTGGTGGGAAGGGGCTTGCAGACCTCTGTTTTTGTTGTAACTGAGCCCGTTGGGAAGGATCCTCTTGGGTTTTAAAGATTTTACCAGTCCGTATATGGGGCTCAGGACACATACTCAGCCTTTTAATTAAGATGGCACTGAGACCACAGTCTTGTCTGTCTTAAGAATACTTAAATAGACAACTTTGTTCATAGTTTATCTTAATACTTACAGACTTAAGATTTTAGGTTTTATCTCTGTTAAACTGGAACGTTAATAACACAAGAACAGTCCAAAAGGAGCAGAACAGTTGTATAAGCCAATAACTTTACATTTAGAATTTTAGGCTAGACATGGTTTAAGGCAATGGTTTAAACTTTAATATTGTGAACAAGTGAATGGTAATGCAGTAGAACATTATAGAATAACTTTAAAAACCGTATCAAACCCATTAGCCAGGGTGATAGGAGAAACAGCATTTATTTACTTGTCTAGGAATTAGCAAAAGCATAGAGTCAAAAACATTTTAGATCAGGATAAAGACATAGCCAATAAACAATTGTATACCCAATAAACAATCCTATGATTTTTTTTTTCAGAGTAGAAAATAAATTAGAGACTTTATTTTTAGGAGTTGGAAAGCAAAGCTGCGTCTGAGGTCTGGAGGCCTGGAACCAGGCACGGCTGCTTGTGAAGGATTGACTCCGCCCCCGAGCAGGCAGGGTTTAGGACTAGGGGCCGCTTCAGTGCAGCGTTAGTGAACCGCCCGCGCACCTGCGGTGGGAAGGGGCGTGGTCAGACGCGGAAAGGGAAAGGAGGCACCCTCAACGCGGCAGCTACTACCGTGCAGCGGCAAATTTAAAACCAAGATGGTGTAATAACTTAGGGTACCTGAGCACAGCAGACAGGGAAGCGGAGCTGCTGCAGCCAGGCTCAGTCCCAGGTCCACGGGGCCCGCAGGCACCGGGGTTGGGGGGTGGGGGGAGGCGTGATAGCGGCGAAGAGTGCCCGCAACGTGGCCAGCGGGCCAAGGAGCCTTGAGGGGCCTTGCGGGATGTTTGGCCTCCCTCGGAATCAAAGTAAACCATTCCAGGGCTATAAAGCGCACACAGTCGGGGGAGACTTGGGAGCCCAATCAGAGGAGAATGCACGCTTAAACCCAGAAAAGTGTATAGCCGACAGAGCCGATGGGTGGAGCACAGGTAGTCTTACCAAGAATGTTAACAGGCAGCGCCCGTGCGAGGAGATCAGCCATGAGGACTGCGCAGCGAGATACCTGCTTTCCAGGTCCCGGGAGAGAGCAAAGAAATTTGTCTCAGCTTGTAGTCGCGGTCTGAAGGCAGGGCAATGATGGGTTTATATGCGGATAAAGGGAGATGTAGAGTGAAGTTTGGACCAGGAGGAAACGAGTTCAGTAGAAAGGATTCCAGAAGTAAGACAGTTCTGGAAGAGCCTTCCCCGTACGGGCCACCACTTTTATATTTAATAATTAAAGCAATGATAGATAGAAGGTACCAGGCAGCAGATACTATGTTATATGGCGTTTATTAAATGAGCATGCGGAGAGAGGGAGAGGGGGTAGAGAGAAAGCAAAGAGAGAGAGGAAGTAAAAGAGAGAGGATAGAGAGAGCGAGTCCCGTGGAGGTTTGCTCTTTTATATGGCCCCGGGGAGGACCACACCCCCGTGGCAGGTAGGCAATGACATCACAGGTAGGCAGACTGAAGCAGAATACTAACAGGTTTCATGGCAGAAAGATAGTTTCCTGTGTATGATTATAGTCTTTTTCCACATCTCAGTGCAACCTGCGGAGCGGTAGGGCCCTGGACCCTTTCGTTGCTTCTTGATCTTATGGGCTCTATTCCTCTTGCTGTCGTTCTCAAGCAGCGTCTCTTGCGTCAGCAGGTGGCGCTCTCGTGTCTCTTGCGAAGGAGCGTGTCTTTTCAGCAGGCTCCCAGTGGTCCGGTGTGTTGGGGGTGTGACATTGCAGGTGCCTTCCGCTGCTCTGAAGCAAGCAGAGCTGCTCTGCTTGGTGGCTTTGCGTTGGACTTTTCTGGGTGCCTTTGACACTGAGGCCAGCATTCTGTACTGTTCAGAAGCAATGACTAAGGACACGGAAAGCCAAGCCCTGCTCAGAAGCTTACAGCCCTGAAGGCGAGAAGGCATGACAATATGAGGAAGCCATTGACTCCTGTCCTGGGGAAGGCAGAGAAACCCCGCTGGGGCATGGGTCACGTGTTTCCTTACCTCCCTCTTGCAGCGCCAAACCAATTGGTCTCACCTTATAGAAAAAAGGTGTTTGAGGAATTTAAATGCTGATTTCTGTACCTTCCCCCCCCCCCGCGCCCCCATAGCTGTTCACAATCCTCATTTTGTGACTCTCCTGTCTCAGCTTTGTGTAAACTCTGCATCCCAATTATCCCCCGATGTGCCAATAAAGCAGCTGACAGCTAATCACTCAGCAGGAGAGAGAATAGGGCTGTGCTTTCTGCCAGCCAGGAGAGGGAGTGCGGAGATTTGGCTAAAGGAGATGTCCAAGGGGCATGAGGAGAGAGTGGCTGGAGATGAAAGCTACAAAGTAGAATTATCTCTGGGATGCACACTGGGAGGAAGCTAAATTAGCATAGATGGCTAAGAAAAGAATACACTAACGGCTAGTGACTGTACGGTAAAACTTGTTTGACAAATAATATAAAAGAGTCTCAATTTTTTGAGTAATAGCCGGGTTAAGGGAGAAACAGAGAAACACGATTTTATAAAAAACAACATTAACATTTTGGCACCCAGCGTGGATGAGGGTCCAACTGCATAGTCTGTGGGAACTTCCTAGGCCACTGCCTAGGCACGATCTGCCTGGGGCCAGTAGGCTCCAGAACTGCACTGGCCTTTGTGGGGTCAAGGAGCCATGGAAACAGGGGGAGTTGTAGGGGACCAGGCCAAGAACAAAAGTGGCTTTGAGGCTTGCCCAAACTCTGGAAAATTTCATCCTTAGATTGCAAGAGTCAGATCACTCTCCTCACATGTACCGGGCCGGCATACCCTGGTGCACAAAGCCCTGCATCCCAAACTTTGCCCCCCCCAACAAGGTCACGTAGCCCTATGGTCAGATTAAACTTCCTCTACCCTTGTCAGGACATGTAGGCAACACCGGGAATTCCTCCTTATGCAGAAGAGCCGTGCCCGGAACTCTGACCCTAACCAATGATGTATACTCACCCCCGAAGGTTAAAGTAGCATTTGTTCCCCCCCCCCCCCAAATGAATGGGCTGACTGGCTGAAGTTGCCTCCCGAGAGTCTGGTCTTGTTGTTCTCACTTCCCTTCTCAGGGTCCACTGCTTGTGATCTCAAAACACACTGGTATGGGAGGGGAAGCAGAGAGTGAACTGCAGCTGGTGACACAAATGCGGGGCACTGAGACCTCCACTATGTGCAGGAGGAAGGCGAGTGATCCCACCCCCAGGGAACAGTGGTGAGATCTTGCCTCCCCCTGAGGAGGGCAGCAAGTCTGGTTTTTGTTTCATTTGTTTTGTTTTGTTTTGTTTTGTTTTCCCTCACTCTCTTCAGTTTACGCTATTGTGAGACTGGATATGGTGAACCGGCGACTGACACCTTCCAGCCAAGGCTGCTCCTTGGCGTTGGCAGAACATCCTCAGCCCTCTGCTTGGACCCTGACAGCCTGCTTGGCATTGGTTGTGACCCCCTATCAGTTTCTCTCATTAAAAAACAAAAAACAAAAAAACAAAAAACAAGTAATACAGAAACCACTTAACAGCACTTAGGGCAGTCGCTACTTTCTCTGAAATTTGCTGGCAGCCTTGCATCTAGGACTTTGGGGGAATCCCCTGGGGAGCCACAGGACCCAGTGGGAAGATTTGCCTCTACTTTGGAGCTTCCAGATCTTCTCTATCATGGAAAATACCTCATCACATGAAAAGCAATCTCAAATCTGAGGGCTGCAGGTCTTGCTCAAGACCCATGGCATGAAACTTATCCAATGGAAAGCCACCTCCTTTTGGGAAGAGGTCCTTGCTGCAGCCCTCTGGGCAGCAGCAGAAAATCCCTATGACCCTTGTACATAGACTTGGGTCACTTATCTCAACACCTGCCAATCCCCATCAAATGATTGTGATGATGATAAATGTGCTGAGGACCATCCTGTAGTGGACCTTGCAGCTTTCAAAAAGGTTCTTCCCAAAGAAAAAGAAATGACATTAATGACAACAGGAACTCAGAGCTCCCTGCCTGCTGCCGAGGACCTGGCAGCACAAAGCAACGGCGCGTGAAGTCTTAAGAATGCTGGCCAGGGATTTTCTGCTGCAGTATGAGATAGCACAGCTGGTCTAGAGTTTTCTTGATTCTTTGCTTGATTTTTTGTTTGAATGTTTTTGTTTTTTCCTAATAATCAGAAATAACTCAAAATTAAAGGTTACTTCATGGGAAATGCCCTCCCCCATAGTGGAAATAACTCATTGTCAATGGTCCTTTCATGGAAGACAAAATTTAGGCAAGCTAAACTTCTAGCACAAACAAACAAACAAAATCAAGGCACATACTAGTAAGTCAGTGCTGTTTAAATATACAAAGCTATTGTTCATGATTATGGATGGTATCTTGTTGTGGGGAGACTCTTTCACCTCCTCATCCCTACTGACGAATAAGTTCCCTCTCTTCCACAGGACTTAAAATAGCTCTTCACACGAAACATCTTACTCCACCCATTGCATTCTTGAAAGCAGAAATTTCATCGCCTTAATATGCCTTCATGAACCTACCTTCCCTTCCTTCAAACCTCAACTCATCCTTCCCTTCAGTGCTTTCTGGGAAACCTGAACTGGGTTCACCCATGGCTTTCCATATGCACCGCTGCCCCACAGCCTCTTTTTGGCCTCCTAAAAGGGTATTACCCACTCCTCCTTTAGCTTTCTCTTCTGAGGCAGTTGAAGCCATGGCTCCATTAATGCAACCCTGAAAGACATGGCACTCACTAGGTGTGATCCAACAGTGCCTGTACAGTAACTCCTCCCCTCCTCTTGTGGGAGCACTGTACCAGCCCCAAGCGTGCTGGACCGGCTCCACACCCCAGTGGGCGGTGCACCTGGAATCCTGAGGATGATGCACTCACTATTATCATTAGAAACAGCCGGGCTAGGGCCCTGCAAACCTTAGGAAAAGAACCTAATAATCTTGTTACCCCTTTTCTCTCTGAGATATTCAGTGGCTACTCAGAAAGCACTCCCACTTTGCTGTCAGCCTAATCAGACTCACGGGACAAATTGATGATCATTGCCATAAAGAAAGATGGGTTTCCTCTCTACCCTCCCACCACAGGTTTTTGTGAAGAAGCCCATCACCAAGGCTCCCTTAGTATTTACTGAGGGAGAAAAGGAGGTAGCTGTGGCAATAATATGCTACTCTCCAGAGAAGAAACCCCCATTTTTCGATTCACAGAGTGGCCCCATCACCCTCCTCCTCAATATGAGGAACGTGTGCCGTTTATTTAGCCCTCATAGAAATCAGTGGGCCCTTTATCTAGTCTTTGATAGTATATATGGTGTTAATTTGCTTCCCTGGTTATCGAGTTCCTTTGTCAAATGAGACAGCATCCCACTATCCATCCCCTCTGCTCATCCCTGTCTCCACCCTCTCACAGGAAAGAGCCACTCCCCTCTCCATCCGGCATGTCGGCTCTCATAGTCCCTTGCCAGGTCAGGTATCTGAGAAAAACACCATTGCTGATCAGACCAACTCTACAGCAGCATTTATAACCTCGTTGAGAAAGCTGATCAATTCCATTCACACACACACACACACACACACCACAAGTATACAAGGACTTCACACTTGGTTCCCCCATGCCCCTCTTGCTCAGCCTCAGAGGATAATAAAGACATGTTTCTCTTGTGCCAAAGAATCATAGAAAGGACATGTAAAAGTCTAAAGGCCCAACTTAAAAAACAAAACAAACAAACAAACAAACCACACCTCATCAACAGAACAGTACAGTGACTGAATGTGTCAGTGTGTGAAAAGATGTGCCACTATATTGAAGGGCACTCCTAGAGCTGCTCTGACCAATTGAAATGCAGCCTGGATCTTCACCTTATGAGAGACTGGCCTCCTGAGCCTCTGCTTTGGAATTAGTAGCTGCTCATCCAGAGGCTATCGCACTGCTGGCTCTGGATACTGGGCTTTGCACATCAAAGGATGCTTCTGCTAAAATGCTGGGGGGTGGGGGGGTGGGCTCTCATTGCCTGTTATTTGTCTCTTGGCACTATTTCCAGCACTGTATAAAACAGAGGAAAATCTTTCTTCCCCTTACACATGAAGACAGGACTGGTCCATTGAACCAGAGAGGCGAGTTTGTGCCCTGGGTCAGCTGTGGAGTTAAAGACACAGCAACACTGAGGAATATGATTGCAAAACCCGCCCTCTGCTGGTGTATTATGCAACGAGAAAGCTGCAACAAGCTGCAACTCAGCAAGCCGCAAGGTGGCTTAATGCCATGTGTGCAACTCTGTATCAAGGTTCCACGCCTCCTGTCGGGATTCCTTGCTGCTAAAGCTGCAATTCACTAGGACTTGAAAGCCTTGAACTTGATCCAGAATGAGCCCAGATCCCCACACTCTACTCCCATTGCTGCCACACGCATCAAACACCCCGGGGCAGCGCCCATGCACCTGTGTGTAGAGCTTCATTACTGTGAAGGGCTGAGAAAGGTCAAGTGTGCTGGCACATGGAACCACAGCCTGTCACCCATAAAGTCCTGGGTTTGATCCTCAGTGCTGCATAAACTGGGGTAGTGTGGCACATGGCAGGTGAGAGTTTCAAAGTTCAGACAGGAGCCCATGTGCCTCTAGTCACAGTGAAACAGCAGGAGGAGCCTCTATCCAAAAGCAAGGTGGATAACTGGGTTCCATTTCCATGTGGATCGTTCTAATAAGAATAGATGGGATTCACCAGCATTTTGAAGGCTGTTATTATGCACACATAGGGAACTCGCAGTCTACTAAAACCTCTGTCTACTAGGGACTGTAGTCAATGCGAGATTACCAATTATCCCTCAGGGCTCTCTGACCATCCCATTTCACAGACATGCTGGACTCGGAGCGCAGAGGGTCAGATACCATGGTGACTGGCGACTGTGAGCAGAGGGAGCAGATCTGTAGATCGACATCCACTCTCTGGATGTACAGTCAGGGCTGACAGAGTGGGACGGACTGCCTGGCCTCATTTCTGAACCACCCGGTGTCAGGGTGTGTCTGTGCTCAGACTTTGGCTAAGGAGCATTTGGTTGAGGGAGCTAGCGCTGTCCTTCCTGCCCCCAGGTGGCCTGAGTATGGCAGAAGTGTTTGTTAAAATACAAACTGAACTTGAGGAAAAGACTCCAGATTAAGAGGGAAGACTCCTTTAGGTAGCCTGTCCTAGCCGCTCTTCCACATGCTCCTGAGACAAAGCGGCAGTGCAGCCTTGTGGAAGAAGGTTCTGTCAAAAGGCAACAAGCACATGAGCCGTTCACACTAGCAGAGTATATATTGTGTCTCACATGTAACACAGAGCTTTGCTATGTAAATAGCTCATCAATAGGAGACCCACCAAAGACTTACATAAAGCACTTAAATGTTCATTTAGATTTTCATTGAATGCTACGAAGTAGAGAAAAATTGAGACAGGGTGCCTTTCACCTGCTGGAGACAACAACATGAGTGTCAGTCACTTTCTTTAATGGCTTTCTTCCAGACATTGAGGGCAAGGAGCTGCCGTTGCAGGATGATCGGTGATCAAGCAAGTGAGAGGAGTCCAAAGTGAGAAAGGGGTTATTGGTAGTAGTTGCATTCCTAGACAGATGCCTAAGACATGGTGTAAAAAGATGTTGCTTGTCTCTGCCTACTACAGAGGTAGACAGAGTGGGAAAGCGAATAACATGGAGTCCCCATTTGGGGGTAAAACAATGATGAGACTCTATGAACAAAACCCAGCAAGGAACAATTTGAGGAAGATGGGATTATTCTTGACTGTGCCTCAAGGCGATCATTTCCTTCTAGAGAGGAAGATTTGGCAGAGGGCAGAGAAGGTGCTAGAATAGGACCATGGAGCAGGCTGGTCATATTGTATCCACACTCAGGAAGCAGAAAGCAAACAGAATTGGGGCTCCTCTCTAAAGCCTCACTCTTTTGGCAGCACTCACTTCCTTCAGGGAGTCTGTATCTTTAAAGGTTCCCATTTCTTCCCTTTGGACCCCTCAACTACTTCAAATGCATGATGCTGGGGGGCGGTCACTCCTCTTTCAAAATCAAGATATAATAATGTATAAATTGATCATCTCATGCTACGTTATGGATTCTCATTAGAAATACAAGGACTCATTTTCTCCTGTGATGCATTTCTTTTTTTCAAGACAGGGTTTCTCTATGTAGCCTTGGTTGTCCTGGACTCACTTGTAGACCAGGCTGGCCTCGAACTCATGGAGATCCACCTGCCTCTGCCTCCCAAGTGCTGGGATTAAAGGCGTGCGCCACCACCACCCAGGTCTGTGATGTGTTTTTATCATCCATCTTCCACTGAAGAAGATAGTATGTCCCGAGTTCAAACTTCCTCTTCGTGCTCATGGCACTCGTATTAATCAGTAGTTCAGGCATTGCATGTGTGTTCAACCGAACTTTCTTTTTCAAACTCTTCTCATGACTGGGGCCTGGCTCTCTCAGAGTGGCACATTGTAAAGTGCATACGGCTCATGCATACGTTTTGCCCCAACCCCTACCCTACCCATGCACTCCTGCTGATGATGCAGTAATATGACTTGGGACTGACATCAACACCCCAGGTCACTTCTTGAGTGAAGTAGGCTACTTCACTGAGCACCTTGATACAAGCAGGAACAATTGTGGGGTGTCTGCTAATGGGCACAGGACTTCTTTTGGGGAACACATAAAGACCCCCAAGCTTGATGGTGGGTGGTGGCTGCACAACTCTTAACAGAGTGAAAAACACTTAAGTTTACAACATGTAAATAAATCATTTAGGCTGAATATAAAACAAAATCCAGGGGCTCCCATCTTAACTGAATCAACTGAAAGGCATTCTGATGACCTCCTACACTCTTAGGCTGGTGCCCTGTCATGCACTTTTATGAACATGCTTCCTAAGTCTCCCCAGTGTTGCCAGAATAGTTTGCTGCCCAAGGCTGCCATTTTCTACCCCTCTCAGGATCTTGCTCTTGCTCTTCCCTCTGATCAAAGATCTTTCTACCCTGTGACCAATGATCTCCCTCCTCATCTCCTTCGGGCCTTTATGCAAACACCGTAACTCCTGAGAGGCTTTCTCCGGCCATACGAGTCTCTAAAATACCATGGCCGTAAGTTCACTCTCTTTCTACATTTTATTTGTTCTGCCTAGAATATATTCCAAACCAGTCTCCCATGTGTGTTTGTTTGCAATACTCACCTACAGTCAGCTCTGCCTGCCTCTGTCACCCAGCCTGACCACAGCTCTCCTCATGCTCAGCTGCTTGGAGTGTGGAGAGTGGGACTTTGCAAGCCTTGTGGCCAGTGCTTTACAGGCCAACAACAGGCTGGTAGGGGACTCAGGCCTAGCTAGCATGGGGAGGGGCATCCTTGAGGAGGGAGAAGTGTTGGAGGCTGGATCACAGCTGTGGCTCTGGGGCATGTCACAGGCTGACATGGCATAGGGCCAGAAGGTGGTCCAAGACAACACACACACACACACACATACTGATAGTTGTTGCTACCTTTCCCCGACTGCCTTTGTGGCAAAAGGAAGCTGACTTTGCAGGACAGCCTATTCCTCATTGATTGTCCTTTTTTGCCTCTTGGCTTGAGGTGACACCGGTGGCAAGGGACGACTGCCAAGTATTCACTAACTATTACTTCTCCGGCTCCAGGATGTGTATAGCATTGCTGTGGTTCTCAGTGTCCTACAAGTGCTTGAACCTGTTCCTCACCTGGGATCAGGTTGAGTGCACGGGTGTCCTGGGCCGGCCGTGGTTAGCTTCCTCAGCCAGAGGGTGTCGTTTCCTGGGCAAGGTTGGACATCTATAAAAAGCTTCTTTCACAAGCCTGAACTGTAAAACAGGACACACGCGTTCCCTCTCCCATGGTTCACACCCCTGTTTTCCCCATGCCTCCCCATTCAGAGCCTGTCTTTCATGGGTCCCTGGCAGATCCCAGGGAACCTATTGCCACCTTTCCACTCGTCCCGAGTCTTCCCTTCTTAAATATGCTCTACTTCTACACTTGGGTATCTTTCCTTTCACTCTGTCTGGGTGACTGCACTCACGTGCTCCCTGGCAGTGCAGGGGGAAAGAGAGACCCCGCTGGGGTGTGGTGGTCACATCACACTCCCTCCCTACATCGCAGGGACCCCTGCCTCAAGCTGGCCTGTGTGGCAGGCTGAGTGCCCATGCTTCTTCGTGGCTCCCAACCTCTTCTTCCTCCCAGGACCGGTATGGCCACCAAGGGTTGTTATAACTTATGGGCTGTGGGCTCTAGAAGAGATGAGGCCACTGCTGCTTCAGTTAACAGTTCTATGGCTGGGTCCAGGAGCCTAGTTGGGGGACCCTAGAGTATCTGGTACAACAGTCTTCCAAGGAGGTTTTAGTATCAAAAGGGCAAATCGAAAAAAGCTGCCCACTTTCCCCACACAAAGAGCTGCCAGAGCCCCTCCTTCTTGCCCGCACCTACACTGCCACCACAGGAGCAGCCAAAATAGCAGCTCCTGTGAATATAGTCGCTCCTTTGAGAGCAGTAACTCTTCCTCAGCTTCCAGGCATCATTGGAGGTAGCCATGGGTAACCCTGTCCCATGACTCCTTTTCTGTCTCTGCCCACTTCTGTCATAGGGAGCTGTCCCCAATGATGACATCTTTTCTGCTTCAGCCTTCTGCAGTCACAGGAGCTGTCCATGGTGGGACTATCTCCTCTCCAGCCTCTCTGTAGGCTACCCATGCTGCAGGGAAAGGGTTCCCTGGTGTGAACTGCCTTTGTAAACTTTGTAAACTCTGTAAATCCTCAAGGCAAGATAGTGGGCCAGACTCCTGTCTGAGGAGCTCCAGCAGCCAGGCCCCTCTTCCAGACCTCTCTGTCCATCCTCTGTAACGGTCACAAAGCTCATCTCAGGCCCCTCAATAGGACACATCCCAGATTCTGCTAACATTACATGAACAATCTGAACAAACCCACCAATCCCTGGGCAGGAAGGCATGACAATCTCTGAGCTCCCCAAGCTCAGGACTTAAAATCCCACCATCCTCACTCTGGAAATCCCTGTCCTAGAAAGCTCTGCCCCCTCAGATGTGATATATAAAGTCTGTGTCTGCTCAGTTCTCAGCTGCCCCCTCCTGGGAGCAGAGGCAGCCACTCCTGGACTCATTCCCCTACCTCTTCCTGGATTCGTGCCTCCAATAAATCTCTTTTAAGAGATTTGCTGCCTGCTTTGACTCTCTTCTTGGGAGAAACCAAGAAACAATGAAAAGAAGAGAAGTGAAGAAGCATGTGGGTCCTTGTCTGCAGGTGGACGGGCCTCTCCCTCCTGGTAAGCTTGGTGCTCAGACGGAGGTGCAAGGACTCCTTGCTGATAACAACCCACCAGACCCAACTGTGTAAAAAGACTAGTTCCTTGCAGACCCTAACCCACACAAAAGGTGTCAAAACTGGCTCTTTGAAGAAAAACATATCAAAGGTGCCCTGGAGACAAGCCTGGGATGTGTCCCGGGAGTGTCTCCTGCTATTCAAGATACCCTTGGTTTAAAATCCCAGAGGTTGGAGGTTTGGAGAGCGTGTTCCCCTTCCCTGTTTCCCCCTCCCTATCTCCCTCCCTGTCTTTCTTTTATCATTAAGCCTAGTGAAATAAAAACCTGGCTCTTTGACTCTTGACTGTCTTTATTTTAATCAGGTGCAGTCAGTTATCTGGCCTCTCACAAGCCAGAGGCTCCCTTCGTCCTCTGGAAGGGATGTGGATTCTCATGGTCTCAAGCCTGGGTGGGTGTGGCTACCCTGAGCTCCCTCTCTGTACAGAAGGCCTTCTTCATGACTGGTTCTCAGGGCAGAGCCTTCTTCAGCTAGCCTCCAGAAGGCTGAAGAAAACTTTGTGACCAGAGTCTCAGCCCAGCCTTCTGGAGAAAGGAACCCACAGGATTAAAGTGGGGCTGAGGCTCCTGAGCTCCTGAGCTCAGCTAAGAATGCCCTCCACTAAGAGCCGCAACACCTCTGCAGATGAGGCATCTTCTCAGAGCTGTATGTTTCCTGGGCTCCTAGAAAGTTCTCTCATTCCTCAGAGCTGTGTGGTTCTTGGGCTGACTTTTTGTTGGGATTGCATTCCCGTTTCCACCATGATGTATAGAGTATTGTGAGGCCTAAAGTCTCATTAAGACAGAGTGTAGTAACTACACCATGCCATCCTACTGACGTAAAATGCCGCTTTAGTGTTTTTCTGAAGGTATTTCCAGAAGAGAATGCATGCATGAGTCCTACACAGTAGTTGTAGGACTATATCCCACTTGTAGATGGGGTGATGTCTAACCCTACTTCCTACTATATGAAAGTGTGACTCTGACCTCCTATGACAGATTGAATAAACATGGCACCCACCAGCTCATAAGAAGTGGCATTATTTGAAGGACTGGGACATGTGGTCTTGTTAGAGCAGCTGAGGCCTTATGGGAGGAAGTTTGTCACTGGGGCTTAAGGATTTAAAGCTTCAGAAGCTCTGGCCAGGCCCAGTGGCTCGTTCTTTCTTGCTGCTACATGACCATCGGGATGTAGAACTCTTGGCTTCTTCTCCAATACCATGGCTACCAGTGGGCAGTCATAACGATAACAGACTAAATCTTGAACCTGTAAGCCTGCCCAATGAAAGGTTTTCTTTATAAGTGTTGCCCCTGGCATTGTGTCTCTTCACAGCAATAGAAACCCTAGCTAAGATACCTAGCTCCTATGCAGAGCCACCACCAAAGATTCCAAAAATGCATTTAAGTGTTCATTTACCTTTCTACTGAATGCTGTGTCACAGAGGGAAACTGAGATTCTTATAAAAGGCAGTGTGGCTTCACCTTCAGTAGCACCAACCTATGTAAGCCACTCTCTCTACTCACTTCCTTCCAGACATGGAACAGTTGGATGGATATGAGGAATTGCAAGAGGAGATGTCTCAGGATCATATGGCAAGTGTGAGGATCCAAGAGCAAGAAGAGGGGTCATCAGTAGGCAATGGCATTCCTACTCAGGTACCACAGACAGTACAGGAGGAGGACGGTGTCTCTTCAAACTAGAGAGGTAGAAGAAGTGGGAAAGTAAATGGCTTGGCCTCCTTGGTCGGCCTGGAATAATGTTGAGGCGCTATGAACAAAGGTCCAACAAGAGACAATGGAGGTAGAGGGGTTCGTCCTGGGTTGTGCTTCAAGGCCATCACTTCCTCCTGCAAGGGGAGACTCGACAAAAGGAACAGAAGGTGTGGTCAGAGGTCCAGGGATCCAGCTGCATCCACACTCAGGAAGCAGAGAGCAAACAGAACTAGGGCTCCACTCTTAAGCCTCTCATCTTCCTGAAGAACTCACTTCCTTCAGGGAGCTTCCATCATATAAAGGTTCCAAACTGTTGTTGCCTTTGGCACCCTCATCTAGTTCAAATACATGAGGCTATGGTGGGTGCACGTTTCTCTTTCAAGCACAAGATATGTGATTTAGGGCCTTGAGTAAATTGATAATCTCTTGCCCCATAACTGATTCTCAGTAGTAGGTAATACAAGGGACACATTTTATCACGTGATGTATTGTTGTCATCCTTCCTCCACTGAAGATAGTATGTTCCAAGTGCAATCTGAGGTCTCAATCTCATGCCGCTCTTATTTAATAAGTAGTCCAGTAATTTCGTGTGTGTTATCTCTAGTGGATACCGCAGGCCTGAAATCCAGGATCTTTTGTGACGTCAGGAAAGTCATACAGGATGCACATGTACCAAAGAAAGAGAAATAGTTGGAAACTTTAACATTATATTGTATGTCTAATGGCAGAAAAAATGAATTGAAAAACTTCCTGTATTATGAAAAAGATCGGGCTTTTATCACCACTTGATCCTGGTCCCTCCATATCCACACAGAAATCCAGGTGAAGCGTTCAGGCAATGAAATACCTGGTTTCATGTCCAAAGACTTTCCCATGACTCAGACAATGGCTGCACGGAGAGACACCCATATTTCTTAAGCATTAATAGTGAAAGATGCTGACTTTCCATGTCTTTTTAATACTAAACCATTCAATATCCAGCCTTAGACCACACAGTATGCTGGGGTTCCCTCAGCCCTGGTCAATGGGTAGGTGTAAAGAGGAGGTGTCTGTGATGGCTGTGACACTGCACTGCTCTCTTGTCATCTGATAAAGACAACAGAACTACATTTCTGGGTGCCTGGGTTCCATATAAGGCATGGCCTGGAGATATCAACTCTGCAGTCTTTTTACACTGAGGCCAGAGCTGTGCCATGTCAGGATCCACAACAGCCACAGATGAGTCACAAAACCCAGCCCTGGCTTTGAAATCACCAGTCCCCAGCATCAGGAAGCAAGGGAGGAACCCACCAAATGCTAGGCAAGAGAAACCATCAAGGCTGGTCAGAGGTTCTCCTTGGCTAGCCCTGCTATCAGCACAAACATCTCTTGTGACACTTGCCACCATAATTGCTTTCTTGGAGTTTCAGCGGGCACTGTCATCCCCTGTGTTCAAGGAGCCACCCCTCTGATATGGTCCTAATCCTCCAGTAGGTCCCAAACCTGCAGAGGAGATGCCTGGGACCTTTAAAAACTGTTTTTCCTTGACTCCCCTCTTCCTCTTAGAAGTTGTGCCAGAGATCTCAGGAGGCATAACCCAGAGATCCTCACCTTCACCCATGAGCATCTGGGTGCCCACCAAAGTACCTATGAACAGGAAGACCTACAACCATTACCTCTTTATTTCTGGTCCTTCCAAAGTCTGGACAGAAGCCCTTGGGCAGTGTCATAGTGGTCCCACAGATGATGTACTCAAGCCATAGTTTCTGGCACTTAGCTTGACCAGCAGAAATGTCTCTGGGTCCCTTTGGGAGGCTTCCAATGGACTAAACCTCTGAACCCATAAGCCTGCTCAATTTTATTTTTCTTTGTAAGAGTTGCCAAGGTCACGATGTCTTTTCACAGCAATAAAAACCCTAAAACACCTACATCATATGCAGAACAACCACCAAAGACTTTAAAAATGCATTTAAATGTTCATTTAGCATTCTCCCTGAATGCTATGTAGCAGAGGAAAACTGAGGTTCTTACAAGAGGCAGTGCGGCTGCACCTTCTGTAGACACCAACATGTGTGTGAGCTTCTCTCTCTCCTGACTTCATCCAGACATGGAATAGCTGTGTGAGTGTGAGAAACAGTGAGAGGAGATCTCGCAGGGTCATGTGGCCCGCATGAGGAGTTTCCAAAACAAGAAAAGAGTGAGGTCATCAGTAGGCAATGGCATTCCTATTGAGACCCCTGGGACAGAGCGTAGGAGGAGGTGGACGTCTCCTCCTACTAGAGAGGTAGGGGAAGTGGGAAAGTAAATGACAAGGACTCTGCAGTCCATCTGGAATAATGATGAACGAAGGCCCAACAAGAGACAACTTGAGGCAGACAGCACCCATTTTGAAATTGGGCTTCAAGGCTTTCATTTCCTCCTAGAAGGGAAAACTTGGCAGAGGGCAGAGGAGGTGTGGTCAGAGGTCCAGGGAGCAGGCTGGTCACATTGCAGCCACACTCAGGAAGCAGAGAGCAGACAGAACTGAGGCTCCACTCTTAAGCCTTTAGTCTGCCTGCAGTACTTACTCCTTTCAGGGAGTCTCCACCATTTAAAGGTTCCAAACTCTCCCCTGTGGGACCCTCAAGCTAGTTTGAATACAATGAGGCAGTGGGGGAAATTTCTCATTCAAAGGCAGAACATAAACTATGTTGCTTAGGGCCTTGGATAAAATGACCATCAAATGACACCTTATGGATTCTCAGTAGAAAGACAAGGACTCATTTTCTTGTGTGATGCATTTTTAATCATCTTTCTTCCACTGAAGAGGACAGTATGTTCCAAGTACACCCTTGGAACTCCTCACTTGCCTCCTCACTCCACACACTTGCCTCTTCATCTTCATGGCTCTACTCCTTTATTAATAAGTAGTTCAGTCATTGCACATGTGTTACCTCTAACTAAAACCATAGAGGTGAAATCTAGACTCTTTTGTGACATCAGGGAGGCCACACAGGATGTACATATACGAGAGAATGAATACTGGATGGGGAATTTAATATTATTTTGTATTTCTGATGGCATAGAAGCAAATGGGAAATCTTCCTGTATTATGGAGAATAACCAGGCTTTCATCAGTAAACACTTGATCCTGTTCCCTCTATGTCCCCAGAGAAGGCCAGGTGGACAGCTCAGGCAATGAAGTGCCTGGGTTCGTGTTCAGGGAGTTTCCCTTGACTCAGCCAGTGGGTCCATGGAGAGGCACTCGCATTTGTGAGGCATTGATAGTGAAAGATGCTCAGGTTTTCAGGTCTTTTCATACTAGATCATTCAATATCAAGCCTTAATCTACACAGTGTCATGGGGGTTATCTCTTTCCAACAGGACGTGAGGACCCGTAGTGAGGGAATGGAATAGTCTCAAGATTCATGCTGACTTTAGAAGTGGACATTGGTTGTACACACAGGATAGCACAGACATCATTTAAAACCCTTTGTCTGACTCTGGTGGACCTGTTGCCGGAGAAGCAGACATACAGCATAGAGCAAGAACGGCTTGAGAGTTTGGAACCAGGGCGTCTGTGAGTCTGTCAAAAATGCTAAGTCATGAGGTCCATAGCAGGTCCTTCTGCCAATAACTCAACCTCAGGAACTTTTACACTTCATGGATTACACTCATTAAGCCACCGAGGAACAGAACAATCATTTTCCTTTGCTTTGTTGCACATTTCCTGCTTGTCATCAAAGAGACATAGCAGTGAATGGATCCGGCTTCATGGTGCTCAGATAAAGAGACCAAGTTGGGTACCACATGTGTGGACAGTGATTCCGAGGTCCTAAACTGTCAGCCTCTGCTCATTTTTCACCTATGGGGTGGAAATCCATACAGGAAGGTCCATATATTGCTTAAATAACTTTTTCTGAAGTCCGTATAGTGGACTTTACTACCTACTATGGTCAGGAGTTGATATTGCTGCTAAGAAGTTTTCATTACAGAACAGAGGTACTGCCTTAGACAGGACCAGTGCTGACTGTAGTGTTGATGCTCGGGCTTCAGGATGTCCGCTGCCTGTGGCCACTGGATCATCCCTGAAACCTGCCCTGAAGCCGTTCAGAAATGCTGAGGTCTGTTACTGACATTAAGAATAAGAGTCTGTATTGACCCACTCAAAGATGGACGGACTCATTTGCCTTAAGGGTCTCATCATTTGGAAGGAGACATGCTCCATTTCTGATCCGTCTTCAGCTCTTCTCCCTGCTGTCCTCTCCCCAGAGAGGAGGATGGTCTAGAGCAGCCACCCTTGCTGGTTACTCAGCAGCAGCCGTTATGCTGGACACACAACTCAGTCAGAGCCCACTGTGTTGTCATCAGCTGAGAGTTATTTTGTGTTCTCCTGGCACTCGCTAAGCACGCTCAGGGTCTGAAGACCAGAAGGGAAGAGGAGGAAGCAGAGCTTTGCCTTTTGTAGACAGGAAGGTGACTTTTGTGATCCCATTGGTTATCCTGTTTAAATCAAATGGATCATGGGCACTATAGGTACCACAGTGTTTACTTGGGAAGGAGATGAAATGCAACCGCACCGCATCATGCAACCTCCTCACACACAGTGCGGGTGTCAGGTCCACATTGTATGTTTCCCTTCTGTAACAAGTGTCTCTGATTCGACTAAACCTCATGTGATTTTTTTCACTCAACAGTTGACAGGCACATTATCGATAACCTTGTATTTTATGTGTAAATGCCCTCACCTCTTAAGGGGACTACTTTTATTTTTTTTCCATTTTAAACAGAAGATTTTACTGTCTCTACTTTGGGACAGGCAAAGTCACATTTCACAGTGCCACATATGTTGTCTGGCACTTGGGTACACAAAGATATGGTCCAATATTGTGCTGCCTTAGGATGCAAAATGGCACGTGAAGTTGTAGTTCAAACCCTCTGGCGGTGGAGTTGGACAAAAGGTGGATGGGGAATGGTTTGGGTGATCAGAACGGTGTGGGCTTGAGTTCTGATTGGTAGGCTTAAGTTGGTCATGGGTGGACCCTTAAGTGTAGAGGGCGTTTCAAACACCAGAGTTGGTAGCAGCTGCTGTGGGTGACCACTCGCTGGCCAGTTCAACAGTTCACTGCCTTTGAGCCACAGCTGGATCGCCCTCTTGGCCCCCAACACAGGTTCACTATATACATCAGCAGGACACCTGATGCTCACATCTCCCCTCATGATCCCGGGATGTACCTCAGGTGAGTGTGTCCTATCATGGTCACTGAGATGTGAAACACACTGTCCCCTTCCTAGACCATGTCCGCCATGGACCAAAAGCTCATAAAGGGCCGATAAGGACTGGGAAGAACAGTTTTCTCTGCAGGTTCTTGAAGTGTACAACAAGGATATGCTCTCGTGCCTGCGACATCTTTGTCCCCAGCAGCTTGAAGCCCCGCTTCCCAAAGCATCATATAACACTGCCCATCAGCTTCTACTGCACCCCAATACAGCTTCAAACCAGCCAGGACCCCACTGCTTGTGCCATGAGGGCCCTCCGGAACTGGGGTACACCTCTCTTCTAAAAATTTCTAAGGTTAAGGCATTTGGGATGTGTTCCCCAAAAGTTGATATAGCGGATGGTTTCTAGGTCTCTTACAGTATATTGTGGTAGTGAGCTCTTTAAAGAAGGAAACCTAGAACAGGTAATTGGGACATGGAAACCCCTGCCCCCCGGGGCTGACTCATCTCAAGAGAGCAGGTTGTTTCTATGCCATATTACAATGTAGCTTTGGACCCTGAGTACAGCCAGAGTTAGAGGTGCCTGATCTGGAAGGATAGACAAAAGTGTAAGCTACACTTGTTGCTATCACGTGATATGGAAGCTCAGGCCTTTGGGACAGCATCACACCACAGCCTAACACAGAATCTTGATTGGAGCAGTCTTATCAATTGTATTTTTAAAAAAGAATCTCCAGGGGAACCACAGATGTGTGTAACCAGAATTCAAAATGATGTTGGCCTAAGAGTGTTTTTTCTAAATTTGCAGGTCCTGTCTCAAAAGATAAGATCCTTTATGTGTCCTGGAAGAATGGTATATGTACTAGTTGTCTTTTGTGAGGTGCATCACTATTTTCTGAGGAACCAGCTGGCAACAAAAATAGCCAGTGTAGTGTCAATACTGGTAGCCCAAGTCACAATTCATGCTCATGTCCCAGGAGCCCTTGAATTCCCCTGCGGGAGGCTTTTTTCGAGAGGCGTGGGGAGCGATGTCTGCACGTGTGTTTCCTCTATCAGCTTTCCCAGTCATTCAACCCAATCTTCCTAGTGCAAAAAAAAAAAAAAAAAAAAAAAAGTCAGAGTTCACACTTTATTTACATTTCTCTGTTCCAACCTCAGGCCACTCAGGTATCGTCGATTTCTCAGCTTATCTTCTACCACTTAGCAACCAAGACAGAGCTAACTGATCCAACAGGCTGGCTATGGAGTACGAGAGCAATTGTGTTCCCAAATATGTGGTACCAAAGGAACTCTCGAGGTTACCTTGGAACAAGTACAACCTAGAGACCATAAACACTGTCATTGCTGCTGCACACATCAACCAACCGAGAAAGGCCAGGTGTGTTAGGACATGGAACCACAGCCTGTCACACAAGAGGTCCTGGGTTTGATCCTCAGTGCTCCATAAACTGGGGTAGTGCGACATATTACAGGTCAGAGGTTCAAGGTCGTCTCTAGGCTCAGCCTAGGCTGCCACAGGAGATGTTGGGTGGAAACAGCTGCCACCATCACAATGCCCTGAAAGATGCCCACGTGCTTCTAGGCACAGTGAAACAGACAATAGGAGGAGTCTGTCCAAAAGCAAGGTGGATGCATGTCATAATTGGGTTCCATTTCAACTTGGATCATTCTAGTAAGTACTGATGGAATTCATCAGTATTTTGAAGGCTGTTATTATGCACACATAGGGAGCTCGTAGTCTACAAAGACGTCCTGTCTAATAGGGATTCCACTCAATGCCAGGTTCACACTCAGGGCTCTCTGACCATCCCATTTCACAGACATGCTGGACTCAGAGCGCAGAGGGTCAGATACCATGGTGACTGGCGACTGTGAGCAGAGGGAGCAGATCTATAGATCGACATCCACTCTCTGGATGTACAGTCAGGGCTGACAGAGTGGGACGGACTGCCTGGCCTCATTTCTGAACCACCCGGTGTCAGGGTGTGTCTGTGCTCAGACTTTGGCTAAGGAGCATTTGGTTGAGGGAGCTAGCGCTGTCCTTCCTGCCCCCAGGTGGCCTGAGTATGGCAGAAGTGTTTGTTAAAATACAAACTGAACTTGAGGAAAAGACTCCAGATTAAGAGGGAAGACTCCTTTAGGCAGCCTGTCCTAGCTGCGCTTCCACATGCTCCTGAGACAAAGCGGCAGTGCAGCCTTGTGGAAGAAGGTTCTGTCAAAAGGCAACGAGCACATGAGCCCTTCACATTACTAGACGACATTGCATCTCACGCGCAAAAATGATGGCGTCTAACCCTGTGGTTTGCTTTAAGAAAGTGTGCCATTACTTAGCTCATCAGTACAAAACCTTCAGTGACTTTTACAAAGCATTCAAGTGTTCTTTCAGCTTCCTAATGAGTCTCTGGAGGTTGTTCTCACGGGAGGCAGTGTGTCTATCACCTGCTGGGGACACCGATGGGTGTGTGAGCCCCTCTACTGACTTTCTTGCAGACTTTAAGGAATTATACAAAGATGAAAAGGATCAAGTGTTACAATAAAATGTACCTGTTCAGCCTAAAAAGCCATTAACTGACACAGAGACTGAAACGTATTTTAAAGCTGCAAGCACTACACCGGGCAGAATCTAAACTGATACTAATCTACTTGTAAACTAAAATAAACTACTCTAATCCTCATAACCTACATATATCCTAAGCACTTGCCAATCTGATCCTCTCCTCCTCCTGTCAACTCTCGGCTCCGCCCCCCTCTACAGGAAGTCCCGCCTTCACTTCCTGTCCTTCTGCTCAGCTGATTGGCTAAAAAGTGTTTTATTGACATTTGTTACATCCACTCAAGACATTCCTCCATAATCAAGACCAGGAGTTTTAGGGTGATCTGGCAAGTGTAAGGAGCCACCAAAGCAAAGAAGGAGTCATAAGTAGGTAATGGCATCTCTAGTCAGTTTTGTGGGACAGAGTGCAGGAGGGGTTGGGTGTCTCCTCCTAGTACAGAGGTAGAGAAAGTGGGAGAGCAAATATCATGGACTTCCCAGTCAGGCTGGATTAATGTTGAGGCTCTATGAACAAAAGGCCCAACAAGAGACAATGTGAGGTAGAGGGGTTCATTCTGGATTGTTCCTCAAGTCTATCTTTTCTTCCTGGAAGGGAAGACTTGGCGGAGGGCAGAGAAGATGTCAGAGGTCCAGGGAGCAGGCTGGTCACATTGCAGCCACATTCAGGAAGCAGAGAGCAAACAGAACTGGGGCTCCATTCTCAAGCCTCTAGTCTTCCTACAGTACTCCTAAATTTTCCAAATTTGTTCAACTGAATTATCTTTCCAGATCCTTATATTATTAAATCATTAAAGTAACTTTATGCATCATTCATTTTCCTGTAATTCTTTTTTAAAGGCTTATTTATTTTATATCTTCTGTCTTTGTCTTATGTCTCTGTCTTCATGCATACCTGCATGCCAAAAGAGAGCATCAGATCTCAGTATAGATGGTTGTGAGCCACCATGCGGTTGCTGGGAATTGAACTCAGGACCTCTGAAAGAGCAGACAGTGCTCTTAACCCCTTAGACATGTCTTCAGCCCTCCCCCTGTAGTTTTTTTTTTTTTTAGATTTATTTATTAATACACATACAGTTCTCTATCTGAAGGTCAGAAGAGGGCATTAGATCACATTATAGATGGTTGTGAGCCACTATGTGGTTGCTAGGAATTGAACTCAGGACCTTTGGAAGAGCAGGCAGTGCTCTTAACCTCTGAGCCATCTCTCTAGCTTCCCCCCACCCCTGTAATTCTTATATTATCAAATCTTATTTTTTAAAAACCTAAGTAAGAAGAATATGTTCATTGTTGAAGTGCCCACCCCTCTGAATGAACCTGGGGACAGGATGAGTTGCCGCAGAGTCAACTACACAGACCCTGAGAGTTCTGGTGCAAATCAGAAGCTTGTTTACTGCGGAAACAGGGCAACCCTTTATAACCCCCTCCTGAACTCCCACAGGCTATTGAAGCTTTCACTGCTCTTGTGTCATCATAGGACTGGTGTCCATGGCTCACGTGACCGTGTGCGTGCGGTTGCTGGGCACCCCGGCAAATTTTTAGTTGGAAATTGAGAATGTTGTCAGCACACATGCGCAGTCACTTGTTACTTGCTGCTACATGTCCACCATTTTCTCTTAACAGAGATGCTCAGGGGGAACCAAGGTTCTTTTGCCTTGATATTGTTGACCCCACCTTGGGAGGCTTCCAGTTACTATGGACAGGTGCCTGTCTTAGGTTAGGTTGTCCTGCTGTACAGGAACTTACCCGTCCTTGGCTAGCCAGGCCTGAAAGGATAGACCTCCTGGGGAGCTCGTGGTAACATGGATCATTTATGTAACATCATTAATCATAGACAGGCAGGCATGCATAACTTCTCCCAGAGGCTTGTTACTAGGGTGTCTGGGGGCCAGTAAGAACTTGACGTGTGACATTATATATCACACGTTGTTGATCTCGATACCGTAAGATACACCTAAACAAAATTAATAAAACTAAAGTTATGGTGCCCATCAATGCATAGGTAAGGATCCAGGAGTGTATAATTTCCTATACTCCTTCCTCTTCCCCCCCCCCCCAAAAAAGGTGGACTCAAAAGCCAGGAGCTTTACCATGGTTTCAGTAAGTTTGGAAATAGAGTCCCTTAAAAGAATGGAGTAGTTAAGAAATTGATTTGACCCAGTCCCTTTAATATGTTGAACAAGTTTTTTTTTTTCTAACTGAAGTCACATTATTTACTTGATAGGGGCTTAAACATATAGCATGGAATCAACTATCACAGGCCAAAAGGACCAGAAGTGCCATATCTCACAGCAGAGACAGTTCCTCCTCCAAAAGATCAATTTATTGTTGTAGAATATGGATACCCCGACACATATGTTGGCTTAAGAATTCTTGAGTCTTCAATGCCTCAGCGGGCTTAGTGACTATCTGGCTGATTGTGTCTGCGGTTTGGGTCAATGAAACTGCAGCAGTTGCTGTTCCAGCTAGGGCCACCAGAATGGCTGCCATGACGGCTGCAGTGATACCAAATTCCCTCTTGACCCGGGACAATGGCTGGAGAGGAGTCTGTGACATCAGGGTAACAGCAAGAAAGTAGGTGTCATTGACTACAGGGACCCAGCTTGCTGCCAGTTCCCTCACCAAGACTGCTGGAGTGGTATTATACACCCAGCAGGCAGACAAATACCATCCAGTTGGGAGAGAGTGCAGTTGACTTGTCACATTGGTGGCATTATTTAGTAAGAAAAAAAAAGAAGAAGAAGAAGAAGAAGAAGGCCTGACATAGACAGGGGTGGGTCCCCAGAGGATTTCCTTACCTGGAACCTTAGTGACATTGACGTTTTCCCAGCCATCTGAGGTTTGGATGTAGAGTAAAACAGAGGAGAGGCCTCAGATCAAGGCAATGACAGGGCCCACAGGCCTCCATATTTTCAAAAATAGTATCATATTTGGTCATTTGCAGTTCTCTAGCAAAATATCCCTACCCACAAGTACTTGGTGTATATTTCAAAGTCCATACATCCTGGCCCTTTTCACCTCCCTAGGCTCCCATCCTCCCAGAGACCATTTGCTCTCTTTGTAACAGTAAGGTCCCCACCCTCCTGCCCTGCTATTTTTCCTTGTCTCACAGAGAGCCTTGGCTATGTCCAGTCTGTTTCCCCTTTTCTCTGCTCTGGACTCTTCTAGACGCCTCTGGATATTTTTCTCTCTCATTCACAGTAACAAAAATCTTTCCCTTGGGCTGGAGAGATGGCTCAGAGCTTAAGAGCACCATCTGTTCTTCCAGAGGTCCTGAGTTCAATTCCCAGCACCCACAAGGTGGCTCACAACCGTCTATACTGGGATCTGATGCCCTCTTCTGGCATGCAGGTGTACATGAAGATAGAGCACTCCTATCCATAAATAAACAAATCTTAAAAACAAAACAAACCTTTCCCTTTCTCTCACCCTGGGGTGGCCATGTTGGCAGTTTCTCCACTACTCCCTTTGTTCACACCATTTAGGGTCTTACCCCAGAGCCTGAGCCCAGTCAATTCCTGGCTCCCTTCTCCTAAAGGAGCAAGTCATAAAGTCTCACCTGCTGATCGCTGGGATAGGATGGCCTGAAGCCCTGGGCACATTGTGCCTGCAGGAGCCGCTGGAGCAGGATCTGCTTATGTGGGCAGGGGTGGAGCTGGCCTCCCCTCTTAGTTAATTCTCCTGAAACTCCAGGCATCTCCACAGCCTTGCCAGGCAGTGAGGCTGGGACTCACGCTCCTCAGGATGGCCAAAGGGATGAGAGACTGGAGATAAAAGTTAGGCTGGGTGCTTTCCTCTGGGTCTCCAAGCCTGCTCTAACTGAGATGGGATATTCTCTTTGTTCCTGGGATCCCTTGCCTTATGCCCATGGTCCACTCTGTTTCTGCCTCACCAAGACTGTATACTTTTGCTTTTGTCTCCACTTTTCAGTTCTAGAGAAACAAATAGCTTTTGGGTGGGAGTAACATTTTAAAATACCATCACATGTTGTTTGTGCTCAATGAAAAGCTAGCTCTGGAGATGGAGATCTGGACCACCCACTTCAGACCCAGATATGTTTGTCTCAGCCACTCCTCCAAGCCTTCTGCTCTGGGTCAGTCTGCCTCTCTGACTCTGAAACAGAGGGGAAGAGAGGGAGAGTCCTTAAAAATAGCTTCTGAGGTGCTTATGCATTGAAATAATTTTACATTTTTAAAAATGTTTTAAAATACCCTCTGTCTAAAATTGGTCAATAATAACTTCAGCTGAGCCTGCTTTGAAAAGTCACAGCTGGCTTTGTTAACTATTCATTTCTTTCAGCAAAAAAATAGATTACCAAGGTCAGTAGGCCTTCACATGAGTAGCCAGTCACTCCTCCAAGCTGACTGCATTCAATTAGGCCCTAACTGCCCTAGGCCTCAAGGTTTTCTGGGAAAACTAAGGTACAAAGGCTAGAAATTAAGAGTGGGGAAGAGGCCAGGTATGGTGGCACACGCCTTTAATCCCAGCATTCGGGAGGCAGAGGCTGGCAGATCGCTGTGAGTTCGAGGCCAGCCTGGTCTACAAAGTGAGTCCAGGACAGCCAAGGCTACACAGAGAGACCCTGTCTCAAAAAAGAAAACAAAAAAAACAAAGAATGGGGAAAATGACCAGATATGTAGCTGTGGGAAAGTTGTTATATAGTCTGAGGCCCCAGATACTGCCCAATACCTCCCACCTTAGAGAAATTTCTTACAAATAGTAGACTGGTTGGTGTTGTTATGTTTCATGATATTCAATTTTTTTAAATCAAGAGAGATAAAGGTTAAAATGGCTAAATATAATTACAGGTGTTTGCCTCCTCAGGTCTTGTTTTCAAAGACCATTCCTCCATTTGAGATCACTGATAGCTTTGAAGCTCTTGCTGAAATGTAAACTTTCTTTCTATCAGGATCTTTAAGATAATGTGTGAATGAAAAAAGAAAAAGAAAAGAAAAGAAAGGAAACATGACTGAGAAAGGAATAAAGAAAGGAGAATTTATTTCATGTTCCCCTGATTGCTTTGGTGGTATATTGAAGCTAGACCCGGTAAGTTTAGAGGCTAGGTGGAGATGCGGTCCCGATGGGTGAGGTACAAAGGAGTCCCGAGCCTGGGTGCCAGGTGGGGGGGGGGTGGGGGGGGTGGAGGGGTGGGGGGGTGGGGGGGTTGGGGGGGGAGGGGGAATGAACTGAGGAGGCACGAGCTGTCCTGCTAAATCGTCAGTCACTTAGGCAGGGGCCAGTGCTAAGAGCATGAGCAGACACGGTTTACCGGGCACCAGGATTTTTGAGAGAAGCCAAGGGGGGAGTGGTGGAATGTGCTGGAAAAAAGGAAGCCTCGCCCAGGGAAATGGTCAGACTCGGAGAAGCATTTAAGTCGAGTTGAGAGGAACTCACCGACTGCCAAGGTCTGCATGGAATGACTAGGGGTTGGTGGAACAGAAAGCAAACCTGTTGCGGGAGGTTGTAATGGCAGAAGGGATCCCAGGGTGGCCAGACGCCAGGAGAGCCTCTGAGTCAACAAATGTCCTGAGATATGATGCAGTGAGAAATTGTGCCATGCAACGGGTTTGGTATAAAGAGGGTTATGGAGAGAAGAGAGAGGAGTGAGAACCCGGAGAAGGGGAGACAGACACACAGACATGAGCAGAGCCAAAAGGGGAGAGAAAAGGAAGGCAGTGAGTGAGAGGGAGAGGGTGCTGAGGACAAGGAGGGGCCCAGAGGAAAGAGGGGGGAGGGGGAGGGGGAGAGAGGGAGAGAGCCGCCTGCAACAGAGAGAGCTGGGGCGGCCAGGGGGTCCTTTTATCTGGTCACACACATCAACAGCAACAGGTCTTGACATAAATAATTGCCAGGGCCCTGAAGGCAGGCCAGTGGAATCGCCTGTACGCTAACGTTCTTCCTATCGGCGTCTGTAAGATCATGTGTGCGTGAAAGAAAGAAAGAAAAAGAAACATGACTGTTTCTAGGTATGACGGAGGAGAACGTTTATTATAGGAGAGAGCATAGTGAGAGGCAGAAACATGAACTTCTGCGAGAGTCCAGAGTGGTCATGACCAGACTGAGCTCTGCCAAGTCGGGAGAGAGGGGAACCAGGTCCCACAGCCTGGAGAGACCCAAAGTACAAAGAGAACTGGTGACAGAAATGGTTGTATCCTATAGAAAAGAGCAGCCCAGCCTTCTGAGCTGGAGAGTTCGAGGGAGGGGGCAGGTGTGCCTGCTAGGAGGGCTCTGTAACAGGTGGGGACTGAGGGATGCTGGGAGAACCTGGAGGCCCGTGCTTGCTTTGATATGCTAAATAGGCACCTCAGCCATTTGGCCCAGGTTTGAAACCTAGCAATGAGGTTGGGGATTTAAAAAAAAAAAATGTGGAGAAAGAAACCCTGTCTGGAAAAAAACAAAAAGTCCCTTGGGCAGAAGCATTTCCCCTGTGGCCAGGTCTGAGTAGCACTGTTCAGTTCACACCTGAGAACCCAGTTGCTACCCGTACTCCAGGCTTGTGCTGGTGTCGGCAAGTTTAAAATGGAAGGTCTGTGCGAGAGTCTGGCGATCCTACTGCCGCTCTTTGAAGTCCACTGGAGCCGGGCAGTGCATACCGCCTTCCACAAGAAGCTGAAGGGCGGCCCCGCGCGGCTCTGAAGCGGGCAGATGCTCAGACTAGTAACCTCTCAGCGCACTACCAGGGTCATTATCAGCAAGTACTGAGCGAGGCGCGCAGGGCCCAGAGAAGGAGGAGCTCTTGCTGACCTCAATGCCAACGCGAGCTGTGCTACTTGTCCACGGACCGGACCCGAAGGCGCACAGAGGATACCAGTGGCAGCAGTTAAGGTTGCTGTCAGGCTCCAGTCCCAGGGGACCCAGACATGGACTCCAGCCCCCCCCCCCCTTATTTGCCTCCCTGGGTGTGTGACCCCCTACAATGGCGTCTGATTTGTGCTGCCCTGCATCGGATTAATCGAGTCAGGGCAAATCATATTACCAGCAAAAGAACTAAGCCAGATTCTCCTTTTTCTTATTTTAGAATTTATTTTGTTTTTGAGTCAGGGTGTTGGCATACAGGTGATTCTTCTGGCCTGCCCTCAGAGACCTAGGAATTGCTTATGTCATCATCCCTGACGGCCAGGTGCACCAGGTGGTGGCCAGCTGAAAGGACACCCCCACGGGACAGCATCCCACCCCACCCCCAGCCACTCCAGCGCTCCCCTCCCCCTCTGTCCCTCGGCTAGCTGGCTTCCTGGACCTCTTCTTCAGACCATCCTCTCCCTTCTCCCAATAAACCTGGTTATACTAGAAAACAAATGTAAAATCCCAGGCAAATTAAAAGTTTTAAACTTACAACAACAAAAATAAAGCTTGATAATTAGAATACTGTGGCAGAGTTCAAGGACAGCAAAAGACTACCTGGACTCTATTGAGTTTTAATTAGTCTAATTTTATTTAAGCTGTGGCTGACTATTGTGGGGACTCTGCTGCTGGAGCTTCAGCACCAGATCAAAGGTGGCACCGTGCCCAGCGCCACAGCCCAGACCCAGGCCCTGTGCCAGCTGCCCAGATCAGGGCCGCCACCGCCACCACTGCCACCAACTCTCTCTCTCTCTCTCTCTCTCTCTCTCTCTCTCTCTCTCTCTCTCTCTCTCTCTCTCACACACACACACACACACACACACACACACACACACACACACTCACACTCAATACTTATACTGACACACACTCGTGTAGGGATTTCTCCACTGTCGCTGCTACCTTGGTGGCCAGCTGCTGTCCAATGTCCACCCCACCCCTGCAACCCTGTGACAGAACACCTACCCCACTCCTCAGGGAGCCCACTGCCCCGCCACCAGTCCTTCAGCCCAGAGTGCCTAACACTCTGGGACACTAAAATTTAAATTGGCTCACTGCCTGACCACCTTCCCGCCACAGTGCAGTCAGCCCCCTCCTTCCAACCCTGGGGTTGTAGCAATGGGGAGGGAAAAGGGCTTGCTGATCCTGTAGCGCCTCGGCGGGAGCTGTCCATGGTGACTATGCCTGTCTGAGCCCTCTCTGCTCAGTGAAAAACTAGACACCTTTCCTGCCTCAGAAAGCCTGCTGCAGCGGCCATGGGAGCTGTTCATGACGATCTTCCCTGCTTCAGCCTACTGCCTTCACAGTGGACTCTGTAAATTTTGGACACATTGTAAACTTCATTACCCCTCAAGGCAGAAAATTCCCGACCTCTGCCTGAGAAAGCTCCAGCAGCCCAGTCCCACTCACCACGCACCTCTGTAACTGCCATCTCCAATCCCTCAGTAGGAGTCATCCCATATTATGCTAATTTGGGATGAGAAGTCTGGACAAAACCCCACGAATGTCCCCCAGCTCAGTCTTGAAATCCCATCAAGCCACACTCTGGAGATTCCTGCCCCAGAAAGCTCTGCCCCCTAAGAAACCCTATATAAAGGCTGTGTCTGCCCGGTTCTCTGCTGGTCTCCTACCAGGAACAGAGGCAGCCACTCCTGGATTCGTCCCTCCAATAAATCCCTTTTAAGAGATTTACTGTCTGCTGTGACTCTTTCATGAGAAGAGGAGGGGGGAGGGGAGA
The DNA here is from genome assembly GCF_964271855.1 of Acomys minous. Taxonomy (NCBI): domain Eukaryota; kingdom Metazoa; phylum Chordata; class Mammalia; order Rodentia; family Muridae; genus Acomys; species Acomys minous. The sequence continues at coordinate 116,565,114 of NC_140494.1, forward strand.
GAAGAAAGGAAGAAGGAGAAGAGCTCAGGCTCCAAGGCTCCTCAGTTCCTCAGGGTTTATGGGCAACCCTTCCCTGGAAGCTGCATTGTCTTCTGTTGAGGAGGCCTCCTCTCAGAGCTGTGAGCTTCCTGGGCTTCCTTGAGACCCTGTCCCACTTCAGGGCTGGGATACCTTTCCAGTTATCAGAGTTGTGAACACCCTTCCACCTGAGTACCGGAAGGCAGGTCACACCACCCACATGATGCACACAGCAGCCACAACCACAGCACTCTTGGTTGGGGTTGGGATTGCAGACACACACACACACACACACACACACACACACACACACACACACAATAACACAGTGGGTCCTTCGTGCTAAGAGAGCACCAGCAGCAGCAGTTTCTATTCAGTGTTCAAAGAGCCTTCTTATAGGTAGCAAAACAGGAATACCACTCGCAGGTGAAATCCCTCAAGAGGTGATTATGCACAGGAGGGAAAGTCCCGAGGAGGGGAGGGGTTCGTTCTCAGAGCAGTAAACATGACTAGCTAACCAACATAAACACAGACACGGAAGCTGCTAGAAACAGGACATGAAACAGCAAGACAGGCAGGCAGCCCAGTCGGGCGTGGTTCCCCCAGGTCCCTCCTTTATATAAAATACAAATGAGCTCCTGTCTTAGGTCGCCAGGACATTGGTTTCCTATCTTAGCCGTCATGGGAAAGGCTTTGTACTTCAAAACCCTCCTGTCTTAGGTCGATAGGTACCTCCATGGTCTTACCCGTCATTGGATACTCATTTATCAATGCGCAGCGAAGTCAGGGCAGTGGGAGTTATCTTCTGCCAAAGGCACGAGGACCTGTTTGCTATGGAACTGTTGAAATGCCTGTTGCATTCTCATGTGGCAGAGGCTCCAGAACAGAAAACCTCCTAAGCCACATAGCAGGATGCCTAGCTCGATAGCATCGCTTCAGCTTTTTAGCAAGCTTCCCACAGCTGTAGGCCCTTTATAAAGGCATCCTCCGTAATGGGTGGAACTCTAGTCTCCTGTAATAAGGCTGTTCACTGATTAAGATTTTAGATAGCCAATTGTATCATAGAATTTAGAGAATTCTGAGTAACCAATGCACTGGCCACCTCTCCTGAGAGTTTATCCACCATGTGCACAGTAGTAACAGAGTGAGAAATGGCAATGTCCACAGCGGTGGCGGCAGTAGCTGCTACAGCAATGGTGACAATAACAGTGGCAGTATTTCCGAAATCTCTCCTTTCATGATAGATCATCAGGCCTTGCCAGCCGTCATGCGCCACAGGAAAGGAAACCACTCCAGGTGGCCCTGCCACCACTGCAGTCTTCTCATCATTCCAGAAACTTCTTAAATGGCAAACTTGCAGGGAACAATTTAAAGTCTCCCCTCAAGGGAGTAATTAGTAACAGCAAAAGGGAAAGGTGCTACAGCACAGATAGCTGAGCTGACAATGATACTTTAAATGAAATGTCCCTGTAATGTTACTCCTTTCTAGATCCTCAGGCATAGCAGCCCTGCCCAGGCTGCAATTAGTCAAATATGGCCATGCTGGTCTGCTCAGACCTACTGGCATCAGGATGGGGGAGGGGGGCTCTTCACCAGAGCCCAAATGGTCTCCTGTAGGCTGGGCTGACTCTTGTGGAACAACAGGACGCATGTAACACCCAGGAACCCAGATTGGTACTTCATTGTCCTATGGAAAGACACATGCAGATCCTCGGGCCCACACCAGTATGGGGTCCAGACCCTTCCACTGACCAGTAGAAAGATCTTTCCATTTAACCAGTCCTTTATGTGACTTGGGAGGTCTCCAATGTCTATCCGCAGCAGATAAGCCTGAATCGTCCACAGTTAAAAAAAAAACAAAACTGAGAATATACAAAATATAAGCTAATTGAGAATGTGGGGAGGAGTTTCCTCCATACTCCCCCTTCTTTATTTTAGCAAGATAAGCCTTAATGGTGCGATGTGCACGTTCTACCAATGCTTGTCCCTGGGGATTATATGGGATCCTGGTTTTATGAATGATCTCATAGTCACCTAGAAATTTGGCAAAACCAGCACTAGTATATGCAGGGCCATTATCAGTTTTTATTTGCCTGGGAATACCCATATAGGCGAAAGCCAAGAGCAGATGTTCCTTAACGTTTTGGATCTTTTCCCCCTGAGTGAGGTGAAATAAAAGTAAACCTGAGTATGTGTCTATAGACATATGAACATATTGTAATTTACCAGAGCTGGGAAAGTGAGTTACAGCCGTTTGCCAAATATGATTCAGCAGGAGCCCTTTAGCATTGACCCCAGTTTGCAGAATTGGAAGGAACTCTGCACAAGATGGACAGTCTTTACCTATTTGAGTGGCTTGATCTTTGGTAACACCAGTATGATAACATAACGACCTGACATTGAGGTGGAATTTATGGTGTAATTGCTGAGCTTTATCCACCCCTGTGATTACTGTCAGAGCTATTGGCTTTTGAGTATGGGCATCTGCCATCCTGTTTCCCTCACTCAAGGGTCCAGGCAGGGATGTGTGTGCTCGTAAGTGTCCAATAAAAAGAGGATTTTGACTCAGCCAAATTAACCCCTGAATCTGTAAGAGAAGACCATGTGCCAAAGAAATGGGAGCTACATAGGCAGATGTTTCCAGGGGAGGGAGAATTTGAGTTACATATTTACTTTCAGAATAAATGTTTATAGACGTATTAGGAAATAACTTTAGAGCCAAAAGAACAGCCTGCAATTCTGCCACCTGAGCAGAAAGGGTGGCGACCGTAATTTTTTTTTTTTTACTACCTCCCGGGAAAAGACTGCTGCGATACCTTTAGAAGTCCCATTAGTAAATACCACCCTAGCATGAGGAATAGGCTGCTTCTGTATAATTTTAGGAAAAACAACAGGGTGCATTTTTAAAAATTAACTAACTTATTTGGAGGATAATAATTGTTAAATTTGCTGAGGGTAGAAGACATAAAAATTGCCCAGTCATCGTAATTATTTTGAAGTCAAGTCACTTGGGCCGAAGAAAAAGGAGAGATTACTAGATCAGGCTCCTTTCCAAAAATATGCAGACTAGATTTCTGGGCCTTAAATAAAAGAGTTATTATTACAGTTTGAGGATAAGAAGTTACCACTTTAGCAGGTGAGGCCTGAGAGTGCACCCACAAGATAGGCCCGATTTGCCAGAAAACTCCAGTAGGAGCATGGGCTGTACAGGAATATCAATAGCAATAACGGTTGGTTATAATCTATATAATTAACATGGACCTGAGATAGGGCCTTTTGCAGAAGTTCTATACAAGCTCAACCCTCCGGTGTTAAATGTTGGGCAGAAGTAGGATCAGGATCTCCTTGCAAAATATCGAACAAAGGTTTTAACTGTCCAGAAGTAATTCCTAAACTACGACGAATCCAGTTAATATCTCCCAGAAGCTTCTGAAAATCATTGAGAGTGGAAAGGGAATCCAATCTTAAAGTAACCTTCTGAGGTTTAACACCACTCTGCAACAACTGATGACCTAAATATTGATAAGGAAATTGCTTTTTAATTTTTTCAGGTGAGATCTGTAAATTAGCCTGTTTCAGCATCTCCTGCAAGTCAGCTAAGGCAGATAATACCTCCTCCTCTATTTGGGCAGCAAGCAAATATCATCCATAAAATGAATAATATATATGGCAGGAAAACGCATCCTGACAGGCTCTATGGCAGATGCCACATAATTCTGACAAATGGTGGGACTATTAGCCATACCCTGAGGCAATACTACCCATTGATATCTTTTATAACGTTGTCGCAGATTAACAGAAGGAACACTAAAGGCAAACCGTTGTGAATCGTTGGGATGTAGGGGAATAGTAAAGAAATAATCTTTCAAGTCAATTACAATCATATGCCAGTGCTTAGGAACGGCTACAGGAACTCGGAGGCCAGGCTGAGTGGCCTCCATAACTACCATTGTAGCATTGACAGCTCTAAGGTCCGGTAACAATCTCCATTTTCCTGATTTCTTTTTGATAACAAAAATAGGTGTGTTCCAAGGGAATGTAGAATGTGTCATATGACCTAGAGCGAGCTGCTCTTGTACAAACATATTGGCAGCCTCCAACTTCTCTTTGGACAGGGGCCATTGTTCAACCCAAATTAGGGTATCATTTATCCAGTTAATAGGAATAGTGGGAATTGGAGGCCGTTCAACAATGGCCCCTACGGAAAATGCCCTAACCCCTGTTTATCAGAAAGATGTCGGAGAGTTATCTCTTGGTCTGAAACTGCCCTGTAGGCTTTTGCCTAAATCTTGTCCTGGACAAAATCCTTGTTGATTTAACTTTCTTTGTACTGGCTGTGTGGTCAATACAGCCCCCATTCCTTCCAGTGTATCCCTTCCCCATAAGTTAATAGGAATATGAGGGAGGACATATGGCTGAAATAGTCCCTGATGTCCCTCCTCATCCTTCCAAGTCAACATCTTAGTACTGCAAAAAGGAGTGTGGCTGTTCCCACTCCTTGCAATTGGGTATTTGTTTGTTGCAATGGCCAGGCCCTACTAGGCCAATAGAAGAGGGATAGGACAGAGGTGTCTGCTCCCGTGTCCAGTAGGCCTTTAAAGTCTCTGCCATCAATTTTCAGCATAAGCATAGGGTGGTCACATTAAGGGTTGCAATCCAAGAAGCTACTGGCCCAGTAGAGCCGAACCCTCCCTCACCTCTCTTTTCTTCGAAAAATGGGTTGGTTGTTTGGAGTTGAGGTACTAGGATTATTTGCACTATACGGGCTCCCTGGGGACTCACCAGGATACCCTTAGTAGCTTCCACCATAACTTTTATTTCCCCCCTTGTATCAGGATCAATGACTCCAGGAATAACTTTAAGACCTTTCATGAGGGCACTACTTCGACCCAGCAATAGTCCCAATGACTAAAAATTCCTGTCCCAATGGCCTGGGGGCCCATCTGAGGGGTTAATGTGACTCTGGTGGAGGTGCAGAGGTCCAATCCTGCGCTGCCTGCTGTGCCCCGGCAGTGAGATCTTGGATAAAAATGGGTTTCTCTGGGGGATAGAATGCACAGGTTGAATCACTTGAAGGGCAGGTGTCTGCAAGGCTCCGCACACCTGTCTTGACTGGGCCCGGAGCTGACCCCGGGGCCCGTTTCCCTGCAATGGCCTCCCTTGCCTACCTGTCTTAGAGCGGTGCTCGTTTCTCCAATGATACCCTCCCTCGTTGGTAACAAGGACATAAACCTGGCTTAGTATGATCAACTCTATCTTGAGCTTGTCCAGTCTCCCTTTGAGTACATTCTCTCTTGAAGTGTCCTGTCTGGCCACATTTGAAACATGTTTTCAGCTGACTCCCCCAGAAGGTGACCGTCCCCAAACAGCAGAAGCTATTACTTTCCGCATTACGTGAGTAGTACCTATACTTCGGCAAATTTTCAGATAGTCATTCACACTTTTATGTTTATAAGGCCTAAGGGCTTCCTGACAATATTTATTAGCATTTTCAAAGGCCAATTGTTTAATAATAGCCATGGCTCCTTCCACATCTCCAAAAATCCTTCCTGCCAATTGCATAAGGCAACCAATAAATTCCTGGAAGGGCTCCGAGGGTCCTTGGACCACTTTCCACAGCTGCTCTCCTGCCCCCTTATTAGGCAAGGACTTCCAAGCCCTCGTGGTGCAAGTTGCAATCTGCGCATACACAGCTGGGTCATATTGTATCTGGGCACTAAGTTCAGTATACAAACCCATGCTTGCTAGCATGTCCATGTTCCTCTGTGGAACCCCAGCCGCTGCGTTACATGCGACAGTCTGAATACACTGTTCTTGATAGTCACTGCTCCAGAGCAAATGATCGCCCCCACTGAGGACTGCTCTACACATTTGTTGCCAATCACTAGGTGTTAAGAATTGTCCTGTGAAGGATTCAAAAATGGCAACATAAAAGGGGCATGTGGACCATAGGCCATAACTGCCTCCTCACGCTGTTTTATGTCTTTAAACTGGAGAGCTTCATGCTGTCTCTGCGTTTGCCCTGGGTTAGTTGGGTGAGGCACTTCAACTACTGGAAAGACTACTCCTCAAGAGGGAGCAGAAGGCTCTGCCAAAGACAATTGACTTTGATGATCTGGGTTATATGCCTGGGGCCGCTCTCCTCTAGTTTCTTTTTCTTTGATCTTACACTCTTTCAACTTCTTCTTTAGGGCCCATATTTCAGAGGTTAAAGTTGCCTCTTCCTCCTCAGACTTAGAAGAAGATATAGCAGAGGCAATCTCAGATGGGACCAAAGATTTTACAGACTGCTCCTCCTGCACTTCATTCAGGTCAAGTTCCAAACTTCCTAGCTGCTCTCTTATTTTCCCATCCTCATTCCTAAGGGCATCTCTAACGAGACGCCATAACGAAAAGGTAGCGATAGGAACACTGTTGGACCCTTCGTTTCATAAAGTCCTCTGGAGGTCAGACTTCACCTGATCCCAGTCTTGGCTATTTAGCTCTCCTGATACCATAAACCAAGGACTACTCAATTCTATTGTTTTATAAAATCTTTAACACTCTCATACTTAATCCAGGTGCCTTAATCCTCTAACAATTTCACCAGTCCACCAAAACCGTGGACGAACCTGCGGCACCCATTTCCAATACGCCTGTTTCCTACCTCCCTGAGGCACTGACCAGCTTCCCCAGGCGATCGTCAGTCTCCTCTCTTCTTTCCCTGACCTCGGTGGGACCTCCACTTGTGGCACCCACACCACCATCGGTACCAAGTCAAGGGCGAGGGACTGCGGATTTAACACACACACACACACACACACACACACACACACACACACACACACTAACACAGCGGGCCCTTCATGCTAAGAGAGCACCAGCAGCAGCAGCAGCAGCAGCAGTAGTTTCGGCGGTTTCTATTCAGTGTTCAAAGAGCCTTCTTATAGACAGCAAAACAGGAATGCCACTCGCAGGTGAAACTCAGGAGTAGACCTTTCCAGAATCCCCCTCCCCCTGGTGAATATTTAATTAAAGCTTGTTTCAAATTTGCCTCAAAATTTTGGAACTGAGCTTTCTCTCATGAATTTCATGTTTGACAGTTCTCTTCCCTCTTCCCCATTACATACATACATACATACATACACACACACACACACACACACACACACACACACACACACAATATATATATATATATATTGTGTGATATGTATATATATCTGGGGAAGGACAAGTCCAAGACACAAGGGCTTCCTGATCTGATGTGGTCCACATGACAACCACTGCTGCTTGACAACATTCCAGCATATCGACAGACATACCAGATCACAAATTCTCCAACATCCATTTACTTTCATCTTTGATGATTCTCACAAGAGCAGAAAAGAAAGAGAAGCTACTTAAGAGCAGTACAGTAGAGTTGAGACAGTGGACTAGGGTAGAGAGAGAGCAGAGAAGACAGTATAGTAGGGTACAGTAGAGAGTTCAGTAGGGAGGACAGTATAGGAGAGCTGGGTTCAGTTGAGTTTGGACAGTTTGGTGCAGTGGAGTTGAACAGTCAGTTGGGAGTGAGTGCAGTGGAGTTCAATTTAGTGCAGTTCAGTTCCTGGAGTTCAAGGGCAATTTTCCAAGCAGAGCACTCCAGCAAGAAGCCAAATTAAATCAGTCAGCTTGGACAAGGGTTTGAGCCAAAAACAGCTGAGTTGAACAAGCTAGCCAGAGTTCAGAAAAAAAATAGAAAAGGGCCAACCATTCATCAGTAATCCTCCAAGATGACAATTATGTCAGGCAAATAAAGGATACCTTTATGCATGGTGGCATGCACCTTTAATCCTAGTACTCAGGATACAGAGGCAGGTGGATCTTTGTGAATTTAAAGCCAGCCTGGTCTGCATAGTGCATTTCAGGACAGCCAGAGCTATATAATACAGAGAATCCTGGCTAAATAAATAAATAAATAAAAGATGTTTGTGTGAATAAACTGAGCATATTTGAAAGATGAATCTCATGTGGACATTCTAGCTGCCTGCTGAGCACCTCACAGCCTACCAGCTGAGCCTCTGCACCTGGACTCTGCTGTCTAGACTGTACCTGAAGCAGCATCAGCCTGTTCTTCTGCAAGGGCCACACCCGATGGACTGTCATCCTTGGCCACATGTGTCCAAGGCTATTGGCCACAGAGCAGCAATGGCTCCAGCACCTCACACACCAGTCTTCCACAGCTGGCCTGGAAAAGGTGGGTAATGTGACACATCTATTACTAACTCCATTAGCTGCCATATGATCAGGGAGGAAGGGACCCAGTAAGGGGCCAGGACACCAACACAGGAGATTGGTAGTGAGGAAGATACCCATAGGTAAAAACAGGCCATGTGTAGGAAGGAGATGAGCAGGATAAGGGTGTGTGTGTGTGTGACAGGAGAGTCCCTGGGGTCTGCTAGGGACCCATGAAAGGGCCTCTGAAGGAGGGGCATGCAGGAAATGGGGCAGAGAGTGTGGGAGAGGGAATGCACGTGTCCTGTTTACAGGCTGGGTTTGTAATTGGAGTTTGTGTTTTTGTTCTTATATCTTGTTTCTTGCTTTGTTTTTCGAGACAGGGTCTCTCTGTATAGCCTTGGCTGTCCTGGACTCGCTTTGTAGACCAGGCTGGCCTTGAACTCACAGCGACCCGCCTGCCTCTACCTCCCGAATGCTGGGATTAAAGGCGTGCGCCACCACGCCCGGCCTGTAAATAGGAGTTCTTACAGATGCCTGCCCAGTCCCCAGGACTAGTCCTCAACCCAGCCCAGCCTAGGAAAAGGAAAACCTCAGTCTCGGGAAGCTAAGCATGGCTGGCACAGGGCTGTAATGGGTCCCATGACTGGGAGGAGGGCACCCCAGAACCCACAGAGACCCTGTAGCAGGCTGAGGTGGGAGAGAGAGCGAAGTAGTTGGTGGGTATTTTACCTTCTTTTGCCGCCTGTGTCATTCCTGGCAAAGAGACAAAGAAAAATAGGCTAGTCAGAAACTTGGTCTCTTCCTGACCTCTGGTGGCCATAAGACAGAATGACAAGACCAGGTAAGGGAGAAAAGGCAGCAATGGCTATGAGCATCTTTGACCTCCAACTAACTCTACCTTGATCCTGCCTCTACCACTTTCCCAGGCCAGGGATGCTTCCTCCTTCCAGCTGGGCCTGAGTAATTTACCAGCCTGCACACTGGTCTATAAAGTGAGTCCAGGACAGCCAGGGCTATCACACAGGAAACCCTGTCTCGGAGGGGGAAGAAAAAAAGATGTAATCTCAGAGTCATTTTGATTTGCGTTTCTGTGATGACTAAGGATGTTGAGCATTTCTTTAAGTGCTTCTTGGCCATAAGAGATTCCTCTGTTAAGAATTCTGTTTACCAAGACCCACCCTACGGAGGAAAGCCAGCCCCAAACACCATTAACAATACTCTGCTATGGTTTCAGACAGGAGCCTTGCAGAGAAGTCCCCTGAGAAGCTCCACCCAACAGCCATTCAAAACAGATGCTGAGATTCAAAACCGAACATTGGACAAAGTGAAGAGTCTTATGGAAAAGTGGAGAGGAAGGATAAAAGGACCTAGAGGTGACACAGGCGCCACAAGAAGACCAACAGAGCCAACTAACCATGGCCCAGAGGGCCTTGTGGAGACTGAAACATAAACCAAGGACCATGCATGGACTGGACCTAGATCCTCTGCACAGATGAGCTGATGGACAGCACAGGCTTCATGTGGGTCCTCTAGTAAGGGGAGACAGAGCTGTCTCTGACATGGACTCTGTTGCCTGCTTTTTGATCCCTTCCCCCTGGTGGGACTGCCTTGCCAGGCCACAGGAGAAGAGGGCATGCTCAGTCCTGATGTGGACTTGATGAGCTGGGGTAGGGAGGGAGGGGCAGCTCCCCTTTTCTGAGGAATGGGGGATGGAGAGGGAGAAGAGGGAAGGAGAGTAGAACTGGGAGGAGAGGAGGGAAGGGCCTAGGACCAGGATGTAAAGTGAATAAATAAATTATTTTTAAAAAGAATTCTCCTTTTAACTTTGTACCCTATTTTTTAATTGGGCTATATCGTTTGTTGATGTTTATTGAGTTGTTTATATATTTTGCATATTAGCCCTCTGTCAGATGTAGGGTTGGTGAAGATCATTTCCTGTTCTGTAGGCTGCCATTTTGTCCTGTTGGCCGTGTTCTTTACTTTATGGAAGCTTCTCAGCTTCTGAGGTCCCGTTTACTAGTTGTAGATTTCAGAGCCTGAGCTGTTGGTGTTCTGTTCAGGAAGCTGGCTACTGTGCCAATGAGCTCAAGGGTATTCCCCATTTTCTCTTCTAATAGATTTAGTGGGGGCTGGAGAGATGGCTTTGAGGGTAAGAGCACTGCCTGCTCTTCCAAAGGTCCTAAGTTCAATTCCTGGCAACCACATGGTGGCTCACAATCATCTATAATGAGATCTGGTGTCTTCTTCTGTCATGCAGGTAGAACACAACATACATAATAATAATAAATAAATAACTTAAAGAACAAATAGATTTAATGTATCCAGCTTTATGTTGAGGTCTTTGATCCAGTTGGACCTGAGTTTTGTGCAGGGTGATAAATATGGATCTATTTGCATTATTCTACATACAGACATCCAGTTAGACCAGCTGAAGATGATTTCTTTTTTCCATTGTATGGTTTTGAATTATTTTTCAAAACTCACGTGTCCATAGGTGTGTGTGTTTATGTCTGGGTCTTTGATTCAACTCCATTGATCAACCCACCTGTCTTTATGCCAATACCATGGTGTTTTTTTTATTATTACTAATCCTCTGTAGTACAGTTTGAACTCAGGGCTGGTGATACCTCCAGAAGTCCTTTTATTGTACAGAATTGTTTTACCTATCCTGGGTCTTTTATTTTTTTATTGAGTATTTTTGCATCAATGTTGATAAGAGAGATAAGTCTGAAGTTCTTTTTCTTTGTTGAGTCTTTGTGTGATTTAGGTATCAGGGTGACTGTGGCCTCATAACATGCGTTTGACAGTGTTGCTTCTATTTCCATTTTGTGAATAGCTTGGGGAATATTGGTATTAGCTTTTCTTTGAAAGTCTGGTAGAATTCTGTGGTAAAACCATCTGTCCCAGAGCTTTTTTTGTTTGGGATACTGTCAAGAAAATCATCCACTTCGTTTAGATTTTTCAATTTTGAGGCATACAGGTTTTTGAAGTAAGTAAGCCCTAATGGATTTCCTCTGTGTCTGTTGCTTTGACCCCCTTTTCATTTCTGATTTTGTTAATTTGGATATTCTCTCTCCCTCTCTCTCTCTCTCTCTCTCTCTCTCTCTGCCTTTTTGTTAGTTTGGTTAAGTGCCACGGACCACTGAGGGGGCTTTTCGGCCGTGGACAATCAGGGTCTGAAGATATGCAGGCCGGAACGGATTCGGCGCGACAGACAGACACGAACACAAGTTGAGTTCAATGCTGCTGCAATTTTACTGAAGTTCAAACATAGTATTTATACACTCATATCAGGAACCGCGGGCTGGCAGTAGGCCCAGATCATAACAGTATACAGATTGTCCAGATTCAGCAGAATTTGGCTTGAGCAACTTTTAGCCCCAGACACCCTTACCCCGTGTTAAGTTTGCGGTTAATCAACACCAGACAGTGGACAAGTTTTTCTTAGAACTGCAGTCACAGCTTCTGCAGCTTAAGGCCAATTCCATGCGCTGCATACGTGCAGCTTTTACCACCAGAAATGAAGATTCTTTTCTAAATCTAGAGTATGCCATGAAGATGTATAGCATTGAAACCTGCGCCTTCTTTTCTCATCCCCCTAAGGCAATGCTGAGTGGCATCATATACTGTCTTTATTACTGTTCTTTTATCATCAGGAGAAATAGTACACCAAGGCTCTCTTTGTCTTTGAATCAAAACAATGTCAATTCTGTATATTTAACCCTTCTTCCATCCTTTTCTACCCACCTAATCATATCCTCATCATATGCTCCCGTGTATGGCAAAAGTGGAGGTGCAGGTGTGGGCAATGAGTAGGGACCCTTATACCTAGGAGGATCAGCAAGAACTAGGACATAGAATATACAGATAAAGCATAGAAGGAAGGACATCATGATCATTATGAATCCTCAATCTCCCCCGGGCCCTTGGGATGCACGCCTGAACAAATTTCCGGGCTTCAGCCAAGCACCCTGCCCCGGGCCTAGCTCAGGGTCCTTCTCAGATGCGGCTTTCACATCAAAGAAGCCCCTAAGCCCTGTGAGCCTCATTGTCACACCGGAGTGGTGGCAGTGGACGCTGGCACGGGTGTGGCAGTTAAGGGTTTGTCTATCTTGTTGATTTTTCTCAAAGAACCATCTCTTGGTTTTGTTGATTCTTTGTATTGTTCCCTTTGTTTCTGAATAGTTGATTTCTGCCCTGTGTTTACTTCCTGCCATCTACTCCTCTTGGGTGTGTTTGCTTCTTTTTGTTCTAGAGCTTTCAAGTGTCTTTTTAATTGCTAGCATAAGCGCTCTCCAATTTCTTTATGAAGGCACTTAGTGCTATGAACTTTCCTCTTAGCGCTGCTTTGTGGCCCACAAGTTTGAGTATGTTGTGCCTTCATTTTCATTGACTTCTAGAAAGTCTTTAATTTCTTCATTTTTCTCCCTGACCCAGTGGTCATTGAGCTAAGAATCGTTCGGTTTCCATGAGGTTGTAGGTTTTCTGTTGTTTATGTTGTTGTTAAAGGCCAGCTTTCATCCATGGTGGTCTGACAGAATACAAGGTGTTATTTCAATTCTCTTCTATTGGTTGAGGTTTGCCTTGTGACAGACTATGTCATCAGTTCTGGTTCCATGAGGTGCTGAGAGGGTATTTGTGTTCTGATGGAATATGTGTGTGTGTGTGTGTGTGTGTGTGTGTTCCATTTGGTTCATAAAGTTGGTTAGTTTCATTATTTCTCTGTTTAGTTTCTGTCTTAATGACCTGCTCATTGGTGAGAAGGGTGTTGACATCTCCTACATTAATGTATGGGTTTCAATGTGTGACTTAAGCTTTCGTAATGTTTCTTTTATGAATGTGGGTCCCCTTGCATTTGTGGCCTATGTGTTCAGAATGTAGACATCATTTTGGTGGAGTTTTCCTTTGATGAATATGAAGTGTCCTTCCTCATCTCCTTTGATTAATTTTGCTTGAAAGTCTATATTTTTATATATTAGAATGGCTACCCCAGCTTGCTTCTTGGGTCTTTTTGCTTAGAAAAGCTTTTATCAGTCCTTTACTCTGAGACAATGTCTGTCTTTGTTGCTGAGGTGTGTTTTGTGTAGGCAGCAGAATGATGGATCCTGGTTTTGCAACCATCCTGTCAGCCTGTGTCTTTTTACTGATGAATCAAGACCATTGATGTTGAGAGATATTAATGACCAATGATTATTAAATCCTTTTATTTTTATAGCGGTGGTGGTGGTGGTGGTGTGTGCACTTCCCTTCTTTTGTTCTTGCTGGTGTGAGATTATTTATTTCCTGTGTTTTCTTGGATGTAGTTACTCTCATTTGGATAGAGTTTTCCTTCTAGTACTTTCTGTAAAGCTGAATTTGTGAATAGACATTGTTTAAATTTTGTTTTGCCTTGGAATATCTTGTTTTCTCCAACTATGGTGATTGAGAGTTTTGTGGGGTATAGTAGTCTAGGTTGGCATCTGTGGTCTCTTAGAGGCTGCCAGACATCTGTCCAAGCCCTTCCAGATTTTAAAGTACCTGTTGAGAAGTTAGGTGTAATTGTGGTAGGTTTGCCTGTATAAGTCTCTTGGCCTTTTTCCCTTGCAGATTTTAATATTCTTCCTTTGTTCTGTACATTTAGTGCTTTGCTTATGATGTGGTGGGAGGATTTTCTTTTCTGGTCTGATCTATTTGGTATTCTGTATACTTATTGCATGTTTATAGGCATCTCTTTCTTTAGGTAGGGGAAACTTTCTTCTGGTGTATGATGTACGTGTTGTGGGTTGTGTACCTGTGTGTGGTGGAGTGGTGGGAATGTTGGTGGTGTCTGCATTGTGTAGAGTGTATGGTGTGGGTGTGTGGTGTGTGGTGTGTAGATGTTTAGGTATATGTAGACTTAAGCTACATAGCATTACTGGCTTCTCCAGGAGCTTCCTGGCCGAACTTCTGAGCTTTCTCAGTTACAAATGAGTCTCATATTATGGTCAAATGTAACAGAAACAAGCCTGGCTGCAGGCAGAGCTGGAGCAGGAGCAACAGGAGGCTGAGAGAAGGACAAGGTTTATGAGGAGCTGGCAGGGCACAGGGAGCAGGTGAAGGCCATGAAGAGGGGTGTGTTGGAAATGATTCTGTTAGGATGGGGTGGCATTTAATAATAACAAGTCACTGGATGTCCTTGAGTGTTCCTCACTGGAGCCTGCTCCAAGTCTACACTCGCTGTCACTTTCTTTCTTTCTTTCTTTCTTTCTTTTTTTTTTTTACTGTTTTGTTCTCTATTTTCTTTTTTAAATATTTTATTAATTTATTCATATTACATCTCAATTGTTAGCCCATCCATTGTATCCTCCCATTCCTCCCTCCCTCCCGCTTTCCCCCTATTCCCTCTCTATGACTGTGACTGAGGGGGACCTCCTCCCCCTGTATATGCTCACAGGGTATCAGGTCTCTTCTTGGTAGCCTGCTATCCTTCCTCTGAATGCCACCAGGTCTCCCCATCAAGGGGACATAGTCAAAAATGGGACACCAGAGTTCGCATGAAAGTCAGACCCCACTCTCCACTCAACAGTGGAGAATGTCCTGTCCATCTACACGGAGATTCCATCTTACACCCATCAAAATGGCTAAGATCAAAAATTCAAGTGACACCACATGCTGGCAAGGATGTGGAGAAAGAGGAACACTCCTTCATTGCTGGTGGGAATGCAAACTAATACAACCACTTTGGAAATCTATCTGGTGCTTTCTCAGAAAAATGGGAATAGGGCTTCCTCAAGAACCCGCTATTCCACTCCTTGGAATATATCCAGAAAATGCTCCACCACACAACGGGGACATACGTTCAACCATGTTCATAGCAGCCTTATTCATAATAGCCAGAACATGGAAACAGCCTAAGTGTCCCTCAGTAGAAGAATGGCTAAAGAAACTGTGGTCCATTTACATTATGGAATAGTAGTCAGCTATTAAAAACAAGTAATTCCTGAAATTTGTGGACAAATGGGTTGAACTAGAAATTATCATAATGAGTGAGTTCACCCAGAAGCAAAAAGAGTCAAATGGTATATACTCATATCGAGACATTAGCCCAAAGGGCATGTCCCATGAAAATCTTCACATACCAGGAAAGTGGGTCAGAGGGGAGGACATCCTATTGGGACTTTAGGTGAGAAAAGCATGGGAGAATGGGGAAATAGAAGGATCCAGAGGGTCCTAGAAACCTACAAGAAGAACATTATGATGCACAGATCTGGGCCCAGGGGTTCTGCTCAAACTATGACACCAGCCAAGAACAATACATGCAGTAAACCCAGATCTAGCCAGTGGACAGGACATTCTCACTGTCACTTTCACTCAGTGTTTGCTCTCACTACCACACTGCTTTCTTTCTTTCTTTCTTCTTTCTTCCTTCCTTCCTTCCTTCCTTCCTTCCTTCCTTCCTTCCTTCAATACAGTATTCTGCCTGCATTGAGCCAACAGGCCAAAAGAGGGCACCAGATCTCATCATAGATGGTTGTGAGCCCCCATGTGGTTGCTGGGAATTGAACTCAGGACCTTTGGAAGAACAGCCAGTGCTCTTAACCTCTGAGCCATCTCTCCAGCACTCTGCTCTGTCTTCATCAAGTCTTTCTTCCAAGACACACAGAACTTGGACCCCACAGCACGGAACATCCATGGGAGCCTTCAGTAATGCAAGAAGACTGAAATGGGAGCCAGTCAGTAAGTTTGTCTGCCTCCTCACCCCCACATCAGTGAGTAGTAAAAAATAACAGCACCATTAGCAGAACTAAGGAATCATGTGCAGTATTCTAGGTAAGTTTGATAGGGCCTGATGGCCTTCAGATATTTGGTATTGTGGTTACTTCTGCTTAAGAATTGTAATCGTTGTGGTTATTATGAGGGAAGGCCATTAACAAGAGACCAGTTGGACCCCCATTAGAGAAACTTCACACACACACACACACACACACACACACACACACACACACACACACAGTTCAGGAATCCCAAACTGCTAGTTTCTGACTGCTATACACTGCCAGCACAGAACTGCAACCCAGCACCCTGGAACCAGACCCTTGGACCAGGGCTGCTATTGTTTGCATGACCTGATTTGCACAGCCCTATTTGCATGGCAGAGGTTGCACAACTGGAAAGTACGTGCACAGTGGCTCATATCAACCTCTTAGAGCTGTGTACCACTCAGTCTAATGAATTACATGCCAGGAGGCTGTACCCAGAGAGCCTCACCCTAACTGTAAAGAGGATTCTTCCCAGTGGAGACCCCCCTCCCCCTGGGGTAGAACTCTCCTTACCACTCACTCTGATGGCCTCTTGTTGTATACTTATAATCTGTTCTTATTCTAAAGAATGAATTCACTTATTGTCTATCAATACTTTCTCCTTTAAGAAGGGACTGTATTGTAAGTGCATGGTAGTTATATCATTTTTCAGAAACAAACAAACAAACACCTGAAGTTCTCAGAGAAGTGAAGCTATGTCTATAAATATCCTATAAGGGAGGAGTTGTTCAGGTTTTTGGAAGGATCAAAGTTCCTTTGACTATGGCAGCTAGACTCTGAGACCGTGAGGGTTATTATTATTCCCCAGCTTTGTGTCAGTGCTGACAAGTCACCCATATGGAAACATTAAATAATAAATGGCCATTTTCTGTCTAGGTCCTGACCCAGCACTGCTTCCACTGCAAAGGGGAAATCCAAGGTGGATCATGGAGCCTAAGTCACTGAGCCCTCAGGGGAGAGCACAGAGAAGCACTCAGGACTCCACGGTAGCTGAGGGTCCATCTTTTCACCTCACAGGTCAAGATGAGGCCTCTTACCAGGACAGAATCTTATGTCTTCCAACACCAAGACTCACCTCACCTCTGTCTCCTCCTGCCTGCAAGCTAGCTAGGTGTTCACAAAGATGTCTCTCAACTGACAGAGGGTTGCAGCATCATTTCCAGAGCTATAACGGGTTTGGCTGGGGAAGGTACAGGAGGACTAGCCATATCACACAGCTATAGATGGGGACACACACCTAATGCCAGCCCCATCACAATCGAAGCGTGTCTCACAGTTCACCTCCCCAAGCTAGCAGAGCCCTGGGCTTCCACACCCTACCAGCCAACTCCTCCTACCTGGCTTCCCTGACTAGCCCTCATCCCCACTGGTGGGAAAAAAGGAATTGGAGAAGGGTCTTAGGAAATCCACTCCAGAGAACTGAGCTCCCCTTTGGTTCACTAATCCCTGAGGGGTGGACACGGTCTGCTCTTCCAGCCTGGTTTTGTAGGTGGGTCAAGAAGAATCCCAAGATGTGCCCTCTATTCATATAAAGTTTGACTGGTAGTCTGAAAGCTGTGGGTGGAGTTTCCCACCATTGGGTGCAAGGGCGGTCCCACTGCAGGAGCAGTGGCTGATGTGAATGCAGAGGAGGTAGAGGCAACTACAGGGTGGTGTATCCTGGCACTAGGCTGCCAGGTGGGACAGGCAGTCTCTGCTTTGTCTGGAAGGCTCCCTGGGAATGCCAACTACAGCTCTAGCTGGGTCCCAGGCTGAGGCATCATGCTGCTTTTTATGAAATGGCATATTTAATATATAACTAACCCGGGATGGTATTGTGTGCTTGTCATCCCAGTGCTCAAAGCAAAAACAAGGGGATCACAAGCTTGAGGACAGTCTGCGTTTTGTTTTGTTTTGTTTTTTACATAGTGAGTTCCAGGCCAGCCAGGATTACATAATGAGAACCTCTTGTCAAAAAGCAAAAACAAACAAACAAACAAACAAACAAAACATAGTGTAACTAATTGTGTTTAGTGTGGGAGGAAGGTCCAACTGTGTGTGTGTTTCTTCCCCCAGGCTTTCACGTGATTTTACTTTCTCCCTTCAGCCATAATAATATGATATCCAAATTTTGTCTTAAGTGGTAGGTCTGTGCACACAGGCTTATCCATTCTACTTACGGGCAAGGCAAAA
The DNA here is from genome assembly GCF_964271855.1 of Acomys minous. NCBI lineage: Eukaryota > Metazoa > Chordata > Mammalia > Rodentia > Muridae > Acomys > Acomys minous. Next base: position 116,583,281 of record NC_140494.1, read on the forward strand.
GGCATTGCCACCACCTTTAGGGCCCTAAGATTTCTTTTTTTACAAATATATTTTATTTAATCTTTAATTTATGTGCATTGGTGTGAGGATGCCAGATCTTAGAGTTACAGACAGTTGTGAGCTGCCATGTGGGTGCTGGGAATTGAACCTGGGTCCTTTGGAAGAGCAGGCATTGCACTTAACCACTGAGTCATCTCTCTAACCCCCGGCCCTATGATTTCTTGTCAGGACAATCACTCCCAGAGCCTGCACCTCCTTTTCCCTCCTTTTTCAGGTCCACTTTTCCCCTGTGGTGGCATCTCTTAAGCTTGTCGTTGAATACTCAACTTTTCCCCCAACTGTGTTCTTAAATGCTTGATTTCAGTGCCTTCAGATCTGGTTACCGCCCTGTTGTGAGTGTTGTTATGAATGTTGACCATCTCCTGTAACCATGTGATGATAAGGAATGTTCCAAATTATCCCTGATTGGCTGAATAAAGATGCTGAAGCCTATGACTGGGCAGAAGAGAGGGAGGTGGAGTTTTAGGTGCCTGGGCTTGGATTGGAGGGAGGAGGAAACTGAAGAGGAAGAGGAGGAGAGAAGGAGAGTGCAGCAGAGCATCAGGAGGGGAGTAAGCCAGAGAGAGAGAGGAGTTGCCATAAGGCAAGATGGCACTGAGTACATGCCTGTAGGAACAGACTGACGGAGCAGAAGCTGTCCTGGGGGTCTTCAGATTGCCAAGTAGTTGGTTTTTATATGGGTTTTAAAAGTCTTAGGATTAGAGTGGCTCAGAATCTGCCCATCATAGTGCTTACCGCTTAATAATAAATCAATCTCTCTGTGTCAGTCATTGGAAAACTAACTGGTTAATGAAAACTACTGCCTAAATAATTTACGGTATGGATTAATATAGAAAGACTAATTCATCTTTCTGCAGTTTGGTTTGGTTTGGTTTGGCGGCAGGTTCCTACATCAGCTCTTGCTGGTCTGGAGCTCACTGTGTATTCTAGGCTGGCCTTAACATAACCCTCGTGTCTCAGTCTCACAAATTCACATGATTACTATTGTAAAACTGACAAAACTCTCATCCCTCTTCTGCAAAGATCTGCTTCTGCAACTAACTTGGCAAGAATGATACTTAAAGAGCACTCACTTCCCTCAATTTCAGCTACAGACTACTGAGACAGTGGGCCGCAGAGCATAGACACTTCCCTAGGAACCTCACGCTGAGAGAAGGAAACGACTGAAGCTTGGTACTACACAGAGACGGGAGCTGCCTCAGTAAAAGACACTTCACGGAGTGCTAACAATTCAGACCACCCACAGAAGAGCCTGGAACAGCCACAATGATGGGCATCAGCATTCCCTGACCAGGACCATTACACCTACACACACACACACACACACACACACACACACACACACAACACTGAAATAGTTTTAGTTTTGTTTCTACTAATAGCTTTTCACTGTTGTTTGTGAATAGCTCTCTCATTGCCTGTTGAGGACTAATTGCTAAGCTTGGCACGTTAGAGCTACCAGGGCACAGGCAAACTCTGACCTTAACAAGGCTGGTAAAATGCCTACCACTTCTTCTTGCAAAACTAAACACACTAGATGGCTCCCAGAGTACTATGTATCATAACCTTGTGTTTGGTTATTAAAAGACAGCTGTAGAGAGATGGAAGGCAGAAAGAGAGGCTTGGTCTTATAGCAGGTCCCGACCTTAGCACAACTGACTCCATGATGGAAGTGCCATTCAGGCTGTATCCCTCAATGTCCATAGTTCTGAGAAAGTCTCTAACTGTACTAGCCTTGCTTTTTTTTACTTCTGTAGTTCTGTTTCTGACTAACTGTTCTTGTTAACTGAAATTTGTCAATCCAAAATATGATATTTCCCCCCACTGGAAAAGTTTTTATTGAGACTCCACCAGCTGCACAAATTGCTTCTGTCATTAAGCACCTTCCTCCTTGGCAATGCGGTCTTTTGTGAGAGGCCCCATGAATGCTTTCTTCTCCTCCACGGTCTGGAAACAACTGTGGCCAAACTTGGAAGTGGTGTCGATGAACTTCAGGTCAGTCTCCAGAGCTCGCCATTTGGTCTGCTCCAGCAAGGACTTGCGAAGAGTAAACACTCACTTCATGGGTCTCACCACACAGCCTTTGGGCATGACGAAGCCATTGGTCACCTCACCGGAATGCGCAAAGCCACCCAGTGGGTTGATGCTTTTGTCAGACACGTCACAGTCAGTAGATGCATTGTTCCTGATCAGCTTACCTTCCTTGATGAGGTAGCCTTGACCAATCTTGTAAATCTTCTTGTTAATCTCTGTTCCATGGTGGTAGCCTTTCTGCCCAGCTCGAGCCACAGAGAAGGCCACACGGGCAGGGTGCCAGGCTCCAATGCAGGCAACTTTGCACATCCCTCTGTGGGTCTTCAGGGTAGTTTCTTCTAATGCTAACAACTGGTTGCCCCTTTGTACCTTTTGCCTTTTGTCACCCCGATGACATCGGTCATCTCATCCTGTCCAAACAGCTGGTTCACAGGACCCTGCTCCTCCAGCCTCTCTCTGGCCCAGTCTTGCTTCTCAGCCACAGTGCCCCCGGTCACCTGAATTGCATCAAGTGTGCCTTCTTCTGGCACAGAAGAAGCAGACACATCTGAGTGTGAGCGATCGTGCAGATGACCTGGCAGTACTTCATGCTGTTGAAGTCCTCCTCCAGCTGTTTCTTGCCCATGTCATCCTGCCATTTCTTCGGTCAAGGCCTTCTTCTTGGATTTGTGCCAGTTTTTTTTTAAAATTTATTTATTTATTATGTATACAATGTTCTGTCTGCATGCCAGAAGAGGGCACCAGATCTCATTACAAATGATTGTGAGCCACCATGTGGTTGCTGGGAATTGAACTTAGGACCTCTGGGAGAACAGCCAGTGCTCTTAACCTTTGAGCCATCTCTCTATCCCCGGATTTGTGCTAGTTCTTATAGAAGTGCCTTTTACACTCATTGCTGATGTGCTCAGCAAATACTGTCATAAAGGTCTGGAGGCCTCATGGGGTTTCTACATATCTCACAATGCCCGCAACCACCATGGGTCGGGTTTCCACAATGGTTACAGCCTCCATGACTTCCTTCTTGTTCATCTCAGATCCTGGCCTGTTGACTTCCCAGATGATGTGGGTCATGCCAGCCTTGGAGCCTAGAAAGGTTGAGAGGTGAACAGGTTTGACAGGGTCATCCTTGGGGAATCTCTTCACTTTCCCATGATCCCAGCTGTTGCGTTTCTAAGGTAAGAAGCCCACGGACCTGTGCCTGGGAGCAGAGAATTTCCTGTGAGACATTACGACCATTGCACACCGATAGAAACTAAAACAAGATTTTTTTATGCTTAATAGCTTACCCCAAGAAAGGCTCAGGGCTACACCAGAATCCTGAACACCCAGTGTAGTCACCAGCCAGCCAATAAAGACTCTCTACCGGCTTAAACCCACCTCTGAGCAGTCTTCTCTGGTGGACACCCCACAAAAGTCTGACCTTTGATGGGGCAGTGTCTATTCCTGATGAAGCAGCATTTTGTCACCCATGTGTGCATATGGCTAAAACACCTACACGGGAAGATGGGGTGGGGAACCTTCTAGGAGTGGAAACGCAGAACGACTTCTGTAGTCCTCAAGGGGAGCTGAGAAAGGCAGTCTTTCAGCAGGAAACTATAATTCCTAACTCTTGAGAAGCTATCAGAACGAAGGGCAGGGGTGTTAGCGTTATAGCTGTGCTCTGTGAGGAAGGGCTGGTTCTGAGTCCAGTGAAGAGGTGAGTGTCTTAACTTGATTGGCTGCAGTGGGTCATGCAATCGTCATCCATGTTGGCCTGCACGCCGCCATGCTTCCTGCTGGGGCGATAATGGGCTAAACTTCTGAACTGTAAACCAGCCCCAGTTAAAGGTTTTCTTTTATACAAGCAGCTATGCGGTCGTGGTGTCTCTTTACGGCAGTAAAACACTAAGACAGAGCTGACTCAGGGAGACAGTGACTGGTCCCACTGCCAGGACTGCTGCACCAGAATGAGCGAGCAGAAGTGGCAGGGAGCTCCAGAGCATCAAAGGAAGGGAACAGGAGAGAATAGAAGACTAACAGAAAGAATTGTATCTGGCCCGGCATGAAAGAGACGAAGGTCCCTTTCAGCCAGATTTTCTCCACAGCTTCTAAAAGGTCTTTTTGCAGATGTATCGGGAACAAGTGAAGCTCTTGTAGGGTGCACGCTACTTGGGGAGGGGGAGGGAGAGAGCTTGTGTGGTACATTTTGTTTGGGTATAAAGTGAAGCTCTCGTAAGCATGAGGAGAATGAGGAGGAGTGAAATGATTGAAGGGAGGAAGCGGAGCACATCCATCCATGAGGAGGCTTGTTGATGCGTTTCTGTTTGGATCCCTGACTCTAAGCATCATCTCAAGCCAGTTAGGATTTGATGGCACGAGAGCAGTATTGCTCATGGAGAAGGGCACAATTCTTGGAGTAGCACATCAGTCAAGGAGGCAGGCTGGTCCTGAGGATGTTAAGCTGTTTCGGGCTGGTGAGATGGGTCAACTGATGCCAAAGAGATTCAGACTAGCTGTTTCAGCTCTGAGTCCCCAAAACAGTGTCCAGATGGCAAGAAGAGGGATGCGTTGCACGGCCCATGGCCCATCAGTCCCCTTTCAGAGGTCGCCTGAGCGCTCTTGGTAACTGCCTCATGGAGGAGCGATGAGGGGAGCAGCAGTTAGAGTGTCTCAGAAGATAAAGCTTGACAGTTGGCAAAGATCCGGAACCTAAGTCAGGAGGTAGTGACTGTACAACTTTGCGGGGAACAATAGAGAAAAGGTTATGTGAGGAAAACTCTCACCAAGATTAGCATGAGTTGAGTGCAGCTGTACACTGGCTGGACCACACCCAAGCATGCTGTAGAGGGATAGAGAAGTGTAAGCAGCCAGACTCCTGCACAAGGAACAAGCACTTGGAAGCTGTGTCAAAGTCAAGCGAAGCCAGCATCCAAGGAAGGACTCTGAACAGAAAGTGTCTTAGTGATAGTCCTTGCTTTTACATAGAATGAACTCTGTACTTTTGTTTCACATATTAACAATACCAGCTATTATTTAATGAACAAAAATAGAGCATCTCAAGTAAAACACAATTTTTGGTTAGAAATACTAAAGTAAAAGATTTAAAACTGGGACTATTATCTTAAATGACCATATCTAGTACTTGAAAACATGACAATACATATTTTCCTTAAAATCAAATGTTATGCCTATATCCCAAGAGGCAATTTAATTCTTAGTAATATTTCCCAGTTAGCCTCTAGGACCAGCATTGGCACCACTTGGCATCTTAACAGAGATGGGGACTCTGACTTCATGAACCACTGAATCGGAACGTTTGGGGCGGAGCCAACACCTGTGCTTCCGGGCCCTCTGCATGGGTCGCAGCTGGATGACATCTGCAAACACTGTCAGTAGCTGCGGTGAGCTCTTCTGATCAGTACTGGCATCTACGTTTCCAGACAAAGCGTCTCCTGGAACCATTTAGAAACAAAGCCAACAGCAGTTTTCCATGTTTCTTCATCCATAACAAATACATCTTTAATTGTTTTAGGGGGGTGGGTTTGAAGCAGGCTCTCATTGTAGCCTCAAGCAGCCTTGCCTATACCTCACCAATGTCCACAGCAAGTGCATCCCTGCGTCAGCAAGCAGCACCTCGGTGGGGTTGGCGTTCACCGCCATCTGATAACTGAGCTCCAGAATCCCGGTCCAGCGCTATTTCTATATTGCCGGCTTCAGATTCCCTCAGAAGAGCCCGCGATAAAAGCTGTGGGTTCCAGCAGCTTGCTCTCCCTTCCACCTCGGGTGAGGTGGGGAAGATGGTACCAGGGATTGAACCAAGGGCCTCCAACATGGTGATACTCCTTAGTGAGCTACAACCTTCTTCAGGTTTGAAACAAGGGTTGTGCTAAGTTACCCAGACTGCGCTGAAACTTGCGTTCCTTCTCCCTGCACTTCCGTCCTAGGCTCTAGCAGCTTTCTGAGGGATAAAATCAGAGGAATGAAGAGAGAGTCAGAGACAGCAAGGAAGGAATGGCAATGCCGGGAGTATTGAAATCAGTCCTGTCCCATGGTGCCAGTCCTGTCAGGGTCCTCTAAGGAACAGCCTTACACTTCAGAGTGCCTCTTAACTAAACACATATCCATTGCTTCCTGGCCTTCATTGACTCTGAGTTACCCACAAGGCCACCTGGTTCTCTGGGCCACCTCGCCATATGTCGCACCTCGCTTGACCGGCAAGAAAGACGCGACCACCAGTTCTTCTCCTAAGCAGCTTTATTCAGGCCTTTCTTCTTCACTTCGGTGAAAATCCCCCCAAGCCACTCCCCTCACATTCATTTATAGCACTCAAACAGCCAATCACACCAAGACACGTCTCACGCTCTGATAGGCTCGCGAGCAGCGGCCTTTTTCAAATAAGGGGTTGTTTAAATCGAAACGGCTCCAGCTGCATGCCCGGCGCCCTGTGGAGGCGGGGGTCCACAAAGGGCTCCGTGGCTCTCCACAGCCATATACTCTCTCCTCCACTGAGATTTCTAGGGCACACCTGTTCGCAGGCTAAACATGCTTTCCCAGCTTCGGACCAACCCCCGAGGAAGTCTAAGATCGCTGTAGACTCAAGCAAACCATGCAGCAGACAGAGCTGACTCTCACCACAGCCATATCGGGAGTCAAACAAGAATCAGGAACATGCTTTCCATGAACAAACGCGATCCCCTGGGCACAGGAAAGGCATCAGGAGCCCAGCTTTCCTGTATCAAACAAAAAGATGCACATTTAAACTACAGCTGCTTGGTTTAAAAGAAAGCTTGCCGGGAATGTTCACACACACACACCTTTGGTCCCAGTCCTTGGAGGCATAAGAGAATGGATCTGAGTTCAAGGCCAGCCTGCTCTACACAATAAGAACATGTGTCAAAAATAAATAACTTTGCTGGGCAGCGGTGGCACACGCCTTTAATCCCAGCGCTGGGGAGGCAGAGGCAGACAGATCCCTGTGATTCTGAGGCCAGTCTGGAATCTACAGAGTGATTCCAGGACAGCCAGGGCTACGCACAAAACTAAACTAAATAAATGATTTTTAAAAAACTAAACCATAAAATGTGCTTTTTTTTTTTTTTTTTTTTTTGGCCAGGCATATGGTACAGGCCTGTTATCTCAACCCCTGGAAAGCTGAGGCAGAAGGAAGGCAGACCGGGATCACACTAACATGTAATCTTGAGGCTTGTTTTCTTTTGTTGAAACAAACTCTTGCTATGTAGTGCTTGGATGGTCTGGATCTTCCTATGTGTAGACCAGGATAGCCTCGAATCTGCAGCTATCCTTCTGTCTCTTCCTCTCACCTGCTGGGATCACAGGCCCTGTGCCCGCCACTTCCAGGGAGCTTTAAGTTTGAAAAATATGGCAAGGGGTGGGAAGGCATGATTAAGAGTCTTGGCCAATGTGTCATACAGTGGATCACTATCTCAGATCCGCTTCCCCGTGGTAGTTTGAAGAAGTTAGCACTGCTGTCATGTGAGAAGGACAATTTGGTTCCCATAAGAAGATGACTCACTTCTGCCTCAGCATGGTGGCTCATGCCTGTAAAAATTCCAGCGCTCGGGAGGCAGAGGCAGGCAGATGTCTGTGAATTCGAGGCCAGTCTGGTCTACAAAGTACAAAGGGAGTCCTGGACAACCAGGGCTGTTACACAGAGAGACCCTGTCTTAAAAAAAGGAAAAAGAAAAAAGAAAAAAGGAGTTCTAGGCAAACCTAGATGTGTGTGCTTGTGTGTGTGTGTGTGTGTGTGTGTGTGTGTGTGTGTGTGTGAGAGAGAGAGAGAGAGAGAGAGAGAGAGAGAGAGAGAGAGAAACAGACAGACAGACAGGTAGACAGACAGAGACAGAGACACAGAGACAGACAGACAGACAGACAGACAGACAGACAGACAGCACATTGAGCAGGGTAGTACATACCTTTGATGCCAGCATGATGAAGGCAGAGACGGTCTGAGTTAGAGAGACACAAGGAGAGACTCGGTCCTGCTCTGGGGTCATCTCGCCATAGAGTGACATGTTTTTCAGCTTCAGTGTTTTGCAATCCAAGGTAACTGCAGGATTAAGACAATGACTAGGCAGCTTCAGGCGCATTTTAGGAGTCCGGAGCAAGACACTGTAAACGCTGACAATAAGGGACCTCAGGTCCTCTTCTTGCTCTGCCTTTAGCCTTGAAGTAGGATGAGACAGCTTAGATAACATCACCGAGTGATTAGCATGTCTACACGCACGGGGAAACAAGTGACTCAAAGTAAAGGAGATGCATAAAACAAAGGAGGAGGTCCTAGGTCCTATCTTGCTTTTTGTCACATGCAGGCCTAAGAGGTATTGATGCTGTTTACCAAAAGCACCAAAAGTTTCTAAGTATATTTCAGGAATATCTGTGCTTCGCAGAAGGCAAGGAAATTATTAAAGACTCCTTGGGGGTCATATCAAAACTCAAAACCAAGGCCAGGGATAGAAGTACAAGCTTGTAAGCCCAGTACTTGAGAGTAGGCTGCTGTACTGAGGTCATTCTGAGTACATAGCAAGTCTGAAGCTAAAAGCAGATACACAAGACCCTGTCTCAAAACAAAACAAAAACTCTCAAACACAGCCAGCTCGGCCTGTAATCCAGACTACACAGGAAGGGTAAGACTGAAAGTTCAGATCTAGCCTGGGATATAGCATGAGTTCAAGGCCAGCCTGGGCAGCTCGGGGAGAACATGTTTCAAAAATAACAAAGTAAACCAGGCGTGGTAGCGCACACCTGTAATCCCAGCACATGGGAGGCAGAGGCAACTGAATGGCTATGAGTTCAAGGCCAGCCTGGTCTACAAATTGAGTCCAGGAGAGCCAAGGCTACACAGAAACCCTGTCTCAAAACAAACAAAATAACAAAGTAACCTGGGTGAGACATTTCAGACTTGGAATCCCTGAACTTGGGAGATGAAGGCAAGAGGATCAGGCGTGCAAAGCTATCCTTAGCAACATTTTGAGTTCCAGGCCAGTCTCGACTACAAGAGAACTACGCCAACAAAAACAAATTTCAGTTTTGGGGTAGGGTCTTAGGTAGCTGCGGCAGTCACTGAAGTTCGGATTCTCCTGCCTCTGCCTCCCAGTTGCAGGCACCACCATGCCCAGATCAGTGATTACATAATTCCCTTCTCTTTCACACCCAGGCAGTAAGGGGAAGTTGTCAGGCCAGGTGCCAGCCTGGAAGAAAAGAGCAGGAAGAGGAAGCAGAAGCACCTTTGGAGGGAAGATGCAAGTCTTGGGTTGGAGCCCCAGCAGGGTACCATTATTCCTCAGGAAGAGGAGCAGCATCCAATGAGTCTAGGGATAGGCCAGGACATCCTGATGAGAGCCAGACAGACTATCTAGTTCAGTAGAACTAGCCGATTGACCTAACTGCTGGCAGGGCTCACAGAATGCTTCTAGCTCTCACAAACAGCTTAGGAGATGGACGATGAGCCAGGAACCTGGATGAGAAGATAACAGGATGTTAACCACAACCTTTCCTAGACCCTGGAGGATCTATGACTTGAGCCGTGAGATCAACAGGGAATCAAAGATTCGGGAATCCTGGGATTGTGTCTTCCCTCATTTGTATATACATACACACACACATACACACACACACACACACACACACACACACACACAGTGACCCAATTCACCCTTTTACCTGTGGGGCCTCATTTTGGCTGTTCTTCCTGCCTGAAACTCTTGTCCTGGAAGCATTGTATAGGCAAGTGATGAGGCAGTCTCTCTCTGTAGCATAAACATGGCCAGGATATGTGGGAGGAGTCAGGCTGGTTCTGGCCTGGAATTGACCCAGTACTGAGACCTCTAGTGCTACATGCAGAATTTGGAATTAGAAAGAGACTGGGAGTGCTCCAGTGGCACAATCAATTAGTGCGAGGTACTTATAGAAAGAGACTGGGGGGCTGGAGAGATGGCTCAGAGGTTAAAAGCATTCTTCCAAAAGTCCTGAGTTCAATTCCCAGAAACCACATGGTGACTCACAACCACCTATAATGAGATCTGGTGCCCTCTTCTGGTCTGCAGGTGTACGTGCAGGCAGAACACTGTACACATAATAAATAAATCTTTAAAAAAGAGAGAGAGAGAAAGAAAGAAAAGAAAGAAAGGCTGGGCAGGGTCCTAAGCACCCCAGTTTTTCTACCTGGTCTTCATAGGAACCTCTAGTCTTGTCCTTGCTGGGCTAAGCCTCATAGGGCCATTTCTGATGACTAAGATGACACCCATGCACTAAGGTCTTGAGAGTAGTGAAAGGTTCCATTCTGCTCTTTCTCTAGGATGCAGGAAGAGGGTATCAGGAAGGGGAGCCCATCTTAGTGCCCCATCCCTGCAACCAGGAAGGTTCCTGTTGGAAGATACTTAGGCAAAGCCGAGCATCTACTGGTCCAGCTGCCCGTGTGTCTAGGCAAATGTCTACCTGGCTTAGAACCCACCCCCAGGAGGCTCCACATACCTACTAACACCTCTCAAGACCCTTTGAGTATGTGCACACTCTGTCTTTGAGACAGGAACACAGGAAGACTGTGCGCAGCATCCTCCTGCCAAGGGTACCAGGTAGGACACAGCCTACGGGAATCCATAACTTGGCCACCAGAGTAAGAGGTCTCCCCAGCACTTGGCTGTATTAGGGTCAGGGCTAGAATGTGTCAGGAATAGGGAGCATTAAAGAGAAGAGAGCCCTGCTAGAGAGCCGAGAGAGTCCTTACCAGAGGATCAAAGCTGACTCACAAGAAAAATATTATCAATATTATCAAGCCCTTGAGCTAGACCTTGGTACAGTCTAGCACTTACAGATCTCATTCTTACTTTGTTGACATTTTGTGACATTGGTACGAGGCCAGATTCCGTTTAATTTACTCCAGGTGTGGGTGGGATGGGATCTAGCCAGGGACTAGAGTAGGTTGGGGGAGCAGGAAGTGCAACCCCCCTCCCAAGCCAGGTGGAAACTTGCCTAGCCCTGAGTCCACAGTGAGCCCAGACACATGTCACGGCCTGAGCACCGATTCTGGCTATAGGTTAGCTCGCATCTTTCAGACATGCTGAATCCTGATCTCATTCCCTTCCCACTGGGGCTTGAACCCAGAGGCTTTGCAAAATTCCGGGCGAGGACTCTGTTACTGACATTCACCCCTAACCCTCTCATTTACTTATTTTTGAGACAAAATCTTGATAAATTGCCTTGGCAGGTCTTGAATTTATCATCTTCTTGCTTTAGCCTCCTGAGTAGCTACGCTTCTGAGCCTGCGCTATCCAGGGCTGGCTTGGTCTCATTTACTTATTTACTTACTTTATCTATCTATCTATCTATCTATCTATCTATCTATCTATTTATCTATCTATCATCTATCGGCAGGGATTCACTATGTAGACCAAGCTGGCTGTCCTCAAACTTGTGATGATCCCTCTGGGCTCAAACTGTCAAAGTGGAGAAGTTCATTTGTTGAAACTACAGTGGGAAAAGCTGTAGCCACTGAGGGGGCCAGGCATATGCTATACACTTTCAGTCCTAGCACTTAGAAGTCAGAGGGGATCATCATAAATAAATAAAAGGCTGGGAATATAGCGGGTAGATAGTACAACAGGGCAAAGTCCTGCTTCCATAGTCTGTTGAGCTGAGCAAACAGACAGACAAACGAACACCTCCATTTGGGAAGAGGTGTGCTCAAGTACAAGGAGCTGGGGGTTGGCAGGATCCTAGCTGGGGCTCCCCAGGCCCAGTTGCTATGGAGGAGTCTCTCCTTCGGGGTTCTAGTTATTTTTCTCCTCAGCAAGCCTCCACTGACCAAGAACAGTAATGACCCCTGGGGCAGGGCTGATCCAGTGACAGCAAGGAGCCCTGAGGCTCAAACCAGGAAGAGTTAGAGGGCAGAGGCATGAGCCTGCTCCCTTTTATCCCTGAGCTGGGAGGGTGCTAAGGGGTTCAAGGCTGCTTAGGCCAGACTCCTGTAGCGTGGGTGGGCATTCCTTAGGTTTCTGTCACTATGACCAAAAGCAACCTGGGGAGGAAAAGGTTGATTTGGCTTGTGGGTCACATCCCATCATCAGCTAATGAAAAGGCAAAATTTAGAGCAGGAACTGACGTAGAGGCCATGGAGGAGGCTATGCACTCACTGGTTTGCTCTCCATGGCTTGTCAGCTTTTCCTTTTTTGTTTTGTTTTGTTTTGTTTTTCAAGACAGGGTCTCTCTGTGTTAGCCTTGACTGTCCTGGACTCGCTTTGTCGACCAGGCTGGTCTCGAACTCACAGTGATCTGCCTGCCTCTGCCAGCCAAGTGTTGGGATTAAAGGCGTGCGCCACCACGCCTGGCGCTAAACCTGCTTTCTTATACATCCCAGAACCACCCGCCCAGGGGTGGCGCCACCCACATCAATCATTAAGCAAGAAAATGCCCACCAGCCCGACACAGTGGCACACGCCTGTAATCCCAGCACTCAGGAGGCGGAGGCAGGCGGATCTCTGTGAGTTTGAGGCCAGCCTGGTCTACAAAGCTAGTCCAGGACAGCCAGGATTACAAGAGAAACCTTGCTTCAAAAAAACCAAAAGAGGAAAAGAAAATGCCCATAGACTTGCCTATAGACTAATATTATGGAGCTATTTTCTCAGTTGTGATTCCGTCTTAGATGACTCTAGCTTATGTCAAGTTGACAAAAACAAAACAAAAACAAAAACTAACCAACACAGGGCATGACCCAGAGCTGGAGCTTGAAAGGGGGGTCTTCTACCCAAAGCCCCTGCCACCCCCACTTACCTAGTACAAGGCTCTGAGCAGAACTCTAGGTAGGGCAGCTGGCACGAATGGGGCTGTCTCCTCTGATGTGTCTAGTCCAGCCCCTCCCAGTTTGGTGGAATGGAACAGTAACCACGCTGAAGCAGAGCTGAGGCAGAGCTGAGGCAGGGGCAGGGTGAAACACGCACAGCTCCCATACTACAGTCAGCACCTGCTACCCTCAGGACCCCTGTCTGACTACCACTGTCACTGCATCCCCCACCACCAGAACACCACTGGAAAGGATGCACTGCATCCTTCACAGCTCCAGCAACTGAGCTGATGGGGGTGGCAGAGGAATAAAGCAACGACAGACATACAGTCACATGCACAGGAAAGCTGGGATCGGATGGCCTGGGTTCTCTGATACAGAAGCCAAAGCACTCTGGAAAAGCAGCACATTTATTATGTACCGTTGAACATGGAGGTGGGCGGGGTTATTACCTACAGCTAAACAAGGAGTTCAGCTTGGGGCTAATACACACAGATAAACAAGGAGTCAGAGCTATTATATGCAGCTGAACAAGGAGGCGGGTTTGACAAATCCCACTGGAAGCAGTCTGTAGGGGAGCCTTGCCATTTCCCATGGGGCAGAGGCATTTGCATCACACTCACTCGGGACTTAACTCACCCAGGGCTCCCTCCATGCCCACAAGGACACTTAACTATTCCTCAATTTAAAAAAAAAAAAAACAAAACATAATGATCTCCAGGCTGTGAGAAAGATATATCTGTTCCCACTTGAAGTCTGCAGCCCCACAAGACAAGGGCTTTTCAGGAGGCCCCTTGGTGACTAGGGCAGCTTTAGGGCACCTTGCCATGGAGACAGAACTCTGGACAGCTAGTGACAGAAGTGGACAGCTGGATGATGTGGGTGGAACTCAGGGCCACTGGCATTTTAGGCAAGAGCTATACACTGAGTTCTATCCAAGCCTGTTGACTCCTTTCCTGAGGGGACTTGCAAAGGGCATCACGGTGTCTGTCGCCTGACGCCACATCCTTGGAAGTCTTGGCAGGAGCCTGCAGCATGGACAAGCAGTGGTTTCCTGCAGCTGGAATTCTCTTGGCTGGTAAGTGAACGTGGATGGGGAAGATGAGCTGAGGTGCCTTCTTGTAGGGAAGGGCGGGATCCTTCTCCTCAGTGAACTCCAGGACTCTCACTTTCCTTCACGGTCCTGGTCTTGGTCAGCCAGAGGGATGCTAGGGAAAGACCTCAGGCTCCTTGAGGACCCTCAAGATCACCTGCTTGGAGCTCTAGACACATGTAGGTGTAGGTTCGGCATTAACCCCTTCAAAGGTTGCCCCAAATATATGTTCTACTGTCCAGTCTGCCCCTAGTAAGAACCCTGTATTCAGGGAACATGGTCCAGTCACAGTCTCATCATGGAGAATCAGACAGACTTCCAGCTCCATCAAGTTAATCTGAGATGGTTTGAATAAAGTAGGCAAGACTCTTGACTCCTGGCAACCACTTGGGTCTGGGAGACTTCTCTTTGTGGGGGTCCTTGACATGGGGGTTGTTAGCATGGAGACAGACAGACACATCCTAAAGGCATTTTCCTTTGTCCTCACAGTGTCTATATCTGGGTAGACGTGCGGGCGTCCCTGTGTTAGTTGGGCTAGACTCAGAGAGGGGAGATGGCTTGAGTGAGGAGCTCTGTGGTTTGGGGTCTAACCAGCTCTCAAGAACGTAAGTGAGCAAGATGTAACATGGTGAGATCTGAGAGGCTGGGGGCCAATCCTTCCCGGCAGACATTGGAAAACCGGGCCTTTCATGTTTTTACAGCCTTTCTAACAGGCTCTGCTTCTATCCTTCTTTCTACTCATGAAGACCGTGACCAGTTTCCTACAGCCTCTGGCACATCTGCTCGGCAGAATAACAGCATTCGACTTGTTGTCCTGACAGACACTTCTGGTGGTATCAACTCCATTGAGAGGGAATTGGAGGCCCTGGGGAGGAGGAGGGCAGGAGCCCTTTCTACGGAAGCAGCTGGGGGTCGGGAGTCCCCTTCAATGCCTGGCCCCTCAGGCAGAATCAAACCTGAGCCAGCTGCCTCAGCCCTGACCACATCTGCAGCCCACCCGGCTGTTGAGTCTCAACCAGTGTCCTCTGAGGCTAAACCTCTAGAGGAAATCTTGGCCCCTGGAACTCTAGAAGCGAATGCTATGTCATCACCACAGCCGTCTCCTGAGCGTGGACCTGAGCGGAAGTTCATCAAGGCTTCCACGTTGCGTGGGACAGCCCCTGCCTCTGCTACACTGGAGAAAATCGTTGCTGCTAAACCAACACAGCGTTTAATTAGAACTTCCCTTTACCCCATATTTGTAAGACCTCCATGCCTGTTATGTCACACCTCTAGTCCCACTGTCCAGATACCAGCACCTGGCCAGAGGGACGGCCACTCCAGGCCAGAGGCATCCTCAACTGTGGCGTTGGCTCCAAGAACCTCCTCAGGACTGCCTACCTTTCCATGTACACCTAACACACTGAAGGCAACAGAGCCCCTGTTGCTTTCATCTTCTGGGAGTTCGGGGCTGGACCTCACCTCCCAAGCCATTACCATGGGCTCCAGGTCATCTGAAAACACTATAGCTTTGGGCACACACCCAGTATTCAGTGGTACTTCCGTGCTGCTGTTGCCCTCGGCAACATCGCCTTCACATCCGTCCTCCCTCTACTCCCCACCCCATTTGTCAGCATCGCCTCCGTCTTCATCCCCACCACCTACCTCTTTTTCATTCTTTCCTCTACCATCCTCAGTACCGGTCCCAGGTTTCCCAGTTGCCAGAGGAGCCAGGAACTCTCCTAAACCTTCCGTGTCTGTGACTGCATCCTCAACTACAGACTCTTCCATCAGAATCTCAAACCTTGCACCCCTTAGGGCCCTACAACCCAGCCGCCCCGGGCCTTGGCTTCCTATCGGCCCAATCCACATGCCCAACCTCTCCCTCCAACACTTCTCCAAGCCTCCCTCTGCCCCACAAAGCTTTACAAGGTCATCTGGGGATCCTGATCCTACCCAGTCCTCTCCCCTGCCTCATCCTGGCCAGGATGTGTCTTTGCAGGACTTGAGTTCCTCCGCTCCAGGACCTAGTCACGTGATCCACTCTGTGAGCTTCAGGATCACAACAGCTGTCTGGAACCTGGTACCCATGGAGCGCATGCTGTTGAATAAGCTTATCTGCTACCAGGTGCGGCACCTACCGGATGGGGAGAGGGATGTAGATGAAGGCAGTTCCTCCTGCTCTGCCTTCACAGTACGCCAGGCATAGCCATGACACACACTCTACAGGCCTTGGCTCCTAACAGCAGCTAGACACAAAATAGGAAAATCTAATGAGTACCATGCTGTGCTCCCGGGAGGAGTCTGAAGAAAGGCTAGACAGAAATAATTCTTTGAAATCATTACAGAGGGGGGGGGGGGAAATCTCACAGTGGGGAAGAACTCACCTACCAGAAATGGAGCAGGCTCTTGCTGTGCAGCTGCCGGCTTTTTATCAGCACACAGTACACAGCAGGACCTAGGAACCCTGATACCCTAGTAAAGTGAAGCCTGGTTCCTGCCTCCATCCCGGAACCAGGAGCAGGGCGGCCATCTTTCACTTGTCATAAGGGGCACAGTTTCCTCTCTGCTTATTGAATGACTCATTTCTATGTGCAGCTCAGAAATGAACAAGAACCAACAGGAGCTCCTGCCATTGGAGCTCCAGTCCTCGGGTCTAATCCAGACCAGTTTATAATCACAAACCGTGGCGAGGAGGAAAGCAAGCTAGCCAAGCGCTGGGTGAAGTGCTGTGCACACACTAGGTGGCCACTTTACCACGGCAGTAGATCCTCTGTCTCTTTTTCTAAGTTTTTGGCCGTGGGCTGGTTCTAACTGGAATAGACAGAGAGTAGCCACATCAAAACCTAGGGATCCCCAAGCACCGGGGCAGAGAGAACACGGTTTAGTTGCAGAGGGGCTAG
The DNA here is from genome assembly GCF_964271855.1 of Acomys minous. NCBI lineage: Eukaryota > Metazoa > Chordata > Mammalia > Rodentia > Muridae > Acomys > Acomys minous. The sequence goes on from NC_140494.1 coordinate 116,600,124, forward strand.
CAAAGGATTCGGTGGCAAATGAGGGTGGGGCTGGCAGCCCAGGCTGGTGGCTGTTGGGGTGCAGAGCCCAGAGTACTGGACTGCGGAGGTAAAGCCAGCACATGCGCAGACCCTGGACAGATGGATCCCAGTTATGGTTTTCAGTACAAAGCAATCACAAACCTCAGGCTGCTAGGACCCAGGAAAGGCCCAGCTGGACCAGGATCAGGGATGTGGACCACTGCAGAGGCCAGGACAGATGTAAGGACACAAGGCAGTGGTGGCGGGCAGACTGACCCTCATGCCTCTGCCTCAGCTCCAGCTCACCTACCATGAGGCCTTCTCCAGCTTCAAGAATGTCAGTGCTCTGCTGTTTCGGTGAGTGTATGCGTTTCTCAACTGACCTGGGCCTTCACAGCACAGAGCCCCAGCCTGCACTGCTCAGCCTCGCCTGAGTGTCCAGGAACCCCTTTGCCCAGACTCGGGGTGGGGGGGGGTGGGGGGGGAGGAAGTGTGGGGGAGGTCAGGAGAGGGTTATAAGAGGCCCACATTTGGTTCTGCTACCAGCTGTGCTGCATGACCTCAGTTGGCCTTCCTGCTGTTTCCTGATTCCAGCTGTTGTGTCTGGACAGGATTGTCTGAGTGCCGTGAAAAAAAAAAAAAAAAAAACAGGCAAAGAGAGCATCAAGCTACTTATTCTGGGAACACAGTCATGTAAAGGATATGTAAATATATGTAAATCCTTGGGTGGGACTCTCTCATTCCAGGCTGCTGGGAACTTGAACTACTTCTAGGGTTGCCACAAGGCCATGGCCCTAGCTGCTTCAAAGCTGTTTTCCCTTTTAATAAACTGAAGTCCCCTTCTGTGACTTCCCCCGGTCCCGGGCCTGAGCTAGCTTATCTCCCCAGGCCTGGGATGGCACGGGTGCTCACAGGCAGAGCAAGTGTTATTTTAGGTTCTGAGGCTGTTTATTTGCAGGTCTTGCCATGAGCGCCGCCTGAAGGCTGCCTCCCTCAAGATGTGAGCTCCAGCTCCTTTAGGCTTCCAGAATTCCTCTGGCCTGCCACTTCCCTCTCCCCAGAGCCCCTGACTTCTTGAACTGCAGCTGATGCTATTTTTCTGTGTCTACTTGACCTCCTGAGAGCTCCCAGCCAGCTGTGACATTTTTGCTTTTGTTTTTGTTTTTCAAGACAGGGTTTCTCTGCCGGGCGTGGTGGCGCACGCCTTTAATGCCAGCACTCGGAAGGCAGAGGCAGGCGGATCGCTGTGAGTTCGAGGCCAGCCTGGTCTACAAAGGGAGTCCAGGACAGCCAAGGCTAACACAGAGAGACCCTGTCTTGAAAAACCAAAAAAAAAAAAAAAAAAAGACATGGTTTCTCTATGTAGCCTTGGCTGTCTTAGACTCGCTTTGTACACCAGGCTGCTCTTTAACTCACAGCAATCCGCCTGCCTCTGTCTCCTGTGATCTTTGAATAACACCTTACCTGAGTCTTTCCCTGGATGACTCCCAGTGTCTCTGTGAGAACCAGCTCACTGAGGAGTCCAAGGGAACTTACTTTAACCAGGCACCTGCCAGGTGCAATCCCACCCGCATCCTTCAAACCTCCCAACAACCTTCTAGGAAGAGTATTTTATCCCCATTTCCCAAGGAGCCCCAGCACTGCAGGGGTCATGTGACCACTTTAGTCATGCAGGGAAAGTTTTATCTGCAGCCTGGAGCTGCCCCTGCACGCCTCTCCCCCTCAGTGCACCCCCTTCTGCACCCTTGTCCCCACTGACCTCTCCTGCAGGCCTGGTTCTACAAGAGTGAAAGCCTCCCTCGTGTTTGGTCTGCCTGATCCCTCAGCCCTAGAAATCCTCTGGGTTTTGTATCGCAAAGTGAAGTCCTCCAGATGGTCGCTTGGGCACCTGTCCCTGGCTGACCACAGCCTTTCCTCTGATGGTGAGTCTAGATCAGTGCCCATCACCCGCCCATGGAAGATGCTGGCTGGGTTCCGTGAAGGATCCAATTGGGTCTGCTGAGCAGGCCGTGATGAGAAAGGCAGCTGAGCTGTTCCAACTCCCCAGCCTGTTGCATGTGACTCTGCAGGGTACAACCTGACAGACCTTATGCGGGAAACCATCAACATCAGTTTCACAGTCATGAGGCCCTTCCTGCCTCAGCTGCTGCTGCCTGGCTCTCAACCTTTTATCCTGTTGGAAAAGCACGTCCTCCAGCTGGTGAGGTGTCCTCTCCCCTGCTTCTGGGCCTGGGATGTTCTCTCTGCCTCCCTTGTCAGAAGGCCTCTCTAGCGTCTAGTGATAGCTACAGTGATGCCCAGTGGATGGACGCAGCACCAGCTTGGCATATGTGGGAAGGCAAGAATGGAGGGAACCCAGCCGTGCCCTGAGGGTAAAGCTGGCTGAGAGAGGAAAAAGCTCTGAGGAAGTCAGTGGCCAGCCTAGCACCAGATGCCCCTGCCCAGGAGACTGCCCTGGAGAAGGCTCTCCAGTCCTGCCTTACCTTGTCTGGCACCTGACTCACCCTATACTGGGCCTTGGGACAGGCAGCTCCCAGCCAACCTGACCTCCAGGACTTTCTATAGGTCACCCACGAGGTGTCAAGATTCTACAAGGCTGATCCCCAGGACCGGCCCCTGCTCCTATTCAGGTGAGCTGACTATTCCATTCAGTTTCCCAGGCAACCCTCGCTCACCCCCCCATCCCCCCACCCCCCACCCCCCCTGTTTACCTAGCTACTTTCTTGGAGGTATTTCTCTAGGGCAACTCCACCCTTGACCGAAAGCCCAGGGGGTGGGGGTGGGGGGGGTACAGATGAGGGTTGGAGAGCACCAGTAAGAACGTTGTCTAAACTGGCTAGATCCAGCCTCACAGAGTTCTGCCCTTAGAGGTAGGAACCTAAGAGTGTATACTTAGGCGCTCAATGCTTGCTTCTGGAAGCATGTACGGGCAAAGAGCCCACACTGCTGCACTCTCCCATCCTCTCCTAGCAACGTGAAGGAGTGGGTGAGCATTTACATGGAATACAAGTTCAAGAGGCCCATCCCCACCCACCTGCAAGGCCTGGCCAGTCACCTGGCCCGTCGAATAACAGATCCCACCCTCCAGAAATCCAGCATGGTAGCAAACGGTGAGCTTTGAGCCCCCACCCCCACCCCCCACCGTCCATGTATGGCTCTGGGCCAGCCACTCTCTCTAGACCTCACTGTCCCCTCAACAGCAAAGCTTGCGTGCGAGGCCTTAGGGAGGAAGTGGGTCCAGAGCTCTGTGGGAAACCTGGGCTCAGTGATACAAGATGGTCCGGTCCCACTCTCACTGCTCACCTTAATCCTCTGTCCCTAGAGAGGAGACAATAGTCGTCAGCCTCTCACTAAGGTCAGAACTGCATCTGCTTCATGAGGCCCTCCCTGAGCAGGCTAGTACATCCATACTGGAGAAATCCAAGGTCTCTCAGTCCCCAGAAGCCATAATCTGGGGCTATTCTTCAGTGGGCCTTCAGCCCCCAAAGTCCTGATTCATCAAGGGCTGTCCCAGCCACCTCCCCTCTGCAGCCTCTCAGGTTGAGTGTTACCATCCGGGAGCTGTGCTCGGTAGCTTCCAGAGACAGGGCCTTGGTTTGTCTCTCAGAGCACCAGCCTGAGAGGTGTGCATGCCCAGTCAGTGTTGGCCTCAGCATCCCCTTAACAGACAGCAGAAGCAGCCAATCCTCTTTCAGTAAGACTGTGTTATGCATGTCTGCACGTCATTACAGAGCCCCTCCTGAGAGATCAGGAACAGTAAAGAACGCAAGGCTTTCTGCTGTCAAGTCTGTGTGAACAGGCCATTGCCTCACTCTTAAGACAGATTAGAGCATGGGCTGTCAGGTTAGCTTTGTGGCTCCTAGCTCCTCCCTTACAGGGAGAGGATAGCCAGCCCTTCAAGGTATGCCACAGCAAGAGAGCTGGCTGCGGTCCAGTACAATTTCATATATAAATGTGGAAATTGTGTATCAGATTCTTTTTGTGCTATACAACTTCCTACTGCTGATGTTTTTCATGCATTTAAAATATAATTCTTACCTCACCAGTCTAACAAAAGCTGGCAGCAAAGACACGCCCTCAGACAAAGTGTGCTGACCACTGGATGGGAGCAGTGGAGTTTGGGCAAGCAACCCTAGGCCAGGGTGTGGTCCTATCCCACAGCTCCCAGAAGACAGGAGTCCTGGGAGCTGCTATCATCATAACCACCCCATCCCTTTAGGGAAGAAAGCAGATCTGGTGCTTTATGAGACGTGGCTTCTGATCCTGGGTCACCCTTTCACCAAAGCCTTGGAGAACAAGACTAGTTCTGAGTCCCAGGAGCTTCGTGGACTGCTGACAAAATGGGTGATGTGAGGGGACAGAGGCAAGGAGAAAGGGTGAGTGGCTGGGCTAGGCTGTGTAAGGCTGTGACACTCTTGGTTTCTCCTGACCTCAGCTAACCTCAGCCCTCCAGCCTCTGCAGAACTTTGGTCAAGTGGTGGTGGAGGAATTCTGGTGAGTCTCCAGTTCAGAGGGTGGGTCCTGGGGCTGGATGAAAGAGCCTCTCTGCATCTCTCCAGCCCCCATGAACTCTCCTAGGCAGGAACCATTGAGTGCCAGAGTGCAAGCTGCCTTCTTCGGGGCTGCACCAACCCTGGCCATCATTCAAGACCACATGTGCCAAGCCCTGAGCTCCCTGCAAGACACTGAAGGTCTCCAGTTAGAGATGTTCACGCCAGTCCATGGTCAGTGCCTCTCCCTCTGTTCATGCCCTCCATCCTTGCTAGTTCCGCCCCTCTGGGCTTTCCTCTTGTACAGAGCACTGCAGGGCCATGTCTGCTCTTAGCCTTCCTGTGAGCCCCCAGGGTACACTGGCTCTAAGTGTCCTGGGAACCGTCACACCCAGAATGCTCTTGAGGATGGAAAGCCCACCCCACCTTCCCACTCTGTCCCATCCAGGCACCCCCAGCTCCAGAGCCTCCAGAGGCCCCAGCTGTGGGCTTGTACTGAACCTCCAGTTCATCACATCTCTCCTTGTCCTGGTGAGTCTGGCCAGCCAAGGGCTTCTTCCTAAGAAAGAGACAGAGCCTTTGAGAGCTTAACGCAAACAACGCACAGCAGCCTGCTATGCATCTGCACCTGAGTTCTCTCCGCATGCCAGCTAGAACAGCATGCCTTCCGCATTGGGCTTGGACTGGACCCCATGACTGTACCACCAGAGTTCAGATGCCAAAGCAGAGGACCTGCACTGGAAGACTGAAGCCCCCCACAGCGGGGACTGCACCCCACGAGCTGTAGAGGCCCATCTTCTGCCAACTGCCCCGGTTGCCCTGAGATGTGGAGGAGATAGCTGAGTGATCTTCCAAAACTCTCCCTGAGTTACAGTGCTGGGTTGTAGAGTTCACATGACAGGGCAGAAGCCAAGGGGTGGTCAGGCCGAATCCTTCTAGAAACCATTTGAGTGCTAGATATGGGCTAGGGCGACAAGAGCAGAACTTTAGTCGTAAGGGGAGAACTGAGACAGAGACTAGAGGTGTGCTCCTACCACATAAGGATGCTGTCAACGACCACTCCAGGCCCTTAAAAAGGCCCCGGGTGACGTCAGCTCAATTCCTCTTCTCCTGCCTGCCCTCCACCTTCACAGATGGCCAGGTAGATGGGGAGAGGGAATCACCGGACAGCAAATATCTGTGACAGTTTCTCATCATGTAGCCCAGGCTGGCCTTTAACTCACTGCATAGCCCAAGCTAGCCTCAAATCTGCAGTGGTCCTCCTGCCGAAGCCTCCAAGGTGTAGGATTACAGACATGTGCTACCATGCTCCACTTTGGCTCCAGATATCCTTTCAGGACAGGAGTTCACTATGTAGCCATGGCCGGTCCTGGAACTTGCTCTGTAGATCAGGCTGGCCTCGAACTCAGAGACGCGCCTGCCACTGCAATTAAAGGTGTGTGCCACCACCGCCCAGCTCCAGATGTCATTCTTAACGCATAACTTTGTCTTTGCTATACCCCCAGGTGGCCCTTTGTGCTGCTCCCCCTTCACCAAGAAGCAAACCCCCTACCTCTTCTAGGTCACTTTGCCTCACCTCATCTCACCTTACCCAGGGCTTCCAGACAGTGCCTCAACCCTGAGGAGTAAAACTGCCGGAAGCCAGAACAGAAAAGGGCAAGCCTGGGCCTTCCTTTCTTCAAACTCCTGCCTCACCCCAGCTCCACACTGCATAAAATTGGGGATAACGCTCACTCCCATGTCCATGGCTGTAAAGCCAGTTCCTGTTTGGGGCTTCACATACCCTCACCTCCCACCTCTCCAGGAGGTGGGCAATGGTTTCCTTCACATCTAAGGCCATGCCCACAGGCCCTCTGCGGCATACACAAGTGGGGCAGGACAGAAGTAGTCAGGTCCTATGGGAGGTTCTGCCAGGCCCTGCTGCTGCCGTTAACTACCCATGAAACGGGGACCACACCTAGGAATATGAGACCAAGTGCCAGTATGTAAATATGGCATGCAGTTAGAGCCAGGTGAGCATCCAATATGTTCATGTACAGTGACCCCTGATGTGGCGTCAATCAGGCCCACCCTCGTGACTTCACAATGCCTCAGAGAACAGAGCAGAGGGGACCACAACCTACAAGCTGCACCCTCAGGAAGGGGCCAGAGCTTCTGCCATAGGAAAGGGGTTGCGGGCGGGGTGGGGGGTGGCTCTGAAGAAGGTGGTGGCCTTTGACTGATGCTTGGCTCTGGGCCTTTGGGCCAGTGCAGAAGTGAGAAACGGAGGTTGGCAGAAGTTACTTTCAGCTCCAGATGTTAACTTACCTACTTGGCATCAGTGGGAAGGGAGACAGGACTACACAGGAGGCGGCTCACAGTACTCAGGAAGGCTTAGCACCAGGCTAGAACAGTGAGGCCGCATGCAGCAACTCAGCCACTCCAAGTTATAAACTACAAGGTTGCATGGTTATCTGGCCTAGTCAGGGAGTTCTTGGAGCAAGGCTGATTCGACAGCCCAAAGGATCCCCAAACTGCAGGAGAGCTGGGAGACCCTGTGAGGGAAGGGGACTCAGCAGACAGACCGTGAGAGTCGGGTGAGGCGAGCAGGGTTCTAGTCAAGCTATGTAGGTCCACTGTGCCAGATACAGCCTTCAAGGTGAAGAAGGTATTGAGAGTTCCAGGGCTGGAACAGAACGTCCTTGGGGAATGAGCGACCACTGAGAAGGAACACAGTCCACCCACACAGTCAAACTTTGGGCCTGCTAGCCGGCTGAAAAGAAACAAAGAGTGGCCTTGAGATATGAAACGAACTGAGCATCCAGACCTGCCTAAAGTGTGCATCCATTTCCCGGTCAGATTCCTCCCCCGTGTAGATCCAGAAGTGACAGGCACAATGCTCCCTTGGTCAGTGCCCTCTTAGGTTTCCATGCCCCTGAAGGGGTCTAGTTAGAGGACATCAGGTACAAAACCACAGCCATTGGGAATGCCAACCTTTCAGTATGGCACTCCTCTGCCTGGGGCCCCTGGGAGTTGCCTCCAGTGCATAGCTCGGGAAGAGCATCTTAGGGTCATCACATCTTTCTCCAAGGATTTACATCCAGGCTACACAAGGAGTGCTGCCTGCCTGCCTGTCTGCCTGAGCCTAGCACAGACACTCTGGCCAGCTAGAAGGGACTGGCTCTGTAGCCCTTCCTGCTGAAGATACAGAGACCCTGAAAGGGCTGCACTGTCAGTGCCTGGAGGCAGCAGCCAGAGAGGAGGCCCAAAGAGCAAAGAAAATAGCAGCTGGCAAGAAGCCAGGCAGGACTGGCTGACTGGCTGGCTGCCCCCAGTAGTCTACCTGGGCTGAAGTGACAGGTGGGGTTAGAAGCACCCCTCCATTTCAGGCAGGGGAACCAAAGAGGCACTCAAGCCATGCTCCCAGCTGCTTTGAGGGGCTGACAGTGATCCAGTGGTCTAGCCTAACCCTTCAGCACACCAGAAAAGGTCTATGCAGGTTACCAAGTTGAGTATTCCCTACTACGCCCCCTCCTTCCCACCAGAACACAACTTGGGAGATGTTGCAGACTCCTGCTTTGCAGCAAAACTGGCTGCTGGGGCCCTTGGCCTCGTCTTGGGCTTTAATCCCAAATTTCCCCACACTGGAGCCTGAGGCCCCTCCTGGCATCAGGTGGGTGATGTGTGGGTCTAGCCATGCCTCCTGAGGCACTAGGGATGAACTCAAAATCTGGAGCTTGTGAAACTAAAGGGAAGGACATGCAAAATGATGCAAGGCACAGGACTCAAGCCTCTCCGGGCCTGGGCGGAACTGTGGTACCCTTAAGTGCCACTGTCATCTAACAAGGAAACGAGGGCAGAGGCAGAGGGGGTCCGTCCTGCAATGACTGTGTCATGGTTCCTGTTCCCACCAATTACAAAGGCCAGGTGCTGGATCTAGATGTAGTTTCCACATGACCCCCACAAGGGTTCACATGGTGACACTTTATCCCCATTGTGAGGTGAGAGGACAAGAATTTAATCCAGCTATTGTGCTCAGAGGTGGTGTGTTTGGGGTGATTAAGATTAAAATCATCAGGTGGGGCCCCATGATCTAAAACCGGCAGCTCTAAAAGCTGCCCGGAAGACCCACATGCATGTTCCCTCTTGCCATGTGGTGATCCGCCTCAGGATCCTGCCAACAAGAACGCCATCACCAGATGTGGCGGTTCAAACGTGGGCCTCCTGAACCACCACCCAAAACTGAGTGTGATAATGCACGCACGCACACACACCCAACACTAGGGAAGCTGGAGGAGAAAGATTGCTGGAATTTTTTTTAGGCCCTCTGGGACTACAGGGTGAGACCCCTGTCTAAGAGCAAAAGCAAAACCCATGAGCCTAAACAATTCTCATTAAACTGCCTGTGGTGTTACTGGTGATTAGAAAACAAAAACAAAAACAAAAAAACCCAGTTTCCCACATTATAGAATTTCTTGGGCCTCCACAGAGCATTGGTGGGCAGCTGCCACTTTAAATCTAGGCTCGGGGCTAAGCTAATTCAGGCAGCTAGTGTAGCTGGGCACAGACTCCAGTTGTACACAGCCCTGAGCAGCTCTGGTGGACTGGTTCCAGCACAGGTGGAAGGAAGGTGCGTTCAGGTGGGAGATGTTGAGGGCCTAGAACACTCTTAACAGGTTGATGGAATGCACAGGGGACGTGGCAGTTCCACACCTTAACGGGCACACATGCTCAGTCCTAGGAAACAGGCACACAGATGTCTAAGATCCGTCCTAGTCACGGGAAAGCGGCCTTTCCTGGGATGGAGTGCTAGCTGCAGGACCACAGCCGAGTGCTGGTACATCTTGTGCAGGAACAAGGAGAGCCTATTGCTGAAGAGTGATATGCAACATTAACCCACAACCCCTCAAACACAAGCTAGGTCCCAGGTTCTAAAAACAGCCCAAATGCTTTTTAATAGCTGGCCCCCAGGGCCCAGTCTCATCAAAACCCTTAAATAAGGCAGGAGCCACAGCTTGCCAGCAACCAGCTGAGCTCAGCCCACTGCAGGGAGGTGGCCCCAAGAGCCTTGGCAAATACCAAGGGTGCCCAGTGCAGATCTCCCGGCATTGAGCTCACACAGCCTGTCCGGTCCAGTCTCTGTAGCTGCTTGGCTCTAGACGCGTACAACTCTATGCAGTCCTACTGGGGTGTGAGACGCAGCCCAGGTAGGTCACTGATATGAATCCAGAGCAGACATGGGGTTCTCAGGTCAGCCCCAGCCCAGGTCTCTGCACCGCAGTGGACTGGGGGAGGAAGTGTGTGTGAGTCATACACGTTGTACAATGTACCACATGAAGATAAGTGGGTCCCAAGACATATGAAGACTTGACCAGAAGCTTCTGCCAGCCTCAAGTCTCTATCCCACAGCCTGTCCTGGGCAAGAAGCAACCCAAAGCATAACAGTATATGCCAGAAGTCATCCCCACAACAACCCTTGTGAGGTAGGCTGTGCTGTCTTAAGTCTACAAATGGGGAACAAGGGCTTGTGAGACATGAAGTGTTTGCCCAGAACACGCAACAAGGAACACAGCAGCCAGGATTCAAGGCCAGGTCAGATTGGCTCCAATGCCCACAGGTTTTCTCAAGGGAAGGAAACCCTTCTAACAAAGACCTTGAGGTTAAAAAGTTCACAAAGTCTCTGCCCAGTTAGGTGGGCCCAGCCCTAATATCCACTGCTAGCCCTGGGCAGGTGGATTGTCAGGACAGGTACACAGTGGTCCCAGATGGTTGGTTGTCCCAACAACACTAGCAACCAATGTTACAGATGATGGCTCTGGCTGCCCAGGAGTTGGGAGTGAGGCGAAGGACGATCTGGTCCTGAGGCCTTGTGGCCCCAAGTAGGAAGTGCCACACCATTGAGCCAGGCGTTTTCCAACAAGCTCCGGAAGCGTGCCCTCAGGGTGGGGCCTGGTGGGCTGGTGCTGGCGCCAGAGCTGGGTGAGGGATCACATGACCCTTCCCCTGTGGTTGTCTCTGCTTTCTCGGGGCCAGGTGTTGGTGGCTTCCTCCCTGGCTTCTTGAACTTGGGAGCTGATGACTTCCCAGCCGGGGCTTGGCTTTCTGGCTCATCTCTGGTCACCGGGGGTTCTGACGGGGATGAAGTCCTGGCCTCGGTGTCAAAGCCATCTACAAAAGGAAAGCAGAGTCAGACTGCAAAATCCAAACTTCAAGGTCCTGTGTTACAACAGTGGTTCTGCTTACCCCGAAGGGTCACAGTGTCATACACAGGCCACTAACCAGACCCAACGGGAACTTGCTGAAAAGACAAGCTCCTTCCTAAGGGACACCAGAGCTCCACCTGATGAGGACAGAGCTCAGAAGAAGCTGCTTGGGAACAAGGAAAGGTGGCCTGCAGGCCGGGAAGCACTGCTGGGTCATCGCACCATAGAGATGAGTAAACTGAGGTGAGGCAAGAGGAGGCTCTGCCACACAAAAGGGCCATCAATCATCATCTCTGCCACAAAGTCCCCAGGGCAGGAGACAGAGACCAGGCTGCCGGGCTGCCAGGAGAGCACAGGAACCCAGACAGGAGCAAGCCTAACATGCCACCCCTGGGAAAGGGTCATCCCATCCCCAGAAAGGGGGACTCAACCCACAGGCTGAGAGCCGCTGCTCCACGGACACCCACAGCTCAGGGAGGGAACGCAGAACAAGGCTCTTCAAACCTAACCAGTGGGACCTGCAGGCAAGACCATGCAAAGGGACCTGACCCTCTCTCTGCGCCCAGGCAGGACAACAAGCAGGGATGTGGGTCAGCTAGGAGCCTCTTCCAGGGCAGGACTCTGTCTCAGGCCTCCTCCCCGCTGACCAGGGCTGCCCACGGCAGAGTTCTCAGCTGCTTAAGCAAATAGGATACATTGTTCAGAAAAACTTCAAGGCAAGGAGCTGGGTGGCAGACGTGTGTGGCAGCAGGCAGAGATCTGAGAAAGAGTCAAGAATCCAGAAGTTTACTGACACAGAAAAGGCCTGTGTGCGGAATGTGTGTCCTCTAGAACATTAAAAAAAACAGCAAGCTCCAGAGTTGAGCACGGGGCATAGCTCCATAATCAGGTACTAGGGAGGCTGGAGAGTAGGGATGTGAGGACACTCTGAGTTATATAATGGGGTACTTTCAAAATGAGAGCGCCAACTAGGACAATGCATCATTAAGGAAACAGGACAACAATTCTCTAGTTCAAGGCAACACGGTACACGCAAGTGCCAGGAGACCAGAGAAAATGTCCATTGAAAGGTAACAGTGCTGACATGGGAAGGGCATGAAGGTCCTGCCAGATCCTGGGCATGGAAAGCGAACAAGGATGCTTCAGCAGAATTGGAAAGACAGCAGGTGGGAAATAAGCTCAGAGCAAAGCTGAGGCCTGTGGTTACAGAGTCCCCAGCAGAGGCCCAGGTGCCAGGAGACAGCAGGCGGGAGGTTATTTAAGGCTAGTGCTGAGATGGAAGGCATCAGAAGAGAAAACTGCAGATGGAAAACTTGCCCTGGCCTATACAAAACACAGAGGTAGAAAGAGAGAAAGAGTCTCTGGTGGTTTGGTTACGTTTGGCTCCATAGACTCGTGTGTTTTGAATGCTTGGCCCTATGGGAGGGGTTCTATAAGGAGATGTGCCCTTGTTGGAGGAAGTGCGTCACTCCAGGGGCGGGGTTTGAGGTCTTATATGCTCAAGCTACGCTCAGTGTGGCATCCGGTCTCTTCCTACTGTCTTCAGATCAAGAGGTACAAGACTGAGCTCCTTCTCCAGCACCACGTCGGCCTGGACGCTGCCATGCTTCTCACCATGATGACAACGGACTAAACCTCTGAAACTGTAAGGCACTCCCGATTCAAAGTTTTCCTTTATAGGAGTTGCCTTGGTCATATTGTCTCTTCACAGCAATCAAACCCTAACTAAGAAAGGGGACATTCAGGAAGGATGGGAGGGCCAAGAACACGTCCATGCAAACAGTTCTGATACCTCGTGGATCAATAGGGCAAAGGAAGGCCGAGAGCCCCAGGAATCCCACCCCTGCCCCCAGCTCAATTCCAGGAATCACTCAGCCCCATGCCCCTCGTCCATCGTCCACCCAAGCAGCACACACACTCGCTCACCCAGCTCCAGTGGTTACAGGGCTGCCCCGTGCTCACCCAGCTGGCGGCGTACACAGTCATGCCACTGCAGGCCCAGCAGGTCAGGGTAGATGTCGGGCAGCTGGCGCAGTGCCAGCAGCTTCAGCATGCGTGAGGTGCAGCCGTGAAGGGCACGCTCGCGCAGCGCACGCTCCTCTGACAGAGTGGTGGGCCGGAGCTCCACGCGGTGCTCCTGCAGCACGTGGTCCACAGAGGCAGGCGGCAGCTTCGGAAAGAGACGCTCCTTCACCAGATGGATGGGCACAAAGATGGCACCGGCCCGGACCACATGGGGAAAGGGGCACTGCTGCGTGCACACGAACTTCTGCAGCTGGGACAGCAGCTTGCCCAGTAGGCCCTGCACCCCCTGGCAGTCCTGCCATGCAGCCTGGCCCCACGGCCCAGTTGTCTCAAGCCACTCTCGCAGTTTCTCTGGTGGAGAGTGGGCCACAGAGCTGGAGATGGCATCACAGAGGGATGTGTGCAGCCCTGTAAAGTGCTGTTCTGGGGAGCTCTCAGGAGCTGCAGTGGAAACCTGAGCAGAGGCTGGAGCAGGGCCTGCGGCCGGAGCAGGGGCAGGAGCTGGTGATGGAGCGGGAGCAGAGGCTGGGGCCGGGGAGGCCACAGCTATGGCTGGTGGGCTAGGCAGGGCCAAGTTGAAGCATGCCACTGGCAAAGGCTGAGTGAGAATCTGCAGTCCCATGGGCACGGATGGGGGGTTAGGCGCGGGCTGTGCAGGGGCAGGAGCTGGGGCAGGTGGGGATGGGACGATAGCCGCAGGCAAGGGTGCAGGACGGAGGATCTTGAATTTCCGGAACATGAAGGCCACAGAGCTGTGGAAGTTGGTCCTTGGTGTGGCTTCTGTGGGCACTTCAGACATTTCTGTGACCATCTTTTTTAGGCCCGGCAGACCCGACACTGTATTTTCCATAGCTGGCCCATCTGCAGCTTCAGTGGGCTTCTCGTGCACCTGAGGACTAGCGGCCTTGACAGGAACAGCCTCTGCCACAGACTTCTTCACACTCAAGTCCAGCGCCACCTCCTCACGAAGAGAGCAGTGAGGCCTGGAGGCTCCATCCTGGACAGGCAGGGCCTCCTTGCAATCTTTGTCTTGGCTCTTACTGGTCGCTGGAGCAGAATCCTGGTCAGGTGGGGGCTCGGGTGTCTGCACATCCAGGTAGTCACGGTAGGGGGCCAGACTAAAAACGTTGTCAATCACAGGCATTGGTGGAGAGCTGGGAGGCCTGGCACCCTTCTGCGGAAAAGGCTGGCGCTCCTTGGCACAGGGATGCAGTGATGGTGAGGTGCGGGGAACTGGACTGTCTCGGATGACAATAGGTACCCCAGGACGCTCACTGGGCCTGGGCTGGAGTTGCTCTCTCCTGCAGCTGGGCAGCCATATCTTCTCTTGAGTTTCCGGTGTTGACTTTTCTGCAGGTCTCACAGGCTCAGAGCATGGCTGGTTGGCTGGCAAAGGCTGGCACGCTCGCTGGAAGGCACTGGGCTGTGGCACATGCTGCACACTGTTCTGGGAATGGGAAGGCGGTGTTCCTCCAAGCCCTGGGGATGCCCCATAGAGAGAGAGGTCATCCCTGGCATAAGGAAAACCCAGAGTTTGGGGGACAAAGTCCAGTGGACACCTTGGAGCAAGAGGGGGCTCCAGCTTGAGGCCTGGGGAGGGTGCTGGGTGGGGTACAGTGGAGTAGGAATAAGTGTCTATCCCAGGCGGTATGTAGGGGGTCTGGGATGCCTGCTGCCTCAAGTAGGGGCTACCCAGCCCACCAGCTTGGTACGCAGCAGCCCCCTTGTGGGGTCCTAGAGGTGGCAGTGGGAGCAGAGAGCCATAGTTTCCCTGTTTCTCTGGGTGACGACAAGATGGAGGGCAAGGCAAGGCCTGTGGAGGTGGGGGCAGTGGGTAGTGGGCTGGCACTGCATCCTGGCAAGGTGGTCCTAGGGGCTGGGCAAGCTGGGTCCAAGGACTGGAGGGCCCCTCGGACACTGCTTGCTTGGAATCTCCAGAATAAGGACTGGTGTATTTGGAAGCCAGGAAGCCTGTGCTGTGCATGGTTCGATACTTCTCCAACAGTGCCTGGCACGGGGAAAAAGGGAGGGAGGAGTCTTTGCCAGGTGCCCCAGGTGGTAGCCCACGCAAGAACGTCGCATCCAGAGACTGGCCCTTGCCAGGAGCTGTAGTTAGAGAACAGGGTGGCTCAGCAGAGGGCAATAGGGGCCCCGTCACCAAGGTCCAGTCAACATCCAATGGTCTCTTGGTTCCTCCGTCGCCTAAGCAAGTGGAGAGTCCGTAACACAAAGGGCTCCGGTAGACAGGCTTGGGCGCTGCCAGCGGTGGGCCTGGGAATGCATGAGCCTGCGGACCAAAGGGCAGGAGCTCACTGGAGTCCTGTATCTTTTCAGAGCCTTCTGTCGGAGGGCGGTAGAGCAGGCAGTTGGTCAACAGGTTGTCAGCCCGGAGTGTGGATCCTGCCACACCAGTGGGGTATAAGGGTGGGTAAGGGGTCCAGGATGCCAACCGCTCAGGTCCTGACTTGGGATTACCCGCTATGGGGCAGGAGAAGTATGAACCCTTGTAATTGCAGGAGTCCTGGTTGCCAGCAGAAAGGGGCAGGCCATGGCCTGGCCCTGGGTCTGGCTCCAAGCGGGGCAGCTTGCCGTACATCACAGGCCCCAGAGGGCCCAGGGGCCGCTTCTCTGCCATTACTGTGAAGGTGCCAAGCCCTCCAGAACCTCTGCTACTTGACTTGCTGACCTGGGAGAGAAAAGAGGCAAAGGTGGTTAGGACACGGGTCACGTGTAAGCAAGCAGAGGCCACTCAACTCATGGCTGAGACTCTGGCCCTTAGCAACACTCGGGTCAGACTGGAGAGGCCACACATGCAGGTTTCTGGTCCTACCTTTCATTTCCGGTTGTAGTTTGGTTTGATTTTTTGTTTTGTTTTTCGAGACAGGGTTTCACTGTATAGCCTTGGGCTGTTCTAGAACTTGCTCTGTAGACCAGGCTGGCCTTCAACTTAAGAGAGATCTGCCTGCCTCTGTTTCCTGAGTGCTGGGATTAAAGGCCTGCGCCACCAGTGGCCAGCTCTAGTTACCGTTTTTTGAGGTACTGAACAAATATGTATACTTTGGCCTTATACACAACAAGTCTATAGTCCACCGTAGGAGCCCTAGGGGTTCTGGGGAGTTCTAGAGGGTCAGTTGCCTTGGCTCCCTGCTATGCCTTCCCAGGAAAGACCCATCTACCCCAAAGTCACTGATGAAGGTGATGGCACGAGAAGTGGGCTACCCTTCTCTACTGCTTCCTATTCCAAGATGCCACAGGTCTCAAAAGTCTCCAACAGCCAAGACATGGAAGGAATCCCAGCACTGCCTACAAATTCCAGATTCTTCTAACATTTTTTTTTTACACTTTGCTGACATGTTTTTCTTACCAAAAATCAAAACCTCAAAGCCAGGTCACCAGAACCAGAACAAACCAGCCCTGAATGGATAGGGCAGTCCTTCCAGAGAGGTATCTGGGTAACTCTCCAGTCCTACCCAAGCTGACCAGCAGATGGTGCTGTGGTGCCAGCAGGAAGGTCCCTGGCTCAGGGTAGGAGTGTCTGTGTGAATCTCCAGGCCTTGTGCACACATGGATACATGGAAAGGGAGGGAGAGCGTGCCTGGGGAGGTGGGAGGCCCCAAGGGCCCAGAGTCCTAGCTGGCAACTACTTCCACTGTACTGTACTTTAGTGCTGAGGGGAAAAACAACAACAACACAGGTATTCTTCCCCGGGAGCCTTTCTCACTGTCCCTTCTCACTTTTCCTTAATAAATTTAGGTTCTATCTGAAGGAAAAACAGAAGGCAGCAGCAGCACTGAGGGGAGTCCAAAGACGATGGGGATCAGTGTCCACCGTGAACTTTCTTAATCCAAAAGGCATCCGATGACTTATGGGTGGCTCGTCTGAGGCCTGTCTTTTGGGGTTATCAATGGCCCTCCTCTCCCTCCTCCACTGAGCACTCCCATCCCCCACCCAAGTAGGCCACAGGTCAAGTGTCACACGCTTCTGTCACCTGCAAGCAGGAACCAGCTTTCTCCTTTCTCAACACTGTCCAGTGACAATTGGGGCTCAGAGTGACAACAGCAAGGAGAGACAAGAAGCAAAAGATAAAGAGTATGGCCCATTCCCACCCCAGCAGATAGCAAGAAGGACCTATGTCCTAGAGGAAAGGCCCCATGCTGCACTGTAGTATGCTTATATGGTTGGTTTTGGGTTTTTTGTTTGTTTGTTTTGTTTCTTTTGATTGGGTCTCACTGTTTACCTCTAGCTGGCTTAGAATTTACTACGCAGATCAAACTGGCCTTCAACAGAGAGCCTCCCGCCTCTGTCCGCTGCCCCAAGGCTTGCATGGTTCTGAGGTTACCCAGTTCACTCTATCCCTGGGGAGCTCTGGGTTAATTAAGGGCTGGCTCGGGTCTCACTTCCACCAATGCTCCTTGGGACCTGCTCTAACCACCTATATCTCAAGGGCCCTTCTCTCCAGGGCTCAGCCCAACCAGTGCCCTTTGCCCTGGAGGCTTCCTGAGAACCAGCCACCTGGGACCCTCAGCAGTCTTTGTAGGAGGAGTGAAAGCTCCAAAAAGCCAGGCCCAGACCACGCCTTTGAAAGGTGTGGAGATAAAATTAAGTCCTGCCAGTAGGATGGAAAGAAAGCTCCCTCGGCTGGAGGCCCCACCCCCACTTAAAGACAGCAGCCAAAACGAAGGTGCCTTGTTTCCGGACACCGAGATGGCCTCAGGGGCTTGGAGAAAAAGGTAGGGCCACAGGTGATCCTTCCGAGGAGGTGTTACCTTCTAATAGGGTTTATATGAGTTCTAACCTCAGCCAGCACCTAGGGCAGGGTCAAGCGCCTATGGTCGCAGTTCTTTCCCAAGGGGGGTAGACAAACAACTCCACGGGTGCATTTCCATCTCCACGTCACATCCTTGGGGCCTCAAGAACAGGCGCTATCCCAGCCAAGTTCAGGCAGGCATCAGTATTGTCTCGACTCTAAAAGACACCGGTCTTCTTACAAAAACAAACAAACAAAAAACTCTGCCAGCTGAGGCTCTGAGGTCTCCAGACAGCAAACAAGGGCCAGTCCAGAAGTCCCAGTTTGAGAGAAAGGGTCTCTGGATAACACCATCACTACATTTCCCGATCCTGGCCCCGCCTGTGACCATCGTGCCTGCGGCCCACAGCCGGCTTCGGTATGGAACTGGCGCCCCACCGACACACCAGGCTTCCGGGTGTCCCCAAGCCTCACTCTGCAGCTCTGCGACGCACGTGCACCCCAGGATGCTGACAGACTGCCGCCACGCACGCAAAGCCGTTCCTGCACGTACGTGCATAGCCTGGATGTGCACATATGCCCCCCCCCCCACCGCCCAACTGTGCTCTTCCCTAGTTCAGGCACACGTGTGAACGCCAAGAGGTTCGCACTCGGAGCTCAAGGATTGACGACCGCAGACTGCAGTGAGGTCCATCCAGAAAGGGGGGCGCGGGGAGCAGGGGTTGGTTGTCCAGCCGCAAAGTCCAGGCAGCCACATCCTTCGGGGCGATCCCACCAGCCTGGGCTGCGGCCAGAGAGTGAGTCAAGCAGTGGCTAAGAAACCGCAGGCGGTCCTGTTCCAACAGGGTTCGTCCACGGCCCGGCGGCACCTCAGCGCCCGCCACCACCGATCCCAACCCCCACCCCCACCCCCATCCCGAATCGGCGCCCGGCAATCCGCGTGAGCCCGGTCCCGCGAGAGGCCCGAGGGATCCGCCTGACTCTTCGCCAGCCCTACGCCCAGGCATTGCTGGGGCTCCGGGGCTCTACCAGGCCCAGGGAGCATCCAAGTCCTGGCAAAGTCTGGGCAGCTGTACGACTGGCGCGGCAGCCCGACCGCCCCAAGCCTCAGCACCTGGGCCCCCGACCCCCCGGCGCTTAGTCCCGCAACCCGCCGGTAGGGGCGCCCTGGGGCAGGGCCACCCGCCCCTTGCCCACGCGCCGTCCGCAAACTCGGCCCAAGTTTCCGCACCCGCCGGGCAGGCGAGCTCCTACCTTCAGAGCACCAAGCTTCTGGCTGCCGCCACTCGGAGCCGCGGCTGCATCCTCCAGCGCCACCTAGGCTGCGGGGTCCCTGTCCGGCCGGCCTTGCGCGGGAAGTCGCGGCAGGCACCTAGCCCAGAGCCACGCTCCGCGCTGCCGTTCGCGCCGCCGCCGGGCGCCGTCTGTGGTCCGGGGCGGGGCGGGCCGGGGGCGGAGCGGGGGCGGGGCGGCCCGTTGGGTGGGGGCAGAACCCGGCTGTGCCTCTGGGAGCCTGCGCTCCCTTGGGCCCTCCCGTGCTGAAGGCCTGAGTGGAACCAACTTTCCCGCGACCCGGCCCTTCTGGCTTTGTGCACCGCCTTCACTTGCCCCTCTCCTCAAACTTGGTCTGCCCCGAGGGCAATCAGTAAGCCGTCATTCAATCATTCCGTTAGATCATTCATTCCTTGCTTTTTTTTTCTAGCCATGTGACCTTGAACTCTAGCTTGTCTTTTGCTACTTTGGGGTTTCTTCTGTCTCCCAACAGCATCTTCTCGAGATCAACTGCTTTCTCTTTTCACACATCTCTTTTCTGTACCAGCTGCTTTCTCTTCTCAAACCCTACTCAATCTCTCTCAACTTCTGCTGGCTTTTTATATCTTCTGTTCCCAGAAATCCAAGAGGCAACTGACATTGAAGGTCATAGAGTCAAGCAGTTCTAACGGCTAAGAACCCAAGGGATCCTTTAAAGAGCTAGTCACACACGATAAATCATACTACACTTAACTTCCACGAGCTTCAGTTTCCTCATTTGTAAATGTGGTATTCTGTCTCATAGAAATGAGGCTATCAGGCATCAAAGACATATATGGCACATAAATTGAGGTATGATACATAACTAAATCCTAGCGTTGGGAGGCTGAGGCAGGGGAATTGTCGCAAGTGGCTGTGGCTATCTGGGAACTCACTAAGTAGACCAGACTGGCTTTGAACTCACAAGAGATACCTGGCCTCTACCTCCCAAGTGCTGAGCTCCTACCAAGACTCTTAACAATAAAAATTTTGAAAAGAGGCTTTAAGGGGGCCCTGATCTCTTTGACTACTAGTTGCATTAGAAAGCTGGAGGAAGGCTTCCTGGAACTCCGAGGCTAAGCATATGATTGATTTCCAACCTCGGGAGTTGTTGCCAAGTGGCCTTGGTGGGTATCTGAACCTTTCTGGCAAATAGCCCTCTCCTGAGCCAGCCTGAGCACACGGCCGCTTGGAAGGCTAATGGGACGAAGTATCCCTAGTCAGGAGGATGTGCCGTAGAGACGGGGTAGGAGCCCAGGTGTCTCTGTTAACCCAGGCCTCTAGCCACCAGGTTGTGGAGCCTTGCACCCCCCTGAGCACTACTCCTTTCTTGGAAAGAATCTGATCTCTGTAGTTCCAAGACTGCCCAAAGGCCATGGCAGGATCACAAAGTGAGGGAGAAGGACAGGTGAACACCATACGGATCAAAACGAGTTCATGGGGCAAAGCCACTCAGGACACCACTTTGAACCACAGGTCAGGACTGCTGAGTCAGAGCAACGCTGGGCTGAGGGCACAGGTGTGGGAGCAGCTGGAGCTAAGGAGGAGGGGCTGGGTTCCAGGTAGGAGTAGGAAGAGGAAGTGAGGTCACTCAAGGAAAGAGGGGAGGGTGTCTCTTGGATTAGAACTGAAAGATTTTTTTACTTACAGAGACAGAGAGGAGAGACTCAGAGGTTTGGGGCTTTCCCAATCACGCTGCAGGCTGGAACAAAAGCCCAAATTGCCTGGGCTGTTTTGTATTTTAACAGACACACTTCAACCCTAGGAAGGTGTATCTGTACTGTGAAAGCTGTGGGCCATCTGACAGCCCCAGCCTGCAGTACTCTCTCAAGGGGATATTGTTTCCTGCTCTCACACCTCACTGACTCTGCCCTACCCTCCCTACTACGTAGTCTCTACTCCCACTCCTGACCTGCTTCTAGGAGTGGGTTTAGAGGAAGACAGTGTCCTTGGCTCTTGTGGTTCAGAACCAAGGAGGATCCCCATCAGGCCAGGGTGAGCCTGCAGGACCCTAGGGCTCAACTAAAATGGCAGCCCCGTTGTTTTGTCTTAATTCAGAAACATCTCTCTAATCAACTTGTTTATTCCTTTTTGACACCACTTAAACACGCTGGATTACCAAAAAGAGAAAAAGAGAGTCATAGGATGGAGGACTTGAGAGACACTTTGCAACTCCCAGGCAGCCACCTGCCTGTCAAACTACAGTGTCAGCATCCGGCAACATCATGAGAAACTGCTCATAAACTGTAGGAGACTTGGCATGCCGGGCAGCTGTGAACTCCCGACATCTCTGGCCTTGGCCTTTCCCTCTATGCTCCAAAATCATGTGCAGAGATTCTAGCAAATGAACACAGAGTCCTTTCAAGGTGACTTGAGAGGCCCCTTGACTTTCCTAACACTGTAACCTTGGAGAGATAGTACTGTTTTGTCTGGAAAGTGAAGTCACTGAGTCAGTAAAGAGTTTAACTTGTGGGCACGGGGTTGGGGGCGTGTGCGGAGGGGGCGGGGGGGGGGGGGAGTAGAAGCCTGGCACGTGTAATCTGAATGCTCAGAAGGCTAAGAGACGGGGATCTACTGTATCAAGGCAGGTCTGAGGTATACAGTAAGTTCCAAGCCAGCCGGGGCTACAGCACGACTGTCCAAAAAGCAAAATAAAAAGCAACACAAAGTATGACAGTAAAGTTCAAAGAGGGTACTTCTTCACCTGACCCCAGCCCTACACAGGTTGGAAACAGGTGCATGCCCTGCCCCCTCCCCCTCCCTCACTGACCCAGACTACTTCTCCATAGAAAGGTAAGGTAAAAAAAAAAAAAGGTCAGCTTCCTGAACCGCAGCTTGTCATGCTATGGTTATAAATAATAACGCCCCTCCCACTGGTGAGGTCATGCCTGTTAGTTACGAGCATCTTCCCTTCAGAGGAGTATCTCACTCACCCCAGAGGAGAAGGGGTGATGGAAGCCACCCTACAGGCAGCAAACCAGAGAAACTCCAGACGCATGCGGTGATTCCTTCCATCTTTTGAGTTCCGGCTATAGACACTGCCTCCTCCAGGGAGGCTACCCAGACTATTACCACTGCCCTCTCATCTTCGGCAGAGGATGATTTTAGTGCTGGTAGGTGATGGGGCAAGGAGCTCCTACGTGGAGCTGGTTCTGTGCCAGCCACTTAATCAAGAGTGTTTTACTTAAGTCTTAGAACCAGATAAAGAATTTGAGAAGCAAGCCAACTCACCAGGTATGGTAGTACATGGTGACAGATGGCTATAATCCCAGAACTTGGAAGGCTAAGGTAGCAGGACCAGGGGTTCAAGGAAGACCATATCTTAGAGAAAAAAAAATTAAAAATAGTCAAGGGAACTGAGTTTGAGCTTCTGAGCTGTGTGACTTAAGCAACCTTAACTTCAGTTTGCACATGAGCGCAACAGGCAGAATTATGACATGTCACAGGACACTGATGACTTCACAGCTTAGTTCATAGTAAGCCTTGAACCACTTGCTCTAAGCATGATGGCGAACTAGGATACTGGTCCTTAAGCCAATAAATGGAGGAGTAGGATCTCCCTTCTTGGAGTTACTACAAGACTCCAGGCCCTCCTGAGAGAAGGCTTGGATGCATCTGGTGGCCGGAACCCCTCTGCCTGTTAAGCAAAATCAGCCTGAAGTTGTGTTGTACTGGCAGCCATTATTAGCCTGAGCTTGGAACACCTTGGGAAGTGTAGTAGTCTATAGCCTGGAAGGTTTAAGGCCAGGGATCGCAACTGAGTGAGGCCAGCTGTTTTCCAAAGGCGTGCAGGACGCTGGGAGGCAGTCTCTCTTCAGCCTCAGAGTCCCCTGCGGTTCCCAGTCTAGATCTACCTGTCCCCTCCATTGTCCCCCATAGCCTGCCTGCAAGAGCCTCCCCCAGGAGCCAACTGGCTCATTAGGCTCCTATATGCCTTGTCTCTTGGTCAGTCTTTGTTAACGAAGGCTAATGCCCTCCAGGATGCCTTCCCTGATCTCTAGGCTGGTTTGGGCTCCCTGCCCCCCTCCCAGTCTCAGATCCCGGTATTCAAATGGCTTTGTTTCTAGCTCCCCCATGAGACTGGGGGAAGGACCTCCTCCAGGACAAGAGTCCGGCTGAGCACTGGGATGCAGTGCCCAGCACAGAGCTAACTCAGGCCATGGCTATGGAGTCACAATTTAATACAGGAGCATACTGCATATCTTTAAGCAAAAAAAGAAAAAAAAAAAAAAGGCCAGAAAAACTCAGACCTGTTCATTCCAACACTTGGAAGACTGAAGCAGGAGGATCACTGTGAATTCAAAGCCAGCCTAGGTACATAATAAGTGCCACACAGCTTGGGCTACACAGTCTTGGAGGTAGCAAGGGAAAACAAAACAAAACTGATCCACCACAGGCCCTGGCCCCTGCCCCCCGCCCCCCAACCCCAATCACTTTCTTCCCTGTCGCAAGTCTTTTTCCAAGGCTCCTCTCTCCCAGCCCAGGTGCCCCTGGCAAAAGCATACACAGCTATTTCCAGGATAATGGTTTGGGTAGAAAGTTCTACCCACTTCCCTGTCCTGACAGTAGTAGCCCAGCGCTTGTTCCTCTGTGTCAAGCTTTGGCCTCCAGCACAGATCACCTTCCTCCCAGTCCCCTCCAGTTCAAAGGTTTAAAGGGGGGCTGCCAACCCAGTTCCCTCTCAGCTTGGCACGCACCTTCCCCCAGTGCTAGGGCACCCCCTCACACACCACGGGCAAGGCAGGGCAACTGTCTTCGAAGTCTTCCTAAGGCTGTCTGAGGTTACAAGTTCTGGCCAGGTGGTTGGCTGGCTGTTGTCCCCTCATTAGCAGCCTGCTGGGGTTTCTGTCACTTAGGGCTGGTTACTTAGCAACCAGCTCCAAGAAGGGCTTGGCACTGGACTGGCAGAACAGAGTGGCTGCTGAGGGGGAGGACAATAGGCCAGTGACCAGTCAGGGTCATGGTTACAAGGTTTCAGAGTGTAGGGCTTCAGAAAATCCTTGTCATAGTGTCATCTTAGAAACTCACAGCCTGGACCAAAAAAAAAAAAAAAAAAAAAAAGGTCCCTGAACCCTTAACCCAAACATCACACTCAGAGCCCTTGAGTTTCCTAGAGATTGTGGGGCAGGGGATATGGGGGGGTTCTGAGAGGAAGTTGAGGAGGCACTGTTCCCCATTTCTGGACTAGAGAGATAATCCTGTGTCTTTATGCAGCCCTGTGGTCTGAGGTATGAGACAGAGAGTCACATATAGGTCTTAAACTTTGAATAGGAAGTCCACCTTGCTTTTTAACCATTGTATGCTTATATGGCTTTTATGGGGGGGGGGGGTGGAGGGGAGGTAGTAGTTTTGGTTTAGTTTGGTTTTCAGTTTTTTGAGACAGGGTTTCACTGTGTAGCCTTGGCTGTCCTGGACTTGATTTGTAGACTGGGCTGGCCTCGAATTCACAGTGATCCGCCTGCCTCTGCCTCCTGAGTGCTGGGATTACAAACTTGAGCCTCCGTGCCCAGCATTCAGTTTGAGTCATGTCTGTTTACTTAGTTTTTTGAGACAGGGTCTCAGTATAAAATCCGGGCTGGCCTGGAACGTGCAATTCTCCTGTCACAGCCTGAGTGTTTTGATTACAGGCACACACTGCTTTGCCTGGCTGGTGAGCTCATCCACTGCATGGGTGGGTGGCCCCATTTCAGTTCTCAGGGTGCAAAATGCTCAAGGCAGCACTGTTTACGCAGCCTGACTCGGTCCCTGTTCCCTTGCTCAACACCAGGCTTCCCACGCTGTAGGGAGAAGGGAGGGAGCCCTGTAGATATCCACCATGTACCTACCATGTGCCTACCATGTGCCTACCACGTGCCAGGTGACCAAGGAATGTGTCATCTTCTTGTCCAGCCCTGCTCCTCTCCACTTCCAGACTGATTTGTTTTGTTTTTCTCATTTAACAAGGATATCATCTTTTCTATGGAGGGGAACGGAGTTAGTTTGGGGATTTTTTGTTTGTTTGTTTGTTTTTAAATAGTGACTATGTAATCTGTCTAATGGATTAAGTCATTAAATCCATTTATTTCATTAATCCATTTCCTGGATTAAATGTAGCAATCTTGAGGTGACAGGATAGAGGACAAGCCACACCACCCTCCCAACTTGGCACTTGTGCTGTGTCCCTCGGTTGGGCACCTGCTCTTGCTACAAGCAGCATAGGTCGGTGGTATAGCCACAGGCAGGTCAGAGTTTTAGGAAGAGCAGTGACAGCTAATTAAAATTTTAGCTCAGGAAGGCCCCCTAGGGCCAGGGATTGCCTCAGTCAGCTTCCTTGGGGGAACCCCCTAATTGGACCCCTGGGTTCTAGCAATGATGCAAACTCACCAGGCAGATGATTACAGGCAGGCAGGGAGGGGACAGGAGGGAAGGAAACAGGTTGACAAAAAATAATAATAATAACAACCCCTCCCCACACCATTGTGAGTAGTGACTTTGAAGTCCCCAGACTGTCACTTAGGAGCTGTGTGACAGGAGATGCATTGCTTGGCCTCTCAAAATCTCTTGTCTCTTTACTGGAAAAATGGAGATTAGAAAACTTCCTGCCCTAGAGGTGTACTGGGAAGAATTATGCATGGAAAATACAAAACATGATGCCTGGCTCAGAACTGGGGACCCATAAAGCCTGAGCAATTAGCATCACAGTTACTAGACCTTGATTACCACCCAAGCCTTCCCTACCCCTGACCTCATCAGCCCTCTGTGCCTCCTCAAAGGAAAGAGAAAGGAACTGGCGGCAGGGGTTAGCTTTCTCCGTAGCCGGCAGGCATGGGAGCTTCACAGTTGCAATGCTGTAGGAGCTCAAACAGGCAGCCGAACAATCTGAGATGCCTACAGCACCGCAGCAGGCTGCAGAGTGGAAAGAGTTTGACAGAAATGGGCCAGAGGACAGAGAGGCAGCTAAAGACCAGACAGTGCAGTGTGTGCGGTCAGGCACCACGGGGAGTCAACAGGGCTACTAGAGGAGGGCATGGCCAATATGAGTGACAGCCCGTGCTGCCCTGCTGGGAGCTGAAGGAGAGCCCAAGTGCCAGGATCTGGGGGTTGGAGGAGGGTACCAGCCTTATCCTTCCTGGCAGTAGCAAGACGAGCTCCATCCAAGTCCCCCACCTGTGTCTAGAAAGCAGCCAACTGATCCCCCAGCCTGAATCCTCCCTCCATAGTCACAACACAAGGTCATGTCCCTGGCAGTCTTGGAGGGACAGGGTCCAGTCCAAGATCCAGAAAAGGCCGGGGTTAACATAGGTCTCAGTCTCTGTGTCTCTGTGTGTGTCTGTCTATCTCTGTCTCTGTGTGTCCGTGTGTCTGTCTGCCTGTCTCTCTGTCTCTGTCTCTGTCTCTCTCTATGTCTCTGTGTGTATGTGTGCTCCTTTCAGCCTAAGCATCTGTGAAGGTGACCGCTGGAGATGAGAGGTGGGTCCACATTTCCCTGGAGCTGGGGCTGGGCTGGCTAAGAGGCCTTCAGAAACAGACACCCCTTTCCTCTCCATCTTCCCCAACTGCCCCCCTTCTCTCTCTCTCTCTCTCTCTTCTCTCTCTCTCTCTCTCTCTCTCTCTCTCTCTCTGTCTCTCTCTCTCTCTCTCTCTCTCTCTCTCACACACACACACACACACACACACACCAGAAGCATCAGAAGCATCCCTGCTCAGTGATGTCACCTGCAGGTTGTGTTCACTGCTGTTGGTCAAATCTGTTCTTTCAAATGTTGAAGCCTTCATCTCCACATATGTATGTTGATGGCATTTGGAGATGGGACCCTTGGGTTTAGGGTGGTTGGGTCAGGAAGGCTCTGCCCTTGTGAGTGGACTGACCTACTCACAAACAAAAGACTCTTGACAGTGGCTGCTCTCAAAGTGGAGTGTTCTGGCAGGCTGGTTTATGTCACCATGTGATATCCTTCATGATATGGCACAGCAGGAAGACCCTTTTATCCAGTGTCCAGCAGCTGCCAGCACCAGCTTCAAGGTACCACTTTCTAGAACCATGAGCTAAGAAGAACAGATTGCGATCCCAACCCAGTAATGCGCCTGCTTGGACCTAGACTCCTCCCTTCTCCATGGTCACTGCCCTGCCCAGCAGAGTGCTCTTCCCTAAATGCTCCATAAACCCATTTCAATAACCAGTGGCCTCAGAACACAAATATTTTCACAGAGAGAAAACCAGAGCCAGGACAGGTGTGGAGACAAGGATGAATTTCAAGGTAGCTGGTCATCTCTAATAAATCGATGTTCTCTCAACAAACAGTCCTGGGCTCGGCCCTCTGCTTTCTTTGCGGCATCCCCAGCCTGCCTCCCAGTTGCAGCCCCTACCTCCTGTCATCCAGGCCATCTGTAGCTCGCTCTGGCTCCAATTAGCTCAGCAATTAGCACCTCATCAAGGCCTGTCTGCCTCTGAACAGCTCCCCTGAGCAGAGTCTTCAGGAGGTCTCCATGACCTCAGGGCCCAGAGTGGTACAAGTCTAGGCCTGTCTTACCACCCCCACACCTCCATACCCCCACACCCCCACACCCCCATGCCCCCATATCCGCACACCCACATGTCCCCCACCCCCACACCCCCACACCCCCATACCCCCATATCCGCACACCCACATGCCCCCCACCCCCACACCTCCACACCCCCACATCTGCACACCACACCACCACACTCCCATGCCCTCACACCCCCACCCACACCCACACACCCACACCCCCCCATACCACACACCCACACACCCCCATACCACACACCCCTACACTCCCACACCCCACACTCGCACACCCGTAAGTTTCCCTGCTTCCTCGGGTGCCTCTCACAGCATAGAACAAGAGACTGAAATATCTCCCAGGAAGTGGGTACAGGTCTAAGAGGAGACGATTCTGACTCAAAACAAGCAGTCCCCAGACCCTGAACAACCACCCTAACACTCTCCTCAGCCATTGCTGCTTATTTAGCTGGTGACCCCAGGCAGCTGGGGTGTCAAGGAGATGGCAGAGCTGAGGGATAGCCCAAGCCCAGTGGGAACAAGTCACCAAGTGGCAGGCAGATGCTCTCCAAAGTCCCCCAGGTAGCTCAGGGTTTAGAAGTTAGTTCGGCTCACCGCTCGAGTCATTTAGAGAGCCATCAGCTCTCCAGTTTTATTCACTCTTTTGGTCACCTCTCAGTCCCTTAAAGGAAATGGGCCAAGTGCCCCCAACCCCAAGCCTTACAGACAGGCTGAAGAGACAGGAGGAAGGGGGAGGGGGTACATGCACGTGTAATTGTTCCCTCCTCCTCCTCTTTCTTGTTGTTGTTGTTGTTGTTATTATTATTATTATTTGTTGTTGTTGTTTGTTTGTTTGTTTTTTGAGACAGGGTTTCTCTCTGTAGCCTTGCCTGTCCTGGACTCACTTTGTTATCCAGGCTAGCCTCGAACTCACAGAGATCCGCCTGCCTCTGCCTCCTGAGTACTGGGATTACAGGCGTGTGCCACCACGCCCGCCTAAATGCTGCATTCTTAGGAGGCTGTGGCAGATGGGTAAAGAGTTCCAGGCCCATCAAGTCAGAAAGACTTTGCTGCCAGAGACAGCATGGGCACCACAACACAGAGCACAGCTCTGGGGGTAAAGGGCCATTTGAGATGTCTCCTTCCTAAGCTCAATGTTCCCATCTCAAACAGAGAAATACTAACAGTAACAGCCTCGGCCCAGGGATGTAGTTCATTCAGTAAAGTGCTAACCCCAGCATACACACAAAGCTCTGGGTTCGATGTCCAGCATCTCCTAAATCAGATGTGGTAACACCTAACTATAATCCCAACATGTGGGAGATGGAGGCAGGGGCATTAAGAAATTCAGAATCATTTTCAGCTACAAAGTGAACTCAGGGCTAGCCTGTGCCACATGAGACCCCAACTCAAATAAATAAATAAATAAATAAATAAATAAATAAATAAATAAAAGTAAAGCAAGAGCCCTATGCCCCATAGAGGGTCACAGAAGACATCTGCCTGAGGGGAGGAGATAGATAAGCATCTGAGAGAAGCACCTGGCCTCTTCCCTCCCTCAGACACAGGGCAGTTAGGCCAGGGAGAGAAGTCACATGGGATAGGGGGAAGCCACAAGGGTATTTTGTTCAGGCTCAAGGAATGGCACATGCCAAAACTGGATGACCACTCTGAACAGGAAGGCGAGAGGCCCAGGGGACCCAGCTGAACAGAAGGCCCACAGACCAAGAAGGCAAGCCGTTGCCGACCTGAGCTGCTGTGTCAGTCTGGAGCTTAGAGCCTCAGCAGCAGGAGCCCAGCAACTCTCCTACAGCTGCGAAGAAGCTTCGCCAGAAAGCCCCAGTGAAGAGAAACTGCTGTGTCGTCGTCGCCGCCGCTAGGGACCGAAGCCACTAGTGTTGCACGCGGAGAAGCAGGGCCTTCTCAGGGATACTTGGGTATAAACGAGGCTCCTGAGCCGAAAGCAGGCTCAGATCCTAAATCTCAATTCAACTGTGAAATCTGGGGAAGGGGAGTTTTCTTTCTGGTCCCCGAACTCTAGGGCACCTACTTGCTTGCTTACTTGCTTGCTTTGTTCGTTTCGATGCAGCAGCAGCTAGCCTAGAACTCGTTATGTAGACCAGGCTTACAGACATATGCTGTCATCCTCAGCTCTAAAGGAGCCTTGACTATGGGCGAGAGGTGGGGTGGGGGGAAGGATGGGGGGGGAGAGAGAGAGAGGGGTGGGGGTGGGGTGGGGGTGGGTGTCCAGTGATCAGAATTCTGTGAGGTCTCGGCGGAGTTCCTGTCCCTCCTGCTTCTGCTAGCATGCTAGGGGTGGCTGGGCTCGGAGCAGGTAAGAATCCTGGTCTGCTTTCCTTTCTCTGAGAAATTCTGAATCACTGCAGGAATGCCCAAGAGGCCAAAACCACGCTGCCAGCCTTTCCTCCAGAAGCTCAAAGCCAAGGGCAGTGGGTGGAAATCCTCGTAGGCCCTCTGTTTTAGAGCCTTCTGCCCCCACACCAGCGGCACCGACTCACCACCCTCCCACCGCATTCTAATCCCCGCCCTGGCTTCCATTTCTGTCCTCGCTCCTGTCCTGGTTCTAACGCAGCGGCCGGGACACTCATACCAGATACCTTGAAATGCTTTGCCTTCCATAGGCAGTCAGTGGGGCACCCCACAGTCAGGGGTACCTTGGCCCAAGCCTCTTCACCCATGCTATAGCTTCTAAATGAACCTCCTCCTCAGAAAGCCACAAGGACTTCCTGTGACCCACAGCCCTGGACCCTGTGTGCTGACAGACTAACCACAACAAACGGGAGGGCAGAAGTGTCAGACTCAGCAGCTCAGTCGGACCCCGCCTGTGACTGTGAACCCAGTTAGGCTCTGAAGGGGCAGGTGTGAAACTCTTGAGGGCAAAGGACCAGTAAAAACATGAGGTACCTGGGGAGATGCATTCATTTCTCAGTCAAGCGGTGGGGCTATGGGCAGCAGGTTGAAGTGTTGAGTACCGAAGGGTTTAGACATGAGAGACCTAAGCAGGCTTCTGGGCACTCAGTCTACGCCATTAGGCAGACTCCCCAGAACGTTGAATGTACAGCCACTCTGTGGCCTTATAAGGATCCCTGGCTATCTGGCCCTTGTAAGCCTCAGGCTTAGAGGAAACACAATGCCACTACCCTAAACTCCATCAGAGCTCTGGCCTAGGGTGTGCTTCCTCATACCTCGATGAGTCAAGATAGGTCTCAGGAAGCAGGCAGGCTCTCCCTGAACTTGAAAACACCTGAGGCTGAGTGGCAGACCGAGGCCAGGGTAGCCACCATCTGTGGGGAGGGGCTGTGAGCTGAGATTAGTGTCTATCTCCCTGGGTTCGAATCCCACCTCTGCTTGATATCTGTGCTGCCTGGGCAAGACACATCACCATGCTGAGGCTCAGTTTACACAAGTATGAAACTCAGCATGAAGCATGTGGGAGCTCCCCTGTGGGCTCACTGTGTGAAAGACTTGGGATTTGATCCTCAGAACCAAACAAATAAACAAAATAGATAGAAGATAGATAGATAGATGATAGATTGACAGACAGATAGATAGATAATAGGTGATAGATAATAAATAGATGATAGACAGATATATAATAGACAATAGATAGATAGATAGACAGACAGACAGATAGATAAAAAGGTGAATTATACCTATAACCTCATAAATTGGGAGGCAGAGATGGGAGGATTGTGTGAGTTCAAGGCTAGTCCAGGCTACATACCGAGTTTCAAATCAGCCTAGGTTACAGTATAAGAACTATTCTCAAAAATGCATTTTAAAAGGGCAGGGGAATAGGGTAAAAGTGGGAGGGAGGAACGGGAGGATGCAAGGGATGGGATAACAATTGAGATGTAATCTGAATAAATAAATTAAATTTAACTTTTTTAATTAAAAAAAAAAAAAGTCAATCAAGCCAGGCATGGTGGCGATGCCTTTAATCGCAGCACTCAGGAGGCAGAGGCAAGCAGATCACTGTGAGTTCGAGGCCAGCCTGGTCTACAAAGTGAGTCCAGGATGGCCAAGGCTACACAGAGAAACCCTATATCAAAAAAACCAAAAGGAAAAAAGGAAAAAAAAAAAAGTCAACCAACAGTATGCCTATTGCTTACCTCATGGGATTGCTAACCAGATCTGGTGCAGTCATGGAGAGCACGAAGCTGGGCACAGCTGTGTTCGGTGCCTCCCGCGGTAAGTGAACTCTGAGGCTAGGGAAGGAGCCCAGCTGGCCTGCGCAGCTTGTGTACATGTGCGCGTTGGGGTCCAGGTGATCCAGAACATTCAAGAGAGTCTGATGGGGGAACTCCCTGCCCCTCTCAAAGCCTTCACCCTTGTGTGACCTTCTCAGTCCCCCTGCCTTCCCTCCCTCCCTCCCGCCTCTGTGGACCATGTCTAAGGCTGTTAGATCACAATGAAGGACAGGCAAACAGGCCCCTCTTTCCTTTCTCCTCTCCCCTAGTCCCGCCTTCCTCTTTCCTTCCCCTCCCCCATTCTGTCCTCTCTTTCCTTCCCCCCTTCCACCCTAAGTCTACCTCAGGCAGGTGTGTGAAACTTCCCTGGGCTGTCCACAGGACATAGTAGCTGCCCAAGGCAGAGGGGCCCCTGGAAAGGCCCCACCCCTGGAAAGGCCCCACCCCTGGAAAGGCCCC
Source organism: Acomys minous (assembly GCF_964271855.1). Taxonomy (NCBI): domain Eukaryota; kingdom Metazoa; phylum Chordata; class Mammalia; order Rodentia; family Muridae; genus Acomys; species Acomys minous. The sequence goes on from NC_140494.1 coordinate 116,632,029, forward strand.
ACCCCTGGAAAGGCCCCACCCCTGGAAAGGCCCCACCCTTTCTCCCAACCCAATAGCAGACGCTAGGAGAATGGTGATGGGTGGTGGGGCTGACCAATCACCACCACCCACCCCCAAAAGTCCTCCCCCAGCCTGTTCCTGGCACCCATTGCTTTAGGGGTCATATTTATAGCTAGTTTGCCTAGTCTGTATCCTGCCTGCACCCCAACCAAGTCTGTCACCTCAGAAAGCCACTGGATACAGCTGGCTGGGTTTCATCTTTAAAATGGTGCTATCTCACCCCCCCCTTTTTTTTTTAAGGTTCTTTATTTTTGCAAACTTTATTTATTTGGGATTGGTGCTAGCTTTCAGAAGTCAGTTTCGCCTTCCATTGTAAGGCCCGGTATTACACACAGCATGCTTGGACAGCAAGTGCCTTTACCCACTTAGCCATCTCACCAGCCTGGTTCATCTTTCTCATTAGGTATGGAGGGAAAACAGACTTGAAAAACAACTAACATGCTAGGCACACACCTGTGATCCCAGCACTCAGGAGGCAGAGGCAGGAGGGTCTGAGTTCAAGGCCAGCCTTGGCTATGTAAAAGATTTAGGCCAGCCTGGGCTATTTGGAACCCTCTCTCAATGAGAGAAATGGGGGAGAGGAAAGGGAAAAAGAGAGGAGACAGTGTTGGAGGAGATTGACTTACCAGCTTGCTTGTCAGGCCTGACCCCCCTCCCTCTGGACAGCTGCCCCTAGGGGTGGCTGGATGCTTGGCTCCCTCACTCTTGTTCCCAGGAGAAGGAAATGTAGAATAAACCAGTTCACCCTCCAGCTTGTTCCTTCTCTTTCTGTGGGGACCTCCCTGTGGGGTGATGCTCCTAGCCTGCCCTCCTAGCTTCATGTACCAGGACTCCAGCTCCTGCAAAGCCTCAAGGGCATCCTGTCTCCTTCCTTCCCCATCCTTGTCCTGAGCTCCCTGCCTTCTCTCACTCCAAACCCATCCATCCCCAAGTGACTCTACGGTCCACAGGCATTTCTGCTTTCTTTCCTCATCCTCTCTTCTGCTTGATAGTCCAAACTCAGCACTTGAACCAGCCCCAAGCTAAGGAGAGATATAATCTTGTCAGGGCTGATACCCCAGCCACCCCTTGAACCTTGGTTTCTTCTGTAATCTAAAAAGTACAAATAAAGATACCTAGAGGTAGGGCTGGCAAGATGACTTGGAGGTTAAGAGTACATACTTACTGTTTGTGAACATATTCAGTTCCCAGCACCTGTATTTAGTGGCTTACAACCACCTGCAACTCCGGTTCCAGAGGGACCAGCAGTCTCCAGGGCCACATGTATTCTGTGCACACACACACACACACACACACACACACACACACACACACACACACATTATTTTGGAAACTGAGGCAGAAGGATCACTGCTGGACTCCAGAGCAAAACCCTGTTTAAATTAAAAATAATAATAAAGTAGGGACGAGCTCAACGGTAGAGTACTTGCCTAGCACATATGTATAAGCCCCTGGATTTGATCCCCTGCACCATAACACACACACACACACACACACACACACACACACACACACACACACACCATAGCCCCAGTAATCCCAGTACTCAGGAGGCTGAAGCAAGATTATCAAAAGTTAGAGGGTAGTCTGGTGTACATAGAAAGCTCCAAGCCAACAAGGGTCGCAGAGTGAGGCCTTGTCTCAAAGCAAAACAAAACAGAAAACCTGTTGAGAAATGGATCAACAGGTTAAAAAGGTTCTTGGTGCCAAGCCTGACAAGCCTGAGTTTGAACCCTGTGACCCACGTGGTCGGAGAGAATGGACTCTGGTAAGTTGTCTTCTGACCTGCACACACACACACACACACACACACACACACACACACACACACACACTTAAAAATAGTAGGGGCTGGATGGATGGCTCAGTGGTTATGAGCACTGGCTGCTCTTCCAGGGGACTCAGGTTCAATTCCCAGAACCCACACAGCAGCTCACAACTGTCTGTAACTCCGGGTCCAGGAGATACCTTTACACCGAGATACATGCATGCAAAAATACCAATGCACAGGAAATAAAAAATTATTTAAAGAATTTACTCCTTAAAAACAAACAAACAAAAAAAACAAACAAAAAATAACCAGTAGTCTTCATACTTAGAAAGCTCTGGCAGAAGGACAGCTGAGAGTTCAAGGCCAGTCTGGACTACACCAGCGACTTCCAGGCCAGCCTGAGCTACAGTGTTTGATCCTGTCTCAAAAAACTCAAAGAGGCTGGTGGATTTCTGTGAGTTTGAGTCTAAAAATGAGTTCAGGGCAGCCAGGACTACAAGAGAAACCCTGTCTCAAAACAAAACAACAACAACAAAAATTCAAAGAGAAGAAGAGAGTAGAATTTTAAAAAAAATAATAAATCAAATGTCCCCGATTAACAAAATCAAGCTGTGTGTGGAAAGTGAATGGCTTGGCCCTGTCAAGGTGCCTCCTTCTCTGTGCCTCTGAAGTCCCAGGAACTACATAGATAGGCTGAGACAGGCCACCCAGGATGGGGAGGAATAGGTGTGGCTGGCCCTACCCAGTGGAAGAGGCTGAGCTTAGAGTGAGGACGAGGCCTTGAGAGGCTGGAAGGGTTTTCCCTGTCTCTGGAGGGCCTGGCATCACACTTTGTATGGGACCCTAGTGGCTGCTGTTTGAGAGTCCAGGGCTCAGCTTTCACCAGACTCCACCAGGAACGTATGCCAATCCACAGAGCTCTTGGCAGAGTCCCACACCAGGTGCCTGGTGTGAGAGCAGAGCCTACACTACAGTTCAGGGATTAGATGCCACTGTGGCCGGACACACTTGGGCCCTGCCCAGACTGTGTCTGGCAGAAGCCCATGTTCTCCCAATAACTCTGAGGATGGCAGGCTCTCAGTCATTTCTGCAAACACTCTTCCCACTCAACAACTTTCCCTGTGCCCGTGGCCCACAAACTCTCAGGCCTCTCTAGCTGGATGCCCCCTTCAGGCCCTTAACCCCTTCTCACTGACGGGCACACAAGTCTGTCTTTTGCAAAGGATCATGGGTGAAGAAGGATGTAGCTTAGCACATACCATCGTCTACTCCCTCTATTGTGGTTTAGCTTTCAAAAACTATATCTATTCTTTTATTCCCTCTATATTTTTTTTCAATTTTTAAAAATGTGTATGGGTGTATTGCTTGCCTGTATGTGTGTCCACTGTGTGCATGCTTTATACCTGCAGCAGTAACAAGAGAGCCTGGGGCTGGAGTTACAGACAGCTGGGAGCTGCCATGTGCTGCTAGGAATCAAACCTGGGTCATCTGGAAGAGTAGCCAGTGCTCTTAACACCTAAGTGGTCTCTCTAGCCTCCATATGTGGGCATTGCGTGTGTGTGTGTGTGTGTGTGTGTGTGTGTGTGTGTGTGTGTGTGGTTTTTAAAGTATGTGTCTCACTACATAGCCCCAGCTGGCCTGCCTCTGCTCCCCAAGTGTTGAAATTACAAACATGTGACACTACACCTGGGTTGTTGTGGGGTTTCTTTTCTTTTCTTTTAGACAGAGTCTCATGTATGCTAAGCTGGCCTCCAACTTGCTATGTAGGCAAGGACGACACTGAACTTTTTCTTTTGTGTGTGTGTCGGGGGCAAGGGATATGTGCAAGTGTGTGTGTGTGTATGTGAGTGTGTGTGTATATATGTGGGGTATATGTGTGGGGTACTTGTGCAAGTGTGTGCATGTGCATGTAGAAGCCAAAGGTTGATCTTGGGAGCCACCCTCAATAGCTCTTCCATTTTATTTATTGCAACTGGGTCTCTCTGTGAAATGCAGAGTTTGCTGATGTGAGTAGATTTTGCTAGCTAGCTTACTCTGAGGGGGGTGTGTGTGTCCTGTCTCTACCATCCAAGGCTGGAATTACTGGCAGGCTGCCATGCCCACCTGGCATTTATACAGGTTCTGGTCCCCCACACTTGCACAGCAAGCACTGTACCCACTGGGCTGTCTCCCCAACTCAGCCTTTACCTCCTGACTCCTCAGTGCTGGGAGTGCAGGCGCGTGCCGCCCTCCCTAAGCAAACCGTCTACCAGCTGAGTGCCACCCATCCTCTGGTGCACTCATTTCTTAGGCAGGACTTTTTTTTGCCCGCCTACATAGACCTATGGACAAAGAAGTCGCATTTATTTTTAAGATTTGTTCCTCTTTCCCATGAGTTTAGTCACTGCTACAGGAGCGACCAAATTGCAGCTATTTGTCTCCGCCATTTTTGTCTTGCTACTAGAGTGAAGAAATTGGGAAGGAGAGAGGTTTATTCTCATTCGTGGTTCTGACAAAGAAGGTGATGGCCTTCTTGTTTGCCAAGGTCCAGAAGCAGCAGCACAGGGCATCATATGGAGGGAGGGAGAGAGGGCGACCTCGCTCAGCAAAACTGCTTTTATAGACCTTTTTTTTTTTTTTAAACATGACCCAATGACCTATCTATCTAGCAATCCCAGGAACGAAATCACACATTCACAAGGCTCTTAAAGGCCCCACCTCCTATTGTTTCATAACGGGGAGTACATTTCTCTATGTGCTTTGGAGAGACAAATCATATTCAGCCCGTATCGCCATCCTGTGTAAAGAAAGACCCACCAGCTGCTTCCTGTCCTGTTGCTCACCACACAAGCCACAGCTTGCTGACGTCTTCCTGGGTTTCTCTGACCACCCCCCCCCCACCACCACCACCACACACTGCTATGCTTTCCTGTGTGAAGGATATGTTCTTTCATTCTCACTCTGGGCAATTCGGCCTACACCCTCCTCCCTCAGCGAGCCAGGTGTCTCCATCTCAGTGGTTTGCTAGACTAAGGGTGCCTATCAATGCCACCTGCTGCTGCTGAGGCTGGTCTTTCTGCAAGCTGCACCCATGCTCGGTACCGTGCTCTGACCACCCAAATAGGAAAAGAGACACAGGAAACATTTGTTATTCCCAGGATGTTGTTGGTGTGTGTGTGTGTGTGTGTGTGTGTGTGTGTGTGTGTGTGTGTGTATGTTTTCCTTTCTCCCTCATGATGAGTTTGGTCACTTTTGCACCTCATAAATTTTGGGTGTGTTTAGGTTACTCTCTGACCCCTTTTGGATTGTGAACATATGTCTCAGGTTTATCATGAGCTGGTGAGTCAGGGAACAGTTAAGGAGAATGAGGCACTGGATTCCTCCGACATTCCAAGAGGGTAAACACTGATGCCAGAATGCTTGGGTGTCCGTTCATTTTCCCTGTCTTGCTGTGTGACCTTGCACAACTTCAGCTGACTTCTCTGTGCTTCAGGTATTTTTCCTCTGTGATCAGCAGCTCGAAACACCTCATGGGGTCATTGTTGAACTGATACATGCAAGCTCCTAGCCTAGTGCCTGGCACACAGCAAGCACGCTAGGAATACAGGCTGTTTATTATGAGCAAGTTTATATATGGGAGGAAGAAGGAATGTTAGATAAGGTTGTTTAAATACACATAGGTCTGGCCAGCTTTTCAGGACCGTAAAGCTGTCACATTCATATCAGCTGCAAGGGTTAACCCCAGGTCACACCAACCAGGACCATCTCTTAAAAGCCAGGTGTGGACTGTGACTCACAAATAGCAGCCACAGAAACACTTGTCTTATTTGTTTTGCTAAAGTCTGAGATAGCTTTCTTTCCTAGACCTCAGCCCGCATCTCTGGACAGTTATCAGAACATCTTTTAATCAAGCAGGGCCTGGCAGAGGGTAGGGAGAGCTGGGGAGCCCATCACTGCCTGGACAACCAACCAGCTGGTATCAGCAGGGTGAGCCCAGGGTTTTGCTGCCACTAAGTGCCAGCCAGGAGGGACTGGGCAGGGAGGCTTGGGACTGTGCAGATGAAAGGCTCCTGTGTAGACCTGGCCATGAGACTAGTCCTCAAAGACCAGGCAGGGTTCCTGGCCATTGGCCACACTATCTTCAGAATCCTTGGCCTACATAGAACTTCTTCCTCCAGCACCCAGAGCCTTAGCAGGCTCCACAGGCCCCCTGCCCTGCTTTCCTGTGGGGTAGGGAGGCCAGACAGCAAGAAAACCTAGCCAGGTTGAACAGGTGGCCAAGAGGGGGGCTTAGCAGCAACCTGTGGACACTGGCACCGAGCCTCTCTCTCCTTCACCTGCTGCTGCCCAAGAAGCTTAGAACAGCACACAGGACGCTCAGCTAAGAGAGACATGCTAACGTTGTTTGGCAAGCTCAAGCCCAAAGAAACAAGGTCACTTGACATTTAGCAGTTCTAGCCAATGGAAACATAATATGAACCCATATGTTACTTGAGTTTTTTCTAGTAGATGCTAAGAACTTTTTAAAGAACATCTCTTAAATGTGAAATTAACCTCAGTAATATGCTTAACCCAATTTACCCCCAAATTATCATTTCAACACTTATTGAAGTATTATTATTTCGATATACAATATACTATCAAGATAATTAAGGAGGCATTTCTTTCTTTCTTTCTTTCTTTCTTTTTTTTTTATTTGTTTGTTTTTTGAGACAGGGTTTCCCTGTGTAGCCTTGGCTGTCCTGGACTCACTTTGTAGACCAGGCTAGCCTCAAACTCACATCGATCCTCCTGCCTCTGCCTCTCGAGTTCTAGGATTAAAGGCGTGCGTGCACCACCACGCCCGACATAAGGAGGCATTTTTTACATTTCTTTGACCCATGCTAAATCACATAGGTAACCCACATAGCCATGTGTAACAGGAAAGGGAAGCCCTCTCCCCTTCTTCTGCAAGTGCAGTAGGCAAAGCAGATTAACAGGAAGATGTGTACTTAAGCACATAACACAGGGAAGGATTCTTGCTATTTTGAGACAGCAGCAGCATCTCCTCACTCTATAATTCAGGCTGGCCTCAAACCCACAACAATCCTCCTGCCTCAGATCCTGGGTGCTGGGATACACGTGTGTGCCACCGTATCTGACTAAAACTAACTTTAGTCAGTTAAAGTTAAGGGCATATATAATATGTTGAGCCAGGCATGGTGGCGCACGCCTTTCTTCCCAGCACTCTGGAGGCAGAGGCAGGCAGATCGCTGTAAGTTGAAAGCCAGCCTGGTCTACAAAGAGAGTTCCAGGACAGCCAGGGCCATTACACAGAGAAACCTTACCTCAAAAAAACAACAAAACAAAACAAACACACACAAAAAAATTATATATTAACTTAGTAAGTAAAGGGGAGGGAGAGAAAAGGGCAACCAAAAGGAAAAACAACTACTTTTCTTTAGGAAAAACAAACGAGAATGAGAGACAGGTGATAACGGTCATGACTACCTATGTGTGTAGATGCGTGGTCTTTCCGCCTTCTTTGGGGCCATAAAACTTCTGAGGAATGGAAATATATGGTATTCGTTTCCCATAAATTGCTTTTATTAAAATAAAGGAAGCGCCTACCACGATTGGGGGGGGTAGGGGGCGGGCATCTATTGACTCTCAAACATCTTCAGCATAACATGACTTGTATAAACTCTGAGGTCCTGAGTAGGTCCCAGCACCTTTTGAGTGCTCGGCAGTCATACTTGGATAGTGGCTACTCCACCGGACTGTGCAGGTGCAGACCCAGCAGGCGTCCCTTGGGGGGGGGGAGGGGGAAGGGTAGGCGATGCCTGGCTCAGCAACCTGCTTCTGTAGAAGCTGCTGTGGTGTGGATCAGAAAGCTCCCTCCACGGTGTGCAACCCCATACCTTCCCAGCCATTGACACAAAACCACCATGAGTGTGGCAAGCCGGCTTAGCAAGAGGCTCAACACCAAGAGCAGGTGAGGGCAGGTGGATGCTGAGGTACCACAAGGCTGAGCTTCCTCTGGGTGCCTGAGCTCTACGCTCCAAGGAGCCTAAGAAGAGGTGGGGCAGCCTGTGTCCTAGACACGTGGCTTTGCAAGCACCCCTCTAAACCACTCAATGAACCCCGCAAACAGGGCCACTGGTCGCAACCCATCTCAGTCCCTGCTCTGGCTGCTTCCTCCGTACTTTAGCTGGGAAACCCAGAAGCCTGTTACTGCCACCTGGTCTCACAGATGGGGAAACTGAGGTACAGTCCCTGCGCATCCACCCTTACACTCCTCCTGTCTTGGGCCTAAGCCTAGGATTCAACAAAGCCCCGGAAGCCTCAAGAGAAAACTTGCAAGGTTTTGCACCCTGGCACCTTGCCAGCTGCCTGCCCCTCGGACATGAGCAGGCGCAGCCCCCCGGGGACTGGCTGTCAGGGTGGAGCCCCCAGGGAAATGTGATGTAACTCTGCACTCAGTTTGCAGTAGAAACCCCCAGGCACTTCACGGTGTTGTTTACTCCAGCGAGGATGGGGGGGGTGGGGGGGGGGAGGCGGAGTCTGCACACTCTGCCAGGGTACCCATCCCAGCGGTCACCGCTGCGAGCTGGGTGCCCACACTTATATGTCAGCCTGGTTTCAACCTCTGATGACCCAGAGCAGTGACCAACCATGTCTAGATAGACTCTGCAAAGTCCCACCCCCATCCTAACCCCACCCCCACCGTGTTCTCTGTAACAGCTCCACAACAGTTCAAAGTAACATTCAAACAGAGGAGCTTCCATCCCCAGCAGCTAAGACAGGGGTCCTCTGTTCAAACCTCACGGTGGCTAACTGCAGCAGTGGCAGGTCTCCCACGGAACCCACATGGGTCTGTTTGCTTGCATGTCGAAGGTGCAAGGTTTCTGCACAGTGCATCAGTGAGACGGGGTGGAAAGCCCATTTTTGGACGCCCAGAAGCCTCCCTTGGGTGCATAGTTGGAGGGGGTGGGGTTAGCATTTCCCGGGAGTTTGATGCAACATTCTGGAGGGCTGAAAGGCAGCACTGCCTCAGAGCTAGCACACTACAAATGGTCTTCCGCTATCCCTCCCTGTCCGGTGCCCAGCTCTGGATAACTGGTGCCAATGTGAGAGAACAGAGTTTACAGCACCCACCGCAGCTGAACTCTGGGACCATGCACAAGCGTCCACCCAGGGGAGAGCAAGATGACGACGGGTCTGGACAGATCCCGAGCTCGGGCAATGCTGATGAGCCCTGGCAGCTGTGCCCTGTGCCCACTGCCAGGTCTCACCCATAGAGCGTCAGTTCCCAACTGAGTATAGATGAGGAAACTAAGGCCCAGAGAGAGTAGGGGACTCACAAGTCACCTGGTGAGTTAGTGACAGCAGCCACTGATACCCACAGACCCCTGCTCCTGGTCCTTCACGCATCCCGAGAGGACAAGAGTATTATGGGTTGGGGATGCAGAGCTGTGCTGGAAGAGGCTAGGCCCCAGTAAGCAGGGGACCCTCTTTGGAGGTGTTATGAGCAGCGGAGGAGGCTTCCTGAGGTAGGAGCTGAGAAAGGTCGAGACTCTTTTGTGAAGACTGGCTCTGAGAACTATTAAGAAGCAAGCTATGGAAAGACTCGTCACAGCAGAGCTAGGGCCAAGGAGCAGCAACCCTCTTCCAGGCCAGCCAGGGTCAAAGTGAATTTCTAGCAGAGACCACTGGTATTGAGTACAGAGTTCTAATCCTGCATCCCCTCCCTAACTCTGATTTTGAGTGTGAGTTGTTCCCTCTTCCCTGTCCTGATCATAGCAAAACAAACAAAGAAAAAAAGGTTCTTTGTGATCAGCTCTTCTTCCCTCGTGAGACCATGAGGTGTTTATTTACATAACAGTGTGACAAAAAGACCAGGGTCCTGGGAAACTCTACAAGGGGCCTTTTCCTTCCCTGTATTCCTTGGCTTCATATACTTGGTCCCTTGGTCCTGATAGCATAGCTCAGAGGCCCCTCAGCTTGGTAAAGATTGGTGCTTCTGACCTACTTGGTGGCTGCAGCAATGCTCTGTCCTACTGTGTGCTAGCAAGGCTTCTTCAGGCTGCGAAGAGTCCCAAAGAAGATGAAGATGCAAGATTGGGACTTCCAGATCCTCCCCAGAGGACTGACCTACCTGCCTACATGGCCTCAAAGTTCAGAGCCCCATGCAGGACATTGTGCAAGCGACAGGGGACGTGTAAGCTCTTACGAGCCCCTCCTCATGACACAGAGGGCCGGGACTCCAGGTCCAAATGTCAGCTCCATGGGCGTGGGTGTGTGGTCTTGGGTGAGCCCCATTGCCTCTCTGAATTGCTTGCTCACCCCTAAGATGATGAAATGGTTGGATCCGCGCCTGTGCTTAGGAGACTGTTTTCTCCCTTAGTCTTCCCTTTATTTCTCTTCCACTGCCCAATAAAAACCAATAAAAACAACAAAGGGTGTCAGGTGCGGTGGTGCATGCCAGTGACCTCAGCGCTTAAGAGGCTGAGGCCAGAGGATCACATTGTGGTGAAGGCCAGCCTGAGCTATTATCAAAAGACTGTGTTTCAACAACTGCAAAAAACAAAGCAGACCACCACCAACGACAACAACAACAAAAACTCGACAAAAAGATAAGAAGGTTTCTGATACTCGAGTTCTCTGTACAGTGGTGCGCTGGTAAATGTTTAACAGCCAGCTCTAAGAAGGGATTTACAGCATGCCCCCTGTATCTCTGTTGTTAATATGGTCAGCGTGGCCATTTCAAGCTATTAACATGACATCACTGAATGTGGACTTGGGAGCCACCAAGAGTTGCCTGGCCCCAGCACTGTGTGTGGGTGGGATTGGCTTTATAATTTGCAAAGCTCTGCAAAAAAAAAAAAAAAAAAAAAAAGAAAGAAAAAGAAATTGTAGGCCCCTTTGTTTAAAAAGCAGGAAGTGGGCTCTCCCTTTATTCTATGAGCTCCCTCCTGGTGTGATGTGGTATTTATATGCTTTATAATAGCATTCTCCTCTTAGCCCAGGCTGTCCTGGAACTCCCTATGCAGCCCAGACTGGCACCAACCAGCCTCAGTAATTCTCCTGCCTCAGCTTCCCAAATATTGGGATTACAGGCTTTGTGTGCTGGGTGTTTTGTTGTTGCTTTGGTTCTCTCCTCCCCCTGCCCAAGACAGGGCCTTGGCTGTCCTGGACTCACTTTGTAGACCAAGCTGGCCTTGAACTCACAGTGATCTTCCTGCCTCTGCCCCCGAGTACTAGGAGCAAAGGTATGTGTCACCACGGCTGGCAGTTGCTTTGCTTTTTAATACTCTATTTTAGCACACATGAAATGAACACTGGTTATTTGAGCATCTGAAAAGATGCAAGCTCATTTTCGAGACAGGGTTTCTTTGTGTAGCCCTTGCTGTCCTAGACTCACTTTGTAGACTAGGCTGGCCTCGAACTCACAGTGATCCACCTGCCTCTGCCTCCCAGTGCTGGGATTAAAGACATGTGGCAAGCTCTTAAATACTAGAAAAGACTTGTATATTTACTCTTTGCTGACTTCCTGAGTTCCTTCAGATGTTGCCTTGTAAGTTTACTTGTGTATCTCTAGTGTCAAGATAAGGTCCAGAATTTTCTTCTCCTTCTTCTCCTCCTCCTCCTTCTTTTTCTTTCTTTCTTTCTTTTTTTTTTTTTTTTTTTTTTGTTTTTTTTTTTTTTGGGTTTTGTTTTGTTTGTTTTTTGTGACAGGGTTTCTCTCTGTAGCCTTGGCTGTCCTGGACTTGCTTTGTAGAGCAACCTGGCCTTGAACTCACATCGATCAGCTTGCCTCTGCATCCAAGGTCCAGAATTATATGGGCACTCAGAAGAAAGAAATACACTGAATGAATGGATGGTTAAGGAAGAAAAAAAAGCCAACTATTTAATGTCTTACTGTCCCTAACACAGGAATGCCTTGTGGGCCCTTACAGGTAAGTAGGGGCACACATGTAGGGCCTAACTACTATCTGTTGTCTTCCCATCAGCCACCTGGCAGATGTCCCAGAAAGCAGTCAGATGTCTTGATTTCTTTTATTTTTTTAAAGATGTATTTATTTATTATTATGTATATAGTGCTCTACCTGCATGTATGCATGCAGGTCAGAAGAGGGCCTCAGATCACATTATAAATGGTTGTAAGCCACCATGTGGTTGCTGGGAATTGAACTCAGGACCTCCGGAAGGGCAGACAGTGCTCTTAACCGCTGAGCCATCTCTCTTGATTTCTTATGGTTTGCATTCCCAATATTTAAGCCAAGATGCATTAGGTGCCTGGACAGGAACTGGGAAAAGCTCACCCTCCCCAGATCATCCCACTGAACACTCTATTCTGCTGCCAGCCCAAAGCAAGCCAGCCACCACCTACCCCAATCTGGTGCTGTGGGGTTCAGACATTCAACCCTGGAAGCTGAGAGCTGACAATGCCACAGAGCTGCAGAGCAGGATGTGGAAGAGACCAGAACATGAGGAAGCAGGCTGCCAAAAACTCACCCCAGGGAAGCAGAGATATAGAAGAAACAGAAAACAGAACAAAGGATACACACAGACACAGACACACAGACACGGACACGGACACACACACACACACACACATACACACACACACACACCAGCATGCTGTATGACCTCCTTGCACTTACAAAATAGGAGTTTTTATAATCAGATATAAAATTATGAAAATTCCAAGGTGATCATCCATTCCAATGCATTCGCTGTACCGGGGACCCTTCTGAGTGCAGGGCCCTATCTGGTGCCTGAGTTAGTTATACATCTGTGGTGGTTTGAATAGGAATGGCCCCTATAGACTCGTGTGTGTGTGTGTGTGTGTGTGTGTGTGTGTGTGTGTGTTAGGAAGTGACACTATTAGGAGATCTGACCTTGTTGGAGTCTGTGTGGCCTTGTAGGAGAAAGTGTGTCACTGTGAAGGCACACATATGCTACACTTGTGTGGCACACAGTCTCCTTTTGCAGCCTGTGGATCAAGATGTAGGACTCTCAGCTCTTTCTCCAGCACCGTGCCACCATGTTTTCTGCCATGACAATAATGGACTAAACTTCTGAACTGTAAGCCAACCCCAAGTAAATGTTTTCCTGTAGAAGGGTTGCCATGATCATGGTGTCTCTTCACAGCAATAAAATCCACGGACAGAAATTGGTACCAGGGACTGCGGTGTCGCTGTGACAGGCCTGACCGTTCTTCTGTTTGGAGGAACGTGGACTTTGAGACTTTGGATTGGAAAAGCAGTTGGATTCTTTAAGTGCAGCTTAATGGTCCATAGAAGCAGAAGCACGGAAGACAGTGGTGCTGAGGGTGATTTGAATGGTGGGGGCCTGGCTCAGGAGTTTCAAAGGAGAAGAATTTGAGTATGTTGCCTAGAGATCATTCTTGTAATATTTTGGTCAAGAATGTGGCTACTTTTTTTCTTCTGGTTTTTCAAAACAGGATCTTTCTGTGTAGCTCTGGCTGTCCTAGAACTCACTCTATAGAGAAGTGTGTTGTAGCCAATAAAGCTGAAAGGAGTTTGAGATCTAAAGAATGTTTTGACATCAGACATGGAGATGCAGAGTTTGAAGTTTGCCTGGCTTGTTTTTGGTCTTGCTTTGGCCCAGTATTTCCTCACTATACTCCCTTTCCTATCTTTTGGAATGGTGATGTATATTCTGTGCCATTCCATGTTGGAAGTACGTGATCTGCTTTTTTTTTTTTGCTCTGGGGACTTCTGAAGTTAGACTGAATGCATTTCTGCATTATGATACAGATATAAGCCTATGGGGGCCAGGGAGTGGGATATGGTGGCTTGACTAGGGATGGCTGCCACACACTCATGTGTGTGAATGCTTGGCCCATAGGGAATGACACTATTAGGAGATGTGACCTTGTTGAGTAGTGTCACTGTGGAATCTAGCTTTGAGGTGTCATATATGCTCAAGCTATGCTCAGTGTGACACATAGTCTGCTCCTGCTGCCTGCCAAAAAAAATGGACAACTCTCAGCTCCTTCTCCAGCATGATGCCCACTTGCATACTGCCTTCCCACCATGATGATAGTGGCCTAAACTGCTATTTTTCTTTAATAAGAGTTGCCACGGTCATGGTGTCTCTTCACAGTAATAAAATCCTAACTAAGGCAACATCTATGAATGTGACTCTGTAGTCACCCCAAGTAGGGAACACTCAGCTCCCCTCCACCCCCACTGCCCACCCCCACCCCCACCCCCCACCACTGTAGGAACTTTACTGCCCATAGCAAAGATATCATTGGGTATGAGGAGCCATGCTAAATTCAGCCATGCTAGAAATCCTGTGCTTAGGCTACATGCTGTGACCTTTGATTGCTGGCCTTTGCTAAAGGAGGTCTTGTGTTTAGGCTATTTTTGGATTGTTTGCCTTTGAAAGAAATAAGGAAATTCTTATAGAGAACTACCGAGAGGATTAAGGAAGTTCTTACAGGGAGCTACTCAGAGGATTGCATTCTGGCCTGTGGGATAGAGGAAGTGAGACTCTAATAGAGCTTGTAGTGACCTTGCTATCTAAAGCTGTATTTGCATGCAATAAAAGGAGTCTTGATCAGGAATCTCCAGACTTGACTCAGTTTTTCTCGAGGCTCTGTCCCCCCTCTTTCAGTCTCTACTCCCTCTTCCAGGGAACCATGTTTGACCTGTCCCACAGGCTGGGACAGTTGGGTTCTGTAAAGAGTAAAAGTCGTAGGACTCACCCTCCTCAGAAAGAAATCACCTCATTTTAAAGAAGTATTTGCAGGGTACTATAATTTGACAAAAAACGTGGCACATGAGTAAATACAGTCTCTGGGCTTGGGGTTTGACCCAGTGGTAGAGCATTGCCTAACAAACATGAGACTCTGGATTAGGGGAACTAGGGACTAACACACACACACACACACACACACACACACACACACACACACAACATATAAAACTGTAATCCCATTACATTAGAAACTGAGGCAGAAGGATCACTGCTGGACTACAGAGCAAAACCCTGTTTAAATTAAAAATAATAATAAAGTAGGGATGAGCTCAATGGTAGAGTACTTGCCTAGCACATATGTATAAGCCCCTGGATTTGATCCCCTGCACCATAACACACACACACACACACACACACACACACACACACACACACACACACCATAGCCCCAGTAATCCCAGCACTCAGGAGGCTGAAGCAAGATTATCAAAAGTTAGAGGGTAGTCTGGTGTACATAGAAAGCTCCAAGCCAACAAGGGTCGCAGAGTGAGGCCTTGTCTCAAAGCAAAACAAAACAGAAAACCTGTTGAGAAATGGATCAATAGGTTAAAAAGGCTCTTGGTGCCAAGCCTGACAAGCCTGAGTTTGAACCCTGTGACCCACGTGGTCAGAGAGAATGGACTCTGATAAGTTGTCTTCTGACCTGCACACACACACACACACACACACACACACACACACACACACACACACATACACACACACACACACACACACCACACACACACACACACACACACACCACACACACACACACACACACACACACACACCATGGCACATAGCACATACAGAGACAAAATTAATTAATTTTTAAAAATTAAAAGAACAAACCAAACCCTTGCCCATTACATAACTCTCAGCCTGCACTTCCATCAAGTCTTCCACTTTATGTCTGCACAGAACCACTGTTCTCGTGGGAAACGCTTTTCTCAAATGCCATCTTATTTTCAAAGAACAAAAGGTAATACTTTCAAATACCCACCTGGTGGCCCAGACGTCCATCACGGAACTGGTCTTAATTACTGGACTACAGAGCACCCGTGCTGCACAAATTCTCTCCATATTGACATTTTTTCCTGGGCATAGAAGCCAAATATTGATCCAGTTTCAGCAAACTTAGATCAGTAGCCTTTTGACTTCAAAAACATGCACAGTGATCATGAGTAATTGTTGATTCTCTAGAGGAAAGACTCCAGGATGCTCCAGGCATTGACTTTCTAATCAGAATTTGGCTCTTGTGTCAGCTTCACCCTCGACCAGGGTGATACGGCCTCCTTGTCTCTAGTTTGGCCAGCTGCTCTGAGCCAGCTGCTAGCAGCAGTAGTGTGAGCACAAAAGACACGAGGGCCTCACAGCCTGTTGACAGAAATACAGTCTCCACTCTGCACATCTGGGCTCTGTCCACTCCTGTGAGCCCAGCCTCAGCCCATGGTTCAAAGAGACCTCAGGATTCCAGGGAAGCACTCACATAACCACACACACATCCAGGCAGGAAGTAACACAAGTATATGTTGATGAACTCCACACAGTAGGATGGCATGTGTGTAGACCCCTACCCACACTCATCAAGGGACAGTAGCCTCCCCTAGCATGTTCTTCAGTAAGTAGCCTCAGACATATTCAACCCACAGACAGAAGCTAAGCCAGATCCTCTTATATGAAGGTTCTCTAGAGTAACAACACATACAGAATGAATACCCCCCCCCTGCACATACACACACACACATATGGGACTTATTAGAATGACTTACAGGCTGTAGTCTTGCTAGTGTAGCAAAGGCTGTCTACCAATGAAAGGTCCAAGAGTGCAGTAGTAGTTCAGTCCATGAGGCTGTTTGTCTCATCTGGTCTTCAATATACACTAGAATCCCAAAGAGGTAGGCTCCAATGCCAGTGAAGAAACAGACTCACGGGGGTAGAGAGATGGCTCAGTGGTTAAGAGCACTGACTGCTCTTCCAGAAGACCCAGGTTCAATTCCCAGCACCCACACGGCAGCTCACAACTATCTGTAACTCCAAGATCTGACACACTCACACAGACATACATGCAGGAAAACACCAGTGCACATAAAATAAAAATAAATTGGTTAAAAGAAAAGAAAGAAATAGACTTGATACCAAGGTGAGAGCAAGCAGGCAAAGAGCAAAAGCTTCCTTTTTCTATAACCTTAAATAGGCATCCAGGAGAAGGTATGGACCAGATTAAAGAAAGCTGTGTCTCCACACAACGAGGACATATGCTCAACCATGTTCATAGCAGCCTTATTCGTAATAGCCAGAACCAGGAAAAACCCTAAATGTCCCTCAGTTGAAGAATGGATAAAGAAACTGTGGTACATTTACACTATGGAATACTACTCAGCTATTAAAAACAAGGAAATCCTGAAATTTGTGAGCAAATGGATGGAACTAGAAATGATCATATTGAGTGAGTTAACCCAGACTCAGAAAGACTCACATGGTATATACTCACTTATAACTGGACACTAGCCCAAAAGGGATGTCCCAAGAAAGTCTTCACTTACCAAGAGATTGGAATAGATGTGGGGACCTCCGATTGGGACTCTAAGTGAGAGAAGTACGGGCTTACAGGGAAATAGAAGGATCCAGAGGGTTCTAGAAACCTACAAGAAGAACATCTTGATGGGTGGATCTGGACCCAGGGGGTCTGCTCAAACTACTGTACCAACCAAAGACAATACATGCAGTAAGCATTGAACCCCTACCCAGATCTAGCCAATGGACATGACATTATCCACAGTTGTGTGGAGAGCGGGGACTGACTCTGACATGAACTCTGGTGCCCCATATTTGACCACTTCCCCATGGTGAGGAGACCTGGTGGCACTCAGAGAAAGAATAGGCAGGCTACGCAGATGAGACTTGATAGACTGTGACCAAACAGTGGAGGAGGAGGTCCCCTTCTGTCACAGACCTAGGGGAAGGGAATAGGGTAAAAGAGGGAGGGAGGGAGGGAGGAATGGGAGGAAACAAGCAAGAGGAGAACAATTGAGATGTAATCTGAATAAATTAATTTTAAAAAAAGAAAAAGAAAGGTGTGTCTGAACCAGGCATTGATAGTATAGACCTTTAATCCCAGGACTGGGGAGGCAGAGGCAGGCAGATCTCTGTGAGTTCGAGGTCAGCTTGGTCTACAAAGTAAGTCTAGGACAGCCAAGGCTACACAGAGAAACCCTGTCTCAAAAAACCAAATAAGAGAGAAAGAAAAAAAAAGAAAGGTGTGTCTTCCTCCCTCAAGATCCTGATTAAAGGTGTGTCTTTTCCCAGCTCAAATGATCTGAATTAAAGGTATGCTTTTCCTCCTCAGGATCCAGATTAAAAGCATGTGTCTTCCCACCTCAAAGGTCCAAGATTAGAAGTAGATTTATGGACTTCAAACTAAGCAAAAATACCTCACAGGTGAGCCCTTTATTTTTAGGTTTTAGTTCATTCTAGATGTGGTCAGGTGGACAACCAAGTATAGCATCACACCTTGTACTCTGTGATCTTGGGGAAGTGCCAGTGTTGGGACCTGCTCTTTGGAACATGGATTTAGCCATTTTCTATTCACTATCCTTTTTTTCTGTTTACAGGGTGAAATTAAGTTCAAAAATTTTTAATTCTGCTTCCTAGAAGTAGTTATTCATAGATGACAGTAACAAACTCTTCCAGAGGGTCAAGCGAACCTACACTAACAGACCCTGCCAGAGGGTCGAGTGAACCTTATGTTATACTATGACTCAGTGGTGTCGTAACTCATGCTCTGTTATCTCCACACTTGGCTGTACTCTGGTTGCACTCTGGGTTATCTCTGCACTTGGCTGTACTCTGGTTGCACTCTGGAAGACCCTAACCACTACCTCACTTACCTCACTTAGGACCAATCGGCTTAAAGGTTAGCTAATAAAGCCAAGCGGTGGTGGCACACACCTTCAATCCCAGCACTTGAGAGGCAGAGGCAGGTGGACTTCGTGAGTTTGAGGCCAGCCTGGACTACAGAGCAAGTTCCAGGATAGCCAGAGCTGTTACACAGAAAAACGCTGCCTTGGTGGCAGACAAGCGGACCAGGTCTGGTTTTCTAATTTAGGAAAAGCCCAGTTACAGGATAAGCTGTTTCAAGTTTGGTTTCTGGCAGAATGTGACGGAGCCCACTGGCTCTCGGGACAGTCTGCCGTTCTGAATTTTGCTTCTTTTCTCTCGCTGTACCGGCACATTTCTGTTTGTGTGGTCCTTTTGTGTTTCTGTTTGCTTGTAACCGTCTCAGTTCTAGAAATGGGCCAGGTCTCAGGTGCCATTCTGGCCGATGGTTTCCACTACTTGCTGAAAGCATCGCGGCTTGAGCCTGGTGCCTCCCACTTTCTGCTTGAACACTTGCTGCTGCGGCATCCTTGGTAGAGAGGCTGCCCCAGGCACAGAAGGCCCTCTGGGGACCCCCGCCACGAACATGGGGGTTATCATATCCTTGCTGGTTTGAAACACCTGAGCCCTCAGCCGGCAGTGGCAGGCCACGCTCCCCACCTGCTTTCACTCTCTATTGCTTGAGTGCGCAGCATTTGGAGAGGAGTGGCAACAGGATTGCTAAGGTCTGCCTACTCCCTCCTTGTCTTAAAATGTCCCACCTCTTGCGCTGAACAATCACCAGGATGACACTGGAACTTCAGGGCCTTTGGACGGCTGCTGTTTGGCCTTGGTGAAGGCTTTTTCCAGCCTGTAGTCTGATCAAAAGCCTGCCCCCCCCTCCAAGTGTGATACACTGGTCACCTGATCTGGAACACCACCACTGGAAAGTCCCAGCTCTTGCCTGTATTGATTGGTTTCAACAGGTGACAAGGTACTTTTCCTTTGAAATTACATCTAGAGAAAGTTTTGTCTGTCTATCTTGAATGTATTAATGTATGTGACCACTATATGTTTGATTTAACTTGTTTTATTTAAATGTATAAATTTATTGTGTTTTGTACACCTTGCTTATAAATTACTGTTTATTAAAGATGGTTAAAATATTTAACATCTGTAACAAAAAGGTTAACTTAAACTTGTAATTTAGAGTTGGAGCCATTCTAAGCAGCAAGTGCCATAAGCCATCAGTTCTCCAAAGGTACTTTTAAATTAAGGTTTTTATGTAATTCTTGTCCTGTATTTAAAACTAGACTTATAAAAGATAGGGTTTTAAAAATGTTTCTTTCATAATATATTAAAGCTGTACCTCCAGGCTATATAGTGTGAGATTATACTGTTAACTCTTATCTAAAGATTTATAATTTACTTATTGGGTATGACGTTTAAATTTTAAGTTCAAACTCTTGTTTAGAACATGTATGTGTACATATATGTTTGTAACACAGATGTTTTACATAGCAACCATGTGGAACACATGGTCTGCAGCCTGCCATGTAATTCCACCATCTTGAGATAGGCACGTGGCATAACACAACAATTTTAGAGCCTCTTAGTCATAATGAGCTCTCTGCTTGTTATAAAGGTTGATTAGGATGAACAGACTGCTGTATTGCAGACTTTGAAAGTACATAATTCTAAAGATACTTTTAAGCAACGATATATTAATTTTAGAGATATTCAATTGTTTAGACTGTTGGAATTTGAGTTTTGTCTTCTAAATTTATGGTTATTATGTTCTACTTTCATTCTCAAAGGTGGAAATCACTGCCTTAGGAATATGTTTGGCCTTATTTTCTAAATATAGCTATATTTTTAAATTGCCTGCTAGGGCCTCTAACAATACATGGCTGGCCGCCATGTTGATTCTGTGATTTAAAAAGGGTGGGCCATAGCCTCTCCTACTGCATTCAGTTGTCCTGCTTAGCACCAAGGGCAACTTCAGTCCTGTAAGCTAGCTTTTGCTGTTCAGTCTCAATGATGGAATGTGGCAGAATCAGCAAGATTGCCAGTCCATCAATGGACTATATCTATAATTAAAAGTTTTGCTTTGATACTAGTTCAGAAATATATTTAAAGTTATACTAATAACTGATGCAGTTTATGGACAGCTATATCATAGAATCAGTTGCCTGATAGTTACTAAAACAATTCCAAGAGAATGATGCCCCATTCCCTAGGAGAAGTAGATGGTTTTTGGTTGTTCAAATCTTTGTATACTGATATAAAATTAAGGTTATATTTTTGATTACAGCATTCTATTTATCAACTCTTTTAAGGTATTGTACCTATGTAATTCTTTAAAATGCTATGTGAAGTTCCATTATTTTTAAAAAGCTACAGTCACAAACTGCTTAGGATAATTAAAGCTTATGGCTTTTTAGGCACTAGTTCAGCTAATCACAGGTGTTTTCTAAAATAATCAGCCAATATATAGCTAAAAACAAGCAATTCAGATATACTAAAATTGGACAATGTGGTCCTCTAACACTTATCTGTAGATTATAGATTGTAACATTCTGTTTTATGTTTGTAAGATGTAGTTTAGAGCAGATTGCTAAAGACAGACAAGGACTGGGCACAGATTTGCTGGCCTTCAAGCTTGTCAGAGATCTGCTGAATATGGCATTAAATATATTTAAACTAATTATGACAGAGAATCCTACATTCTAGCAGTAACTTCCCCCAAGGTCTCTGAGAAGATTTGAAATGGCAGAAGATTCAACTCTGGATTGTGGTTCCTAGTCACTGAGCAAAACTGCTCCCAACATCTTGCCCTCTGCTATGGATCAGACCGACTGTGGACAGACTGGACACCCAGAGAGTCATTGTCTCACGTTGCTGAATATGAGGCAAGGGCAATCTTTTCTGTGTTCTCCTTCCATAGAAACAGTCTCTCATCTTCTGTGTCTCTGTGCCTGATGGCCAGACTGTCTCTTCCCATGGTGCCATGTTACTATAGGATACAACAGGGACAACTATCTAGATATCAGGATATGACTAGTCATCTCTATCATTTTAATTGATACATAAATTCATCTAGGTTACAATTTATCCTTCTCAGGGTTCTGATTACATTGATGGCTAAGTTAATGGTAGATTGGCAGCTAGAGGACAATTAGGTCTACTGTTAGTACACTAGTCAGTTCATTAGTTAGTTAAAACTACTAGATACTAGGTCTCTTCTCTTATTTAAAAGGGCAAACAGGATTGCCTTGCTCACAGGCTTCATGTTAAATGGTAAACAGTTTTCAGTGTAACTTTTTATTAGTCCTTCATTTGAATGACTGTACTCAGTATTGAATTGCCTGTTTCTCTTGGTGAATAACTGGATTTAAAAAATATATTTGAGGGTTTGAGAGAGTGTTTAGAGGTTAATACACACAAGTTAAGAATGTTTGAGGGTCTAAGAAAGTGTTCAAATGTTGGTAAGTGCAAGTTACAAAAGTTAAAGGATCTCAAGAGAAGTTCTAAGGTACATAAATGCAAGTTGCAGATTTAAAACATATGAAAAATGAGATCAATAGAGTTATAATAAGCGGGTAGAGTACTGGCTGCTTATTAATCAGTCCCAAGCTCAAGATTTTCATTTCCCTTTGGTTGTATTCTGAATATAGATTTAAGGGTGCTCCTCATCATGCTAAAAATGAGTCTGTCCAATCTGTATATCAAGTCTTTTAGATTGGGGAAAGAATGTTCATGCTTTTACTGGATTTCAAAGGCATAAGCCTGCTCTAGCTCTCTTACAGACACAATTTTAACTTCTGTCCCTAGTCTGTATTTGTCTCAGCAGATTTTTACTTGGCTAACAGATTCCATCCAAAGATGCTAGTATCTGGACCTGCTAGGAGCTGATGTAAACCAGTCCGGCAGACATCACTACTCCCTGTCTCTTCAACTGGATCAGCTAAACAGATGCTTTTGATAAGTGCCCCGTTACCTAGCCTTTGACTAGCTTTTCAGCCTTTCTAGGCCCTGATAACAGTGCCCCCTAATGTCAGCAGGAAGAAGTTACAGAAGAGAATGACCTTGTCCATTTCCCCACTTTATAGGCTGAAATGCTAAGTCAAAGACAACTCTCTAGCATGAGGGACAAATGGCTACAGGAAAATAGTTTAAACTCTTAGGACTCTTAGCTTTGTTTAAACCAGTCATGCTTTGTGCCCTCCCCCTTATATCAAGCAAAGATTGGGTGCCATCCAGTTAATAGTCACAAGTGCACAGTTCCTGGCCCTATAACAGACCAACTCAGGAATAAGTTTCAGGAAGACCCACGATTGAGTCTTCAATGAGCCTGTCACTGGGGGTAATGCAAGGACCAAACTAATGCCATGTTCTGTATGTTCTGTAACTAATGCCATGGTCTGTATGTTCTGTGAGAACTTGTTTTCTAGGTGACCCTGTGTTCTAGGAATGACCACTTACTGACATAGACTGCACATGCCAGCAGTCTCCAGAAACTCCACCTGGGTTATTAGATATAATCAACACCCAATGTTCCTCTGAGATAAAAAACTTCCTCTCTGATTTAGCCTCCACTCAACCCACCTAAAGGTCAACATTCCTGTGACCAACAACCACCCCCTACAGTTTTTCCCTTTATAAACCCATTACCCTTGAAGCTCAGAACCACGCTCCTATCCTGCTGTGTCAGGAAGGATTACGGTCCAAGCTTGAGCCCGTAGTAAAGGAACCTGTGTGTATTGCATCAGTATCAAGTCCTAGTGGTCTTTTTTTGGGGGGATCTCATGATCTGGACATAACAACTTCATGTTTTGTTTTGTTTTTTTCAAAGACTTTTGTTTGTTTGTTTGTTTGTTTGTTTGAGACAGAGTTTCTCTGTGTAGCCTTGCCTATCCTGGACTCACTTTGAGGCTGGCCTCAAACTCACAGTGATCCACCTGCCTCTGACTCCTGAGTGCTGGGATTAAAGGTGTGTGCCACCACACCTGGCTTTTTCAAAGATTTTACTTATTTATTATTATGTATACAGTGCTTTAGAAGAGGGCATCAAATCATATAGATGGTTGTGAGCCACCATATGGGTGCTGGGAATTGAACTCAGGACCTCTGGAAGAGCAGCCAGTGCTCTTAACCTCTGAACCATCTCTCCAACCTCCAGCTTCAAAGTCTCATTTGAGTTTTCAAAGGTCTCATTTCATGGTCATCAGGCTCCTTTGTTCAAGGGTCATGATAAGGCAGGAGCACTGTGACTGGGGTCAAAGTGCAGACAGGAAGAAGCTGGGACAAGAATATGCTCTTCAAAGAGCACTGCCAATTCCCCAACTCCTCCAACCAGACACCACCTTCCACAGTCCCATGCTTTCCTAACAGGACATTCAAATTTAGAACCAGCAATGGATTGAACTATTCATTAAGGCAGAGCTCTCAGGATCCAGCAAATAGAGTTTGCTTCTAATTCTTTAGGCTTATCAACCTAACCAAACAGGCATCAAGATTAACATCATCTCCTCACCAGCTCCGGGAGCTTGTTTGCTCTTTGAGGCCCATGAAGACACAGAATGTGCCTCCTGTGGTTTGTTTTTGAGACAGGGTCTCACATAACCTGGGCTGATGCTCACCTTAAACTTCTGATCTTCCTGCCTCCACCTCCCAAAGTCTGGGATTAAAGGACTATACCACTACATCTAGTTTATGCGGTGAGGGGCAAGGGTGGGAGGCAAAAGGGGTCAGATATCAAACCTAGGGCTTCTTTCATCTTAGGCCAATTGCTCTACCAAATGTGGCACAGCCAAATGTGATATCATATTCCTGACCTCCAGAACTGCCAATAACATTTCTGGGTTTTGTTGCTGTTGTTTTGGTCTTGCTTTTTTTTTTTTTTTTTTTTTTTTTTTTTTTTTTTTTAGACAGGTGTAGCCTTGGCTGTCCTGGACTCACTTTGTAGACCAGGCTGGCCTCGAACTCACAGCAATCCACCTGCCTCTGCTTCCCAAGTGCTGGGATTAAAGGCGTGAGCCACCACCATCCGGCTGGTCTTGCTCTTCTGAAACCTTACTATGCAACTGTGGTTTACCTGAAACTCAACATGGAGGTCATGCAGGCCTTACATCCTGTCTCTGCCCCCCAAGTCCTGCAGTTACAGGAAAACAATCCCTCACCCATCTCTTGTTCTTGTTTTGTTTGTTTGTTTGAGACAGGGTTTCTCTGTGTAGTCATGACTGTCTTAGAATCACTTTGTAGACCAGGCTGGCCTGGAACTCATAGCGATCCAACCTGCCTCTGCCTCCTGAGTGCTAGCATTAAAGATGTGCGCCACCATACCTGGCTCCATCTCTGTTCTTTATAACTACCAGCTTGAGGTATTGTATTATGATATAGCTTGACTAGACTATTATAATACAATACTTACTGTGCTATTTACTATAGGATCTAAGTCTCTTTTTGTTTTTGATTCTTGGGGTGGAGGTTGTGTTCAGTATCAGCAGTCAATTCCAATACACAAAATTGTGGCTAGCGTTACCGTCTCGCCAGCAAGAACGACGCTGCACACACAAACAGGATCCTTCTGCAGTAAAGCTTTAATGCATCTTGAGAGGGAGAGCATAAGCTTACAGCAAGTAAAATGGAGACCCCAAACAGCAGAAACCCATCCCTTATATAGGAACTTTCCCAACTGTCAACTGTCCAGCTACCTGCTCTTCCAACCCCCCTCGGAAGCTCCGCCTAGGATGTGTCAGTCCCTGATTGGCTGTTGCTCATCGGGCGAGATGACGCCACGGGAGAGGCAGAGCACAACAAGTGGAAAATCCCTTCGCACATGCACAGATTAGTTGTTTGTCAGCATGGGACACAGGATGCCAGCGCCATCTTGTAATGGCAAATGTGAGCGCAGCCTCTCACACAAAATTGTAGCAGAAGTTTTGGTTTCTTTAACAATTCAGTTATGTTATATAAATATTTTTTTTGTTTTAATCCCAAGTGTGGGATATGGGACCGCATTAGTTTATCCACAACTGATAATTGCCTCCTCTAGACTAGGAGAGGGCCTTTTTGCCAGCTGCAGAGAGATTTAATTCTAAGGACTCTGGCCAGAGCCAGGAGAGAGACAGAAGGCTCCTTGGACGATGCTGTTGTTCCTGGTTGCTGCTGATGCAGTTTGACTAAAAGCTAGAGATATCCTGAACTGAAGACCGGACTTGTCCCAAAGAACCTAGTCAACCTAATCAGCAGGAAGTAGCAAAGAAAACTCCACCCTGTCTCCCCACTAACCTTCTGTCTCTCCTACCTGGTGTTGGAAGGGATTGGGGTAGAGAAGGGAGGAAGAGATACAAGGAACCTAAATTAAAATAGATTTTAAAATAGTGCCTACCCAGAATACTACCCAACAGTCTAGTTCTGATACTACCTGGAGCTAGAATTAGATCTGAAAACTGTTTCACTTTGGATGCCAGGCACAGCCAGGTGTGGTTTCGTACATCTGTGGTCTTAGCGCTTGGGAGGCAGAGAAAGGAAGGTTGTAGATTCTTTTGTATGGCTGGTGGTTTTGTTTTATTTTCTGAGTCAGGCTTACTCTGTGTAGCCCGAGCAGTCCTGGAACTCTCAGTAGACCAGGCAGGTCTTCAATTCACAGAGATCTGCCTGTCTCGGCCTCCCAAATGCTGGGGGATTAAAGGTGTGTGGCACCATGCTTGACAGGAAGATTGTAAACCCAAGTCACCCTCAGCTACACAGAAAGATCTTGCCTCAAAAATATGTTATCCATAAATGGGACTGGTTACACACACACACACACACACACACACACACACACACACACACACACACTTCTTAGTTAGTTTTAGGGGGTTAGTTATGTAACCTTGGCTCTTTTGGAGCTTGCTAGGTAAACCAGGCTGGCCTGGAACTCACTGATATCAGTCTGCCTTTGCCTCCTGAGTGCTGGGATTAAAGGTTTATGCTACCATGTCTGTCTGGTAGATTTATTTATTTTAATTGTATGTGTTTGGGTATTTGCCTCCATGCATCTATGTGCACCACACATGTGCAGTGCCCTGGGAGGCCAGAAAAGGGTATCAGAATTCCTGGAACGTGAGTTATAGATGGTTATGAGTAGCATAGGAGTGCTGAGAATTGAACCCAGGTCTTCTAGAAGGCCAATACGTGCTTTTAACTGCTGAGTCAGTTATTCAGCATGGGCCACCATGTTTTCTTTTGTGATAAGGTCTGGATATGTATCCCAGGCTAGCCTTGAACCCATGGCCAATCCTCATGCCTCAAGCCTCTGGATGCTAGAATTATAGGAATATATCACCTTTGGGTTACCCCATATCTCTGTTATACCACCTACATACTGAAGAGTTCCATAGCCTTCTCCTCAGATCCAGTAAATAGACTAGAACAACTCACAAAATTTGTCTATGCTTTCCTGACATTTACCAATAATTGGATATAAAGGATATATGTTGAATGACTATTAACATTTAATGCTGATATGTTATTTTAATAAATTAGTGGTTACTCCTTAACCAGCTATCTACCCAGATAACCACATAGAGAGACTACGATATATTTAATTAGCTTAGAGCACAATACCGAGCAATAATTACTCCATCCTGAACCTCGGTGCTAGTATAGCTTCCTCCGGATTTCTCACATTTTGTTCCCAAGGCAGGGTTTCTCTTGTAGTCCTGGCTTTGTCGGCCAGGCTGGCTTTGAACTCACAGTGATCTGCCCACCTCTGCCTCCCAAGTGCTGGGATTCAAGGTGTATACCACCACGCCCAGCTGATTTCCCACATCATACATGCTTTTACTCATCTCCTACGTTTGGCTCATTTCTCCTGGTGCTTCCCAGTCCTCTCCACATGCATCGCTCTTTTCCTTCCTGCTCTCTCTCCTCCCTTCACTGGACCAGGATGTCCCATCCTATTCTCTTGTCTTGCTCAGCATTGGCTAGTTGACTTTTATTGGCAATACAGAGAACAAATGGTGACATGTTTCCATAAACCTGAGATAGGAGATACTTAGAATAAACATCAAAAAGCAATGTCCAGATTGAAACCAGATAGTGGGGTAAGGAAATCAGCATTTGAATGAACAAGGGTAAACTGTACACAGTCTACAAGAACACTATGCCAATATTTCCCCCTTTAAGTCCAATTAAAGGCTCCTTTTCTTTCAATAATAAACTAATATATAATGATAATTATAGATGAGTTATGAAAAGTGATTTATTAGTAATCTTTCAACAGATATACAAATGTGTAGCCAAATGGAAGAGGTGGTTAGGGGACAGCTGAGGAGGAGGTGTGAAGCTTCGCTGGACACACCCCAAGCAACCACTCAGCACTTGCAGGTTTTCAGTAACCTAGGAGGCCCGAGAGACTCATGGTTTTATCTACTGGTTACCATTGCCTAATGGTCCCCAAATGCCTGGGGTTGCGTGTGTGAACCACCTTCCATTGCAGGATATTTGATCCCACTGTGAACCCTGAGACTGTGAACTATAAAAACCTGTCTCTGGTTGTGGAGTGGCTCAGTCCTAGATAGAGCATCCTTTAATCTAAGAATTCTCTGTTTATTATAACCATGTAGTTCTAGTGAGGCTCAGACCTAGCACACACCTTTAATCCAAGAGTTTTCTGTACACAAGATTAGATAAAGTTGACTCTAGGTCAAGAGGCAGAGCAAGAGACAAGCTGACAGATTAAACAGAAAGGCACATTTGAGTTGAAGGGCATTTAAGACATCGTGGAGAAAAAGGAGCTTTTGGCTTTTTCCCTTTTTTATTTTTTATTTAAATTTCCCCTTTTTCCTTCTGAGATGTCAGTTGAGTAGAAAGATCAGTTGGGTACTTTCTCTGCCTCTCTGAGCTAGTAGGTTTTCACTCCAATATCTGGCTCCTGCATTTTCATTGGTAAAATCAAACGATTGGGATTTTCTTTCTTTATAATAACAACCTTTCTTGGTCAAGTTTTTTGTTTGGTTGGTTGGTTGGTTTCGGTTTTTCGAGACAGGGTTTCTCTGTGCAGCCTTGGCTGTCCTGAACTCACTTTGTAGACCAGGCTGGCCTCCAACTCACAGTGATCTGCCTGCCCCTGCCTCCCAAGTGCTGGGATTGAAGGTGAGCACCACCACTCCCGGCTCTTGGTCAAGTTTTAATTTAATTTGTTTTTTCTTTCTTTCTTTCTTTCTTTTTTAATTTGGTTTTTCAAGACATTGTTTCTCTGTGTCCTGGAAACCAGGCTGGCCTCGAACTCACAGAGATCTGCCCACCTCCAGAGTACTGGGATTAAAGGCATGTGCCACCATGCCTGGTCCTGGTCAAGTTTTTAAAACCTAATCTCTAGGCTCCTCCTTTTCTCTGTCTCAAATCATACATTTGAACTTCCTGTCAATCAGCCCTGCTCCTGAAGCTGTCTTTGGGACCACCTATGCTGCCTTATTAGCATAAGCTCAGGCATGAGAGCAAGGGGGTCGTTATAAGTAAAAGACATGTCCCTGGAAAGTCTAACACCCTAGGATCTCTGTCCCAGAAACCCAGGATAAACACACATGTGTATGTAATATCATGTACGTAAAATGTGTATTTATGTGATATTTTTAATTGTACCGCAGAGCCCATAGTTTTAATCTTTCTGTTTTTCACCATAGCTGCTTACATACAGATTAGATAAACTGTAGGTAGTGGCTGGATTAGTACAAGTGTTGCTACAGAGCTCCTTAAATCTGGTTCTGCGTAAATCTGGAGAAATATGCAGATTAGGCAACACTCCCGTTGGGAAGCTGATAAGATATTGTGGTCACTATAAAACAATTCATGCTGTCACATGTTCATACCTCTCCGCATAAACCACCAGAATAAGAGCCAGGAAGATGACAGAAAATGACAAGGAGATTCAGAAAGGGTTAAGTCACAGGCCCTGAGTCACACAGGAGCACAGTGTTGAGGCGAGGTGGGTAGGATACACAAGTCTAGAGCCTGCAGTCCACCCTCCTCTGCAACAGATAGTTTCTTCCTGTGGGATGATGTCCATTCCGTGGCACCTCAGGCTTGGGTTGGAGGCCTGTGAGGGTCTCTACGCTGAAGACAGACACGGAGACTAGGCTATGCACCCCTGGGGACAGCTAGAAGGAAGACTCCCAGAAGTTTGAGCCTCGCCTGAACTCATATGTTGAGTTCTGGGTCAACTGGGGTCAGCTTGCAGCTTTACCCCTGTTCTGCATACCTGGGTGCTTTACCTCTTGCCCTGGCCAACAGGAGCACTCACAGGCTGGCTCAGAGAAGTTAGATTTGAGATTTATATGCACAATCACCTTACCAAAGGCAGAGAAAGCCCTCAGGGGAATAGATGGATGCTAGATAGCTTTGTTGTGCCTGTTTAGGCAATGGCTTATCTCGGTGCATTATTCTTATAACAGTCTCAATCAGAAGTCAGCCTCCCCTTGTTGGGAAACTCCCACGCCCCCAGGGAGTACAGTTATACTATCTACATTTCCCCCCCCTTTGGAGAGGCTCTGTTTTAAGAGGGGTTAGGAGAAAGTCTTCATTTATTGACTTTCAAGTGTCCTAGGTTCAGATAATCCTTAGGCCATAATGGCACACTTTGTACTTTCCCATCACTATGCGGAAACGGTAGGGTAGAAAAGACGGGAGGTTGTTTAGGCTGGAGGCTGTGCAGCTGTCAGTTCCCCAGACACTGTCCAGTACGTCATGCCTGGAAGAAGTCCAGCACTAAGACCTTTGCCTCTTATCAATGCTCAAAGGCAGAGAGCCGGCCCATCTCCTCCCCGCTGAGGCAACGTGCTTGCTTCAGGCTACCACAGAAGAACTCAACCATACAATCTGAGCTGGGATAAGGGGCACCGCTGGGCAGGGAAGCCCGCGTGATTAAAGATCTAGCCAGGTCACTCTGCTGTCACTTTCCAAGCCTTCGCGGTAAGGTTAAGGCCCCCCAGAATGGAGAAGAGGATGTGTCCCCATCTGTAGTGTTTGCAGCCTGGTGGTACACGCAATATATGTGACTCTCATAAACCATTATTTATGGTTTTTTTTTTTGTTTGGTTGGTTGGTATTTTGTTTTTTGTTTTTGTTGTTGTTGTTTCCCGCCCCCCTGCTTCCCTCCCCGCTGCCCCCCCCACCCCCCACCCCCCACCCCACCCCAGACAGGGTTTCTCTGTGTATCCTTGGCTGCCCTGGACTCACTTTGTAGACCAGGTTGGCCATGAACTCAGAGATCTGCTTCCCTCTGCCTCCCCGAGTGCTGAGATTATAGGCATGTGGCGCCACACCCGGCTATGAGTCACTATTTAAACATCTTTCTTCTACATAGTAATACAGTAAAATCGTGAAACTAAAATACATTTTTAAATTGCTGTGGCCTAAATGTGGGCGTGTCCTCACAGATTCATATGTTGAAACCTGATTCCCAAAGTGATAACTATTAAGAGACAGGGTGAGGAACTCTTTTTGTCTATCAAAAGTGGCTAGGTCACCAACAGCCAATAAATCTCCGTCCCCTTTTAATTTTCTCATGCCAAGATTTTTTATTTATTTATTTTTATGTGCATTGGTGTTTTGCCTGCATGTATGTCTGTGTGAGGATGTCAGATCTTGGAGTTACAGACAGTTGTGTGCTGCCATGTGAGTGCTGGGAATTGAACCTGGGTACTTTAGGAAGAGCAGTCAATGCTCTTAACTGCTGAGCCATCTCTCCAGCCCCCTTAGACGAGTATTTTAATCTCCCCACTATGTAGGATTTTTATTTATTCAAAGGCCCTGCTGCATTTCAGGAACTTGATGACCCAGGACAGGCAACCCCTTTAGCCTCCCTTTCATTTCCTCACCCCCAGTTTCCAAATAGCTAATCAATACCCAGTGAAGTTGAACTTTATCCATCTATGACAAACATCTAAACTCCTCTTGTATTAGGGATAAGGGACAGAGGCCATGGTGGCCAGGCGTGATGCTTGCCAGCACAATTTGGATTGTGGTGCACTCTTTTCACAAAAGGAATTCGCCTTTCGAGGTTACAGTTGCTCTGTTTGGGAGCAACACCAAGAATATTCTTTCCCAACAAGACAGCTCTGCTCTCATAAATACAGTTAGTACTCACTCAATACCTGTGGCTCCTCCCAGCACCTCTCCCTCCCCTTCTCCCCTTCCCCCATCTCTCCCCCCTGCCCCACCCCCCCACCTCCCCACCCCCCACCCTCATACTTTAGGAATAGTCGTGTCCTCTCCTTTTTATTTCAGTTTTTCATTCATCTAGTGCCGAAACCTGGGACTGACATACATAGTTCTTTTCCAACCGACTCACCATCTCCGAACCAAGCTGCTGATCTGATTCTCCTAAGGCACGCACAGATCATTTGTTTCTGCTGGCTTCTGCTACCCACCATATTTGATTCCAAATTCTAGAGTCGGTCTCTCCAACCACTTCTTTCCTCCACTTGCTCTAGCCACCCATCTCTTATTGCCTCCTCGGTAAGCGTCCTCTCTCTGGCTCCAGGAGCTTGCTTCTTCAGTTGTTTCTCCTCTGTCCTCTTGAACATCTCTCCTCTACTAGGTAACTGTCACCACAGAGCTGATTGCTTTGTCTACCATTACTACAAAAGCCCCAGCGGTGTGCCAGAATGTTCCTTTTGCCCTGCTGGGCACCTGTCATGTGAAAATGGATGTTCTCCTCTGTAATTTGGGATATTTCTCCCTGACAAGTCTCTCAGCCCACTTGGGGATGTCTGGGATTAATGTCTGACACTCAGCCTTCTACTCCAGCAGTGGCCTCTCCCAGCTCTCTCCTGGAATTTCCTCACCTCCCCCTAGGAGCTGCCTGCTAGGTTCCACAGTTTCTCTCTACGCTCCTGGGCCTATACTGCAAGCCTTCCCTCCCTCCTGGAGTTTCCTTTCTCCTCCTCAGAGCTGGCTGCTCTGTCTCCTCCTTAAGACTGGAAGTCTCCCTTGGGCAGAGCTCCTAGAATTTGTGACCCTGTTCCCTCTCAGCTCCCTCCTGGAAGTCTCCACAGATTTTTCTCCATACCCTCTGTCCTCTCATGGTCTGGTTTAGTCCACTGGCCTTCTCAGTCTAGACTCTTCCCTCTGCTTGCTTTCTCCCTGATTTCTACAATAAAAATATCCTCTATACTTTAGGAGTAGTTGTGTCCTCCTTTTAAAAATATATATAAAATTTATTTTTTTTATTTTATGTACATTGGCATTTTGCCTGCGTGCATGTCTGTGGGTGTCAGGTCTTGGAATTACAGGAAGTTGTGAGTTGCCCCATGGGTGCTGGAAATTGAACCTGGGTCCTCTGGAGGAACAGCCAGTGCTCTTAACAGACGAGCCATCTCTCCAGCCCCCATGTTCTCCTTTTATTTCATTTTTTCATTCACTCTTTTATAATAAAAGGGCTTGAGGAAGCTGTGTGAGCAAAAGTTTCTATTGTTTGTAAATTACCAGTCTATAGTGATTTTGTTGGAGCAGCAGAAACAAAGATAATAATGAGCTAAAAACTTACATTTACCTATTGATGTTTTGAGGGGAGTCTTGGTATACAGCCTCAAACTCACTATATGGCCCAGGAACT
Organism: Acomys minous; assembly: GCF_964271855.1. Classification (NCBI taxonomy): domain Eukaryota; kingdom Metazoa; phylum Chordata; class Mammalia; order Rodentia; family Muridae; genus Acomys; species Acomys minous. The sequence continues at coordinate 116,665,061 of NC_140494.1, forward strand.
AAAAAAAATAGAGGTTTACTTGTTTTTATTCTTTGTGTTTGTGTGTTTTACCTGTTCATACGCCATATGCAGGCCTGGTACCCACAGGGTTAAAAGAGGACCTTGGGTCCCTCCTGGAACTGAAGTTACATGCCACATGGGTGCTGGGAACCAAACTTACATCTTTTGCAAGAGCAGCCACTGAGCCATCTTTCCAGCCCCTAGCCCGAAACCTCTGATTCTCTTCCTGTAGGGCAAGTGTGATGACTAGTATGCACCACTGGTCTGGCATGCATTTTGTACCATTTAACTCTTTTTTTTTTTTTTTTTGGTATGAGGAGGAAAGGTACTAATGATTCAATCTAGTTTTTTTTTTTTTGTGGTTCCTTTGTTTTGCAGTTTCTGTTGGCGGTGGTGGGTTTTTTTAAATTTTGTTTTGTTTTATTTTTGTCTCTGTGACTTAAGCTAGAACTTCTATTTTGCCTCCCAGTTTCAGAGGTTTCCAATCAGAAGGCCAGGTGTGAGGAACAGAATGGCTCAGTGCCCTGGCTGTCAGGAAGCACAAGAAGAATGCCTGTGCTCGGCTTCCTCCTTTCTTCTCTCACTGGGCCCTCGCCCTGTGGTGTCTCCCCTAGTGAACCGGGCCTGTGGAGCATATCACAGACACACCCTGAGGTGTGTTTCACTAACATCTGAGCTGTGTCTCAATCCAGTCAAGTGGATGGAGAAGACCAACCGTGGCACTCTTCTCCCCCCCTCCCCCCAGCTATGCCCTCAACCTCAAAAGTATTTAAAGTTTAACACAAATAAAACCCTGTTACCACACACAGTAATGGATTGAAACGGTTTCAGGCATTCCTTTTGGTTTCTCTTTTGGCCCCTGTGTGTCTTGCTGTGTTTTCTGGCTTATTCTTTCCTTCGTTCTTGTTTGTGGCTTTTCCCAAGCTATGTTCCTTTGCACTTGCACTCACTGTGATGTAGTACTTTGTTTCGGTTGTTAAATATCTTGCTCAAGTATAGAAATGCGAGACAGGCGTGGCGTGTGTGCCTGTTACCTTGGTGGCATTAGTGAGGTGGAGGTAGGAGGAAAAACACAAGACCACCTACACATATATGTTATAGTATACAGCTCCTGGGCTACCACAGCACTTATGTCAAAAGGGGGGAGGTTGGAGGGTGGGACTGGAGCGCTGGCTCATTGGTTAAGAGCACTGGCTGCTCTTCCTCAGGACCTGGGCTCAAAACCCGGCACCTACATAGCAGATCACAACTGTCTGTAACTCCAGACCCAGGGGATCTGACACCCTCACACACACATACACATGCAGGCAAAACCACTAAAGCACATAAAATAAATCATTTTTTAAAAGAGGGGGTGCAGGGGGGTAGCAGCTAACATGAAGAGGAGACCAGAATTACAAGTACGAGCTTACAGCTCCAGTGATAGGTGTATAGCAGGAAATTCCAAATTACTTTCTTTCATCTAAAGAAAAAAAACTAAATCACTTTCATGTAAAATGCAATTTCTGTCACATAATAAGCAATTAAGATGCCAATCTGAATCTCATTTGTGTTATTAATATTTAACAGTAATTATAGCAGTTGTTTCCAAATTTGACCAGTAACAGACTTTCAGAGTATGATTCACTCATGTTGTTCAGAACTGTGGGTACGTGGTCAGATCAAAAGGCAGAAAGGAAGCCGGGCGTGGTGGCGCACGCCTTTAATCCCAGCACTTGGGAGGCAGAGGCAGGCGGATCGCTGTGAGTTCGAGGCCAGCCTGGTCTACAAAGTGAGTCTAGGACAGCCAAGGCTACACAGAGAAACTCTGTCTCGAAAAACAAAAAAAAAAAACAAACAAACAAAAAAAAAAGGCAGAAAGGCTCATTGTACTTTACTAGAATAAAGTTGGTCACCCTTGAACCTGAGGCTGAGCACTACATAGTTGAAGAGTGCTTCCTCCTTTCTCTGGCTTCCTAGACCCCAGGTCACAGGAGAACGTTTGTAAAGATGACTTGAATGGGGAAAGCCAAGGTTGTGAAAGGGAAGCTCCTTCTCTGGAGGATGGCTATTCAGAACTGCCTCCCCTGGGCTCACTGCACTGGGGTGCTTGAGGGGCTGCGCCTGAGCAAGGTTTAAATGCAGCTCATTTGAATAGGCCTCTGCTGCCTCACACTAAAGGCAGACAGACCTATAAGATCCTAGAACTCAGCCGGGCATGGTGGCACACACCTGTAATCCCAGCAGACGGATCTCTGGTTTCGAGGCCAGCCTGTCTACAAAGCTAGTCCAGGACATCCAAGGCTACATAGAGAAACCCTGTCTCAAAAACCAACAAAAACAAAGCAAAAAACAAACAAACAGACAAAAACCAAGATCCTAGAATTAGGAAGATCGCTCTGGTCCTCCTACCCCATGTGTGTCACCAACACCTGTCTTGTATGTGGAGCAGCCTGCCCTTCCTTAGCCTTGCTTTGAAACAAGACTTCCCGGAAGGGGAGTGTCTCAGTTGTGAACACTATCTTTACCCAACAAAGTCTGGGCCCTGAAAAGAGCCAGTCCTCGCTCGCACCCTCGCACCGGTCCAAGAGGCCAAAGCAAGATGAAGCTCCGCCCTGAGGAGCCTGGGAGGAATGCAAGGTGCTCCAGACTAGTAGTGTGAGGCCTTCTTAGCCACAGTGGGCTAAATCCTCAGTCCTGCCTTTACCTGACTGGGAAAGCAAGCCAAATGATGTAGGACAGATATAGGGCTGACTGACAAGACAGGGGAGAGACCTGCTCCTGAAGGAAGGATGGCAGGGAACGCCCAGGTCCTCACTCACTTCCCATGCCACCTGCCCCAGTCTTTATAGCTGGGCCGGGGAAGGCTTAGGGAGAGACACCTGTGGAAGAAGGTTAATTCAGAACATGGCTGCTCTGGCAAGAGGTCACTCATATATATATGAGTATTCTATCTGCATGTACACTTACATGCCAGAAGAGGGCACCAGATCCTATTATAGATGGTTGTGAGGCACCATGTGATTGCTGGGAACTGAACTCAGGACCTCTGGAAGAGCAGACAGTGCTTGAGTTAACCACTGAGCCATCTCTCCAGCCCAAGGATGAACTTATTAAGCAGTAAGTCTCAGGGGCTGAAAACATTCTAGGCCTAGATTAGATTGTACAGAGGCTAAAAGCTTCCAGGACTAGGCCTAGGTTAGCAGAAGGAGGCAGTACGTCTCCCAGACAACACCTGAGCCGGGAGACTAAAAGTTCCTTTTACAGACACCCTCCCCAGCTGTCCTTCCTGAGCAGGGCCCTATCCTACATCTAAGGTTTTCTGGAAGTGCCCACATCCTTAACAGACTCTCTTGGCAAGGAATTCATCAGTGCCCCACAAAGCTTCTAGGGGGAAGTCCTTGAGCTGGAACCTACATCTTGTTAGCTGGCACGACCCTGCAAACCTGTCACCGCTGTGGCACTAACAGCAAGGGGTCTTCGCGACCAGTTCTGGCTTACTGTCAGATCCCTCCCTTGGCCACCACCTCTTAGACCTGTGTCCAGACCCTGTTCTGTTTATTAATCACTTCATAATCTCTATGGGGCAGTGGATTTCCTGCCATGGAAGGGATGCAAGCCAAGTCTAGAAGGCCTGCCTATCAGAGTTCTACTTGTTAGGCGGAAGCTGGGGCTTGCTCCGCTGAGGCAGATGGGAACAGGGTAGAGCATCCCTGAGCCCTGGGGGGAACTAGAGAGCGATGCTAAGATGTCAGCCAACCTTTCTCCATTAGAGACCCCACCATATACCCCAAGGTAATAAATCTTCTCTGTCCCATCAAGCCTGGCCATTTGGGGTGAGGCGCCAGGGCCATTAGGCCTTAGGCATCATAAATTACTCAGTCAGGCGCCAATTCGTTATCTGTTACAGGGTTGGGGGTCTGACTTTTTGTTTGGGAATTTTTCTGTCTTTCTTTCTTTGCTTTTTTTTCTTCTCCCGTCTCTATAGATAACATTTCCTTGTGGAGCACAGCAGCCCAGGAGCAAGGGAAGGTGGTGAGCCATGCCTGCCCATTTGAATAGCCCTTGATTCAGGGCTCCTCCTCTGTCTCCTCCCAGTTACATCCTTAGAGTGGCCCATCAAGATAACTCCCTTATATAAGCTCTTCCTGCCAGTCACTTCCCCAGGAGGCAAACAGATACAAACCAAGGGACCCTCCCTGCTGACCTCACAACCTTCCTGGTCTGCACAGATAAGTAAGTGACTCCTCTCTGTGACACTGTGACCCCACCTGATTCAACTGCCTGCTGTAAACTCACCAATTAGAGCTCAGGAAAACCTGCTTGGTAACACCCTGGGCCCTCCAAACCTAAGCTCACTGCTGCTCTCTGCCCACAGGCTCTTTAGCACCTTGCTGTCTCTGACCGGCCAAGCTAGAGTCCTCTGGGAAGATAGAACCTCAACTGAAAACAAAAAAAAACGCCCCCATCAGATGGGCCTATAGGCAGGTCTGGTGGCATTTCTTTGATAAGGACCAGACCTGATGCCTTCTGGCTTTCGGTCCCAGCATGCATCTGTGTCATAGCAGGGTGTAGAGAGGATGGTAACCTACTTGCTCAGGCTGGCCCAAAAATAAAATTTTATTTTTTACTTGTTTGTTAAGATAGATTCTCCCTCTCTCTTTAAAAAAAAAAAAAAGATTTATTTATTTATTTATTATGTGTACAGTGAGATTCTCTCTAGATAGCCTTGGTTGCCCTGGAATTTGCTATATAGACCAGGCTGGCCTCAAATTTACAGAGATCTGCCTGACTCTGCCTCCAGAGACTGGGATTAAAGGTGTGTGCGTCACAAAGCCTGGCCAGAGAACAGATTTTCGATGGGGTGGGGCCAGAGGTACAGCAATGCCTATGGCAAGGGAATTATCTAGGCCCCGTGTCTACAGAAACTCTTCCCCAAGGCATGCAAGAGGGGAGACTTCCTAAAGGGTGTTTGTGCGTGTGCACCACGAGTGAGTGTGCGTGCGTGCCTGTGTGTGTGTGTGTGTGTGTGTGTGTGTGTGTGTGTGTGTGTGTATGTGTGTGTTTGTAGGGAACCTCAGAAGTCAGCTCAAGAAACCCCAAGACCAAGTTTTCAGTACAAAAGAGATTTATTTGCCCCAGAGGGACAAAGGTCAGGGAAATAAGAGACAAAGACAGACAGAGATGGAAAATGAGAAGGAAAGGGAACAAGGGACAGAGGGTAACAGGGTATGTGTCCCTGAGGACAAAGGACAGCTTCTAAATAGAGAGGGGACCGACGTGACCCATTTTAAAAATAGTAGTTTATAAAGGTAAAGGGGGAAGCCCCATCTTAGAATGAGGTTCTTCATTTTAACTGGGCATGTTAGTTAGGTGAGCCAAAGGGGGCTTTTGATTGCTGGACTTCAATACTTTGGTAGCTGGACCGTGGCAGTCAGCCTCAGGAGGAGGAGGAGGAAGTGTCCAAATAAGGGACTAATAGCTTTAGGAATGCAATCTAATAGTTTTTAGCAAAGCAGAGGGAATGGGGAGGACAAGGCCTGTTGGAGCCATGCGAGCCACGCCCAGGCTGGCTAGCGTCCCTTCTGAGCTTGTATGTGCAAGCATCCTTGCTTGCCTCAGGATCGCCTGACCAGGGAACCCCACTGCCTTCCAGACTTGTCCTCCTGCATGGAAGGAGGTGCAGAGATCCTTGAAGCCATAATCCAGGGTAGCCCCAACCAGCTCAAGACGGGTGAGGAGACGTCAGGCAAAGTGTTGTGCAAGTCGGCCTCTTCAGGGTTTGCATGGAGTGGGAGAAGGCATAAGGTGGAACTTCAGCCAGATGAGCTCTGGTGGGAAGGAGACAGGTGGAGACACGTGCATGGTGGAAAGAGAGGGCCAGGGCGAAACAGGCAGAAGATGCGGTATCCTCAGAGCAGGGGGAATTCAGCCTACTACTCCAAGCAACGTGGCCCTCCCAGCCTCCTGCCAAACCAAGCCACCCTGTCTCCAAAGAAGCATCAGCAACTCTGAGAAAGCCAGCGACATTACTACATGCAGGCAGCTGACTGACCCCCCCACCCCCCGCTGCTAACTGCAGTAGGGCTGTCTGCAGGGGAGCAGTTCCAGGCTGCAGCCACCTGGAGGTTGACACGTTCTTGCCTACAGTCACCACTCACACTCACCTTGGGAAGGTCTTGCCATTTCCCTGGGTCTGAGGCATTGAGGTCCTTCACGTGGCAGTCTTTCAGGACACTGGTCCACTCCCCTACACATTCTTTGATTTTGAGACATGCTCTCACTTTGTAGCGTAGGCTAGCCCCAGACTCGTAGCAATACATCTACCTCTGCTTTTCTAGTTCTGAGATTCAAGGTGTGGGTCACTCTGCCCAGGCAGTCTTCCTTGTTTAGGAGTTGCTACACACCCCAGACTTAGACTCTGTCATCAGATTTTTAGGTTCGGAGCCTGGGCCCTAGACTCAGGCATCCTTCCTCAACAGGCTATTTACGTAGAGAAAGAAAGAAAGAAAGAAAGAAAGAAAGAAAGAAAGAAAGAAAGAAAGAAAGAAAGAAAGAAAGAAAGAACAAATGAACAGAGAAGGGGATTTATTCAATGTGACCGTATTAGGCAAAGGAACAAAGTAGAGGCGTGACAACATATTCCTACCCCCACCCCAGCTTCCGGTTCATCTCCAGGGTCCTGAAGTTGAAGTACAGAGGGCAAGAGAAAAGCATAACTGGCCTAGGATGACCCTGACCATCACTGACTCATCGTTGCCTTGGCAGCAGTCTCTACTGCAAGGTGGCCTGACAACGTTGGAACTGTGAAATTCCCAAGGGAGACAAGGTCCCTCTCTCCGGCTGGTCCAGGGCCACCAGAGCCTTTTTCTTCTCATACAAGAGAGAGACTCCTGGGTAAAATTGCAATTTGAGGGGCTGGAGAGATGGCTCAGAGGCCAAGAGCACTGATTGCTCTTCCAGAGGTCCTGAGTTCAATTCCTAGCAACCACACGGTGGCTCACAACCATCTATAGTGAGACCTGGTACCCTCTTCTGGCCTGCAGGTGTACAGGCAGAGCAATGTGTACATAATAATAGTAGTAATAATAATAATAGTAATAATAATAATAATAATAATTCCAATTCGAGGGCCCATTGTCTCAATACAGGAGAAGAGAGGGGCAGAGTATCCTTTTAACATGTCCTCATTTCTCCCAGGACAGTTGGAAGGCAGGTGAGTCTCAGTCAGGCTTGATGAGCGCTCAGACAGGATAGGCTCTGGCAAGTTCTAGGAGTTGGGCACTGTTATGTATCTGTTTCCCCTGAATTGAAACATTCCTTTCTCAGGCTCTTGAAAGTCACAAGATACTTGGAAGACTGAGGAAAGCCGCTAACAAGGCCCCTCCTTCAGGTTACCTAAGCAGTTAACAGTTGCTGACAGGAGGAGAATCTTCCATTAGCTTAGCTGTCACTCAGGCTGGGGTGAGACATAGGTGATGCAACTGCCTAAGCCACTCACTGTCCTATAAAAGACACAAACAAAATCAATAAGTTCATTGCTTCACCACCTCAGACTTGGGTGACGTCCTTCCTTTGCTTGGTCGTCGCCTTCTCTAAGGCAAATAGAAATGGTCTCCCCAGACAAGGGAGCATAGGAAGAGAGGCAGCCATGCAGGGGCAGCAAGATAGACGGGTCAAGAAAGGTGGCCTATCTGTTCCAAATCTGTGCCTGCAGGGTAAGGTCTGCTCGGGCTGAGGGCCTGCCTCTTGAAACCCACTGGGGAGATAGATAATAGGCGACAGAGAAGCCAAAGGCTCCTCTGATAGCCCGCCAGGAAGTCAGCGCAGAACAAAACAAGGAGATAAGGAGCTGGTTGCCACTCTCAAGGCCAAGAGACCTACAAAGAGACTCTGGTGCTGGGAGCTGCAGAGATAAACGAGGCCCCAGTTTGGTTTGGGGACCGCTGATAGGCCCTGCCCAGACCGAAGATGGATCCCACTCCTACCCCAGCGTCACAGCCAGGCCCACCACGCTCTCTACTTCGCTTAGAGGTGCCTTAGTGTGACCTTCATCCCTTGTTGTTGTTGTTGTTGGGGGTTTGTTTTGTTGAGAGAATATTGTACTCTGTAGCCAAGGCTGCCCTCAAATTTATGATCTGTGGCCAGTGAAAAAGCTCAGAGGGTAAAAGGACTGGCTAGGCTACTCAAGTTCAAACCCCAGAACACCAGGGAGCAGGACAGAAGGGACTCTCAAAAGTTGTCCTCTGATCTCCAGATAAATGCTGTAGCATGTGCATGCCCGGATACACACACGTCACATACATACACAATAATAATAATTCTCTTGAAAACGTGTGATCTTCCTGGCCCAGTCTCCCAAATGTGTCATCAAGTCTAGCAGCTTTGAATCTTATTATTTTCTATATATTTTGAGACGGGGTCTTCTGTAGCTCAGGTTAGACTTGAACATGGGTAGCCAAAACCGACCTCCAACTTCTGACCTTCCTGACTACTGAGATTCTACCACAACCTGTTGTGGGGATCAAAGCCAAGGTTTCCTGAATGCTAAGCAAACATCCTGTTAACTGAGCTCTTGTCCAAGGGTGGCTTTTTGTTCAACAGAACCTCGGGAAATATAGAAAGTTTAGATAGGTGTTCTGGGGTACCTACACAGGAGGGCCTCTCAAAATAAGGGTACAGCCTGTAAATGTTTCTGTTACTACTATGTGACAGAAACATTCCCAAGCTTAGTGCTGTAAAATGACGTCCACTATCTCATGGCTCTGAGGCCGTTGAGCAGGCTCAGGTCACCATCCTCTTTTGTAGTCTTGCGTGTGAAATATGAAAAATAAGATGCCAGGCAACAGATACACTATGGAGAAGTTTATTATATGAGCATGGGAGGGGAGGGAAGTGGGTGAGGCACCCCAGAGAGAAAGAGAGAGACAGAGAGGAAGAGAAGAACAAGAAAGAAAGAGAGGGCCGGCGATGGTGGTGCACACCTTTAATCCCAGCACTCTGGAGGCAGAGGCAGGTTGATTGATCACTGTGAGTTCGAGGCCAGCCTGCTCTACAAAGTGAGTCCAGGACAGCCAAGGCTACACAGAGAAACCCTGTCTCAAAAAATCAAAAAAAAAAAAAAAAGAAAAGAAAGAAAGAAAGAAAGAAAAAAAGAAAAGAAAAGAAAAAGAAAGAGAGGAGAAGAGGAGCAAGAGAGAGGTAGGTGGATTTGTCCTTTTATATACTCCTGGGTAGGGCATTCCTAGTGGCAGACAGGTAATGACATCATAGGTTGCTAGGCAGACTGGGGCAGTATGCTAACATTGTGTGTGTTTCTCTTCCCATCCATCCATCCACACATCCATCCACCCCCATTTTCTTCCAAACATATTATTTAGACCAGACTTTCCACTGTATCCCAGGCTTACCTAGAACTCACTATATGGCCTCAACTGGCCTCAATCTTGTAACAATTCTCCTGCCCCACCTCATTTTGAGAGCTGGGGTTACAAGCATGAGTCACCATGCCTGCCTGTGTGCTCCTCTTATGTGCCGCAACACTGAGCAGAATTCTCTCTTCGTGAGGGTTTGCAAGTGTGCTGTAATGGAAGAGTGTCAGAGAGGGCACATAAACATGTCTTACTAGTATTAGGATAAAAAATGAGATGGCACTCGACAGAATATGGAGAGATTTATTGTAGAAGCGTGAGAGAGAAAGAAATGGCAGAGGGAGGGAGCCCCAAGGGAACAGAGAGGGGGAAAAAGAGAGAAAGTAAGAGAGTTGTAAGAATAAGAGAGACAAGGTGGCAGGTCCACCCTCTTATAGTCTGGCACACACCTGATGACAGATGATGATGTCAGAGGTTGCCAAGCAACCCAGAGGCAGGTATGCTAACAATTAGAATAGCCCTTATCATCCATTCATAACCCCCATACATTTCCCATGCACTTCCCCAGAATTTATCACCCTTGAACCCAAAACGCTCTCCTTTGTTAAAATGGTACACAAGTCCCTGAGTCCAGCCACACACGTAAAACACTCTTTCAAAAACGAGACCTGCAATACTTCTGTGAGCTTGGGTGGGGTTTGTCTGCAGCCTGCCGCCGATGGCCCAGAGCCTTGCTCACACTAGGCAAGCACTCTACCACTGAGCAACACCTCAGCCACTGGACAACAGGGGCTTCTTTGTTTGGCTTTTAACACAACCGTGTTTTGCAGCCCAGGGTGGCCTTGAATGTGTGATCTTCTTCCCGAGGCCTCCAGAAGATATAGTTTTAATCTAAGGGTATGAATTGGTATTACTTCAGACTACAATGTATCTAACCCTTAAGAAATGGCCTCTTTTTCAGGATTGCTGTGCTATCAAAGAGTTCCCACAAAGACTAATACAACACAGCTCCTTTCTCCTGCTGTATCTATTAGCGACACTGAATTTTCTTGATACACTCCAACCAAAATAATACAATCTGTTGGGCCCGGTAGTACAGGTCTGTAATGCCAGCACTTAAAAACCTGAAACAGGAAGATTGACTTTAGTTTGAGACAACTTGGGCTACAAATCAGGATCCTGTCTTTAAAAAAAAAAAAAAAGAAAGAAACAACAACCAAAAAACAAAACAAACAAACAAAAAAACAGTGTGGCAGATTAAATGTACAAAATGATGCAAAAATCAAGATGTTTTCTACTATCAAACAATAAAAAAAAGTAAAACATAACTATTTTGGTTTTGGTTTTGGTTTTTTCGAGACAGAGTTTCTCTGTATAGCCTTGGCCATCCTGGACTCACTGTGTAGACCAGACTGGCCTCGAACTCACAGCGATCCACCTGCCTCTGCCTCCCAAGTGCTGGGATTAAAGGCATGTGCCACCGCTGCCCAGCTAACATAACTATTTTGAAAAACTGTGTTTTAGAAGACTATATCATTTATTTGTTTCTTTTTCTTTTTAGGGTTTTTTTTTTTTTCTGAGACAGGGTTTTTCTATGTTATCTTGGCTGCCCTTTGTAGACCAGGCTGGCCTTGAAGTCACAGCGATCCTCTTGCCTCTGACTCCCAAGTGCTGGGCTTAAAAATGCATACCACCATTGGGCATGCTGGCACATGTCTTTAATCCTAGCACTTTGGAGGCAGAGGTAGGCAGGTCTCTGTGAGTTTGAGGCCAGACTGGTCTAAAAAAAAAAACAAAAATAAAAACAAAAAAAACCCCCATGTACCACCATATCTGGCCTAGTTGTATCATATTAACATATACTTGGTTCATATGAGTTTTTTGTTTTGTTTTGGTTTTGGTTTTTCAAGACAGGGTCTCTCTGTGTAGCTTTGGCTGCCCTGGACTAGCTTTGTAGACCAGGTTAGCCTTGAACTCACAGTGATCCGCCTGCCTCTGCCTCCAAGTGCTGGGATTAAAGGTGTGTGCCACCATGCCCGGCCGATTTCTTTTCTTTTTTTTTTTTTTTTTTGAGACAGGATTTCATTATGTAGCCCTGCCTAGACTAACCTCACTATGTAGGCCAGGCTAGCCTGCAACTCACAGAGATCAATCTGCCTTTGAAGTGCTAGGATTAAAGGCATGTATCACCATGTCAAGCTAATATTTTTCTTTTTTTTTAAAATATATTTGCTAATATTATTTTTAAATAAATCAATATATATTAGTTTTTCTTAACTTTTTAAAAAAGTTTATGTGTTTGTATGTGTAGGGGCGCACATGCTGTCGTATACATATGGAGAACAGAGGACAACTTGAGGGAGTTGGTTTTCTTTCTTCTTCTACCATGTGGGTGGCATTCCTAGGACTGAGAATAGCTTATCAGGCTTGGCGGCAAGGGCCGTTAGCTGATGAACCATCTCACCAGCCCCTGCCTTTAATTCTCTCTCTCTCTCTCTCTCTCTGTTTCTTGTTTTGTTTTGTTTTTGTTTTTCGAGACAAGGTTTCTCTGTGTAGCCCTAGATGTCCTGGACTCACTTTGTAGACCAGGCTGGCCTCGAACTCATAGCAATCAGCCAGCCTCTGCTTCTCGAGGGCTGGGATTAAAGGCATGCGCCACCACGCCCGGCTCCTAGCTTTAATTTCTAATAAACTTGATTAACAAAAGTGCTTTTGGGTCTCCCGTGACATTTAGGAAGGTAAAGGGGTCTCCAACCCCCTCCCCCACTGCAAAACAATAAATGACATGCCTCGCCAGAGCCCACCCTGGTTTGTTTCTCTCCAGAGACACTGAGCGATGGTCGATCTTCACTGCCAAACTGACTCCACTTAGAATCCCCTGTGGGACGCACGTCTGGGTCCGTCTGCCAGAGTGTTTGCAGAGTTTAGCTGAGGGGAGACCCCTCCCTCGTCCACTCCCTGCATGTGGGCGGCACTAGCCAGGCCCTGGGAGCTGGGAGTGTATAAAAGGGGAGGAGAGAGCCAGCGGAGCACCAGCAGTCAGCTCAGCTCTGTGCTTCGGGGGACTGCGGATGTCATGTGGCTGGGCGGCTTTAGACTCCTGCCACCACTGCCGAAGGCACTCTTACACCACACCTTCCTCTTCTGGATGGACTGACTGTCCTCATTCTTAAACTGTGAGCCAGAGCAAACCCGTTCTAAACTGGGTGTGGCGCGGCGGCACCATGCCTGTAATCCCAGCACTCAGCAACCAGAGGGCAGTTAACCATTCAAGGTCAGGTTCAGCTACATAGTGAATTTGAGGCCAACTTGAACTTCATGAGACCTAGCTAAAAACAAAAAAAACACTCCCACCTCGTTTTAACTTGCTTCTGCCAGATACCCCGCCACAGGAATGAGAAAGCAACACCCTGTGTCCAGTGTATTACCAGTCCTCTGAACTCACTCTACCCAGTGAGGGAAGGGAGGGGACTGTGGAAGAAAGCTCTCGTCGGTATAGACGGCTGTTGTTCTCCAGTCCCCACCTCCCAGACAGTCTATGTAGCCCGGGCTGGCCTTGAACTCACAATCCTGCCTGCTTCTCAGTTCCAGCCCTCCAAGCCTCCTAGCATGGACTGCCTGTACGCTCGTTATGGGCAGTACCTGTGTTTATAACATGACTACAATGTAATCTACTCAGCCAGTGCTCTATTGATGAGCCTCTGCGTTGTTTCTAGTTCAAACAATGACTCAATGGGCATCCTTGGAAAAGTTTGAACAGATACGTGATATGACCATGCCTACTTGTTCAAAGGGTCCCTCTGAACACCTGCGGTGCAGAAGTGTGAACAAGGCCTGTGATTGGTGTCAGTTTCCTAATTATGGACGTTGTCCAATTGCAGGACGTTGCCATCTCAACAAGAAGGAAAGCAGGTGAAAGGTGCCAGGGCCTCTGTGGTCTTCCTTGTCACTGCGTGGAGTCGCTCTATAGTTATCACAGAGTTAGAGAGTTGGTTTTTAAAAAGCAACACCCAAGGGCCAGTGAGATGGCTTATCAAGTAAAAGTGGGTATTGTGCAAAACCTGATGGCCGAGTTTATTGCCCAGAACTCACCATAAAAGGAGAGAACTGACCCCTGAGAGCTGGCGTCCACATATGTGCTGTAGCATTCATGCATATACAAACACACACCATACACACACACACACACACACACACACACACACACACACACACACACTACACACTACACACTAATAATAATAAAATCTGGAACACAAACACTCAAGCTGTGTGTGGCAATGTACACCTATAATCCAAACACTCAGGAGGCATAAACAGTAATCTCTATTGTTGTAAGTCCCAGACTAAGTTCTAGACTAGCCTGGTTTATATAGTAAGTTCTAGACTAGCCTGGTCTACACAGCAACTTCCAGACTAGCCTATGTTCCATAGCATGACATTGTTGTTGTTGTTTTTAAAAAAAAAGTCAAAACAAACAAAACAAACACTCTTTAGGGCTAGCCTGTCACTATCAAATGGCAAGAGCTGTTACCAAGTGAAGACAGCCCTCCTGCACTTCTAATGGGGCTGTAAGCTGGGTGCTGTCTCATGCCTGCCCTCCCAGCAGCCAGGAGTCTGAGGCAGAAAGATCTCAGTTCCACAGCAGCCTACGCTACATAGTGAGACCTGGCCGAAAACCAATATTCATTAAAAAATTGAAAAGCTAAACACAGAATGATCACATGTGCCAACCATCTCACTTCTGGTCTATAGCTGACAGATCTGAACTTCTGGTCTATAGCTGACAGAACTGAACACAGGCTTCTCAGCAGAGCCTGTTCACACGATGTTCCCAGCAGCCCTGCCCACAATAGCCAGGAGGCAGAACATAATCCAAGTGTCCATCAAAGGATAAGTGAATAAACAAATGTGCCACAACCACACAATGGAATATTCAGTGTCAGAAAGGAAGGAAATTGACACATTCTACAACATATGACCTTTGAAGATAGTTTCCTAAGGGAAATAAGCCAATCACAAAAAGACAAATACTTTATCTTCCATTAATGGCAAAGTAAACTCCTGTAAACAAAAAGTAGGACAGGGGTTGCCAGGGGGTGAAGAGGAGGACTGGGCAGTTCAGTGTGGATAGGATTTCTGTTTGGAAAGGTGAACTAGCTCTGGAGGTCCCTTTCACAACAATGTGAATATTCTCTCTCTCTCTCTCTCTCTCTCTCTCTCTCTCTCTCTCTCTCTCTCTCTCTCTCTGTGTGTGTGTGTGTGTGTGTGTGTGTGTGTGTGTTTTCAAGACAGGGTCTCTCTGTGTAGCCTTGGCTGTCCTGGACTCACTTTGTAGACCAGGCTAGCCTCGAACTCACAGTGATCCGCCTGCCTCTGCCTCCCTAAGTGCTGGGATTACAGGTGTGCGCCACCACTCCAGGCAGTGTGAATACTCTTAACAGTAATGAACTCTGCACTGAGAAGTGGTTCAGGCGGAGGGCTCAGCACAGAAGACTGCATGTTGTGCGAGCTCGAGGACCTGAGTTTGAATCTCCAGAACCCATGTTAAAAGCTGTGCGTGGATGGGCTGGAGAGATGGCTCAGTGGTTAAGAGCACCGTCTTCTCTTCCAAAGGACCCGGGTTCAATTCCCAGCACCCACATGGCAGCTCACAACTGTCTGTAACTCCAGTTGCAAAGCATCTGAAACCTACATACCAATGCACATAAAATAAACTAAAAAAATAAAAGTTGTGTGTGGCAATGTGCTGGGGTGGGGTGAGGGGGGCTCCCCTTTTCTGAGAGTTGGAGAGGGGGTGGGAAGAGGAAGAGCGGGCTGGACTAGGGAGGGGGCTACAATTGGGATGCAAAGTGAATTAATAATTATTTTAAAAAATACATTTCCCTCACAGTATCATGAAAAAATGGAATGTCACAGATGATGCAATATTGTAGATCATAAGTAAAATTAACCATTTCTTTATGTTTTCTTATGAATTTTTCTTTCATGTAGTTGGTTTAATTATTCTACTGATTTTTGTTATTTATATATATATATGTATGAACCAATTATAAGCATATTACATAGTGCTGTAGTAGTCATATAGTAATATATAACACACATTGTTTTATGTAATATATTTTACAAACATCCTCTTAGTGGCTTCTTTTGATACTTTTGTGGGCTTTGTGCCGTCTCAGAAATACAATCCCATTTCATGTTATTAGGTATGCTCTTCTATTTCCTCGAGATTGTTAACTGTTTTACTGAGACTACATTTGGTTC
The DNA here is from genome assembly GCF_964271855.1 of Acomys minous. Taxonomy (NCBI): domain Eukaryota; kingdom Metazoa; phylum Chordata; class Mammalia; order Rodentia; family Muridae; genus Acomys; species Acomys minous. The sequence goes on from NC_140494.1 coordinate 116,680,678, forward strand.
CTCAGTAAATTCATTTTGGTGTAAAAAGGAATATGAAAGAAAAGTACATTTTAGCCTGGTGTGGTAGCACATGCCTTTAATCCCAGCACCCGGGAGGCAGAGGCAGGTGGATCTCTGTGAGTTCGAGGCCAGCCTGGTCTACAAAGTGAGTCCAGGACAGCCAAGATAACATAGAGAAACCCTGTCTTGAAAACAGAAGGAGGAGGAGGAGGAGGAGGAGGAGGAGGAGACATCTTTATCTGGACACTAAACAACCTCACTTCGGCATAACGTGCGTGAGAAGTCTTAGCTTTTGCCGCCAGTATTCCAACCACATCCGTAGCCAGGTGCAGTTTCTCTAGTTCACGATTTAATCTGTGTTCATCAACTCACTCATCCATTGTTGATCCCTGGTCACTGTAAGGACTTATTGGCTGCATTTATTAATAAATAACAATTTCTTCTGACAAAAAAAAAAAAGCTGGTGTGGCTATATATGCCTGCAACCCCAGCACTAGGACACACAGATAGGCACATGCATCCAACACACACACACACACACACACACACTGCATCCTGTATTTTTTATTTGTATGGAAAAATAATGTACCCACGAGCAAACACCCCCATTTTAAAATGTGTATAGAAACCCGGCTTGCTTGTCTCCATAATACACTCAGACTTGAACTTCCCCTGAGTTGGTCTGTTTGTTACTTGCCTATCTTCGGCCCACTGACGCTTCAAGAACTCCTGACCCCAAGGACCTATACCAACTGAGATGGTCCACGGCAAACTGGTCCCTCCTTGCCCCAGTTCTGCAGGTCCTAGTACATAGCCTTACCTTCCTCCCCCCACCTCTGTCTCCCTTGAGGTGGTCACATAGTGTGGTGAACAGATTACAAGTTAAACTTCCTCTCTCCTTTATAAAGTCATGTCCAGCAAGCACTTGGAATTCCTCTTTATTCAAATAAGGCATTCCCAGCACCTTGGCCCTGTCCAATGATGTACACTCCCCAAAGATTTAAATGGCCTTTGCCCACCCCCACCCCCACCCCCAATTAAATGAGCTGTCTCCCGAGAAAGCTATTTCTCTCTCACTCACCATGGACTGAGATTCTGCATGGCACCCACCCACCCAGCTAAGCATCACTCCCTCCAGTCCAGCCTGGTGCACAGTGAACCCGGATACCCCAAAGAGGAAGCAGACATGGAGTAGCATGTATCCTCTTTCTTCAGTCTCTTAGCCTGAGAAGACAGTTTCCATCCTTGCATGAGCTCATACTTGAGGCCTCACTGAGAGAGCAAAACCTGTGCACTTGAAGGCACAAACACATTTTTATATACACCCATGCATTGCCAGCCTCAAACACATACCCACATACAGAACACACTGGAGACTTGGCCTTGAACTGAGGATTTCAAGACCTGCCCTGCAATCTTGATTTTTTTAAAAAATTAATCCAACATCGTCTGCACCGCAGTAAGACAAGATTCTGACTTTTTTTTTTTTAATTCCACAGGTCTTCATGTAGCCCAGGCTGGCCTCAAACTCACTATGTAGTAGAGGATAATCTTGATCCCCCTGCCTCCATCCTCAAGTGCTGGGACCATGGGCACGCACCACCAAACCCAGCTGAAGATGCTAGCCTTAATGTCCCTCTGCTCAAGAACCCATGGCAACCATAATGGCGATGCTGCAGTTCCATCCACTGTTATGGGATATTTAATTCCATAGAGAACCCTGAGACTGTGAACTCTAAAACCCTGTTTCTTGTTTGGATTGAGCCCTAACACACACCTTTAATCCAAGAGCTTTCTGTACACAGAATTTAATAAAGTTAACCCTAGGTCAAGAGGGGGGAAGGGACAAGAAACCAGCTGACAAGGATTAAAGAGTAGGAGGGACTTTGAGTTGAGGGGTATTTAAGACAGTGAGGATAAGAAGGGTCTTTTTGAGCTTTGAGCTAGCAAGACTTGGGATTTTTGGCCTATTCCTCCTGGGCTGTCAGCTGAATTAGTGAGTTTTTGGGGCTTTCTCCTCTGAGATATGAGCTGAGCAGTAAGGTCAGCTGGGTGCTTTCTCTGCCTCTCTGAGCTAGCAGGTTTTCACCCCAGTATCTGGCTCCTGGCTCTTTGTTGGTAAAATTGAATGATTGGGATTTTCTTTCATTAAACCATCAACCCACAGTCTCAGTGACCTAATCTGACTTCCATCCTCACACATAATCCAGAAGGAGCCTTACACCCCCTAAATTCCTAGCCTGTGGGCTGAACTCTGCCTTTTCCTACATGGCCCATGAGCGTGAAAAGCCCACTAATTGGCCTAACCTATAATGTATGGGCAGCTCCTGCAGGGTTCCTGTAGTTTTTAGAACTCAGAGATCTACCTGCCTCTGCCTCCTAAATTCTGGGATTAAAGGCATGTATCACCACACATGGATATTTTTAAAGGCTTATAAAAGAAATAATAAAAAATACGTATAAGGATTTTCCTGTATCAGATAATATGTAGAGAGTAGCTGAAAAGAAATCCTCTCTCTCTCTCTCTCTCTCTCTCTCTCTCTCTCTCTCTCTCTCTTGGTTTTTCGAGACAGGGTTTCTCTGTGTAGCCTACACTGTCCTGGGCTCGCTTTATAGACCAGGCTGGCCTTGAACTCACAAAGATCCACCTACCTCTGCCTCCCGAGTGCTGGGATTAAAGGCATGTGCCACCACGGCCCAGCTATCCTCTCCTAAAAATGTCAAATTGTTCCACACTAAAATTTGCTTGTTGCTGGACAGTGGTGCCACACCCCTTTCATCCCAGCACTTGGGAGGTAGAGGTAAGCAGATTTCTGTGAGTTGGAGACCAGCCTAGTCTACAATGCTAGTAGACAAGGACAGCCAGAGCGACACAGAGAAACCTTGCCTTGAAAAACCAAGAAATAAAATGAGCTCAATCCCATGTGGACAATGAAGCCTAAGGTGTGTCTACATTGAAGCTCTCTTGCAAAGTATGTGTGACCTCTACCCCGGACAGGTTCTATAGCTTAAGGGCCTGGGATCTGGAGTGGTTTTCATCACACAGATAGTGTAGAGGTCACCTGGCTATAAAGTACATGTGACATCTCTCCTAAGGACGGATTCTATTGACTGAGAAACAAAGCAAAAGGCAAAAGTTTAGGGAGGTGGGGTCTGGGATAAACATAATAGTCTGAGGGATTCCACTATGGCTTTAGCCCATAGGTAGCACCGATCACCAGGCTATTAACAACATCCACACCACCACACCACCACCCCCCAGCCTTGGGGGTGGCGGTTGCGGGGAGGGACAGGCATACACATCTCGTCCATTGAAGAGACTAGCCTTCCTACCTAACGTCTTGGTTTCCCAACTGTTTCTCTGTGAGCTTATGCCCTCTATAGTGACCTGCTTTCCCCAAGTTTCTCTGGCCCCACTACAGGATGGGAAGCTCTTGACACGCTGGAACTTTTACACATATAAGCTGTTATGTGGGCAGCAGGACACAGCCCACATGACCACTGCAGCAGTCTGAAGAACTTGCCTCAGGGGCCTTCCGTTCAGGTGAAGGTAAGATTCTCTCTGCTATTGTTTTCCGAGACACGGTCTCACTAGTTTGCTCAGGTTGGCTTGAGCTCACTGCGTAGCCCAGACTGATCTCTACTCAAACATCTTACCGCTGCCATCACACCCTGCCAGGACTCTTGATTTGCATCACTGAAAGTCATAATAGGACAAACCAGTATAAAGAAAGATGCGGTTTATTAAGATAATCTTTTAAACATGTTCTTTTTTTGAGACAAGGTCTTACCACGTAGCTCTGGTTATCCTGGAACTTGTTATTTAGACCAGGCTGGCCTTCAACTCACAGAGACCTGCCTGCTTCTGCCTTCTGAGCGCCAGGATTAAAGAAAGACAAGTACCGCCACACCTTTGCTATTTGAGACTTAGTGCCATGTACCCCAGATGTCCTAGAATTCCTGATTCCCATCCTCCACCTCCCAAGTGTGGGATTACAGACTGTACCTCCACACTGAGCAAGGAATGCCCAGCATTCAAATTTCCAACGAATTTCTGGTATCTCCAATTGCAACCTCCAGGACCCTCTTCTCAACGTCTCCAACTTCCATGGTCAACCAAGAGGGCAAGAGCCACTTCTTCCACCAGTTGGCAGAGAAGTCTAAAGGTGCCAGGCATCTCACTAAGATGAAGAAGCAGTGTAAAGGCCATGCACTCTTCCAGGATGTACAAAAATTGGGAAATAAATGGGGTAAAATCAGAAGACCATGAAGCTGCCAAAGCCCTAAAACAGGATTATGTTCTGGGGTCTGCCTGCAAAGATCCCCCACATCTCTGACTTCCTGGAGCTCCACTTCCTGGATGAGGAAATGAAGCTTAACAAGACGATACGGAAGGGTCAGGGTAGGATAGGTCACGCCTTTAACCCCAAACTTCTGGAGACAGAGACAGGCAGAGCTCTGGGAGTTCAAGGCCAGTCTGGTCTACATAGTGAGATCCAGGTCAGCTAGGAGCTAGCTACACAGAGAAACCCTGACTCAGAGAGACAGAGACACAGAAAGACACACACACACACACACACACACACACACACACACACACACCCCTCAAAAAAAGACGATATATAGACAACCCACCTGCCCAACAAAAAAAAGCATAAAACTTGAGACTTTTTGTGAAAAGATGGAGACCGAGTGCTGTGTATTGCTGGCCTCCTGCAGCTCAGCTTATCCACGGCATGGGTGACTTATTGAGCCAAATCTTGGTTTTTCTGTCCTCTCTTGTGAGGCTTTTTTGTTTTTTGTTTTCAATCACTAACTACAGTTTTGAGCTTTAGGAGGAACCTTATCACCCAAGGAATTGGCTAGCGATATCACCAACATGACAGAACTTGCTCCGTGAGGTCGAGTGTATTATTGAGGATCTCAACACTCCTGGGGTCAAGAATCTGACACAGAAGCAATCTTCTTGAAGCATGGCAAAATTGTGGGTTGCTCTGTGTACAAGCCGTGTTCAAGGTTAATATGTTAATATGGTGTTCAGTAGGTAAAGGAGAGAAATTCCCCGCAGGAAAAGGTGACAGAATAAACACTGAACAGGCTTTAGATATTAATCTGGCTGCAGGTACAAAACAAAGGAGGTCGGTAGAGACTGTCTTCTGCAGGTTGTTGTGAAGGCTACAAACTGGAGATACTTTACTGTCAATTTGAAATTAACGCAAGATCCTTATAGCTCTGAGAAGTGTTAAGAGTTCAAAGCTCCGGTATGCACCAGGTGCCAACAAGAGCTTTCCTTTCAAGAGTAAGTCTGTAGACCTGAGAAGAGTTGCCGTTCTCAAAACTCCTGGAACATACCTCTTAAGTGACCTGATGAGTCCTCTCCACATCTGGAGGCTAGAAACTGCCTCAGGAAAGAATTCCTGTCATCAGCCAGCCAAGATACAGGGTCTCGGAGGATGAGGCAGCAACGAGTTCCCTTCTGCAAATCCTGAAGGCAAGTGATGCTTCCTCCATTGAGTTCTTAGAGCCCTGTGTACCCTCTACCACAGCTCAGATTTATAAGATGCCTGGTGCAACATGGGCTCAGTTGAACCCAGATTAGCTTAATGTGGACATTCAAATAGGGTGACGAATAAGATCAATCAGGGAAGCGCAGTCAAACCTGCCAGGGGCTGAGAAGAATTTTGAGTCCACCAAAAGTAGCTAAAGATTTACAGTCTGGTCCTCAGGCCTGTCTCTTGGAGTACACAAGGTATTCAAATGTTTTAGCAATTCCCTGAAAGCAGCCTGCCACTTTCCTGCTACCTTCTTTCTTTTTGTGGCAGTGGCTGTACCAAGCAGGCTGCTTTAGGGGCTTGATCCTGTCAGAGGTTGAAAAGCTCGGTACTGAGGGGAAGGGAAGCTGCACAAAACAATCTGCATTGAGAATGTGCACCTCCTCATTTGACTTGGACTAACTTTCATGGGACAGGATGTATAGTTCGCTAGCACACATTCCTCCTCCTGGTGCTGCCGAGACTCCCCCCCGAAGGCCAGCATGTATCAGGAGACTCCTCAGGAAGGGACAAAAGTGGTTTCAGTTCTAGGGGTGGACAATGGCCATGACTTTCAGTCCACTAAGGAGGAGCTGACACAGATAAAAGGGGGAAAAATGGATTCTCTACTAAATAGTCTGGGAAAAGTTTGACAAAGAACAAAGCACACAGTAGAGATAAAGATAAGTCAGAAGAAGAGCTGTCCAACAATTTCCTCCAAGGTAAAGCTGTCCATCTTGGAACGGAGTCAGTAAGACACAGGATTCTCTACAGGCAGATGAACCCTTCCACCCTGCTACATATTGAGTCCCAGAGCAGCCAGGGCTAAACAAACAAACAAATAAACAAACAAACAAAATCCAAAAAACCAAAAAACAACAAGCCAGGCAGTGGTGGTATGAGCCTTTAATCCCAGCACTTAGAAGGCAGAGGCAGGTGGATGGATGTGAGTTCAAGGCCAGCCTGGTCTACAAAGTGAGTCCAGGACAGCCAAGGCTACACAGTGAAACCCTGTCTCGAAAAACCAAACAAACAAACAAACAAACAAAACAAAACAAAACAAAGAAAGAAAGAAAAAGAAAGGAAGAAAGAAAATAGTCTGTTAGTGTTATGCCTAAATTTTGAGAGACTCTCTGAACAGACCACCCAAGAGTTAAGTCCAAATGTAATGGCAAGGAAGTCTTTATTGCAGGTTCAAAGCTGGGCCACACCTCCTATGCACTGACACAGCAGATGCAGGGAAGTGGACTTGAGGCTCAATCGAGAGGATTTATTTTGTAAGCTTTAGACAAAGAAATGGGCTTTACAGTATATGATTGGATGGCATTTGGGCAGAGAAACTGTTAAGCACGGAATTACAAGCCTTGGCGTTTCGTGGTTGGGTAATAGGTGTAGGGCCGAGTTGATCTATAGGAAAGATTGGTTGAAGCAGTCATGGGGGTGTTAGGAACTTTGACCTGGCTTCTCCTAATTGGTTGTTGCTATGTTGTAATTTTAAAGGCATTTGTTTGGTTGTTTGGTTGTTTGGTTGTCTGGTTGGTTTTTCAAGACAAGATTTCTCGATATAACAGCTCTGGCTGTCCTAGACTCACTTTGTAGGCCAAGCTGGCCTTCAACTCACAAGAGATCCACCTCCCTCTGCCTCCTGAGTGCTGGGATTAAAGGTGTGTACCACTACACACAGCAAAGTATGTCTTTAAAGGTTTTTTTTTAAAGTTGTTTTTATTTCATGTCTATGAGGTTTTTTTGGGGAGGGGTTGTTTGTTTGTTTGGTTGGTTGGTTTGGTTTGGTTTTTCAAGACAGAATTTCTCTGTATAGCCTTGGCTGTCCTGGACTTGCTTTGCAGACCAGGCTGGCCTCGAACTCACAAAGATCCACCTGCCCCTGCCTCCCAAGTGCTGGGATTAAAGGCATGAGCCACCACCGCCCAGACCATTTGATTGATTTTTTTTTTTAAAGAGGGTCTCCTTATGTTGCTCATAGTGGCTTTTAAATCTTCCTTCCTCTATCTCATATCGGGATTACAAGAACGAACCACAATATCTAGCTATTTGGGGTATAATTCTGTGTCCCTGAATACATTCCCCTCATTGTAGAACCATTTCCATCATCTATTTCCAGAATTGTTTGTTTGTTTGTTTGTTTGTTTAAGACAGGGTCTCCCTATGTAGGGAACTCACTATGTACATCAGTCTAGCCTTAAACTCATAGAGATCCACCTGCCTGTGCTCTGCCTCCTGGGTGCTGGGATTAAAGGTGTGGGCCACTACACTTAGCTCATTTTCAGAATTTTTCACCTTCTTTAGCTGAAATTATATAACCATCAAATGCTATGTCACTGTCCTCCCTAGCCCAGCCACAGGCAACCATTCTTTCTTTCTTCCTTTTTTTTTTTCTTTCTTTCTTTCTTTCTTTTTTTTTTTTTTTTTGTTTGTTTTTGTTTTTTCAAGACAGGGTTTCTTTGTATAGCCTTGACTGTCCTAGACTAGCTTTGTAGACCAGAGTGCAAGTGCTCTCAATAGCCAGAGGGAGTCAGCTGTCTCCAAACTGCAGTTTTAGGCAATTGTCAATGACCCCATATGAGTGCTGGGAACCAACTAAACCTGGGTCCTTCCTCTACAAGATTCTCTACACATTCCTAACCATTAAGCTTCCCCCCCCCCCAGACAGGGTTTTTCTGTGTAGTCCTGGCTGTCCTGGACTCACTTTGTAATCCAGGGTGGCCTAGAATTCACAGAGATCCTCCTGCCTCTTGCCTTCCAAGTGCTGGCATTAAAGGTGTGCACCGTCATCAGGCCCAGCTAGTTAAAAACATTTTTGCTTCAAAGATCATAAGCTATGGTACATACACTGTACAATCACAATGCTCTGGAGCTAGGGGCACAAGGATCAAAAATTCAAGGTCATCCTCCTCACACAGCACTGTCAGGCTGACCTGGGCTATAAAAACAACACAATGGCACTGTTTTGCAACTCCTCGTGTAAGGGCAAAATTAATGCCATGTTCTATATGTAGTGTATACTCTACTAGTCATGCTGTGGTCTGCGAATGTTCTGTATGAGCACTTGTGCTCTACCTGACCCTTCTCCCTGTGTTCTGGGAATGGCCCCTGCCAGCAGTCTCCAGAAGCTCCACTGGAGCGATTACATACAATTAGCACCCAATGTTCCTCTGAGATTAAAAAAAATACCTTCCCCTCCAGACCCAGCCCCCACCCAACCTGCCTGAAGGTCGGCATTCCTGTGACCTACAACTTCCTTGAAGATCCATCCTCCCTCCAACCTGCCTAAGGGATGATATTCCTGTGACCCATAACCCGGCTTCCCTCTATGAGCCCACTGCCCTTGAAGCTCGGGGTCACTCTCCTGTCCTGCTGCGTCAGGAAGGACTGTGATCCTAGGCTCTGAGCCCGTAATACAGCACCCTGTGTGTGTTGCGTGTTGAGTCTTGCTGGCCTTTTGAGGGGCGGGGTCTCGCGATCTGGGCGATCTCTAGACTTTAGAACAGAATAAAGAGACAAAAAGGCAGGAAAGAGACCAGAGTCTGACCTCAAGAGTTTATTAGGACATACAATGCGGGACACCAAACTTACTGCATGGCATGGGAGATGTGCAGAGGAGTGAGTTGGCCAGGACTCTTACAGGAATGGCGGGGACTTCAGTATGGGGGTGTTGCTACAGTAGAGGGATGGTGGGTACAGATGACCTCCTCCTCCTGGGGTTCTGTGTCCTGAAGAGGCAATGTTATCTTTAGAAAGTGCTTGCCCCAGCCGGGGGTGTGGGGGTAAGGAGTGGGGGGTGGGGGGTGGCACACGCCTTTAATCCCAGTACTAGGGAGGCAGAGGCAGGTGGATCCCTGTGAGTACAAGGCCAGCCTGGTCTACAGTGCGAGTCCAGGACAGCCAAGGCTACACAGAGAAACCATGTCTCAAAAAACCAAAAAAAAAAAAAAAAAAAAAAAAAGGATGTGGTTGATTGATAGCAACTGGGCAATGATATCAAATGATATCAAGACAGTGTCAGTGGGACTTTTGATTTTCAGCAGCATTTTATCACCTACGGCTGTCATAACAAAATAGCTCACACTGGATGACCTAAAGCAACAAAGATTTATTGCCTCTTACTCAATACCTCTTCCTCTTCTTTTGGACAGCGCTGTGTATTTGAAGCCAGGGACCTACACACAGTAGGGAAAACACTCTAGCACGAAGCCCCTTCTGTTTGTTTTGGTTCAGTTGGTTTTCTTTCTTTCTTCCTTTCTTTCTTTCCTTCTTTCTTTTTGTAGATTATTTTTTATTCATGTACATATGTACGTGTTTGTATGACTGAATGCTATGCATACGGGTGCTCATGAAGGGCAAAGATGGAGTTATAGGTAGTTGGGAGCCACATGTCATCGATGCTGGGAATTGGACTTGGTCTTTCAGAAGAGCAGGAAGTACTCTTAATAGCTCAGCCATTGCCCCAGCCCCAGGCTTTTCATTTGTTTTTAATTTATAATTTTATTATTACTGTGTGTATGTATTGTGTCTATGTGTTCAATTTCCTCTGAGATTAAAACCTTCCATTTTGAGGAAAGCCCATTAAGATACAAGATATTAAAGGGGAAGTGAAACAACAGGTTTTGCTGAGGGAGGTAAAACAGTCCACCCTGCGTGAAAGCCTCTTAAATTCAGGAAGTAAACAATTCAAAATAGTTTCAGGAATTCCCTGACACTAACCAAATTCACTAGGCCTCACTCCTCCCAAGTCTACCTAGGCAGTAAAGGCTACTGAGGGACTTTGTAGTGGAAGCTTTGGTTTCTTTTGTTTGGTCCCAAGTATGGGATGTGGGAGTGTGTTTCTGCTGCTGAAGATAGTCTTATTATCTTTGTTAGGTGAAAACAGATCCATGGGAGGGCACAGAATATTTTGCTGGAAACTGTCTTGTGAGAGGCCACATGATGTTTTGTTGGATGCTGTCTTTTGAGAGGGCATGTGATGTTTTGCTGAAAACAGACACATGAGAGGGAGTGTGATGTTTAGAAAGGATATAAATAGAACCCCACAGACAGTGAGATGCAGCCTTTTTCGTTGGTATCACTTTGCTGGCCTTTGCTGGTCTTCACTTCATAGAGAGAAACACTACAGAGAACTTACTTCTCACGGTGCTGGCTGATTCTGGCCACTACCGCTGACTTGCGCCGATTCAGCGGAGCCTTGCTGTTTCTGCGGGATCGTGCCACTGCTATAGATTGGTGTTGCTGTTTGGTGTTTGCTGTTGGACTGCCTGCTGGTGTCCTGACAGGGCAAAGTGGAACTGGCCCAAGGAACTAACTCTGAAAAGGTCCACATCCTTTCATGCTCTCCACTGGTCTCTCCTACCTCTGGCCAGAGGATTGGAAGGGAGACAGAAGCTTTTGAAAACCCTAAATAACTAGGGTTTTTGTTTTTGTTTGAAAATCTAAGTCTAAAAATGAAGTAAATAACTATTTTAAAAAAAGAAAAAAGAAAAAGAAAAATCTAATCCTACAGGACTTTCTCAAACCAGACAAGATACCTAGAAGAGGCTCTGATCAGCTGAGCTGCCTGGCAGAGATGATCTTCAGAATGTTAAGCTGCCTGCAAGTTGTGCAGTGTGAGAGCCATCACTCACACTAGGCGTGGACTTTCGGTGGTACAGCTGACTTTGAGTCATTTTTGCTCCTCTAAGTGTCCCTCACAAAACTCATTGGCTCACCATGTTGGACTTTGATGGTATCCTTACTTTGGTCTGTCACTGTTTCCCTACCTGGGGTGAGTAGACATTTGTTCATGCCTCCCCAGGAATAGCGTCACAACAGTACAGGTGCCTGTGTGCTGAGCTACCCATGCGAAGATCAGAGGACAACTTTTAGGAGTCAGTTCTTTCCTTCTACCATGGTGTCTTAGTTAGGGTTTCTATTGCTGCCATGAAACACCATGGCCAAAAGCAAGTTGGGAAGAAAAGATAGAGTTTATCTGGCGTACACTTCATTGTAATTAGGGTTTTGTTGCTGTGAAGAGACACCATGACCAAGGCAACTCTTACAAAGGAAAACATTTAATTACAGTTCAGAGGTTTAGCCCATTATCATTATGGCGGGAAGCATGGCGGCGTGCAGGCAGACATGGTGCTGGAGGAGCCGAGAGTTCTACATCTTGATATAAAGGCAGCCAGAAGGAAACTGTCACATGGGGTGTAGCTTGAGCATAGGAGACCTCAAAGCCTGCCCCCACAGGGACACACTTCCTTCAACAATGCCGTACCTGCTCCAACAAGGCCACACCGCCTAATACTGCCACTCCCTAAGGGCCAAGCTAGCTGGGCAAACTCCAAACTCTGCACCTCCATGTCTGATGTCAAAGTCCTCTTCAGATCTCCAACTCCATGGGCTGGAGAGATGGCTCAGAGGTTAAGAGCACTGGCTGTTGAGATCTTGAGTTCAACTCCCAGCAACCACATGATGGCTCATAACCATCTATAATGAGATCTGGTGCCCTCTTCTGGCCTACAGGTGTACATGCAGGCAGAATACTGTATACATAATAAATACATTAAAAACAAAACAAAACAAAAAACAAAGACAGATCTCTAATTCCTTTTTGTTGTTGTTGTTGTTGTTGTTGTTGACTGCAACATACATACTTCTTGCTCTTGGGCTGGTTCCACTCCCTGCTAGCAGCTTTCCTCAGCCAGTATCCCACAGCTCTGGCATCTATAACCTCTTGAGGTCTCCAAGGCAACCCAGAATTTACCTTCACAGCTTCTGGAAGACAGTTTCTCCTGATGCTGTTCTTGGTGACCACCCCATGTCTCTGGCATATTCAAAGCAATGGGCTCTTCTGCTGCAACTGGGCTGCACTTTCAGCAATAGCCTCTCATGGGCTCAATTCATGGTGCCAAGCCTCAACTTCTTTGCATGACCCCTTCAGTCCCGGGCCTTCAACTGACACTGATGTTGCAGTTTCATCAGTGGCCTCTCCTGGCCTCTCACAGTGCCAAGTCTCAGCTGCTCTCCATGACTCCTTCATGACCCTAAGACAACCGGAAGGAGGCACTGGGCAGAGCTTGAGCACTAGGAGACCTCAAAGCCCGCCTACACAGTGACACACTTCCTCTAACAAGGCCACGCCTATACCAGCAAGGCCACACCTCCTAATAGTGCCGTTCCCTGTGGGCCAAGCATTCAAATACATGATTCTAGGGGGAGGGGGAGCAACCTATTCAACCCACCACAATATCTTTAATCTGTTTATCTCCTTGAATATAGGATTTAGCTTCATTCCACTTGGTGGTTCCCCTTAAACTTTGAAGCATACATTTTGTATTTTTCTTTTCTAAGGTTGGTATGCTTCATCAAAACACTATAAGAGTGAACCGCAGGACAGAGTCTATACCAAGCTGTTTTGAGATGTCCTTTGCCAATGAAGTTAATCTAAATCTCTTCACCTTAGACTCAGGCAGACTCACATTCTTGACCAAAATATCACAAAAATAATCTCTAGGCAACATTAAAATTCTTCTCCTCTGAAACCTCTTGAGCCAGGCCCCACAGTTCAAATCTCCCTGAACACCCTTGTCTTCCATGTTTCTATTCTACTGGGATGGCCCAGAGTCCGCATTCCTCCAAGCATGGTCAGGCCTGGCACAGAAACTCCACTCCTAATACCAACTTCTGTCTTAGGGTCTTATTGCTATGAAGAGACACCATGACCAAGGTAACTTTTCTTGGCTCAGTGGTGATAGTGCTCGCCTTTAATTCCAGCACTTGGCAGGCAGAGGAAAGCAATGGATCTCTGTGAGTTCAAGGCCAGCCTGGTCTACAAAGTGAGTTCAGGTCAGGGATACACAGAGAAACCCTGCCTCAAAAAACCAATAAGAAGGAGGACGAGGAAGGAGGAGGAGGAAGAGGAGGAGGAGGAGGAGGAGGAGGTGAGGTCAGGGCCTGAAGAAGGGAGAATGCAAGAACAAAAAGGGGGGGATGAGTCAGGCACAGGGATCGGGAGGAGTTTACATCCTGACTGGCAGGCAGAGTTGTTCCAAAACATAGATCACATTATTTTTGTCCCTGGTCATGGGTTTTAACTTTTGCTTGGTCATAAGTTTAGTCATCATTGATAAACCGTGACAGAACAGAATTATCCTTTACAATCATTTTCTCTCATCAACCCCATAACCCAACTTTTAACAACATTGAGTTTCAAGGGCACAGCCTGTCCTCAGGCTAGTAGTTCTTTTGGTCTCAAGGGCACTAAAACAGAAAGAAAATCTCCAAGCCAGCCTGGGCAGATTGTCCTGTCCCAAGCAGTGTATTATCAACTTTTAATAGTCAGAGTGTAAATTCTCATTAGATCTGGGAAAAGTCTTCAGGCCAAAGCTGTTGCAGTTACTATCCGATTTCTGGCACAATACAATGTTTATATGTTATATATTTGTAGAATTTATTTATATGTCTAATTTTGGTATTTTTTTGTTCCTTAGTCATACGACACCATAGTGGCCCTGTATGAGTTTGCTTTTTCTAAGAAAGGGAGGTCTTAATATTGTATTCTTTTATCATTTAGCCACATCGTTTTTTGTCCATCAGTACAATGAAGAGGCCTTTAATTGGATCTGCTGCCAACTTCTCTAGCCTACTGAGTACTGTTTACCTTTTTAAGTTTACTTTGTTTTAATTATCTTGTTCCTGAGTAAGGAACATCCAGGGGCAGATGTGCCAAGAGTATCTTTGAGTCAGAGCCTCATAAGGAGGTCCCTGGCAGATTTATTTGAGTCACAACCTCCAGGGCATAAGGAAGACCTTCAAGCAGGGCCACATAAGGATATCTCACTGAAAGCAGGAGGGGTAGTACGGTCAGGACATTTCTGGGGGAGCTCAGAAGCTCTGTTCCTGGGAGACGGCATAAATGACTCATGAGAAAATCTCCATCAATACAGTATCTCCAAGTTGTACAAATAATAAAAGTCCTCCAAGAATGTGACTCGTAGAGATCAAGGCCAAAAAGTAGGGGGACCATACCTTAGCTATTGCATTCACTTGGCTCAGCTTTGCTGGGGCTTTGTTAAGCTGCTATACTGGCTTTATGTGACTTTCATTATTCCCATTAGATATGACTATTCCAGAAAAACATTTAGTTGGGGCTGGCTCACAGTTCAGAGGTTTAGCCCACTATCATTATGGCGGGAAGCATGGCGGCGTGCAGGCAGACATGGTGCTGGAGGAGCCAAGAGTTCTACATCTTGATATAAAGGCAGCCAGAGGAGACTGTCAACGCCTGCCCCCATAGTGATACACTTCCTCCAACAAGGCCACACCTCCTAATAATGTCACTTCCTAAGGGCCAAGCGCATCCAGTGAAGACCTGAGTTCTCTCTCTGCAACCTGTCTCTATTGCTATCCTGGAAAAACTGCCTTCTTGTTCTCTGCCTCTTAAGTAGCTTCCCTTTCCTCCCTGGTCTTGTGAGAGTTGGGTATATCCTATTCTGTCAAATCTTCTCTGATTTGTCACTTTTTCTGACACTCAGTTAGACATCACTTTCAAACATGGGTGCTTCATTGTTTGAAATTAAAGGCGTGTACCACCACGCCTGGACCTAAGCTTTTCTTTACTTGATATTTGCTCTATACCAGGCTGGCCTTGAACTCAGATCTGCTTGCCTCTGTCTCCTGGATTAAGGGCATGTTTGTATTCCAGCTGGATCACACAGACCTAGAAGGTCTTTGGATGTGATCTCTTGCCAGAGCAGTCATGTTTCTTTCTCTTTCTCTCTTTTCTTTTGTTTTTGTTTTTGTTTGTTTGTTTGAGACAAGGTTTTGTTTGTTTGTTTATTTGAGACAGGATTTCTCTGGGTAGCTCTGGCTCTCCTAGACTCACTTTGTAGACCAGGCTGGCCTCAAACTCACAGTGATCCACTTGCCTCTGCCTCCCACCACCGTCCAGGCAAGCAGTCACGAACTGAATTAAAATCTCTCTACAGGTAATTAAATTCAAGACATCAGATTTGTGTGGCAAGAATTTTTTACATATTGTGCCATTGTATTTGCCTCGTTGGTTTTTGGGTTTTTTGGGGGGGTGTTGTTTGTTTGTTTTGTTGTACACTCTGGTCTGTGTAGCCCAGTCTGTACTCCTTGTACTCCTATTTGTTCTGTAGCCAAGAATGACCTTGAACTCCTGATCTTCTAGGCTGACCTCAAACTCATGACGGCCCTCCTATCTCTGCCTTCTGGATGATGAGACTACAGGCCTGAGCCACCACACCTGGCTCCTTTCACTGCTTGTGTTGGCCAGCTGTGATCTTTAGTGTTGTCTAGCTTGCAGCAACAAAATTCCAGTGTCAGCTTTTTTGTTTTTGTTTTTGTTTTTGTTTTTGTTTTTGTTTTGAGACAAGGTTTCTCTGTGTAGCCTTGGCTGTCCTAGACTCACTTTGTAGACCACCTGCCTCTGCCTCCCAAGTGCTGGGATTAAAGCTGTGAGCCACCACGCACAGCTCAGTGTCAGCTTTTGTGATCACAAAAGTGTTCTTCAGGAATAAGCTTCTTCCATCTTGTAAGGACATCAGTTGAATCAGATTAAGATTTTATTGTTCTCTTATTTTATCTTATTTTAAGTTGTATCTGAAATGACTACCAAATAAAAGCACAGTCTGTGATTCTAACCTTAACCTAAAGCTTTTGTAGACATGGATTCATGTGAAAGTGAAAAGAGAAAGTGGAGGCACAGGAATAGAAGTTTAAGGCTAGCCTTGGCTATCTAGTCAGGCTGAGGCTGACTATATATAGTCACATATATGTGTATACACACACACACACACACACACACACACACACGTAATATACATACATTGAGGCTGAAATGAACTACATGAAGCCCTGCCTCAAACAAATGCCCTCCTCCCACCCCACCCCTGAAAAGAAAAAATTAAAGTAAAAAGACAATCCACAGATATGGGATATCGTATCTGAAAAATACGTGTCTGATAAAGAACTATGTCTACAACATATAGGAAAATCCCGGAACCCAAGGTTGGGGAGTCAACCCAATTAAAATGAGTTAAAGAGATGAAAAAAAAAATACGCAAGTGGCCAAAAAAGATAAAAATATGATTAATAGCATTAGCCATTAGGAAAATCCAAACCCAAACCACAGTGAGAACGCAGTGTACCTGCACTCGGACATCGATAGTCAAAGGCAGATCATCATCATAAGAAATGCTGTCAAGGGTATGGAGATGGAAACCCACACACCTTGCAGCTGGAAATGTAACGGTACACTTGGTTTGGAAAACAATCTGGCTTTTTCTCAAACAATTAAACATTGAATTACCCACCGGCCTGAAATTCCATCCCTAGATACATATCCAAAAAAAAAAAATGTTGAACTATGTCTGGGGTTGGTCAGATGGCTCAGCTGTTCGGAGTCCTTGGTGCTCTTCCCCAGGACCAGAGTTCAATTCCTAGCACCCTTCTCAGGAAGCTCACAGCCACTTTGAACTCTAAGAGATCCAATTCCCTCTTCTGGTCTTGGCAAGCAAACATGTGGGATACACACACCATATACACATAAATTAAAAATAAATATTTTAAAATTAAAAGTTGAGGCTAGAGGGATGACGCCACAGCCAAGAGCACTGGCTGCTCTTTCAGATGGCCTCGGTTCTATTCCCAGCTCTTAAAAGCCTGGAAGATTCTGTTCCCCAACCCATGCTGGAAGGCAGAGCATCTGGGTCCTGATGTCAGCAGAGAGTGGTGGCAGAAGTAGCAACAGTTCAGAGGAATTTGATAGCAAGAATAGCAAGACACAAAGAGGGTAGATGAACTTGCCAGCACAGTGTGAAGACAAGCTGGCAAAAAGCAAAATCTTTTTGCTTGGCTGTCCTTTTATATGAACCACAGAGAGGGGTGCCACCCACATTTAGGGAGTGTTTTCCCACTTCTATTTTCTTAATCAAGAAAATCCTTCACAACCATGTGTGATGGTACAAGCCTTTAATCCCTACACTCAAGAAGCAAGTGGATCCTATAAATTCAGGATAGCCTGGCTTACATAGCCATTTCCAGGCCTGCCAAGACTAAACACACACACACACACACACACACACACAGAGAGAGAGAGAGAGACAGACAGACAGACAGACAGACAGACAGACAGACAGACACCCTAGTCTGGTGCAACAGGCCCCCAGGAAAGGAGCGAGCCTGAGACAACCACCAGTCTGGTGCCATGGGCCAGGGTGGGGAGCAAGTCTGAGACAACCCACAGCCCAGGATTATGCTGTCCCAGTGGGACAAGAGCCTGAGATGACTCCCCAGAGTGGTGCCAAAGAGTGGGCTGGCAGACCACACCTGAGATGATGCTCCAGGACAGCGCCACTGGGCCCAGAGAAGGAACAAGACTGAGACGTTCCCTGACCACTTGTAAATGTTGTTTTTGTTTCCTCAGATAAGGGGATGAAATGAGAGCCATACCCAAGCTTTATGAATACATGACTTGGGCTGAACCCAAAGCATTTCTATTTAACTATCCCTGGGCCTAGGCCTGGAAGCTTCCGGCCTCCGTACAGTCTAATCTTCTGCAAGCCCGGACCTTGAAGGCTTCAGCTTCCAGCCTCCGTCTGCTAATCTGAGCCTAGAATGTTCTCAGCTTGTGGGACTCACTGCTGAATAAATTCACCCTTCCCAGTTTTCTGACCTCTGGCTGGCAGGTTCAACTCAGCTATTCTGGCTCAACACTCCTCTCCAAGTTGACTGGTTCGAATTGGCTTCTCCTGGCTTCTCAATAAATTGCTCTGCTTTGAAAAACTGCCTTTGAACTCCACTAACTGAACTGCATGAACTCAACTGTACTCAACTGAACTGCACCAAACTGTACTGTACACCAGACTGTCTCCACAAACTCCCTTCTCTCTCTCTCTCTCTCTCTCTCTCTCTCTCTCTCTCTCTCTCTCTCTCTCTCTCTCTCTCTCTCTCTTTCCAGTGCTCCTAAGTAGCCTCTCTTTCCTGTCTGTTCTAGTGAGAGTTGGGTGTATCTTATCTCTGACACACATTCTATCAAATCTTTCTCTGATTCTTTGTCTGCTGCTTAATTAGCCATCATTTTTTAGGATTAAAGGTGTGTACTAAATTCTAGCCAGAGGGATAAATGGTGTCTTATGTTTATATTCTAGCCAGAGGGTTTAAGGGTGTGTATTCCAGCCAGAGAGATTAAGGGTGTGTCTGTATTCCAGCCAAATCACACAGATCTAGGTCTTTGGATGCGTTCCTTTGCCAGAGTAGCCACATTGCTGGATTAAGATCCCTCTACAGCCACATAGCCTGGGTGGCACACAGCACGCCTGAGACCACTCCTGAGATGACCCCAGACACCCAGGGTTCCCAGGCCCCACTAAGATGAGCAAGAAAGTGGTGGAGAGGTAAAAGAGAAAGAGAAAGATGTGTGTACAACGAAGAGAAGCAGAACTGGAGACCAGCGGGTAGAAGGAGCAGCAATGGAATAAATAGCCAGTGATGCCACCTAAGGCCATCGTGAGGTTTTGGTCTTTGCTGTGTGTGAGCTCGACCCTGCCATTTGTCTGCCATGTGGTAACGTGGGCAAGAGAGAGATGCCCTCCCTGTCTTCACCTTTCACCACCTGCGGCAAGTAGGAGAGCTGGCCCTGCCTCTCACCTGCTCAGGAAAGTAACTCACCTGGGCAGCACAGAAGAGCTGTCCCTGATTATAGGGGGTTGAAGGTGAGTTAACCCCAGGGCATGAGCATGGGAGAGCTGACACCTCACTCATCTAACATGAGGTCGTGTGGGTGCAGAGGTGATGTCCTCCCCACTTGTTTCCCCCCACCTGCATCAGACAGGAAGCTGGCCACTGAGGTCATGAGAGCAGGAGAGCTGTCCTTGCCCCTCACCTGCTGCAGCACTCAAAGCAGGCCCTATAATTTTCTTGAGCAGCACAGTAGAGCAGGCCCTGGTTGCAGGGGTTTCCGGGTGACTCAAGGTCATGAGAGTGGGAGAGCTAGCCCAGCCCCTTGCCTGCTGAAGCATTCAGGATAGTAGGCCCTTTGCCTCACCCTGGCAGCACAACAGAGCTGGCCCTGCTGGCATGGGCACAGGTGAGCCATGCCCCAGGGCACGAGAGCAGGAGAGCTGGCTCTGCTGCAGCATTGGATGAGCTAGCAGGGACAGTGCTGGAGACCCTGCCCTCAGTGGTGTGGGTGCAGGAGAGCTGGAAAGCTGACCATGTCAACTACCACCCAGGCCCAGATCCAGGGCTTTGAGTTGGTCCATCCCAACATCTAGCCCATCAGTTAACTGCTGGAGCACATGAAGTGGCTCATCCTGGAGATCCAAAGCTGCAGGACCTCCATGACACAGGGTAACAACAGGAGATCAGAGAGGAGTCCCAGTGAGGATCCAGTATTGATACTGTAGCAGAAGCCAGAGGCCCTACAACCAGATAAATGACTCATTGCAATGAACATTTGCAAACAAAAAAGTGCAAACAAAAGGGTATACTGTGTGACACACTACAGATTCCATAACGAGATTTTTTTTTTCTTTTGTAGAGAAGGTTGCAAGGGTAGAGGATGACTGTAAAGGGATGGGGAGATGAGTGGGGTGCATGATGTGAAATTCACAAAGAACCAATAAAAAGTTAAATATTAAATTTTTTTTTTTTTGGTTTTACAAGACAGGGTTTCTCTGTGTAGCCTTGGCTATCCTGGACTTGCTTTGTAGACCAGGCTGGCTTCAAACATCGATCCACCTGCCTCTGCTTCCCAAGTGCTGGGATTAAAGGCGTGCACCACCACGCCAAGCTCAAATATTAAAATTTTTAAATGCTTACAGGTGTGCCCAGCAGTTTGCCTGTTAGTTGATTCCAGGTTTAATGAAGATGACAACTTGAAACAGGGTCCCAGTCTTAGTAGCTTCCAGTCCTTAGCACACC
This sequence comes from Acomys minous, assembly GCF_964271855.1. Lineage (NCBI taxonomy): Eukaryota > Metazoa > Chordata > Mammalia > Rodentia > Muridae > Acomys > Acomys minous. Next base: position 116,701,149 of record NC_140494.1, read on the forward strand.
TGACCCCATGATGGAAGTGTCATTCAGGCTATAAAACTCAGCACCTAGCTGGACCCACCTGCTAAAAGTAAAGCAAGGGCCTAATCCGCCGGAGTCCATAGCTACAGAAAGTCCCTACACGTACTAACCTGCCTTTTTGTCTTCTATAGTTCTGCTTCTGCCAAAACGTTCTTGTTAACTGAAGTGTGTCAACCCCAAAACTTGGTTTTTGTGCTTAAAAATCTCACCCTGAGAAAGGCTCATGGCTACACTAGGATCTTGAACACCCAATGTAGTCACCATGCAGCTAATAAAGGCTTTCTGATGGTTTAAATCTCTGACCAAGCAGTCTTCTCTGGTGAATACCCCCACAACAAAACATGACTAGCCATACACCTGACGAGTCTTCTCTCTAGTCGTATACCTGGATTGTTTGTTTGTTTGTTTGTTTTGAGACAGGATCTCACGTAACCTCAGCTTGCCTCAAACTCCACATGCAGCAGAGACTCTCTTTGAACTTCTGTTCCTCCAGTGTAGCTCGCATCTGCTACTTTGTGGGTTCCTTTCTCTTCTCCGCCTCTTTATTTCTTCCTTTCAACTCCTAAAACTAGATATGATAGAAAAAAAATAGAGGGGAAAGGGGGCGATGTTATCATTAGACTACTTCCTGCCGATTAGAGGTGTTGAACTCCTTGGGGCAAATTTGATCTTCACCATCAAAATATCTAATTTCTTCTTCTCCTCTCTTTTCACATGACTACTTGACAAACCACAACCAACAGCATCCAACCACCAACCAGCCACACCTATAGGGCTCTAGCATTTATATATTTTCTGAAAATTCCCCAGAATTCCAAACATCACACATTATTCCCAGAAAATATCTGCAGCTGGCAAAACCATGCCCTGCCAGAACACAAGGCAAGTCATAGTCAGCTGCTGCAAAGCAACCCATATCCTCACACCTAGAATTAAAAGAAAAACATATATTTTTTTCATCTTTCTGTGTTTTTGTTCTGGTTTGGTTTTTTGAGACAGGGTTTCTCTGTGTAGCTTTGGCTGTCCTGGAGTCACTTTGTAGATCAAGCTGGCCTCAAACTCACATTGATCTGCCTGCTTCTGCTTCCTGAGTGCTCGGATTAAAGGCATGCACTACCATGCCCAGCCTTTCTGTGTTTTTTAAAGAACTCCAAAATTCTCACTACACTCTAGTCTCTATCTCAGGTGCTGCGATTATAGGTATGTGCCACCTACATTCAATTTACCAAGCTTGTTGAAATATAACTCATATGCCGAGCATGATGCTGTACATATGTAATCCAGCACTTGGCCAATGAACACAGGAAGTTCAGGAGTTTAAGGACACCCTGGGTTCATGAAACCCTATCTTAAAACAACAGTGGTAACAATGTTAATAATAAATAAAAGTAAGGTTGTTAAAAGAAAAGAAAATCCTGTAATATTCCACAGAGTGGCATCGGATTATATATAAGGATAAGAAATGAGACATGTAGCTGGGCAGTGGTGGCGCATGCCTTTAATTCCAGCACTTGGGAAGCAGAGGCAGGTGGATTGGTGGGAATTCAAGGTCAGCCTAGTCTACAAACTGAGTCCAGGACAGCCAAGGCTACACAGAGAAACCCTGTCTCGAAAAACAAAACAAAACAAAACAAAAAAACCCTCCCTATTTCTTTCTCAGTTGTCAGTCTGAGCCTGAGTCTAGGTTCCTAAAAGACAGGGCGGAGAGTGGGGGAAGGTGGGCTTGGCAGTTTGTGGTTGTTGCTTCAGAAAAGCCACAGCCACCTCTTACTCAGAGCAGTCGCAGTCAGCAAGGCCAGGATAGGGGGAAACGGCATGCAAAGGTAGGTTGTGGGCACTGAGTCACCACCCAGAGGAAAACCACAGGCTTAGGAGCTCAAGACTCAAGGAAAAGTGGAAGGTGCCCTGGGCCCAGAGCTAGTTTCAAGAGTAAAGATTTGGTCACAAGGAGGCTTTTTTTCCCCCCCTCAAGATCCAGCCATCCCTCCCTGCTCCCCTCCCACACCCACTGGGAATACGGAGTGTTGTTGTTATGAATCACTTTCCAGAGGCAAGGATCAAATTCACACATGTGACAAATGTCCTACCCGTGGCCATATTCTTCAGCTTCCTTCTTTATTTTATCCTTTGAGATCCCAACTTGTTCAAGCTGGCCTTGCACTCACTCTAGAGCCCAGGTAGGTCTTGAAGTGGTACTCTTCCTGCCTCAGCATCCTGAGAAGCTAGGATTACAGTCTTGGGCTCAAGGACATTTCCTCACTTTAGAAAATCCATGTATGAGCTGGGTGTGGTGGCGCATGCCTCTAATCCCAGCACTTGGGGGGCAGAGGCAAGCGGATCTCTGTGAGTTCAAGGACAGCCTGGTCTACAAAGCAAATCCAGGACATCCAGGGCTACGCAGAAAAACTCTGTCATGAAAAACCAAAAAAAGAAAAAGAAAAAGAAAAAAAAAGAAAAAGAAAAGAAAAGAAAGAAAAAGAGAAAAGAAAAAAGAAAAGCAAGAAAAAGCCATGTGTGATACTGTGCTTAAGATCATGAGGTTGCTTATCTCACAACTGGACCTTCATGCTGCATCTGGGGTCTGATGGCTGTCACCCTCACTCTGAAGTCCTCTGTTCATCTGTCTAACAATGGTAGAATGTTTTCCTCTGTCACTTCTTTCACCTCTGTAGGAAAATGAAAAAAATTCTAATTACAAGCTATATACAATTGATTTTTTTTTTAAAAAAAAGAATGTCTCAAGCTTATTTTACACCTTTTTTGAAAGAGGGTCTCTTGCTTTGGACAAAGCAGTTAAAAAAAAATTAAGGATGGTAAAGCAGTATGAATTTATACCACTATTGCATGATTCATCCAAAAGAGCCTATCATTCTTTTTTAAAAATAATTTGTTTATTTTTATGTTATGTACATTGGTGTTTTGCCTGCATGGATGCCTGTGTGAGGGTGTCAGATCCCCCAGAACAGGAGTTGTAGACAGTTGTGAGCTGCTATGGGTGTGCTGGGAGTTGAACCCAGGTCCTCTAAAAGAACAGTCAATGCTCTTAACCCCTGAGCCACCTCTCCAGCCCGATTCTATCATTCTTATTACCTTAGTAGTTGAGACCCACTCAAATAACACATGATGTGCAAAAAGATACAAATATGAGGAAGCGAGAAAGGCACCGACAAACCTTGTGCTCCTGGGTGATACCAGCTGCTCTACTAAAGGTACTTGCCCACCTCCCTGCATCCCGTCCACCATCCTCCATCAGGGAGACTCGGGCCCAAAGGCTACCTTGCTTCTTTCTAGACACCTACAGAGGTCCTTACCCGAACCCTCCAGGCTTGGCATGCCATGTGCCTGCCTTTCGTGCAGCCACTTGGCCATCCCTTACCAATAGCAGGGACCTACTGGTGATCACCACGCCCTGGCTGCTAGATACCTGGGCCCCCAGGCCTATTGCTCACAAATTGTTGGTTTCTCGGCAAGTCGGAATAGGTTTGCAGGTGTGTGGAGAAATTAGGACTCAAAGAAAGACAGTAACTCGCCTAGTAAATCATCAACAGGACAGGGATCATAACCCTGCCTGCTGCTGCTTCCATGTTTGGCCCCTAGGAAACCACGCCTTTCAGAGGCAGTCTCTGGAGCTGAGTCCAAGAGGCACCTTACGAGGAGAGAAGGGCATGGCACTTGTTCTGTGGCACCTAAGTGACAGGAGGTGCTGTGGCTAAGATCTCAGGCTCAGGAATTACACTACCTTCATGGTCATCTTGGCTTTAAAGCTTGTTACTGTATAATGCCAGAATGTGCCCTTATCTCTTGGGCCCTGGTATCTTTCCCTGCTGTGGCATTGGGAAGTTGAATCTGTTTTAATTCTAAGGCCCCCACCAGTTCCCTCAGGCCTGGGGCTTATGGCCAGTGTGGGAGACAAGCACAGAATCTCAACTGGCATCTGTACTTTTCCAGGCATGAACCTTAGGCTGGTGGGTGGTGCCTGGAGTAGAGCATTGTGGGAGTCAGGATAGTAAGCCATGGTGGTCAGTTAGCTCTGCAGCAGGCGCCTCCAGAGTTTCCTCAGAATCTGTTCCCTTTTCTCACACTCCCTCTTCACATCTCGGCTTTTCTCTTTCCCACAGTTTCCGCAAACTCATTGTTTCCGTTTCCTCAGCTTTTGCTTGCTGGTGGAGACCTCAGAGTCCAGACATCGCCTGGCCTCCCTGCTCTACAGCCTTTTCAACTTGGCTCTTACCTCTTAAATCTCTTAAGTGAGGAACCTGACTGCAGTCATCAATTTTAGGTTTCCCCTTCCACGTGAACAACTACAAATCATGGGGCAAAATTCAGACAGCTGTTTGTAGGTTGGCCAGCTGCCAAGGCAGCGGGATGACCCTGGGGAGGAGGGCTGCCCAGAGGCAAGTCTACACTCTCCCAGCTCTCTCCCTAAGGACATTTTTTAAGCTGAGGCATAGGGAAGTGTACCAAGCAGGAAGTGACTGTCTCGTGGGAAGAAAACAAAAAAGATACTAGCAATTGGGTTGGAATGCAAGGCTATAAATATCTGTGTAAGGGCTGGGAGGAGTTGGCACACAACTTTAATGCTGACATGCCCCGCAGGCAGAGGCAGGCATATTTCTTTAAATTCTAGGCCAGCCTGGTCTAAATAACAAGTTACAGCCAAACCAGAGTTATACAGTGAGATCCTGTCTCAAAATAAAACAGAACAAACGTTCAAAAAGCCTTTACATCTCAGCACGGAGGGAGGCAGAGGCAACTGGACCTCTGTGAGTCCCAGGCCAGCCTGGTCTACAAAGGGAGTAGACCAGGACAATCAAGGCTACACAAAGAAACACTGTCTCGAAGAGGGGGAAAAGCCTTTACTTGATTCCTTGCCACATTGTACACCCATGAACCATTGAGGACCTGGAGAGCTGGGTACAGGCAGAAACCAAGCAATGGAGAGGGGGTGGGGCAGGCCTGCGGGTGGGGCAGGGCAGGGGGTGGGGCAGGCCTTAATAGATAGCCCAGGGCTTTAGTTCTGAGGCTAAAAGGAAGTACAGTTAGAAGCAGTCCTGTTTCCACAGGCTGTACATCCAAGGACCCAACCACCTATGAAAAACAGCTTCAGGGACTGTGTGAGAGCTAAAGCTATGTTTTAAAGTTTACATGACTGCGCTTAGGAGATCTATAAGACAAAAATGCCTCTAACCTGTAAGCCCCACGTGCCCAAGCACAGATAAGTTCCTGGAATGCTGGGGACTGTTCGCGTGAGATAACAAGCCCCGTGTTTTCACTTTTGTAAACAAGGTTGGTTGCACAGAACGTGCTTGATCACATGGAGTCAGGAGCTACGTCGTAGGCAGGAAGTGCATCAGGATGTGTGCTTGTCCCTGACTGGACAAAGGCAGGAAGTATGTAGCCTCGTGGCCATTCTCTGGGAATCTCGGGCATGATGGGACGCAGCCAGTGCCCATCATCCTGGTCAGTATGTAATAACGCTTGCTTCAAATTTGGTTCAAACATTGTGGTAGTGGCCTTACTCTCACCAGGTGGGATTAAGAGCTGGAAAGATGGCTCACTGGCTAAGAATACTTGCCGCACAGCCAGGAGGACCCGAATTCAGATCCCAGCCAGGTGTAATCTCTTGCACATCCTTAACTCTACCGCAGGGCAGAGGTCTCTGGGGCTTCCTGACAAGGTTGTCAAAGACTGCTGAGCTCCCAGTTTAGAGAGAGACCTTGCCTCAAAGAAATAAGGAGAGTGATGGAAAGAAATCTCAGCGCCTTCCTCTGGCCTCCACATTTGCACATTGCATTCAAATACACATGTGATCACACACACACACACACACACACACACTTAAAACAAAACAAGGTATCACTATGTAGCCTCCCTGGCCTAGAACTGAGGTATCTGCTTACCTCCCAAGTGCTGGGATTAAAGGCTTGCGTCGCCATGCCAAGTTAACATTTTTTCTTTTTTAATGTAGTTCATTAGGAGCTAGGTGTGGTGGTGTACATCTCCAGTCTCAGCACCCAGAAGACATAAAAATGACAAATTCTGCGCCAGCCAGGGAAACATAGTGAGACTGGCTTAGTACAGGACAACACAACTAAATAAAGATGTGTTGGGACCGATAATGGTTGCATATGCACTGTAAACTTATAAAATTTTCTTCTTTTCCTTTTGTTTTATTTATTTGTTTGTTTGTTTTGTTTTTCAGACAAGGTTACTCTGTGTAGCCTTTGTTGGCTCCGATTCCTTAACAATTCTACTTCATTAGGGATTCACTAAAGACACGTACCTCCCTTACAACCCGACTACCCCAAACAGGAGGGAAAGGAGATTAAGGAGAACAAGGATGAAATCTTCTGGGTATCAGTCCTGTGGGGCAGTTCCCCTGGCGCAATTCTCAGGAATCTTGCAGATCTGTCTGACAAAAGAAGCCGCACCATCTGTGGACTGAACTTGGAGGTATCCGCCCAGACCGCCACCTTCACAAATCCTCAAACTCTCCGGGTCATCGGGCAGGAGTCCCTGATCTCTCCCTCCGGTTTCCTCCTCCCATCGATGGTCAGCCCCTGTCTTATGTCTTGGCCTGAACCTTCCTCCTCTGAGTCTAAGATGTTTATCAGTTTGTAGAGACAAAGTCCCAGTGGGGTGACATCCCAAGACTGTTTTCCTTTGGGTCCAGACTAGGGCAAGATTATACTCTCTTCACAAACCTTGGCTGTCAGGGACTCTCTTTGTAGACAAGGCTGGCCTCGAACTCACAGAGATCTGCTTGCCTCTGCCTCCCCAGTGCTGGGAATACAGGCGTGCGCCACCACGCCCGGCTAACTATAGAACTCTTTATTGTCATTACTCCCCAAGCATAGTAGAGCAACTGTACGCATAGGGTATGGGAGGGCTCAGTGACATCACTGAACTGGACAGCTCCGTGGATAGAAAGAAAGGTTCATGGGGAAATCAAGCTACCAAGGCCACAGGAGGAGCAGAGAGAAGAGCAAAATGGTGGGAAAGCAAAGAGTTTATGAGTCAACAGGGCAGGGGTCTTTGAGCTGCTGGGATTGACTGGGAACTAGATATCCTTGCCTGAGGTAGTTGACCTTTGGGGCCCATTAAGGGAGGTTGCTAGTAAATAGAAACCCACTACATGAGTGAGATTCACTTTTCTGGTAAACAGAAACTCACCTTTAACTTTGTTTATCCAATACCAATCCTGTCAGCTGAAGTCCTTTTGTTTAGGACGCTGTCACCAGCATTGCAATTTAGAGGGGCAGGTGTTTAGATTGTGTCTGGATATACAATCCAGAGAAGAGTTATGAATATATGGGAGGCAGGTTATACACCAATACTACGCTCTTTCAGATAAGTGACTGGAGCAGTCATAAGTCATGGTATCTGTAGGGATTTCAAACCAGTCCTCCAGTGATTAGGTGCCCCCTTTCAAGGTCCTCCCTTGGAGAAAGGGTAAAATGACAATGGTGCCCTCTTCTGGCATATATAACATACATGCAGGCAAAACACTGATGTACATAAAATTAACTAATTAATTTTTAAAAATTGTAGTCTTTTTTTGTTTGTTTGTTTGGTTGGTTGGTTTTTTGAGACAGAGTTTCTCTGTGTAGCCTTGGCTGTCCTGGACTCACTTTGTAGGCCAGGCTGGCCTCGAACTCACATCGATCCACCTGCCTCTGCCTCCCCAGTACTGGGATTAAAGGCATGCGCCATCACCCCCAGCTTAAGTTTAAAAATTTAAAGTTCTACAAATCCAAGGCCTCAAAATCTTCAAAATACTATTACAAGATACTAAGGAAAAGAACTCGGGGGACTGAAGAGGAATTTGCACCTTCACAGGGCCTGAAAGTAGCAACGGTATTTACACATAAACAGAACAAAGAGGAGCAGGACTTACATTCAAGGCTGAGTTAACATGTAATGGGTGCATTCCATGTATCTATCAGACTTTATCTCCATTCCTTCTTTGCTCAAGCAGCTCCAACGGAGGGAAAAAGGCCATAAGCCCTCTTCTCTCTTTAACATCTTTTCAGTCTGCAGAGCACAGACAAGGGCAAGGCTGCTGTGGCCATCTAAGACATAGACACTGGGGGAGCTGGAGAGATAGCTCAGTGGTTAAGAGCACCGCCTGTTCTTCCAAAGGTCCTGAGTTCAATTCCCAGCAACCATACGGCTCACAACCATCTATAATGTAATCTGATGTCCTCTTCTGGCCTGCAGGAGTACATGCAGACAGAACATTGTATACATAATAATAAATAAATAAATCTTAAAAAATTAAAAAAGACATAGACACTGGGACGTTTCCTACAGTGTCTGCAGGTTCTGATGCCTTCGTTGGTCCTCCCATTTGTTTATTGTTCTGAATCTTCCATACAGCCTCCCTCAAACACACGTTTTGCCCATGTGCCACAACAGTACTGTAATCTCCAGCACAGGGTCTATTAGCAGCAAGTGCGGAGCCTATTGCCATTTGGATGGCACGAACTGGCTCCTTTGTGGTGCAGGGTCTGTGAAGGAGGGTGCACGGCTTCGGTCTGGTTGGCGCATTCGTCCCCTTATCTAATGTATACATGGTGTTCAGTCACCAACATGGCACGCACATCTCCCTGTGCGGCTGTCAGTATTTCTAACGCCGTCCTATTTTGTAAGACTGTTCTTCCACATTTAGGTGATCCGATAGCTAATCCTCATTGTCAAGCTGACTAGATTTAGAATCACCTAGGAGACGCTTCTGGGTGTGTCTGTGAGAACATTTCCAGAGAGTTTCACTGAGGATGGAAAAGCCAGCCTGAAGGTGGGGCGGCACATCTTGTGGGCAGGGTGCCAACTGCATAAAAGGAGAGAGCGAGTGGAGGTCAGCCATCGTTTCTCTCTGTTTCCTACCTGCAGCCACAGTGTGGCCAGATGTCTTAGTTAGGGTTCTGTTGCCGTAATAAACACCGTGGGGGAGGGGGAGAAACGCAAGTCAGGGAGGAAAGAGCTTATTTCACTTACACTTCCAGGTAACCGTCCATCGGGACCTCAAGCACAGCAGGAACTCAAACAGGGCAGTGTGGAGGGCTGCAGAGAGTCGTGGAGGCGGGCACCACAAGCATCACATCCGGCGGCGAAACACTCCAGTGAGGTTAAGAATGAAACAGAGTGAGGCACGGTGGAGCACACCTGTGATCCCAGCGCTCACGGAAGCGGAAGAGGCGGAGCTCTGTGAGTTCGAGGCTAGCCTGGTCTACAAAGCCAGTCCAGGAAGGCTACACGGAGAAACCCCATCTCAAAAAAGAAAAAAAGAATGAATAGTATTCTGGTCAACTCGACTTAGCTGGTGCTGGGTCAAAATTCTGACATTAAGCAATTTATTTCTTACATATTTAAAAATAGTAAAACTTTGGGGGAAAGTTGCCATGTGACAGTTATTATACAAAGCTTAGCTACATCAAAACTCCTTTACTAAGGATTCCCCCGCCCCTCTTTCTGGGTTTTCGAGACAAGGTTTCTCTGTGTAGCCTTGGCTGTCCTGGACTCACTTTATAGACCAGGCTGGCCTTGAACTCAGTGATCCACCTGCCTCTGCCTCCCAAACGCTGGGATTAAAGGCATGCGCCACCATGCCCAGCGCAAAGCACATCTATTTAGCAAAGCACCCCTGACTTTTTCTATAAGAATGGGTCCTATGGGGCTGGAGAGATGGCTCAAAGGTTAAGAGCACTGGCTGTTCTTCCAGAGGTCCTGAGTTCGATTCCCAGCAACCACATGGTGGCTCACAACCATCTATGATGTGATCTGATGCCCTCTTCTGGCCTGCAGGTGTACATGCAGGCAGAGCATTGTATACATAATAATAAATAAATACATAAATACAAAACAAAACAAAAGAATGGGTCCTACATGGAGAAATAGTGTCCAGGATAAGGGCCTAGGGAGGAAGGGATTGTAATCATCGTAAAGATGGGTTCTATCCACTAAGGGGCAATGCTAGAAGCCTGGGTCTGGGGAGGGATAAGCATAACAGCAAACTCTTTTACAAAGCACAGGGGATTTATTTCACGAGGATGGGTTCTATTGTCTGCGAGACGGTGCTCAGAATTCTGAGGGATTTGATGAGGGCTGGCTTCACAGAACAGCAAGGATGACCAGGTATTAACACATCCCTCACGGCCTTCTAGATGTTAAACCAGTGTCTATTTCTTCTGTTGAGGGGAAAAGGCCTGCGTGTTTAACAGTTCTGGTTTCTCTGTGCTATCTGTTACCTATGCCCTCCGCGGGGCAGGCACTTGGAGGCAGGAGCTGATGCAGAGGACATGGAGGGTGCTGCTTACTGGCTTCCTCCTTATGACTTGCTTGACCCACTTTCTTATAGAACCCCATACCACCTGCTGGAGTGGATGTCAACAGGTTTTTGTCTTGACCCCCAAGTGTGGGATGTGAGACAGACTTGTATGAGAACAGTCTCACACCCCTGCTATCTTAGCACTCAAAAGGCAAAAGCAGAGCCAGGTGTGGTGGCACATGCCTGTAATCTCAGCACTCTGGAGGCAGAGGCAGGATCGCTGTGAGTTCGAGGCCAGGGTGGTCTACAAAACGAATCCAGGACAGTCAAGGCTATACAGAGAAACCCTGTCTTGGGGTGTGGTGGGGGAGCAAATGAACAAAAAAAGAAGCCCGTACTACCCACCTAGGGGGTGAGCCCACCCCCAATGGGAGAGTGATTTTCCAGGTTAAGCCACCAAAGTACACCAAGTACGCCTCCAGTTGGCAGCAGAACTTGGTAGTACTGTCTGTGTGGTTTGCAGGAACGCAACATTCAATGGTCATAGAGCCTTGTATAGGGGATCCAGAAAGTCACTGGAGACTGAAAATGTTTGACAGGGTCACATTCCCTGTGAGGAGGAATGGGTCCCATGAGGGCCCGTTGTGTGAAGCTTAAGCTCCAGTGGGGAACACGGATGTTGGAGGTGCTAGGGCTGTTGTGCACCCATGAAGACACCTGAAGACACAGAGTGGAGCCAACCCAAGCAGGGGCTACGCATGCTGCAGGCAGTAGAACTGAAAGGGAGGGGCTACCCAAGGCCATTGGAGCCCAGAGGTTGTCATCTGGAGTCCTAGATGTCAGACGTGGAGCTTTAGGGTTAGGGCTCGGATTAAGGTTAGGCTTGCCCGGCCGGGATTTCTCCATCTTGCTCTGGCTTTGTCTTCCTGTGTTCTGCCCCCAATTGCTTCGTGTTTGGAATGGAAATATGTACTCTAGCCAGCTCAAGTTCAAAGCATGTAACGTGTTTGTTTGTTTGTTTGTTTGCTTTTCAAGACAGGGTTTCCCTGTGTAGCCTTGGCTGTCCTGGACCTGCTTTGTAGACCAGGCTGGCCTCAAACTCACAGAGATCCGCCTACCTCTGCCTCCCTGAGTGTTGGGATTAGAGCCATGTGCCACCGCATCCGGATCCTTTGTTGTTGTTGTTGTTGTTGTTGTTGTTTAAATTGTGGATCCCAGTTGAGAGTTTTGGGCTTTGGACTTCTCCTAGTGTTAGAGTTGTTCAGACTTGGGGGGCTCTCACGGTAAACTAAATGTATTATGAGATGTCCATGGGCTCTTTTTACTTTATGTATATGAGTGTTTTGCCTGTATGTATGTCTGTGTGCCATATGTGTGTGGTGCCTACAGAGGCCGGAGGAGGATACTGGAAACCCTGGAGTTACAGAAGGTTGTGAGCCACCATGCAGGTGCTGGGAATCAAAGCTCTAGAAGAGCAATTAGTGCTCTTAACCGCTGAGCTATTCTTTCAGATCCCTGCCCCCCACCATCCCCGAACTTTTGATAACCAGGGGTAAAATGCTATTACTTAAAAGATACGTGCTTAAGCAAACCATGGAGTCACACATCTTTTTGTTTTGTTTTGTTTCATCTTTTTAAGACAGGGTTTTTCTGTGTAGCTATGGCTGTCCTAGACGCACTTTGTAGACCAGACTGGCCCTGAACTCACAGAGATCCACGTGCCTGCCTCCCTGAGTCCTGGAATTAAAGGTGAGTGCCACCACATCTAGCTAAGAAATATATGTATATGTGAATATATGTGTATATATATACATATGTGTAAGTATACATATATATACATATGTGTGTTTATTTATTTTACATGTGGGAGTGCTCTATATGCATATATACCTGCAAGCCAGAAGAGGGCATCAGATCACATTATAGATGGTTGTGAGCCACCATGTGCTTGCTGGGAATTGAACTCAAGACCTCTGGAAGAGCAGATAGTGCTCTTAACTGCTGAGCCATCTCTCCAGTCCCATGTGTTATGCGCCTTTAATACCAGCACTTGGGAGGCAGAGGCAGGCAGATCTCTGTGAGTTCAGGGCTAGCCTGGTCTACAAAATGAGTTCCAGGCTACGTAGTGACACCCTGTCTTAGAAAACAAACCAAAATAAAACAAAAAGATACGTGTTGGGTGTCAAGCTGACAAGGAGTAGACTCATTAGTCTTAAGTGTCAATGTGACCAGATTGAGAATCACCTAGGAAACGAACCTCTGAGGCTGCGAGGGAGTTTCCAGGGAGATTTAAGGGGAAGAAAGACTCATTCCGAATGTGGACAGCACCATCTCATGGCTGTGTTTCCAGGATGAGCGAAAAGGAAAAAGTGAGTGGACCAGCACGATCTCCTTTACTTACTGACGGCAGGTAACCACGTGGCCAGCTGTGTCACACCCCTGCTACCAGGCCTTCTCATAATTATGCACCCTACAACTATAGCCCAAACAAACCTTTCTTTCCTTTAGCTGCTTTCGAGTCAGGCATTTTGTCACAGTGGCAGGAAAAGTAAATAACAGAGGTAGTTCTTTTCTGTTGCGAGAGACACTGCTCTTTGGTGTTAGGTAAAGCCACTGTGGCACGTGATGCTGGAGTGGACACATCTGTATTTCTACTTCTTAGTGAAGCTTGAGGAAATGGCTAGAACCACTAGGAAAAAGCTTCTGCCATGGGGAGTGTAGTGCCCTAACTACACTTAGGGTACCTTAGTTGCTTAGGGTATAAGGCAACTTGTCTAAAACATGTGCAGGGCAGGGGGCGGCTGGAGAGATGGCTCAGTGGTTAAGAGCACTGACTACTCTCCCAGAGGTCCTGAGTTCAATTCCCAGCAACTACATGGTGCCTCACAACCATCTATAATGTGATATAATGTGCACTATATACATAATTTTTAAAAAACATGTGCAGGGATGTATGACCAGCCCCAAATATATTGTCCTGTCCAGTTCTAAGGTAGGTAAGGCCAGCCATGTTGGTCACAGATCTATAGAGAACCTCATGGTATGAGGTATATGCACATGGTTTTGCTTGGAAAAGACCAATTATTGGATACTGATTTATTGATTTCTTTAATGATTCACTTAAAGCATTGCCTGTGCTGCCTTTTGCCAAGCATGGCTTCACTTGCTACCTGGAACAGAATGACCTGGAGAAATAGCTGAAGTAATGGGCCGTCGCCCTTAGCAACCTGCCTGCCTGCCACATTCACTTCGTGCTTGCTTGTTCGCCCAACCTTGTGGTTTTAGAGCATAACATAAGAACGCAAACTGACTGACGTCTGTCAGGAGCTTCCTGGCTTCCGGTCACTGTGATGTCTCCTCTCTTCCACTCTCCCTGGTGTGGGAGTGCTTCTTCCAGAAAGATTCCCAAAACAAGATCCTAATACCAGCCGAGGTACATCATGCAAAGGGCAGGGGATGAATTCTCGTCTTCTGAGGTTGACTAACTTACCCCATGCACAATGGGACAGACTCGCAGGGTTAGTTCTTTCCAAACACAGCTATGCCCTGTGGGGCAGTATGTACTTATGGTTTCTCTCTCTTTAATTCAAACTTTATTTTTTTATTACACTTATCTATGTATATGCACGGAGATACCACAACATGCATGTAGAGGTCAGAGGACAACTTGTTGACGTCACTTCTTTCCCTGCACCATGTGGGACCCAGGGATTGACTTCAGGTCATCAGGCTTGGCAGCAAGAGCCTTCACCTATGGAACCATCTCCCTGGCCCAGGTTTCTCTCATGATCTGGGAGACTTGCTCCTCAGCAGCATTTAATGGGTCAGGTGTTCTCTCCAGAGCTCAAGTTGTAGGGCTCTCTCTTTGTTGGGGATGGTGGCTGGCACCTCTTCTGCGCAGGCAGCTGCTTCAGAAAGCTCAGCACTGGGCTGTTTGTCTCTTCCGACTCTCCTCCAGTCTTCACCTTTTCACCACGTCACCCTTCATCTGTCGTCCAGAGATTTGTTCTGAGACAGAATCTTAGGTAGCTCAGGCTAGCATCAAATGTGCAACGAAGCCAAGGAGGACCTTGAATTTATGATCCTTCCACATGCTTGGGTTGCAAGTGTGCATCAGCATACGTAGCTCAGGCGAATTGCTTATTATTATTATTATTATTATTATTATTATTATTATTATTATTATTATTATTATTATTATTATTTTACTACTACTACTACTACTCCTCTATGTGTATGAGTAAATGTAAATGCATGTATGTGTATATGCACAGTGTGAGTACCTGGTGCCTGCAGAGGCCAGAAGAAGACGTTGTATCTGGACTTACGGACAACTGTGAGCCACCATATGGCTAGGAAGTGAATCCAGATCCTCTGCAAGAGCAGCAACTGCTCTTTGGTAGAGTGCCTCGGATATAAAAACTGCCTTCCCATGAGATTACAGCTGACCTAGCTAAGCTGTTACAAGTTCGCACAGAAAGCAGTGTTTGCAGAGACAGCCTATCTCCCAAGATAATCTGTCTTGCTAGTGGCAGACAATTCTAAGAAAGAGAGACTGCAGACCCACACGTGGCCCCCGTGGCTACAATGTCCTCACTTCCAAGCCCCTCACCCTGCCCTATAAAGGGTCATGGTCAGCTCTTTCCCCTCAGCAGACCCTTTAGTTTCCCTCAAGAGGGAGGTGCCTCTTGCTGTGTGTGCTAATAAGTACAGTCCCGTCTGTTGAGTCTGACTCTGGTCTCGTTCTGTCTTCTGTTTCTTTACACTACTACTTCAGAAATCTAACACTCTCAACTGCTGAGCCATCTCTCCAGCTAATCTCTCTCTCTCTCTCTCTCTCCCTCTCTCTCTCTCTCTCTCCCTCCCTCCCTCCCTCCCTCCCTCCCTCCCCCCTCTCTCGCCCTCCTTCCCTATCCCCCCTCTACCCCCCCCCTTCTTCCTTGAGACAGTCTCTCACCATGTAGCTCTGACCGACCTGGACACTGACATGTGGTCCATGGTCCAGGCTAGCCACGATTTTATAGCGACTCCCCTGATCTGCCTCCAGAGTCCTGGACCTAAAGGCATGTGTGCCTCGATGGGCCTCTTTCTTTTACATTCTAAGCAAGGCACATCTCTGCCTCCAGTCTGGTTCTGTCACCTCTCCCCTACGTCTGCCACCACCTGAGCTGCTCTTTAAGTCTGTTGCCACACTGCGGGAGACAGTACAGCAGCAGAGCCTCACACAGTCAGGGGTTTGTAAGTGAAACAGAGCAGACCGGTTACAGTCAGGGGCGCCATTTGTAAGACAGCATCTCTCATGCCTGCTATAAAAGCCATATTTATTGGGAAAAGAAGGCTGAACGTACATTGCATATTTTGTATCAGATTCCCTCAAATGTGACTGTAACCCCTCCATAGATGACCACACATGGCATGGAGATGTCTCCAGTGCAGAGCCAACTCTGCCTAACAGTGACAACTAGCCATGAGCCCTCACTTTCCTTACAGACAACAAGTATAGCCACTGTCTGCCACCAAGAGCTTTGATGGGTGCAAGCCTAATAGCTCATCCCACTGTGGTGGCATGAAAAGAGTGGCCCCTATAGGCGCACATATTTAAATGCTTGGTCACCAGGAAGAGGCACTATTTGAAAGGACTAGGAGGTGTGGCCTTGTGGGAGGAAGTGTGTCACCGAAGGTCGGCTTTGAAGTTTCAAAAGCTCATGCCAAACCCAAAGTCTTTCTTTTCCTGCTGCCTGTGGGTCCAGATGGAGAACTCTTGGCTACTGCTCCAGCACCATGCCTGCCTGCCGTCCCACCATGCTGACAATGGACTAAACCTCTAAACGATAAGCAAGCCCCAAATAAATGCTTTCCCTTACAAGATTTGCCATGGTGACAGTGTCTCTTCACAGCAGTAGAACACTGGCTGCCGTACCCACTAGCAGAATGCCATCAGTCCATGTCTCTCAGTGTAAGTATCGAGATAGGCACACTCTCTTTATGTCTCTCTCTGAGCTTGGCTTCCAGATCTATTAATTAGGACAATGAGGTGTGTAGGACATCAGTCTGGTAAGCTGTTCATGCCTAAACCTTCTGGGCATTTCCTCTGGGTCTTTAGCTTTCAAACCATAACGGAAGAGTCCTTTTGACCTATTCTTCACCCTTCACCTCAGTCTCAATCTGTTGATTACATCCCCCAATACAGACAAGCCACGATCCATAGTAGGCTAGGTTCAGGTTTCTGTCAGTGTATCCTTGGTGTCGTCTGGCATCTCTTTCTTTTTCTTTTTCTTTTTTCTTTTTTGTGTTGTTTGTTTGTTTGTTTGTTTGTTTGAGACAGGATTTTTCTTGTTGTCCTGGCTGTCCTGGATTGCTTTGTAGACCAGGCTGGATGTGAACTCACAGAGATCCACCCGCCTCTGCCTCCCAAGTGCTGGGATTAAAGGCGTGCGCCACCACGTCCGGCTTGGCATCTCTTCTAACTTCAGTTCTTTTCGTAATCTGCTGGCCCATGAGTAAGAGGCTATTTTCTTGTGGGCGGCTTCTCTGAGCACACACAATAGAGGCTTCGCTATGCTTCGGCCACCATTGTTTTTGTTTTTTTTCCTCTCACTTTCCCATGGCCAATTAATTTGCTGCCTTCATTATGGCTAGCACACTCTCTGGCGCTTTCAGGCATCCTAACATTTATACAGTGGTCCTCACCACTTACATAGGTCATATAAAGACACACAGTCATCTTAGGTTTGCCTGAGATTTTTCCAACACAACATATGTCCAGACTGAGTCGGCCAGCTTACCTTACCCCTACTGTTATGCCAACACGAGGTCTCAAAAGCCTCAAGGTACTCTTTACTCAGAGGACATTGTATTACCCGTCTAGTCTTCAGGGGCCACCAGGTGGTGGGAGGGTGCCTATAAGCAGCAGTATTTATACCTGTACGGAACAAAAAGAAACAGGGTCTTAATGCTCAAGCGAGGTTAACTAGCTTCTAATGAGTACATCCTGCATGCAGACCCGTCCTCTTTCCTTGCCCCTCCATCTTCAAAGGAGGGAAATGGCCAGTAGCCACGCTTCCACACCACTACTTAGTCTTTCAGTCTATAAAGCCCTGCCAAGGACAAGGTCAATATGGCGGCCTCAAACATTACCCCCTCGAGTGCTTCCCACAAAAAGCCTAGAGCCAGGACCCTAGAGATGATGGCAGTTCACTGTAGTTGGGATGCCTGTCACGACAAAACCTCAAACCAGGTGGTGCAAGGTGTAATCTCAGCTCCTTGAGAGGCTGAGGCAGGAGGGTTGCAAGTTCAAAGCAAGTATGGGCTACAGAGCAAGTTGAAAGCCAGTCTAGACAACTTAGTGAGATCCTGTCTTGAAATAAAAATAAATAAATAAAAATAGGACTGGCATGGGAAGGGGACAGTAAGACAGACATCTGCTGTACACACACATGTATACATCACACACACACACACACACACACACACACACACACACACACACACACACACTCTTACCTACTTAACTATCTCCCCAGTTCCCAGGCTCTTCTCCTATGCTGACTTTCAATTCCTGATCCTACCTCTACATCCCAATTTTTTCTTTCTTTTTTTTTTTTTTTTACATTTTATTTGTGGGTATGTATATGTTCTACTCGTGCTCATGTGCTAGAGCACACATGTGGAGGTCAGAGGACTACTTGCGGGAGCTGGCTCTTGCCTCCCAACAGAGCCATTTCAATGACCCATCCTCAAGGGAGAGAATCACATGCATGATCCAGGCTGGCCTTGAACTCGTTCTTTAGCCTGGGCGGGCCTTGAATTTGTGATCCTCCCTCAACTTCCCAAGTAGATGGGATTGCAGATCCACACAATAGGCCAGGCACATCTGTAAGCTCTTTTTTTTTTTAATGCATATTGATGTTTTCCTAGATGTGTGCGTGCGCGCGCGCCACATGCATGCCTGATGTCATGGAGACCAAAAGAGGGATCCCCCGGAGCTGGACTGAAGCCGCCTGTTGTGAGTGCTGGGCACTGGGCTCTGGGCCTCTACAGTCACTGTCTAGCTCTTGATGGCAGGTTGGGCTCCTAAGTGATAGATACAGCTACATCTAAGGCTCAGGGAACACTGGGAAAGAGCCGGAGGGGCGGGGGGCGCAAAAAGATTCTAAGACCAAGAAGTCTGCTGCAACATTATGTCTTCTAGATATGACAGAGAAGCCATACCCATAAGACCTCAGTAATACAGCTGCTCAAACAAGACTGGGACAAGGACAGTACCACTGACATGCCAACATGCCTGGATTTTTATGAGGGGGCTGCGCATCCAAAGTCAGAGCCTTATGTTTGCACAGCAAGCATTTTACCAACTTAGCCAGCTCCCAGCCCCTGTTTGTTTTGTCTAAGGCAGTGTATTGCTATGTGGCTCAGGCTCACCTCAAATTCATTATGTCATCTTGGCTGGCCTGGAATTTGTGATCCTCCTTCCAAGTGCTAAGATTATGAGTGTCTGCATCTGTGTTCGGGAGCCTGACGCAAGAGGATTGCTGTGAACAAGGTCAGCATGGTCCACAGAGGAAAACCTTGTTTCAAATAAATAAATAAATAAGAATTACAGTTACACATCTTTTTGGGGGGTGGGGTGGGGTTGAGACAGGGTCTCTCTGTGTATAGCCTTGGGTGTCCTGGACTCATTTTGTAGACCAGGCTGGCCTGGAACTCACAGAGATCCACCTGCCTCTGCCTCTCAAGTGCTGGGATTAAAGGCATGTGCCACCATGCCCAGCTGGTACACATCCTTTTAAAAATAGCTCTATTGAAGTCTCATTGACACACAATAAGCTGAATAAGAGGCTGGCAGATGCCTTGTGCGTAAAGATGCTTGCTATAAGCCTCATGACCTGAGTGTGATCCCCTGGACCACATGGTATGTACATATACATATCATCACAGTAAAGATGATGATCATACCCATTGCCCCTTATCCTCCTTTGTTGGCTAACTTATTCTTTCTGTTTCCCACAGAACACTGGTCTGCTTTCCACCAGCACAGTTTAGTCCACATTTGCTAGGATTTTCTATAATTTGAGTCACATATTGCATGGTGTTTTGTTTGGCTTCTGGCTTCCTTTGCTTTGGCAAGGTCTCACTATGGAGTGCCACGTGGCCTCAAACTCAAGCTCCCCTACCTCTCGCTCCTGTTGCTGGGATTCCGGGTACATACTATCATGCCCCATCTTTATATTTTTTGAAGATTTAACCAATGTCCAAGGCCAGCGTCTGAGTCATTCCAACAAGTCAGGCCTGGCCACTTGCCCCCAAGAAAGCAAACAAACGTAATGTTGGCAGGAAAGACGTTCAATTAGCATGATCAGATACTTCAGTCGTCTCTGGGACACTGACGTGAGCTTTGGGTTTAAACAGATCATTGGGGCAGGTGGCCAGCGTTTTGTGTGATGACGCAGTCTCTGGCTGATGGGGATCTCCGTTCTGGTTTTGGAGGGCGGCTCCAGAGGAGTTCTTACAGCCTACGGGGACCACAAGAAGACTATTTGTACTTATGCCTAAGCTTCTGTTGTGGTCTTATTTGCAAAGTGATCATGAGTGATCCATTTGTGAGGTGCTGATGTTCATGGAATCAGAGGTGATCTGCAGGTCTAAGACAATGACTAGAGCCATCTAAGTGAGTTTTCAAGGCTCTAGAAAGGGTTGTACAAGCCAAGGTAAAATGTTCTCTTATATTTCAAGCAGTTAGGTGAATGTAGGGCTCATCAACCCTGGTATCAGTTTTCCGGAAGATACCCCTTGAGTGATTAATACAGCTACAGAGTTGAGCAGGAATCTGACCCAAAGTGATAGTGACGAGGCACAGACTCCAGCTTTTATCCTACTGTGGTATTCTGCAGGGCCCAGTAAAGACTTTCTGCTTCTTAGCAGAAACGGCTTCTAAATTTGTGTTACAAAATATCCATTCAAATCATTTTTATTGGGCAATTTGAATTTGTACTATCAAGATGTTAATATTCCTTATAAGGCCAGCAGAGATGGCACCACAGGTACAGGCTAAACGCTTGAAAAACCAAATTAAAGTTGGAGCTCCTAATCCCACATGGTGGAAGGAGAGAACCGATTTTTGCAGGTTGTTCTCTGTTGTAGTGGAAGTTTTGATTTCTTTAAAAACTCAGTTCTTTTCATCCCAAGTGTGGATATGGAGCTGCTTTCAGTTTGTCCACTGATTTCTTGGTGCTCAGAGAGGGGCTTGATCTTTGCCAGCTGCAGATAGTTTAATTCTGAGGACTCTGAGAAGGTATAAATGCCAGAGCCCTGAGAGGAAAAGGAGTCTGAGGAGAATGAAGGCTCCTGCTGGTTCATCCTGCTGCTGCATTTGTTGTCTAGCTAGACTGCTAGATATCATGACTATGAAGGTTAGGATTGCCCCAAGGGACTAAGTCTAAAGAGGTCTTCATCCCCTTTCCCTTCTAACTTTCTCTCCTACCGAGTGTTAAGGGCTTGGAAGGGAAGTAGAGGTATAAGAAACCCAATAAATTGAATAAAAAGTACGCCTACACTCTGTCCTTCACCTGTGAGCTGTAATGTGTGTACTTACACATATACACAGAAAATGAAAAAGATCAATGTAAAAAAGATTAGTAGAGTTATTTATATATTCCAAATAATTTATATTTGAAATGATAGGACATATGTCCTAGGTTGGTCCTGAACTTGTCCTGTTCTCAAAGATGACCTTGAACTTGGAAATTCCTACCACCATCTGGGTACCAGGGTTACAGGTGCATACCATTATGCTTAGCTACATTTGGAAAAAAATTAAGATTGTGTGTGTGTGTGTGTGTGTGTGTGTGTGTGTGTGTAAGTGTAAGTGTGTGTATGTATCTCTGCGTGTGTGCATCTGTGAGTGTATGTTATGTACGCTGAAAGTGTCAGAGAAGTCCAGAAGAGGGCATCCAATCCCCTTGAGTTAGAGGTAAAGGCGATTGCAAGCCATTGTGAGGGCTAAAGTTATGTTTTAAGTTTTAGTTATTGTGTTTAAGAGATTTATAAACAAAAATGCCTTCAACCTGTAAGTTCCACTTGCCCAAGGGTAGAAACTTCCTGGGACGCTTAACAATAACTTCCATTGTTCGTTCAAGTTAATAAGCCATGTGTGTTCACTTCAATAAACAAGTTGGCTGCCCCAGCTGCACTGGATGTGCTTGCTCATGAGTGGGCAGGAGGGATCTAAGCAGGAAGTAGGCCAGGATGTATGCTTGCCCCTGACTGGACCAAAGTAGGAAATATGTAACCTTATGGGTTTTGCTTTATAAGCACCTGAGTAACCTAGTTCACGGCTTTCTCTAGGAATCCCAGGTATGGTCCTAGCCTACACTCATCATCCTGAGGTAATAAAGCTTACCTCAAATTTGCCTCAAAATTGTGGCTGTGGCCTTATTCTTGCCTGGTGGGATTAACAGCATCTTACAGGGGTGCTGGGAGCTGAACTCTGGTTCTGTAGAATGCTGTAAGCAGTCTTGGCCACCGAGACATTATGTTTCTTCTAATTGTTTGTTGTTGTTACTCTGACCTCTTTTATGATTTCAGTGGCATGAACACTAATGCTTGAGATTATCCCACACTGGCTGGTGCTCTGCCCTCTCCTTTTTTCCTCTGTATTTCTGTTTGTAGTTCCTAAACGGGTCTTTGG
Source organism: Acomys minous (assembly GCF_964271855.1). NCBI lineage: Eukaryota > Metazoa > Chordata > Mammalia > Rodentia > Muridae > Acomys > Acomys minous. Next base: position 116,723,120 of record NC_140494.1, read on the forward strand.
ACTCACTCATCTTTGTATCTTCAATGCTCCTTTCTCTTCGAATCTCACACAGTAGAATTTCAATCCCACATACTGTGATCACCTCATCCATCTAATGGGTATAGTACATAAATTTCATTTCTCTTATTATGCTCAGGCTTTCAGAAAGCTTTCTGCTCTTGTTCATTTGTCTCTGTGTACGACCTGGGTTCACTTGCCTGCAGAATCATGGGGTCCCCTGAAGTTGAAGTTATGGCAGCTGTGAGCTGTCCAATATAGGTGCCGACAATGAAACTCGGGCCTCTGAGAGAAAACCAAGTGTTCCTTCCTGCTGAGCCGTCCTCCCAGTGCCTTTGCCTACCTTCTTACACATATAGATTGTATTTATAATTACTTTGTTTTTATCTCATTTTGTTTCAGGGGTCTCATGTAGGCCAGGTCGGGCTCAAACTCCATTATATAGTCAAGAATGACCTTTGAACTCTAAATAGAAGAATTGTCTTGCTTCTATTTACTAAACGCTTGGGTCAAAAGCAATGGATACTTTAGCTGCTGAGCCATCTCTCTCTCTCTCTCTCTCTCTCTCTCTCTCTCTCTCTCTCTCTCTCTCGGGTGTTTTTTGGTTTTGTTGTTGTTGTTTTGGATTTTTTGGTTTTTGGTTTTTCTGTTGTTTTGGGGTGTTTTTTTTTTATAAAGACAGAGTTTCTCTGTGTCACCCTGGCTGTCTTGGACTCTTTTTGTAGACCAGGCTGGCCTCGAACTCACAGTGATCCACTTGCCTCTGCCTTCCAAGTGCTGCGATTAAACACGTGTGCCACCATGCCCAGCAGGGTTGTTTTATTTTCAAATTCATTTTATTTTGAAACTTGGTTCTGTACAAAGTTAACTTACTCCAGTCTAGGTTATACTTAGTGAGTCCTTTAGAAAACGTACTACTTGTTTTTCTTGTCGTGGTGACTAAGTATGTGACAGAAACAGCTTTCTTTTGGCTCACAGTTCAGAAGTACATCCCATAATAACAGGGAAGTCACTGTAAGCCAGCTCAATGAGTTTGTGTCCTGGTGACTGTGAAGCCAAAGTAAACTCAGCCAAGGAACTTAAAGGAACAAAGAAAGGCTCCTCGCCTGTACCAGATGGTGAGTGACAAGACTTTTTTTCCTGCGGAGACAGAGCACATGGCTACTCACCTCAGAGAGGACACCAATGGCAGACCAAAGAAAGGATGTCACCAAAGTCCACCTTGGAGAACCAATGAGTTTTATGGGGGGTTACTTACAGGCGTGTAGGTGAGGGGTTACCTACATGATCAGAAATGACTCAGCGATAGCTGAGTCACCAAAGCTCACCCAGCATGGGTGACAGCTCACGAAAACTGGAAAGCTAGAACCCCCTGCACAGCCTGCAGGCAGCTCGACAGGTTGGAGACTGTCCTCTCCAGGTGGCTCAGCTGGTCTGAGCCTCTTCCAGGAGGCTAAGCTGGTTCCGACACGGAGGCTGAGAAAAATTCATCTGTGGCAGTGAGTGGGCCTGGGTCATGCTGCTTTCCTTTGGTGGCTCAGGAAGCAGAGAGCGCCAGTTAGAACCAGAAGCAGGTATCGACTTCACTCCTGCCTCTTGAGACTCACTCCAGTCTGCAGGCCATCTTCCGAAAGTGTCCAAAACTTCCCAAAAGAACACCAGCTGGGGACCTTGTAGGTGAACACGGTGTTCTTGTGGGAACACTTTGCACTCAGCAGCAGGAAAGGGCATTTTTCTATTCTGCTGCCAGAAACAGGGGCCATTCCCAGCTCTGTGAATTCAACCTCTTCTCCCAGTGGCTCCTGTACAATTTTAGGGGGGGAATACAGATGTGATGAGGACTCCGCTGCCAACTGCAGATGGCTCGAGCTCTCATTCTTGTGAATTTTTCTTTTCTTTTCTTTTTTTTTTTCCTTGTGAGGATTTTCACATCCTTTGTGACTTCAGATTTTTCCAGCATTTGAAAATTCTAGCCATCTTCTCCTTCCTAATTTTTGTTTCCTCAATTTTGGTATCCATATGCAGGCTTTTGTGTTATTTATTTCTTTGTTTTGTTTTGTTTTTATTATTTATACAGTGTTCTGCCCACATGTGTGCCTGCACACCACAAGAAGGCACTAGATCTCATTACAGGTGGTTGTAAGCCACCATGTGGTTGCGGGGAATTGAACTCAGGACCTTTGGAAGAGCAGACAGTACTCTTAACCTCTAAGCCATCTCTCCAGCCCCTGTGTTATTTATTTCTTATGCGTGAACTAGTCTGATTTTTAGGTCCTATAGCAAATCTACTTTACTTTTTATTGTTTAGATTTTTGGTTGTTGTTGTTGTTGTTTTGTTTTAGTTTGGTGTTTGTTTTTTGAGATAGGGTTTCTCTGTGTAGCCCTGGCCATCCTGGAACTCACTGTGTAGACCAGGCTGGCCTTGAACGCAGACATCTGCCTATCTCTGCCTCTAGAGTACTGTGATTAAAGGTGTGTGCCACCACTACCCAGATTGTTGTTTGGATTTTTAAAAATTATTTTGTACGTATAGGTATTTTGCTTCTCTGTATGGATACCATATGCATGTAGTACCCTAGGAGGCCAGAAGAGGGCACTGGATCACCTGGGACTGGAGTTGCAGATGGTTCTGAGCCACGATGTGGGTGCTAAAGATCAAACTGGGTGTTGTGGAAGAGCAGCCAGCACTCTTAACCACTAAGCTATCTATCTCTCCAGCCTCTGTACTTTATAAAGTAAGAAACTTCCAGCTGGGCGTGGTGGCACACGCTTTTAATCCCAGCACTCGGGAGGGATCGCTGTGAGTTCGAGGCCAGCCTGGTCTACAAAGTGAGTCCAGGGCAGCCAGGACTACAAGAGAAACCCTGTCTCAAAAAAAAAAAACAAACAAACAAAAAAAAAAAAACAAAAAAAGAAAGGAAGAAAGTTAGTTCCAAGTTGCCTTTCGAGTGGTCGTGCCACTGTGCAGTTTGGAACCACTCTTTTGGCACACAGGGTGCAGTTTCAGTGAAGAATCTAAATAATGTTTAAGGGTTCCAGATCACACACTTGCTTCCTCTCCACCCACCCCGCCTCTCTCTTCTCTTCTTTGGAGGCATGGGATCTTGTAGCCCATGCTGGCCTCAGACCTCCTGATTCTCCTGCCTTAACCTCCCAAGTGCTTGGATTACAGCTGCTTGCCATCACACCTGGTTTATGGAATGCTGAGCATCAAGACCAGGGCTCTGTGTGTGCTAAGCAAGCACTCTACCTACTGAGCTACTGAGCTACATCCCTAGCTCCCACCCCCATCTTTTTTCTTTTTCTTGTTTTTCCTTTGGCTTTGTTGTATAGACTCCTGTCTTAAGTCATTGTTCCATTGCTGTGGAAAGACACCACCAACAAGGCAACTCTTCTTGTTTTGTTTTGTTTTGTTTTTTGAGACAGGGTTTTCCTAGCTGTCCTGTAACTTTCTATCCACCAGGCTGGCTGTGAACTCAGACATCCACCCGCCTCTGCCTCCCAAGTGCTGGGATTAAAGGCATGCGCCACCACTGCCTGGCAACAAGGAAACTCTTATAAAAAGAAGCTTTTACTTGGGGGCTTGCTTACACTTTCAGAAGCTTAGTCCGTTGTCATCATGATGGGGAGCAAGGCGGCAGGCAAACCGGTGCTGGAGCAGGCGGAGAGCTATATATTGATCCTTAGGCTAAGAGGGGGAGAGAGATAGAGAGAGAGAGAGAGAGAGAGAGAGAGAGAGAGAGAGAGAGAGAGAGAGAGAGACTAGGACCGGCAAAGGGACTTTGAAATCTCAAAGTGACACACTTCCTCCAGTAAGGCCACATCCCCTAATCCTTCTAATTATATCAAAGAGTACCGTCCCTGGTGACTACCCATCCAAATATATAAGCCACTTAGTCAAATTACCACAAGTAGGCTGTTCAGAAACTCTCTAAATAGATCATGCTTGCCTCAAACTTGCATCCCAAAACTTGGGTGAGCTTGAGGCTAGCCTGAACTATACTATGACATAAAACTCAGCCTGGGCTACAGAATAAGATCACCACCACCACCAAAAAATATATATTTACTGTTATTAATATAATGTATGTGGTGGTGCATGCCTGAAATCCCAGCACTCGGGAGGCAGAGGAAGGCAAATCTCTGTGAGTTCAAGGCCAGCCTGGTCTACAAAGAGAGTCCAAGACAGCCAAGGCTAATCAAAGAAACCATGTCTCAAAAAAAAAAATCTTTCTGATACTTTAAAACTAGGGTTTTCCCTGTTATTGCCATTTCTGCAGTGTTCTTTGCACTAAATAAACTTGTTTTCTCTCCTTCATAAAAAGGGGCAAGGTCTGGAAAGATGATTCAGCGGGTAACAAAACAGACCACTCTTGCAGAGGACCAGAGTTTGATTCCCTGCACCCACACAGTTGTTTACAACCACCCCTACCACCAATTGCATTGATCCAGGGGATCCATGCCCTCTTCTGACTTTGATGGGCATTGGGCACACACATGGTGCACAGACATACATGCAGGAAAGACACTCATACACATAACATAAGATAAAGCTAAAAAGAAGGTGGGGCGCTGCAAGATGACTCAGTAGGTGGAAACACCGGCCACCAAGCCTAACAACCTGAGTTTGATTTCTGGGACCCACACTCAAGTTGTCCTCTGACCTCCACATGTATGACATGGCATGAGTGCCCATACAGTCATACAACACACACACACACACACACACACACACACACTGAAAACATAAATAAAAACCCTGTTTGAGACAGGCCACATGTAGCTGACCTCAGACCCACTATAAAACAAGGCCAGCCTTGAACTGCTTCCAGCCTCCAAGTGCTGAGATTACAAGGCTGTGCCATCATGCCTGGCTTTTTTCCTGTTGATAAACTTTTGGGTTGTTACCAATTTTAGGTTATTGTAAATAATGTTTCTTGATTGTGGGAATCAAGTATTTGGAGAAACACATGCTTCCATTCCTCTGGGGCTGATAAGGAGGCATGAGATTGTTGGGTTACTAGGTAAGTATATATTTAATTTTCCCTGGTTTAATAGCTATTACCCTTTTACCTACTTATAAACTGGGTCATTTGGAGAGAGGGTTCGAGAGCGAACATGTGCTGGGTGTTGAACTCATGGCCTTGAGCACGCTAAGCCTGCACTCTACCACTGCGCTACACCTCAGCCTCCTTGCTTTACTGTAAAGTTGTAAGAGTTCATTTTTGCTTTCCCTCTTTCTTTTTTAAGACAGGGTTTTACTATGTAAACTGGGCTGGCAACTTATCTATAGAAATCCTTCATATTTGGCCTTTCCAGAGCTGGGATTACAGGCGTGAACCTGCTATGTCCAACTCTAAGAACTCAATCTATTGCCAGGTGGTGGTGGCGCACACCTTTAATCCCAGTACTTGGGAGGCAGAGGCAGGCGGATCTCTGTGTTCGAGGCCAGCCTGGTCTACAAAGTCCAGGACAGCCAGGACTACATAGAGCAACCCTGTCTCAACCAACCAACCAACCAGACACAAGAGAGACTCAAGAGAGAGACCCTACCTCAAAAAGAAGGTGGGTGAGAGAAAGGGCCTGTCTTCTGATCTCTACAGAGTGCCCTGATGTACAGGCACCCTTGGCCGGCCCCCCATATACACACACTCAAAATAAATAAACAAATGTTAAAAGACTTTCTTCTCACTCACTAAATTGCCATTTCCAGCTCCAGCTCTCAGAGGAAGAAAAGCTGAAGTGCAGGAATCATGATATTGTTATTCTGCCCTGTGTGCCTTTTTTAATATACAAGGTTTTCTCTCTAGCACACCCCTCAGCACTGAGGAGGCTGGGACTGGAGGATCAAAAGTTCAAGGCCAGTCCAGGTTAGCTAATGAGAGACCCTCTCTCACACAGGGGCAGATCAAACCTAGAGCCTCACACATGATAAGCACTCAGCCCAAATGTTTGCTGGTTTTTGTTTTTATTTTCCCTTGAGACCGGGTCTCTCTGTGTAGTTCTGGTTTTCCTGGAAATCTCTTTGTAGACCAGGCTAGCCTCGAACTCACAGAGATTCTCCTCCTTCTGCAGGAATTAAAGGTGTGTACAACCACCATCCGGCCAAATTTTTGCTGTTTTGATAAGTATTTGTAAGAAAATTTTTCTCTATTCAATGTGTCTACCTATTGCTAGATGAAAAATAAGTGGCCCGTTACTTTCAAAGTGCTTTGTATATTTTAATTTCCGTCTCAGATTTTGCTGAGTGTCTTAGTGACATTCCTATTGCTATATCAAAACACCGTGACCAAGGCAACTTATGGACTTCCTTTGGGGGCCTTACAGTTTCAGAAGGGAACCGTGCCCATTGTGGTGGGCAGCACGGCAGCAGGCATGGCTCTAGAGCAGCCCTGGACAGTTTTGCGTCTGAGCTACAAGCCCAAGGCATAGAGAGAGAGAGCGCTAACTGGAAAATGACGTGGGCTTTTAAAACCTCACATCCCACCCTAGCAACACACCTCCTTCATCAAGGCTACATTTCCCAATCCTTCTCAAATAGTTCCATCAACTAGACACTAAACACTCAAATATATGAACTTATAGAGGCCATTGAAACTACCACACTGGGTACTAAAATCATGATTTCTTGCTAGAGATTCTAAAAATCCTCTCTTATGGCCAACATTTTTGTCTTGTTCAGCTCTGTGTGAACTTTGCCCAAGATTTGGTAGATTTCTTTCTTTCTTTTATTTGTGTGTTTTGGGGGGATTGGGGGAGCAGAGTCTTACTCTGTATCCCAGGGGACTAGAACTCACTATGCAGCCCAGGCTGGCATTTCTTCTGTGGCAAAACTCTTCTTGGGGAGACACAACACACATCTACTCACCCCAGACAGAACAAAGTAGATAAAGTCCAGCTTGGTGAGCCATTGATGTTTTTTAGGGTTATTTACAAGGACATGGGTGAGGAGTACTTACAGGAACATGGGTAAGGGGTACTTACAGGAGCATGGGTGAGTGGTACTTACAGGAGCATGGGTGAGGGGTACTTACAGGAGCATGGATGAGGGGTACTTACAGGAGCATGGGTGAGGAGTACTTACAGGAACATGGGTGAGGGGTACTTACAGAAGCATGGGTGAGAGGTACTTACAGGAGCATGGGTGAGGGGTACTTACAGGAGCATGGGTGAGGGGTACTTACAGGAGCATGGGTGAGAGGTACTTACAGGAGCATGGGTGAGAGGTACTTACAGGAGCATAGGTGAGGGGTACTTACAGGAACATGGGTGAGGGGTACTTACAGGAGCATGGGTGAGGGGTACTTACAGGAACATGGGTGAGGCGTACTTACAGGACCATGGGTGAGTGGTACTTACAGGAAATGGGTGAGGGGTACTTACAGGAACATGGGTGAGGGGTACTTACAGGAACATGGGTGAGGAGTACTTACAGGAACATGGGTGAGGGGTACTTACAGGAGCATGGGTGAGAGGTACTTACAGGAGCATAGGTGAGGGGTACTTACAGGAGCATGGGTGAGGGGTACTTACAGGAACATGGGTGAGTGGTACTTACAGGAACATGGGTGAGGGGTACTTACAGGAGCATGGGTGAGGAGTACTTACAGGAGCATGGGTGAGGGGTACTTACAGGAACATGGGTGAGGAGTACTTACAGGAACATGGGTGAGAGGTACTTACAGGAGCATTGGGTGAGTGGTATTTACAGGAGCAGAAATGACTCAGCGACAGCTGCATCACCACAGCCCACCCCAGCATGGCTGACAGTTCACGAAGCTGGAGCTCTGGAGCACACTGCACAGTTACTTTGCAAGTAACTCTGGTTGAGATCTCTTCTGGGCAGTGCAGCTGGTTTCTGCTTCTCCCAGGGAGCTGTTCTAGTCTCAAGAGTTTTCTTCGCAGCTCAGCCTCCTTCCTCTGAGAGAGACTCTTCATTAGTTCTTACTGTGTTCTCTGGCAGGGAAGGGGAGGGGCCTAGTGAATCTGCTTATTTTCAGGGTCTTCCTAAAGCTATTTTGAGTTGCTTGCCTGCCTTCCTGTTTAAGGAGCTTCCTGCAGGATGGAATATTTTAATCGCAGAGGAAACTGTAACCATCCTGTTGAGAAGTTGCTTTGTTTTGTGTTCTTTCTTTGTGCCTGGACACTTATCAAACTCATTTTAATTATTTACTTTTGTCTTTCCTGAATATGTTTATTGCATTTTATTTGTTTGATTTTGAGACAGGCTTTGGATACATAGTTCAAAATGACCTTGTTGATGCTCTTGTCTGTCTCCTGAGTACTAAAATGACTGCTGCCTGTAAACTGTTACAGCTCTGGAGGGAAGGGTGTCCTGGTAGTCAGGAGCCAAGGAACACCACAGAGTCATACCGCACAGCAAACCTCACCCAGGAGATGTACTGAGAAAGACACAAGAGGGCGTCTGCCCCAGTCTGGGTGAGAAGCAGCAAGGACCTGGGCAAGATGTAGGCTTTATATAGGGTTTCTTGGGGACGGAGTGAAGGTGCGAGGTGGAGTTTCCCAGGTGGAGACTGAGTGCAGGTACAGTGCCACCACACACAACTGGCTTACTTATTGTATTGTAAAAGTAGCTTTTGCTGGAAACAGTGCCAAATGTTTATGACCTGAGCTCCTTGGGAGATTAAAGAAGAAAGATTGCAAATTCAAGACCAGTCTGGACTACAGATCAGGACCACATCTCAAAATAGAAATGTAAAGCCAGGTGGTGGCACATTCCTCAAATCTCAGCACTCAGGGGGCAGAGGCAGGTGGATCTCTTGAGTTTGAGGCTAGCGTGGTCTACAGAGTGAGTTCCAGGACAGCCAGGGCTACATATAAAAACTCTGTCATGAAGAAATCAAAATAAGATAAAATAAAACTCTAAAAGGAGCTAAAAGTACAGTTCAGTGGTAATTGCCTAGCATGGAAGGAGCTAAGTTCAACTCCAAATAACTGCAAAAAAAATGTTTTATTAGCTGGGCGTGGTGGCGCACACCTTGAATCCCAACATTTGGAAGGCAGAGGCAGGTGGATCGCTGTGAGTTCGAGGCCAGCCTGGTCTACAAAGTGAGTCCAGTACAGCCAGGGCTACACAGAGAAACCCTGTCTTGAAAAACAAAACCAAAAATATTGTTCTTTTGAATTTTTATTTAGTGTGCGCACTAAAGTGCCTGTCACACAAGCATGAAGACCTGCGTTTGGATCCCCAGTATCCTTGGAAAGCTGGCACAGTGACAAACACTTGTAACCCTAACACTCAGAGTAAAAGAATCCCTGAAGCTCACTGGTTGATTCCCAGCACCCACATGTTGGCTCACAACCAGTTCCAGGGGATCTGATACCCCTTTCCAGCCTCAGCGGGCACCGGGCACACACACAGTCCATGCAGGCAAAACACTCAAACACATAAAATAATTTTGTAAAAAGCATCTTCTCCTCTGTCATCTGGTTTGGCTACCCTTCTGACCGAGTCAAGAAACCTCAGACACGACACCAAAATCCCCTTCTGAGACAATGCCTGTTCTTTTGAAAGACGGTACAATCCACAGTGTCAAAGACAATAAATCACATGTGCTCACACAGGGCCAAAATAATCTACAACTTCGGGTTTTTGACACTCCCTTCTTGTTCCCAAATATAAGCAATGCCCCTCATAAATTCACCTTATACTTTTGTTTACAAAAGGAAAATCTTTACCCTTTAAACTTTGTTGTGAATTACACGCTCTGCTGTAAGAAGCCTCAGTATCCTGAGTAACCGTTGTAAACAGACGTAGGCTCAGCTCTCCTCTGAGAAGCCCACAACCACTCAGGTATGTCTTGTCTTCTCTTGGGGGCTTTCCCCCCCCTAATCCATCATGCTTAAAATCTATATTGTAATCTCTTAATAAACTCCAACCCTGATTCTTCATACTGACTTACCCTGACAGTTTGCTTGGGTGGAGATCCCTAAGGCAAAATGGAACTTTCCCGTTGCTGTGGGCAACAGCATGCAGCTGTGCCCCATCCTGCCACTCCTGATAGCTACAAAAGAACTGAAAGAAAAAAGAAATACAGCCATGTCCCCAAGCCCATCCGTGGAGACATCTGAGGCTCAGGTGTAGAGAGAGAGCAAGCAGTTGGCATAACTGGGCTGAGGAGATGGATCAGGTAAAGGGCTTATCCAGGTATAAAAGTCTGAGTCCAAATCTCCAGAACCAGGCTGTAGCTACAGTCCCAGTGCTCTAACCACCATGGGAGGATGGATAGGAAAACGCTCAACACTTACAGCCAGCAGCAAATAACAGCGAGACCCCCATCTCAACAAGGTGAGGCTCAACACCAGAAGTTGTCCTCTGACCTTCACACAAATGTGCCCAAACACACATATACACATTACACACACATATTACATACACCCATACACATATACATACACACATACCCACAAATATGTCATATATACATAACACACACTTATCATACAAACATCACACACACACAATACCCATACACACATCACACACACATATACATACCCACACACATCACACACACATATACATACCCACACACATACACACACAGCACATATATACATACACACACATATCACACACACAGCGCATATATACACATACACATATCACACATATATCCCACACATAGCATACACATAGCACATACACACATATACACACATACATACCTCACATATATACATACACAAAATATATATATAAGCACATAACACACACTTATACACACATCACATACACCAACACACACATACATACACACATATACGCACATATCCACAAACACACACACATACACACATGCACATACACTTATCACCCACATCGTACACACACAATTTAATGAAGCAGAAAGAGGAGAAGGAGACAGACAGGCAAGAGGCAGCGCAGCTCGCAGTGCCAGTCTGGTGTGGTTCATCTGTCATCGGCCCATCATTGTCTCAGCTCCAGTCCCTCCCTAGGGTAGTGTGACAGGTTGTCAGACTAGGTAAAGTCTCTTTGAGGAAGACAAGTTCCCTCATTGACTGACATCAGGCTTCAGCCTTTTCCTTCTCCCAACGTGGGGATCCTAGAGCAACTCCCAATTTCTTGGAGTCCATTGTTTCAATACTGAATAGCATAAAGGTGAGTTCCAAGTGTCTCTTTAAAGTATTCCCGCCAGGGGTGGAGGGTTTAGCTCAGTGGCCCTGGGTTCCATCCTCAGCTCTTTAAAAAATTAAAAATAAAATTAAAATTAAAAAACCATATTCCTGCCAGTGTGCTACAGGGTCTGCAAGGGAAGGAAGGTTCTTGATTTCAGAGGTGAGCAGCCTGCCCAGGGTACCTCCTACAAGTACAATAGCCTCAGGTTTCCACAAGTCAGAGCTTCATAATCAAGATGATCATATTTAATGAATGGAGAGTCATTAAAAATCCTAAATTAGCCGGGCGTGGCGGCGCACGCCTTTAATCCCAGCACTCGGGAGGCAGAGGCAGGTGGATTACTGTGAGTTCGAGGCCAGCCTGGTCTACAAAGTGAGTCCAGGACAGAGAAACCCTGTCCCAGAAAACCAAAAAAATTAAACATCCTAAACTAATAAACTACTTTGGAGTAGTACTTCTGGATTTAAATATATGACACAGAGTCCAGGCAGCTCCTCTGTCACCCCTAGCCTATACAGATGTGTAACCTCTGATTCATTAGTTTTTCAAACCCTGTGTTCTACACTTGGCTCTGCACCAAGGCCCAGCCCTGCCTTAACCACTTTGAGCTCAGGGAAGCAGACAGAGCAACCTGGGACAGGGGAATGTGGTGATGGTCTCGGCTGGAGGTGGGTGACCCAGGCTGCCAAGTCCTGCAGGGCACCTCCTGAGGGTGTTCCAACTGGTTGGATTCTTGTCCTAGTTTGCTTTCTGTTGCTGTGAGAAACACCATGAACAAAGGCAAAGGGAGGGAGATGGCTTACATCATCTTACTTACACTTTCAGATGGCAGTCTAGCACGGCAGATGCCAGGGCAGGAACCTGAAGCAGAAACCTTGGAAGAACATGACTTACTGCCCATCTCCCTCTGTCTCTTGCTCATCACGCTTTCTTATATCACCCAGGAGCACAGCCAGCACAGGGGTGGCACCACCCACAGTCAGCAGATCCTTTCTATACCAGTTTCCTACACTGGCCTTTTTTTTGGGGGGGGGGTTTGGGTTTTGGTTTTTGGTTTTTTGAAGCAGGGTTTCTCCGTGTACCCTTGACTGTCCTGGACTTGCTTTATAGACCAGGCTGGCCTTGAAATCACAGAGATCTGCCTGCTTCTGCTTTCTGAGTGCTGGGATTACAGGTGTGAGCCACCATGCCCCGCTCCCAGATGGTTCTTGATAGTCTCTACTTGACAATTAAAACTGAGACAATTCTGAAGGAGCTATGGATGTTAGCTAAGAAAGCAATGGAAAGGAGTGTGAGTGTGAGTGTGTGTGTGTGTGTGTGTGTGTGTGTGTGTGTGTGGTGTGTGTGTATGTGTGTGAAGGTCTGGCCAAACAGCATGTCACACCCAAGAGCTCTCTGGTTTAAGACTGGACCTTTGGTAAGTGACCTCCCCGCTCCCAGCTTTACTCACTGGGGAAAGTGGCTGGTAAGAACACCCACCACACAAGGTGTCAGATGAACGCCAGTCCCATGTGTGAAGAGGAAGCCGGGTCACATTTCTAGTCAATGCTGTGCTATGTACAAAGGTAGAGGGACGGCTAGCTGGAGGAGGCAGAAGAGTTATGAGTGGAGTACAGTGGCTGAGGAAGATAAGGTGAGCAGAAAGCCCAGAGAGACAGGGACTGGGGACCACAGAGACCCGAGAAGCCAGGGAGAGAGAGCATCTTCTCCTCCCATGAACTCAAGAGAACGGCACAGGACACAAGCCTTCCTAACTCCTCTGGGTGGATCAGCAGCACCATGGCTTCTGGGACATGGGAGGCCATTGTCCACTTTCTGGCTCAAACTTCACTGGAGGGGTTGCGATCCAAAGAGACTTTGCTGCCCAACATTTGCAGGGAAGCCATCTTGATGAAGAGTACACAAAAAAATGAACTGCATGAGCAGCCTTGGGGATAAGAAGCTAGCCTCACTGCTAAAGGATGTCCTGGAGAAGAGCTCATGATGTGGAGTGTGCTGGTGGAGCAGCACTGAGCAGGGGTAGAGGGTTAGAGACATGGACAGGGCCCCCTAAGTTTAAGTGGTGACCTAATTAGCCTGAGAACTGACACAGGGTGAACTCCAGGCCATTCATATGGAGGAGGCACCACTAGCCTCTGGCTAGCTCTATTGTTTCTGCTCAGAAAGTTATGGGGCAGCCAGGGACTTGGGATGGTGGCAAACATATAGACATACACATAAAATGTTAACTAAATATTTTTTGAAAGAAAGTAGAGGGGCAGCAAAGTGGCTTCCTGGATAAAGGTACTTTCTGCTACAGTAACTGGGACCCACCTGGTAGAAGAAAATAACCAATTCATACAAGATGTATTCTGACTGCCACATGGATGCTGTGGTACACATACAACCTACAAATTAAAACAAAGCTTTTTCTAAAAATAATTTTTATTTCGTTTTGCCTATATGTATGTATATGCACCACAAGTGTGCAGTACACACAAGAGCCAGGAGAGGGCATCAGATCCCCTGGACCTGTAGTTTCTAGATGGTTGTGTGGTGCCATGTGGGTGCTGATGTCAAACCAAGGTGCGCTGCAAGAGCAGCAAGTGCTCTTAACCACTGAACCATCTTTACAGTTTTTTTAAGTGAAAAAAAAAAAAAAGTAAAGCCAGGCGTGATGGGACACGCCTTTAATCCCAGCACTCAGGAGGCAGAGGCAGGCAGATCTCTGTGAGTTTGAGGCCAGCCTGGTCTACAAAGTGAATCTAGGACAGCCAAGGCTACACAGAGAAGCCCTGTCTCGAAAAACAGAAACCAAACCAAACCAAATCAAACCAAAATGTATAGAAACAAGGTAGAAATAGACAGGAAGACACTCAGTGTCACAGTCATAGTTCTATTGCTATGAAGAGACACCATGACCAAGGCATCTTTTATGAAAGAAAGCATTTAACTGGCAGCTTGCTTATAGTTTCAAAGTTTTAGTCCATTATCATCATGGTAGGGAGCATGGTGGTGTGCAGGGAGATGTCGACATCCTGATCCTTAGGCAGAGAGGCAGAGGGAGATGTGGAGGAATGCTAAGTGAATGTATCAACTGGCAATAAAGCGCTGTTTAGCCAATCAGCTGGGCAGAAGGACAGGAAGTGGAAGGCGGGACTTCCTGGAGGGGAGGAGAAAAGTTTGAAGGTTGGAGGAGGACAGTGGGTACTTAACGAGGACTGGCCCAGGGGTCATAGTGGCAAGTGCTTGCAATATATGTATGTAAAGGTTTAGAGTAGTTTGTTTAATTTACAAGTAGATTAGAATCAGTTCAGACTCTGCCTGGTGAAGTGCTGGCAGCTTTAAAGTACATTTCAGTCTCCCTGTGTCAGTTATTTGCTTTGTAGGCAGAACAGATACAAAATACTGTAACAGGGAGAGAAAGACTGCCCACCCACCCCCCACCTCAAAGCTCATCCCAGTGACCACACTTCCTCCCACAAGCTCACACATACTCTAATGAGGCCACACTTCCTAATTCTTCTAATCCTTTCAAATAGAGCCACTCCCTGGTGACTAAACACTCAAATATATGAGCCTATGGGGGCCATTCTTCTTTGTTTTGTTTTGTTTTTGTTTTTTTGAGAGAGTCTCTCTGTGTAGCCCTGGCTGTCCTGGACTTGCTTTGTAGACCAGGCTGGCCTCAAACTCACAGCAATCCACCTGCCTCTGCCTCCCATGTGCTGGGATTAAAGGCATGCGCCACCATGGCCAGCTATGGGGACCATTCTTATTCAAACTGCCACACCCATCATTGGCCTCTGGCTCCAACCTGCATGCAAGGGAAAGGAAGACTCTCTGTCTCTGTCTGTCTGTCTGTCTGTCTGTCTGTCTGTCTGTCTCTCTCTCTCTCTCTCTCTCTCTCTCTCACACACACACACACACACACACACACACACACAGGAAGGAGGGAGGGGATAACAGTACCCTTTCTTACAGATTCAGCCTTTAATCAGTGATTCCAGAAGCAGCTCTGGACAAAGGGGAGGGACAGCTTTTGTTACTGAACGCTAGCCTCCAACCACACCTACCCCTGTGTTAAGGAAGGGATTGATGGAGGCTTGGAAAGTCCCTAGAGAACCACTGGATGGCATGGTTGGCTGGTTGCCATAGAAACCCTCTGCGTACAGAGGGCTGAAACACTGCCCCAGCTCTGATTCAGGAACAGGGGCTAAAGGTTTTACTTGACTATGTTAGCAGTCAATGACTTAACCAACATGCTTAGGTAATGAACCACCACGTAACCCAAGAAGACAGTTGAGTCATGTATGGTGGCTCCACCTTGTAATTCCAGCAGTTGGGATGAGGCCAGGTTGGGCTCCAGCAAGAAACCTTGCCTCCAACAATAACAAAACAACCAACAACAACAAGACATGAGAAAACAGAAACCTTGTTATGCCGAGATTACCCAGATCGAGAGACCCCCCCCCCAAAAAAAAACCTACCAGGACTCAATACCAATGCAATATACACAGGGTCCTGTATTACAGGCTCAGAGCGTTGGATCACAATCCTTCCTGACAGACCAGGATAGGAGAATGATACTGGAGCATTAAGGGTACTGGGTTTATAAGGAAAACTTGTAATTAGGGGTTGAGGTCACAGGGAAGTGAGGAAAACACCATAGCCGGGATCCTGAGTCTCAGGAATATGGACCTTCAGACAGGTTGGGTCCAGGAAGCTGAATCTCCAGGGAGGTTGTTTTATCTCAGAGGATCATTGGGCTTTAATTGTATCTAATTGTTCTGGTGGCAGGTCTAGTTTATGGCAGTGTGTGGTCTTTCCTGGAATGCAGGAAGTAGTGAAAACACCTGGAGGACTTCTAATAGACCATATAGGATATGGTATTAATTTTTCCCCTACACTTCCATATTCAAGGGGAGCAGGAACTATAGGTGAAAAGTGCATTCCTGCACCAGGCCAAACTCTTGTCCTCAGAGTTCAGTCTCTAGCCCACCCTTCCTTCCTTCCTTCCCTCCTTCCTTCCTTCCTTGCTTCATTCTTCCCTTCCTTCCTTCCTTGAAATGGGGTCTCTTTATGTCACCCTGGGTGTTCTAGAGTCTCTGTGTAGATCAGGCTGACCTTGAACACACAGGGACCTGCCTGCCAGTGCCCCTGCAGTGCTAGGATTAAAGGCATGTGCTACCTTGCCTGGCAGGTTTGATCAGAGTCTTTCTCAGATATTTTTTTCCTTTGAAAGTCAAGGTAAGAGCTGGAGAGATGGCTCAGAGGTTAAGAGCACTGACTGTTCTTCCAAAGGTCCTGAGTTCAATTCCCAGAATTCATATGGTGACTCACAACCATCTATAATGAGATCTGGTGCCCTCTTATGGTGTTTGGACACACACATGGGCAGAAAACTCTATAAATAATAAATACATCTTTAAAGAAAAAAAAAAGAAAGTCAAGTTAAGCCAATCTTCTGCTCTTGGTGTATGATGTATGTCAATTTTTGTTAGACAAAATGGAGGAATCAGAGAAGGAAGATGCAGAAGCTACCACTCTGTTTTCATTGCCGGTCAAAGTGACCAAAAGAGAAGTTGAGCCCTTTTTCTGCCTCTAGCAAAACCCTATTCTGATGCCTTCCTTATTTCTTTATAGACCTGTCGGTCATGCCATTTTTGAACTGTGACAATTCTAGTAGCTACTGTGATTTGCTTTCTACAACTAAAGTAACTTGTTCTTCAAGATTCTTGCCTGTCCTGCTCCACTGACCCTGACTACCAGCCAGTCAGGAGAGACGTTATCAATCATCGAACATTCCCTAACTGGGCACTTACTGGTTACACCTAGCAACGGCCAACAGCAAACCCTAACAAGAAATGTCTCCATCTTCTTCGCACCCCCTCCTCCCTGCTGCTCCTCTGCCTGTCTGTGTGCAGCCATGGTCTCCACCATGATGATAAAGAACTAAGCTTCTGAAACTGTAAGCCAGCCCCCAATTAAAGGCCTTTTTTTTCATAAGAGTTGCCTTGGTCATGCGTCTCTTTACAGCAATAGAACAGTGACTGAGACAAGTCATTCAAGATCCTAATTGGCTTTCTTTTGCTTTTCTAGAAACAGTTGACAGTGTCATTCTGTAACCACTTTGGTGGGAGGGAAGGTGTTCCGAAGACATTTATACCCTTCCCTTTGGTTAGACTACAGAGACAGTGGACCCCAAAAAGTTGGCATTGCCCAGGAGTCTAAGGCTGAGAAAAGAGAAAGGCTGAAGGCTGGTGCCACCCAGAGGAAGACTTGTCTAGTCCGGAAAGAAGCTGCACAGTCCGGCTGCGTCGTCAGCCCACCTTGCTGAGCGGACTGGAGCTAAGACAGAGGTCAATCAACACAGGTAGGACTGCAACCTGACCAGCACTGCTTAGGTATGCGCACCTGCAACCTCTGTTTAAATCTAAACCCGAGGTCGGGTCCAGAGATGACCTTGGTAGAGTCACCAGATCTTTGTTTTTCTCAGCATGGCCAGATTTCTCTGCTTTTCCCCCCCGCCATGGCAAATCTCTTTGGCTAGCCTACTGAAGATGGATGTCTCCTCCCACTGGGCTCATCTCCAGCCCTGACAGACAATAAAGTCTGTGGAGAGCCACATCAGCTCGGGCTCAGCCCACACGAGCACCGCCACCACCCCCCCTCCTCGCCATGAGTGGCCAGGTCTGCTTTATGGTTCTGTTACTAAGCTCAGATCCACAACTCACTGCCTAATCTCCCCCTCTCCCAAATAAATTGAAAAACAGCAACTGCTAACAGAAAATAAATGTACTTATAGTTGGGCCAAACTAGGGAGATAGAGATCCTGATTTCTCCTCACCACAGCCCAGGTTTACAAGTCATGGACAATGAGGAGGCAAAAGCCAGATGACACATAGATTTCGCTGTGAGCCAGTTCTTGCCTGGTAAAAGATGAGTCAGGTCGTCCCCCTCCTCAGCATGGAAGGGCTGCGTGTTAGACTGTGGGGGTACACAGCCACCTCTGAGCACCTCAGAGTCTCACCTGTAACAGTGCTTACCTTGAAAGATGTGATGGGAGGCAGAAGCAAACAGTCTGCCCCAGGCCAGCCGCCAGGGAAGCCTGAGCTCCCTTCCAGCACTTCCTCCCACTCGCCCTGTCATGCCAGTTTCCCCATCACATCACAGCTCTGCTTCTTCCGCTGGGAGAATGGCTTTTCAACAAATTCAAGTGACATGTGAGATCCCAAGCCCAGACTTCACTATGATGTCTCCTAGGTACAAGCACAGATCTTAGCCCTAGTGTTCTTTTTCTTTTCTTCTTTCTTTCTTTCTTTCTTTTTTTTTGTTTGTTTGTTTTTGTTTTGTTTTGTTTTTGTTTTTTGAGACAGGATTTCTCTGTGTAGCCTTGGCTGTCCTGGACTCACATTGTAGACCAGGCTGGCCTCGAACTCACAGTGATCCACCTGCCTCTGCCTCCCTAGTGCTGGGATTAAAGGCATGCGCCGCCGCCACCCCCACCCCCACCCCATCCACCCCCATCCACCCCCACCCCCCCTACCCCCCCCACCCCGGCTTTGGCCCTACTCTTAATCCACATTGCAGGCCCTGGGTGCCCTTGCCTCACCTTGTGCTCGAATGTGTCCGTGAGTTTCTGCCCACACTGGCTGCTTTAAAGTCCACCATGGCAGCTGGAAACCTCTTAGCCCTCACTTGTTGAGCCGTCCTGGGTGGAAGGCACTTTTGAATTCTCCCTCTTCTTCTTGGGATCTAGAGAGACAAAAGGGAATCTGCTGGGCCTCCAGTAGCCAGGGGCCTGCTATCTGGGCTAGCGGGTAAAAGGTCACCACCTAATCTCAGTAGATAACGAGCCACTTTGAGAACAAACCATAGTGGCAGGGGGTGGCATGCTCCCAGATCACACCTGCATCAGCTGCGAGTCTCCCAAAGGCTCAGATTTCCCCCTGGACTGCTGCCCTCCCATCCACCTGCTACCAGCTTTCTTTTGCTACGAGACAAGCGGCAGGCAGTTCTTCCGGCGCGTTCTTTTAGGGCCTTTGCTTCACCCCAGGTGGTACCAAGTCTGACTAGATTATCAGACACTATTCAGTCCGTCCCGGAGCCATTAGTGTACACAGCCTGCCTGTCACTGGGGTCTAACTGCAAGGCGCTTTGCTTCAAGGCATTTGCGTTTCGGGGTTTGAGGCTTCCCTCATAACTACAATCTATTTGTGAAGGAGGCTATGGAAGGACAGGTAGTGAAGGAGCTGTTAAAAATCAAGACTGGAAAAGGAGGTGTCGAGCTTCGAGTTCGAGGCCAGCCTGGTCTATAAAAGCGAATCCAGGACAGCCAAGGCTATACAGAGAAACCCTGTCTTGAAAAAAAAACAAAACAAAACAGGTGTCTAGGGGTATCCATGTACAGTGGAAGGCGTGCGCCAGCTGATACCAGGAGAATGCTAAGGTCAGGTCTCCTTTGCCATGCCGGCTGCCAGGCAGGAAGAGAAGCCTGCCCAACTGGAAGGACATGTGCTCAATTTCTCACCCAGAGGCAGAGTTGTATACACCCCTTGACGATGTGGAGCTGCAGTGTGAAGGCAGTTAAATGACATCAGGGAAACGTTTCGTCACACAAACCACATACATCACCTCTATAATCTGGGGTCCCACGTAGCTCAGTCCTGTACACCCAGAACCACACACTGGCCAAGGGAGAATATCAAGTGTGCTTAGCAACACTTCTAAAAATTTCCTTCATTCCCTACTCATCTGCAGAAACCCTATTTTAAGCCAACTCCCTGGCGCTGAGACTACCTATGTATGGCATGCAGGCCTCCTGAGCTCTTTCGTAGTTAACATAAAAGCCTAGTCTCTTCGTTCCTTGGTTTAGTTTCTTACCCTTTACCCACTGCCAGAATTTGCCACGACAAAGGAAACCTGAGCAAACTCAAACAACAAGGCTTGTTTCCTTCTGCTTCCCAACTTCCTAACTCTGTCTCCTGATTTGTTTTTCTAAGACCGCACCTCAAAATTCCTATGAACACAAGGGTGGGCCCAATCCCGAGGCTCAGGAGTAGGAGAAAAAAGTGCAGGTACAAAGCAAAATTCTTATTAACAGGTATGGACGGTAAATAAATCTTGCGCCAAGACAAACCTGTCATTAATTTTCTCCTTTCCCACCCCAACTAGCCCCCAAAATGCTGTTTTTTTAGTTTCTTTTCTGTTGTTTTTTTCAAGACAGGGTTTCTCTGTGTAGCCTTGGCTGTCCTGGACTCACTTTGTAGACCAAGCTGACCGTGAACTCACAGAGATCCACCTGCCTCTGCCTCCCAAGTACTGGGATTAAAGGCGTGCGCTACCACCGCCCAGCTTAGACCATTTATTTAATATTTATTATTATTATTATTGTGTGTATGTGCTAGGTGTGTGTGCACACTACAACACACACACACGCACACACACACGTATAGTTATTAAAGTTAAGCCCACCAGAGACCACCATATAGACACTCTTAAAGCTAAAAAGAAGGTCTTTATTGATGGCTGGAGGCCACAGAGAGAACTTGCCCAAATCATGCAGCCCCAAGCCTTACAGCCTTTGTCTTTTATGCACAAAAACCGCATCCTGGTTGTCACACTTCAGTTAGCAAGAAGCAGAACTACAGAAGCCAAAGGCAAGGCTGGTCTATTTAAGGACTGTCCTGGGACTACGGCCGGGTCTTGGATGGAATAGGTCTTTGTTTCTATTGTGTCAGGTTTGGTGCCCACTTGCTGGGTTTGAAGGTCAGAACGGTAGATCCAACATGGCATCAGTTGTGCTAAGGTCTGGGAGCCTGTTACAGTGGGGTCAGAGGTTCTACTGTGGAGTCAATGTGAGACAAAAATAGGAACAATAAATACACCTTGCAAGTTAATGGGAGACCAAAACGGGGGAAAAAATATACCTTGCAGGTTAAAGGTTCTGTTTGTGGTTAAGACAGCTAAGAATAAGTCCCTGTTTGTCCTCTGCAGGTTAAGGTTTCTATTCATAGTTAAAGAATAAGTTCCTGTCTGTCCTGTGTTAAATTCTTGCAAATTAAGGTTTATATTTGTAATTAAGAATAGTTTCTTGAGGAAGGAGGGAGGAACAGGAGGAGACAAGTGAAGGGATAACAATTGAGATGTAATCTGAGTAAATTAATAAAAATTTTTTTTAAAAGAAAAGAATAGGTTCTTGAAAGCTGGGCTTGGTGGCACATGCCTTTAATCCCAGCACTGGGGAAGCAGAGGCAGGTGGATTTCTGAGTTTGAGGCCAGCTTGGTCTACACAGTAAGTTCCAGGACAGCCAAGGCTACACAGAAACTCTGTTTCGGGAGGGGGGTGGAGCAGAGGGGGCGGGAGGGATGGGGTGGTGGTGGGAGCAGTTCTTGAGCTGGGCATGGTGGCATACACCTTTAATTCAGCACTTGGGAGGCAGAGGCAGGTGGATCTCTGTGAGTTCAAGGCCTGCCTGGTCTACAAAGTGAGTCCAGGACAGCCAGGGCTCTGTTACACAGAGAAAGCCTGTCTTGAAAAGCAAATAACAAAAGAATAGGTTCGTGTTTCTTAGCTCTGTTGTAAACTGCTTGCAACCCCAGTTCATGTATATGTAGCCTTACCCTGTCCCTTCCTTTCGTTCCATCTGCCTAACAATGTGTAACAGCCAACTCTCTCGCCCCTGTGAACACCTTCTCCCTCCTATAAAAGGGCCTCAAGAGGTCAGCAGGGGCTGCTCTCTCAAATTCTGTCTTAGGGTGAGGCAGGCAGCTGGCCAGTCCTGGGTGCACACCAAAGTCCGGCTTGCTTTAATTGGACAGTCGTGCATTCGGTCTTTTTTCATGGTGATTCTCCGGTCTAACAGTCCAGTCCTTCTTTCCACTTTTACATAGGTTCTAGGCATCAAACTCAAGTTGCTGTTCTCATGTGGTAAATGCTTTTACTTAGTGAGCTATCTGACTGGCCCTATTTATGTTGGAGTCTTGAAACCCAGGCTGGCCTTGAACCCTGATCCTCCTGCCTCTACCTCTTGATATTAAGAATACAGGTGTGTGTCACCATACTTGGCTAAGAATGCTTTTTAATTAGTTTATTATTTTGAAAAGAAAAGCAGGCGGGCTGGGCATGATCGTACATTACCAGAATCCCAGACCTTTCAGAACAGAGGCAGAAAAGATCCTTGCAAGTCTGAGACCAGTCTGGTCCACATAGCAAGTGCCAGGCCACCCAGGCTACATAGTCAGGCTCTGCATCAATAAACATAAAATGAAAAGGAAGAAGAGGAGGAAAAGGAGGGGAAAGGCATACCATCACCTCGTTTGAACCTGTGGGAAGTCTTGGAAGTTTAACTCTTACATTGCCCTACAAAGGAATTCCAAGAGCTCATTTGGAAGTTATCCTGGGGGACACACAGCTACTCAGATCCCCTTTGTTGGGGTAACTTCCTTCACATAGTGAAGGAGTGTCTCTGGGTTTTCGGTTGTTAATTTCACACCAGCAGAGAGCTAAGTGCTGGCAGGATTTCAGGATTGTCCTTTCCGGGGGCCCACCACTGTCACAGCCCTCAGTGCCTTAGGCAGCCAGAGATGTAGCAGGTGTTAGCTTACTGCTGGTTGGTTACAATAAAGAGCTGGCAGCCAATAGCTGGAGAGGAAAGTGAAGGGTGGAACTCCTGGGAGAGAGGGGGACTCTGGGAGAAGAAAGCAAAGGTGGAAGTGAACGGGAGCAGAGAGCTAAGCCACATGGAGGCCATAGGTGAGAACAGTCAGGTTAAGTCTGGATGGTAGGTAGAATCTGCCCCCAACAAAAGGCCTAAGCTTTAAACTATATAAAAGTCTGTGTCATTATTTATATCACTGACTGGTCCAAGAAATTCCTGCTATAACCCCTGATCCAAGAATGGCCCCCCTCTATTGGGGAAGTTAGTTCATTGTCTTCCACAGAACGCATAGTCCCTGGAGGGATTCCCATGAACAGCAAACGAGGAAAGGGACACTTGCCTAGCCAGCCTCTGATGGCTACACTGGGTTGTCAACTGATGTTGTCTAGAATGGGCTAAGACCCAAGCAGCTGGGCATACCTTGAGGAATTGTCATGACTGGATCATCTGATATGGAAAGACCACCCTGAATCTGGACCGCATCTTCTGCTGCCAGCCCACATGCAAGAACATGGAAGAAGGAAGCTTTTGCTTTTTTCTTTTATTTGTTTATTTTAAAAAAATAATTTATTCAGATTATATCCTGATTGTTATCCCCTCCCTTGTATCTTCCCGTTCTCTCCTCTTTCACCCTATTCCCCTCCCCTAGACCTGTGACAGAGGGGACCTCCTCCCCCACCATATGGTCTCTTGGCCTATCAGGTCTCATCCGGATAGCCTGCTTCCCCTTCCTTTGAGTGCCACCAGGCCTCCCCACCAAGGGGAAGTGGTGAAATAGGGGACATCAGATTTCTTGTCAGAGGTAGTGCCCGCTTTCCACACTACTGTGGAGAATGTGCTGTCCATTGGCTAGCTCTGAATGGGGGTCTATGTTTACTGCATGCACTGTCCTTGGTTGGTACAGCAGTTTGTGCAGGCTGCCTGGGTCCAGATATGCCAGCCTTGATGGTCTTCTTGGAAGCTTTTGATTTTTGTCTGCGTCCTCTCACTCTTGCTGGCAAGTTCATCTGTCCTGTTGCTGAAGTTTTCCTTCGGTGGCATTAGAGTGGCCTTCTTCAGAATTCTTGCATAGAATGAAGGCTAGCAGCCCTCTAGAAATCCTCTGGGACTCCAGCACCAGACTGGAACTGCTGAGACATTCAGTCTCAGAGACTGAACAACTATCAGGTTCTTGGCCTTTCCAATAGGAGACAGCCATGTTTGGACTAAGTGGGCTACAGACTGAAAGCTGTGTGTGTGTGTGTGTGTGTGTGTGTGTGTGTGTGTGTGTGTGTGTTCTGTCAGTTCTGTGCCTTTAGTAAACCCTGACTAAACACAGCCAGATCAGTTGACTCAACAACCTTAATGGTAAATCCTAGAGGTGATAAATGTGGCAGAACTTTTTAAAAAATAATTTACTAATTTTGTGTCAGATAATATCTTCATCTGGGCTTTGCCTCAGAAATCTTCCCAAATCAGGAGCCTCCCTAATACTGTGTTTTGTGTCTGTGTGGTGCACCGATTTACTTCATCGGTCTCTAGTTGTTTCAGAGCGAGGGGTTTGGTTTCCAGTCTTTCACTGCTGTCCTACTTTGCCTTCTCCCACTGGACAGACGCCATGACCAACCTGGAGAGGAAAGGGTTTATTTCAGCTTACAGCTGCAGTCTGCCAGGAAGGGAAGTCAGAGCAGGAACTCAAGGCTGGAATCTGGAGGCACGAACTGAGTGGTCATAGGCAATTGTGTTATATTTCTAGATGTTTCTTAGAAAGATTACATCAATCTACAGTTCCTGGCAAGGTATGAGGTTTCTGGTTCCCCACACATTGCTAATCTAAGAGAGAAACTTTTCACTTGAATGTAATTTCATTGTATCATTCCCAGCATGAAAGTCGATAAGTAGTCTAAGGACAATATGTGTGGTTGTTTTGTTTGTTTTGCTTTGTTTTAATGTGAACTTAAAAACTACGGGTGTGTTGGCGCACACCTTTAATCCCAGCACTTGGGAGGCAGCGGCAAATGGATCACTGTGAGTTCGAGGCCAGCCTGGTCTACAAAGCGAGTCCAGGGCAGCCAACGCTACACAGGGAAACCCTGTCTCAAAAAAACAAAAACAAACAAAAAAGCCATGGAGCTGGGTGTGATGGACTACGCCTTTAATGCCAGCACTCGGGAGGCAGAGGCCAGTGGATCGCTGTGAGTTGAGGCCAGCCTGGGGACACAAGAAGCTGGGTAAGGGTAATTTAATCCAGCCCAGTGGGCCAGAGAAGGTGGCCTTTGCAAAGGTGACCTATGGTTACCTCAAGCACCATATGCAGGAATCAACCAGGTGACAAATGTCATTCCAATACAAACAGCTTCGTGTGCAAAGATAAGAGGAAGGAAGGAGTGTGGCTTGTCCACTTTGGCAGAGGACAGGGAGCCCTGCAGAGTTGGCTCTTCGTCAAGGGAAAAGCTAGAAACACAGGGCTCAGGCCCTACCTTGAGGCAGTGGAACAGAGGCTGAGGAACCTGGTGAGCTGCACAGAGGAAGAGCTGGTGTAGCCCAGCAGAGTGGCTTCAGCTACAGCAGCAGCAGCCTAGAAAGACACCACGCAGGTTTCCAAGTAAAACTGCAAATTTCAGACCCAGACGTTTTGTTCTGGTTTCAGACCCAGACGTTTTGTTCTGCAGAATTCTCTAAGTTATTAGGAAACCAGAATGTTCTCTGAAGAACATTTCTACCCACGATGATTTTAAAAACCCAGCCTCAGTGGAAGAAGCTGCCATTGTCAGCAATGTGACAGCATCCTTGATAGATGTCCTGCCTTTCCTAGTTGCAGTTGGCTCAGATGTGCAGGACTGCCCTGGCACAGAGAAGTAGTAAACTCTGGGGATGGGCCTCCGGTTGGATCTAGGGACATCTATTTCCTTTAGCTAAGGATGAGTCCTGCTGAATAGCAGCAACTGTTTCCAGAGTGACAGGACAAGGCACTGTGAAGTTCTCTGCTCTCAAGATTGTGTTTGCTTGACATGGGCTCTCACTGTGCAGCTCTGGCTGGCCCAGAACTCGGAGAGATATGCCTGCCTGTGCTTCAGGAGTGCTGGGATTAATGGAGTGCCACCACCATGTCTGCCCTCCATCATTGTTATTTGAGACAGGGTCTTACTATGTCCATAGATAAGGCAGGCCTTTGAACTCAAAGGATCTACCTGCCTCTGCCTCTTGAGTACTGGGATTAGAGGCATGGGCCACTGTGCCTGGCTCTCCATAGCTTTTGGAATGGCATTTTATAGCCTGTGCTGGTTAGTTTTATGTCAACTTGACACAAACCTAGAGTTGTTTGAAAAGAGGGAAACTCAACCTAGAAAATGGCCCTATCAGAACAGTCTGTGAAAAAACTGTAGTGCATTTTCTTTTTCCTCTTTTTTTTTTAAGGATTTATTATGTATACAGTGCTCTGCCTACATGTATGCCTGCATGCCAGAAGAGGGCACCAGATCTCATTATAGATGGTTATGAGCCACCATATGATTTCTGGGAATTGAACTCAGGACCTCTGGAAGAGCAGTCAGTGCTCTTAACCTCTGAGCCATCTCTCCAGCCCACTCCTTTTTTTTTTCTTTCTTTCTTTCTTTCTTTCTTTCTTTTTTTTTTTGTTGTTGTTGTTGTTTTGTTTTGTTTTCTAGACAGGGTTTCTCTTTGTGGCTGTCTTAGACTCACTTTGTAGACCAGGCTGGCCTCAAACTTACAAAGATCTGCCTGCCGTTGTCTCCCAGTGATGGAATTACAGGCATGTGTCCACCATGCCCAGCTCATGGTACATTTTCTTGGTTGATGATTGATGTGGGAGGACTCTGCTCACTGAGGGCAGTGCCAACCATGGGCACCTGGGCACCATAGTCCTGGATACTCTAAGAAAGCAGGTTGAGCAGGCCAATGAGCAGTGCTCCTATGCTTGAGTTCTGGCCTCGGGCTCCCTCCTGGGTTTCTGTTCTGACTTCCTTCAGTGATAGACTACGAACTGGAATAAACTGTTTTCTCACCAAGTTGTATTTGGTGACCCTGACTAAGATATAGTTAGTCTGTGGCTACTTCTATTGTAAAGACATTTGTCACTTGGCTGTCTCCTACACATGCTACACTACAGGTAAGGAAAGGCCATCTTTGGGGACTGCTTTCCCTAAAATACTCAGCACAGAGCCTAACCTACAGCAAGCACCAAGCAGACAGAAGTAGTTTTTCTTTTCTCCCCCCTGACCCCCTGCCAAAGATTTATTTATTATATACACAGTGTTCTGCCTGTATATAAGCCTGCAGGCCAGAAGAGGGCATCAGATCACATTATAGATGGTTGTGAGCCACCATGTGGTTGCTGGGAATTAAACTCAGGACCTCTGGAAGAGCAGCCAGTGTTCTTAACTGCTGAGCCCTCTCTCTAGCCCCTGAAGTAGCTTCTTTTCAAATCAGCCTTACCACTTATGAGCAGGTTCTGAGGTAAATAAGGGTAAGATGACAAGAGACAGTTGGAAACTACCTAAAGGTCTCTTGAAGTTTAGTGCTGCAGGCTCTCTTTGCCACATACTGACTCTGAAACCTGTCCCGGGGGCTTTTGCGGGGAGGAGGGGAAAGGTGAGAAGTCATCTCACTATGTCCCTAAGAATGGCATGGAACTCACTTTTTAGGCTACATAGGCCTCAAACTGGATGTTGAAAGGTCTCTGGTTCTGGTCACTACCAGGGAAGGGCCTTGCACGTGCCAGGCAGCAAGTACTCTTCCGCTGTTACTTCCCAGCTGAGGGTGGCTTTTTTTTTCTTTTGATATGTCCTTATTATTTTGTACGCATGTGGGCTTGCATGTCAGTATGCCCATGTGGAAGTCAAAGGACAACTTTCAGAAATTGGTTCTCTCTTTCCACCCCGCCGGTCCTAGGATTCGAACTCGGGTTATCAGGTACAGTGGCAGGCAACTTTTCTTCTTGAGCCATCTTGTTGAGCCTAAAGTTTGTTCTTGATTCTACTTTTAGGTTACATTTTCTTTCGTGCCCAAAGGCAACTTTATCCCAAAATGTCACTTGATTGACAGACGGGCTCCTGGAGGCTGAGGAATACTATGGTTCTGGCCATCACCACCTGTACCTTCAGCGTTTTCAGGACATCCATGGGATGTCTGCTATGCTTGGTCTAGGAGCCAGAGCAGGAAGCAGCCTCCCGTCAGCTGCAAATACACAAACAGGGCCTCATTGCAGCCACATCAGAGTTACTAGGTCAAAAGTGAGACCGCATGAGGTTTCGAGGCCAAAGTCTCTCTAGAGACTGGTCCTCCAGGCCATGTGTACTGTAAACAGGGCAAGCATCTCCAGGCAAGTGCAACAAGCTGAAAGGATGGGACTCAGGGGGCCAACAAGGAGAGCAGGAGGCTGGCCTCGAACCCACAGCGATCTGCCTGCCTCTGCTTCCCCAGTGCTGGGATTAAAGGCGTGCGCCACCACTCTCAGTTATGTTCCAGCGATTCAGCAGAGTAGCTAGCGGAATCTCCACACACCTGCAATGTGGCTTTGTTGTTTCTGGACTAATAAGTAGGGCCTAATAATTGTTTATTATCAGACCTATAATTATCATTACTTCAGTATAACCCACTAGCAATCAATCAATCAATCAAGACACTGATACTTGCCAGGTGTGCTGGCACATCCCTTTAATCCCAGCACTCGGGAGGCAGAGGTAGGTGGATCACTGTGGGTTCAAGGCCAGCCTGGTCAACAAAGTGAGTTTGGACAGCCAAGGCTACACAGAGAAACCCCATCTCAAAATACAAAACAACAAAAAGTCTAAGTTCTTGACTTAATACAATTTTTAAATTGTATGTTGAGGTTGCTAAGAGACCATGTTCACAGGTTTTGCAATAGTATTTACATTTTTATTGTATTTATTTATTTTGTGTGTGTGTGTACATCTGCAAATAGTGTGTGTCACAGTGTGAAAGTAGAGACCAGAGGATAACTTTCACAAGCTGGTTCTCACCTTCCACCCTGTAAGTCCCAGGTTTTAAATCCAAGTAGTAAGGCTTGGTGGCAAACAGTTTTACACTTTGAACTATCTTGCCAGCCCTATATTTTTAATTGTTCTATTTTTTTTTCAGCATGGAAAATAGTTTATCACAGAACAAAGCAAATAGTTGTTCTATTTTGTTGTTGTTGTTGCTAATCTCTCTCTCTCTCTCTCTCTCTTTTGTTTTGTTTTGTTTTTTTGTTTTCAAGACAGGGTCTCCCTGTGTAGCCTTGGCTGCCCTAGACTCACTTGTAGACTAGGCTAACCTCGAACTCACAGCGATCCGATCCATCTGCTTCTGCCTCCCGAGTGCTGGGATTAAAGGCGTGCACCACCACATTCAGTTTGTTGCCAATCTCTTATTGGGCCTAATTTATCAATTAAAATTTGTCATAGGTTATATATGTATAGGAAGATATCATATATACAGAGTTCTATACCATGGCTTCAGGAATCTGCTGGGAAGATGCAAGTATCCCCTGTGGATGTAAGAGACAAATGTCTTTTCACATATACCTCACATAACCCCCTCAGCGGCTCTACACCTCACATAAACCCCCTCAGCGGCTCTACACCTCACGTAACCCCCTCAGCGGCTCTACACCTCACGTAACCCCCTCAGCGGCTCTACACCTCACGTAACCCCCTCAGCGGCTCTACACCTCACGTGACCCCCTCAGCGGCTCTACACCTCACGTGACCCCCTCAGCGGCTCTACACCTCACGTGACCCCCTCAGCGGCTCTACACCTCACGTGACCCCCTCAGCGGCTCTACACCTCACGTGACCCCCTCAGCGGCTCTACACCTCACGTGACCCCCTCAGCGGCTCTACACCTCACGTGACCCCCTCAGCGGCTCTATACCTCACGTAACCCCCTCAGCGGCTCTATACCTCATGTGACCCCCTCAGCGGCTCTATTATGAAGAAGGATCACACAAATGGAAAGTGCCGGTCAGTTGAGATCCAGAGCCAATAAGTGGTAGGGCTGGCGTTTGGGCCTGAGCTGCCTGCTTTGAGAGCTCTGTTCTTAATCACCTATGTTGCATAGGAATGTGGGAGTGCTAGTCAGTATCAGCCCAGAACCTTCTCTGGCTTCACTTGGCCATACCCCTGACTTCTGAGGCCACAGACAGGAGATGAAGAAGGACACAGTCTCCTAAAGGTCACTTTTATTTCCCAGAACCACTCTTGTCCTCACTCTCAGTACAGTCTGTGGGAAGTCTGAAGTGTCTTGCCACCTCACAGACTTCTTGACCCTATGTGACACCTGGGCACCAAAGAATGGAAGCTTCCAGGGTCTGACCAGGAGCCAGGGATCTTGAGATATGGTGTGTCTTCTTACTGCTTTTGTTTTGAAACAGGCTGTCACACTCATGGGTCTGCTCACCACGTAGCCCAAGCCAACTTCAAAGTTGTGGCTTCCTGCCTTGGCCTTTCGAGTGCAAGGATTAGAGATACAAGCACCGTGCCCAGCTTCAGCCGAGGCGTTTCTGAAAGCCATTCCCAGGCAGGCGGTCCCTCTGTCATTCAGTTATACTTCCAGCAGCAGCGTGTTTGCCTGCTTTACTGGGCCTCTCCCAGGAAGAAACGGGCGGGCCTCTGGAAAGCAGGCATTTCCTCGTCGAAAGAAGGTAGGACCAGGGTCTGTGGCTCTGTTTAGCTTGAAGAGGGTTAGATCCCACGGAAGTTCCAAGAAGGCCCAGGCCAGCCTCTCCTCAGCAAACAAGCTCTTTACAGGGTACTGACATTCCTCTTCAACAGCTCGGGCTGAACTCACTGGTGCAGGAAACGATGCTAGAGACCCCAGCTCAGTGCTGCTGGGAGCCAGCGTGCTGGAAGAGCACGTCCTTCACTTTAGCCACAATGGTCTCCACCTCAGCCATGGCTCCTAGACCTGGAAGCAAAGTGTGTCTGTGGCAAAAGCCACTGTATGAGCTAACCTTGCCTGTGGCTACCACTTACATCTCCCCTGGGTGCTCCACCCACATTCTCAGCCTGGGGAGCCCAAGTCCAGACCTAGATCCATTATATCCCTTCCAAGATAGCCCAGGACAGGCCCCAGGAGCCATTCCATTAACTGTTCTCCTGTTGCCAGGGGCTTTACCAGCCACTTCATGCCTGCTGTCTCACCTCAGCCTAACAATCCTGGGAAACAAGAATTAGCACTCCATCCACCTCCAGATGAGAAGCCGGGCTCAGAAAATAGTTCTGTCCAAGGTCACAATTGGACCACAGAACCCAGAGGTGACCCCAAACCACAGCCCCTTCTACAGTTCCGGGGTGAGTATGGCAGGAATCCCACCTTGGTCTCCACACACCAGCTTCTTGCTCACACAAGGAATCTCCACGTAGCCAAAGGCTTTGAGCTGGCCCACCTGCCGTGCAGTGAGAGGGTGCTCCCACATGGCAGTGTTCATGGCAGGGCAGAAGAGTAGGGGCTTGCTGAGGTCCCAGGCCCGGATGACACAGGTCTGTGAAGAAGTGGGGGAGAGGTGCTGATGCCCAACCTACCAACCCTTCTCAGTCCTCCTAAATCCTCACTACTGTCCTCACCATCATCAACAGAACAATGGTTGGCTAGGGCTGACTGGATGTTACCATCTGCAGAGATCTGTTCTTGCATCCCTGGGGGCGGGTGGGAAGCTGTGTCTTCATCCCTCATCATCTCCACTCAGGCTTTGGCTTAGTCTTAGCCACAGGAGATACCGAGATACTCAATTAGCACCCACAATGACCCAGGTGCCTCCAACAGACCTCCATCCTATGTACAATCTCCACGTTCATCAGCCTAAGCCTCTGCACAGGCTCACAACTGCAGGGCAGGGAAACAATCCCAGAGGACAAGAGGCCAGCTTCACTATTCACTGGAAAGCTAGGGACCGGATTGTTCACATTCAACACAGCAACAGCTCTACTTCCAGGCCAACTAAACCCTGAGAATGAAAACAGCCATAGCATGGAATATGTTTTTGTTGTTGTTGTTGTTGTTGTTGTTGTTGTTGTTGTTATTGTTCAGTTTTTCAAGACAGGGTTTCTCTGTATAGCCTTGGCTATTCTAGACTCACTTTGTAGATTAGGCTGGCCTCGAACTCAGTGATCCAATCCACCTGCCTCTGCCTCCCAAGTGCTGGGATTAAAGGCGTGTGCCACCACACCCAGCTTGCAATATGTTTTCTCACCCATTAGCAAGAACCCTTACTGTAACCCTATAAGGTAAGTACTGTTCCTTGTCCATAGATGAGCAAGCTGCAGCTCTCTGAGAGATAAACAGCTATCAAAGGTCACACAGATACAAACATGGTCCTGTACAACCATCCACTGGACTGGGCAGCCTCCCTACCTCCCCCAGGTCCCAGCAAAAATACAAACGCTTTCAAAGCTCTTAGCTAAGAGCCTGGCACTAAGTACGAGCTACACAACAGTGGCTCCTACATTACCCCAGGCACAGGCTGGGGAGGCCAAGGACTGCTTCCCAAAGAAACAGGCTTCCTGTGCTCTCACCACCAGGCATCTGTTCCTGAGACTCCTGGGGAGACAGCAATGTGACACCCATCCCCAGAAACAGAGTACATTTGGGGAAGGAGGAGGAGTGCAGAGAACAATGTGACAAACAGGCCAGAGCCAGCGCCTGTCCCTCAGTGCCCTTACCCTCTCCTGGGACAGCAAACAGCCTCAGAATCTGGTTACTTGCATCATCCCAGACACCAGTGTTGGTTTCCCGCCAACACCTCTCAAAACAACAACCTGACTATGAGTGGACAATTTCAGTCACACTCCTTCTGGGCTCTGTGCAACCTGTTGTTTTTTCAGGAGTTACAAGCAAATCTAGAAAGGTTTAGTGGCATTGGGATGAGGTTGGGCTGGGCTCTAAGCACTCTAAAGTGAGTACCCTGACCACAGCAAAAACCAACCTGTCGGACCTCGGCAGGGCCACTTCCCCACCCTCTGACTCGGGGCTCAGTGCCTCTTGGACAAACTAGTAGTAGGAAGGGGAGAGAACACTGGCTCCCACAGCCAAGCGGCTGGCACTATGCTCAGTGCCTCAGCCTTACCCTGGGAATCCTCTCAAACTGGCCAGAAGGCTGAATCCTGGTCCAGAGATTTAGCACTGAGCCAGCCTGATAATCCTGAGAGTCATCCCCCCCTTTCTGGACCTGACAGTTTAGTGTAGATGAGAAGCCAGTGCAGGTGGAGACAGCCATTCCTGGGCCTATGGCCTGCAGAGCCGAAGACAGGACAGACGGGAAAGAGAGCAGGCTGAGCTTTCTCTCAGGACTCTTAAGAAGATTCCTACTGAGGAGGATATGGCCCTACCCCCAAGAGTGCTTACAGATCGAACTATAACCCTGGAGATTGCCTCAGACATCTGTTTTTGGATTAAACTGTTTGAGGCAAAAGGTTAGTTTGGGCTGGGTGTGGTGAAGCACACCTTTAATCCCAGCACTCGGGAGGCAGAGGCAAGAGAATCACTGAGAGTTCAAAGCCAGCCTGGTCTACAAAGCCAGTCCAAGACAGCCAGGGTTACATAGGGAAACCGTGTCTTGAAAATCCAAAAAATTTTAAAAACTTAAAAAAAAAAAAAAAAAGAAAAAGGTTAGTTTGGGGAACATGTTCTACTGTCCAGCCAATTCTGAAGAAGAGACCTTCAAAGATACACGGAGTATAGCAGCCTGGAAGAGAAAAACCCAGGCCTGTGATCCAGTCACACAGGAAGGAGAAGGGAAAACAAGAGGGTCAGGATTTCAAGGCCACATGAGACTGGATTTGCTTTATGTGTGTGAGCATTTAGACTCCATGTGTCTGTGCATGATATGCATGCCTGCTGCCCAGCAGAGGCAAAAGAAGGTGTCAGATTCCCTCAGACTGGAGTTACAGGCAGTTGTGAACTGCCGTGTGGTTGCTGGGAACCAAACATGGATCCTTTGGAAGAACATCCAGTGCTCTTAACCTCTGAGCCATCTCTCCAGCTCAGCTAAAGACTATATTAGAAGGGGGAGGGGCATATAGTAATCACTACAAGGAGGGGAGGCCTGAGGTGCTCAGAGTGCAGGAAGAAGCCAGGTGTTGGGGGGCACATGGCTGAGTGCCGCCCTCGCTTGTTCCAGTGCCCTGCTGTGCTGTCCCAGTCCTACTGCAGCACGGCCCATGCAGCACCAGTTCTGCTTCTCC
Organism: Acomys minous; assembly: GCF_964271855.1. NCBI lineage: Eukaryota > Metazoa > Chordata > Mammalia > Rodentia > Muridae > Acomys > Acomys minous. The sequence continues at coordinate 116,757,097 of NC_140494.1, forward strand.
GTCCTACCCGGTCTGCTCGTGGCCACAGCAGCGGGGAGAGGTTCCTCCCACCCCATGTTCTTAGTCTAATGCTGCTTAGGTCACTAGCAGCTTCCCAGAGGCAGAGCTACGAGCCTCCTAACAGGCAAACAAGGACACTAATGTCTGCCCCAGGGCTCCTCACTCACCACACAGCTCTCTGCCGCTCACGTCTATCCCCATCCCTCTTTTTACTTCTATTTAGAGTTTCATTCTGGAGCCCACCAGGCCTTGAGCTTTTGATTCTCCTGCCCCAGCCCCTCAAATTGCCAGGATTACAGGCTTATGCCACCAGGCCCAGAGAAGAGGATATTAATTTCATGTGTGATATCCAGATACGTCTTCAACATTCACTTCTTCACCATTTTCAACTCTAAAAAAGTAAGTGTAGTAAAAAGAGCTAAGTGTAGTAACACACACTTGTAATGCCAGTATTCAGAAAGAAGAGGCAGGAGGACTGCCAAGGTTGAGACAAGCCTGCGCGCACACACACACACACATACACACACACACACACACACACACACACACACACACACACACATGCAAACATAGATTCAAACAAAAAATATTTATGAAAGAAAATTACTTCCTGCCACACACAAGCAATATTATTAAATTCCTACTTAAAGCCTAACACCAAGCAGGCTCCAAAGACTGATGGGGTCATTTAAGACTACAGTACTTTCCTCCTGCCTGCATGGGTGATCACAAATCTCTCTCTCCAAAGCAAGCATTCCCTGTGTCCTCAGTATAAGCCTCCAGAATATGGGAGGTGAAAGGTCAAGCGATGGAGGGAGGGGTGACCATAAGACCTTTGCAGGATGATTTCATAACCAAAGGCAGACACTCTTTAAGGGAGCAGCTCCCAAGAGGTTTCAGAGGCCTCAGGCAATCTGGCAATCACTTCTCACCCAGTTTTCCCCCTTTCTCTCCAAGCTTTCCCTGACAGATGTAAAAACTGGGTCTCAGTTTGGGGGCCAAAATAACTACAGAGAAAGAAGTATGTGAAATGCATGGGAAGTGGACACCTTACCAGAGTGTCCCTGGGTGTTTCTAGATTCTGGTGGGAAGGCAGAGCTGATGGGGAAGACATGCAGGAGGGAAACCAATGCGTCCATGTGGAGGGAAATCAGCTTGTGACGAAGGAAGACAGAAGGACAGGGCGTCTGGGTGGGGCATTTGGCTGATCACTGAGGGCAGGAGAGCGGTGGACACTTCCAGAAAGCACCAACAAAGCCAGATGATCTTTTGGGCCCAGATCTTCAGCCTCCTTGTTAAAGAGACAGGGCACAGGAGCTACTCAACAGCTGGCAACCTATAGTAATAGGAGGCTGCACCCCATTGCAGTGGGGGGGCTGCTGCTCAACAACCTGCATCCCACAGTAACTGACTTCCTTGCACAGTGAAATCTGCAGCTCAGCAAACTGGAAGCGAAGCTGGAGAGGACAGACACCAGGAGTCACTCACAAGTAAGTTGTCACAGATGCCACTGGCCACCTTCCCCAAAGTATTGGCGTCAAGGGGAGCCACTAGCATGAGGTCAGCCCACCTCCGCAGGTCAATGTGGAGAACTGGGTCAGAGCGGCGCTTCCACATCTGTCGAAGGAAAGAAATAGGGGTCATCCACCCAGTCACTCTCAGTATGTGAGTGGGAGGGGATGGGGCCCAAATAGGCCAGGTACAGTAAGTTGAGAAACCCAAGGAAACCACCTAGATCTCCCTCTAGGTCTTCAACTGTCCCTGCACACAGCAAAGCTGGCAGCACTGGCCATGGAGCCAGCAGCTTGACAGAAACCAGGCCTGAGGAAACAAACGCTCCTTGTCTCTCTCAGCTTATTCCCTTTATGGTTTGGTTTCAAAAGAACTGACATCTGGCAGGGAACTCCTGGCCTGTCTGCTTGAGGCGGATGCTTGGGTTGTCCAAGCCAGTAGAAGGGCTCTGGGGCAGTGAGAAATGAAGGGGGGAGGGGAGGGAGGGGAGGGCAGGCCAGCCAGAAATGTTCAAGGCTGAGAATGTTTTAAAATGCCTGGCAGGGCAGCACTATGAGGCCCACACTCCGTGCCTGGCAACTCAGTTGGTACCCACCCCTCTGCAGGAGGGCTGAGACAGGGCCAGCAGCCGTGGGAAGTGAGGCACTCTGGACAGCCTTGATGCTGAGAGCCACGTGGACAAGGGTGGTGGGAACAGAGCTCCTCTGTGGTTTCATCAGCCCAGATAAGTACAAGGACACTCAACCCCAGGGCACTGGGCCAAAGCTGAGTTCTGCCTAAGGAAGGCGGGACTGCAGGCCTCCCACGGGCCAGAAGCTAGACAGATGTTTTCTTCATTGCCTCTACCCAGATGGCCCTGACCACTGACTTGAGCCCAGGCTGTGTGCTCCAGCAACCAGGCCCATGAGCTGCAAAGAAGACAGCTCTGTCCTGCTGGAAGAAAAGCAATGGGCCCAGCACTGACCTCCCATTCATCAGCATCACTGTAGAAGGTGACAGGAACATCCTGAGGGTTATAGAAGTGCTTGGCTCTGTCCGTTGTCACCACTGTGACTTCCAGCTGTCACCAAGAAAGTGGAGGGAACAGAGTAAAAAAAAGTTACCAGAACCACAAATGTAGAGGCCATATGAGGTCCAGTGCAGGCAGCTACTCTCCTCACAGCCTGGTGGTGAACATGACTTCCCCTTAGCAATGAAGCTCATGTTTACACAGCTACTTCCGCTGTCACTCAAAGGTCAGGCCCTGCCAGGTGCACTTATTTCACTTCCCTATTTAAGGGGCTGCTAAGAAATGAGTCACCAACTGCTCGGGTATATAAAGTAGCAGTCTCGTGCTACTCGGGCAGTTGAGGCCAGAGTCAGTGGCAGGCAGACAGTGGAAGGGAACTCAAGCCTATCACAGGCAGGAGAGGCCAACCAAGGAGACTCACAGGACCAAGTTCTATGCCAACAGCTTGATTGCTACAGGCCAAGGCACTGACAGCTGGTGCATGCAGACTGTGCCAGTATCCAAGCTCCAGTGAGAGAATAGAGTCCCCTCACCTATCTTTAGGAGCAAGACCTGGGTGTGGGAAAGGGCCTCAGGCTGCAGACAGGCCTTGAGAAGATAAAGCCTGTGCCCTCACTCAGGAGAATGAGCGTCTTCAACCTGTCAATTTACTGAGAAAACCCTGATGCCAACAAGGAGGGTGTTTAACCTGTGTGTGTGACAAAACACAGCCCAAAGAATTGGTCCAGGCAGAAGTCACTGGGAAAGGAGACACCACTGAGTCAGAAAAGGACATCCATCCAGGAGGAAGGCCAGTCAAAGGTGATAGAAGAAAGCATCATTGACAATCAGGGCTGTGGGCAAAGGCTGCAGTGTCTGACCAGGGCTAGCCATGCAGCCTGGACAGTTGTAAGCGGTTTTAGTGAATGTGTAAACTGGAAGATCTCACACAGGAAATTCAGTTTCCTGGCTGCTGAATCCACATTCCTGTTTGATAAGCACGTGATGACGTCAAGTCAAGGCTGTCTCTTTGTACAATATATTCGCCACTCCTTCCTTCGGTTGCTTCTCCCTGATGCGCAGAACAGGGGTACCATGCTCTGCACAGCTCTTAAGAGCAAGCTAAGGCCGAAAGCAGACAACTCAGAGAGCAGCTCTGAGGAGAGGTTGCAGGCCTAAAGAGAGCGGCTCTGAGGAGAGGTTGCAGGCCTAAAGAGAGCGGCTCTGAGCAGTAGCTGCAGCTCTGAGGCCCCAGAATTGCTGACCTGTCCCTTCCATCTCACTCTACTCCCTATTTCTCATCCCTAATCCTCCACAAAACCTCAGGGATGTTTTTAGATGTCCCGCAAACCAGTGGTTCTCAGCCTGTGGGTCTCGACTCCTTTAGAGGTGGAATGACCTTTTCACAGGGGTGTCACCTAGGACTATCTGTAGATCAGATATTTACAATTCATAACAGCAAAATTACAGTTATGAAGTAGCAACAAAAATAATTTTATGGGTGGGAGTCACCACAACATGAGTAACTGTGTTAAAGGATCCCAGTGTTGGGAAGGTTGAGAAGCACTGCTCTAAGCCAACCACCACTGAGAGTTGACACCCATGAGCAAGCTTGCCAGTTCTGAGCAATGGTAAGTGGGCAGGGCTGCCCTGTCCCTCCACAGAACACAGCACGGAGCACAGCCTGGACCACCAAGGCAGGAAGAGCAGAGGGAAGAAGAGCCCATGCCAGGGGTCTTCGTGTTTTCATGGCAAAGACACAGGATAAAGAAGGTCAAGCACTGGCTTAATAAGTTATAGTATGAGAAGAATGCTGCACGAACTCAAGCATGCATAACTTTCCAACTAGGAGAAGAAAGTTCAGTCTACACAACAAAGGAAAGAAAAGGAAAAGCAGCCGAGAGAAGACATAAAATAGGTAGAAAGTACTAAGTAAAACCACAGAAGCAACCACGTGTGGTGGCACATACCAGCAATCTCAGCATTCAAAAGGCAAAGGCAGAACCTGAAGCAACAGCACACGCCTTTAATCCCAGCAGTCGGGAGGCGAGGCAGGCGGACCTCTATGAGTTCAAGGCCAGCCTGGTCTTCAAGGCCAGCCTGGTCTACAAGGCCAGTCCAGAACAGCCAAGGCTACATAAAGAGACCCCGTCTCAAAAAACAAACAAACAAAAAACAAAACAAAAAGCAAAGGCAGGAGGAATATGAGGTCAAGGCCAGCCTGGGCTACACAGCGAGTCTCTAAAAACTAGAGAGGACGGGTCGTGGCTCAGCTGGTGGTGTGTCTAACATACACAAAGCCCTGAGTCTGATTCCCACACTGCATAAAATTAGACATGTTGGCATCGACCTCTAATCCCTCCACTCAGGAGGTGAAGACAGAAGATCAGAAATTCAGGGCACTTCTGGCAAAACAGTGATACAGGTTTCATGGCCATCCAGGGGTATGTGAGGCTGTCTCAAGAAAAAAAAAAGGGGGGGAGAGGGAGGGACAGGGCGTGATAGTGCACACCTTTAAACCTTTAATCCCAGCACTTGGGAAGCATTGGCAGACCGTTCGCTGTGAGTTCGAGGCCAGCCTGGTCTACAAAACAAGTCCAGGACAGCCAAGGCTAACACAGAGAGACCCTGTCTTAAAAAACCAAAAGAAAAAGAAAGAAAGGAAGAAAGAAAGAAAGAAAGAAAGAAAGAAAGAAAGAAAGAAAGAAAGAAAGAAAGAAAAGGGATAAGAAAAGAAGGGGCTCGGGGCTCAGAGAGTAGTCTGAGTCGTAGAAGTCCTAGGTTCAATTTCCAACACGGAAAAAATACAGATGGCAGAATTAAATCCAAATGTGAAAAATATAAATACAAAATACCAAACTTCTGATCAAGATACACATTTTCTGGGCTGGCAGGATGGGTGAGTGGGTAAAGGCCACGAAACCAGGTATGAATTTGATCCTTGGAATCTGATGTTGGAAAAGGAGAACTGACTCCCTGGAGCTGTCCTCTGCCTTCCACACACATGCTGTGCACGCGCACGCACGCACACACACACACACACACACACACTCACACACACATACACTCACACACACACATGCTGTGCACACACACACACATGCTGTGCACACACACACACACATGCTGTGCACACACACACACACACATGCTGTGCACACACACACACACATGCTGTGCACACACACACACACACACACACACACACACACACACACAAGATAAAGAAACTAAGAATAAATAAGTAAATAAATTACATTCTCACTCCAGCTGGGTACAGCGGCATATGCCCATAACCCCAGCTTTTTAGAAGGTTAGGGCAGGAGCTAAGAAGTCCCCTTGGGAACTTGGTAAAACTCTGTTTCTAAATAAGATGGAATGGGGCTGGCAGTGTAGCTCAGTGGCAAAGTGTTTGCCTAGCACATGTGAGCTCTTTGTGTTTTACCCAATTTACTGTAAATAAAATAATAACAACATAAGCTTTCAGCCAAGTAATTAAACTCTCAAGAGCGGAAGAGGGAAACAGCAGCAGTTAAGCCCTGCCAACCGCTGGAAATTAAGTGGAAGGAAACATTAGTGGATGAAACGAGAAGGACCAAACACCAAGACCCAAAACAGAAGCAGCAGAGACCAGAAGGGAGACAGCTCAGGGCAGAGGAGCAGGGTCCGCTGGAGGGCAGGCAGGAGTGGAGCTGAATGCAGGACTGGTCCACCCCCCACAGGGCAGTTAAAGCCTCCTGGCCTCCATGCCAACCCAGCTGCCAGGCATTTAGCGTCCTTCCGTGCCGAGAGTCCTCCTGTTAAAGGAGCTCATTAGGCATGTGGGCTTTCTAGGAGGTGATCTGGTATTTTGCAAGGTCTATACCATTATGCACCCTAAGAATTGCTCCCAGCTTCTGACACGATGTCAAGAGCCATTGATTTTGGGGAAGTTTAGTAAGCATGAGAGAGCTCCGGAAGAGATTTGGTATTGGCAGAGCGCAGTTATGTTGAAGAAATTGGACTGGATCTGACTGTTTCATTAAAACCAGTTAGTTTAAAAAAAAAAAAACACAGTTAGTTTCTATATATTAGGAAAAAAATAAAAAGGAAAAAAAAAAAGCTCCATCAGTGCTTCTGTGTAATAGGAGGAGAAAAGAAGCTACAGAAGATGTTCCCTGATGTGCTGAAGAACTATTTGGTAAAAGAAATTGTTAAACTATGCCAGGAACCATTAGAGCTCCTGTCTGAAAAAAAAAAAATCTTGAATATTCTTGAGGGTGACAACGGCTTAAACCTTGCAAAATACCAGATCACCTCCTAGAAAGCCCACATGCCTAATGAGCTCCTTTAACAGGACGGCTCTCGCCACTTCTGCTCAGCAGCCCTCTGAGATGTCAAACAGGCCAGAGTCCTGGGATACAAGTGCATCTACAGAACGCCCAGACGACTGAGCCCTCAGCACTGTGTTCACAGGCAGGAGACCCATGGGGGCTTTCCTGGAAAATCCAAATGACCCTGAGACTGCTAGGGGGTTGCAGGGAAGGCTATTTTGAGGTATTAAATCCCAAGGGTCCCCAACAGAATCTTCCATTCCCAGCCGAGAAGTTTCCACGCAGCTTTTCACAGTCAAATAGGTGTAGCCAAAGAGGATCAGACATTTAAAGAAAACCCTCCAGGTCAAAAAACAAGATCAAACAACTGAACAGAGCTGAGAGATGCACCAAAGAATAAGAGCATGGTGCTATTTTTTCTCTTTATGTGTATGGTGTTTTGCCTGCCTGTACACCCATGTACTGTGTACATGCATTGCCTTCACAGGCTAAAAGACAGACCCCCAAGGCCTGGAATTACACATACTCTACAGAATTCATTCACATGAAGAAATAAATCTCATGGAGCCCTGGCAGGACAGAAAATGCCCTGAGGGAGGGCAGGAACCCCCTGCGCTTTCCCTGAAGAAACTCCCCTGTGCTTTCTCTGAAATCGTTGTAGGTCCTAGTGGAAAAGACCTTGAAATTCTAATCCTCCTGGGGGCTGGGATTATAGAGTTGTACCATCACTCACACAGTCTCCTGGGTATCCTGCCCTGCCCTGTGCCACAGAAATCCTGCAGCTTTGGATGTGCAGGACCAGCCCTTTAATGGCTCCGGCAGATCATAGAGTAGCAACAACTCTGTCTGAGATCTTTCCTTCAAGATTTGAACTACCTCTTAGCCAGTCCACACTCTGGCTCCCCTCCCAGGGTCTACAACTACACCGCTAGGGAGCAGTACTCACCTAGGGAGCAATGGGCTGATCACATGACAGGCAGCTCCTTCCCTATGCCCTCCCCAACCCCAGTGCCACCAGGCAAGCCCAGGCTAGTTTTTCTGGTTTTAAAGGGATGCCACTTGATCTGTCTCATCAACTCTGTGGGTTTTGTTCTTTTATCTCTATTCACTTAGCCAAAAGGTCTTGAGAGCCAAGCGTTGGGAGGGCCCTGGATCAGCACTCTAGCACATGCTCGAGCGTTCACACTCACACACACCCATGCACACACGAGATAGAATTCATTCACATCAGGAAATGAATCTCATGGAGTCCTGGCAGGGCAGAAAATGCTCTGAGGGCAGGAACCCCCTGCGCTTTCCCTGAAATCCTCGTGGGTCCTAGTGGAAAAGAGCTGGCCATTAAAAATCTCCCCCACACTGTTCTGCGCTTGGTCCCCTACAGAGATCCCTCTTAAGATTAGGTTTTGTATAGAATATTTTTAACCTGTATTCCTTTGTGTGATGTGACTGAAGCTGGGCCAGACACGATTGCATAAGCTGTCTGCACTGTGTCTAGCATTTATAGAGAGTCCTTCCTGAAACCAGTTCACAAGGCTAATTTCCTTTTCTCTGCTGAATCTGGAAAGTTGGGGGCAAGGGGCAATGCAAACAGAATTCTCAGTGATACCTCCACCTCTACTTTAGGGCCCTAGTCTGGCCCAGGCTACGGCAGACACCAGGGAAACCCGTGTAGAAATACTTCACAGTCACAGAGTGAGACAATTCCACGGCCAGAGTCTCCACCTTTAGCCCTGTCTCTACTAGAAGCTGGTAGCAGCACCATGCCTGGTTATGACAACCAAGCCTTGTCTCGGGACATTGCTCAATGTTCCCTAAAGAGACACCTGTTCACCTTTAATCCCAGCACTCGGGAGGCAGAGGCAGGCAGATCTCTGTGAGTTCAAGGCCAGCCTGGTCTACAAAGTGAGTCCAGGACAGCCAAGGCTACACAGAGAAGCCCTGTCTCAAAAAACAAAAACAAACAAACAAAGAGACACCTGCTTTAGTGGAGAACCATGAACCTGCAACAGTATCCAGTAAGAACTCAAGGTAACCATGGAAACATTTTACCAGTTCTGTCCAGTGTGCTCACCACCAGTGACAGGCGGCCACTGAGGACTTGAGATCTCTGTACAGGCAGAGATGAGTGTTTCTAGTCCTGCACATGATGATGTCCCCACAGGAGCAAAGGACTTCAAAGAGGAAATAGCTGCTGTATTGGTTACTTGTCTGTTGCTGTAATAAACCACTATGCTGCAGCGACTTAGAGAAGGGTTTATTTGGCTTACAGTTCCAGAGGGATAAGAGTCCCTCACCAGGGCCGGGCAAGGTGGTGCCTTTAATCCCAGCACTTGGGAGGCAGAGGCAGGCGGATCTCTGTGAGTTCGAGGCCAGCCTGGTCTACAAAGTGAGTCCAGGACAGCCAAGGCTACACAGAGAAACCCTGTCTCGAAAAACTAAAAAAATTAAAAATGAAAAAATAAGAGTCCCTACCGTTACTGAGGGGAAGAGCAGCATGGCAACTGGAGGAGCAGAGAGGTCACGTGGCAGGAAACAGAGGTCGCAAACTGAGAATGATGTGAATCTGAAAGCCCGCCCACAGTGACAAGTTCCTCCAGCAAGATCACACCTTCTAAACTGCCCAGACAGCACCACCAACTGTGAACCAAGTATTCTAACGCCTGAGAGTATGGGGAGCAGCTCACCCACATCTGCCATGTACTTATCCTGTGATGAGGCAATGAATCAGAGTTTTAGTATGGGGCCTCTTGGCTGGCACGCGCAGTAGAGGTCCCTGACATTGGGTCAATCAATACCAATACTGGACCTATAGGCTAGTGGTCAGACAAGCTGACACTAACCAAGGGATAAGAACGGCAGACATACTCTAGGAAAAAAGGTTCCTGGTGTCCGGAACAGCAGTCCAAAAGCCCTGCGTGGACATGCTGATCTCTAATAAAGAGTCGACTCAGCACATATTTATCAAGCTACTATTCACAGGCATGGGAGCCAAAGCCCTCAGCCAGAGCTTAGCCAGGCAGGGCATGCGGCATGCAGTACCCTGACTCTAGAGAGCAGACATGCAGAGGCTAGCTCATATTAGGGAGGTGTGGCATGGGTCTTGATTTAAATTCCCTGTCAGTAAGAAATATTTTATTTATTGTTTGGGGTGTGGGGATGAACCATGGTACATGTGTGTGCTCAGAGGGCTTTATGGAGTTGGCTCTTTACTTCCACTTTTATATGAGGACTGAACTTAAGGTGTCAACTTACATTGTTGGGCAGCAGAGGCCTTCGTTTACTGAGACATCTCACCTGGCCTGTCATTTTTAAAATATTTTATTTTTAAAGTTTTAAATGCACACACAAGTGCACGTGTACATGTGAGTATGGGAGTCACAGAGGTCTGATCTGACCCCAGGAGCTGGAGTTCCAGGTAGTTGTGAATCACTAGGTTGCTAGGAGCAAACTACATCCTCTTAACCGCTGAGCCATGTAAAAGTGATTAACTTTTATTCTCCTGACTCAGGTGTTGTCTGGAAGGCTTACTGCCTCCTCCTGCTAACCTAGGCCTCGTCCTGGAAGCCTAGCCTCCATATGAGCTAACCTAGGCCTAGTATATTTTCAGCCTCTGAGACTTATGCTTAATAATGGGTCTGTGCTGCTTGTTCCAGGAATGGCAGTCATGTCTCTGTTTCAAAAAGTTAATAAATATCTTGTAACCCTACCTTTGTTTCAAAAAGGTTGTTAAGGATGTCTGTTGTAACTACCTGTTGTATGCCTACCTTGCTTTGTTTCAGGAGCCCATGTAGGACGACTTTGTTATGTTTATTTATGTTCTGCTGCTGTAGCCTATTTTGCCCTCCAAATCCCCCATTTGGAATCCCTACCCTTGAGCTATAAAAACCTTGTCTTCCTCTCATCCAGTGCTGACCTCTCAAACCCTGCCCTGGGGCAGGCAGCTGTATACATGAATCAAAAGCTTGCTTTAAGCCAGGCATAGTGGCACATGCCACCTGTTCATCTCTGTACTATGGGATCTTCTCGTGAGAGTTGGTTGAATCCTATTCTGTCAGATCTTCTCTGATTCATCACCTTTTCTGCCACTCAATTAGACACCACTTTCAAACACGGATGTTTCCTTCTACAAATTAGTTTTACCTTTGTTTGGGATTAAAGAATGTACCACTACGCCTGGACCTAAGCTTTTCTTTACCTAAAACTTGCTCTATACCAGGCTGGCTTTGAACTCAGATCTGTTTGCCTCTGTCACGTGGATTAAAAGCATGTTTGTATTCCAGCCTGATCACACAGACCTAGAAGGTCTTTGGTTGTGATCTTTTGCCAGAACAACTAAGTTCTGAATTAATATTCCTCTACAGAGCCATTGTTAGCCCCAAAGATGGGAGGAAAAAGACCACTCACCCAAATCATCATGGTCAAATTAATTAAAGCAAGCAATTTTCTTTCTTTCTTTTTTTCTTTTTTCTTTTTTTTTTCAACCTTTTTTCCCCTTCTTCTTTTTTTGTGTTTTGTTTTGTTTTTGTTTTTGAGACAGGGTTTCTCTGTGCAGCCTTGGCTGCCCTGGACTCACTTTGTAGAGTTCAGGCTGGCCTTGAACTCACAGATTACAGGTGGGGCAGAGCCCAATCCTTGAAGCATTTTTAGTCATCATAAGCAGCAAAGAGCCTAGTTTGTCTTTACTATAAAATGGGTTTTAAGCCTAAGGTGAAATCAAGCTGGTTCTCCACCATCGCTCCAGCCCCTTGTGATGCAGTGTTATGCAGCCTGGGCTGCTTCAACCTCATTGGGTAGCTGAAAACAACCCTGCACTTCAGAGCCTCCTCCCCCTGCACTGAGATCGCAGGAGTGTGCCGGGTTATGTGGTTGAAGCCAGACGTCTGTGTGTAGAAGACAAGCCCTAGACCAACCAAACCACATCCCCAGCCCAGCCCTGTCATGTTTATTTGTTTGTTTAGATTTATTTATTATTATGTTTAGATTTATTTATTATTATGTATACGGTACTCTGCCTGTATGTACACCCACAGGCCAGAAGAGGGCATCAGATCACATTATAGATGGTTGTGAGCCACCATGTGGTTGCTGGGAATTGAACTCATGACCTCTGGAAGAGCAGTCAGTGCTCTTAACCACTGAGCCATCTCTCCAGCCCTGTTTGTTTGTTTGTTTGTTTTGAGACTGAATCTCACTATGTAACTCTGGCTGGCCAGGGTCTCACTGTGTAGCCAAGGCTGGCCTTGAACTCACAGAGGTCCAACTGCCTCTGCCTCCCAAGTGCTGGGATTAAGGGCATGTGCCACCATCCCTGCCCTTTTGTTTTTCCCGAGACAGGGTTTCTCTGTGTCCTGCCACTTTTATAAGCCACAAAATACCACGTATTAAAAAGGATTTTTGATGAACTGTTTTAATATGTAAAAACTGAGGCTTGAAATGCAGTTCAGTAGCTGGGTGCTCATCTAGCACGCAGGAGGACCCTTGTGGGGTTGGTTCTTAGCACTGAAAAAAGTGTTTAAAAACTGTTCTTAGCCAGGCAGTTGTGGCGCACGACTTTAATCCCAGCACTCAGGAGGCAGAGGCAGGTGGATCGCTGAGAGTTCAAGGCCAGCCTGGTCTACAAAGCGAGTCCAGGACAGCCAAGGCTACACAGAGAAACCCTGTCTCAAAAAAACCGAAAGAAAAAAAAAACTGTTCTTAATTGCAGGCTACACAAGAAGCACTTGGGAGCCAGAGGCAGGTGGATCGCTGTGAATTTGAGGCCAGCCTGATCTACAAAGTGAGTCCAGGACAGCCAGGGTGACACAGAAACACCCCCCTTCCAAAAAAAAAAAAAAGAAAGGCTGAGGACCAGACCGCCTGTGGACGCTGCTATCTGCACTGTGGTTCAAGTCACTTCTGGCCATGTGCCAGCCTGGAGGGATTATGGTATTTTGGAAGGATACTTACTTTGGCTATCAGACTATTCAAACAGTAAACCCCAAGTGACCGAACTCACCTAGGAACCTCAAGCTGGGAGAGGAGAAGCTTAAAGTCTGGGCCAGCTTGGGGGGGGGGGGGGGGATGACATCCCTCATCAGACCACCTCACAGAAGAAAAGATGATGGGACAGTTGTGGGCAGGTCAGCACTTCACTGGGACTGCTTAGATATGCAAATCCCAGGTCCTCTATTTATCTAGAAATCTCACTTCAAGGCCCTGAAGACAGATTAGGAAGGAAGGGGATCTGTTACCAGTCTTCCACGTGAGTGCCCCTTTCCACTACTAAGCTTCGTTGATCTAATTGGCTTATTGAGGAGAGTTGGCTGGGCCAGCTTCCTGGGGCACAGACTGTGCCCTGAAGTTTGGTGACATCCTCAGGGATGCCCCACACACCTAGGAAACCAAACCACTGCAATAACCCACTAAGAGCTGCGCCATACACCATGAGTGTGCTGTGACTCTATCCAATTTCAGTTTTGTTTTGAAACCATCAACAATGCTAAAGTGAACATCCTTTTACATATGTGAACTTTTGCAACCATAGGACTTAATTCTGAGCGAAGCAAAAGCTATGAGCATTTAAATTTCTTCTGTATATTGACAAGCTGTCTGGAAAAACAGACTTTGATTCACATGGCTCATTTGCAGCCCTGTGTGTCCTGATAGGCATGCTAAAACTTCTGTTTCTGTAAGCCCAAGGACTACCACAACTCCCTCTGTGGGGACTTTCCCTTTGGCTCTCAGTTCTGCTGCTTTCCCTGAAAAGCAACTATGGTGTCTGTCTTGTTCCCACCACACTGGTCTGATATATTCTAGCCAGACTGCTCACCAAGGTGCAAAAATTGAGTTGACAACTTGGATGAAACTGCTGTCCAAATACGTGGCATTGCAATTACAGAGTGGCAAAACATTGTCTTAGATAATCTTTATCCTAGTCCCTGTTGCCCTCACATCTAGAATCTTCCACTACCAGTGCCAAAGAGACCCTCAGGATGGCTCACTGTATACCTGCCTTCTCTTCACTGAATGGATTAAAAAACAAAACAAACAAAAACTAACGCTACGCAAAGAAACCAAAACAGAAGTAAATTGGCTCAAAATCTCAATGTCAGGACACCTCTAAGCTTCCCCCTCTCCCCCAGGGTTTCTCTGCTGTCCTGGACTCACTTTGTAGACCAGGCTGGCCTGGGGTGGGGGTGGGGGTGGGGGAGATGACTCACAGTGATCCACCTGCCTCTGCTTCTGCCTCTCAAGTGCAGGGATTAAAGGCATGAGGCACCATACTCCTCTTGTTTCTCTCTTCTTACTTGTTTATTTTTGGGGCAAGATCTTACATAGGCTAGACTGGCCTTGAACTGGATACGTTGCTGAGGGTGACTTTGAACTTCTGATTCTCCTGCCTCTGCCTCCCCTGTGCTAGGATTAAAAGCATGCACCACCACTCTTGGTTTTATGAGCACAATTCCCAGGACTCTGTGCCAACCACCTGAGTTATTTTTAGACCTTATTATTTTTTTGAGGCTGAGTCTCCTGCCACCCTGCCCCAAGTGCTCAGATTACAGGGGGGTGGTACCAGGAAGAGCTGTTCCTCCCACCCCTGCAGTTGTGCTCCACAGCCTCACAAGAAAGCAGGAGACTAGGCAGGTGACTTCTCTCAACTATTTATGTATAAGAACAACAGCCAAGTCCACTATCACCTCTGCTTGCTCCAATCTCTCTGCACACCTGTGGGGTGACCATATGGCCTCCAGGCTCTCCCAGGACACCTGTGCGTGCTGCCACCCAGGTGTGTATGGAGAATGGCCCAGCTACCTGCAACACACACTCAGATGCTTAGTGACTACTCATAAGCTGATTGTCCTCAAGAGAACTGGGGAAACCTCGTTCACATGGATGATGAATCTAGCAAAGCGACTGCACCAAGCAACCAAGATTCTGATATAAAGTGACATTGGGAAACTCAGTACCCCCAGGAAAGGAAATGGAGGGGGCGGGGGAAGAGGGCTAGGAAGCGGGGGAAGTGACCATCAGACAAACTGGGGGCCACCCCTAGTTACTAATGCCTCACAAAGCCTTAGATGGCAAAGCTAGGATTAGCTAGCTGCTGACCTTCAGGATGAAGGCACCGGGACCCTCACATACACAAAGGGGCTGTAGTCCCAGAGGCTTTTCCCACATTGATGTCTCAACAACCTCAATACTTCAAGCCATATTGTAGCCCAAAGGCTGTGACACACAGCAGAGGAGGGCCAGACAGGAGACACGCACTGTTAAGTGCTTCCACGTGCCAAGCTCTGTGCCCAGTTGCTGTCAAACTGCGTCATCTGCCCTCCACCTCCACACCTGGGGGATGGGCAGGAGGAATCATGCCTACTTTGAAAGGCAGGCTCATCAGAGTCAAGTGAAGGGGAGGCCTCCACAGTTCAGTGCCCTCTGGCTGCCTCACTTGGGCTCCAACCCCAGCCAGAGAAAGAACGGGCCAAGGCCTGTTCCAGACATGGCCTGTCCTCCCTCCCAGAGGCCCAGGCTAAAAAAGCCTGGGGTAGGTGGAGCCACCACCCTGCAGGCAGCCCTTTCCCTATACCCCACACATGCGTGGGTTGGGAGGAAGTGGTGGAGTTGCCCTTCCCTTGTGCTCTGAGGCTGCCCATCTGTTTCCTGGGATAGGGCTCCCTGCCGGAAACTCACTTGCTCTGGGGGCTATGGGAAAAGGAACTATTTGAGTCCCTCTCTCCCTGGGGGGTGGTGACAGCCTCAGAACCCTGTTCCAGACCTCCTGCCCTCCAGGTTCTAACTGATCAGCTCCCACCAACAGCTCAGGGGCACATGAAGCAGAGCGCAGTCATGAGAGTCTCCCTTCTGCTGTGACATGGTTGGCATCTTCATCACTTATTTCAGCCTGGGGGGAGGGAGGGACTTAGAGAGAGGAGGTGCCATTCTGGGTAAAAGTTGGTAGAAAATAAAGAAACAAGCCTTTACAGGCCCCTTCTGGAAGGACCCGCAACAGCCATCTATATGAGAGGAGCGCCCTCTGCTGGACACACAAAATACAACCACCTAGGTCCCACTAAGGGACTATACAGACACAAGGAAGGAAAAGGAACTTCTGTGTCTCAGTAAGTGCCCCACAAAACTAGTGTTGGATTAATACAACAAGTGCCCAACACAGCCTATGGTCTAATGTCAAATGAGTTTAAAAGGAAATAAAGCTACCTACAGTGACACAAGGTGTGTGAGTCGAGGGTTTGTACAGACGTGAAAGATGAAGAGAAGGGCAGTTATACATAGGGCCCAACCCAAAGCCATGGTCATTCGGTAGAACACAGGGACAGCAGGAGGCTCCACAGACCCACAAAGGATTCTGGAGAAGTGATGCATCCACCTGCTGAAGCTGACGATATTGCAGTCTTTGAATTTCTGCTCCTGAATATATATATAACCATAATATATAAATATATGTTTATATATATATATATATAAAACCAGTCAAAGTTGAGGTGGCCTAGGCGAGAACAGAGGGTGAAAATCTCCCACTCCACCACACAGTAGCGGCTTCTGGAGACTCTGTAAACACCAGAGGGAACCAAGCTTGAAACAAGAGGTATAGGTGAGGAACAGCCCCTGAGGCTGTCCCTGTGTCTGACAAGGAAAGCAAAGCATCTAACAAGCCTAAGAAAGTGGGAGCACTTGTCTACCTCACGGGGTGCTGAGACCCTTCTGCCCTTCTCTCGCCCACTTTCCTAACACAGGACTTCACGGATCCTCGGAGTCCACTCATGGCACCCGCCTTCTCGTGCCCACAGCACCTCATTTAACCTGGTTTCTGCTTATCTTGTCTGCTGTGTGCCCCGCACTCCAGCACCCCTAGAGGATTCCCTTCTACACACACCAGGATTAAGGGAAAGAACATTTGCATGCACTGCAGAAATGAGTCACCCCAGGAGCGGAGGGTGACTCCCTAGTGCCAGAAGCCATTGTACTTGTCTTGAGAGGGTACTCACCCCAGGAATGTCCAAAAGCTTTGATACCAGAAGAGGCAGCTTCAGAGCAGCAACACTTCCAGTGACACCCACAAGGACATGAAATGTTCTCTCCACTGAGGGCACGGCAGCTGGGCTTTGGGCCTTTGGTTCCATGTAGGGTCCGGTGGCTTTTTGGGAGCCTAGGAATCCTAAGTTTAGAATCTAAAACAGAACAGAGGGTGTCCTCTTCATTCATACAGTCACAACAGGAGCACGCGCATGCCCTAGACCATCCAGACGCTGGGGCTACTGTGGGTTTCAACAGTCCCAGCTTCTGAGAGTACATGGTGTGATGAGCAAGTCAGGCCTCCTCTTCAGACAGTGCTACACCTGTGACATGGCTGCCCAGTGACTAGCTCAGAGATTATGTCACAGAAAGGTGTCATTCAGGCTCAATTCTAAAGGATGAGCACTTTTTCAGACAGGAAGAAATTACTTCAAATGGAATAACCCTGCAAAGTGAAGTGGTCGGGGGAACAGTCCGGGATCAGAGAGAAGCTGAGGAGTCGTGGGGAAGTCCGGAAGGGCGTCAGCCTGCACGGTCAGCATGTCAAAGGTAGTGAGAGGCTGGAGTTTTGATGTGAGAAAGATGAGACTAGGACTGGTGAAGTGTGCAGAGGGCTGCAGTTGGTGGTGGAGGCCGGGGAGTTACTGCAGTGTGCCTGGCTGGCTGGTGAAGAGGATGCAAAGAGAGAGTGAGGGCCAGAGACGCGGTGATGGCAACCATAGGCAGCAAGGTGCTCCAGCAGCCAAGACACCTGCCGCTGCAGTCCCGTCCCATCCTTGTGGACTGGGCTGAGCACCGACTCCAAACTGATTTCTAAGAGGCACACATAAAGCAGTAGGGCCACTCCATGGGAGCAGCTGGCTGGGTTCTTCCTCTAGCAAGTGCTTGTGATGCTGTGGCTGATGCAAGCATCAAAACCTCTACTCTGGCAGCTGAGCCAGCACACCTCACTCCATCAGCCTTAGTCACTGAGGACCAAACTCTGGGCAGAGAACTGTGGAAGACACCACTGCTCCCTGTAGGGACTCTGTGGCTGAGTCTGGGATGGCCCTTTTCTAGACCAAACCTTTTCAATGACTTCTCAATGGATTCATATATCAGTTTCCGCTGCCTCTTCCCCTAGCAGCAATCTCCCTAAATATGACCAGATTAACCACCACCCCCTCACTCCTGTCTGCTCAATGAATAAATAGTGCCCTGTACAGAAACGTGCGCTGTGAACCAGGGGTCCTAGGTCCTGTCCAAGACTGTACTCCTGACCTGGTACATGATTCTGGGCCAGGGTCATTCCCTCCCCAAAACTCATTGTTCCTATGAAAAACATACAAGCAGTTGATTTCTGAAGCTTCTTTCAGTACAACCAGAGTCAATGCAAAATATAGTGGTAAGCAGATCTTTCAACAAGACACAAGTCCCAGAAGATGAACTCAAAAGGCCAATTTCAGCCATGGATGGAAAACACAGTAGCTTCAGCTCCCTCCATGCCTGGGTACCCACAGGGGGCGCTCTGGCATTTGCCTGTAACAGTTAGGCATATATCCACAAACTGGTTCCCTGAGCACAATTTTCACCCCCAGTTCTTGCCAGCATTTCTTTTGTTTGTTTGTTTGTTTTGAGACAGGATTTTCTCTGTGGCTATCCTGGAACTCACTCTCTAGACCAGGCTGGCCTTGAACTCACAGAGATCTACCTGCCTCTGCCTCCCAAGTGCTGAGACTAAAGGCGTGTGCCACCACCGCCCGGCTCTTGCCAGCACTTTTAAAAGCTTTGCTTTATCTATTCACTGTTTATGTGTACAGGTGTTTTGACTTTGACAGCACGTATGTCTGTGCAGCACCTGTCTTCAGTGCTCACAGAGGCCAGAAGAGGGCGTCAGATCCTCTGGAACTGGAGTGATAGGTGGGAGTGAGCGGCTATGTGGGTCTAAGGAACTAAACCCAGGCCTTCTTCAAGAGAAGTATGTGCTGCCATCATCACTGAGCCTTCTCTCTAAGCCCCCTCCCGCCCTGCCCTCGATAGTTTGAATCTTTGCTAAAATTAGGAGCCTCTACCAGGACCAGGCTTGTTAGAGAAACTGATCCACTGAGGAGTCTGAGGAGCACTGCTAACAATGGACCTCCCACCAGGTAAGAGACTCATGTTTGGAATTTGTCATTTAACTTTTATTATGAATTATCTGTATGCATGTGAGTATGTGCACTAGAGTGCAGATGCTGTCGGAAGCCAGAGGCATCCAGTAACCTTGGAGCTGGAGGCGCCATCTCTCCAGCCTCCTCCTCCTCTTCTTCTTTTGTGGTTTTTCAATACAGGGTGTCTCTGTGTGGCCCTGGCTGTCCTGGACTCACTTCCTAGACCAGGCTGGCCTCTCCGGAAGCACATTCTTGATTCTCCAGGAAAACTTACCTGTCAGTCCTCAAACCTTGACCCTGTCCTACTTTAGTCAAATGACGCAAACACAGGGAGAGTCCTGCAAAACAGAAGCACAGTTTCATTTCTGCAGTCCCTGAACCTCGAGACAATAAAATTCCTAAGGGCCATATTACAGAAAGCTGTCAGTTAAACTGGAGGCAAGATTCTGCAGTGTTCATTTCAACTGTTCCCCAAAATATACTGCTTGATCTGCTAACCAAGCTTTGCTCAGAACTAAAGCCTTCCTCTGGGGCGGGGTGGGGGGTGGGGGTGGGGGATGGATGGAGAGAGAGGGTGGGGAGATAAGAGAATTTAGAACCCGGTTTATTTAACCTACATTTGGAAGCAAGGTCAAATCTGTTCAGCCTGAGTCCCAGGCAGAGTAGCAGCTGGCAAGAGTTTGTTTGCTTTCCAAGATCAAATTCCAAGCCAATTAAGTCTCCTCCTCCATCTAGATCTATTAAAGAATTTTAATTTTTGTTTTTGGTTTTTTAAAAAGATTTATTTATTATGTATACAGTGCTCTGCCTGCTTGTACACCTGCACAGAAGAGGGTGACAGATCTCATTACAGATGGTTGTGAGCCACCATGTGGTTGCTGGGAATTGAACTCAGGACCTTTGGACGAACAGCCAATGCTCTTAACCTCTGAGCCATCTCTCCAGCCCTTGTTTTTGTTTTTTCGAGGCAAGGCTTCTCTGTGTTAGCCCTGGCTGTCCTGGACTTTTGTTGTAGACCAGGCTGGCCTCAAACTCACATCAATCTGCCTGCCTCTGCCTCCCAAGTGCTGGGGTTAAAGGCGTGTGCCATCACACACAGAAAGAATTTTTAAATTTTTATTTGACACAGCTGAGGTGACTATAGACAGCACCTCACTTCCCTGGCTCCTGCCACTCACAGAAATTGTGAGAAGCAGAGAAGAAGGGACAACCAGGCATCAGGTTATGACTGAAAGGCCGGAAAACTTTCTCTATCCTTCAGAAAGACAGCAAATGCCTTTGCCTACGTTATATCCCTAACTTCCAAAACACAATGAGAAAGAAACTTCTCCACACTTGGAAATGGTTTCTATTTGTGTCTCTTCCTGGCTGGCTAAAGCTAATGCTGTACCTTCTGATGCGCTGGACCGTGAATTTCCCAGCACAGTTCCTCTGGCCCTGGTGGGCCGCCCTCCACCCTAACCATGGAGCTCACTGACTTGAACAGACAAAGACAAGGCTGTACATGTCTGTGTTCCCTGACCTATGTATCATGCTTGTCCAGACGTGTTCAGGAGATGAACATTATAATATCTAATTCTCTCCCGCCACTACTGACCCACCCAAGAAAAAACACACTTATTTTATCGTGTGGTTCCACGTTCCCTTTAAACCTCCAGAGTTGAGCTTGAGTTACTCTTGGCCATCTTTGGATTTCAGATTAATTTTTCTTTCCACCCTCACAGGCTGAGGTAGAGGCACAAGGGAGACACCTATATTACCGATGTGCTGGCTACAGCTAACTAGCTCTAGCCGAGTCTTTATTCTAAGCTGCAGATGCAGGAAATACATTTTGTTCCTGTTTTTACTTGACCTTTAGTATACCCACAGAAATTGACACTCATGTTTATTTCGGGAAAAAGGAGGGTTTGGCGACACCTCCTTTTAATCTCAGTACTTGGAAAATAGAAGCAAACAGATTTCCAGGAGTTGAGGGGTCTACATTGTGAGTTCTGCACTAGCCAGGGCTACACAGTGAGACCCTGTCTTAATAAACAAACAACTCAGGAGGCAGAGGCTGGCAGATCGCAGTGAGTTTGAGGCCAGCCTGGTCTACAAAGTGAGTCTAGGACAGCCAAGGCTACACAGAGAAACCCTGTCTCAAAAAAACCAAAAAACAAAGGAAAAAGAACTTATGACAGAACATGCACACACGCACATACACACACACCAGTAACAAAATGGGCAAAAATTTAGCCAGTAAAGTGTGACCACTTTACACGAAAACCCCACGATACATTAAAAGGGAACAATATATCACCCAGTACTAGACCCCTTCCTTAGTGGTAGGAAAGGCAAGGAATGCCAGGTGCAGTCCAAAGGCTTGGCATTCTAACGGACTTCTCTCAAACCAGAAGTAGGCATGCTCCTGCAGTTTCATTTGGGCACTTCTTGAGAACACATCTCAGAAAGATACATCACAGACCTGTGGTTCCCAACTGCTAGAGAAAAGAAAAAAAAAATCCATCTTAAACCATCACTTCTCAAAGCTGGTAATCGCTCCTGCCCGTTATCTAGTTCTGGCTTCCAATATTCCAAAGGTCCGTCATCTGAAAGTTTCCTTCTGACAAACTGCCCTCACTCTAGCTTTTAACTGCCACTCGGCAAGTTTAGGGATTAAACATCTAAGCACTCGCAGGATTCTCCTTTCTCTAGTTCATTACTTTCTAAAATACAATTTGAGGCAAGCTGGCTCAGGACCTGAATGAGTACAGGACTCACATGGCGGAACTGAGTCCCGGAAGTTTTCCTATGACCTCTACACGCATGCTGTGACATCTACCAGCTACCAAAATAAACCTAATTTTTAAAACAAATTTGAGCTTTCGGGACGCTCCTGGATTTTTTTTGGGGGGGGGCACTTTATGCTGCTGTCTTTCAAAGGTAAGCGTCAAGTGTGGGTGTCTCGACTGCGCCGCCTTTTAAACTAGATTCAACTCTGGTCAGGTACAGAGCATGACTTCTACGGGCACAGGTGCAACAGCATATCCCCAAACTCTTGAGACGAGGGTCACAACTGTGGTCCCACGTCGCATACATAACACATCGACCCTCAAGAGAACCCATAGCGGCCAGAAGAGATTATCCCACCGCCCCACCCTGCAGGACCAGAAACGGAGCTGTCTGAACCCTTCCACCGCTCACCAGATCCAGGCTTCCCCCAAATATCGCGGAATCTAGATACCCTCCCGGCTCTAAAAGGCTCGCGAGAAAGCGTAGTGATCGCATGGCCTTCTGGGAGTCGTGGTCTACTGTGCCTTCTGGGAGTTGTAGTCATTGGGGCCTCCAGTGCTTTATACATCTTTTGTGCCTTCTCCAGGAACTACAATTGTGTGATTCGCCAACTACCCTGCGCACCTGTTCAGAACTCAGCCACTTAATACGATCTACCACACCGTTCTAAGAGGCAGCTCGGATCTATCTCTGGTCTTGAGACAAACAGGAATACAGAAAATTAGAGGTTAAGGATGAGCAAGCTGCAAGATCTAAGCTGCAAACAGTAGGCAGGAAAGTCATGTCACTGAAGAGGTCAAGAAAATTTTTCTGTAACTCTGGCTGGTCTGGAACTCAGAAATCTGTCCGCCTCTTCCTCTTAAGTGCTGGAATTAAAGAGTTGCGCTCTCTTGCCCATGGCTACATGGGAGGAAATCTTTGAGAGCTGACCACCACAGAGGATCTGAACAGCATTCCTAGAGGGCACATCTTTGGCAACGACTCAGCTTACTGGAATCAATCACAAGTCTCAAGAACCTATACATTCATTGAGCCTGCTGAATCAGCTTAAGGCGGCCCACCTTGGGAGCTGAGGGAGGGGCTGTGTTCTAGTCCTACCATTACCCTCACTCACTGTTACAGATCACTCTAATTCTCCTCCTCCTCCTCCTCCCTTTTCTTCTACCCCATCCTCTTTTGCTTTTTGAGACAGGGTTTCTCTGTGTAGCCTTGGCTGTCCTGGACTCACTTTGTAGACCAGGCTGGCCTCAAACTCAAGAGATCCACCTGCCAAGTGCTGGGATCAAAGGCGTGTGCCACCATGCCCAGCTTGAAGATTTATTTTTTTATTTTTTAGGTTTTCTCTGTGGAATAGCCCTGGCAGTCCTGGAACTCTCTTTGTCGACCAGGCTGGCCTCGAACAGAGATCCACCTGTCCTTGTCTCCCAAGGGCTGGAATTAAAGGTATGTGCCACCACATCCACTATTATTATTATTATTATTATTATTATTATTATTATTATTATTATTAGTTTCTTAAGACAGAGTTTCTCTGTGTAGCCTTGAACTCAACGATCCGCCTGCCTCTGCCTCCCGAGTGCTGGGAGTACATGCTTTTTGGCATCACAGATCTACTCAATTCTACACGCCTGCTCCACATCACACATCAAGGCTTCATTATGACCCAAAGACAACACAACAGAATAGACAGGGTCAGTTGATCCCCTTTATTATGTATGGTTCATCCAGTTACCACAGACACACACACTGGCTCAGGCAGGTCAACTGCCAGCTAGGGAAGAGTTTGTGTCTCTCAGAAACAAGGGGCAGTGGGCACCAGGAGTATGCAAAAGCAGGTCACTGGCTGGCAATAGACAGGAGGATCCCCAGACCCCACTGGGCCCTCCCACCCCCATACCAAACCATCTGTACCCAGCCCCATTTCTCATCCTGGTTCCCTCCACATGAAAGTGCATAGTAGCCTGGAGATGCAGCATTCCAGGGCCTGAGCAGCGGGGCCAGACACTAGCAACGGGCTTTCCCAAGGGCAGCGCCAGGCACGGCCAACAGGTCTGAGCCAGGAAAGAGGAAAGGCAGGAAATTTCCAACAGCTTGTGAATGCTGGGCTGGCAGCTGGATCATAATCCTCCTGGATCTACCAGAGGACTAAGAGAAGGGGAGCCAGAAGTCTGGAGTAGGGCGGGGGGGGGGGGGGGAATAGAGGAAGAGCCTAGCCCTAGAATCTCTTAGGGTACCAGGGGCTCTGACAACTGTTCTCCAGAGAGAGAAGAGTAAGGGAGAGAATCACCTAAGCCTAAGGGGTCACGAGGAAGGGGACTTTTCCAGAGTCTCTTGGTTTTTCTTACAAGGAAGAAGAAAACCAAAGCTCAAAGTGGCCTGTTGCCCAGGTCTTAGGTTCCAAGGAGAACCACCCTGGAATGGTTGAGCAGGGTCTGGTTTTCCAGTCCACCTGGCTCAGGTGGGTTTCTATTGAAAGGTGAGAAACAGGCAGCCGCTCCTTGGTAAGGCCTACTCACCTCAGGCCTCACACAGAGCTGGATCCACCACCAGGCAAAGTCCACCCACTGCTTGAAAGAGACTGCCCCAGGGAACTAAGATGAGTCGTGAGAGGGATGAGGGTTCTAGCGGAACTAAGGGGAGGGGGCCAGGAGTCAAGTCCCACAGTCCTCTTGAATGAGGAGGGAAGAGGGAGGGAGGGGCTCAATCCCACTAAACTCCCTGCCAGTCAGGAATCCTATTCCGGATGTTGTGCTTGCAGCTTGAACGGAGCCTAGGAGCATCTCCACAGAATCCGCCCTGTGGGCTGGAAGGCCCTACTTGACTTCTCTTCTGATCGATCCTCCCTTCAGCCCTGGCCCTCTGAGCTCTAGCCTTTCTGCCACACTGAGACAATAGCTACTCCTCCCAGGAGTCCAGTGGTCACTCTGAGATACCTAGAAGCCCTTGTGGGCTGGGGCCAGCCACACCTCCCCCAGGGGCCAATGATGGGCTCTGCACCCACTGTTCCAGCAGGGCCTTTACACCCGGCATGTGCCTCCTACACCCCAGATCCACAGGAAATGCAGGGCAGCTAGGGTTGGGTCTAGGGAGGAAAGGAGGGAAGGGAGGTCAGGAGAAGGAAAAGGAGAAGTCAGCCTCCACAGGCCAGGGCTTCCAGAACCGCGGGGACCAGCTCTGCTTTTCCTTTCTCTGGTGTTGAGTACTAAGTGGGCTCTCCATCTCCAAGCTGTGTGCCCTTCCATATCAGGGCTGGCTCAGTTCCCACATCAGCGTCCTGGAACTGGGGAGCAGATCAGATTTGGGGATCTGGGCAGTCTTGGAAGCAGACATAACTGAGACACTCAGCCTTAGGAAGACAGAGAAGAGGTAACATGGGCAGGAGAAAGATTCTGGGAGAGCCAGCTAGGGAAGAGAGCGCACAAAGAATCTAACAGTGAGGTGGAAACAAGGGGAGAAAGAGGTTGGGGGGAGGACTACAGGGAGCACGGAAACATCCTCTCTGTCCCATCCTCCAGAACCTGCCTATCACCATGAACGCTAAATACTGTTGCTGCTCAATGGGACCAAAGTCAGAAAGAGCTTCGGCTCCTAACTCCGCACCGGGTGCCAGGCTCTCTGCGAGGCCTCCCCCTGCCCTGTGAGGAGTCTCTGGGCCAGGGTCAGGAGGGACAACCTGGTGGACAGGGGGCTGGTTTAGTTCTAAACGTACATCTAGCACCACAACAAGAGATCTCCACTGTACATTATTTCACAAGGGGACAAGGACTCAGCTACCAGTCACAGGAACACTTCTTGTGCAGTCCGCAGCTCTTGGAGTGCCAAGAGCAGGACCCAAAAGATGGGGGCAGAGGAAAGACATATACATATACATACATACATACATACATACATATATATATATATATAACTCTGATTCTTTGTACAAAGTTGGGGAGGAGAAAAGGGAGGGGGGAACCCTGCTTGGTCACCACACAGATGATGTGGCTTGAGCCCCCTGTCCCACTGGCCCCCAGCCCTGCCTCCTGGTGGGCTTGGCTGGCTCACATCTCATTAGAGTATGTGTAGTTGGGGGTGGCAGAATACTGAGTCTGCGGCTGACTCATGGCACCCTGTGCAGCCCCCATGGCTGCATTCTGGGCTGCCTGCTGCACATGTGGGTTCTTCCAGGCTCCGGTGGTCCATTCCTCCTGAGCTTTGCTGAAACTGCCTCCGCTGCCCCGGTAGAACTTATGAACCTGTAGGAACAAAATCATAAGGAAGGGTTAATCAAAGAGGAAAGCAGACGGGGCATGGTGTTGCATGCCTGCAATCCCTCAAGGGGCAGGAGAATCATGATTCAAGAGGCTGTTTGAATCTTATCTAAAAGATAAGAACAAGCCAGGCAGTGGAGGCACACGCCTTTAATCCCAGCACTTGGAAGGCAAAGCCAGGTGGACTACTGTGAGTTAGAGGCCAGCCTGGTCTACAGAGTAAGTTCCAGGACAGTCAGGGCTACACAGAGAAACCCTGTCTTGAAAAAAAAAAAAAAAAAAAAAAAGGGGGGGGGGCGGGGAAGATAAGAAAAGGCCCTATCCTTGAAAAATAAAAATAAAAAATTCAGGGGCTGGAGAGATGGCTCAGTGGTTAAGAGTACTGTCAGCTCTTCCAGAGGACCTGGGTTCAATTCCCAGCAACCACATGGCAGCTCAGCACTATCTATAACCCCAGTTTCAGAAAATTCAATACCTTTACACAGCGATACATGTAAGCCAAACACCAAGTGTACATAAAAATAAAGTAAGGGGCCGGGTGTGGTGGCGCATGCCTTTAATCCCAACACTCGGGAGGCAGAGGCAGGCGGATCACTGTGAGTTCGAGGCCAGCCTGGTCTACAAAGTGAGTCCAGGACAGCCAAGGCTATACAGAGAGACTCTGTCTCGAAAAACCAAAAATAAATAAATAAATAAATAAATAAATAAATAAATTAAGTAAGTAAAAAGGTTAGTAAGTAAGTTAAAGCTGGGTATGATGGCACACACCTTTAATCCCAGCCAGCACTTGGGAGGCATAGGCAGGCATATCTGAGTTCGAGGCCAGCTTGGTCTAAAGAATGAGTTCCAGGACAGCCAGGGCTACAGAGAAACCTGTCTCAAAAAGCCAACAATAAATAAATAATAATAAACTAGTTTTTAAAAATGGGTGGATAGCTGTTCATGAAACAGATGGGACTCTTCTGTGAAAGAAATCAGACCTCAGAGTAAGTTACTCAGAAGACTTCTGGGTTCTTTTTTAAAAAAAATGCTCCTGCATTCATGTGGCTTCAGGTGTCAGAGGACAGCCTCCAGTGTCAGCTCTTGGCTTCCACCTAGTTTGAGACAAGGTTTCTTGTTCTTTTGCCACTGTACACAGCCGGCTGGCTGGGCTACCAGGGCTCCCGCCTCCACTTCTCATCCCACTGGGATTACACACGCGCTTAGTGCCTGCTTTACACGGGTTCTAGGTAGTCACACACTGAGCTTCACATCTACACTACACTGCAAGAGCTTTTACCCACTGAGGTGTTCCTCAGCACCCTACCTGTGTGTGCTGAATGCAAACACAGGAGGAGGTGCACTTGCCTATGCATGTACTTTTAGAGGCCAGAGGTCAACATCAGCTATCACCGTTCATCGTCCTTTACCTTGTGTTTTGAGAGAATGCCCCTCTCTCTCTCTCCCTCTCTCTCTCTCTCTCTCTCTCTCTCTCTCTCTCTCTCTCTCTCTCTCTCTGGATCTGAAGCTTGCCCTGCCAGCTAGACTGGCTGGCCTTCTGACTGGACTCTGCCTGTGTCTGCTCTGCTCCCAGCTCTGGGGTTGCGATCACTTGCTGCCAATGTCAGGCTGTGGATTCCGGGAAATCCACCCTCAAGTTCTCATGCTTAAGGTAGCAAGCACACATGACCCACCATCTCCTCAGCCTCCCCAATCCTCCTGTAAGCTGGAGGAGGAATGGTTTCACATCACAGTCGCCCTCCCACCCCCCACCCCACGGTGGAGCACGCCTTTAATCCCAGCACTGGGGCGGCAGAGACAAGAAGATCTTTGAGTTGAAGGCCAGCCTGGTCTACAAAGGGAGTCTAGCACAGCCAAGGCTACAGAGAAACCCTGTCTTGGGGAAGAGGGGTACACAGATCACCGTGTCCTCCCAAAGCCACCCACCACCTTTGATTTTAGACACATACATACCATGCTAAGGGCGATGAAGGAAAAGACAGCCACAACTGTGAACATGACCGTGGGAATGAGCATCACCACCGCTGAGCCAATGTTTGTCCCGAAGAAGGAGATGGTGGCGATCCAGCCACTGTAGGAAGAAGCCGGATGTGGGGCCACGGAGTAGGAAGAGGGAACCCAGGAGCCATCCCAAGGGTCATCTCATCGTCACCGGGAGGAGCCACAAGTGACCATATTTCTGATACTCCACAGCCTATGCTCCCAGAGCTCCTGAGCCAGGCTTTAGCTCCCCGGGTTTCCCATGAAGTC
This sequence comes from Acomys minous, assembly GCF_964271855.1. Lineage (NCBI taxonomy): Eukaryota > Metazoa > Chordata > Mammalia > Rodentia > Muridae > Acomys > Acomys minous. The sequence continues at coordinate 116,785,319 of NC_140494.1, forward strand.
TGAGAGTCCTTGGCCACCCAGACACCCCTTCCCAGCTCTCCTCTTCCTCGAGTCCTATGGTAGCACTACTCCACCACCCCCAAACCTTCATTCTAGCCACAACAAGCCACTCAGTGCCCTGCAAAGCAAAGCATCTTAGTACCCGGGCAAGCCAACAACCCAAGTGCTGCTCCTACCAGGCCAGGTCAGCCCTCTGCCTCTTACCAGACACCCCAGCCTGGAATTCCCACAGCCTGGATGATGCTGATGACCAGCTGCGCCATGAAGGTGAAGAAGAATGCCATGAAGCTGAAGGAGCTGTCTGTCCTGTAGCAGAAAAGATGGCTTGTCACCTGGGCAGAGGCACTGGGCTTCCCTGCACTCGTGAACCCACAGCTCCTCTGGGTATAAAGGACAAGGATATTTAAAGGCTTTAAGTGAGAGCCTTCACGCATAGCTCAGGTTTCCATGAATTAGGTCTGTGTGCAAAAAAGGGAATGGCCTCATGAAAGGGCCATCCATGGCACATGGACTGATGATCCTACTGGCTCCATTGTGGGAGAAACAAGCACCTCCATTATCAAGGGACTGGAACAGGGTGGATGGCTCTATAGGCTCAGAAACAAAGTCTCAGTGGCACTAAAATAGATACCTTACCAACACCACAACAGTAGCGAATTGGCGCATAAATGGTTAGTCCTATCGACAAGGAAATTTAAGGTTCCATGGCACTGAAATGTTTATTCTGCTGACAGCAAGAATGGCTTGTTGCTATGTGCAGTCCTAATGGCACAAAAACTGAAAATCCCAGTTGGCACTGGATGGACACTCACTGGCACCGAGACAGCGAGCCCCATCAATACATAGATAGGTATTCCCTTTGGCATGGAGTTGGATGACATCATTGGCACTTGAATAGCGTTAGTGGGTCTTGGGTGGCTGGTTCCACTGACACATGATACCAAATCATGTGTACCAAATCAGTCGTTCCCTACTGGTAAAAGGATGCACAGCTCCACCAAGACAGACCCATATGGCAAAATTTGACAAGAAGGTAGAATGAAAAAGGAAGGACCTAAGAAGAGTCCCACTGGGCCCAACCCTCTCAGCCCAGCCTGGAACTCCCAGGAGTCCAAGCCCCACCTGACAGTCCAGTCAAAGGTGAACAAGGAAAATAACAGACACTTTGGGGAATAGTATTCAGAGCTGGGGTCAGCACCAACAACTTACTTGAAGGCCTTGTAAATGGGCCGAAACCAGCAGACGTAGGAGCAAGGTGTGAAGAGGATGAGCCAGAGAAAGGCGAGGCCAAAGTTGGTGGCTCCCCCGCCTCCGATCAGCCACGCGAGACAGCCCACCAGGTTCACGGCCAGCGTGACGCTGTTCACTGCAGACCCAGGAGCACATGCACACATAGAGACAGACACCAGGTACACAAAAGACACCAAAGTCCATACAGAGATATGTGAGTGTCCAGATATAAAGCCACACGCCCGGTATTCCATAAAGACTCATAACCAAATACATGGCAACAACACAGACAAGCAGCAAGATCACACACATGAACATACATGCATAAGTACAAACACATGGAGCAGGGGGGATACCCACAAGCCATACATAAGACACATACACACACACACACACACACACACACACACACACACACACACACACACACAGAGAGAGAGAGAGAGAGAGAGAATACAGACTATAAGAGAGAAAGCTGGAAGCTTGGGTTAACCCTTCCCCAACCCATCCCTAGCAATCTGAGAAATCCCAACAACCAAGAGTCTCCAGAGCAAGAACGCAGCGCTTCTGCCCAGCAAGCCCCCTGGAAGATCTCAGTGCCTCAGAGTCCTGTCCTGGGAAGAAAGGCCTCTGGGGTAGGAGTGCGGGTGGCGGTGGGGGTGGGGTGTAATTCAGTGTTAGAACTGGACTTAGCGTGCAAGAGGTTGGGATTCCATCCACAAGACCACAACTCAGTCCTTGGTCCTCTAGACCCACATAAAAAACACACACACCCAAGGCAAGAGATCCATCTTACATCTTTTTCTTATGAAGTACGGACATAAAAGCGAGGGAGAAAAAGACCAAAAAACAGAGCTGGAAAGATGACTCAGAGGTTAAGTGCACCGACTGCTCTTCCAGAGGTCCTGAGTTCAATTCCCAGCAACCACCTGGTGGCTCACAACCATCTATAACGTGATCTGGTGCCCTCTTTTGACCTGCAGGTGTATGTGCAGGCATTAACACTGTATACATAATTAAAAAATAAAAATAAAAAAAGCCAGGAAACATGTCTTCAAACCACTAGGCCACCCACCTGCCTGGTACTTCAATGTGGGCAGACTACAATGGCTCAGAGCTCATCCTTCTGGAATCCATTTCTGAGACTACGACCCTTCTTCCTCCAAGATGTCTTCCTCCTTTCCTCTGACCTGCAGGTCTGGGCTGCTCTGTGGTTCCCCAAATAAAGTAATTCCAACCCATCACCCAGACTAGAAACCCCTCAGTGGTGAGGTTCAGACTCCGCTTCCTCTTTCTCACCTCCCCTAGGCAATCCTAGGACTCATAATATCACCAGTCACAGCCAGCGGAGGTCTAAGGACTCGTCACTCTACAGATTAGACAACAGGCATCGGCAGTAACATCCACCTAGGGCTTTGGGCTGCAGAAAACCCTAGCTCAGTCCCCAAAGATCTGCCAGGCCAACAAAGGAAGGTGGGCTCCATCCTGGCCTCAGTCGAGCACCTCACTCTGCTCATCTCTGGATCTCAAAGCACCTGACAGGCAGGCATCTAACAAGGACTTAAGGAAGTATTTATAGCCCTTAAATCCAGCTTCTAGACAGACCTTCTCATGTGGCAGAGCTCCAGGAGCCCGGAGCCAGGGAGAATGCTCCCCTAACTCTGCCCCAGCCTGATCACCATGTCACCTCTGTAGATACACCATCTCAGGGCCCCAGGGACAACTATGGACACTTCTTGCTTGTATATTTCAGGTGTTTCCTCCATTCCTGTTCATTGCTGCTAAGTTTCCTAGAGCTTTGCTGTTCTTACTGATTTTGTTTGTTCTTTAAAAAAAACCAAAACAACACCACCAAATTCATGTGTGTGTAACTATGTCTGCCAAGATGCACATGTGAAAGTCAGAGGACAATTTGCATCCCCAACTCTGAGCTGGTTCTTTCCTTCCACTACGTGGGCTCTAGGGATTAAACTCAGGCTGTTCCCAGCAAGCCTCTTTACCTGCTGCTCTGTCCTGCCGGCCTGTACTTGCTCTTCACCCAGGAAAGACACTACCCATTCACACACTGGCAGCATCACTCTTCCCAGGCTCTCCCATCTCTAGCTCACTTGCTCTAGTGTTGATGTTGTAATTCTTCTCTCCGTCTTTGCGATGGATACCCCCCGACTCAGCCAGTACTCCTCCAGCAATGAAGCATTTTGTCCTTCCTCTTCTCCTTGTCCAGTTTAGAGTCTACAATTCTTTTTTTTTCTGTCTGTGTGTGTGCATGTGCTCCTGGGTCTGCAGTGAACAGTGTCATGCTGGCCGTGAACCTGGTAGGCTGTCTCACGTGGCTGATCGGAGGCGGGGAAGCCACCACTTTGGCCTGGTCTTTCTCTTTCTTCTTTTTTTTCTTTCGAGACAGATTCTCACTGTATGAACCTGGTTGACCTAGAACTTACTACGCAGACCAGGCTGGCCCTGAACTCACAGAGACCCATGAGTCTCAGCCTCCTAAGTGCTGGGATTACAGATGGCATTAACCCAGAATGACTGTAATACACATCTTTACCTGAACTGAATGCCCCTAAGGAAAAAAGGTGTTGCCATAGAAGCATGAAAGGACCAGAAGTTCCTGCAAGGAACTTCCGGTGACCCTGTACATGCCTCAGAGACCTAGGTAGCTGGGTGTAGCATCCTTGCCTTCCCCCAACCCCCACCCTTGGTCCTCTTCCATATAGATATATATTGATTTTTTAATTTTTAACCTTTATTTTTTTATTGTGTATGTGTATGGGTATTCTGCTTGCATGTATAACTACCTACCTGTGTACCTCATGCATATTCATGCCTGTGGAGGCCAGAAGAGGGCCTGGAACAGCAGCGAGCTTCCACTCAGTGTTGGGAATTGAACCCTGGTCCTCTGAAGAGCAGATGGTACTCTTTAACTGCTAAGCCTCCTCCTTATTTAATAGGAAAACCAGAAGCCACCAAGTGTAATTTCATTTTTGTTCCAACATCTATAGGCTGCTCACATCTATCCAACTCCTCCTCCTCTCATGTTAGAGAGTAGAGCAGGTGACTGCTCTATGCCCGTAGGCCATGGCAGGTCACAGAACAGAGCCCGACCCTCTGCTACTACTAAGTGTCTCATGAAGAGCCTGTTGTAAAGATGGTAATTTTTGTTTACTTAATTTTTGTTTCTCTCCCCCCCCCCCCGCCGTGTGTGTGTGTGTGTGTGTGTGTGTGTGTGTGCGCGTGCCCATCTGTCTCCCCCACACATTCTCCCCCTCTCTTTCTCTTACATGTGTATGAGCCTTTGTTTATGTCCATACTTGCCATAGTGCACATCTAGAGGTCAGAGGACAACTTTCAGGAGCCATTCTTTACGTCAAACTTGCTAAGACAGAGCCGCTCTTGTTCCTGCACTTTGTCCTCCATCTTAACCAGCCTTCCTAGCTTCCAGGTGCTGCGTGTGTCCTGTCTCTGCCTCCCACCTTGCCTTGTACTGGGATTACAGGCATGCGCTACCACATTTTACATGGGTTCCAGGTATTGAACGCAGGTTACCAGGCTTGTGGACCAAGCACGTTCACTCCACCTTTACAAACTGAGATAACTCAGTAGCCCAAGACAGCCTTCTTCACTGTCTTCCTGACACAGCTGAAAGCAAGATGTGAGTCGAGGGCCAGGCAGTGGTGGTGCACGCCTTTAATCCCAGCACTCGGGAGGCAGAGGCAGGTAGATCTCTGTGAGTTCGAGGCCAGCCTGGTCTACAAAGTGAGTCCAGGACAGCCAAAGCTATACAGAGAAACTCTATTTCAAAAAACCAACCAAACAAAAAACCGATGTGAGTCAAGGCAGTGTCGCCTATAACAGATGCCAAGTGCAGTCACACGACAGCTTGTCTCCACCTCATGTGCCTTAGCAGGATCTTCTGATGACCCTGATGACACACTCATTCCACTACCATGCCTCAGACCACGACACACAGGCACCTCTAAATTCTCAGTCTTAAATCTTCAGAGCATTAGAACCCTGTGCCATACAGCTACAACCGTAACTGTCGATAAGCCACACTCTCTTTCCGCAATAGAGAACCTGCTACTTTGGGAAGTAGAACAAACTGGATTCCATGTCTCCCAACCCCCAGCTGAATGCCCTTCTCTTTGAGCAACACATCAAGAAGCATGAGGCTTTAAAGGAAGAGCTCTCCTCCAAACCCAGAGTCTTGGCAGCCAGCACAGGTTCCCTGGAAAAGTACTCCAGTGGGAAGGCGTAGGGAAGCAAAAGGAGAAATAACACTGCAAAAAGAAACTCCACTCAGAGGCTCTGTGAACAAAAGACAGAACAAGAAGGGGAAGAAAAGAGAGGCCAACATGGAAGAAACCAAGACCCAGGTGGGCAACTGGCCAGTGAAAGGGAGCTCGCCGGGGACCAGCAGGGGGAAAGACTTCTCAGGCTGTGCAGATGCTGCAGTTGGAAAGCAGGATGTGCAAGCACCCCTCCCCAAGGCTAGCCGATTCCCTCATCCCCACAGCACTCACATATCCAGAGGTAGTAGAGGCGCTTGGTCAAGCTGAGATGCTGAGGGGGGATGTCAGCCTCGAAGTCTTGGTAGAAACATGGCTTCAGTGGGATGAATTTGGGCAACGGTGGGAAGTTGTTCACTTTCTCTGTGGGCGAGATACAGAGCAGGGTATCACCGTGGGGATGTCTCCCATGGCCTCCTTTCTTGGCCCTATAGGTGCTGTATGCCCCTCCATTCCTGGCTGGGCTTCCTATAGATCCTATCTCCTCCTGGCCCTGTGCCCTTGCTGCTTTGCTACCTCCACCCAACTGTGTCTACTTCCTGAATCAGCCAAGATAGTCCCAAAGAAACCAAAGATGCTAAAACAGCATCTCTCAAAAGAACCCAAAAAGTGTAAAAGCTGCCGTCGGGGTGAGGTGCTCTCTACAGCAGGGAGCATATTCTACAGCATGGGTGAGAGTGGGAGTCTGGAGATGTGAGTCCTGGCCTCCACCGTATCATTCGTGGCTCACACTCACTGCCCCTCTGCAGACCTCAGTTGCTCACGAGTGGAATCTGGGCTTCCTGTTCCTTCAAAGTTCCCTCCAGCTTTGGCACCATGTACCTCTGAGCCTTTAGAAACCAGAGGGAAAAGCCTCAAAGTCCAACGGTAACATCAGGAAATGGGCAGAGGCCACCCATGCAGCTACTTGGTTAGCTGGGGGATAAGAGCCGTCAGGATGCTCAGCTCCGGTCCCCAGGCTCAAACTCTAACACAGGGCTAGATGGTGCTGTGAAGCTCTCAGACAAGCCGCAGTGGAGGTAGGTGGTAAGAAACCAGGCGTCAAGAGTGCATACAGAAAGCAAGACTTCTGAAGGCTGGGACAAGGGCCGGCTACTTTCTGCTTCTGTTTGTGTCCACCCCAACAGGGCCCACCTCTCCTTACCCGCCATGATGGACCAGCCAGCTCAGTAGCCTGTACACACACCTCTTTGTCCTGACCTAGAAGGAAAGAAAAACTAGATGAGCCTGAGGATCAGAGCGCTGTCGCCCGCAGCTTTGCATCACACGCTGAGGCCTGACACTGTGGAATGAACCCCAACGGGGCAGCTCTTCATCGACAGGAACCGGCCACATCCTTCTAAGCTATTTCACCATGCTAGTTAGGTTTTGTTTGTTTGTTTTTTAAAGATCTATTTATTTATTTATTGTATATATAGTATTGTGCCCCTATGTACACCTGCACACCAGAAGGGGGCACCAAATCTCATCATAGATGGTTGTGAGCCACCGTACAGTTGCTGGGAATTGAACTTGGGACCTTCGGAAGAGCAGCCAGTGCTCTTCACCTCTGAGCCATCTCTCCAGTCCCTCACTAGTTAGTTTTAAATGTTAACTTGCCGCAATCTAGAACCGCCTGGGAAAAGAGCTTCAGTTGCCTAGATCAAAGTCTACGCACATGGCTGTGAGAGACTACCTTGACTGTTGACTGGTGTGGGAGGACCACCATTCCTGGGCAGATGATCCTGGCCTGTAGAAGTGAAGCATCTATGCGTCCTTCTCTCTTGTCCTGACTACGGATGGGATGTCACTAGCTGCTTAAGTTCCTGCCTCGACTTCCCTTCGGTTCAGACCATGACCTAGACCTATAGGCATAATCAAGTCTTGCCCCCCCTAAGTCACTCTGGGCCAGCATGTTTTGTGTTGTGGTTGTATTTTGAGACAGGGTCTCATTATCCATCCCTGGCTGGCCTGGTGCCCACTACACTAGACCAGGCCTTCTACAGCTCAGAGATCCCACCTGCCTGTGTCTCGGGAATACTGAGATTAAAGGCATACGCCACCAGCCTCAGGCGGGCAGGCTGTTTTGTAACAGCTACAGAAATGAAACTAGAACCGCCTTTTGCCTCGAGGCCCAAAGTCTAGCCTCACAAAACCCCACCCAGGGCTAATGGGACAACTCAGCCGGGTAAAGGCTGCCTGCAGCTGATGGCTTTAGTTAGATCCCTGGAACCCACAGTGGGAGAAGAGAACTGACTCCCAAGACATGGCCTCAGACCACATGTAGCACACACAGTAATAAATAAACAGACGGGAAGAAAACTCAAGGAAGGCTAGGAAAGGACACCCCGTTCTCTGGCCCTGCACAGACTAATCTGCCCTTCCTCCCATCAAGTGTAGGCAGTGGTGGCGCACTCCTTCAATCCCAGCACTTGGGAGTCAGAGGTAGGCAGATCTGTGAGTTCAAGAGCACCCAGGTCTACAGAGTGAGTTCCAGGACAGTCAGGGTGCTGTGGATGACTGCAGGCTCAAGGCCAGCCTGGGCCACCACAGTGAGACTGGGATTCCTGAGACGACTAAGAGGCAAGTTACAAGGGACCTGGAGAGGGATCTGCAGAATCAAAGGATGGAAGCTATCAAGCAGACTCCCGGCCACTTAAGACTCCTGGGCAGGGGATGATGGCCCACGACCAGAAGCATGTATGAGGGCCCAGGGAAGACGGGCTGTGTCATGGGCTCCGTGGGAAGACTGCCGGGCAGGGCTTCATGCCAGCATTTGGAGGTCAGTAATTCAGCAGAAGCCTGGCCGGCACATGCATTAAAGTCATTACTTAAGGCCAAGAAAGCCAGCGTGCAATCAACCTGCTAAGACGGGACCCTGAGTGGATGTATGTAATCGAGACCAGAAAATGACCAATAGTCAAGTGCAAAGGCGATGTAGTATTTTCAAAGCTTGACTGATATTTATCTAAAAGTTCTGTTCTGATTTTAAATTTAATCTGAGATGTCAAATGTGAGGACACAGGGCTGGGCAAGATAGCTCAGTGGACAGAAGCGACTGCCAGCAAGCCTGATTAGGGAGCAAGTGCTAACAATGAATCCATCTGAGTGAAGACACATGGCACCCTGCATTATCCTTTTAACTTTTTAGTTTGGTGGGAAGTTCCTAAATAGAACGGAAAACGTGAATAAATGTCAACAGTGGGTTACAAAGCACTGAGTGAACCGGTCTGCCAGGCATGGTGCCACATGCCTTGTGTGACCTCAGCACCAAGCTGCTGAAGCAGGAGGAGTATAAGGGACCTTGGACACAGCTCAGTGGTGGAGCACATGATTACAGTGTCCAAGGCTGGGGCAGGCAAGATGCCTTAGTAGATAAAGTGCTGAGACCAAGCCTGACGACCTGAGCTTAACTCCAAGGCCCTCACCTCCCCGCATAGTGAAAGGAGAGACATGACTCCCACAGACTGTTCTAATTCTCACAAGTATTCCACGAGGCTTGTATGTCTATGCGCATGTGCACATACTAAATCAATGTAAACATTTTAAGGGGGGGGAAGGGCTAGAGAGATGCCTCAGTAGTTAAGAGCACTGGCTTCTCTTGCAGAAAACCCAGGTTTAGTTCCCAGCAGAGACGTTACAGCTCAAAACTGTCTGTAACTCCATTTCCAAGGGAATCAACGTCCTTTTCTGACCTCTGTAGTCACCAGGCAGGCACATGGTATCCAGGACACATAAATGCACACAGGCAAACCATTAAGACCCACAAACGAAAACTAAGTCTTTCTTCAAAACAAATAGGATGAGCAAGGCCCTGGGTCTAATCATCAGCACCTAAAAAGGGGGAGGGGAAGACAAAGTCCCTTTTTTCTATTTTTTTTTTTAATGTGCATTATCTTATGTATCTAAGTGTTTTGTCTGACTACACCACATTGTGTGCAGTACCAGACAGAAGAGGGCACTGGATTCCCTGGAACTGAAGTGATGGATGGTTCGGAGCCACCGTGTGGGTGCTGGGAATCAAGCCCAGGTCCTCTGGAAGAGCAGCCAGGGTTATTACCACTGAGTCACTGCTAAGTTCTTTTGATAAAGCAGAAGGAAAGATGGAGTTTTCAGAAACCACCCTTCACTCAGTGGCTTTCTGTGCAAACTTGAGAGACCTGAATTTGAATCCCCAGTGCTTAAATTAAAAAGCTGGATATGGGGCTAGAGAGATGGCTCAGATGTTAAGACTGCTCTTCCAGAGGTCCTGACTTCAATTCCCAGCAACCACATGGTGGCTCTCAACCATCTATAGCGGGATCTGATGCCCTCTTCTGGCCTGCAGGTGTACATGCAGATACAACACTATACATAATAAATAAGTAAATCTAAAAAAAATTAAAAAAAAAAAAAAGCTGGATATGGCTACATGCCCCTGTAACCCACTGCTGTTAGCATCAAATCACTGGGACCTGCCAGCCAGCCTAGCCAAAACCCAGCAAATTCCAGGTAGGAATCTTGTCTCAAGGGAATAAAGTGGAGCGTGCTGAAACAAGACACCTGCTAACCTCCTCTGGCCTCTGCATGAACTCCCACGGGCACATGTGTTCACACACACACCAATATACAACACACACACACACACACACACACACAATTTCCACTCTGTAACCCCTACATAACAACAGACATAGGCAGGGGTTGCTTGGCTACTAAAACCACCGTGTGAAGGTTGCTATGGAAAAGCAACAGCGTGAGTGTCAAATTTCAGACTGCTTACTAATTTTGAGAGAGAAAAGATATTCCTAAAATGAGAGAATCTGGCAGACCAAATGATTAAACTTAGCATTCATGATAACAGAATAAAAAGGCACTGTGTGCACAGAAGGACACATAATCTGTGTAATAATGTTGCCAAAAAAGGTTTAGTCTCAAAGTAAGTATGAGCCAAGCATGGTTGCGCATGCCTGTAGTGCCAGCAATAAAGAGACGGAAGCTGTAGGATCCGGAGTTCAAGACCAACCTGAACTACCAAAGGCCCTGACTCACAACGAACGGGGTTAGTTACTTAAAACAGAGTTCACAAAATGGCAACTTCCGCATAGATGTACTTACATAAGATACTGAGTCAAATTTACAAGAACAAAAAAATTAAAATTAAAGGTGGTAGTTGATTGGGGCAAAGGAGAACCGAAAAAGGGGAGAGGATTTTGGGGGCTCTGGTGCCAGTAGGTGAAACAAGCCATGAACTCAATAGGCGGAAAGAAGCAGATGCAGGCAAGCGTGTGGCCTTGGGATGCAGCAGGAGTCACCTCATGCTCCCTCTGAAACTGTGCTCACTGGAAGGAGGCAAGCGCAGGGCACTCAGCGAGCGAGCAATTACACCACCACCTAAGACCTCTGGGACAGTAAACACGGAAAGTGTGGGCATCAGAACACCTCCATGGCACCTACTGGCGGTGCCAACAAGGGCTCCACAGAGGAAGCTTTATCAGATCTGAATACTTGAAGGTGAAATAGGACCTAGCTGGACAAAGGGAGTGAGGGAAACCAGAGGAGGCCATAAGAGCAATGGCGTCGCTTATTCCTTGAAGGCTTCAAGTGGAAAGAGGAAAGACAAGACAAAAAGGGTTGCTAGAGGCTGGAGCGATGGCTCAGTGGTTTAGAGCACTTACTGCTGTTGAAGGGGACCCAAGTTCAGTTCCCAGGCGGCTCACAACCACCCGGAACACAACACCTTCTGGTCTCCTTGAGCACATGTACCCACATGCACGCACACACCCGTACACAGACACGCGTATGTACACATAGCTAAAATATTATTAAAAGGTGGGGAGGGGTGAAAAGTAAATGGGGGGTTATCCCTTTCTTCAAGGCCAAGGGCCAAGTCTGGTTTTGCTCTTAAAATCATGGGACACAATGAAAGACTTTGCCCTTGTAAAAGCAACAAAAACTCTCTGTCAACTTTGGGTTTGTTTGGTTGGTCTAAGACAGGGTATCACAATGTATCCAAGCCTAGCTTAGAACTCAGTATGTATCCGTGGCTAGCTCACGACAGTCCTGCCTGAATGTGTAATGAGATGACAAGACGTTCACCAACAGACCCAACTCAGATTTTTTTTGTTGGTTTTTGTTGGTTTTGTTGTTGTTGTTTCAAGAAGGGTTTCTCTGTGTAGCCTTGGTTGTCCTGGACTCCCTTTGCAGACCAGGCTGGCCTCAAACTCACAGAGATCCACCTGCTTCTGCCTCCCAAGTGCTGGGATTAAAGGTGTGCGCCACCACCACCCGGTTCTGGATATTTTTTTTAATATAGCCAGAGAGCTAAAATTCTTTATCATAAATAAACAAATAACTTTGAGGGTTGGGGAGACAGCTGAGTGGGTGAAAACACTAGCCACAGGAGCCTGAAGAGCTGAGTTCAATCTCTGGATCCCAGACAGCCAGACTTAAGGCTAATACTTGAAATCCCATTATACAAGATGAGAGGTAGAGACTGGGGTAAAAATGGTTTTTTCTTTTCTTTTTGGAATTTCATATATGAGAACTATTTTTACATTATTCCCCCTCCCCACTCCCCATCATGTTCATGGATTTTTAAAATTATTCCCATGTGTGTATATAACATGTGTAACTATGTAAACACAGCAGCCTGCTGAGTATGTTTACTCTTGTCCATAAGTACCTGTGTTCAGGGCTGACTTGGTATCAGATAACCAAGTAGAGGCTCATTCCTGGGGAACACTGATTTCCCCCTCCTAAGAAATATATCTCTTTAAGAGCAAAGCCAAAGTTTGAAGGGCACATACTTTTAAACCTAGTACTTGGGACATAAAAGCCAGAGGATTAGGAGTTTGAGGACAACCTGGACTATCATGCAAACTTATCTCAAAAAAAAAAAGAACCAGGTTGAAGACACTCAGTGGGTAAAAGTGCTGCCAAGCAAGCCTTGCAGCCTGTGTTCCAGTCCCAGACCCCTCATAAAGGTGGAAAAGAACTGACTCCACAAGATTGTCCTCCGACCCCACATCTTCCCACAGATATAGATAGAATTTTTTTATTGCTTGAGCTCAGTGAGATTTTATATATTTATACTTTTCAAATTCTGACCCTCATTTCCCTCCCAGTCTCTCCCCATCACCTTCCATCTGACCCCCCAACAATATTTTTAAGTGCCTAAAATTAAAAATAAAAAACCAGATGGGTGTGGTGGTGCACACCTGTAATCCCAGCATTTGGGAGGCAGAGGCAGGCAGATCTCTGTGAATTTGAGGCCAGCCTAGTCTACAGAACCAGTCCAGGACAACCAGGGTGACAGAGAAAAACACTGTCTCAAAAAACAAAATAAATGCCGGGCAGTGGTGGTGTATGCCTTTAATCCCAGCACTTGGAGGCAGAGGCTAGTGGATTGCTGTGAGTTTGAGGCCAGCCTGGTCAACAACGTGAGTTCAGGTCAGCCAAGGCTACACAAAGAAACCCTGTCTCAGAAAACAAAAAACAAAATTAATTAAATAATCTTTAAAATTAAAACCCTCCCAAAAAATACTTTCTCATGAGCCACTCTTTAAACTGCCTTTAGGTGGCCGGGCGTGGTGGCGCACGCCTTTAATCCCAGCACTCGGGAGGCAGAGGCAGGAGGATCGCTGTGAGTTCGAGGCCAGCCTGGACTACAAAGTGAGTCTAGGACAGCCAAGACTACACAGAGAAACCCTGTCTTGAAAAACAAACAAACAAACAAACAAACAAATAAACAAACTGCCTTTAGGCCTCTCAGCACCAGGGATTGAACGCTGGACCTCATGTACACTAGGCAAGGACTCTACTCTTGAGCCAAACTCCTAGCCTTCATTTTAATGTATAGCTGTCTATACATCACAAAAATGAGATTAAACATGCTACAGCACAATATAATTTTTTTGAGACAAGAGTCTTACCATGTAGCTCTAGTTGGCCTGGAATTCTCATAATCCAATTTTTTCTACTCAACATTTTGGAGGGTGGTGTCTGTAAGTATATTTACATACCCTATGCATGCAATGCCTGTAGAGGCCAGAAGAGGGCATCAGATACCTAGGACTAGAGTCACAGCAGTCATGTGGGTGCTGGGAATCAAACCCAGGTCCTTCTCCTGAAGAGCAGCCAGTGAGCCATCATCTCTCTGGCCCCACTCAACAACATCTTATAAAAGTGTTTCAGTGCAGCTCTCCTGAGAAGCCTATACCCAGGGTGTGGACTATGCTTTCCCTAAGTGTCCCTCTTTCTTAATGCTCGTGCTTAGGGCTATGATAAAATCCTTTCTTCTCTTCTTCTTCCTCTTGTTCCTCCTCCTCCTCCTCTTCTTCCTCCTTCTTCATTTTGGTTTTTCAAGACAAGGTTTCTCTGTGTAGACCTGACTGTCCTGGACTCACTTTTTAGACCAGGCTGGCCTTAAACTCACAAAGATCCACCTGCCTCTGCCTCCCCAAGTGCTGGGATTACAGGCGTGAGCTACCGAGTCCTGCTTACCTTTCTTAATAAACTATAACTTTGTTCTTTCTGTAAGTGGTGTGAGAAGACCTGTGAAAATGGTTCACTACTACTTTGAGCTAAAATACCCCACAAAATCACAAAGTCAGTAGCTTCAAACCTTTGTGTTCACTTTAAGAACACCTGTGAAACTGCCCAAGCTATCAAGGGCTTACATAACTGAAAAGTAACAAGTTATCTCAAAGCTGTACCTTTAAAATATCAGTGAGTGGGGCTGGAGAGATGGCTCAGAGGTTAAGAGCACTGGCTACTCTACCATAGGTCCTGAGTTCAATTTCCAGCAACCACATGGTGGCTCAGAACCATCCATAATGGTATCTACTGCCGTTTTCTGGCAAGCAGGTACACATGCAGGCAGAATGTTGTATACATAATAAATAAATCTTTGGGTTTTTTTTTTTTTTTTAAAGCAAGGAGTGCCATTCTGAAGATACAGTGGTAGAGTCAGTAGGTGTGCCCAGGACAGTAATTGGGACTGGACACAGGATCAGTGGCCCAAAGCGAATGGGTTTTTTAAGCCAGATTTGGTGACTCATACTTTAATACCAGCACCTGGGAGGCATAGGCAGGAGCTTCAGGAAGTTCAAGGTCATCCTTGGGCTATGTTTTGAGTTTGAGGACATCTTGAGCTACCTGTGGCAGTGGTGCTGGAAAAAGGACTCAACAATTAAGAGCAGGCATTGTTCTTGCAGGAGACGTGAGTTTGATTCCCAGCACCCACATCAGAAAGCTTAGAACCTTGAGTAACTCTAGACGTACTCTGGCCTCCAAGGGCACCTATGCTCACATGTGCATACCCGTGCACAGACATATACACATAATTGAAAAGAATAAATCTTTCAAATAAGAAGAGCATAAGAAGCTCACTCGTGTAATCCTCGCACTTGGGAGGGCCTCAAAAAAAAAGAAGGGAGGAGGGAGGGAGGGAAGGAGTGAGAAAAAAGGAGGGAGGGGGAGAGAGCAGGCAGATAATAAAGCAGAAGAGGCGGGGCGTGGTACAAATGCCTTTAACCTAAGCAGCACTCTGGAGGCAGAAGCAAGCCGATCTCTGTGAGTTCAAGGCCAGCCCGGTCTACAGTTAGTTCCAAGTCAAGCAAGGCTACGTAGAGAGAAATAATGCAGAGCCTAAGGATTCCAGATTCTTTGGATGTCGAACATAGCCAATCAAGCAAAACACCCAAGATGCACCATTGTCCACACAGATCTCATGGCTGGTTCAACCATATATAAGCTCCCCTGCCACACTGAAGAGGAACAAACTGTTCCTAAGGCAGTAAAGGAAGAGAAAAGGTCTCTCTGAAGAAACAAGACTGTACTGCATGGGAATAAATGTAATGTAAAGATAAACAAAAGTAAAATAAATATAAATCTTAACTCTGCTTCAGAAAAGAAAAGAAAGAAAGGAAAGGAATTAAAAAAAAAAAAAGAGGTGTGGGGTCGGGGGCTGGAGAGATGGCTCAGCATTTAAGAGCACTAGCTGTTCTTCCAGAGGTCTTGAGTTCAATTCCTAGCAACCACATGGTGGCTCACAACCAGCTATATGAGATCCAGTGTCCTCTTCTTACACACACACACACACAACACTGTACATGTAATAAATAAATCTTTCTTAAAAAAATAAGAGAGACCGGGTGTGGTGGCACACACCTTTAATCCCAGCACTCGGGAGGCAGAGGCAGATGGATCACTGAGTTCCAGGCCAGCCTGGTCTACAAAGTGAGCTCCAGGACAGCCAAAAACCCTGTCTTGAAAAACCAAAACAAACAAAAATAAATAAAAATAAAAGAGGTGTGATATGACGGCTCATCAGGTAAAGGCACTTGTCACCAAGCCTGACAATCTGAGTTCCCTGGGACTCACATGGTAGATATAAATTGATTCCTGAAAATTGTCTTCTGACTCCATAAGTATTCTGTAGCACATACATGCACACAAAAGAAATCAATCATCAATCAATATTTCAAGGGCTGGAGAGAGGGTTCAGAGGTTAAGAGCACTGGCTGCTCTTTCAGAGGTCCTGAGTTCAATTCCCAGCAACCACATTGTGGCTCACAACCATCTATAATGAGATCTGGTGCCCTGTTCTGGAGGACAGGCACATATACAGGCAGAACATTGTATACATAATAATTCTTTTAAAATTTTTTTCAAAAAGATTTATATAATGTATTTGAGTACTTTTGCCTACACGTATGTCTATGCACCATGTGTGTGCAGGGCCCATGAAGGCCAGAGGAGAGCGTCAGATCCCCTGGAACTAGGATAACAGATGATTTTATGTGGGTCCTGGGAGCTGAACACACGTCCTTTGGAAGAGCCACCAGTGCTCTTAATCACTGAGCCATCCCAGTCCATAAAAATATACTTTAATGAATTTATGTGTGTAAGTAATTTGCCTGCAGGTATGTATGTACAACAGCTATATGCCTGGTACGTGCCACAATCCAAAGAGGCATTGGAGCCCCTGGAACTGAAGTTACAGATGGTTGTGAGCCACCATGTGGTGCTGGGAAGTGAACCCAGAACCTCTGGAAGAGCAGCCAGCACTCTTAACTACACCTCCTCTCCAGCCAAGAAAAATGATTGTATTTTGCTGGGGTTTTTTTGTTGTTGTTTTGTTTTGTTTTCCGAGACAGGGTTTCTCTGTGTAGCCTTGGCTGTCCTGGACTCACTCTGTAGACCAGGCTGTTCTCAAACTCACAGAGATCCACCTGCCTCTACCTCCCAGAGTGCTGGGTTTACAGGTATGTGCCACCATGCCTGGCAAGAAAATATTTTTAAAGAAGGAAAAAAAAAACCTTTCCTATTAATGAGTATAGATCTATCTGAATCTTTTTAATGACCAACCAACTAGGTCAACAATGGCCATAGCTATGGAGCAGTGAGGAGTGACAGAGGCTGACCTAAAGTCAGTAGGTCACAGCTTCAAGGAAGTGGCAGAGTAAAAGCCATGCTGCCAATCAAGTAGGAAACTATGAGAAGAAGTAAGTCTAGGAGCTGAAGGGATGGCTTAAGAGGTTAAAGGAAAATCAGGTGGTTAAATCCAGCTCCAGGGGATCCGACACCTCTGGCCTCCACAGGCCCTGCACACACACGTGCACATACCCACAGGCAGACACACCCACCCACACATAATCAGAAATAAAATCTTTAAGACAAGGAAATCCGGGCCTGATGGCACATGCCTATCATAGCAGCATTTGGGAGGAGAAAGCAGGAAGCCAGCTTGGGCTAAGGAAAGATCCCATATCAAAACCAAACAAGACAAGGGCTGGGGCTGAAGCTCTTTGCATGCACAAAGTCCAGGGTTCAATCTCCCAACACCCCATAGAAGGGGTGTGGTGGAACACACCTGTAATGCCAGCACTTGGGCAGTAGAGGCAAGAGGATCAGTTTCAGGTCATTATCGGCTGCATAGTGAGTTAGAGGCCAGCCTGGGCTACAGGGAAGACGTTGCATACACTGCCCCCAATCACCAGCCAAATAAAGAGAGGCTAAGTCAAGCCTGGGCTACACAGTATGAGACCCTGTCGCAATAAATGAGCAAAACTATCACAGCGATGGCACTGGGATAGAAAGCCTTTTTCTAGGTCAGGGAAACTTAGCTACATTTACAAACCAGGAGGAAGATATCACAGAAAGCAGGATGATGGACAGGTGCCTTGGGAGACACAAAGGGTCACAATCCACAGCAGAGTAGGGCTTTCCACAAGGACCCTCCCTACTAGAATTCGAGAGATGCATGAAAAATGCCCAGCGTGGTAGTACATGTCTATAATCCTGGGATTTAAGAAGCTCAGGCAGGAAGATCAGCATGGGTAGGACAGGAGCCTGGCCTACAGTATGAGATCTAGTCTCAAAAGAAAGGAAGGAAGGAAGGAAAGGAGGGAGGGAAGAAGGGAAGGAGAGACAGATAATACAGATGTTAAGAGCACTGGCAGCTCTTCCAGAGGACCAAGTTGAATGCCCAGCCTCCACATGGCAGCTCACAACCATCTCTAACTCCAGTTTAGGGGATCAAACACCCTCTTCTGGCCTCCAAAGGCCACCGGGCATGGACGTGGGACACAGACACATATGCAGACAGAAAGACCCATGTACATAAAATTTAAATGTGAACAAGTGGACAGGGCGAGAAGCAGGCCCAGAGGTATGGCTCCATCTCCCGTAGCACACCCTGATGACCCTCTCTCTACCCGAGTAAGGACTTTAGGAACACAGTCCAGGTTGGAAGATTCCTCTCGTGGAACAGACTGGAGAGCAGATGAAAACGAGGGATGGTTTCTAGGCTTCTTAGATGGCGTAGGGCGATGACTAAGACAGGACGCCCTGCTGGAAGCAGAGTCAGACGGCCCTGGTCTGACCGTCCCCAGGGCTTTTCTAGAGTCTGAGTGTAGCATCTAGAACTGGGATCTGTGCTCCTGGGGAGGGAGCACAGGCAAAATGGCCCAGTGGTCGAGGACAAGGAGCCCAAGGACACAGAAGGGGCGCTGCTCATGCCACAGAGAAAACAGAGGTGTCGGAAGACCTCATGTTCCATCTCTAGCCCTGAAACCCAGAACAGGTAAGTCCCTGTGGGCAGGGAAGAATTCAAAACTGCGTAAGTGACCAAATGCCAATGATAACAAGACAGGGTGGCTGATGGGGGCACTGCCTTCCCCCAAAAGGATGTGGGATGAGAGCCTGCTTCTGCAATAACGTCCCCCAGAAAAATGAGGAAGACAAGTAGGGAAGGGAGAGTAAAAATTAAATTATAGGAGCCTCAGCTGGGTGGTGGCAGCGCACGCCTTTAATCCTAGCACTTGGGAGGCTGAGGCAGGTGGATCTCTCTGTTGAGTTCGAGGCCAGCCTGGTCTACAAAACCAGTCTAGGACAGCAAGGGCTACACAGAAAAACCCTGTCTTGAAAAACCCAAAATCAATAAATAAAAATTATAGTAGCCTCAAGGAGGATGTGCCCCTCATTCTGACTCCAGCCAGACCCTTATCACAGACCCCAAATTATCTCTCAAAGGTAAGCCCAGAGTGACAGGAGTCAAAAAGTCCCATGAGTGATCCAGGACAGAAGTGTGGTTTGCTGCTAAAGGTATGGGCTGCAGGAGGCTAAGATCACAGAAATCAGAGTCTGCAGGGTCCTTTGTCCTTAAGGAAAAGCTACCTTTTCCTTAGGGTGAAGGATGAAAGAAACCAACGGCTTTAATAGCTGAAGTTCTTAGATGGAGAATTAGCAATTTGTTCTTCAGGTGAGAATCTTTTCAAATTGGGGAGTGGGGCAGAGGATGTTACATTGCTCATGAAAATCGTGGGCTTAATAAAACATATTATCAAATAAGACACGAAATATAACCTGACATTTTGTTTTGCTTCGGTTTAGTTTGTTTTGACACAGGCTCTTGCTGGGCAGTCCCGGGTGGCCTGAAACTCGCTCACTATTCAGGCCAAATTGGCCTTGAAACGCCAGCAACCCCGCTTCAGCCTCCCAGCTGCTGAGGCTACCAGGCACGCTCCATCACAGCTGACCCGATAGAACCTGAAGGTTGTTGTTTAAGAAGCCCAGACTGTAATTCATTCAATTCCTTCATGTGGCTGCAATAGTAAAAATAAAGTCCACAGTAGACAGAAGAAATTCGTGAAGCCTGGCTGCACACTCTCCTGCAAATCCTGCACCTGGCATTCCAAACTTCGTGCCCATCAGCCACAAAGCCCCCTCTCCGGTACCGTTTCTCTACCACAGGCTGAAGTTTCTATACCCACAACTTTATGCAGAATATCGTGTCTAGCCACCCCAGGGACCCCCACACCAGCAGCCTATCGCCTTCTCTCACCTTCCCACACCTCCTCTGTGAACCTGATCTGCATCCCACTGCATCCATTCTAAAGCAGCCACTGGTGCTTAGCGCATTCATCCAGTATCAGCATCAGCATCTGCATCCGTCTCTCACAGGCCGACGCTGTTTTGTTTTGATATAGAGCCTGGATCAGTAGCCCAGGCTGATCTTAAGTTTCCAAGCAATCCTCCTGCCTCACCCTCCCAACTACTGGGGGCTCCATACAATCTGGAGGTTGAACCCACTCATTTGTTCCACTCTTCAGTATGAAGTTGGGGGAGGCGGGAGTGGGGAGGTGAAGGCAGGTCCTAGAGTAGAGAAAAATCAGGTCCATGCTGGAGAAAAGGTTCCAGACTGGGCCAGAAAGACCCGACACTGAGCACAGTCAACCATATTTCGTGCTTAAGACTCTGGCTATCCCGCAGAGGGATGAGAGCCGGTAGACTGAGCCCTTCCCCTAAACAGGCAAAGACCAGCACTTCTGTGAACCCAGCCCCGTCACACTTCCTTCAGGAACCTCTCAGACCCCAGACTGACAGCAAGGCAGGAAGTGGAGCATGGAGAGGAAATGGTGGGGAGGAGGCCAGATGGGCAGGAGAGGAAGAAGGAAAAGGAAGAGCTCAGAGGGCTCTTCTAAACTAGAACGAGACACTTACGCA
Organism: Acomys minous; assembly: GCF_964271855.1. Taxonomy (NCBI): domain Eukaryota; kingdom Metazoa; phylum Chordata; class Mammalia; order Rodentia; family Muridae; genus Acomys; species Acomys minous. The sequence continues at coordinate 116,805,811 of NC_140494.1, forward strand.
AGGGAGGTCGCTTTTACTCCAATTATTTTGTCCCTGGAGGAAGTGTTAGCAGAAAGATACCCAGAGAGGGGTATCAACTTGTTCAGCAGTGACCAGCGGGGGGTGGGGTCACTAAAGAAACACTGGGGCTGGAGAGATGGCTCAGTGTCTAAGACCACTAGCTGCTCTTCCAGAGGACCCAATGCCCAGTACCCACATGGGCAGCTCACAACCATTTGTAACTCCAGTCCCTGGTGATTTCCACGCTGTTGTCTGAGGCCACTGCACACAATGGTGCACATACTTGCAGGCAAAACACCCGTACTTATGAAATAAATACAATTTTTAAAAGAAAGAAAGAGCCACAGGGCCCAGGGCTCCTAACCCTCTCCACTAACACTCCATCTTGTGTGGCCCATCCATCACAAGGTCCTCTCTCTCAGGCACGGAGAATCGGCCCCCTGTGTTTCCCAAGTTCCCAGAAAACCCAAACAAGTAACCCCAAGCAAAACCTCTCTGCCTGCCAGCCGTGCCCTCTTTCACAGTCCTGACGGTGAAGACATAATGGATAAACCACAGATTGCAAATTTCTCTAGACTATCCCTCCCACACACACACCACGGACAGGCTGGGGGTGGGGCAGCTGAGCTTCATGCCCACGTCTGAACTTTGCCCATCCCACCACCCTGTGATGTCCGCTCTTGCTTCTGCCTCCTTCCGAATCCCACCCTCCAGAAGTCCCCTCCCGACAGCTCCTGCCTCTTGGCTCTGTCTCCAGCCCTGGCTTTTGCTGATCTCTTCAAGCCTGGACATCGCAGGTTTAAGAGGCCTTTTTGACAGGCAATTCTCAGTCCTAGTCTCACTTGGCTCCCACAGCATCCAGATCAGGAGAACCTCAAGGCAAGGACAGGGATTGCTTTATACACATCTCCCCGCCTTCCTCGTGACCCATTGGTGCCAACTGGATGCGCTACATCCGGCACCTCCATCCCACTACCCAAAGCCTGAGATGGTATCCGGACCCAAGCCGGTGCACCCATCCCCCTCCTCCGAAATCAGGCTGTTCAGACCCGCGGTACAAAGGTCGGTCTCCCAGGAGTAAGTACAACTTGGATCCACCTGCAGGCACCTTTTGTGATACCACAGTTACTCCATTCTAGTCGCTCCCAGCTCCAACCGGCCATATGCACCACCCCAAAAGGAGGCGGCTGGTTTCCAGGGAATGCCAGATGGAACTGGGGTTTTGTGGGGTGGAGGGCCCAAGGCTCAGGCTCCAGCATCCAAGGGTCTGACGTCACCCAAATCCCGGGCTCCCTCTGCGGGGACAGGGGATGAGAAAACAGGGGTTGGGGAGGAGGGTTTAGGGGTGCCCAGGGAGCTCTCTTCACCGCCCCAAACAGGAAAGGTCACCTCGACTCCCCACCTCTCCAGCAGATCGGCCTACCCCCTTAAATGAAAAGGGACGCTCTGAAGGCAAAAAACTGGAGCTGCTAACGCCTCTCCAGCCCAGCTCGCAGCTTCCCTGCAGAGCCCTCCTCGGGTCTCCAGGCCCAGGACTCACCAGTCCTGACCGCTCAGCTGAAGAAAGGCAGTCCCGTAGCGCCGCGCTGAGCTGCGCTGCACCGGGCGATCAGGCGCGGAGCCGGCCGCGAGCGGCTCCCGGAATGGGGGCGGGGAGCGTGTGCGCGCGTCCGAGGCGGGCCCCGCGCGCTCCCGCGCCGCCTGGCCTGCTGCAACCACTCTCGCGAGACTCCTACTCTGCTTGTAGGGCTGCTCCACTAACACTCGCGAGAAGGAAGGCGCAGTCGCCCCCATAATCATGCAGGAGCTGTCCAAGGTGCTAGATCTTCGGCCTTGCCTCAACCAGGTGGAAGGTGGGCGGCACCTTGGGGACAAGAGCATAGAAAGTGCATAAAAGGGAGAGACGCAGAGATGGAGGCTCTAGTGCCAGCAACCAGCGCCTCAGCTTCCAAATCTGTAAAGTAGGGAGAATAGCCACCATACCAATCTCAGGGACCTCTGGGATGTACCAGGAAAGAGTAAGAAACAGCTCAGTGATTTAAGATTACTTGTGCTCAGAACCTCGTGTGGTGGCGCACGCCTTTAATCCCAGCACTTGGAAGGCAGAGGCAAGTGGATCTCTGTGAGTTCGAGGCCAGCCTGGTCTACAAAGAGAGTCCAGGACAGCCAGGGCTCTGTGTAACAGAGAAACCCTGTCTCGAAAAACAACAACAACAAGCACTGTGCTCTTGCAAAGGATTGGGAATTCCTAGCACCTACATGGTGGCTCCATATACCTAGTTCCAGGGGAGGTCCAACAGGCATGCACATAGTAGACACACAGAGATGCAGGCCAAACGTTCATACACATAAAAATAAATAAATCATTTTTAAAAAGAAAAAGGTAACTTGATAAAATGAAATTAAAAAGGGATGGAGCCGGGCATGGGGGTGCATGCCTTTAATCCCAGCACTTGAGAGCCAGAGTCTGTGAGTTTGAAGGCAGCCTAATCTACATAGTGAGTTTCAGGCCAGTTGAAGCTACATAATGAGATCTTGGTGATAGAGACAAACAGACAGACAGACAAAGAACAGCTGTGTTATTTTGATTCATACCTATAATCCTAGCCCTTTCAAGACACAGGCAATGGGATCAATGCAAGTTCAAAGCCAGTTTTATCTACACAGCCAGTTCCAGGCTACCATGGAGACTGTCTTTAAAAAAAAAAAAAAAAAAAGGAATAGAAAGACAGGGAATGGCTCTAAAAAAAGACAGGGGGGAAAAAAGAAAGTAAAGAGATAATAATATACAGATGTTAGCAGCAAGAATGAGAGAAGACCAAGGTAAATGCTTAAAGGCACAGAACTTGTGTGGCTCTGGGACTCCTTGGAGACTTGTGGCTGTAAGTAGGAAGACAAGCTGTTACTGTGAGTGGTGTTTACATAGTAAACCCCTGTGGCTCCCCCCAGCCAAGGCCATTCCCTGTCCTGCCAACCAAGAGCTTCTGCCCCTCACCCACACACCCTGGGCCTGCAAGAGGGCTCCAGTGGGTGGGATACACTGCAGGGATTCTTTGTCCGGAATAAAGGCTCATTGTTTGGCCCTAGCCAGCCAGAACTGGGGCCTCGCTCCCACAGCTGGCATGGAGGAGGGGGGGGGGGGGGGAAGAAAAGCAGAAAAGACCAGAAAAAGGGCTGAGAGGGCTGAACAGGAAGCAACAGAAGCCACCAGCCCAACCAGAAGGGAGAGTCCTGGGCTACAAGCCGGACAACTGGGTTCCTCTTTTAGTTTTGCCCTCAGCTCACCCACATGGTAGCTTATTCTGTATAGTCCAAAGATGGTTCTGCGATAGCTATACTTTCAGTTTCTTTTAAATTTTTCATTATTATTTCTATGTATATGGGTGTTTTGCCCGCCTGTATGTCTGTGCACCGTATGTACGCAGTGCCTTTAGAGGTCGTAAGAGGATGTGGGATCCCCTGGGACTGGGGAATGGTTGTGCTCTGCCATTTAGGGTGCTGGGAATTGAACCCTGTTCTAGAAGAGCAGCAGCCAGTGCTCTTCACTACCGAGCAGTCTCTCCAACCCCTGTACTTTTGAGTTTCAAATGAGTGAGTATATTAAGCAGGTAGCAAACAAAAGTAAAACAAACAGCAAGCAGCAGATAGAGAATAAATATCATTATATCATGTGCTGACAACATCTAACAGAGATTGGGGGCCAAGGGGGGCCATGATACAGCTATGCTGTAGCTTCCCCAACTGACAGTGTCTTCACCAAAGTTCTCCTGGCTTCCTGTTCACCTTGTAGGCAGATTTACAGCATGAGATAAACAGCTGTAGCATATTTGGGAAAGGCATACTTTCCAGCTATTACCAAGAACACAGTCATTTTACTCTTCTCTCTACCTGCCACAGAAGCAGGGGCCAGCCTGTCCCCAGACAAAGGGCTTTGGGCCAACAGGGTGTGGTAGTGCCTTTGATCCCAGCACTTGGGAGGCAGAGGCAGGCAGATCTCCATGAGTTCAAGGCCAGCCTGGTCTACAGAATAAGTTCCAGGACAGTCAGTTCTGCACAAAGAAACCCTGTCTTTAAAAAAACAAAAACAAAAACAAAAAAACTAGGGAGGAATCTACTCTGCTTCCAGTTTCTCAATAAACATTATCAGCATGTTTTATTTTACATCACTGTTGCTTTATGGTTTATGCTGGTTTTCAAAGCTATGGAAAACTAATGAACTTGTGAGGCCGGAGAGAGACCACTTGGACAAAAAGGGACCTGTGGAGATGATAAAGCAGTACTCCATGAGGATAAATACCTGGACCACATGGAGCTTGCAAGAGCTAACTTGGCTCACGTGGGCCATCCAGGGAAGATGTTGGCGTTCTCAGATAAAAACTACACTATTCATAACTAACTTTCCCCTAATCATGCAATCAAGAACCTCACCAATACAAAGAATGACCAAGCTCAAGTTCAAAAGATAAAATAAAATAAAGTAAAAACAAAAGTCTGTTCTTGTCCCAAAACACTGCACCCTCGGCACTTACGCGAACGGAGGGGAATAATAGTGAGGCGGCGATGACCATTTAAACAAACGTTTATTTAACCAGCATTTTTCCTGATCCCCTAATAAAAGGAGCAACGTAGGACAGTGGTTAAGAAGATGAAGAAAAAAGGTGAAGGCCCCTTCCTGAAGTTTACACCCGCTCACCCTCGGTGACCTGTGGTTATGTGAAATAGCGATGGCAATCACAGGACCCAAACTCCAGGGGTTTGTGAAGATAAAATGAACTGACACACTTAGTTTCTCCGCCTGTCGCTGTGATTAAATACTCATTTGAGGATAAGAGAGATGAATCAGCCAGTAAAAAGCCTTGCCACCAAGCCTGAGGACCCAAATTCAATCCCCAGAATTCACAAGTTGGAAGCAGAGAACTGCCTCCCAAGAGTTGTCCCTCTCACCTCTACACGTGCTGTGCACATCGTGCACACATAAATAAATAAATAAATAAATAAATAAATAAATAGGGAAATCTGCCAGGGGAAAGAGATGGCTCAGTGGTTAAGAGCAACCAAGGCTCAGTTCCACCTGGGAGCAGGTAAAACCCTGAGTGACTGTATATTATTGTGAGTTTACCCATATCAAGGACCCCAATGCCTCAGAGATACGAGGGTGGCAAAGCCTTTCCCTGGTACAGCTAAGGGTGGTCAGGAACTTTTGACCTTTAGCTAAAGCCAGTGTGTGCACAAAGGAACAACTGCAGCCTCCACATCTAGATGTTGACCACACCTTCCTCCTCAGGCTTGACTGCAGCCTGAGGCTGCTCCCCTACAGAGATCTCCTGGATCCTACAGAGATAAGCTAACCAGCCTCCTCCTCATTGCTGCATGTAATAGATGTGCTGAATTTCCGGGTGCACCTCCATCAGAATGCACAGCCTACCCAATCCCAGCTTTTCTGTATGTGTCTCTCCTCTCTCCATTCCCCAAAGACCCAGTTAAGTCAGGTCCTAAGTTGTGCATGTCACTGACACATGTATATAAAAATAATAAAAGTAAACATTTGTTAAAAGAAGGTCATTCCCCACAGGCATGCCCTGAATGGCCATTTCATGGGTAATTCTGGAGTCTGTCAAGCTGACAGTCAACAGTAACCTTTACACACACGTAGACATACATTACATATGAGATAATGTCTGGTACATAATAAACATTCAATGAATATTTAGCTCCTACTGTGTACTAGCAATGGGGATGTTTGTTTCTTATGGGCAGAAGTAGGGGAGCTGAGCCAACCCATGTAACAGGATTAACATTTCAAGCTAGAGCAATGCTACATCTGTTCCCATGCCTTTGCTCAAAGCATGTCACAATGTTAGACCCAAGATGGGTCCAGAGAGGAATGCTCCCCATACAGGATGATGAGCAAAGTCACATGACAAACAGCAGTGTTTAATCCCATTATAAGGAAGGAAAAATTACTGGGAGCAGGAATTTCATCAGTCACCCACAGGGCCAGGGCCAAGCTGCTTGTCTTCCCTGTTTTAGCTATGGCCAAACATGGCGTGTCCACCCTAGGATCTCCAGGACAGTATCTATATTACAGATCAATAATCAAGTAAGAACAGCAGCTTTTACTGATCCTTTGATTCATCAAGAGATGGTAAGCCTGTGACTATCTTATAAAAGCAGTCACCATTATCCCTATTATCCCCAAGGAAATAGAATGGATGGATCTAAGAAATAGAAGATTCATTATCTTTTTTTAGAGCTATTTAATTTATTGTATGTTTATGTGTGTTTTTTCCTGCATGTATATCTGTGTACCACATGTGTTCCTGGTGTTCTTGGAGGCCAAAAGAGAATTATCAGATCCCTTGGAAGTGAGGGTACAAATGGCTGTGAGCCACCTTGTGGTGCTGGGAATCAAACCAGGGTGCTCTTAACCTCTGGGCCGTCTCTCCAGCCATTGTCCTGAGGCTGGGTGTGGTGGTCACCCAGGAAGGGAGTTTCAATGAAGATCCTATAGATTAGGTTGGTCTATAATCATGTCCACGAGTCACGTCCATGGAGATATATCGTCATTTCTTCATTGAAGTGGGAAGACTCATAAACTGTGGCACCGCTCCCTAAACAAGAGATCCTGAACTATATAAAAGTGGAGAAAAGGGGCTGGAGAGATGGCTCAGAGGTTAAGAGCACTGGCTGTTCTTCAGAAGGTCCTGAGTTCAATTCCCAGCAACTACATGGTGGCGCATAACGATCTATAATGAGATCTGGTGCCCTCTTCTGGCCTGCAGGCAGAATACTGTATAAATAATAAATAAATAAATCTTTAAAGAAAAAAAGAGTGGAGAAAGGAAGCTAAGCAATAGTACACATAACATTGCTCTTGATTGTGACTGTAACGTGAATAACTGTCTCCCTTAAATTGCCTCTGTCACGGTATTTTATCACAGCAACAGGAAATGAAACTAAAGAGACTGGGTTTTTCCAGAGTCAAACTCTGCAGTAAGGGAGTAAATAAATACAAATTATCTCTGTAGGCACAGTTTTGCTAACAATTATGTTTTATTATGAACTTATTAAACGAGCCTACCTCCCTTACAACCTAACTAGCCTAAGTAAGAGGGAAAGGAGATTAAGGAAAACAGGAATAAAACCTGAGTGTCAGTCCTGGCGTAGTCAGCAGGACATCAGCAGACCAGCAATCCCACCAAAGTTGCTGCTGGAACCTGGAGTAACCAGAACCTGAAGCCTCGGCTGGAATCCAAAGCCTTGAAGCTGACGCTTTCCCTGGAGCGGCTCTGGGGATGAGCAGCAAAACTCTGTCTCCTGTTTTTGGGCTCAGATATATATCCTCTCAGTCTGTTCAAGGATGTTTTTCAGCTGGCAACAACCAAGTCCCCCAGGAAGTGGTTCGACTTCTAAGAGGAAAAACATCCTGCTCTCTCACATCTAGGTGGTAAACATCCTGCTCTCTTCCCCATCCCACACTTGGGATCAAAACAAAAACAAGTTTATCTCCCCTACAGATCTCTTTAAAACACTGACATGAAGAGAAACAATGTGAGAGACAGTAATGGGCTCGCTGGCTACTAATGCGGGCAACCAGAGCTCGACCCCACTGTGGTCTTCAATTCAGAGCACAGTTTGGACTTTCCACCAAAGGAGTGCTCACTCCTGGCACTTTTGAGCGGAGTGTGTGGTCAGGCAGAAAGTACCAGGAACTTGCAGTAAAAACCACCAGGAATGACAGAGGTTTGAGAGAGGATGCTCTGCTGCCTCCATCAAAACCGGTTATCACCCATACCTGTGGATGTTTGCACTGTGGAGCCTCCTTTGGTTTTTTTTAACAGTGGGACTAGGCATGGGAATAGGACTCAGAACCTTTTGTATTCAAAAGAAGAAAGAAGACTCCAAGGACTTGAGATGTAGCTCAGTGTGTAAGACTGAGACTTCTAGAGAGATCTCTAGTCTATTCCGGGAGTCCGTTGTCAATACAGATGCATAGGAATAGGAATTTATTGAGCCATCGTGATGGGGTCTGTCCAGCTCTTTCAAGCTGCAGACCCCGAGAAACAGAGGCACAGGCCTTTTATAGGTTTTAGACAAAGATATGAATTTTACAGTATGTGACTGGTTGGCATTTGGGCAGAAAAGCTGCAAGCAGGGAGTTACAAGTCTTGGTGTTTGGTGGTTGGATAATGGGTGGAGGGGCAAGCTGACCTATGGGAAAGATTGGTTGAAGCAGTCATAGGGGGCGTTTAGGAACTTTTTTAGTTGGGGAGGGGTAGTGGAATTTTTAAACACAGCTGGTTGTCCTTGAGTCCAGCTGGACCCTGAGCACAGCCTGAGACCTTGAGTCAAGTTGGACTCTTTAAGGTTTTTCCTGTCCCTGCCACACACATACAGTGATCTGATATCTGTCTGTCCTTGGTTCAAGCTAGATGCTCTAGAAATTTACATGCTTTGGCCTTAATGGGGGTCTTTAAGGGAGGACTGAGTAGGCCGACTTTTACATTTTCCCAGACTTTGGCCTTAATGGGGGTCCTTAAGGGGGCTGGTTCCTTCAAGCTGTAGACCTTTAGTCCTTGGAGTGTGTGTGTGTGTGTGTGTGTGTGTGTGTGTGTGTGTGTGTGTGTGTGTGTATGTCTGTCTTTGGAGTTTTTTTGTTTGGAATTTTAGTGTGGTTTGTTAGTTTAAGATTTATTTTAGAGCTGGGTGTGGTGGCACACGCCTTTAATCCCAGCACTCCAGAGGCAGAGGCAGGCAGATGACTGTGAGTTCGAGGCCAGCCTGGTCTACAAAGTGAGTCTAGAACATCCAAGGCTGCACAGAGAAACCCTGTCTCAAAAAACAAAAAAAAAAAAAAAAAAACAAAATAAAAATAATATTTATTTTTAAAATTTTATATATATGAGTGCTCTATATGCATGTACACCTGCAGGCCAGAAGAGGGCATCAGATCACATTATAGATGGTTGTGAGCCACCATGTGGTTGCTGGGAATTGAACTCAGGACCTCTGGAAGAGCAAACATTGCTCTTAACTGCTGAGCCATCTCTCCAGCCCCTTAAAATTTGTTTTATATTATGTTGTTTGTTTTTGATGCTTGGTTTGGCTTAGTTTTTCAGTGGTTGTTGTTTTGGTTTGGTTTGGGGCTTTTTGAGACAGGGTTTCTCTGTGTAGCCTTGGCTGTCCTGGACTCACTTTGTAGACCAGGCTGGCCTCAAACTCACAGAGATCCGCCTGCCTCTGCCTCCCAAGTGCTGGGATTACAGGTGTGCACCACTGCACTTGGTTTGTTGTTTTGTTTCTGATGGTGGTGGTGTTTTGAGTCAGGGTCTCTCTATGTAGCTCAGGCTGGTCTGGAATTCACTTAGTACACCAGGCTAGCCTCAAACTCACAGAGATCCACCTACTTCTGTGTCTCAAGTGCTAGGATTAAAGGGGCGTGCCATCATGCCTGCCTTTATTTTGATGTGTGTATGTGTGTGTGTGTGTGTGTGTCTGTCTGTCTGTCTGTCTGTCTGTCTGTCTGTGAATGGGTTTATACAGGTGAATACAGTGCTCATGGAGGCCAAAAGAGAGTGTTAGACCCCTTGGATCTGGGCCATCATGAGTTGCCTGCCATAGGTGCTGGGAACTCAGCTCAGGACTATAAAAGCCTTACTGAGCCGTGCTCCCAGCTCCAGTAGTGCTCTTTATCTCAAGGCAGCTTTGGATGACTGATCCTCTTACTTCAGCCTCCCAAGGGCTGTGATTACAGACATGCACCACCATGCCCAGCCATGGAGTTTCCTTCCATAAAAGAGAGCCTCTTGCTCTCATGACCCCAGGCCATATTCTGATCTTATGAAATGTCAAGTCTCTGACACTCACCATCCATTCCACATTGCTCAGAACCAAGGAACCAATGCCAAATGCCCCTGCCTGCAGAACCAAGATGTGGGGCACCTCATCCAGCTCTCTCACTAGTTAGGTGGCACCCCTGGGACTTGGCGCACGTCCTAGACTTCTCTGCACTGGGCTTCTCTCCACACTGGTGCCTCTTTGTGTTTGGTCTCCTCCCCAACTAGACTAGCAGCACCCAAGACAGCCCATAGAATGTGAGAAAGTATTTGCAAGCCATGTCTCTGATAACAGACTCATATATGGATTTATAAGGAAGTCTTACAGCCCTATCACAAAAAGGCAAACAACCCACTTTAAATGAGTGAGCTAAGAGCTGGATGTTGTGGCACACAGCTTTAGTCCCAGCCCCCAGAAAGGGGCAGCTGGAGCAAATAATCCAAGCAATCTGAATAAAAATCTCTCCATAGAAGATATAGGGAGGCTAGAGAGATGGCTCAGTGGTTAAGAGCACTGTCTGCTTTTCCAGAGGTCCTAAGTTCAACTCCCAGCAACCACATGGTGGCTCACAACCACCTATATTGGGATCTGGTGCCGTCTTCTGACCTGCACTCATATATATAAAAGTAAATAAACAAATCTTTTTTTAAAAGGAGATCTAGGAATGGCCAATAACCATAAGAGTGCACACTCAACATAATTTGTCATCAAGTAAATGCATACCAACTCACACTCACTAGGCTGGCACGAACTTAAAATCATGTAAGTATTGGTGGGGAACAGGGGTAACCACACTAATGCACTACTGCCAGGAGTGTAAAAGGTGCCACCGCTTTGGAAAGTGGTTTCACTATTACTTAAGTTTAATTAAATTTTTTTTTAATGCTAGGGATCTCATCCAGGGTCTGGTGCATACTCAGCACATGCTTTGTTACTGAGCTACTGCCCCAGCCTACCTGCCCCTGCTGTCCACCTGTAATGCCAGGACTCTGAGACCAAGGCAGGAGGATCTTCAGTTTGAGTCCTGTCTGAACTCTATAGAGAAATCTCGTCTCAAGAAAAGAAGAAAGAGGGGCTGGTGAGATAGCTTAGTGGGTAAGAGCACTGGCTCTTCTAGAGAACCCAGGTTCAATTCCCAGCACCCACGTGGCAGCCCACAACTGTCTATAACTCAAGTTCCAGTGGATCTGACTCCCTCACACAGATATTCATGTACACCAAATGCCAAAGGTACATAAAAATAAATAAATAAAATTATTTTAAAAAAGAAAGGAAGAAATAAAGAAAACCATTTCACCCAGCAAATCTACCCCAATCTAATGAGAACATAGACAAAATGGTCATCAAAAACTTTTTTTTTCATCGAAAAATTTTAAATAGTATTTAAAACCTGGAAAAAACTGCTAACAAAATAATAAATTATTTTATTCTATTTCAAATATGAGCTGTTGCTCTTGCCAAAGACCCAGTGTTGATCCCAGCACCCCCATATGGTGGTTCATAACCATCCATAACTCCAATTCTAGGAAATTGGATGCCTTTTTCTGACCTCCTCAGGCACTAGGCACACAGTGTGTGTGTGTGTGTATGTATACATATATTCATTTATAGATGAATGAAAGCAAAACACTCATATACATAAAATTAAAAAATAAATCTAAATAAATAAGATAAAATATGGACCAAGCACATTAACTTCTGACTTTAATCTTAGCACTTGGAAGACAAAGGCAGGTGGATCTCTGTGAGTTCAGGGATATTCTGGTCTACATAGTAAGTTCCAGAAACCCAGGAATACATAGTAAGCCCTGTCTCAAAAAAAAATAATAAAGAATCATATATTATTGAACAATAGAATTAAATAAACAACTGACACAAAATATAGATGAATCACAAAACCAATTGGGCAAATTAAGCCAAATCAGAAAAATAAATAAAAACCCCGGGCATGGTAGCACATGCCTGTAATCCTAGCACTTGGGGGAGACAGAAGCAGATGGATCTCTGTGAGTTTGAGGCCTGGTCTACAAAGCAAGTTCAGGACAGCTAGGGCTGTTACACAGAGAAATGCTACCTCAAAAAAATTTTAAGAAAGAAAAGAAGGAAGGAAGGAAGGAAAGAAGGCAGACAGACAGGAGGCAGAGGCAGATCACTGTGGCTGTGAGTTGGAAGCCAGCCTGGTCTACAAAGAGAGTTCAGAACAGCCAGGGCTGCACAGAGAAACTCTGTCTTGGGAAAGAAAGAAAGAAAGAAAGAGGTGAGGGATGAAGCATAAGGTCAGAGCACCTGTCTAGTATGTGCAAGGTCCAGCGATAGGTCCATGCCTATCACTGAAAAGAAGAAGAAGAAGAAGGAGGAGGAGGAGGAGGAGGAGGAGGAGGAGGAGGAGGAGGAGGAGGAGAACTCGATAAATAAAGCTGGATACAATGGCAGACACCTATAATCCCAGCCATTTGGAAGGCTGAAGCAGGAAGATTGCAAGTTCCAGGCCAGCCTGAGCTACATATGTGACCTTGTCTCAAAATGAAAGAGAGAGAGAGCTGAGAGGGATGGAGTATGGCTAATTAGCATAGTGCTTGCCTAATATGCAGGAGGCCCAAAGTTACAGCCTCCGCACTGCACTGCATAAGCCAGGCATGCTAGTGCCTGCCTATAATCCCAGCACCCAGAGGAAGATGCAGGAGAATCAGAGGCCATCCTTGGCTATGGGAGCTCTAGGCCAACCCGTGATATACGGGACTCTGACTCAAAACAAACAATCAAGATTTGTGCATTTTCCTGTAAGCTAACTATAACCCAGAAAGGCTGCTGTCATAAAAGAAGAGTGGTCTCTGTACAGCAGGAATAGGAGCCGCGAACAACCCCAACTTCCTACTTTATCCACGGTCCAGTGTTTCTTCTAGCAGTGCCAGCAGTGGACCACTTGGGGGCATGCAAGCCAAGTAAGTGATCAACGCCTGCCGAGCTAATTCTCCACATCACGTCAGCTTGTAACCAGAAGTGCGCTAGGCAGCTCGCAGGCAGGCGTACACACAATCAACCCTAATCACCGAGGTGCTTTGCAGCCTGGCCTGCAGCGCTGATCATGGAATCCAGAGCACAGACTGCTGCTCACACATTCAGTTAGGAATCCTGCCAAACCTGTTCCTACAAACCTCCCAGAAAGAGAGAATGCCCTCCACGCATCCTAGCCTAAGCCTGGCAAGCACTGACCCTGGCCACCAGCCTGGCTCCTTGATGACAAAACCACAAACAAGATACATTCTGGGCCTCACCTGCCTGACCACATTCACCCCCTTCTTAGCCTGACACTTCTACCGCTGGCCATGTTGCCCCACCACGTCCTCAGCAGACCTCCTCCCCCAGCCCTGTCCCTCTACCCAGAAAGTCTTACTTTTCATTCTTTAAAAACATTTTGCATTTGTCTATTTACTTAGTGGCGGCGAGTGTTCCATAGGACACATGTGGAGGTCAGAGGCCATCTTGCAGGAGTCAGCTCTCTCTTTCCACCATGTGGATCCCAGGGATCAAAGTCAGGACATCAGACTTGGCCCTGTTGCCAGCCCACATCTTACTCTTCTTTTAGGACTACAGTGTAGATACCCTCATGACCCTCATGAGCAGGGGCTATTTCCTCTCTGCCATCCGGTTAGGAGCCAAGACGGGTACTCTGTGATCACTGTCCTCAGGGACACCATGTCCCGTTTTTTGGTTTTTTGTTTGTTTTTTGCTATTGTTGTTTTAGTGCCCTTTGTGCTGGTTGTTTGGTTTGGGGTTTTGTTGTTGTTGTTTTTGTTTTGTTTTGTTTTTTGAGACAGGGTTTCTCTGTGTAGCCTTAGCTGTCCTGGACTTGCTTTGTGGACCAGGCTGGCCTCAAACTCACAGCGATCCGCCTGCCTCTGCCTCTCAAGCACTGGGATTAATGGCGTGCACCACCACACCTCTGGTTTGGTTTTTGTTTGGTTGGTTTTTGTTTGTTTGCTTTTGGTCAACTTGACCCAAGCTAGAGTCATCTTTAAAGAGGAAGCCTTGTCTGAGAAAATGCCTCCTTAAGATCGGCCTGTAGGCAAGTTTATGGGGGATATTTGCTTGATTGATGATTGATGTGGAAGAGCCCGCCCATGTGGGCGGTGCTGCATCTGCACAGGCTGACATAAGTGTATATAAAAGAGCAAACTGAGCAAGAAGTAAAGCCAGGAAGCAGTGTTCCTCCATGGCCTGTGACTCCGAGTCCAGCCTCCAGGTTCCTGGCCTGACTTCCCTCCATGGTGAAGGGTGACCTAAAAGCTGTAAGATGAAGCAAACTTTTTCCTTCCAGAATTGCTTTTGGTCATTGTGTTTATCACAGCAGCAGAAAGCAAACTGAGACACTTCTACGGTTCAGTTTTGCTTATAACAACTGGGCCTTTGTGCGTGTGTTTCCTCAGGCTGGCTGATGTCTACTCACCCTTCAAGTGTCCGCATTAGTCTTCCTTCTCTCCACAGTGCCCTGGACTAGCTCAATGCCTTCCCTCAGTGCCAATACTTAAGATTTCCTGTCCACTGGTTAGATCTGGGTAGGGGTTCAAAGTTTACTGCACGTATTGTCCTTGGCTGGTGCCACAGTTTGAGCAGAACTCCTGGGCCCAAATCCCCCACCATAATGTTCTTCTTGTAGGTTTCTAGGATCCTCTGGATCCTTCTATTTCTCCATTCTCCCATACTTCTCTCACTGAGAGTCCCAATAGGATGTCCTCCCCTCTGACCCACTTTTATGATAAGTGAAGACTTTCATGGGACATGCCCCTTGGGCTAGTGTCTAGATATAAGTGAGTATATACCATTTGAGTCTTTCTGCTTCTGGGTTAACTCACTCATTATGATCATTTCTAGTTCAAGCCATTAGTCCACAGATTTCAGGAATTCCTTGTTTTTAATAGCTGAGGAATATTCCATAATATAAATGGACCACAGTTTCTTTATCCATTCTTCTACTGAGGGACACTTAGGCTGTTTCCATGTTTTGGCCATTATGAACAAGGCTGCTATGAACATGGTTGAGCATATGTCCTTGTTGTGTGCTAGAGCATCTTCTGGGTATATTCCAAGGAGTGGAATAGCTGGGTCTTAAGGAAGCCCTATTCCCAGTTTTCTAAGATAGCGCCAGATAGATTTCCAAAGTGGCTGTACTAGTTTGCATTCCCACCAGCAATGAAGGAGTCTTCCTCTCTCTCCACATCCTCGCCAGCATGTGGCGTCACTTGAATGTATGTACATGTGGAGGTACTGTGTGTCATTATATCTGTTTGCAGATCAGTGGACACTTGTGGGAGCTGGTTCTTGCCCTTCACTGTCTAGTTTTTCGGGATTGTACTTGGGTCATCAGGTTTGGCTGCAAGCACCCTTACCTTCTGAGCCATCTTGGCTTTCTAGTAATGTATTTTGAAAGAAGTTTTGTTTCTATGTTTTATAATTAAAAATGTAATCTATATTCACATATCTGAGTATCTATGTGTATCTATGTACTGTATGTATTATGTCTATCTGCATATTCTACACTGTGTTATATAAGAGATGAACTGCCTAAAAAAAAAGAATTCTTGGAGTTTAGAACTGGCATGAAGCTCAGCCCACAGACAAAGGAAACTGTGGCCATGACACATGGGTAAATGTTCAAAATTGGTTCTTCAGGGGGAAATGTAGTATATATAAATATATGTGTATTTATTATTCAATACCATAAAATGTTATTAAAAAGTTATTTTTTGACCGGCAATAGTGGCACATGCCTTTAATCCTAGCAGTTGGGAGGCAGAGGCAGGTGGATCCCCATGAGCTCAAGGCCAGCCTGGTCTACAGAGCTAGTTCTAGGACAGCCAAGGCTATACAAAGAAACCCTGTCTCAAAAAACAAAATAAAACAAAAGTTTCTTTGCCCTTGACTATAAAAGTCAAAATCTAAACCGGGTGTGGTGGCGCACACCTTTAATGCCAGCTATTGGGAGGCAGAAGCAGGAGGATCTCTGTGAGTTCGAAGACAGCCTGGTCTACGAAGTAAGTCCAAGACAGCCAAGGCTACACTGAGAAACCCTGTCTCGAAAACAAAAACAAACAAACAAAAAAAAAAATTAACAAGAAAGTTAACAAGTTTCAACACAAGAAAGCTTCTCCTTTTTTTCTCATCAGAGGAAGGCACTGGGCTTGGCACGGGTTCTTTCTAGTTTCGGTATCTGTAGGTCAGCCAAACACCCAGGATTCCTGTAAAATTGAAGAAGAGGTCAATGTCACCAACAAATCTCAAATCCTCTCCAGCATACTCCCTGATCATGGGGGCCCATGGTGAGCACTTCTGGATACTATTAGCAACAGCTAGGCAGACAGGTGTCACCTGGGTTAAAACTTCAGAAGGCACAGCAGTTCAAGTTCCTTTGGATGTTATTTCCAGCGCTCTCCGTATTGTTCAAGCCAACCTCCAGCAACTGGCCCTGCCGCTCTTGATTCAGAGCTGAGCAAGCAAGCACAAGATACAGAAAACTGAATGATAAATACAAGTAAGAAAACAATCATATAAAAAAATAGCAACACCTGATGTTGTTTTACAGCTCCAATCAGCCCCGCTGAGGCAATCAGAAACAGGAAGATGCCCACTGCGCTGACCACACCCACCACGTGGAGAGACCTGAGATCAGTCCAAAGCCATTGCCCCAGGCAGCAATCCCAATGAGCAGCAGGCTGACCAGCACAGCTCCATCTGCAGCTGATTTCAAATGGTAGCGTGGGATCTGTCTCCTTAGGCTGCCCAGACTGGATACGAGGAGCGTTTTTTCATAACTGTTCCTGTCCCGGCTGCTTCTATTCCATCAGAACAGCTCTCATGGCCACGTGCTCATGGTCCACACTGTCCCATGGCGACTTCCTTCCCTTGGGGCTGGGTTTTTTTTGGGTTTTGGTTTGGTTTGGTTTGGTTTTGGTTTTTCGAGACAGGGTTTCTCTGTGCAGCCTTGGCTATCGTAGACTTGCTTCGTAGACCAGGTTGCTTGACTGTCAGTGATCCACTTGCCTCTGCCTCCCGAGTGCTGGAATTAAAGGTGAGCACCACCATGCCCGGCCCAAGGGTTGGGGTTTTTTGTTTGTTTTTTTATTTTTCAAGACAGGGTTTCAGCCAGGCTTGGTGGCACACGCCTTTAGACCCAGCACTAGGGAGGCAAAGGCAGGTGGATCTCTGTGAGTTTGAGGCCAGCCTGGTCTACAAAGCAAGTCCAGGACAGCCAGAACTACAAGAGGAAATCCTGTCTTGATATAAAGAAAAAGACAGAGTTTCTTTGCGTGGCCCTGGTTGTCCTAAAATTCACTCTGTTTCTCTGTGTAGCCTTGGCTGTCTTGGATTTCACTCTGTAGACCAGGCTGTCCTGGAACTCTGAGATCCACCTGTCTCTGCCTCCTGAGTAACTAAAGGTGTTCATAACCACCTCCCACCCGAACACCTATGCTTTTAACAACAATTTATATATTTGCTTATTTATTTTAGGAGGTGGTGCCCATGCCAATGTGTGAAGTCAGTTCTTTCCCACTTTGTAAGAGCATGGACTCAAACTCAGGTCATCAGACTAGGAAACAAGCAGGTTTGTCTGTTGAGCCATCTTGCTAGCCTTCATTTTTGTTTTTAAAAATTAATTAATTTGATTCTTTATTTTGAAATAGTATCTTTCTATGTAGGCCTGGCTGTCCTGGAACTCACTTTGTAGCCTAGGCTGGATTCAAACTTACAGAGCCTGTCTCTGCCTCCTGAGTGCTGGAGTTAAAGGGATTGGCAGTGTCTGGCATCCCCACGCCCCTCCTACATTTGGAGACAAGGTCTCCTGTTGCCCAAGCCGACTTCAAACTTGCTTTATAGCTAAGGATGACTTTGTGTTTCTGTTCTTCCTGCCTCTATCTCCTACGTACTCCAGTTATCAGACTGTCCTGCCAAATGCTGCTTCCAAGTGAGTTTCTTTAAAGTTTCAAATAAAAACTGCAACCTAGAGATACTACACTCAGTTTTACCAGGAGCTAGCTATTAAACAAAGGGCTTTCTATACACTGCACCAGAGCTACATCCACAGCCCACAACATTTATTTATTTTGTGTGTGTCTGTGTTATGTGTGTATGTCTGTGTGTGTGTGTATTTGGGCACATGTGTGCCACAGTACTTGTGGAGGTCAGAGGTTTACTTGTGGGAGACCATGTAGGTCCTAGAGGTTGAAGTCAGGTTGTCAGGCTTGGTGACAAGTGCCTTTAACCACTGAGCCATCTCACTGGCCCTTGAGAGCATTTGGAAGCAGTCGAGTTACTTATTGTGGCAATAACAACCCCATTTCGTTTGCCTCATTTCTGTGGTTTAGCTATGGTTCCCTTATATTGTGTGACTGAAGTAGTAATTAGGACAGCATGGGGAGGTTTAGGCTCTAAGGTGACATGGTGGGAACTCCAAAGCAAGACTAAGTCTGTACTATGTGGAAGCTGCTTTCAAACCTCTTTCTGTAGCTCATTGTTAGCGATGTTTCTCTGTGTAAAGTGCCTTCCTGAAACTGTTCTCAGGACTATGTGTACTAGAAAATACAGGCGCCGTTTTCACAAAGGTGATTTGAAATGCAAGAAATAAAGACAATGCATAGGCTTTCCAATAACAGACACTTGAAGACTGAAATATTTCTTTTACAGAAATGAGAGACAGCTGGGGGAAATTTAAAGCGACTCAACATGAAACAAACCTGACGTTCCTAAAGGATAGCAGAAGGATGCTGGCTAAAAGCCCAATTAGGGTTTTCAATTTTCAATTTAATTATTATTGTGGGAGAAAGGAGACTTGTGAGCACATTCGTGGAAGACGCACTTTTTCTCTTCCCACCGTGCAGTTCCAGGCTTGGGTGGCAAGTGCCCTTACCCACTGAGCCGTTCACCAGCCTCCTCAGAAGCCGCTTTCCAAGGACCACGCTCAGGTTCATCTTCCAGGAATGGGTGGGATGGAGTGGATCCCACCCACGCTGTCATTAGCTGGAGCCATCTACACTGTGGTGATAGATTTTAAGAGTAGTCCTTGGTTAATTTGAAAAGTTGTTTCCCTGGTTACCGCAGGATGCATGGCTGAACCTTAGTGTGCTGCTCTCTCAATTCAGCTCAGAATCACAGAACAGAAAACACAAATAAGTCCTTGAGTCAAAAAGAGTCCAGAAATCAGGTTGGTGCCTTTAAGAAAGAGGGTAGTGGGGGCTGGAGCAGTGGCTCAGTGTTTAAGAGCAGTGGCTGATTCCATAGGACACCTATACACACAAAATAAATGAGGAAACCCAGAGAAAGAGGGCAGTGACCCTTGCAGGAGAGATAAACCTGTTTTTGTCATGATCCCAAGTGTGGGATAGGAACGGTCTTGTGAGAACAGGTGAGGTTAATCCACTAGAAGACCAACCACCTCGTGTGGGAGCTTGATTGTTGCCAGCTGAAAAGATCCCGTGAACAGACTCTGGGAGGAGCCCCAAACTGGAGGCGGAGGCCTTCGGGGCTCCAGCTCTTGCTGAGGTTCTGGGTTCTGGTTACTCCAGGTTCCAGCAGAAGAAATCCTGATTACGCTAGGAGAATCGTTCCTTGGAACTGATATCCTTACGGTTTTGTTATTCTTTAATCCTCTTTTCCTCTTGTTTCGGTTAGTCGGGTTATAAGGGACATATGATCGGTTAATAAGTTCATAATAAAATATATTGGTTAAGAAAATAAAATATATTGGCTAAGACCCTCTTAGCCTTTATGTCAGTGTTTGTTTTTTTAATTTTTAAGTTACATATTTTTTTTTCACAAATAGGATTTTTTGGGTCACTATTAAAAATCCGGATTTTAACAGGCATAGTGCTACAAGCCTTTAATCCCAACACTCTGGAGGCAGAGTTCAAAGCCAGCCTGGTCTATATAGTAAGTCCCAGGCCAGCCTGAGCTGCATAGTAAGACTCTGTCTCAAAAACAAACAAACATAACAACAAAAAAACTAAAGAGAGGAAGAAAGGTCTCATGTAGGTCACAAGACTCCCTTCCTCTGACTCAAGGCCCGCCTCTCACAGCTCAGTTTGTTACTGTCATTGTATGAAATCTTCCTAGGGCTATGGATAACTCAGGAAGTGACTTCTGGGTGCTTTGACAGTTTGTACCTGTTTATATAATTTACTGCCAGTCAATTATAAGGTAGTTTGCTATTAGTCATCCTCCTTTTATGAGGAAGGAAAATCCATTGGCAACTCTTGAGTAGTGAACATCAGATCCCAGTATAGATGGTTGTGAGCCATTATGTGGTTGCTGGGAATTGAACTCAGGACCTCTGGAAGAGCAGACAGTGCTCTTAACCACTGAGCCATCTCTCCAGCCCTGAGACCTTATTTTTTTGAGCCAGGATCTCCTACAATCAGGAGTTGGCTGCTTTGTTTAGATCACCTAGAAAGAGATCCACCCATCTATTCTCTGCCAGGTCCTCCATCCTGCACTTGCCACTGTGTTCAGCTTTCATGTGTGTGTTGGGGACTGGAGCTCAGGTCTTCTCCTTTACACAGCTAGTGCTTTGCCCGAGAGCCACCTTCCCAGTCCCCAGCATTGTGTTCTTCAATTCTGTTTTCAGCTCTGCTGTTGTGTATTTTACTATTACATGCAAATTAAAACATTACTATGAATTTTGCTCCAAAAGTTGACTCCTTTTACACTAATTAAACAATAAATAGTCAAGGCCATCTAAACCATTCCTGAAAGACCTGGCACATGCATGATCTCAGTTTGTTATATAGACGTCCTTCCTCAATGAATGCCCAGGATACTGAGCTGCAGGACCCCTGGGCCCCTCAACCTCCTCTCAACGCTGCTGGTGACCACATTCCTGGCTGGGCGTGGTGATGCATGCTTTTAATCCCAGCACCTGGGAGGCAAAGGCAGATGAATCTCTTGAGTTTGAGGCCAGCCTGGTCTACAAAGGGAGTTTCAGAACAGCCAGGACTACCTACCTACCTGCCAAGCCTGATTATCTGAGTTTGATTATAAGGTCCCACGTGGCATGGCCAGTTCACACACAAACACACAAAATAAATCAAAGTTTAAAATATTTTTATTGTCGGGTGTGGTGTTGCACACCTGTAATCCCAGCACTTGGGAGGCAGAGGCAGGGAGATCACTGTGAGCTGGAGGCCAGCCTGGTCTATAAAGTGAGTGCAGGACAGCCAAGGCTACACAGAGAAACCATGCCTCGAAAAACTTAAAAAAAAAAAATATATATATATATATATGTATGTATGTTAATAAAAAGAAAGAGTAGATTTACTTCTTCTCCCCAGGAGCTGGGGCAAGCTTTGTGATGTGAAGGGGACGTGACAGAAGCTAGCTATGACAGCCAAGGCTGGATCATAAAGTGTCCTGTACTGAAAGCCTGCCTCTCACTGTCTTATCAGCTCTTCGCCCTTGGCAGTCAGGCATGCTGTCAGAAGCCCAAGGCAATGCACGCAGAAAAACTACTTCCCTCTGTGCAAGTTGGAAGCTTCCATCCCTCAGCACCAGCCAACAGCCTTAAGCAGCACTTAGATTGTCATAGCTTCCAGCCTTGGCGCCTCCTAACTGAAACCTCAGATGTCACTGAGAAAAGATAGGCCACCCTCACTGTGCAGGGCCTAAATTCCCAGGCCACAGAATCTGAGAGTGTAACAGATGGTTGTTTCACACAGCCAAAATCTGAACAAAATAGCTTTTCTAGTTTGTTTCATTTCCCTGAAATGTTATCAAGGTAAAAGTAACAAGTAACAATTGCAAACATAAACTCGCCAGTGATGCAAAGTAACAATTGTAAATATGAACACAGCAGTGGTGCCAAACACCTTTATTTTTTGTTTGTTTGTTTGTTTTCGAGACAGGGTTTCTCTGTGTAGCCTTGGCTGTCCTGGACTCACTTTGTAGACCAGATTGGCCTCGAACTCACAGCGATCCTCCTGCCTCTGCCTCCCAAGGGCTGGGATTAAAGGGGTTCACCACCACGCCCAACCTACCACATACTTTTTTTTTTTTTTCGAGACAGGGTTTCTCTGTGTAGCCTTGACTGTCCTGGACTCACTTTGTAGACCAGGCTGGCCTCGAACTCACAGCGATCTGCCTGCCTCTGCCTCCTGAGTGCTGGGATTAAAGGCGTGCGCCACCACGCCCGGCCCTCTACCACATACCTTTAATCCCAGCACTGGGAAACAAGGCAGACAGATCTCTGAGTTCAAGACCAACCTGGTCAATGGAGTTCCAGGGCAGTCAGGACTACATACAAGAGAGACCTTGCCTCTGTCACCCCCCCCCACCAAAACAAACAAACAAACAAACAAACAAAACCCTTGACTCAGGAGGCAGAAGCTGCCAGATTGCTGTGAGTTCGAAGTCAGTCTGGTCTACAAAGTGAGTACAGGACAGCCAAGGCTACACAGAGAAACCCTGTCTAAAAAAAAAAAAAAAAAAAAAAAAAAACCTTGAATTTTTGGCTTCTTTTCTAGAAATACTTAACTTACCTGCACCTCAGGCAAATGATTTATCCCTGAGCTGCTCATCTGCAATTCAGGGCTGAATTTGACTTACCCACAACCCCAGTGAAAAATCTGTTGCTGATGCAGAACAGCTGCTTTCTGGGCAGAAGTTCTGCTGCCCCTCCCCAAGGAAAGAATGAGAGGAGCTGGCAACATCCAATCATAACTGGGGAGGGGGCGGGGCTCCTTCAGTCGTAGAGTACTAGTATGCCTAGTATGTGAGGCCACAGGTTTGATCCCCAGCAACAAGAAGAAAAATAAAAGCAACAATTGAGAAAGTGGGTGGGAAAATGGTGCGAGCCAGAGATTGGGAGAGCAATATAAAATGCTTTGTTCTGGGTATGACAGCCATTGCAACGATGAGCATCCTGCAGCTGTGCCCACGTGTACAAGACCTGTATAAAAAAGAGAGGGCTCATGAGACGGCTCAGCAGGTGTTCTGGTTTGCTGTTGCTGTGACAAGCACCATGACCTAGAGCCATTTGCAGAGGAAAGAGTGGATGTATTTGCCTTGCGTGTCTGGATCACAGTTCATCACTGGGGAAAGTCACGGAAGGAAATACAGCAGGAGCAAAGGCAGGGACCACAGAGGCAAGGACGCTGCTTTCTGGCTTGCTCCCCATAGCTTGCTCAGCTTACTACCGGAATCACCTGGCCAGGCATCACCCACAGTGGGCTGTGCCTTCCCACATCAATCATTAATTAACAAAATGCCCCCCCCCAGACCAAGGTGATGGAGGCAGTCTCCAGGTGACTCTCCGTTCTGCCAAGCTGACTAAAGCTAACCAGCACGGTGGGTAATGGTATTCACTGAGCCTGAGTTGGATCCCTAGGCCCTACATGATCAAGGGACAGAATTGATCCTCATGGGTTGTGGCTGGCCTCCACAAAAGTGTAGTCATACACACAGACACCACACCACACACACACACACACACACATACACACAGACAACACACACACACACACACACACACACACACACATACACACAGACAACACACACACACACACACACACACACACACACACACCAAAATGTAACTTAAGAAACAAAAACAGGGCGCTGGGCGGTTGTGATGCACACCTTTAATCCCAGCACTCACAGGCAGAGGCAGGTGGGTTTCTGTGAGCTCAAGGCCAGCCTGGTCTCCAAAGAGAGCCCAGGACAGCCAAGGTTACACAGAAAGACCCTGTCTCAAACAAACAAACACCAAACCAAAAAACCAAAAAAAGCATAACCAAGAACAAAAATACTGGCCAGGTGTGGTGGCGCACGCCTTTAATCCCAGCACTCCGGAGGTAGAGGCAGGTGGATCGCTGTGAGTTCGAGGCCAGCCTGGTCTACAAAGTGAGTCTAGGACAGCCAAGGCTACACAGAGAATCCCTGTCTCAAACCACCACCACCACCCCCAAAAAAATACTAGGGCAACCGGTTGGTTCCCCGGTTAAGGGTACACACGCTGTGGAAGTCTGGCAACCCGAGTCAGATTGTTAGAACCCTGGAACCCACTAAAGGTGAAAGGAGAGAAGCAACTCCACACTGGTCCTCCGACCTCCTCAGCACACACATCAGATCGTACACATCCACTGAATAATAGCAAATCGAAAATCTAAAACCAAACCATCTCTATCTGTCCTGAGGAGGGGTTACCGGGCAGATCATCAATCAGCAAGCCTGGGACATTTGGGGCCGGAGAGAATTCTCCCAGGAATTCTGCAAACAGAAACATGTTCTTTTCTATTGTTGAACTATGTAAAATAGGCTGTCTGCCAGAATGGGTCAAGGCGCTTGGTGCTTTTCTCCAGAACGGTAGGTTTGATTAACTTCATTTTTCACTCAAGAGAAGGAAATACAATTAATTACCTACTGGTGACTGGGGACGCTCACTGTCATAAAGGGAATCTGAACAAGTATCTTCCTGAACTGGGAGGAACCCAGCTTCATCTAGCTTGCTTTGGGATTCAGTTCTGGGATGGCAGGCTGCGAGATAAGGATGTCGGGGATGGTTTATTGAAAGAGCTGTTTCCACTCTCAGTATCCAAGAGACAAGGGCAACTGTAATGAAGAGGAGTGACCTCCATGAGGGAGACTTTTTCTTTTTTATTTGCAGGTGTCTTCCCAGTACACCAGACCCTAAGGGTCTGTGCAGCAGTGAAATGACGTTGTTAATCACGAGCCTGACTCCACAGGCTGTGAAGGAGAACGCTATACATAGAGCATTCAGAAAAGCTGAATCTGCCACTCTCCATTGAAATGAAGCAGAAAATGTTCAATCATGCAATCAAAAATAAAAGCACTGGGCCAGCATTCCAGGCCGTAAACAGCAGCTGGGCCCAAGCTCCAGGTGCCCAGTGGAGCCAGACACCCTGCTAGGCCTTATCTTCTTACTCCCCTCCACTGTCTTAAAGGGGAAAAAAAATGGATTTCAAGCTTGCTTGCTTATAAGCTCCACTGTTCCATAGCTAAGCCTTGAGCCAAGGATGCAGTTTATCTGAAAAGCAGAGCATCCAGGCCTCCAGCTAGGATTATACCATAGAGCAGATCTAAGAGGTAGGCAGTGTAATCATTTCCTTTTGGGGTTTTGGTTTACATTTTTGTTTGTTTGTTTGTTTGTTTGTTTTTAAAGATAGATTTATTTATTTATTATGTAGTGTTCTACCTGCTGGTAACACCTGCAGGCCAGAAGAGGGCACCAGATCTCATTATAGATGTTTGTGAGTCATCATATGGTTGCTGGGAATTGAACTCAGGACCTTTAGGAAGAGCAGCCAGTGCTCTTAACTTCTGAACCATCTCTCCAGCCTCATGATCTTGTTTTTCAAGACAGGGTTTCTTTGTATAGTCCCGGCTGTTCTGGAACTCACTCTGTAGACCAGACTGGCCTTGAACTCACAGAGATCCACCTGCCTCCGCCTCCTTAGTGCTGGAATTAAAAGTGTGCACTACCACACCGGGCTGCATTTATTTATTTACTTATTTACTTATTTATTTATTTATGGTTTTTCCAGACAGGGTCTCTCTGTGTATCCTTGGCTGTCCTGGACTTGATTTGTAGACCAGACTGGCCTGGAACTCACAGCAATCCACCTGCCTCTGCCTCCCTAGTGCTGCAATTAAAGGCGGGCGCCACCCCCCCCCCCCGCCCCCCGGCTTGTTTTTAAATTTTCGATGTATTTTATTTGTTTTATTTTGTGTATGTATGGATGCTTTGCCTGTATGTATGTCTGTGCACCACATATG
The DNA here is from genome assembly GCF_964271855.1 of Acomys minous. Classification (NCBI taxonomy): domain Eukaryota; kingdom Metazoa; phylum Chordata; class Mammalia; order Rodentia; family Muridae; genus Acomys; species Acomys minous. The sequence goes on from NC_140494.1 coordinate 116,831,428, forward strand.
TGTCTTCAGAAGGCAGAAGAGGGCACTGGATCTCTTAGGATTAGTTACAGACAGTAGTGAACTGCCATGTAGGTGCTGCGAAACTGAGCCCAGGTTCTCTGGAAGAACAGCCAGTATAAGAGCTGAGCCATCTCTCCAGCCCACAGGAGTTCACTGTTACTGTGTTTTGAGATGCAGTCCTACTGTGGATACCAACCCTGGCCTCAAACTTGCTCTGTTTCTGGTATTGCTCTAGACCTGGAAATCCACTTGCTTCGGCACCAGTGTTGGGGTTACAGGCATAATCATCTTACCTGACATGGTCCCCTATTTTACCGGGGAGGCAACTAAGGAACAAAGAGGCTCCATATGGGCTGGAGATGTGGCCCAGTTCGTAGAGCGCCTGCCTAGCACTCACGGAACTCTAAATTCCACCCCAGGACCAAATCAAATCTGGTGTGATGCCTGCGATCCTAGCCATTTGGGAATTGAGAGCAGAATCTAGGCACTGCCTCTAAGCTTGGGACGCCACAGCCCAGGCCAAGGAAATTCCTGGACTTCCATCAGGACAGAGCCTCTGGCCCTCTTCCAGGCCCACCTCTGCCTCTAGGACATCACTCTGGCACTGTTCAACCGATAGAGCTCTGGTACCTGGAATCCTCCTGAGGCCCCAGAAATGAATCTCTGTACGTCAGAAAACAAACTGAGCTCTCCTGGTTCAGAGCTGGTACCCTTCCACACCTTTGCTTCCGCACATTAATTTCTGCTCCCCTTTTCCCTTAAATCTGCTTCTTGTATATTCCAGATCTCTTGGTGTTTTGGAATATGCGCAGATTCTTTGTGCCTTCCCTTCAAGAAGGGAGCTAATTCTCCTTAAATGCAGGCTAAGATGCCCCCTAACTAACCAATGGACACTGCCCTCTTTCTTTCCTGCCCCCATTCTTCTCTGATGGATCATGAGGGGGCTACCAGAGGAGCACTCCACCTAGATAACAGGCTGAGTGCAGCCAAGTGTAGCCTTGGCTGTCCTGGACTGCTCTGTAGACCAGGCTGGCCTTAAACTCACAGTGATCCACCTGCTTCTGCCTCTGCCTCTGCTGGGATTAAAAGCCAGCACCACCACACCCAGTTAAACGCTAATGCTTTTTTTTTTTTTTTTTTTTTTGGTTTTTCGAGACAGGGTCTCTCTGTGTTAGCCTTGGCTGTCCTGGACTCACTTTGTAGACCAGGCTGGCCTCGAACTCACAGCAATCCGCCCGCTTCTGCCTCCCGAGTGCTGGGATTAAAGGCGTGCGCCACCACGCCCGGCTAACGATAATGCTTTTAAGCTGTTAAATTTGGGGGCTTTTTTTTTTTTTAAACAATAGCAGATATCCAGTCCATTTTCTTCACCATAAAAACCTTCTCTCTCCACAAAGCCAACCCATACCTTTCTTAAACAAAAAAACCCTTAGCTGGGTGTGGGACACCTGCCTTTAATCCCAACCCTCAGGAAGCAGAGGCAGAGGCCTCTATGTGTTGAGGCCAGCCTGGTCTACATAGTGAGCTTCAGGACAGTCAGAGTTAAGTAAAAAGACACTTTATCAAAAAAATTATTTTAGGCACGGTGTGCTGAGCACCAGATCAACCTGGTTAAGGTTGATGACAAGAAGAAACTGGGGGAGTGGGTAGGCCTCTGTAAAATCGATCGAGAGGGAAAGCCACGGAAAGTGCTGGGTTGCAGTGTGTAGTGGGTAAGGACTATGGCAAAGAATCTCAGGCCGAGGATGTCATTGAGGAGTACTTCAAATACAAGAAATGAATAAATAAAATTTTTGCTCATTTAAAAAAATATTTTACAGTCGGGCAGTGGTGGTGCACACCTTTAATCCCAGGACTCGGGAGGCAGCGGCAGGCAGATCTCTGTGAGTTCGAGGCCAGCCTGGTCTACAAAGTGAGTCCAGGACAGCCAAGGCTACACAGAGAAACCCTGTCTTGAAAAACCAAAAATAAATACATTTTTAGTTTTATTTATGTGTTTCTGTTTGTGTGTACATGTGTGCAAGTGTTCACAGAGGCCAGAAGCTTCAGAGTCACAAGTAGTGTGAGCCCCTTTACATGGGTGCTGGGAACCGAACTCAAATCTTCAAAGAGTAGCAAGGGCTCTTAACACAGCCATCTTCTAAGGCCCCAGTTCTTGCTTGTTTGAGGTAGGGTCTGCTGCATGCCAGACTTGAGAGACTGGCCTTGACATTCCTGGTCCCCCTGACTTCTCTTTGGAATTACAAGCATGAACGACTACACTTGGCTTTCAACCCATCCCTTTCCTGAGCGGCTCAAGTCATTTAACTTTTAGGGGCCAAAGAAATGGCCCAGTGTGTCAAGTGCTAGATCTGAGTTTGATCCCCTGGAACTCACATGGTAGGAGGAGAGAGCCAAATCCTGGGCGGGTATGTGTGTTTAAAAATGGAAAAAGGACTCGGGAGGCAGAGGCAGGTGGATTGCTATGAGTTCGAGGACAGTCTGGTCTATAAAGTGAATTCAGGACAGCCAAGGCCACACAGAGAAACCCTGTCTTGAAAAACCAAAATAAATAAATAAATACATAAATAAATAAAAATTTTTAAAAAATAAATATTCCTTTCCTAAATCTTTTTTCTGGACATGATTTCACTGTGTAGCCCTGGCTGACCTGGAACTCTATATCAATGAAGCTGACCTTGAACTCACAGAAACATACCTGCTTCTGCTTTGCTAAGGCAGAGGAGGCTGTGCTGGCTGGCAAGGGCCTTTGCAAAGCACAGGTTGGTCCAAGGCACCTCGCTTAGACTCCATATTAGGTAAACTGCTATATCTAAGGCTTTCTCTACCTCTATTTTTTCCACACCAGCTTTGTTTCCCCTTATCTGCCTTCTTCAATTTTTTAATTTTTAATTTCTTTTTTTGTTTGTTTTTTGTTTTTTGAGACAGGGTTTCTCTGTGTAGCCTTGGCTGTCCTGGACCCGCTTTGTAGACCAGGCTGGGCTTGAACTCACAGTGCTCCACCTGCCTCTGCCTCCCTCCCGAGTGCTGGGATTATAGGTGTGCACCACCACACCTGGCTTTTAATTTCTTTTTTTGAGACAGGGTTTTTTGTTTGTTTGTTTGTTTGTTTTTTAATAGCGCTGGCTGCCCTGTGCTTGCTTTGTAGACCAGGCTGGCCTCCAACTCACAGAGATCTGTCTGCCTCCGTGTCCCGAGTGCTGGGATTAAAGACATGTGCCACCACGCCCAGCTTTCAATTAAAAAAAATATTAAAATGTAGCCTAGGATGGCTGGAATTTGCTATATTGCTAAGGAAAACCTTAGGCTTCTGATTCTCCTAACGCCACCTTCTTAGTGCGTGGATTACAAGCACACAGCAACATACCTAGTTTCTGTGGAGCTGAGGAATCAAACCTAGGGCGTTGTGCATACTAGGCAGCACTCTGACCAACCGAATTATATTCCCACCCCCTCCTTTTGCACTTAAAAACTTTTATTTTAATCACAACTTATGAAAAGTAGTATCAGCTCATATGTCCCAAGAACTCAGGGGCACAGCAGGCCAAGTTACTATAATTACTCTCCTTTTACAGGTGACAAACCAAGGCACAAGGGTTAAGTCAATTGTCCAAGGTCACAAGAGGCAGAAAGAGGCTAACGAAGCTTGGCCTGCCAGGTCAGTACCTCAATTACACAGGCTCTTCCAAGACTTTAGGGTGGCTTAATTTCCTATTCGTATTTTGTAATCCTTTCCTTAAAGAGAGCAACAAAATCTGGATGTAGCTGCAGAGGTAACAGATGCCAGTGTGCAGTTTCCTTGTAGGTATTTAAAAATTCATTTACATATGCAAACGTATCTGCAGGGTTTGGCGGGCACCCAGCTTTTTCAGTTATACGGTCCTGACTGCCTTCCTAACCATGATGTCGTCGTGTGCAGCAAAGATAGTACCTTTATTTACCCACTTTCCCCAAATGGAACCTTCTCTCTCCTCCCTCGGTCGTCTGTCCCCTTCCAGAAGGTTCCTACCCCATATTTCGCTTTCTCCTTCGGCCTTCCTTCCCATCCTAGTTTCTCCTCTTACATATCCCTTCCTCTTCATCCTCACTTCTTATTCCTCTTCCTTCCAGCCTCCCGCGTTTCTCCCTTCTCTCTCACCACGGTTTCTTCACGGCCCAACCGGTTTCTTCAGCTCACCGCCGCTCTGCCAGTTCCCGGCAGCGGTTACCGCGCTGTCCCCGTAGCCTTTTCACCATCACCTCCCGCCCTCCCCCCCCCCCCGCAACCCCTCCCCGGTCGGGAGGGAGCGCACAGCCGGCAGGCGACCGAGCGAGCTGACAGCGTAATGAATGGCTTCAGCTGTAATTAGCGACCCCGCGGCTAATCACGATGTGCATTTACATTTTAAGTGCTGCAGAGGGAGCGGGAAAGGAAGCGCGGGCGGGGAAAGCAGGCCTTTTCTGCGTTCTCCCGCCACAGACTCCGGAATAAAGTGAATGGGGGAGTCTTTGGCAGAGGGTGGTGGTACTGGGGGGGAGGGGTGTCTTTGAAGGCCAGCTTGGGTAGAGGCGTTAACCACCCAATCCTCATGGAACAAACCCGCAGCCTCCAGGATGCTGTCCACATCCTCCCCAAGTTGTTTAGCCCAGGCTTGCATACTCCCAGGGACACAGAGCTCGCATCTTTTCTAACCAGCACATTCCTACACAGCTTCTAGTCTTTCTGGAACTTTTCCTCAGGCCGATCCAAAACTGCCGGTTTCAAGTCCCACCACTTGCCCAGGTGGGAAGGCACGGTCTTGGTGCCTTCCCAAGGCTTTGCCTCCAGAACCTGCTCCCCCACCCCTGCTGGGAATCCTGCAAGAGTTGGGTGCAGGCCAGAGTTCCGGTTCCAGGCACACTCCTAGGGCGTGAGCAGGAGATTAGAGTCAGTCAGTCACTCACACTTGAGTTGAAAAAAGTCCAGGTGCTGCAGCCACCCTCCAAGAAAAGATGAGATATAAACCCTGTCACAAATAGCTAAGAGGAAGAAGAGGGCAGGGGAGCCTTACCCCTAGTCTGAAGTCCGGGCACGATCTTGCCTAGCATACTGATACTTTAAGGGTCAGCTGCTCGCTAGAGCCCTCCGCGCTTGTAACGGGTCTGTCTGGCTCCCTGCATTCTGCGGAAAGCCGGTTTGGAGACTTGAGGGCATGGTCTCAGGCCAGGGTTAGAAGGATCTTTCCGCCTATCAGTCCTTTGTCCCTAGCTAGCCTCATCTCACCAGCAGAGCCCCAAGCCCTCCTTAGATTCTGTGGAGTTTCCAGAGTGTCCAGGTACCTGGTACTCTCAACAATCCCTAAAGGCATCCATCCATCCAGCCTCCCATCTCTTAAACCCTGCCTTCTTTCGGTTTCCTTTTAGCAAAATCAACCCACTGGATTTCTAGGGGCCAAAGCAGACTGACAAGGAATTCTGCCTGGGATCGGAAGTGAGGAATCTGCTTTAGCAGGGCCCGGAGCCGGGCACATAAAAATGCATCCGGCTCTAATAAAGGATTTTCAGGCATGAATATGAGAAGTTAAGCCTTAGCGTGGTCCTCAAAGCGAGTACAGGAAAGCCAAGGCGCAGAGAAACCCTGTCTCGAAAACAAACAAACAAACAAAAAAAAAACTTAAGCCTTGGAAAAATGGTCTCCTCTTTCCCCATTCACTTTAGGCGGGCTCAGCGCATCACTTCCTGCCTTTTAGGGGGTTGGGGGGTGGGTGGGTGCCGGGAACCTGGAGATCTGGTCAAGAGAGGGGAAGGCTGAAACTACTTCTCTCTTAGCAACTACACAAGGATCGTGCCACGACGTAGCGGTCTGAGCCCAGGGAAGGCGCGGCGCGTAGCCGCAGCCAACGCCTCCCACGCTCTGCTGACCATGCACTGTCCTTGAGGCAAGAATATAGGAAGAGGAAGGGAGGAGGGTCCCTGAAGAGCTGGAGGAGCGAGGCCCCAAGAGGAAATCTCTTACCTAGGAGGGGTCTAGGGATGCCCTTGAGTTGGAAGCCTGCCAGGCTCGGGGACCAAGCTTGAATTGACCTTTGCAACTCCAGTGTGGTTTTTATTTAGGTTGCTCCTGCATGAGGGCTGGTTCAGGGAGAACTGATGGTGACTTCGGAGAACTTCGCCTCCCAAATCACCCCTGGCGCTGTGACCGCAGCCGCTAAGCACCAGCGCCTGAGCCCAAAGGCTGGAGGGGCTGGGACTCGGACGTGTCACGCAGAGTTGGGGCGGGGCCTGGGCTAAGGGGCGGGGCTTCTCCGGTTCCCAGGCGGAGCTTTTACTAAAGGCGCGGAGCACAAGGCGCCGAGGGCACAGAGTGATCAGTACTACCCCGTAGAAGTCTGAGCTGAAGACTGCGCGTTCCCAGCCCACCCTCCAGCTTCCACTCGGTGCCGGCGTCCCAACCCCTGCCTAGCCCTCGCCCGGAGCGACCTGCAGCCATGCAGTCCCGGGCTTGAGGCGGCCCCATGGCAAAACCTGCGATCCCAGCGACGACGGCGCATGGAGAACTTCCGTAAGGTGCGCTCGGAGGAGGCGCCGGCGGGGGAAGGTGATGAGGGTGGCAGTTCGAGCTCTGGCCCTTTCGCAGATCTGGCGCCCGGCGCTGTACACATGCGGGTCAAGGAGGGCAGTAAGATCCGCAACCTGCTGGCCTTCGCCACCACCAGCATGGCGCAGCCAGCCACGCGCGCCATCGTCTTCAGCGGCTGCGGCCGGGCCACCACCAAGACCGTCACGTGCGCCGAGATCCTCAAGCGCCGCCTGGCGGGCTTACACCAGGTCACGCGGCTGCGCTACCGGAGCGTGCGCGAGGTGTGGCAGAGCCTCCCGCCTGGGCCCACGCGGGGTCAGACACCTGGCGATCCGGCCGCCAGTCTCAGTGTACTTAAGAATGTACCGAGCCTCGCCATACTACTTTCAAAGGACGCACTGGATCCACGGCAACTTGGCTACCAGCCTCCGAACCTCAGTCCTAGTCCTTCGTCCCCTCCTACGGTGTCGACGTCCAAGAGGAGCCTCGGTGACTCTGCTGCGGGAGAAGGCACTGCTAAGCGGTCTCTGCCTGAGCCAGAGGCTAAGAACGAGGAGCAGACTGCCTGAGAGCTCCTGGCTCTGAGCCACCTAGACCTACTGGATCTTAGATCCTCAGCACCCTTACATCTGTATGAACCTTTCATATCTGGGGTTTAAGGGGCCCGTGTTCCTGGATACAGGTCCTCAGAACGACAACGCGGATCCCAGAGCGACCGGAGAGGGAGCTCAGGAATGACAAGAGAGGATCCCCGAAGTCCAAGGAAACTTTGTGGGGCGTGTTGCCAGAAGCCACGGAACTCCACCCCCACCTTTTTTTTTTTAGGGACGTATGGTGGGTAGTGGGACTCTTGAGCCTTCTTGGGGACCCAGTTGTTAAAAACACCCAGCATGCATGAAGGCTGACTGTTGAGGCTCTTGAAGTCATCCTTGCTGTTCACCGAGAGCAGGAGCTGTAAAGCTGATTCCTTGAGCGTGGCCAAGTTGAAAATGTCGGGACCCTATTCTGCCCACCCACCCCCTAACAATTCTCTTTTAGCTTTCTTTCCTCTTAGCATCCCCGCCGCCTCGCCCGCCTTGCATGGTGGCAGAGAGAGGACCCAGGACAAAACTTGCCATGCTGCCTCCTCTGAGTCCTGCTGGAGTCTTGCTTCCAATAAAACAAACATGAAAATGGCTCCGTCCCCAGTTTTGTTCTATTTTATTTTTCCTTAGCCACTCGTCTGTGCAGAGACCTCTTTGGCGCGCTTGCCTGCAGCCCTATTAGCCTTTGGAGTCTTCAAGGTCAGACACAGAGACTGGGCAGCGTCAAAATGTCGGCAAAGGGACTTGTGGTAGAGTGGGCGGCGGTCTGTGTCCCTGTTGCATCCCCACAAAGGGAGAGGAAGCAGTATCCCTGCTTTTCTGGGAGGGGAGAGAGAGAGAGAGAGAGCACTGATGAGCTGGAGGCGGCAGCCTGCCAAGGCTGGCAGACCATGCTAAGGTTCTAACCTTGCACCCTCCTCCCTGTACTTGCCCAGAAGGCAGGCACAAAGCCCCATGAGGAGGAGCTCCCCTTCACTGCCCTCTCTCTGCAAAAGGACAGCACACCCTTGGGAGAGGGGGAGGAGGGAAACAGCACAAATCCACTGCTGGAAATTACTATTCAGCAGAGAAGCCTGGGCTGTGAATCACTGCAGGCTCCCTGATAAGCTGCTGCCTCCAGCCCTGCACAGCTGTGTGTTGAGAGATAACAGCCTCAGATGCCTCTCAGCCCAAATCCAAGTCTGGAGGGGGTGGGGGTATGCTGCGTGCTGGAAGGCCGGGAGCTGTGCAGCATGCAGCTCAGGACCTTCAGAGCAGACGCCACCCCATGGAACTTAGCACCTCTGGAAAGGAGAGGGGAGAGAATACATTTGTAAGGCACTCTGCTTGCAGAACCTTGAAATAAATCCTGCTGGCGAGGACATGGGTTTCTGCAGCTGATGGAGGGGCTCCTTGGGGAGGCCTCTTCTCTCCTTTCAATATCTCTGCTTGTGTTTTGGATCACTGAGTCCCGTCATCCAGACTGTCATTCATTGCCCTGCACCACCACCACCCCCTCCTGATTGATTGATTGATTGATTGATTGATTTTTAGAGGAGGTCTTGCTGTGGAGTGCAGGCTGGCCAGAAAGTGGTCCTCCTGCCGCAGCCTCCTGAGTGCTGGGCTTACAGGTGTGCCACTAATCCAGCTCTTGAGGAATTTCTAGGGAGGGCTGAGGGATTCAGTGGTGTTTGTTGGCCCCGCTCAGAGATGGAGCAAGAAGCATGGAAAGAATGAAAACTGGGCTGGGGATGTAATTCAGCTTGTAAGGTATTTGCCTAGCATGCGTAAAGCCTCGCTTTCAGTTCCCAGCACCGTATAAGCTTGTGATGGTGGCACATGCCTGTAATACCAGAATCTAGGGGTGGAGGCAGGAGGTGTAAGAACTTACACTCAAGGATTTCTCTCTTCCCCTTTCTCTATCTTTCTTAAGTAAGGAGAAAGGGGTTCAAAAGAAAGGAGACGGGCGTGATTGAGCACACTTTTAATCCCAGCACACGGGAGGCAGAGGCAGGTGGATTGCTGTGAGTTCGAGGCCAGCCTGGTCTGCAAAGTGAGTTCAGGACAGCCAAGGCTACACAGACCCTGTCTCGAAAAACAAAAACAGAAAGAAAGAAAGAAAGATCTGGGAGGTGGTGGCACACGCCTTTAATCCCAGCACTTGGGAGGCCGAGACAGACAGATCTCTATGAGTTCGAGGCCAGCCTGATCTGCAATGTGAGTCCAGGACAGCCAAGGCTACACAGAGAGACCCCGTCTTGGAAAGAGAAAGAAAGAAAGAAAGAAAGAAAGAAAGAAAGAAAGAAAGGAGGATATAGGGTATTGAATTTGTGTTTCAACTTAGAGCTTCAACTGTTATTCTTCAATAAGGTTATTTTTGGTTACATTAGTATAGAATTCTGAATATTGATATAAATTTTAAAATAATGTTGATACACACATATCTATATGCATGTTTCAACTCTTGTATAAGGTATTAGACCTTCACAACTCATATAGAAATGCAAGGTTTATTCCCAGTCATTTAAGGCTGTTATTACGAACTGTCTGGGATAATTAAGTAATACAAGGTAATGGTTAGTCAATCAAATTCATGATCGTGCCAGATACTAGTCTATCACAGAAATATGCATCCTTGGTTAAATAAATAGTAAATAGCTAGAACAAGCAAAATTTGTCTGTTCAGATTTAAGACAGACAGATAGACATGATTCTATAGATAGATAATGATTCAACACTATACAAATATAAATAAGTAGGTAGAAGGTCTTCAAAACCCTCAGAGACTTACAGAATAAAAACATTTAAGATGTTTTTATTATTTTAAGGCCTCTTCAACAATGAGATATGTCAACTCCTGGCAGCACCCCCAACCTACCTCAAAGAAAATGATGACCATTGAAGAATTTCCATCAAGAGATAGCTTTAAAGATGGCAAGCTAGGCAATGAGCAAATGGCCCCATTCAACCACAGACAGAATGCTGTCTGAAAGTGGACAAGACTTGGATGCAGGCTAAGTTGAGACTGCCTCCCTCTGCCAAGGCGGGGTAAGTAGGTCCTTCTTAGTTCCTGCTTATGGGCCAGAAGGCTGAAGATGATGCTCCAACAAGATAAGATTTTTGGGTGACTGTCCAGGCAGCAAACTGTCTGAAATTTTTTTTTGTATTGGAAGCGGCTTGCCTGTACTTCCTACACACTTAGGAAAAAAAACAAAAATAAGAAATACCAAAAAAACCCAAACAAACAAAAATAAAAAATAAAAATAATAATCATTATAGGCTTTTAAACATTTTTATTTTCTACAATAGTAGGCTAGCAAAAAAAATTTTTTTTAATGCTTTTTAAAATGAAAAAGTAAGCCAGGCAGGGGCAGTATACTCTTTTTTTTTTTTTTTTTTTTTTTTTTTTTTTTTTTTTGAGACAGGCTTTTCTTTGTGTAGCCTTGGTTGTCCTGGACTCACTTTGTAGACCAGGCTGGCCTCAAACTCATATGAATCCACCTGCCTCTGCCTCCCAAGTGCTGGGATTAAAGGCATGTGCCACTATGCCTGGCTCTAGCACACATCTTTAATCCCAGCATCGGGAGGCAGAGGCAGGCAGATCTCTGAGTTCGAGGCCAGCCTGGTCTACAGAGTGAGTTCTAGCACAGCCAGGGCTACACAGAGAACCCTTGTCTTGGGGGAGGGTGGGATGTAGGTGTGAAAAGAGCCATTGGAGCTTGAAAGCTACAGAGAGGTAAGAGCTGAAACTCTGGGCATGGGCATGGAGGGGGGCATTGCCTTAGAGCTGTCAAGAGTAAGCACCTTACAACCATTCAGGGCAGCATAAGGTGGGCCTTCTGAGCATTGATCCTGGCCTGCCTTTCCAGCATTCCAGGAGTGACACCCTCTTAAGGACCAAACGGCAGGGGGTGGGGGGCCTTGCATTCCATAGGCTTCAGGAGCTGCCGTACATTGGGCATAAATGTGCCAAAGTGTATTCACTTTCTAGAGAAGACACCAGATACACGCTCACCTTCAACCTTTGTCTTCTATTTTCCCAACCTCATTACTTGACCCAGTTTTTGTCATTGTTCTAACCAACAGGGACAATCTAATCCCCTTTATTTCACTTGGATATTAGAATACATACAAGTGTCAGACGGGAGTAACTGAAGAAGGTGGGGGTGGAGGGCAGAGGGGGGAAAGTAGCTCACTGCCCTCGCAGAAGACACACAAGGCAAGTGATAATGGCCTGGTAACTCCAGCTCCAGAGGGTCCGATGCCCTCCTTTGGGCTCTGCAGACAACTGCATACACATGCACATGTGCATACATGTACATACACATGCACACACACATGGCCTCTCCACCATCACCATATACACATCACTTAAAAGTGTTCTTTAAAAATATATAGGGCTGAGAAGATGGCTCAGCACATAAGAGCATGTCCTGCTGCTGTAGAGGACCTGGGTTCAGATCCCAGCTCCTGCATGGCAGTTTACAACCATCCTTAACCCCAGTGCCAGGGGATCTAGTGCCATCTTTTGGCCCCCATGGGTATCATGCATGCTCACAATGTACTTATATGCAGGCAAAGCACTCATATACCTAAAATAAATACAAATAAATGTATTAAGATAAAATTTCAATTAAAGAGTTGGAGAGAGAGGAAGGAAATAAACTTCTGCCACAGGATTGAAGCTCTTAGAGCAGTTATAACTATGCGCCCCCCCCCCCAAGCCCCCCAATCAGTGTGATCTTTGGCTGGCCTGGCAGTCATCCTGCTAAAAGCATACGCCTCTGAGGGACTGACTCCCACCTGCTTTGCACTCTGACCAGTTCCTGACTCTTAAGCCATTAGAATATGGCTGGCGGAGCCGGGTTTTTCAACTCTTATTCTGTCACATAAAGTCCATACCTGGGGCCGGGGACAGGGCCTAGCGGTTTGCGAGGACCGGAATTCAGTTCCCAGCACCCATGCAGGCCAGCTGCGGGGTATTCACAAGCTCCTCTGTCCTCTGCCGGCACCTGCACACATGTAGCATATACCCACAGCCACCCCAACAATTAACAACAACAACAGCAATAATAATAATGTTTTAAAGTTCACAACTGCCCAGCCCCATAGATAGTGCCAGATCTGCTACTAACTCTACCAAGCTGGGCCCGTGGGTCCTCTTGTCCCGGTCAAATAGACATGGACTTTGTTTTGTTTTGTGGTCTTTCTTTTCTATTCTTTTTCTTTCTTTCTTTTTTGTTTTTTGTTTGTTTGGTTGCTTGGTTTTTCAAGACAAGGTTTCTTGGGCCGGGCTTGGTGGGACATGCCTTTAATCCCTGCACTCGGGAGGCAGAGGCAGGAGGATCACTGTGAGTTGGAGGCCAGCCTGGTCTACAGAGTGAGTCTAGGACAGTCAAGGCTACACAGAGAAACCTTGTCTCAAAAACAAACAAACAAACAAACAAATCCTGAGTACTGGGATTAAAGGCCTGCCCCACCACCACCTGGCTTTGTTTTGTCAAGACAGAGTCTCTCTGTGTAGCCTTGGCTGTCCTGGACTTGCTCTGTGGACCAGGCTGGCCTCGAACTCAGACTGATCCACCTGCCTCTGTCTTCCAAGAGCTGGAATTAAAGGCGTGCATCACCATGCCTGGCTAAAACATGGATTTTTAGTTTTAGATTTATTTATTTTGTGTGCATCTATGCATACCACATGCACATCTGGTGCCCATGAAGGATAGAAGAGGGTGTTAACTTTGCTGGAACTTATAGATCATTTGCTGGAGTTATAGATCATTGTGAACCACAACGATGGTGCTGGAAATTGAACCCAGGTCTTCTACCAAGAGCAGCATGTTCGCTTAACCAGTGAGCCACCTCTCCAGCTCCCAAAAGCCATGTTAAATGCCTAGCCCATGGTAACTGTGGCTATGACCTAATCAGGAAACTCAGTCTTTTCACGTTAAGGGCCTTGAAGATGATTCATCAGGTAATGATATCTGTTGCCAAGCCTGAGTTTGATTCCTGATGTCCAGATGCTGGAAGGAGAAACGATCCTCCTTCAAGTAAGTGGTAACACACATTTAAAGATATAAATTAAGAGATTGTGAGGTAGCTGGGACTAGTGGTACAAGTCTTGGAATCCCAGCAACTCCACAAATTGAGGCAAAGCATCATAAGGTTAAGATTAGCCTATGCTAGTGTGAGTTCAAGGCCAGCAAAGACAACTTAGTGAAAAATTGTCTCAATAAAGGCAAAAAAGAAGGCTAAAGATACAGCTCAGTGGTAGAACACTGACCTGTCTGGGCCTAGTGCCAAGGAGAGAGAGAGAGAGAGAGAGAGAGAGAGAGAGAGAGAGAGAGAGAGAGAGAGAGAGAGAGAGAGAGTTGGTCTGGAGTTGTTCAGTAGTAGAGGTCTTGCATAGAATGCACAAGACCTTGGGTCCCTGGGGGCTTGAAAGAGAATGGCTCCCATAGGCTCATATATTTGAATACTTTGTCCCCAGTCAGTGGAACTATTTAGAAGGATTAAGAGCTGTGGCTTTGTTGGAGGGGAGCAGGGCCAGGGCAGGGATGTGTCACTTCACTAGGGGTAGACTTTGAGTTTTCAAAAGTCATATCATTAGCCTGGCATGGTGGCCCACGCCTTTAATCCTAGCACTCAGGAGGCAGAGGCAGGCAGATCGCTGTGAGTTTGAGGCCAGCCTGGTCTACAAAGCGAGTCCAGGACGGCCAAGATAACATAGAGAAACCCTGTCTTGAAAAACCAAAAAACAAAACAAAAACAAAAGTCCGTGTCATTTTTCCAGTCTCCCACTCTCCTTTCTCTCCGGCCTGGGATTGTGGATCAAATATAAGATCTCAGCTAATACCTGAGTGCCATGTCTGCTTGCCTGTTGCTATGCTCTTAGCCATGATGATCATAGACACATCTGAAAATGTAAACAAGTCCACAACTAAATGCTTTCTTTGGAGTGGGGAGGGGGCTGAAGAGATGGCTCAGAGGTTAAGAGTACTGACTGCTCTTCTAGAGATCCTGAGTTCAGTTCCTAGCAACCACATGGTTGCTACAATGTGATCTAATGCCCTCTTCTGACATGCAGGTGTACATGCAGGCAGAGCACTGTATACGTAATAAATCTTTTTTTAAAATGTGAGCTGGGTGTGGTGGCATACATCTTTAATCCCAGCACTTGGGAAGCAGAGGCAGGTGGATTGATGTGAGTTCAAGGCCAGCCTGCCTACAAAGCAAGTCCAGGATAGCCAAGGCTAACATAGAGAGACCCTGTCTCAAAAAAAAAAAAAAAAAGCTTTCTTTCCTAAATTGCCTTAGCCACTGTGCCTCTTCACAGCAACAGAAAAGTTCTTGACACCAGTCCAATCCATAGCACAACAGTTAATTAACTACTAAAAACAAAGTCATGCTGGGCGTGGTGGCACACGTCTTTAATCCCAGCACTTGGGAGGCAGAGGCAGGTGGATCGCTGTGAGTTAGAGGCCAGCCTGGTCTACAAAGTGAGTCCAGGACAGTCAAGGCTACACAAAGAAACCCTGTCTCGAAAAACCAAAAAACAAACAAACAAAAAACAAAAAAACAAAGTCATACATACTCTAAAATGTGGTCCTGGGGCTGGAGAAATAGCTCAGCAGTTGAGTATGTACTGTTCTTGCTCACAGTTGCCCGTATCTCCAGCTCTACAGGGAAGGATCCAGTACCTGTGACCTCTGAGGGCACCAGCATTCATGTGCACAAACACCTATTCAGATAGTCAAAATGAAAAATAATAAAATCTTCGCTGTGGTGTCACAGCATTTAATCCCAGCACTCGGGAGGCAGAGACAGGCAAATCTCTGTGAGTTCGAGGCCAGCCTGGTCTACAAAGTGAGTCCAGGACAACCAGGGCTACTCATAGAAACCCTGTCTCAAAAAAAAAAAAAATAGTAGGGCCAGAGAGATGGCTCAGAGGTTAAGGGCACTGACTCCTTTTCTCAGAGGTCCTGAGTTCAATTCCCGGCAACCACATGGTGGCTCACAGCCATCTATAACGTGATCTGATGCCCTCTTCTGGCCTGCAGGTGTATGTGCAGGCAGAGCACTATATACACAGTAATAAATAAATAAATCTTTAAAAAGAAACCAAATAGTAGTAGTAGCAGTAGCAGCAGTAATAATAATAATAATAATAATAATAATAATAATAATAATAATAACAACAATAATAATAATAACAATAACAATAACAACATTAAGCTTTGGTCCTAAAGAGAAGAGATACACAAACAGATACACAGAGAGAAGACAAATAATATAAAGCTGATGGGAGATAGAAGACTGAGTGATATGCATCAGCACGCCAAGGCGTCAGAGGACTGTGAGCAAAGCGTAGAAGTTGAGGAAGACATGGGGAAGAGTCTTCCCCAGAGACTCAGGGTGCGCAGCCCTGCGGTGATTTCAGTCTTATTGCAGATCAGCCTGGCCTTGAACTCCAAGAGATCCTCCTGCCTCTGCCTCCCGCTGGGATTAAAGGTGTTTTGGGCTACACCCTGCTTCTTTGCATTTTAAGGTATCAGTCTCGGGTACTTTGTTACTGAAGCTGTAAGTAACAAGCTCATAAGTTTTCTCATGACCTCTAGTGAAAAGTAGGGAGAAGGGGGCTGGAGAGATGGCTCAGTGGTTAAGAGCGCGGCCTGCTCTTCCAGAGGTCCTGAGTTCAATTCCCAGAAGCGACACGGTGCCTACAACCATCTATGATGAGATCTGGTGCCCTCTTCTGCAGATAAAGCACTCATATGCAATAAATAAAGTAAATAAATAAAAAAAGAAAAGAAAACTAGGGAGAAGAAATAAGAAGTACTTGTCAAGGCGCCTCTTATCAGAACGCCCAGCCCTACACGGAGGGCTCACGCTCTGGGTGTGTTAGCATGTTGGGGGTTGGTCTGGTGTATTTTGATGCTAATTAATAAAAAGCCATCACACCTGGGCAGGGCAAATGACATAGGCGTGGCTAAGGTTCCTCACACTTGGAGAGACAGAGAGAATCTTGGGAGGAAGAGAGATTGGAGGAACAGAGAGAAGGTTGTGCCAGCATGGGTTAGGCACAGGAGAAGCCCCTGGCCGGCATGGATGGAGATTTGGCCCAGATGAAGAACATTAGCAAGTATTTGGAATTATAGATGGAAGGCAGCCTGATGGAAATTATTAGAAGCAGATGGCATGGGATTAGTGCAGGTGTGGGATAACAATTTAGGGTAGGATAGCAGTACTATGGGAAGTAGTTTAGGGTATTAATATCTGCCCTGCCCCAGGTTAACTAAGGCTATTTTAAAATATAACAGGTGTCTGTGTCTTGATTGATTGTTAGCAGGTTATACTGCCGGAATAATAATTATAGGCCTAATAATAAACATTTTTAGGCCGTACTGGTAAATTAACAACATTAGCAAGTCTTTCTGATGTGTCAATCAGAGGCTTTAGAGAAATTTAGCCTGTGACTTGAGGCAAGTTATTTCTTCTCTGGGCCTCAGCCTTCTTAGCTGCAAAATAAATCCAAGATCGTGGAGGGAAGAAAGAAGATACTAAGCTATCTTGGCTCTTGTAAACAATTGCCTGAGACCAGGCGAGATGGCTCATTGGGGGAAAAGGTCTGCATCCAAGCCTACTGACCTGAGTTCAATCCCTGGAACCTCATGGTGGAAAGAGAGAGCTATCTCAGTTTGTGCTCTGACCTCCACCCACGCCATAACATGTGCATGTCCACCCCCACACAAAATAAATGTAATTTAAAACTTGAGACAGTGTCTTGCTATGTAGCCAGAGTTATCCTAGAACTGCACATATAGAGCAGGCTGGTCTCGAATTCACAGAGATCTCCCTGCCTCTGCCTCCCAAGTACAGGGATCAAAGGCACATTCCACCATTCTCAGCTTAATTTTAAAAATAATAACTGGAGAAACATCATCTGAGGCATCGGCCTGGATTGAATCCAAACCCTCAGACTTTACTTGTCTCAGGAGGAGGCCTAGGATACAGCTCAATGGTAAAATACTCCCCTGGGCCAGGTGAGTTCAGGACAGTCAGGCCTACATAGAGAAACCTTGTCTTGTAAAAACAAAAAACAAAAAAAAACCAAAAAACCCCTCACCTAGCTATGAGATCCCGGGTTTGGTTCCCATTACTGAAAAAATAAAAGCCGAGTCTACTGAGAGACTGGGAATACGCATTTTAACAAAGTCTTAGTTGCTGTTGAAGATTAGCAGAGGTTTGCTATTCTCAGAATAACAGTTGTGTCTGCGCTAACAAGGCACAATCTGACATCACCTTCCAACTGAACTTGGTAGTTCACATTCGACACACGAACATTATTGTGTGACTACGGGAATGCGAGTGCAGGTCCCCGAGGAGGCCGGAGACATCAGATCCCCAGGAGCTGGGGTTACAACAGTTTTGCGAGCTGCCTGACATGGGTGCTAGGCACCCAACCCAGGTCTTCTGTGAGAGCAGTGCATACCCTTAAACACTGAGACAATCTCTTCAGCCCTGAGATTTCTTTCAAATATTAAATACATATACATGTGTACGTATGCAGGTGCCTACAGAGACCAGAAGATATCATCTGAGGCCCTGGAGCTGGAGCTGGAGCTGCAGGGGGTTGTGAGCCACCTGATGTGGATGCCACGAGTCAAACTCAGGTTCTCTGCAAGAGCAGCCAGCACTCTTCCCCCTCAGGATCATGTCGTCAGCCCTGGTCAGCCCTGGTCTTTCTTTTGGTTTCTTGGAGACAGAGTTTCTCTGCGTGTAGCCTTCGCTGTCCTGGAACTCTCTTTGTAGACTAGGTTGGCCTCAAACTCAGAGATTTGCCTGCCTCTGCCTCCTGAGTCCTGGGTTTAAAGGTGTGCGCCACCATGCCCTGCTCCTAGATTTTCTCTTTAAACCCTAATAAAATTGCTCTCCAGCTTAAAAGTAAATAAGTCCCTTGTCAGGCATGGGACATAACCTGCCTGCAAAACCTGCAATTCCAGCACTAAAGAGTTCAAAGCTAATCTAGGCAACATAGCAATACCTTGTCTTTAAAACAAACAGAACTGGGCCAGCAAGAGGGTTCATCAGAAGCCGGGCATGACGGCGCACTCCTTTAATCCCAGCACTTGGGAGGCAGAGGCAGGCGGATCGCTGTGAGTTGGAGGCCAATCTGATTTACAAAGCATGTCTAGGACAGCCAAGATAGCACAGAAAAACCCTGTCTCAGAAAAAAGCTAAAAAAAAAAAAAAAAAAGATGGCTCGTCAGGTAATGGCACTTGCTATCACACTGACAATTTGAATTCAGTCCCTAGGGTCGACATATCGGAAGGAGAAAGCCAACTCCTGCAGATTGCCTCTCATTTCCACACTCTTGCCATGGTACACACATGCCTAAATACAAATACATATGCACACACACGTACACATATTCCTTCTTTTTTTTTCTTTTTTTTTTCTTTTTGAGACAGGGTCTCTCTGTGTAACCTTGGCTGTCCTGAACTAACTTTGTAGACCAGGCTGGCCTCGAACTAATAGTGATCCACCTGCCTCTGCCTCCCGAGTGCTGGGATTAAAAGTGTGTGCCACCAGCTCCCAGCCACATAGTCTTTAAACCCTACAATTTATAACAACATTTAAAAAATTCCTTCACTTCCATCTCTTTTTGCTTTGTTTCCCCCCCCCCCCAGCCTTTTGTTATTGGTGGTGGTAGGTTTGGAGGTTTTATTTTGTTATTTTGTTTACTGTTCTGGGATTGGATCTAGGGCTTCAAATCTGCTAGGCAAGCAGCCTTGTCACTTAAGACACCAAGGGCTCTCAGTCATGATTTGATACACATTTCCCAGAGAGAAATTCATTGCTGCAGAATGGCTCTGAGCTGCCCTCTACTGGCCACTTTGGGAGAGGCAGGCTCTGAGCTCAGAGAGGGTAGGAAAAGGGTGGAAACCTCTTGAGGGGGTAGCTGGGAGACACAAGCTACAGACCTAGGTGCTGGGGGCCCTGTTTCAGAGCGGAAGCTGAGGGAGTGGGACGTGGCTCAGGCAGCACATCACTACAAAGACCCAGTTTCCATGTAAATGTGTGTCTCTGTATCTTTATACTGATAGTGCAACCTTCATATTTAGAGCAGCTGTTTTCATTAAACAGTCCCTCAGAAAGTTAAACACATACTACATGGCTCTTATAACGTTTTACATGTATTTCCAGAAGAACTGAAAATGTGTATACACACACACACACACACACACACACACACACACACACACACGTAAACATGGCTGCTTCCAAATGTGCTAGTGAAAATATCCTGAACAACCTTAAGGGATAGCAATAAAATGTCCTTTTCTTGCCACTGGTTTTCAAGCTAAAAGCGCTCGGGATCTGTAACCATGAAAATTATGCTGACACATACAACTAGGATAAATGAGAATATATTAAAACATAAGCATGACTATTCGGAGCACTATTCATATGAGCCCCGCGGTGGAAATAACCTAACTGTCCATCAGGTGATAAATGGATTGGCTCAACAAGATGGCTCGGTGGAAAGGGTGCTTGCTTCCAAGTCTAATGATCTGAGTTTGATCCTAGCCTCCACCCCCCAGGTGAAAGAAGAGGACTGACTGAAAGTTGCCCTCTGACCTCCACGCATGCCGTGGCACATCCACCCCCATAAATAAATTTAGCTTAAATATTTTTTTCAGGGCTGGAGAGATGGCTCAGCAGTTAAGAGCACTGGCTGCTCGACCAGAGGACCTGGGTTCAATTCCTAGCATCTACATGGCAGCTCACAACTGTCTCTAACTCCTGTTCAAGGGTGATCTGACACCCTTACACAAATATACATGCAGTCAAAACATCAATATACATAGCAATAAAATAAATCATAAAAAAATAAATTTTTTTTCAGCTGGAATGTTGACACCATGGAACAGAAATATGTCAGGGGAGGAATGAGTACAGGCTAATGTTATGTTATGGGCTAAATAGTGTTCTTCCAAAATTCCTGTGCAGAAATCCTAACCCTTAGTACCATAGCATGTGGCAGCATCTACAGATAGACTTTAAAGATGTAGCTAAGACTGGATGTGGTGGTGCATGTCTGCAATCTCAGCCTTTACAGACAGATGAGGAAGACTGATGTTGCAGGTCGGCCTGAGTGATTTGGTGCAAGCCAGGATCAAAGGGAGGGGAGGGGAAGCCCAAACAAACAAACAAAACATAAAGCAAAGACCACATGATATGATTTCCCTCATGTGAAATACCCATAGAAGGCAAGCCATTGCTGTGCCTGGTAACACAGGCCTGTACTCCCAGCTATTTGGGAAGCTGAGGCAGGCAGATGAAAAGTCTGAAGGACTACAAAGTAAGTTCAAGGCCAGCCTGGGCAAGGTAGTGGGACCCTATCTCAGTAAAAATAAATGTAAGGAACTGGGGCTATAGCTCGGTGGTGAAGTGCCTGCCTAGCCTGTGAGAGACACAGGTTTCAATCTCCAAGAGTGGCGGAGAGATAAAAGAAAAGAAAACAAAACAGACAAAGGGCTGGGGAGATGGCTCTGCAGCTAAGAACACTCGCTGCTCTTGAAAAGGAGAGGGCCCTATGGTAAGAATATATATGTTAGGACGCGGTGGCACACGCCTTTAATCCCAGCACTTGGGAGGCAAAGGCTGGCAGATCTCTGTGAGTTCGAGGCCAGCCTGGTCTACAAAGTGAGTCCAGGACAGCCAAGGCTACACAGAGAAACCCTGTCTGGGGTGCAGGGGGGAAGAACACATATGTTCCCTACCCAGCCTGGAAGTCACTATGTAGACCAAGCTAGCCTAGGACTTGTAAGTAATCCTCCTGTTGGGATTCTGTTTCAGTCTGCCTACCTGTGATGTCATTGCCTACCTGCCATGGGGGTGTGGCCTGCCCAGGCCTATATAAAAGGGCCAACCCTCCTCTTACCTCTCTCCTCTCTCCCTTCTCTCTTTCCTTCTCTCCCTTCTGTTTCCCAAGGGCTAGGTTTATAAGGCACATCAACACCTACCCGCTTAGAGGGGTTTTGTTCTGTTTGGTTGGTTAGACCAGGCTGGCCTCCAACTCACAGAGATTTGTCTGTTTCTGCCCCCTGAGTGCTGAGATTAAGCCTCCAGGCCTGGCTTTTTAGAGGGGCCTTTAAAAAGAGGGTGAGTTTGTCAGAGAGACTCTGCTTCTGGCTTGAGAAATGACCCGAGGGACTGGGAAAGAGTCTATGGACTTGGGTCATGTGGTGAAGACATGGCCCTCTCGCTGCTAAGCTGCCAAGCATACTCTTGGCTAGGAACAAGAAACAAACAAACTCAGTTTGAAGATTGAATTCTGCCAACAACCTGAATGCCCTTGGAAAAGGACTCGAGGTTTCAGAGGAGGCACTGACACAGCTAACGCATTGGTTTCAGCCCTGTGAGACCCTGAGTAAAGAATCTAGTCATCCCGTGCCTACCCGTAACAGGAAGGTAACAGTGTAATTGTTTAAATGGCTAGTGTGTGGGATTCCAGCCCTCTAATGGGGAGTTACTGAGGCAAGTGTTTGACCATAAATATCTGGGTGAACCCTCAAAATTGAGGATGTGATGAATCGTCATAGCAGCATACAATGGGGGGGCACCTGCGTCCCATCCCCCCTCACCCCCCCCCCACATATTCACGTGCCTGTACACGTACAACCGGGTACCAGAAGCTGACATTGGGTATCACTTTTCACTTTGTTTTCCAAGAGATATCTCATTAAACTTGGGGCTTGCTGTTTGGACTAGTCTGGCTGGTCCCAGGGTCCACCTGTCTGTATCCTCAACACTGGGATTACTGACTTTTATGTGGTTGCTGCGCTCTCGTGGGATCTGAACTCGGATCTTCATCTTCACACAGAAAGCACTTTATACACTAAACCATCTCCCCTAGACCCTAAACAACCTAATTTTTGAGTTTTTTTTAAAGATTTATTTATTACTATGTACAGTGTTCTGCCTGCATGTACACCTGCAGGTCAGAAGAGGGCATCACATTACATTACAGATGGCTGTGAGCCACCACGTGGTTGCTGGGGATTGAACTCAGGACCTTTGGAAGAGCAGGCGGCGCTCTTACCCATTGAGCCATTTCTCCAGCCCCTTGAGTTGGTTTCTCTATCTGCAAAATTAAACAATTGGGCTTTAAAAGGGGCCCCCACCCCCGCAGGGAATCAGGCTGTCCTTAAATCCCTGGTCCCTCAATGAATGCCCCAGCCTCCAAAGTAATGACATTACTGGCTAGAGTCGCTACTCCCAGTATGAATTTTACCCCCCTGAGACACAGGCTGTATAAGGAGGGTCTGGAACTCCTAATCCTCAGCCTGTTGACCGCTGGGATTATAGCATGCACCACCGCGAGGGGTAAAGCGGTTATTCTTAGTATAGTTTGTCCTTTTTATCGCCACAATTCCAAATATGATAGTCTCCTCTGTTGGCGGATTCCAAAATCCACACACTGTCCACTGCTTGCCTGACTTTCTTCCCAGGTCGGGCTGTTCACTACGGTCACCCGGGTCATCGGCCGGCATCGGCGCGGCGCCGACGTAGTTTGTCCTTGACGTGCCGCCGTAGCCGCCCGCGACCGCATGGCGCCCCACCCGCTTCCGTAGGCGCGAGCTCCGCAGTGGGCGGGCCCTAGACTCCGCCCAGCGTGCGTCGGTGCGTGAGTCCAGCCCCCACGAACTGCTGAGCCGCCCGCGAGCTCACACCGGCTTCTCTTCAGCCCCGGCCAGCGCGCTGCGGTCGCCGTCATGCTCGCCGCTGCCCTCCGTCGCTGTACCGCAGCCGCGGCCGCCCGAGGCTTCCTGCACCCTGTCTCGGCTCCCAGCCCCGCCGCCGGTAAGGCCCGCGCCCGCCACAGCCCGCTCCCGCGTGTCCTTGCTGTGACCTGGGCTCCCGCCGCCACTCGAGGCCAGGCTCCCAGGCGGCCTAGCCTTTGCCCTGCGAGCCGGTAGCCGAGCCCGGTGACAGCAGACCGTCCGCCGCCGTCTGGAGTTATGTGGGCGACTCGCCCCAGGCCTCCCTCCCGCCACTTCCTGATGCCGGCTCCGCGAGCCGTCAGGTGTGGTCCTGCCGGGGTCGCTGAGGACAGGGCTCAGCGCTTCCTTTCAAGTCTCTGGGCCGTGACCTGTCCGGGCGCTGACCCCGCAGCCACCTGACCGGGAGTGGCCCCCGCCGGCCTACGGCGTCTTGGCGAAGGTGACATTGAGCCTCCGGGCGCACCGCCCGCCCCTGTGTTTCCTAGAACACTACTCGACTCCCCCAGTGGGACACAATACATTTCTAGTCCTAATCAGGCAATTCTCTGCTGGCGTTTTGTGTGTCACCTTCAATAACTCGGTACTGTCACGTTTAAAGACTTTTGAGCCGCGTTCTAAGTCCACGTTTAAAATAGATACTTTAAACGTGTGTGGTGGGTTGTTTTTTTTTTTTTTTTCTTTTCGGTTTGCAAGAGTCTGAGTGTTGTTAGGTATTAACGGTAAGAATGTTAACGTTTCCAAAATTGGGTACCAAATACCCAAGAGTACTGGTGTGTACAAACATAGGAAAGCTGCCCGTTTAAAATTAGAAGCTTCAATGGACTATGGAATGTTAGATTTTTGTTGCTTATTTCCTCCTCTATATATGACCTGGAGATTTTGTGCTCCGGGAGGAACAAAGGTCTCTTGCATTGCTAGGTAATTGCTCTGCCACTCAGTGCATTCTCAGACCTCTTCCACTAATACTGTTCTCACTGTGTAACCCTGGCTGTACTGAAACTCTTTGTAAACCAGGAGGGCCTCGACCCCGAAGAAGTACACTTATTTTATTTTTGAGACAGGGCCTCTGTGTCCCAGACTGGCCTAGAACTCAAAATGGTACCAAAGGTTAGCCAGGAACTTTGTGTACTCCTCTGTCTCCCAAGCGCTGGGTTTATCTTTGGGAGCCACCAAACCCAGCTCAAACGGTGCATTTTTAATTACAGTAGTTGTGCTTGCATCCTGGTCTGTGATGTTAGTGTATACTACATTATGAATTTAGTTCATGTCTGTAAATATAAAAATAACAGCCGGGCGTGATGGCGCACGCCTTTAATCCTAGCACTCGGGAGGCAGAGGCAGGCGGGTTGATGTGAGTTCGAGGCCAGGATGGTCTACAAATTGAGGCCAGGACAGTATCAAGTGTAGGGTTAGGGTTTAGGCTTTTTTGGTGGGAGGAGGTGAGATAGGTCTTAAGTAGTCCAGGCTGGACTCAAAGCAGCCTCATCCTCCTGCCTCCACCTCTAGAGTGCCCAGGATAACAGATGTGTGCCACTCTGTACTCAGCTTTGGAGTGCATTTAAAAGGCCTAGGGGTGCAGGGGTCATAGGTTAAGAACACTGTTCTTGCAAAGGACCCAGGTTAGACTCTTAGCATCCACATCCATAAGGTGCACATACATAAAGAAGAGACTGATGCCTGTCTTGGGAAGTTGACTTTTTCATCAGTGATATCAGGCTATTTTCTCTTTCCTAGTTAAGTTTGAGCTATTCTGATGATTCTTGTGTGTGTCCCCACCACCACCACCCCCTTCGAGACAGAGTTTCTGTGCAACCCTGATTATCCTGGACTCACTTTGTAAACCAGGCTGGCCTCAACTCACAGAGATCTGTTTGCGTCTTCCTCCTGAGAGTGGGGATTAAAGGCGTGCGCCACCATCTGGTCTGGTTCTTGTGTCTTATTTACTTGCTAAGGTAACAAATACAATTTAATTTTTTTTCATATAAATAAACATCTTAGAAGATTTCTTTTTTATTGTTTGACTTTTTAGTTGGGGTCACCCCATAGAGACCTGACCTGCTTGGAATTTGCTGTGTGGATAATGTTGGCCTCAAACTTGCAGCAGCCCTTTTTCTCTTGTCTCTTGGATCCTGGGATTATAGGCATACTACCACACTTAGCTGAGGAATTTTTGTCGTTGTTTTTCAAGACAGTCTTCTCTGTGTAATAGCTTTGCTGTCTTGGAACCCTGTATACCAGGCTGGCCTCGAACTCACAGAGATCCTCCTGCCTCAGCTTCCCAAATGACAGTTTTAAAGGTGTGCGCCACCATGCCTAGTTGAGTTTTTGTTTATTTGTTTGTTTTTAAGGAAATTTTTGGTTTTTCTTTTCTTTCTCTCTTTTTTGAAGGGGTGGGACATTGAACTATAGGGAAAATTTCTGTTTTTTTAAAGGAGGTTTGGAAAATAGCAAAAGTTTACTGTTATTTTAGCAAACCATAGACTAGAAGTTCTCTAGGTTTATCTCTGAGGCTTTCTATTCAACCCCATGGTGTATAACTAAGAAACCAGAGGCTTAATTTTAGGTGATTCTCCCTTCTAACTAAATACTGCCACAAGGGGGCAGTATTGGCTGCAAATGGTGTCTGTGTGACCTTGTACATAGTAACTGGTCTTAAGTTTCATTTGCCTTTCTGAAGTTAAGATAATGTTTTTGGTAGCTGCGAGGTTTAATTTTATAATGCAGCTCTTACCTGGCACAAAGGCTTGATATGATCATGCCTTGCTAAATAATAAAATAGAGTCTAGTAGGTACCTCCTACAGATTAATCAGTTTTGTCAGTAACATCCTAGAGCTTATTGCAAACCTAGGTTATGAAGTATAGTCCACTCATCCTTTATTTGGCTCATTATTGGCAGATATTCAAAACATTTGGTTTATTATGGTTCACTTTGTTTTAGGCTGAGATTTATTATTGGCATGAGATCATAGACTTTTTTAGTAATTGAAAGTGAAAAAGACACTGGGCAAGCAGTGTGTGGTAGCAAGCATGCCCTTAGTCCCTTAAGAGGCAGGCAGATTTCTAAGTTCCAGGCCAGCGTGGTTTACAGAGTGACTTACAGAGCACCTGGGGAGTGAGGGGTGCACAGGGGATGAGGAGTTGGACATGGTGGCTATCAGCTAGGGAGGCTGAGGCAAGAAGATCACTAAGAATTCCAGGTCAGTCTGGTATAGAATTGAGACTCTGCTTCAATAAAATAAAAGGAAAGGTAAGGGGGGGGGCCTGGTTGATGTTGGGATGCTTCCTCTATAGCAGTGGTTTTCAGTCTTCCTCCTCTAACACGGTTCCTCAAGTTGTGACTTCCAACCATAAAATTATTTTGTTGCTACTTCAGAACTGTAATTTTGCTACTGTTGTAAACTGTAGTGTAAGTAAGTATCTGGTGTGCGAGATAAGTGACCAGTGGGGTGGAGACTACTATGTCAAGAGCCACTGCTCTGTAAGTCTCTTCAGCTTGCTTCATAGGGTCAGTCTCTATAGCCAGTTTGCTCTGGGTATCTAGGAGTGGAATTATAATTGTGACAGCATGCCCACCCTGCATTTTATCTGGGTCTAGGGATCCAAACTCTGCTGAGCCATCTTTCCAGCCCCTAATTTTATTTACTATTCACTCATTGGCTCATTTATTCATTTAGGGGCAGGGTGTCTTATAGCCCAGGCTGACCTTAAATCTAAGGATGACCTTAAACTCCTGATAGTCCTGCCCCCACCTCTTAAGTTAATTTTTAGATAAAAGTCTAGTCAATTCTTGAAATTATGATGTCCTGGCATCCTTATCCTGAGAGCTTGAAAAAACTGGAAGGTGGAAGGTGGTTGGTTGGTTTTTCTTTTTCTCTTGTGTGCGTGTACTTGCATCACACAAAACCCATTTAGGAAGTGAGGTAGTGGTGTTTGGACAGGGTGCTCTATAATTTCTCTAAAAACAAAGTAGTAGGTATGTGTGGGGGAAAGAGCTAGTCATGTTACAATTCCAGCTTTGGAAGGCTAAGGCGGGTGAATGGAGCATCTAGGCTAACCTTCAATACACAGGGAGATGGTGTCTCAAGAGAACAATAGAACCTATGAATCTATCTACAAGTAAAACATAGTCTTTATCTGTGGGAAGGGTAGCTAAGACAGGTCCTTAGCCTGTTTATATGTTCTGTCCATGTTATTTAAACATTGTAGAACACAGAATAGTCTGGGTTTTTTGCAGTTGTAGAACAGGCTGTGCGCATGTGTGTGTATATACCCACTGGGTTTGTTATTTGTTGGTTTGGTTTGGTTTTTGTTGTTGTTTTTGAAACTAGGTTTTGCTATGTAGCCTTGGCAGGTCTGGAACTCAAGGAGTTTCTTGCCTCAGCCTCCTGAGTGCTGGTTTGTTTGTTTTGTTTGTTTTGTTCTGAGATTGGATCTTACTCTGTAGTAGCCCAGGCTGGCCTCAACTTCCAAAGTGTTACTATTATACCATACCCAAGGCCTTGGGATTCCAGTCACTAGGGCCTGGGGAATCAAACAGACAAAAACTTACCTCTATAAGGAAGTATGCATACTTTAATTTTTCTTCAGTAAACATTTAGGAGGAAAATTACTGGATTTTATGGTAGCTATGTTTTAACTTGGTAAGAAATCACTAAGCAGTCTTTGGGAGTGGTTATACCATTTTATACTTGCACATTAAGTACTCTGGTCCTTACTTTGAATAACTTTAGTTTTTGAAAAGGGTATCTTAGGACTTGCAGGTAACCATGAGATAGAAGGTTACTGTAGTCTATGCTTTGTGGTATATAAAATGTGTTAGTCACCTGAGATACTGATTATCCATGGAGGGCTTTGTTTTGTGGTTTTTTGGGGGGTTTTGGTGTGTGTTGGTTTTTTGTTGTTATTGTTTGTGGGGGTTTTTTTTGTGGTTGTTTTTTGTTTGGTTGGTTTAGTTTTTCGAGACGGGGTTCTCTCTGTGTAACAGCTCTAGCTGTCCTGGAACTCTCTCAGTAGACCAAGTTGGCCTTGAACTCATAGAGATCCTCCTGCCTCTGCCTCCCAAGTGCTGGAATTATTTTAAAGGCATGCGCCACCACCGCCCTGCTTTGTTTTTGTTTTTCAAAATGGGGTTTCTCTATGTAACAGCTCTGGCTGTCCTGGACTTACTTTGTAGATCAGGCTAGCCTCGAACTCACAGAGATAATTACCTGCCTCTGCCTCCCGAGTGCTGGGTTAAAAGCATGCCCCGGCCTATACATGTAGTTTTGATTAAGTTTAGATAACAGATACATTTATGTCTAGAGACCTTTTTCCTTGTCAAAGAAGTTAAAACTCATCTGCTTTCAGCCAATTCATACTCATGTTTCAGTTTGTTTGTGACCAGGCTGTGATCTGGCAAGTACTTTTGCTCAAGGTGCAAATGGTGTTATTCAAGGGAGAACTCTTTCAGTTGATCTCACAGAAGTTCTCAGCTCATCTTCTCCTAAAACGGTTATACATTTTGTCTGCTTCTGTTTTTTTCCTTTTTTATCCATTATCACATTAAGGTTAAAATGCAGTATAGGACCTGAAGAGATGTGTCATTGGTTAAGAGCACTTACTGCCTGAATTCAGTTCCCAGCACTCCTATCAGGGGCTCACAATGGCCTATAACTCCAGGTCTATGGTATCTAATACCTCTGGCTTCCAAGGGTGGCTAGCTGCCTTTGTGTAATTATACCACACACAGACATTCACACATACACATAAGTAAAACTTACTGTTGAGGCTTTGGCTGCAAATATGTACTTGCCACAATGTGCATATGGAGGTCAGAGGATAACTTCATTGGCTTACCTTTCTGCCTTTATGTGGGTTGAAGGGATCACTCAGGTCTTTAGATTTGTGTGGCAATTGCTTTTATACACAGCTATCTCACTGGCTGAGCTCAATCCTCTTGTCTAAATTTCCAGTGTTGGAATTATAGGAATGTGCCATCACACCTATGTCATTAAGAGTCTGGTGGGTAGCCTGGCTTCTATGTTTGGTGGGTCAGTTCAGGTGCTGTTTGCTTCCAGATGAGAACAGACAGACCTAAGGTCAAAGGTCCCATTTCTCTCAGGACCAGCTAGAGTGCTTTAGGGCGAGTCTCTCATGCACTAGGCCAGGGTATGGGAAGAGTTTTCCATGGGGTGTTACAGTTAAGTCTTTAGAATGAGATTGCTGGTATCAGATGGCAGTGGAGGCTCGGGAGCTCCACCAGCCTGTGATGATACCAAAGTGTTACAGCCCTTTGTGCTATGCTAAGCGCTGCAGAGGAAGCAGGTAAAACCAGCTGGAAGGCAGGTCTAGTGAGACACAGACCCAGCAGGTGCTTCAGCAGCAGTCAGCACCAAGGTAGTGATGATGGAGTGGGCATCAGTGGCTGCCAGAGCAGCTCCGCCATCCCTGCCTTGACAGGCAGTCAAGCCCCAGGCACCCAGTGGCAAAATTTTTTTTGTTTTTGTTTTTGTTTTTTGAGACAGGGTTTCTCTGTGTAGCCTTCACTGTCCTGGACTCACTTTGTAGACCAGGCTGGCCTCGAACTCACAGCGATCCACCTGCCTCTGTCTCCCGAGTGCTGGGATTAAAAGCATGTGCCACCATGCCAGCTGGGTGAATGTATCTTGATTTGCTGGGGCTAGGGGTGCCAAGACACTTAATCAGATGCAGTGGTACAGGACCTCATTTACGTGCAGCAGCACAGGGTCCTATCTATCACAGGAAGGAAAACACAGAATTTAATTATCCTATGGGTCAGGGGAAGAACTGCAGGTACTATTGAAGGTCATTTGCTTAAGGCTGGCATCTCCTTAGCATAGCGTAGGGTACTTCCTTTCCAGCAGAGCCCCACATACCTAGGTGTATACTACTATTAGTTTTACTTTGGTTAGTATTTAAGATTTGTTTTTCTTGCTTTTTCAGTCTCATTGCAGCCCAGGTTGGGCCTAGAATTCACTTACAATGCAGGCTAACTTTGAAATCAGCACGTGTAATATAGTAAGATCTGTCTCAAATATATTTCAAGAACTCTCTGTGAAATACTTGCTCTTTTCCTTTGTAGCTGTCTATTCCGTTCGCTGCTACTCTCACGGGTCACATGAGACAGATGAGGAGTTTGATGCTCGCTGGGTGACATACTTCAACAAGCCAGACATTGATGCCTGGGAATTGCGTAAAGGTAATTGAAACACAGACATATCTGTATGTCTGGGTATGTAAATATGAGCTACTCCCATTACTTTATTGAAAGCAAGTAAGTAGTTTGAAACACATTGTGTGAGCTGGTTACTGTCACACAGTATGTAGTTAGAAAAGCCTACAATTTCTGTAATGTTTCCTACAAAGTATGAGTTTTAAACTAGACAATGGGGCTGGAGTATAATAGTCAGTAATAGAGTCCTTGCCTAGCTTGCATATGTTTTGGGTCTGGTCCCCAGAACTGGGAAGGAGGGTGGGAACACACGTACTATTGACATTTGAGCCAGAAAATTCTTTGTTGTGGGGGCCTGTTTTCTGTACTGGAGGATGTTTAACAGCATCCTTAGCCTCTACCCAATAATAAATATACCACAATTATAAAAACCAAAAACATCCCCAGATATTGCCCAGAATCTTAATCACCCAAGCACAAAGCCACCCCCATTGCAACCGCTCAGGCCTGCTGAGCAGAGTTACTATTACTCAATCTGTGCCTTCCAGATAGTTACATGAGCAGTCATTTGATATCCCCTCCCATAAATGTTTGGTGCTTGTTAGTTTTAGTCCTAAATTATGAGTGCAGATTTTTTTTTTAAAAGCAGGAACAAATAGCATTAATGTTAACCAGTCATTAATTGTAAGTGTACTATATTGGTAATCTCAGACCAAGAATCTGTGATGCTGTGGCTATGGGTATGGCTGTTAATCCTCAGTTGTATTCTTTATTTAAATATTTTAAAATAATAAAAGCAAGAAACTCAAGCACTTTTAACTTCTGTGCTGGAATGTAATGGCCCATCTTGCTGCAGCTGGGGAAATTCTTACTGAGTAACCTGAAAAATCT